>NC_051187.1:98073509-99323509 GCF_015220075.1 Falco rusticolus
AAGCTTCCTTTCTGTAAAATGATGGATGAGTTCATGCTTCAAACAGAAGTTTTGGAAAGGAAGAGAGGAAAAAGAACACAAGAATTTTCATTATAATCCTTAAATTACTTTTTATTAATTCAAGAAAAATATAGGAAACCTTTTCTCTGTTAGGTTATGCAGATATAAAATATGTTGAAATCAGTAGACTTGCTTTCATATAAAGAAAAGAAAAATGTGGGGTTTATACATATTTTTGATAATGTGTTATTTCTATGGGTTCAACACTTTTCCTCCTTTCTGGGATATCAATCTTCTGCACATCTATAATTTTACAAAGGATGTGTATTTTCATTGAAATGTAAAAATGCAAAGCAATATCTATTTTTTATACTTTTAGATAACTAGGTTTTTCAGGTTAAATGATTGCTATCGGTAGCATTCAAGAGTCCAAGCTTTTTATTAGTAATCCTGTTTGGATTTTTTATAAGTCCTCTCTTAGAGCAATGTTTGTGAGTCTTATATATCAATATGCACAATTTAGGCAATAATTTTCTAGCTGTTTCTCAGTACTAAGAGACATGTGTCCAATAAGTGAATGTATGAAAAATGTGAAAGGATTCAAAGTAATGTTTTATGTAGAGGATTTCTACAAACTTAACACATCACTGTGCCACTCATACTTCTCAAATCTGCTGTGAACATTCAAGGGGACAGTGTCCAAATATAAATGACAGTGACCTCCACTATATTCTAGGACTTGCAGACAAGAATTCCAGCCTATTTTATCATCTACAGAAAAGAGTACACATTAGAATTATCCTGGTTTTCCTTATTCTCAGTGTCAGAATATATTCTTAAAGACTGTTCATAGTATTGTTATTGTCCTGGTTTCAGCTGGGATAGGTTAATTTTCTTCTTAGTAGCTGATGCAGTGCTGTGTTTTGGATTTGGTGTGAGAACAATGTTGATAGCACACTGATGGTTTTAGTTGTTGCTGGGCAGTGTTTATAGTAAATCAAGGACTTTTCAGTTCCTTGGGCCCTGCCAGTGAGAGGGCTGGAGGGGCACAGGAAACTGGGAGGTGACACAACTAGGACAGGTGACCCAAGCTAGCCAAAGAGGTATTCCATACCATATGACATCATGCTGAGTATATAAACTGGGGGTAGAAGAAGGAAGGGGGGACATCTGGCATTATGGCATTTGTCTTCCTGAGTAACTGTTACACGTGATGAAGCCCTGCTCTCCTGGGGATGGCTGAACACCTGCCTGCTGGTGGGAAGTGGTGAATAATTCCTTGCTTTGCTTTGCTTGCTTGCGTGTCTTTTGCTTTACCTATTAAATTGTTCTTATCTCAACCCCTGTTTTAAATTCCTTTCCAATTCTCCTCCCCATCCCTCTGAGTGAGGGGGAGTGAGCAAATGGCTACGTGGTGCTGGGTTACTGGCCAGGTTAAACCATGACAGTTACCTAGAAATAAGTCAATAGAATAATTTTGTTCTTAAAAAGTTACATCCTCAGTTCGGACCACACACAAGCTCCTAGCATATGCAATGGCAAATTTCTGAAATATTTCGAGAAACAATATGATAAAAGTAATTTTATGTTTTAACTGTTTAAAACTTCTAATAAAATTTAAAACAATGATCAAATTCCTTAATCCAAGATAATTTATACATCATAAATTTCATATATATTAAGCCTATATTCAGTCTAAGATATCAGCTCTTGTTTTTAAAATGGCCTGGTTTACTCATAATAGCTAAATTTACAAAAAACATTTCAGACCTATTTGATAACCTCATGCAGCTCATTGGTATGGATCCATAAGCTTTCTTCTTATCCCTTGAAGAATGCTCTACACAACAAACCCGGCCCATACAACTCCCAGCAAAAGACCAGTTTATATTCTATAGCCCCTCTGGTTATCTGAATTTTAGCTTTACTGACATTGTGCTACGAACAATAATCATATCCTAGCCTGTTAACTGAAGAAGGCAGAAAAGAAAGATGTAATTATTTTTCATTATATATATACTCATATATAACATCTCATTCACTTTTTTTCAGCTTTTTCCTTTCCAGGCATGAATAATCTTTGTTCATGATGTTTTCATTGTATGCAAATTTCACATTGCCCTAGAAGTTTTAATTTTGACAGTATATTTCATACATCATGAAACAATTGGACACAGCTGTGCTTCAACTGGGGAAGTATCATTGTTTAGTCTGTAATTACATTATTTTACATTTAATTTTATATTAATTTAAAATATGCAATAAAAAGTCCTGTAAATTAAAATCAAGAATGGAAATATAATTATATCTTATCTTACATTTCTTAGCTTCATAGGAGTTATATTTTCTTTGAAATAGTGATGCTTGTATTTTTATGAACTTTTTAAAATTATTATTCATTACCTAATTTTACTGATATCTGGTAAAAGTAATTTACAATTTCTTTTGCCCAAGCCTTACAGTATAGTAAAGTTTTGATTTGCTTCAGAAAATGCTTCCTTATGAATTAGGTGCTTTAGACTATCTGAAAATAAAATGCCTCAAGTAATCTTTATTTGGAAAAATATCTCTTGAATATAGACACATGAATATAGTCATAATACCGAATTACAGTTTGCAAAAAGAGAGATCTTTTTAGTTATTAATAGAAAAACCTGAAATAATTTTGACGTAAATATATTGCAACTGAAAATGTAAGAAAGATTTACTGACTAGAGGTTGTTTGATTTCATATATTTTAATTTATTCATATCATATCTGCCTGCGTCCTTTTACAGAAATAATCCCCTGTTCAGTTTTCTCTCATCAACATATTTCCAGTGTTTAGTTAGAACAACTATCACGATTGTCATGGTCACCAAAGTAGAATCATAGAATTGTAGAATGGTTTTGGTTGTAAGGGGCCTTAAAGATCATCTAGCTCCACCTCCCTGCCATGGGCAAGGACACCTTCCACTAGACCATAGCCCACTAGATTCACAGTATTTAGAATTATGTAGGGTAATCACAGGTAAATAAATTCTGGCTTAGAGGACAATATTAACCAATACAAACGCAAATACAGCTTTTCCCTTTACACTGTGATAGTCAATGACAACTACAGTAGACAAAGCAGTGGCAACAGCTGAGGGGTATATCTGTGCAGCAGGTAGGCAGCAAGGCTTAGTTCCATCCCTTGTGGCATTGTTGCAGCAAGCACAGGATACAGGACCAGCTCCCAAACACGCTGGACCTGGCAGGCAACCACAGATGGCCATTGCATATGAACAAGATGATGACATCTTGCCATCATCAGAGAACAGAGTATCACTTTCACTAATCTACTACTGTGTGGAATAACACCACATAATAGTTTGTTTACTTTTGGAAGCAACAAGCAATTTCCAGGGGAAACAGACATTCCAGAAACTTTACCTACATGCTCAAAAACACACTTTTGAGCTAACGACACAACAACCTCCAAAACACCAAACATTCTGTTCTCTTTCCATGGAGATAATTTTGCCTTAATCCTGGCTGCCCCCCAGGAGCCCCTCATTCACAGCCAGGGCAACCTGTTCCAATGCCTTACCACGCTCGTCACACAAATGCTCATGACTGCATCCCCAGATCTAAGTTCCCTTTGTCCTGGCCCACAGATTTTGACAAACGTTTTCAGGTTTCATAGTGAAAGTCTCTGCAGCCAAAGATCTCAGCACAGAGGACAAGAGCATACAGGACATTTAATCACCAACGATAATGCTTCAATCATGTGCATTATCCCACCAAATCTTTTTTTTTTTTTTTTTTTTTTTTCCTTCTTTTTTCTGTCAGTGTCATAGCCCGGCACTTTCAATTCTTGTTTACCACCCAATTTCTGTGCATTAGTACATGGACAATCAAGATAAGCCTTTAAACACCTGCCCTTCTAAGCAGACATGTCAAAATCCCCTTGGAACCATCACTTACGTGTATTTTCTCCTTTGGCACCATTTCTTCACTTACTTCTGGCCTTCCTTTCCCATCACTTAATGAACCTACGATAAATTCTGTCTGTAGCTTAAAAGTCTACTTCTTAACCAACCATCTTGGACGTTGAGCAAATTTTGAAAATTATTTATATGTTTGCAGATTTTTTTTGGTAGGAACAATATTTTCTGCCAAAAAATCACCTGTCACTGAAGTAATAACTTGACAACATTACAGAATTTCCATACAGGGAAACCTTGGATATGTTTGTATTTTTCTTCCTTGCCAGAAAATAAAATTAAATTAAAGACACCTGAAGGCATCTGCAACTTTGAAGGTTAATGGAGTTCTCTGGATACTTGAAAAGACAGATATTTTTTGCAGCATGACACATGTTCTTAATTGAGGTTTATTACTGCTGTAACATGCTCTACTCTTCACAATATTAAGCATTCTTTAACCTTCTGGATATACATCTTTTTTCAGAGCATTACAAAACTTCTGTGTTTTCTGTCTTATGCCATTTTAATGAAAGCTATATCCACTAACTCTTTTTATAACAATACATTTTCCAAATACCTTTTTTTTAATGGAATATTTATTTCAAACAAATAAATGTTTATTTATTTATCATTCACTTAAGAATCCCTCTTACTTACGACTTATTTATTGTCTAGGTAAATTCAGATTTTTCTCTGTAATAAATTATGCTTTTAATAAACATACTAGAAGTCACACATTAAAAAAAAAGAAAATTCATAAATGTCAGCAGTTTCTTGTAAAAAAATATTCACATCATAGCAAACAATCATAACTTCTTTCTTCCTTTCTTCCATGTGTTTCAAACTCCTTCCTGGTACATTTTAGGGTTTATCTATTACATCTTTAAAACTGACTTTAAAGCAAGAACAATCTTCTCTCCTTGTTGTAAGAGTCTAAAATAATAGAATTACAAGGAGTTCATTCCTTGGAAACTCATGGAATTCAGCAAAGCTCATGGAATTAATTCACTAAAATGCTACTGAAATTATTAAAAAATTCAAGCTTGTGCCTCTTTTTAACTTTAATGAAATTATCTCCAGAATAGAAGGAAAAAAGAGATGCTAACTAAAATATTTGTATTTAGTATTAGAATTCCCTGTCATGTACAAAAAAAGGAATACTCGATTTTTCTCTATATTCCCTAAAGTATATGTATGGTTTTAAAAATTTACATTTTGCATTTCAAATAATTTCAGCTTCTGAGTCTCATTCAGAGGACTGGTATGCAGAAAGATGAATTATTTTCTCAGACTAATAGGGAACAACTGTTCCAATTAGGTCCAGTTTTACAGCCCAAACTTAAACTAATTTGAATTAAGTTAAAGTGAATGTATTAATCAAACCTCTGAGTCATGTAAGGGTTTGAACCTGAAAACTAACTTGGATAATTTTTCTTTCACAGGTTCCATTGGATACTTATTGAATCAACATCTTATTTTAAATAAGTATTTCTTTTTTATTTTTTAATTTTTATATATTATTTTTTAACATCTATATAAATAATTAGTAATAGGATGTATGTAATCCACTTTTAATTCTTCTAATTTTGTACGTTTTGACTACTTCCACCTTTGTAACTAGGAGTGCTCATGAGAATATGAGTAAGGAATCAGAGCACCTAGAAATCCAGAAATTTCATGTTACACAGTTCATGCTCTAAGTTGGACATGGTGAGGGATGAATGATGGCAAGCAACTTCATGGGGCTTTTTTTGCTTGTGTTTTTTTTGTGTTTATAACAAACATCTGTTCCTTGCATACTAAGAATACATAAATTGCAACGCAAATTCCACTAAAAATACTACATAGTTTAAGACATTAAAAACCGAATACAGTTTTGTATTTTATAGCCTCACTGCTTTCTTTGAGTGTTTCTCAGATAGTTTCCAGATAAGGTACACCCAAAACCTACTATAGCTGCAAATGCAGCCATGTTATAGCTAGACTACTTGAAGTCTGGAAAGTTATTAACTTAGTTTTTATTGCCAGTGAGGATGTGCATCAGAATTCCTAGGATTTCCAAGAATGTCTCTGGAATGTGATGGAGTGAGCAAACTGCTACTGAGGTGCTGCATCACCTGTTGATGGAACTGTGGAAGTGCTGCTGCCGAGCTTGGTTCAAAGCAATGTTTGAAAGGGACTTGTTGGATTCCTACTGGATTTATACTGTTTTGTTCAGAAAGAATGGATTATAATAGGTTTATGAGTAGTACTGCTGCTGCAAAATGTTAGCTATTTTAACTCTGCTTATGGAGCTATACTTACTTGCAACCAAGACATCCTATGTTAAAATTCAACAGGGTGGAGCCTTCTCAGATACAAAAGTATTTTCCACACTGAAGGAGCCATATCACTATAGACATGTTTCTCCTTTTTGGTTGATTTTTATATTCAATAATCTGCTTTTGAACCAATACCTGTGCATTTATTACAGGACTTGAGAGATGATCTCTGCTTTCTGTCTGCTAGTGGAGCAGGGACAAAATATGGTAAACATTTTATGCACACTTTTATGGACTTGTTTCTTACTACATAATTGTAGAGGAATCAAGTTGGGTTAATTAGCATTGATAATATACAGCTGTGGGCTGGCTTCAGGGCAGCAGGTTGGCTGATGTAGATAAGGTGCAGCTGTGGCTGGTTCTGTTAAGTGGTTGGGCAGGCAATGAAAAGACAGCAGCTGAGGGAGAAGCAAGAGAAGGGAGGATACATGCCTAGGATGGGGTGAGGGCAAGGCAGTAGAGGCACTGTATGATGAGAATGTTGGTATGAGATGGTAAAAGACCTTGTTGCAGCCAGCTAGTTTGGAGACTGCTGCAACACATAATGGACTGAGGCTTTTAGGGACTACACTCGGTGTCCCTCATGGGTGTTTTTACCACTATATTCTTACAATTCTTGCTTTTAGAAGAATTACGCTAATATTTCTATTCACAAAAATATAGTTACTGTATGTACTTCTTTTTCTAAGGGATGGCATGAAGGGATAAGGATATTTTGTATATCCAGTGGCTTCAGTCCTAGACAACTCAGAAGTGACTGAAAGCTGACTATAGCCAGCTTTGTACATTGTGGCTAGGGTAAGCTGTTTCGTTACTAAAATATATGCTACTGAGAAAGAAGATAAAGACTTTGAATACTCTAACTGTCCAGTGATGTACAGCTAAAAAGTCTTTTCTCAGAATGTTTCCTTAAAAGTGAGACTTTTACACAGTAATTGACGTTGCTATTTAATACCTTAAAAATAGTGTTGTTAAATTTCCTTGAGTCATTATGTACGATCTGCATTAGAAAAGCATCTTAAGAGATACATAAAAGGTATTTCTTCTGCAAAGAGTGTGATATAATGCACATGTAAATAAATAGCTATTTTGCCTTAATCCTAGCCTATGGTTCCAAAAATTAAAGTCTACCATGAAATAATTTCTTGCTGCCTGGAATGGTAAAAAGAAAAAAAGTGAGCATGTTCGTTGCATAATGTGATACATGAAAAAAGCATCTTCAAAATGACCCTATTCTAAATTGAAATAATTTCAATTAATATCTTAAATTCTCCTTTTTTTTGAATGAATAATTGTAGTTCATTGACAATAAATTCAAACACTTCTGCCCTTACCTTTTATTTCTGTCAAGTGTAGGAGTAGTTAAGCTGAATGTGTTAGCAGTACATTGTTTAAGTATTGTGTACATTGCATATACGGCAGCTCTTTTGTTAGACAATATATTAGACAGCCTACTTTGTTAACTACTGATTTTTTTTTTTTTTTTTCCTGGCTTATTATAAAACTTAGTATCACTTTAATCACAAAAAACCAAGGTATAGTTGCACATGTTAATCCCATTGTTGACATAACTTATTTACCATGTTTCCATAACACACTTAGCGATATGAATATTTCCAGCTCTTTCTTTGCCACCAACAAGCACCTCCTCTTCCTCCTTCTTTCCCCAGTTTTTATTGCTGAGTATAACATTATATGGTATACATTAATACATATCCCTTTGGCAAGTTCGTTCAAGTCAGCTGTCTCAGCTGTGTTCCCTCCCAACCTCTTGCCTAGCATACTGTCTTTGATGGAGATAGGAGAGAAAGGAGAGAAAGCCTTGACACTCATTGGGAACTGTTCAGCAGTAGATGAAACACCGATGTGTTACCAACAGTATTTTAGAATCAAATGAAAAATGCAATACTATATGGATGGCTGTGAAGAAACTTAATTTCATATCGTCATGCCAGCCAGACATAGTAGAAGCATTTCAAAATACTTCTCATTAAGCCCAGGATTGATTGCAGCTAATAATAACATGCAATGGTGCTGAGCTGATTATAGGAGAAAGTGATATATTTTTGTTGTTGTTGTTAATGGATTACTCTGCTTTAGAAATATGTTATTGTCTCTTATAAGAATTTTGTGAGTTTTCATCCACTGATTTGAAGGTGTAATTCATCACGGTGCAATTATATGAGAGGTGGTATGTCAGTCCATCACAAAACTTGTGTCACTGAGGCAGAATTGTATGTGCAGCTAAGAAATATGGCAACTGTAATTTTATCCAGACAGCCAATCTAAACTCACTGATGGCTGGCACCAGTGAATTAGTGAAAAGACTGACTTGCATGTAGGCATAATGCCATATGAGCAGATGGACGTGAGCACAAATATCTAAGAGACCATCTATGATCACAAAACATGTTTGTGAAGGGCACAAGTTTAGCCAGGAAGTACCAGATGGTTGTTGGTCCTGAGGTTATAGGAATACAGCTATGGGAATGTACCATTCCTAATCCTGATTTTGGCTAGATTAAATCTCTAAAATTAATAAAATATCTCTACTGATGAAGAGAAATATTTTTGTTTTACTTACTTTTAAAGTAATATTTTCATTTTTCTTAAAAAGATAAGCTCACATATATAAGTGATATATATATATAAAGTCTATTTGTAGGCAATGATAAAAATAATAAAAATTAAATTAATAAAATTTGACAAAGATTTTGCTATATCAAGTGAATTCCCATTTTAAATGGAAATTATGGAAATGAAGGTGTCCTTTATTGAATGAATAAGAAATTCTGCTCTTTTATGTTCCAACTACAGATAAATCTTGCAAAAAAAATTAGAAATCCCAAAAATATCTTTCTAAAGGAGTCTGATTGTGATGCTGGGTTCCATTATATTTTCAAGTATAATTGGAAGTTAGTGATAAAGAATGTGGCCAATTAGAATAAAAGAAAAATTGTTTTCCCTCTTTGCTTTTCCTTCTATTAAAGGTATCATATTATTGGACATGAATTAATACTTTCTTTAGACCTGCACCTGAATATATTAGGCACATTTTAAACACTTTATTACTTCCTTTAGACTTCTAATAATATGTATGTATTTCTTTGAAACTGTGATTTTAACTAACTTAGGGCATAATTTGCCTGCATAAAAATCTATGCAGCCTTCTAGACTAAAAGATCAGGAATCTTTTTTTTCCCGATTTTCATTGTGATGATGATTATTACTATTATTATTATTAGCTACAGTCACTTTAGTTTTTCTTTTAGTTATTGCAGTTTTATTATTGATAATTGCATCTCTTCCCTTTTTCATTTATGATAATTTTCCTGCAAAACATACTTTTCAGCTTTCTTTTTTATAAGCAATTAAGATTTAAGTTAGCAAACTTTTATATGTGCAGATCTTTTTGTGCGCAACTGATTTCCTCTGCTTTCCTTTATAGGCTTTGTTTCCAATAGGAAAGAAATTAATATTACAAAATAATTTCTGTGAGTGGATTTCTCTCTGACATATGTCCAAATCAACATTTACGTAAAGTAAAATAATGACCATCCACTGATGTAAATTAACATAATGTTATTGAATTCAATTTACACATACCAATACTATGCCTTTAGAACATGTGTAATTTAGTGATATTCCTTTGAGTTTCGATAATGTCCAGAAATTCAGCCTTTTCTGCTGTGGTCTTCAGCATAATACTTTCTGTTGAAATTTTGGTACATGTTTAATTTTAATTCTGCTCTTAAAAAATACTCCCCTGCCCCCAAAAAAAGACTAAAAATATATTTTATATACTTTTTCTGTGGCACTTTGAAAAATCTCCTTTCATCTCAGTGCTTTTAAGTATATACACAGCCTTAGGCTTTACAGAACTTACCTGACTAATTCTATGCTTATGAATGTAAGAATATATCCCATATGCTTTATTACTCAAAACCATAGAAAAAAACATAAAAAGCTGATGATCTAAAATGTACTTGAGATATTCTTTAAGCTTTTGAATGTACAGGAATGAACCTATACTGTCAATGCATATTTACAGAGGTCATCAAGCCTTAACCTTGGAAAAAAATATTGTAGAACATATGATCCAGCAGCTTGGAAAGTACTTTTCATTATACTTTGTGTCTCTGAAAATGATTTAAAATTCTTGCTGGTCTTGTGAATACTCTGCCCCTTTATCAAAATATTCTTGAAAGATTTTCATAGTACATATCATTCGAGGTCTGATACAACTGATAAGAAAATGTCAGGGACAATTTTAAGCTGTTAAAGACCTTGCTTTATTAGATCCCAGTCAGTACTGACTGCAGCAGAAGTGGAGAAAAGAGTTTTATTATGTCAGGGGGGAAAAAAAAGTTTAACAGAAAACAGGATGCCAGTTTTTTAACCTTCACCGATGTAACATCCTCTAAAATGACAGAAACGTATCAAATTATGAGAAGAAAAAAAGTAATAACATTTAATGTGAACAGATCACAAACTAGACAAGCAAAACTAGAAATCTTTACTACTCTGAGAAACACAAAACAAATCATATGACTTTTTTTATCTTTTCCCTTCTTCATCTTTTTCTATCAAGTTTTAAAAAAACTGTAGATTATGAAAAAAAAAAAGACAGCAAAGATTAAAGGTGCACTTTTACTTCACATCAATTATTTTAAAATTTCTGTGAACTGAAAATATATTGTTACATATTTGTAATTTAGATCAGTACAACTTAAATTTAAAACAAAACTGTTAGCAACAGAAGAGATAATTTAGAACAAGTTCTTATATAATATAATCTAAATGAATAATTAGAAATTGTGCCTACAAAAAATATTAGTAGTGTTGGTTTTCCTCAAATCAACACCAGACACCCAGATTTTGTTATTACTACTGAAATTTATATACTGACTCAAAATCCTATCAAGTTGGCTAAATTTAAATACTTACAATCATTTTGGCAGGCATTCATTGACATTTAAAACACCTTTGTGCCTCAGTAGGTGTGATTCAATAGTTATTGGCATTGACATATATCTCTTCGCTGATTTAAGTAAGATTAGCAAATATTTGTGTATCTCATCCCATTTTCTTACTAAACTTATTTTTCTCTGGCTTGAATGAGTATGGCACCACACACCAGAATGCTATTAGTCTGTATGCACAAAGTACTCCACTCTAGTAAAGTCTTCAAAGCCAGTAGATTTTTGAAGCTTTTTGTAACTAGCTTTTCAGTAATTTTACAAAATATTCTTTATTAATAAACTTCAGAATTATAAATATGAACTGAAGCAGCATTAAGAAACTGATGAGGATTCAACATATTTTTAGTATCTTCTTTCCTACTTACGATGTTTACTAATATGCAGTATTTAATTTAGGGTTATGCTATGATATAATGGAAAACATTTTTTAACATATTAATTACAATGTTTTCAGGAAAAACTAGCTCATGACTTATTGGCAGTGCTGGCAAAACCAAATGTTGCTTTCCCATGAATAGGGATAAAATGACCACTATTCAAATTTTTGGTCCTCTGTCAAATACTACACAAAATTGCAATACATTAAGAATATGACAAAATGTATTTTTTTCCAAAACTAAAAACATTTCAAAACTTTCAAATCAATTTAATGTTTTGGGATTTTTTTCTTCCAAAGTAATACCTCAGATATCACATGGTACAAGAATATATATGTATTATTCCCCTTACTGAATATAGTTTAAATCTTATAGAACATAAATAAGGAAATGTACATGGTTATTTACCATTTCTGATATCTCACTGTCTCATAAAAGATTTTTTAAAAGTTCTATAGCACTAAAATATGACCATAATCTGTTGTAAAATTTTGTTACCTTAAACCAAATAAATTCATATAAATAAATATATCCTTAAGCCTGATATCTGTCTGATGAGAAGATACACTAGATGTATTTTAGGCCCTGATTTTTACATTAGTGTAATCTCCTTAAAAATAAAATAAATATTTGAAAACGACAAAAGTGGATGAAATGCCTTTTATAGAGAGGTTTCTGCGGTAGTAGGGATATTAAACACTTACAGACATGGACACTTTTCAAATAGTCTAGCAGCTTTTAAATTCACTATAACAGAAGAGGAAAAAAGTGTTATGTACTCTTAGTGAAGCACTAAATATTTGCTGCTCCACGTATTTCTAGTCACAAAACTATGCTTATTCTAAACTGATTCTGAATAAATGCTGATGTCAACCAATATGTAATTTAAAAAATTGTACATTTGAAATCGTATGTAGGGTATTTGGTTTCAGTTTTATTCAGAAAAATGAGCACACTTGTTATTCAGAAATAAAAAATACATTCTGTACTTAAACTGTCTCACTCTTGGGGCCAATCTTTGTTGACAATAGCAGTTCAATAGTATTAGCTTAAAAATATTAGGGTTGTAAAAATAAAGTCTGCTATTTTTATTTCTACTAAATAAAAATACAACTGTTGAGGGAGAATTTCACTAGCCTCCGTAATCTTATCCACTTGATCTGCTTGAAGGTAGCCTTGTTGCCCAGTTCATATTTTTAAGTCAAATACCTGACTGTATTAGGTTTGCTGTCTCCTGTGAGAAAAATAATATGGGGAGACTGAGTTACTGTCGTAATTTTTTTCACAGAAACTAGGGAAAACTACTTAATGAGGTTTTTCACAGTAATAGTAATTTTCTTTTTACATTTTCTTTTTACATTACATTTTTCTGTGTCCATCATCCATAACAATAATGCTGAATTAATACTATTTTTCCCCACAGTATCAGGCAATAAGATAATTCTCCCTATCTATCTTTTTAATTGCTTCTGCATTAGAAAGAAAGTACAAGTTCTGGGACCAGAATAGACCATGGTAGCAATAGAGATAATACCCCTTTACTTCTACAGCTCATTACAGCCTTAAGGAGTGATGTAACTTCCCAGGTGACTCAGTTAACTCCTGTTAATCCAGCCCTTCAGATTGTGGCTCCTGCGTAGTAATAACAAAAAAAAAAAAAAAATAACATTGCACTAATCCTTCCCCACCCATCCTCTAGAACAGAATTTTTATAGTATGACACAAGGACACTCCTGGCACTACCAAGCCAGATCTTGAGTATTCAAAGATATTACTAGTGGGCCACAACAGAGGCAAAATGCCAAAATGGCTTGACTGCCCATACAACTAATTGGAAATATTCCCTGGACTGTGGCTTGTCTGTTCCTCCTCCCACTCCTAGTTATGCCTAAGATATGTCGAACAGTGCATGTTCAACATTCAATACAGAACACAGACAAAAAGCATTTTGTGAATTAATTAAAAAAAAATAACATTACCAGTACTCATTCAGGCTGTATTCTTCTATCATTGTATTTAATAGAATTCAAATGTCCCCTGCCATTTAGCCATAACCAAAATAATTGTGTATATTGACCAAGGAAATCTGAGTATTTCTTTTTTGTGTGTGGTTGGGGTTTTTTTGTTTGTTTTATTATTTTTTTTTCCCCTTAGGATATTAACTTTTGTCCTGGCAATAATCAAGGAATGATAAAGAAATGTTTAATGACATTTTACCGTGTATACTAGGGAGATAAAAAAAATGTAAGGATATCCTAACAATATATGAAGTTAAAAGTTATTCTGCGGGCCTTGTATGCAAACGATATCAAAAGCACAGATACAAACCATAGAAGACTTTTGCTTCTTAGTGGAAATGGATTAAAGTTGTGAGTGCTTCTTCTGTGCACTGGGCATAGAGCTTCTTAACACTTCTAGTCAGAAAATCATTTCACTTCTTATCAGGAGATCTGAGTTTGATTAAGTGTCAAGTTCAACTGGGAATGCCTTTGATTGCTTTTTAAAGTTCTGTGTATTTTTAAGTGATGGAATGAAACAAATTAAGAAACAATTCTAAGTCTTTTCTACCATCTTCCTTATAACAGGTGATTTATTTTCTCCTGAAAAGACTGTATGGCTTATTTGGTACAGTTAGTACTTTAGTATCCCCAAAACAAGCCTCTTAAATTTTAGTGGCCATTCCTTGGCTATAGAGGTTGTAGGTCTGTGCTCAAAACAATATTGAACCAGACAAGTGAAAGGTTGAAAACCTTTCCAGATCAGTCCAAAGTATGTGCAATTCCCAATACAGAATACCTTGTCTCAAAACTTGATTCTCGAGCCTGTTAGAATTATTGTGCAAATAATACCAAGACACATTTAGAGACTGCATATTTCCATGTAAATCAGCTGCAAACAAATATTCCAGCTTCACTATGGCAAATGGTACCACTCATTTTTGATATCTGCATATGTGCACACAGACACATACACATACACACAAGAAAGATAAACGTGGTCTGTTATATGTACTTTTATGTACTTTCTGTGATCTACATAATTATCAAGAGAAAATGTATTGTTTGAACTCCTTTTATAATGATGTATATATGCTTTCTGCACCCTCTTGCAACATACAACCTGATAAATTTACAAAATAACCCCATGTATTTCCATATTGGTTAACCTGTCTTTTTTTGGCAAAACTTAAAATTGTTTGATCTATATTTTTTTCTTTTGTATTATCCCACTGCACATATTCTTCTTGAATAGAATAATTAGTAAAAAAAGAGAAATAATAATATGCACCCTCCCAAACCCCACCAGCCTTCTTATTCAGCCTTCAACATTCTAGATCTTTAATTGTGTTAAGCAAAATTCTAGGAGAATGTTAATAAAGATTTCTTTCTTGAAGTTGAATGTGGTTCAGATGTATTATTTTTGCTGTGTTAAGAAAGTTGCCTGAAACCACCAATTTTCACTTCAAGATCCATATTTGAAAAATACCTTTATTTTCACAAAAGTAAATTCAAGGGGGTATAATATGTGCACTATTCTCAGTGTCATTAGTTCCGAGGGTTTATTTCCCCAAATTAGGATACCTGGAGTAGACTCAGAATGAAAATGACAGATTGTAAAGAGAAGTGAAGAGGGAAGAAAAACAGACTGGAAATTGTTTTGTAGCATCAGGTCAAATGTTCTGATGTCTAGGTGATTAGAGAAAAAATGTTAATGGAATGAAAACTGGTTACAGAATATCTTCCAGAGATAGTATGAATTTGAAATTACAGCTTCAAATGTGGTGCTGTGAATTCTGAAATACTTAATTTTGTTCCTCCACTGACTTATCTGCCCTCCAACTCCCAAACTTAAAATGTAGTGTAATATCTCAGAAAAGAAAGATACTTTATGTTAGCAGCTCATGCTGATCCTTATGCATCTGTTCTATGAACTACCAGACAAACTCTCTCCTATGTTAAAAAACAAAAACATATGATTGCTTTTGTTGCAATGGATAATTACAGTATTCTTGTAAAAATAGCCACTCTGGTAAATCCTGTATAACAAGCCATGGAGCTGTGATGGAATACGTAAGACATAAAGTTGTTAATTGAAAATTGTAGCTTTCAGAACAAACACTTATGTGCAGAATTGTCTCCATAGTAACAATTTAGTCATTTGAAAGAAACTTTAGATCTTTAAATTCACAAAATTAGGTCTATATTCATACACATACAAGCTCTTATTGTGTTTTTAGATTTCTATCTAAATATATATGTTTCTAACAATTAAATTAAATATACTTAATCACATAATATAGAAAATTATGTAAATATATAGTATATATTAATTCTGAATCCCTGGAAGGAACAGCATATTTAAAATATGATAAATTTGTTTCAAAAAAATCTCCTGAAGGAGGGGATTTTTTACAAAGAAATCCAGTGATTCCTGAATTCAATGATTAAAAATTATGTAGCTATTTTTTCCCAAATAATCCTTACTGCTGATTCTTGAACACAATAATGTCTTTATGATCCATGAAAGTAAAACATTAAAGCTCTTTGAAACAGTCTTAAAAAGGTATCTCCAGCTTCTATTATTTGTAGACAGCATACAGAGTGGCATTAGGGTAGGCTTTGTGGAGGATAGGAATTGCAGGTACTTTTTAGAGTATTTAGTTTCAACATTATTAACTATTTAATTTTTTGTTCCTTGATAGAGTACATTTTCATGTACACCTTTTCTTAATTCTAAATATATTTTCAATATACTTAGCAAATTAATAGACCATTCAAGCAGTGTCTTACAACATTTTGTGGGCCTGCAACACATGAAACTAAACCAGGACATTAGAGGAAAGATATTCTAGAAGTGAGAATAACAAACTTTCCTCCCATTCCCCTAGAAATACACCCTGATCCCAAGTCTATAGGGGTTTTTTTAAGACACTGAAACCTCTGCTAGGATAGGTGTAATTTCCATTGTGGGCCCATATGATTATTTGAAACTTATCTTGATATGTATTGAATGGTTATAGAAAATAACATTCAGACTTTGAAATCAGTAACAGTTGTGAAAGTACACAACATGACAACTTTGGTCTGTCTACTAAAACAATATTTGCTTTAGAAAGGAAAATGCACTTCATAAGATGACCAAAAATTCTGCAAAGCTGTTTCGCTTGACTAAAATAATTGTAAATTATTCAGGCATCCTGAGAAAGATGTCAGCTTTGTTTTCTTTATTGCATGCTGCTTTTCTTCTTCTTTAGCTGGAAGTCAGTGCCACTCTCTTGTTGATGAACTCTCACCATAGTTATTCTGGAGCCTTCCTTGGAAGTCATTAAGACTTCCATCTTACTCCACCCTTTTTGTAATGGGTGCACTTTGAGGTCAAAAAAGGAAAGATATGTTTTTCAGATACTCATGAGAAAACTTCACTTTTTTTGTTTTGGGGAAAAAAACACTAATCTGCATGAATGCATTAAATATATGAATCAAGTTAGTATGTAGTTATGAAACGAGTGAAAAAGAAGGGGAAGAAAAATGGAAAAGTAAATCTTGAAAACATCTCAGGATGTCACGACCCTACCATAGTCTTATAAATTGAAATGTATAATCTTTAAAAATATACATTTCTTGTTGTAGGGAAAACATCATTAAACTCACAGCTGGATGCAGTGTGACTCAAAGCTCTAAAGAATCAACTGTTTCCTGAGGATCTGTCGAATGCATGGTTCCTCATATGGTAAAAGCACCAAATGAGACTCTTACGGACACCTCCTGTTCTGCTTCTTGATTATCTTTTTTAGTGCCCCCAGATCCTCTATAGTGCTTGCAGTGACCATCAAGAACACAGAACAACTAAATACAAATAATAGAAATCTAGGAATTAAACATATCTAAAAATTATTATCAATTATTCTGACTAAATATCAAACCATGACAAAATGTGATTGCAATACAATAGAAATTATTTCTATACTTGCATTAGCACATATTCAAAATTTGGCACTCAGTGTCTGATGGCTTATTTTCTAGAAACTAAGCATCTGTTCCAACTTATCTTCTAAGATTAGAAAAACAGAACAAAACACCCTTTTACAGTAATTGGGCAGATGGAGAGAACAGAATTTGAAATTACAATACAGTAATTGATTAGGACTTTAATGATGTTAATTCCAATTAAAAGAACACTGACAAGACAAATGTGCATTTGAGATCAATATCACGGTAATGAGGGGGGTCTATATCTTGCTGTCATTGCTGATTTACTTTCACAAGCAGTGACTTTTTAGACTGAGTGTACCTGCCAAGAGAACTACTCAAAATAAATAATGATACAGATAGATAATTTTAAAATTTTGGAGGAGAATTATAGTCAATCACAGGAATGGCACCACTTAGGAAAACGAAATATCTGTTTTCATTGTAGTTGTGACTTAAAAACTATACAAAATTCAGTGTTTCAGTTTGAAAATAATAATGAAAATGAAAAATAAAATTCATTGTTTCCTCCCCCAAAGTAAGGTAATTTTCTTCAAAAGTTAATATTAGACACCCAGTGACTGTAGTATTGAATTGATTTAAAAGTTTGAGAATTTAAGAATACATTTCTTTTTCTTTCCTAAAAGATGCCCCATTTTTATATATATTTAGGCAGACTTCATAGTGTTGTGATCTGTAGCTAGGACAGTGTTGATAACACACCAGTGTTTTGACTACTGCTGGACTGTGTCCTTACATGATCAAGTCTGTTTCTCCAATGCTCACCCCATCCTCCTTCAAAGGCCGGTAGTGTGGGTGTGGGCAAGAGATTAGAAGAGGATATAGCCAGGACAGCCGATCCTAACTGACCAAAGGGATATTCCATACCATATGACTTCATGATCAGCAATAAAAGGTAAGAGAAAGGAGGAGGAGAGGGGCATTTGTATTAAGGCATTTGTCTCCTGAAGTAACTGCTATGCATACTGAGGCCTCGCTTCCCAGGAAACAGCTGGGTATTACCTGCTGATGGGAAGCAGAGGTTCTTGTTTTCCTTTGCTTCTGTGTGCAGCCTTCGTTTTTCTTTATTAAACTGCCTTTATCTCGACCCATGAATTTTTCATCTTATTTTCTCCCCCTGTCCTGCTAATTGGGGGAGTAGGAGAGCATCTTAGTGGGCACCTGGAGACCAGCTCAGGTCAACCCACCACAGTCCTATTAGTAATTCTAGTAATTACTAATGTAGTAATTACAAATTTTAATTAGTAATGTAATTAGTAGTTACTAATTTTAGTCATTACTAATTTTTAAGTAATGTAGTAATTAGCAATAAAATTATCTATTTTATTAAATTTAAATATATAAGGAAAATATTATGTAAGAGTCTAGAAAGAAAATGAGTACACTCAATCAGCAGAATCAGGTGCTATGTCAGGGTAAGAAGAAATATGCAATTGCAAAACATAAGTATACTATACTACTAACTTACAGAAAATATGTATGATATAAAATATTTTACACCACAAAGCTAACCGCCTACATTTCAGTCATTTCTCATACAGGGTATTTCATAGTTCCTTGTGCAATAATTCTTAATTCTTGCTGACAACTGGTACATTAATTTAATACATTAAATACAACTATACACTTTCTGGACCTTAAAGCTACATTTCTGCTGCATATATACAATAATAGTTCATAGCACATCTACAGTCTGTAGTTTGTAAGTTTCAAATTCTCAAAAATGTATGATTTTGAGAACTAGAGCATGCATAATAAATAAATATACTTCTCATGCTCTCTTGAATTACCTTTCCTTGTAAAATAAGCAAATGCTCATCCATAACTTAATTTGGTTTGAAGTGATTGTGTTAAAATGCCAATTGAGCCCAACTAGCAGAAATGCTCCAAGATGTATGTCAGAAAAATTGGCAGGGGTCTGGAATTTTTTATTCAGGTATTGTGGTATACTGACAAGAAACATTTACAAGTAACATCATTGATATTTCATGTCATACCAAGATTAAATATAGGATAAAATAGCACACCATCACTCGTCACTAATCTGAACAAGGCTTTAATACACAAGATTCTTAAATGTAGAGTTTAGGACAATAGTAGATTATGTCTCTGCCCAGTGTATTTGTCTGCATAGCTCTGTCCAGAATCAATCTACAGTGAATTTCACATACAAAGTCTGTATTATCTACTACTCTGGATTGTTTCCTGTCATTCTAACGCAATGTTAAAGCAGCTAAATATTGGAAAGTGTGAAAGACGGACATTTAAAACAATCTTGTTCCTGATTCATCCAATACCAACAATTTCTCATACTTTAAGGAGCACAAACCTAGGGTTTGTTTATGCTTCAGGAATTGAAAGCTATTTTCATAGCTAGACTTATAAATGCTTTATGATTTGTAAAAGCACTAAAGCTCATGAAGCATGATTTTAATATCACACCTATTAATATTTATTCCTTATATATTTGTAAGTTACAGGGCCAGACAGCATCACTGTGATGATCTATCTTGACCTCCTGTAAAAATCACAAGTTTCTTAGAAGTTAATGAATTTATCATTCTGAATTCATATTAAATCAAGGAGATTTTGTAGAGGAAAAAAATATCTCAAAACCTTCCAGCTTTTATATTAAAATCACTCATTTTGGATAATTTCTTTAATTTGCTAACTTTCATGTTAGAAAAATATGTCATGGAATCATAGAATGTCTCAGGTTGGAAAGGATCCATAAGGATCATCAAGTACAACTCCCTGATCCTTGCAGGACAAATATCTTGTATGAAGTCAGAATCTTTCCAACACCAAGCACGACCAAGCCATGCTTTTCTCTGCTGGGTGCTGTCTTGTGTACAGTTGAATTCCTGTTTGTCAACATCAATATGTAGGCGGATAGCTACACAGGATAGCATCCTGTGTGACAGTTTTTTAAATGAAAGATAGAGCTCATTATGCTTCTCAATGAAAGTTAAGACCCCAAGTCCTGCAGTTTGTTATACTTCTCAACCCTGTGCTCTTCAGCTGTTGACTGAATAACAGGATAAAGTGCCACAGTAGCTAACTGATCAGTCTAAGTAATGCAGTTCCTTTACTGCAACTTTTTTGTATTGGTGTCTCTTCATTCATAGTAACATATCTGTAATTTCATGTTCAGTAACTCATCCACAGTATATGAGAAAATGGTTTGTGAAAATACACAATTATCTTTCAAGTATGGCCTGTATTCTTACTCACTGGTATCTGAAAAAGTTACCATGTGTTCATCTGCTGAGTGATAACTTTCCCTGGCACAATATTGACAGCTAGTTATAGATGCAGACTAGCTTACTTTCAAAGACAGAATAATATACTACTTCAAACTACTTTTTACTTACACAGAGATCACCACACAGGAATAGTATGCACACAAACTGCCACTGAGAATCTGACAATGTAGCAATGTATCATCTTGCAATAATGTGTTTATGTGTCCAAGTCCTGGTTTTACTCTTATTGTTAGGCATATTATTAACTTGCATGTATGTATCAACAACCCAATGAATCTGCATTCGTATCTTGTCTTCTCAGGATATAATCTATCCAAACTTTTTGTAATTTTGTGTTTTATTAGTAATGATATCTATTGATTCTGAGTAATTGGCAAATAAAGTTCAGTTGTTCAGACTGAAATAATTTCTAGCAAATACCACTATTAGTAGTGCACACCTATTCAGAATTATTATTTGAAACTTACTCACTATTTTTTAACGCACTGGATATGTATCATAAACTAGACTTAATAAAATAATTATATGCACTGCAGTCCCTAAGACCTTCTTTGCTTTATCTAAGAGTGATTATGCACACCCTAAAAAGCAAGGCTTCTTCCTTCCCTGTTTCTCTTTTTAGATTCACTATTTTATTCTTGTCTTCATCAAATTTCAACTTAACAAAGCTATTTTTTTTTCCTCTCTGTGTATTGCAGCATGGCTGCTTATGTCGTGGAAAGATTTTGCAATGAATTCTGGGTACCATAACATCTCAAATAAAAAAGCTAGGGCTTTTTTGGATTTTCCTGTTTAATTTATTCTTAAGCCAAGAATTTTTTCTGCTAATATTTTATCAGTCAAATCAAAACAGAAAATACCAGGTTACAATACTAACATTATTGTCTAAACTACCCAATTAGTAAATAAAAGGATTTTTATAATGCAGTTAAAACTAGTATACAAAACTTTTTAGTATCAATCTCTTTCTTCTGGTATTCTGCTCCCCCTTCCAAAGTCCCTCTGGGTCCTTTAGTCTTCATGGAAACAGGAAGAAAGGGCTTTCTGAATAAGTCACCAGCATCTCTCATGTCTCTTTTTCAGTCTCGACCTTTGCTTGGGATTTTTAATACATTTTTTCATGTGTAAAATGATTCCTTCTCACTGATTCACAGGTAAAGTTCCGAGGTCACACAGGATCCTCCCCCAGTTTCAGCTGACAGGAAGGATGTCTGTCGCACTGCGACCTCCTCTGCTATCAGACCTTTACCACAGGAGGGATTCACACAGTTCTGGCTGAAGCAGATGAGGCAGCTGAGACAAGAAGGTTGACAGGGTCCTGAGGACACCACAAGTCCTGACTGTCTCTGGCCACCTTTCTAGGGCGTGTCGTGTCCCGTCCCCACCCCCCCACCCCTGCCTGTGGCCTATGACCCCAGTGCAGCCCCCATGTCACCGCCCACAGCCATCAGCCCCTGCCCCACTGACACTGCAGCAGGGCTGGTCTCCATCTCCCCATCGCCCTGCCCTACCTGGGCATGGGCCCTGCCAGACCAGGTGCCCCCTGTGGGCCTAGTCCTGGCCCAGCCTCAGCCCACCCACAGGGCCATGCCCAGCCCCCTCAGGGCTGTGTCTAACCCCGGTTCCCCTCACCAGGCCCGACCCAGCTGCACCTCTTCCTGCCTGAAATAAATACCAAAGTGTGAAAAAATGCAGTTCTGTCCAGAGCACCTTGCTCTGTGTTCAGAAAGTAATCATTATAACAAGTGAAAGTGTAACAAATGAATGGAAAATGTGTTTAAGGTGTCAAAATGTGCTGATTAACTGTTCACAGAGGTAAACATGAAGAAGCCTCTAGGGTAACTATCACCATTCAGTTCCTACAACAGCAATAATCCAGTTCCAGTTACAGGAACAACCAGTTCTTGGGGTTCAAGAAAGTACTTCAAAAGATATTAATTTATCATGGTGTGTCACATGCTTTTGCTCTGAAGCACCCATAAAATAATAAACATCAAAAAGTACTGTTGTCAGGCTTGCAGTGGGTAGTGCAGAGAATGATTGTCCTTCCATCTACACAGCACATTTCCCTACACAGTTTAAAAGATATTTCATCAATGAAATACATTAAAGCCATTTTGTTATACTGTCACAATGCTTATTGAAATGTCAAGTCTTTTGGCTAGGGAAGGTGATAGAAGCTGATTAGATATACTTGGAAGCTTTTGATATTGAGTAGCCAGTTTGATTTCCATCTCTAACTTACTTGTAGTAGTCTGTGCATGTTTCCCCAGCGGATGGTGTCATTTCTGAGCTCCTGTACTTACTATATCTTCAGTTACAGCTCAGAAAAAGTTGTAGGCTGGAGTATTATGAATATTGATATAAAAAACTTTTAACATTTTAAAGTATTTTATATCACTGTTTAATGTAATAAGAAAATTAAATTTTAAACCAATGATACAGTTTACAAATCACTTAAGTTTTGACATCCAGACGTAATCAACATAGTGTTCTTACTGATGTATCTTTCAATAAATAACCACCAGCCTGGGTCATAGCAGGATATATAATGATAATTTGACCACTTCTGTTGCTTTCATCATGTGACCAAATTACTGTTAGAGGTACTTTACATTACTGTATGCAGATACAGTTTATTCTCAAAACCAAAATAGTACAGTCTTTCTTAACACCTACGGTGTTCTAAGTGGTGCAAATGATTGCTTTCATACTTTGACCAACGTGCTTCTAGGCACTTGGAATTAGCCTGGAATGTTGGATTTATGTAGTGAAATGTATAGAAAGTGGTGTCTTAGTTTCTTTTCTTTTTCTCAAAAGAAAAGTGTTCAAAGTAGGACTGATGCAGGTTTTAAAGTTGTGATAATGAAGATTCCTACCTAACTGTTCATTTGAAAGCTATCTCAATATTTTATTGATACTCCTGATTTACACTTCCATCATATTTTGTCCACAGGGAACAATTATTATACAATCATAAAAATGTTGAGTGATCAAATATTTATATGGAACACATGTTAAGAGCTTTTTGATTGCTTTCACAAGCATAAATATATATTTAATTATAAAATGGTTTTCAATTGTTTTTTGCTATAAATAGAAGTTGATGGAAAGTGAGAAATTCTGATTCAGCAACTGATATTCTAATAAACTTTTGGACCTGATGGAGTCACTACCTACACAAAAGTTTTTTCTATGTTCATCTCACAGAGTTGCTATAAACCTGGTTTTGTGTGCTACCTACTACTTTTTAGTGCCACATAATCATTACTGTGTTTTCTGTTCTACCTCTACGCCTGGCTTGACAGATGCAAATTGCTGTTAACGAGTATCCATGACATGATGAACCCAAATGAGTATCTGCAGCTGAATATTACCCAGGCAGATCCTGATAACATATTTTTCCCAGCCTTCCTTACAATCTGTTTTCCTGCAAGATGTAATTTTTAGCTTGATTTTTTTTCACATCTTCCACCAAAAATCCTCCAGAGATTTTATCCCACAGCCAGCTGAAACAGTCATTGGTAGCTCAAGAGCATAAATTTTCTCATCAAAATACCATTGGGTATTCCCACATATTTATGCTAAAAATTTAGAACTCAAACAAATACAGGTTGTGAGAATGTCAAGAGTCACTGTTCCACGTTAAATGTTACCAAAAATGCTAAGGAAGGAAGGAAGGAAATAAAAAATTCCTTACTACACAAATGCTAAGTTTTGTAGTGTCAGTTTTAGGTAGTTTCTTAGTGTTCAGAGGTGTTTTCCAGAAACTTTACATATCTTTGCCACAGCAATTATAGTTAACTGTTGAATTTTTAGCAGTTATTCAATCAGTATGCATTTTTTTTATAATCACCAGGCATTATAAAACATCTGTAAAGAAGATCTCTAATGAAGAGAGAAAAATTTCTGTAGAATTCCATTGATGTTTTTGTCCCCAACTATAATTTTTTTTGAACTATAGGATAAAGAACGATTATTATTATTAAAAAACAAAAACAAAAACAAACCCCAAAAACAAAACAAAAAACCAATGGATTTTTAAGAAAAGTAGATTCTGGAAAAAATAACTAACAGTGATGGTTTTTATGGCATTTGTTACTTTTTATTTATTTTTGTTCATCTTGAATAAAAATGCCTTTATTATTTCTTTCTTGTATTTCAGGAAGACCATTTTCTTCCATAGAATGAGACAAAAATAGCTATAAAAAAGCTAGTCATCTCATGGTGTTTTATGCAAGAGAAACACAGACACAAGTGTGAATATCATAAAATGCTTCAATGTGTTATAATTTTGAAATATCTTGGGTTACGCTAAAGTAAGGCATAGACCTTCATAAAAACTAAGCCTTTATAACTGTTTCAATTGATTGCTTTTGAGCAGAGGAAAATGAGAAATCATTACCTGCACTAGTAGAATCTTTCTTTTAAGTGGCAGTTCAGTTTAATTCATGTCGCCTTACTCATGACAGCAATAACAAATAAAGAAACCGAGGACGGATTCCTAAGGATAATTAAGCAGTGTTGATCTCAGGGAAGTTGTCTTTTCAATGAAACACTGATTGCATTGTTCATAACAAAACCACCTCAGCTTGACAGAACTAATTAGTGACCATCTGAACTTACTTAGCCAAACGAAAAAAGCAATTAAAAATGTCGTCATCACTGAATCTACCACTGAACAGCTGGTTATATTGATAAGCAATACACCAAGTAAAAGCTACTTTGGAACACAATGGAACTTAATCTGCTTGCTAAGTAGTAATTAGAAAGCAATAAGAGAATATGAGATTACTGTTGAGAAACTGTTATTATGATGCAAACAACTTGCAAAATGCAGTTTTCTCCCCCCCACCCCCCCACCCCCCATTTTTGAAATATGGAAAGTGAGTGAAAATCTAAATTTCTCAAGGGTGGAACTCATAAAGCCTCTAGGTTTTCACTGATCAGTTGTTCTATGATTTGAAGATGTTTATGGATTGCAAAGTACATGAAGGGTGTATCTTGGTTACCCTTTGCCATCAGGATGGCCACTGAAATAGACTGAAGCAAGGAGTTCAGCACTTTTTCCAGTGGATTAGTACACTATGTAATTACGTTTCTTATGCATTGTTTAAAAATAGTATTTGGAAAGAAAAAGACAATAGCAAATCCACTCATTATTTTGAAAAGGCTTGAAAAATTTGCAAAAAATGAGGAAATAAATAGTTCATAGAGTTATGTTTACAGATATTATTTGGTTTGGTTTTGTTTTTGTTTTTGTTTGGGTTTTTTTTCTAATTTATATTGTTAAACCACTAGCAAAATAGAATTTTTGCAAATATTATGTACTTTATCGTAGAAGGGGGTTTATAGGTATTCACTGTATGTGTATAGTAAGTTTGCACTGAACATGGAAGAAGCATGTACCCTAAATAAAAAATTATGTCTGACTTCATCCGAAGCTTGAAAAAGCAAATAACATAAAAGGCTGTCAACCACTGATTTTAAGGTGGCGTATAATGTGTATGTTATTTTTTTTCTAGATTTTCTTACTGGTGGCACACACTCAAACATACAGCTATGTTAATTCTTCTCTCCAGCAGTTCAGGCCTTCACTACATGTTTTCTTGCAAATATGAAGTATTTATGCCTTAGTAACATAGACACTGATTTGTATCAATAGCTTTAATCAAAAGATACTCTTCTGAAAAAGTGCTGGAAAATGTTATGTAGTATTTGAATGTGTTCTAACATACTGGATTTCCTAACGCATCCTGCACAGTTTTGTTTGTAGGTCTAGGGACACAATTCAAGAAAATACTAACATTAACCATTCATTTCAGTCAATCCCTAGTCAAGGACAAATTCAATTTTAAACACATAAATATTACACAGAACATTTATTTCCAGTATATTGGATGACTAATTCAATAAAAATTGTAGGGGGCTGTGTGGGGACTCATTAGGTTATGGCTCAGATACCTATGGGTTTTTGTCATGCTTTACAAAATTACTCTTTGTTTAACTGCTTTTTTTATGATGTCCCCTTATTAGCCCCAAACTGACAAACTATTGCCTGATTCTAACTGATTTCTAGCTTTAGGAAGCACAGTAATTTATGAGGGGTATCATGACTTTTACCCATCACAGTAATTGCAGAAAACCAGCAAGAGCTAAACAAAACCTGTACAGTAGCTACTTGAGTGATGATAACAGTATTACCTTAAGCCTTTTTAAGGAGCGTATAAATCTCAAAAAAAGTAACATAAAAGAAGGATCTGTGAACAGCTGTTTAGATACAAGTTTTGTTAGATCCAGAGAATGCTGCCACAATCTTTGGAAAATAATAGTTCTTTCAGCTTATCATAGAGATAAGCAGCAATCTTGAACAGGACTCTGTCCCCTCCCAAAATTAATAGTTGTTTTCTGACTTCCCCATGACTGATAAGAATATCCATAGGTTCCATGGGTAGATCTTTTCTAGGTTAGTTCCTTTGAAGATAGGCAAGCCTACTGTGAGAAACTGTGCCAATGAGACCCACCATCGCCACAGCAGATGTATTGTCTCAATATTCTATGGCAGTAAACTCATGCCATCACCACAGTGAATGACTACTGCCACAGAAGAGATTTAAGGCAGGAAGGTAACACCACTGCCACCACAGAGATTTATCTATACATTGTTAAAAGAGGAAACGGACTGACGCCATGGAAGAATGGGGGAGGCTGATCCTGAAAAACTTAACCAAACCCCTGTGCATGTGCCCAGACTTGGGGTCAGGGGGGTCAAGGTGCCTGGAGGCCCCTGAGGAATGTTGGGCACATACATCATTGCCAAGAGGAAGGTGTGGTTAAGCAGAACAGCTTGTAACAACTCTATAAAAAATGGAACCAACTAACATTGGAAGGAACGTTCCCCCACCGGACTTGAAAACGAATGGGACTGTCAGGACGCTGCAGCTCCAGGGTGGTAGCTATTGCTTTGAACTCTTTCCTTTCTTTCCTTTCTTTCCTTTCTTTCCCTTCTTTCCCTTCTTTCCCTTCTTTCGCTTCTTTCCTTTCTTTCCTTTCTTTCCCTTCTTTCCTTTCTTTCCCTTCCTCCCTTCCTTCCTTCCTTCCTTCCTTCCTTCCTCCCTTCCTCCCATCCTTCCTCCCTTCCTTCCTTCCTTCCTTCTTTCCTTCCTTCCTTTTTTCCTCCCTCCCTCCCTCCCTCCTTTCTTCCTTCCTTTCTTCCTTCCTTCCTTCCTTCCTCCCTCCCTCCCTCCTTCCTTCCTTCCTTCCTTCTCTCTTTATGTCTCGTGCTCTCTCTCCCTCTTGCATTTGCAGAATTATTGTTGGGCAAATAAAGTTCCTTGGCTCTTGACTCCATTTTGAGTCTTAATTCTGTTCCCGAGAATACAAACAGAACCACACTCCTGTCTCAGACCAGCAGGCGACACCTGCTCACTAGATAAACAAAGAATTAATATAGGCCAAAGGCTATATAGTTGTGATTAAGCTTTCCTATGTCATTTAACTAGTTTCCTTTTATACAAGATAAACTACATGTTGGGCACATAGGTCTCCACTCCAACCTGTTCAGTGTTACGTTCTTATGAGTCCTTTCTTCTGCTCTTTCTCCTGTGCACAGTTCTTTCTCCTCACTCTCCTCAGTATTTCCAACATATATTTAATCTGCCACAACTCCATTTTGCAAGAAGACTGAAGCCATATAGACACCGTCTCAGTTTCTATCAACCCTCACAAGACAGGGAAACAGACATGCACAAAGACTGTGTGGAAAGCTAAGGCACAATGTGCTTTCTCTTAAATTATCAGTCTAAAGCTGTGGTGCTTGGTATTGGAGAAGGCAAGGCTCTCATTACAGTTTAGTACAGGACAATAGGGCAGTTATCTCAATTTAATATAAAGTAATGGACTTGGACTCTCTCAGTGACGTTAGTCACACATATCTAGAGCAGTAGGATAAATTCCCTGGCAAACAATAGGGAAAGGGGTAAGACAGGAAAGAAAATGTGAGACCAGTAATCTGAATCTTGTAGACGAAACCCATACATCTTATCACTCTCACGAATCCACTTTTTGCAGAATCAAATCACTAAAAGGAAGCCTGCCAGGAATGGATAAATGAATTTACCAGCTGGGTTGCCCATATATACATATATATGTGTATAGATCTTTTCAATTCATGACACACAAATACTGTATCAGTTAAACTGTTTAGCTGTAAATGACTGTGACATACCTTTGGTAAAATTGCTTTGTTCTCCTGAATGGCCCTTGTAAATGTTTAATTTATATGTTGAATTTTTCTCTGGCATTGAAGTATGCATATTTGCAAGGATGCTTCTACTGCTGAACTTGGTTTTGTTTCTGTTGATGTTCTTCTGTCTTCATTTATATTATGCAGCTATTAGAAGACTTGCAATCAGGTTCCTTTATCCTAGATGAAAATGAAAAAGTGTAAAACCAGCAACAATTTAGTTTCATCTTTCAACTATACTTATCAGGTGAAATCTTTCTTTTAAAATTTTCCACCAAACTGTAATCTGAAAATTAATAGAAGGAAATACCTTCTGTTTATTTTACTGTGGTTGGACGGAGTTTATTTTAGTATGAATTAAAGTCTCAGTGTATTAATGACTTATATGCAAAACTTTACGGTGTTTTGTCTCATTGAGAAAGGGAAAACAGCTCACATTTGTCTTATGGCTTAAAGAGTATTGACTCTCTTTTGTCTATTTTAAATATCTTAAATGGAACAGACTATTTTTTTCCCCTGTATGGGGAAAGACTTCCTGCTTCCTGCTCCGCTCCAACCTCATGGATTCACAAGCAGAATATGTCTTTATTTAAACATGCAAGTAACCAACTGCCTGGAAACAAATACCTGCCTTTTCCTAAGTTTTAATCACTGCAGAAATACTGTCCAGTGGTCATTGTTTTTGAAGGATGGACTCTCTTTGAACTAGAGAATTTCTACAGACTTACACAAAGTAAGAAATCATTTGGGCCAAACGCAAATATTTCGAACAAAGAAAGCCAAATGTAGTATATTTACTATTTCTGTACTGATTTTGCTGATGCTTTTTGTCATGAAGTCGGTACCGATAATAACAAGATATGACTGCTGATGGCACTTCATTAGAATAGCTGTTCTTTTTAGTGGCTTCTATTTAATTTTCTTTCCATTGTGTTCAACATTTACCAATGGTTTCATATAAATTATAATTATATTCATATAATAATAATGTTAATAATAGTAAGTTGATGTTAGCATTGCAATTAATCTTAATTGAACTATTGCCTAGTAATTCCACTTATGAATGAAGACTTCATTATTTTGCATATAAATCTGACATGGAGAAAGAGTGATCTCTGCCTTAAAAAGCTGTAAGTGTAATAGAGATTAAAGTAGGTAAGAGAAAAAGGACACAATGATGAATACCGATGCAAATATGCTACATGTTTGTTTCCAGTTGTTGATTTTATAATTCTAGAAAGAACACTTCTAAAACATAATCCAATATTTTAAGTATAACCCATTATTTATCATAAAGATTTAACATGAAAAAAGCAATCATAAGAAAACTACATCCTATAGGATCATCCTATATTTATTCCCAAAGAATAAATATATTTCAAACCTAGTCCTGAGGCAAAATCGTGCTGTAATGTCAAAGAGATGAGGACCTAATTTAAAAAGTCAGTTTAGCTATTCTGCAAGATAATTCTATGTTTCCTATTTAAAAAGTTATATTAAAAAATGTGGTTTACCATGGAAGTTAGTGTTTTGTATTGGTAACTTTGAAAGATATTTCTAAATAGTATTGATAAAAAGTTTCAAGATAGTTAGTGATGTCTAACATGATCCGCCTCAACCAAGGCAAAGTGTCTTTCTCCAAGCTTTCTCTCTTGCCTCCAGGGTCTGGGAAACCTGAGGGCAGCCTTGGCAGCAGACTGAAGCAAAGAACGCATTCAGTAACTCCACCTTCTCTGTGTCTGTTGTAGTCACGAGGGCACTCACCTCATTCAGCAGCAGGCCCACATTTTCCCTTATTCATCTTTTTGCTGTTGATGTACTTGAAGCAGCCTTTCTTGTTGTCCTTGACCTCCCTCACCAGATTTAATTCCAAGGACCTTAGCGTTCCTTGTCACATCCCTGCATATTCTGACAACAACGCTACATTCCTCCCAAGTGGCCTGTCCCTTGTTCCATATCCCAGAAACTTCCTCCTTCTGTTTGTGTTTTGTTAGAAACTCCTTACTCATCCATGGGGGCCTCCTGCCTATTTGCTTGATTTCTTACTCATCATTGGGGATGCACTTATCCTGAGCTTGGAGGAAATGATGCTTGAATATTAACCAGCTGTTTTGGACTCCCCTACCTTCTAGGGCCCTAACCCATGGGATTCCTCCAAGTAGGTCCTTGAAGAGGCCAAAGTTAGCTCTCCTGAAGTCTAGGTTTGCAATCCTACTTATTGTCCTGCTTCTTCCATGCAAAATCCTGAACTCCACCATCTCATGGTCGCTGCAGCCAAGGCTGTCCCCAACCTTCATACCCCCAACCAGTTCTTCTTTGTTTGAGTACAAGGCCTAACAGCACACCTCACCTCATTGGCTCCTCAACCAGCTGCATCAAAAAGTTATCGTCTATGCTCTGCAGGAACCTCCTGGACTGCGTGTGCCTAGCTGTCTTTCCAGCAGATAGGGTGGTTGAAGTTCCCCATGAGAACCAGGGCCTGTGGTCATGAGGCTTTCCTTTTTTCTATTGTTTCCATGCAACCTTGAATTATTTTTACCTAACCAGTCCCTTTCCTTTCAACATCATTCAGTTTATCTTTCCTTACATATTCATGTTCATTGTTTCTTCTCACAATAAGATTCTACAAAATTAATTTCATTACATTTTCTGTCCATAGAATCTTCAGTACACTGCAGAAAGTGAAATTCTGTGTAGTTTACTTCTTGTACTTCAATGTTTAGAGCTGTTTGAAAGCTATTGGCTAAAGGTGTCTGAAGTATACATATATTCATTGTGTAATTATTGGTTGATTATGTTACCTTGAGCTAATAAGTTTCCTAGGTAAACTGTAAAGCTTTAATATATAGTCTAAAGTAATTATAAAAGGGTGTATCTACCAGATATTATTAAACACTCAAACACAGTAAACCCAGTAGAAATAATGATAGAAAAGCAAGCTTAAGATTATCAAAATTGTTGTAACATCTTCTTACAACTGTTCTTCATAGAATAATTAAAGTCAGAAAGTGACCTCTGGATATCTTCTAGAAGTAACTTCCAAGGATATTGTATCACAGAGGGTTTATCTAGTTGAGTTCGAAAATCTCCATATAAGAAGTTAACACTATCAGGGTAAACAAAAGCTGCAGGGTTTTTTTTAAGGTTTGCATTTCTTTGTTTAGCTTTAAGGAATGTCAGTAATCCAGCCTGTAGGTCATGATTGCAATTTAATGTGGTCAAACCTGAATCTCAGAAGAGGAAGTGCTGTTTTGTCAGCAATGGGCTGAGAAAAGCTGTAAAGTCTTAGGCTATTACTGATTTTTTTTTCTTTCTTTCTTTAATATTGAAAAAGCTAGACAATAATGTTATTTGAATTTTGAACTTTAAAGCTTCATAAGATTTCCTAAGTTGATATACAAATAATATTTCAAATATAGTATTTAGCTAGTATGCAATACACAAGTTCCATTGAAGACAGTGATTTATATTAAAAAGCTACTGATACTGGCTGAAGAGATTGTAAATGGTAAGTGTTGTTCAAAAAATACAAAATACAAGTAACATATATGATAGCATATTTTTCAATAAAACAAAGAATACAAAGAGGGTTGTTTTATTCTTCTGTGTTTTGACCCCAGCTGGTTACTAAGCACCACACAAAGCTCTTCATTGACTTCCCTCACAGTGGGATGGGGGAGAAGATTGGAAAACTGAGAAAAAAAAGAGTGAGAGGACTAGAAAAGTGATAAAACTTGTAGGCTGAGATAAAGACATTTTCATAGGTAAAGCAAAAGCCGTGCACACAAGCAAAGCAAAGTAAGGAATTAATTCACCACTTTCCATTGGCAGGCAGGTGTTCAGCCATGTCCAGGAAAGCAGGGCTCTGTCACATGTAATGGTTAGTTAAGAGGACAAACACCATGATGCCAAATGTCCCTCCTTTCCTTCCTCTTTCCCCTGATTATACACTCAGCATGACATCATATGGTATAGAATATCCCTTTGGCTAGTTCAGGTCAGCTGTCCTGGCTGTGTCCCCTCCTGGTTTCCCGTGCCCCTCCAGCCCTCTCACTGGCAGGGCCCAAGAAACTGAAAAGTTCTTGACTTAGTATAAACATTACCCAGCAACACCAAAAATAACAGTGTGTTATGGACACTGTTCTTACACCAAACCCAAACCACAGCATTGCACCAGCTACTAAGAAAAAAAAATTAACTCTATCCCAGCTGAAGCCAGGACATATTTTTTATTTTTTTTTAAAGGTGATTATGACAGTATGGTTGAAATGGAGACACTTTTAATGGAAACAATGACATTTGATGTTTATTCAGGTAGTTCATCTCACCCTATATTTACCTGATTTCTTTATCTCTTTAGAACAATATAACTAGCTTGTTAATAGACAAGGTGCCATTTTAACAGATGGTTGAGAGTGTAGAAACCAAAAGACCATGAATGAACATCATGTGTGTTCACAGAGAGCATGAGTCCCATTAGGAAACACCCAAACATCTGCCTGTCCTAAGATTATCAACCTATGGTTGAGGGAATGTGCCATCACAAATCTATTTTTTTCAACAGAGATGTTTATATGAAAACTCATCAGTCAATCACTAAAAAGTTCAAAGAATATTCTGTTATGGAGAAAATAAATTACAAATTAAATTTTTGCTTGATAAAATTTCTCTGACTAGGGAAAAAGAACAGAGCCAATGGCTCTAGCTTTTTGCAGATTAGTGACAGGAGTTTTTACAGTAGCTTACAGGTACTTTGCCACAAACAACTGTACGCTCAAGATATTGCTGTATTCTTCCTCAAGGAGTTCTGACCAACTCATTTTCTATCCATTTAAAAATGCTTTCAGCTATAATAAATAAGAAGCTTTTCTCAGTGGTCAAATGGCACAGCATATGGGAATGGGGAGAGATTCTTGCCACAGGAAAGTTATTACTTTAAGACTAAGTATATTTGTAATGCACTACAATATTTTTTCTAATAATTTTTCACTAAAAAAGCCTCTAATGCCACTGTTTCCACCAAGATTTTTTTCTATTTACTTCAATATAATTAAGAAGCAGAAGATGAGTCTTTTTTTAAAATATACATAATTATCTCCATACTAAGTTCTTTTTTATTAGAGAATTAATTTTAGCAAAACATATATTTTATCTTAATATTTTATTGATATGTACATTTCTAAGCTTAGAATTTTTATTTATTTGGTAATTAAGTCATTATACTTCTAAGAAATAAAAACATCTGCAAGTACTTAATTTAATGATATTTGTATAGTTATCTCTTATTTTTCATTATGTTTAATATATAAAACATATTATCCTATTAGGATTATGGTTTTTGATATTCCTATGAATTCTGTGCAGACCATGTATTAAAAGAAAATGATAATGGGTTATAAATGCAATAATGTTAAATGACTTTATTAGTCACTTGACAGGGCCAAACAAAAAGATGCTCAAACTACATTTAACCTTTGTTGAAACTGTCTGCTATAATATAGCATTTATTGAGTAAGTAATGATGAGAAAATTATCTAAGGTATACACATATTACTTTACAGTACAAATTAACCATAGGCTTTCTGACTGTTTGACATCCTGGTTTTTGCTTATCTTAACTCCGTAATATTAGTCATTGAGAATATATCAAGTTTAAAAACATACTGCAAAAGGACTATGAGTAACAAGCTAAAAGATATTGGATATTTATACGAAATCTACTAACACTCTATACATACTAATTTGTTACATTACACCTGCTTTAAAAAGTGTTTGTTTCACATATATTTTCAAAGCTGGCAAAGTATAAAAGCAGCATTTTCAACATTAATGAATATGTAAAATCATTATGTTTGTTAGAATGGAGCCTAAGAAGCTTTTGATTATGCCAATTATTTTATAGTCTTAGAGAATAAAGGCTTTGAGAGAGAATCTCAGTAGAGTTGAAGGAGACAGATGCTTTTTTAAATAACCAAGAACTAAAACCAAATGGGGTTTTATGCAGCCAAAGGTACTATTTTGAATGTCTTCAAATGAACAGGAGCACAGGTGTAGCAGCCTTAATGCAGGTGGGAAGAATTCCAGTGTAATCAGCGTTCCACTTTTACCCAAAATACAGATGTTGAACCCAACAAGAAGAGGTAGGGAACTTTACTTATTTGTAAATTAAATTACATATATCACAAAGTATATAGTAAATACAATCTATTTATGTGATTTGAAGTACTTGCCTGAAATAAGAAATTATTTTCCATGGTATTAAATTTGTTTGTTTTGTTAATTTTGCTTGTAGACTTCGTAGACAATGTGTTACATATAATCATGGAAATAGTGCCTTTGTGAGTTTGTTTTGGAAGCACTTGTCAGCTATTTTGAAGTTTATGTGGGTTTTTTGTTTCCTGTCCATAAGGAAAGAAATTGCACTTTATAATACAGGTAAAAAATACAACAGAAAAGCTAATTACTAAAAGAAACAGTAATGAATAATCAATAAACCAAAATGTGTTTGTAAAAATTTTATTTTATAAATAAACATGAAAAGAAACAACTGTAAGCTGAAATCACGGTGGATTTTGAAAAAAAAATTGCTGTGCCTGTTATGGTGTTGATGATCAAATTGAATGATATGTTCATCATAATTAACACCAGCTTCAGTGCTGGTATTAATGAGATAGTTATTATTTAGCATAACCAAGGGTCTTCAGATTTTGGCTTTGATATTGATGATTATATTAGTATATTAAAATCTAGCTAAATCTTATTTAGGTACTGAAATAGGTAATTAAAAAATATTTTTCTCCATAAGCTAGAAAGTTAACATGTCACTACAAGATTTTTAAAGATTCCTTTAAAAAAAAAAGACTTTTAAAAAACTTTTTCACTTCTCTCCTTCCATTAAGTATCTGTTTAATCATTATTTACTTTTTTTCAAGTATGTCTATTGCATGGAGTACTTAAAAGGTAACCAAGAAAAGGGAAAGTGCAAAACTGGTAAATCAAAGGTTATTTTTATTTATTGCCTTCACTTATACTCTGCATTCCTGAATATGACAAAGTAGGCATGGCTGCACAGGAAGTGTCAGTCTCAGAATAGTCACACCATAGCTGCTATTATAATGTCTTTTAAACAGTTCATGTTCATTTGAAACTTCCACAATAGCTTTTTGTTAAGTTTGGCCTTTAGAGTTTTAGTCTTTGTTTACCTTCCCCCCCCCCCAATTATGTAAATGTTTCTGCCATGAAACATGCACCCCTTTTTGAAGTAGAAACTTATGGTTTTTTTATTGCTCAGGCACCAATATGACTAATGTAAATAAGACTTCTAAAAAAAAAAAATAATCTTGTGCTCCTCCTCAAATATAGATAAGTTCTCTCCCAGTCTGAGGCTAAAGAGAGACATAACAATTATCAGACTTTATATCAGACTACTGTATCACATGACTTGAACCTCACTCATAATACTGGTAGTAGCAGTACCAGTGTTCTCAGGTGTTCTTAACAATTTATTTCCTTTGACTTTACACAATTAACTTCCAGTCTTCATTTTCTTCCCTTCATCCATTATTTATCTGGAGTTATAACAATTAATGCTAGTACAGGTTATGGTTGCACAATTTTTTCTCCTGTAGAAAAACAAATTTTCCTTTTTGATTTTGTTTTAAAAAAAAGAAGACTATTACTGGCATGTTTTCAGAGAACACCTGGTGAAATATTGCTTGGAAAGAAACCCATGTGAGTTAATCGTTAAAGGTTGTGGGTTTTTAACTTGATGTAGTTACAATTTTTCACTTTCTTTCAGGTGTTCTGTAAGGATCCATTCAAGGGCTCATTTCATATGGCAGATTCATTTATAAATGGGAGAACAGGAAAAACGGTATCAGTAAACATTTTAAAGCTTACCATAATTCTTCTAAAATTGCATTGTTTGGCTTTATTTATATGTCCTTAGACTCTTATCTCCCTGAATAAATATATAGATTATAAAATCTTTTATGTTTTAAATTACTGTTTACTTATTAGTGGAAAAACTACAGTAGAGCTTTGCAGTTCACCAAAAGTGATTTTCAGGTGGATATTCCCTGAAGGAACTGATGCCTGTGTAGAGCTCATGTTGAAGCAAGTTTATCCTGAAGGTTTGCAGTCTGTGGGCAGGACTCATGTTAGAGCAAACATGTGGAAAGTAGCAGCAGAGAGGTACCATTATGGGCTGACCGCAATCCCTCACTCCATATGCCCCCGTGCCACTTGGGGTCAGAGGCAGAGAAGCCAAGAATGAAGGTCTGAGATTAAGACTGGAGAAAAAGAGGTGGTGCGGGAAGGTGTCCTAATTTTTGTTCTTCATTTCTCACCATCTGTCTCTATCTTTAATTGTCAATAAATTAAATTAATTTTCCCCAAATCCAGTCTGTTTTGCTTGTGAGAGTAATTGGTAAGTGGTCTCCCTGCCTTCATCTTGACCCACAAGCTTTTCTGTCTTGCTTTCATGCCCTGTCCTGTTGAGGAGGTAGAGTGGGCAAGCATATGGCAGCCAGTCAAGGTCAGCCCACTACAGGCCACTATTAATATTTTGGCCTTGTTAATAAGTCATGTTATTGTGTCACTATTTTTGTGCTAGTTCTAATTTATGTTTATATATTTTTAAATTTCATAGAACTGTTCCGCAGTGAATTCTCATTTTCTGTATGAAATCTAGTAAATTACTCTGGGAAACTACAAGGCATTTATAAAGTGTATTCTCCTGACTATTTAAGAAAATACTTTAATACTTCATTATTACTTTCTAAAATGATGGATGAGCCCATTTGTTTGATATAAAACTAGATATTTCGTAACTATGATTTTGAAGACAAGATGCAGAGTCAGTGTTTCTTTTCCCCTTACTTGGCAAGAGATTAATTTTCTGTAGTTCACCTCTCTGTTTGACCTTCCTTAGGCTTTTTGCATGACACAGATCTAGGAATTTATGTGACTTTGTGAATATTATTGAAGATGCCTCAGAATTTCTACCTCCTAAGAGACAATAAAATTATGCAGTATTACAGCTAGTAAGTGTGTTCCCATGGCACTAAAAATTTGATTTAGTTTATTTAATTGGAAAATTAAAGGAAATAAAATTGCAATTCCCATGGGTAAAGGATTTGAAATACTCTAATATTTTGTTTGAAATATAAGAATTCCCATGATACAAATATAGATTAAAGCATCATAACTTGTGGGTCAGGCTGCAATCCCATTTTCATGACAGTGAAGCTGGAATAACAAAGTGAAAATCAATGAAGTTACTTTTCAGTGTCCATTATACACATTACATAATTTGAAATACTTATGCAAGGCTCAAATTTCAGTGATGCTAGCAAGACATTTAATCATTATTATTATAAACACAGCTCATAGATACTATCTTCAAAATCGAATAACTAAAAATGTAAGTTCTTTTAGTAGTCTTTTTATTGTTCATATATTGCAAAAACATATTAAAATATTTTCATGCTTAAAATTAGAATTAATTTTGCAGCATTTTTAGTTAGTTAATATCTGGCAGTCAAAAGAAAGTACACAGATGTTATCTATATTGCACTATTAGTTAAGGTCTGATGAGAGACTACATAACATAAAGTTGTGTCTGTGTCTATATATTGAGTCATACCTGACAAATTACATGGCAAAAGCACTTATTCAAAAAGTCTGAGGTTTTGCTGTGTTACTGCTAGTGTTGCTAGATCTATTACATCCCTAACTGGAAAAGGTCAATAAGCTTTTGTTCTGCAGTATCTTTATCAGAAAGCATATATAACAAATAGGGATCTCTGTTTAATACAGTATCAGACTGAGTTTGTGAATTTGCAGTGAAAAGTTAGATTTCATTAATTAGATAGTCACTGCAGAATTTTAATTAATGAAATTTCTGGAAAACGTGGCCTTTAGTATTTCACTACTATCGTGTTTTCCAACAATGAGTGTCAGGGCTGTTCAAGCTCATCTGCTATGCACATGTAGAAAGTTCTAGACAAACTAAAAACTGCTGGGAAAATAATTGTATATCCAAAGGCTGTGAACAGCAAGAAGATGGTTAATAAGAACCTTTACTTCTATTACTAGGATGAAGTAGATGAGGATATGTAGAGAAAGTTTGTGCTAATATTTAAAGAAGTCTCAATGGTCCCCTGGCAATATTGATATTAAAAGAAAATATCTTATAACCCCCAGATTTACTGGTAAATAGTATTTTGCAGTCATACTGAAAATGATAAATCCATTTGTTTTGTATGTTCCTAGCATTATAAGCAGCAATTACATAAATATGTTCTTCAGCATAAATTAACTATGAAATGCATTTAATTATTTTTCCTTATGTTTCACTTTTTCTCTATCTTGGTTTTCCAGTCAGTTCAAAAGCTGGTATTTTTATGAGGGTGTTTTCTGATATCTGCTTTATTCTGATAAGAGACAGCCATTTTTATGACAGTTGTATAATATCTCTTTTGTAAATGATTTGTAAACTAACAAGCACATTGTAAAACATTTAATGTAGGAACTAATAAAGCATGATACATGCCTTAAAAATTAAGGGAGGTGTGGGGCTGGTTCCTGATTATTTTTTTTCCCCCCAAGAAAAGCAACAAGCTGGAGACTGACCAGCAAACTTGACAACAGTGACCTGAGGAATATTAACTAGAGGCTTATCTTTTAATGCATCATCCTTAACCTCTCTAAAAAATGATGAAAAGTGTCTAATAATGAGATTTACCTAATTTTCTTGGAACTTGATTGGTTGTTTTGGGGTTTTTTGTTGGTTTTTTTTTTTTTTTTTTTATACAAGAGGACCTCTGGTTGTCTATTTTTAATCTAAAAGGAGAGGATATTTACAACCACACTAATCTAAAAAGAAGTTTACATTTTAAAAAAAGTTTGTCAGTATCTCAATGCTATTGCAGTGTTTTAACAACTCAGAAGTGTAGCCTCTCAAGGATGTTTCATTCCTTTTTCAAAAAAAAAAAAATAAAAATCTGGCCTTTTGAAATGGAGGAACACAAAGATTCAAGGAGTTGTGTCACTTCACTCACTTTTACTTTGCTTCCTAAGGTGGAAAATAAGAGACACAGTGTTTCACTTTATGCATACAGCATTTGGAATACCTCTACTTTTGCAATCCCACTGGACATGCCTTTAGAAAGCTCCTTTATTTAAATGCCTCTCTGCTTCTAAAATACTCCCATATGTATGAAGCTTACATACTCCTTGTGTGTGACAGTTCCCAGCAGCTCTTCATGATGTATTTTGTAAGATTAGTGGCTGTGGTTTTGTCCCAGTTAGCTGTGCAGCACTACAGTGGCTGTGGCACCAGGAAAGACAGTGAGACTATTAACTTTTTTACCTCATCCTGACTGAAACTAAAAGCTACAGTTTTGAGAAATATTTATTAATGCAAGTTTATCATAATTTTTTTAGTGAAGTTCAAGCACAATCATTTTGAATGCTTAAATTAACACTCCCAATATTTCTTATTCTATAATAATCCCTGTCTTAGAAAATCAAGATCTGACTTGACAACAGATAGTGTCTGTTAGTGACTTCAAAGACCTTTGAATGAGATCCTTATAAGAAGAGAGACAGGAACTTTTGCTTGTGGTGGACCATCAGAAGCAAGCATCTTTTTTCAGTAGTGTCCGACTCAGCAAAGCTCCTAAAACATGTTGCAATGCAATAAAGTAATTCCTCTCTTCCCCTCCCCTGCCCCCCAGTATTATGTAATAGATTGGTGGTGTTCTTTAGCTAGTTATGTAATTTATAATTTGAAAGATATTTATGATTTTGAGTTATCTGGATGTTTATGAGCTCTATGTACCATGTACTCCCAACTGCAAATTGCCATGGCAATGTTTGACCAAGCAATGACAAAGCATTGTTTGTTAGTCAGAGTTAGGAATATTTCCTCTTTCTAAACAGGTCTTGGAAGTTCTAGTTCTTTTGCTGAAAATGCTTCCTTTCAGTGTAAAGCTACCTTATCTGTTCTAGCATGTATATGCTGCTCAGTCCTGTGAGGCCAATACTTGCCCTGAGCATTTGCGCTATCAAACTTCATACAATCAACAGTTGATTGAGGTTAGTTGCTCTTAGATGTTACTTTAGCTACAGAAGACTTAGAATATAAGATTCTTGCTAAAAATCACATCTTTTTTTTGGTGTTGATTCACAGTGAATACTACTAGAAACTAATAAATAACATTAATGTATATCATAGATTACAGTGTTATTTCTAAGAACTAGGCTGACTGCCAGATGGAGCAAAAATTTACCAGGACTTAGAAAATCATATATTCTCTTCTCTCCATGATATTTACTTCCAACACAGTAACCTTATAAGTTTAAGCCCCTCTGAAAGATGGCTGAAACCAATTACATTCTTTTGCTGTGCCTCTAATTTACTGTCATGCCTAGGAGTTTCTTAGACTTTAATTTAAAGATATTAAGGTTTTTATATGTAAGCATTCCATATGTTTGGAACAAACTCTTGCATTATATCTATTCTGATAGATAAATGTTAATCTTATCTGTGAAATCTGAGAAAATAGATTCAACTTTTAAAATCTCCATTTCAAATGTAATATATGTCTCTTTTGTACTCTTTTTGAGTCAGAAGTGGGATGAAGAGGTGAATATCTTAAGATTAAGTTTAGGGCATTGTGAAAGAGGCTAATAGGGAAAAAAAAAGAAAGATGGGCTAGTGTATATTTAATACACAGCATTTCTAAACACCTGAAGTAGTTAACACACACTATTTCTAAGTACCTGAGTTCAATAAAAAGAGCTAATGAAATATCCATGGACCATATGAGCAATCTTTGAAGTGCTTTTTACTGATCCATGCCCTCTGTTAATGTCCTGTTGCCTGGGACATACTGGGAAGTTTTCTGTTTGCCTAAACTGGCAGACACAGATTATCACAAGTGTCATGACTCCAGCCTAAGGGCATAGCAGTAGATTCAAGGAATGCAGCTGTAATGGTGGAAAATGTTATATATTACCAGCATACTCACACACAATTCTTTCTTTTTTACTCATAATTTCAACAAAACTATACAATCTTGACAGATACTTTATATATGTACTTTACATGCATGAAAGTGCCTATATGCTACCTACATTTGTGTATTACACACACAAAAACACAGACATGTATATATTTAGATATATATATAGTAATTTCTTTCCCAGTAAGCTCTGATCTCCACCAACTTTATGCCAGAGTAATTCCACTGATACCAGTAGTCACTTCTGGTTTCTCTAATACCTCTAACAGGAAAAATCATTTACACATCAAAACAAGATTTAAATGTGTGGCAGATTTCAGCCCCTCACATTACTGGTTTTAGGCTTAAAATAATATGGTAACAGTTTAAATTGCAAAAGACACTGAGTTAATGTAACTATTGTTTTTGTATTCTTAAGACTTAAAAACTTTAGTTATCCTCCAGCTTCTCAGGATTATTCACCTTGTCTAACATCTCAGTCTTTTCCTTATTGGATGCAAAATCCATGGCAATTAACTGTGCAGCAATTATTTATAACAGCTGAGGGCTTGTTCACTTTTATTTTTAATTTAGTTTTTTATTCTTTCTCCGAAGTGACAGCAAGCAAGACATCAAAATACAAATATTGTAATTGTTTCAGGAAGCCACTGGCCAAAATAAGCATTTACCATTTCCAACATTTTGGTTTCTCTAAAATTTTGAATATTTTGTTTAATCAAAGCTCCACATAAAACTTTCTTTATTTTAGGAGGTCAGTAAATTGTATTTTGAAATTAAACTTCTGATTTGAAATTTTTGGCAAAATGTAGTTAATATTTAAATTGGCAGTATTTAGGTTGCTTCACTGTTACTGTCAGCTAAACATTCAGCAATCACATTTTATTTTAAATGTAAACCTTTTTTCTTCCAAAACAGGATAAAACCAAGCTTTATATTTCATTCTAATCACCTTCCTGGTCTTGAATGTAAAATTAGCCCTACCCTCGAGACATCAAAAAAACTACTTCTATACCTCTTTTCTTGCAGACATTGGACTGCCTAAAGCAAAGCATAACTGAAAAAGTAATAACAAGAAGGTACCTATGGGTGTTTGCTGCAACAATCTAAGAAAGATAAAAAAGTGCAATAGTAATGTAAACAAAAGCAAATAAAGGAAAAAAACCACAGTGATTTTGTAAGCATGAATTTTATGATTATTACACATTTTCTAGATCAAAAATTATCAGTTGCTTTTCAGCAAACAACTGCCTTTAAAAATACTTTTCCTATTCTACAGTATTGTGCTGACAGTAACATAGGACTGGAAAATACAACCTGTTAGCTGCAAATTGTAAATATATTAACATATTAATAAACAAATCTACATTTAAACAGCACTCACTCTGTTCTGGAGAGGTATCTTCAGAAGGCAACAGTCTCACTGTGGAGGTTACAGTAGCAGTTGTCAGAAGACCACATTTCTTAGTCGGCCAATATTTTGCAGTTTGGAAGTCTGAAAGCACATGTTTGTTAATGTCAACTCTGCTTTTCCTTCTGAAAAACACTCCCATTTCTTAAAGTATCCACTGACTTCCTTCCCTCAGCCTCTCTGGATAGAATATCTGTGGATTGAAATGAAATTGGCTGAACTCTCTTAGACATTTTATTAAGCTCTTAAGAGTGCCTTTCTACTAATTTATTCTACTTAAAAAAGAAAAAAGAAAATATTTCTTGATATATCATTGAAACAGGAGAAAACTTTTATTTAGTTAGCTTTCTTGTTCAGCCTGCCTGGTAAATATGTGAGAATTTGATGCCTGGAAATAGCATGAACTGTGTAGAGATGCCCAAGTCATACAGTAGATGTTAAAAAAAGGAAAAACCTGAAATCCTACTTCTCCCCAGGACATGAAATTTTCTCCTTAGTGTGAAAGAGACAATAAAACTGATGTTAAGATCACCAATTATTTTCCAATCTTTGACAGTGCAACTGGGTACAAACAATTGGTCTTGTTACTCCTTCCAAAGACATCCAAGGAATGAAACAGTGCCTACAAATATCATAAGCCGCCTACTATATTATATCTTCCAGAGAGCTGGATAACTGAATACTGACAGATTTGTCCTTAATAATCAGATAGTATGGAATGTGAACACAATTAGAGAATACTGTACAACTAACCCCTAAAAAGTTATATTAAAACAGAAAAATGTAATTTAAAAATTGTAATACCCTAAGTAACATTATCTTTTTTCATTAGATTATGACCTTTAACATTTACCTCTCAATTATTAATAGGGTTTTTTTCAGGCGACAGTAAAAATGTAGTCCATTCATTGCCACCTGTCTATTCATTTGGTTTTACTAAAAGTGTATCAGTTTGTTCTGTATATATGGGGGGAGAGGAGAGAGAGTTCAGTGTTCCTTCTGATGTTGATGACTAGTAATTAAAGAAATCTGAGAGAACGCTCAGCTACCCATAGGGATACAGGCAAATGACTGAACATTAGTTTAAGCAGAGGTTCTGAGTATATAATTTATTTATGAACCAATGCATTAATTCATGAGAATCTGGAGGTAGAATGGGGATTAGGGCTTTTTACTCTATAATCTTTCCTTGGGAAATGTATAGTTTAGTAGACTTAGCCAGCTGGTGATTAAAATACAGTCTGAAGCCGGATTGGTTTGCTTTTTTTGCTTACATGTACCTCTGAGCCAAATATGAGGTACTGACATCAGTCTGTCATAATAGATCTGCTTGTGAGGATTTAGACAACCCTTTGAAAATGTTCTAGACTAGAATTTACCCCAAGTAAACATTCCTTTTCAAAGAGAGGTCAGTCATTTATCTAACAAGTCCTTAAATCTGTGAAAATTTAATTAGATGAAAAGCAGCAAAGAAGAAAAAAAGTGTATTTTTTAAAAAATATTCACTCAAAAATATTACAGATTTTTAGGAAGTTTTTTTTCTTTTTTTGATATGACATTAATGTACAATATCTTTATATCTTTAGTTACTTGACTTTCTCCTTTAAATGAGTAACAAACCAAGGGATAAGAAACTGCAATTCTATAAAGGTAGGATAGAAAGGTTAAATCATTATTCGTGTCATCTCCAAGGTTAATTTATGGATTTTGATACTTAAAAGCAAAGAAATATCTGAGGTTGTTATTTTTAGAGTAATGTAAAATACACTGGGTCCTGTTTAATTTTCTCTTTATTGTTTGTGCATATGTATGACTGTGAAATCAAATAGTTGGCAACTCTTTCTAGACTGATTCTAAAACTAGAATTAACTAAAAGGAAAAAGTCGCTGAAGAGAGATCTTTAGTCAAAAAAAAACCCCAACAAACACTCTTAAATATGAATTCTAAATTTTGTAACTGCTTCAGAAGAAAAGAAATGAAGCTAATGATCCAAATGCTTTTATTTCTCCTTTTCATAACTGTATTAATTTTAGTTAATTACACACAGTTCAACTAACCAATACGCACTTAAATTTCAGTTTTAAATAATGTTTTCAAATTAATATAAATTAATATAATTATAATTAAATAAATTATGTTTTCAAATAATATTTAAGGTATATTTTTCAAATATAAAATTAATATTGTCATACTAACAACAATTTACTATTCAAAAGCAAAGTAAAAGCATACAGTTTAAAATTTAATATTTCCTACTCTATTTCTTAATTATCTTGAATCACAAGATATTACACAATTTCATAATCTAGCCCCAATATTTTATTTTATCTCTGTTTCCTTAGAGAAACAAGTCCCTCTCTGCCTTTAGGAATTTCCAAGCCAAATAACATAGTTTATATGTTACCAATAATTTTTCCCTTATGTCTGGACTGTGCAAATTCAGTAAGATACAGCCAAAAATATGTATATAAAATGTATATATTATATGCATAATATGTATTATGCTTTTAAAAAATATAATTCTTTCTCTGCTGTGGTCTTTTCAGGTAAGGTTTGCTCTCAAGCCTTCCATATCTCTGTTTCTAGTAGCACAGAAAAGTGCTACCCATAGCAATATATAGCATGACTAGACAGCATTTATCCAAGAAAGTCAATGGAGTTGGTTAATAATGTGAGGTTTCTTTTGATGATATTTGAAAGTTATATAATATTCTGGTATTTAAATAGTTACACAGGATCATGTTTTGGGGAAAGCCAAACCATGTAATTGTTAATTAAACACTTGCAAGTATTTACACCAGACAACCTTAGTGTCAGAAAAATAGCTAATTAATATCTTATAAGAATTCCACAACTTCTTCAAAATTAAACTTTGAATATTAAAACTATAACTTCTTCCACAGAAAAATGTTATTTGTTTAAAACTAACTTAAGTATACATTATTCAAATGTTCAAAGAACAATTTGAATGTCAAAACTGCAGAATATGAGGGATTTTCTATTTATACCTAAACACACATATTGCCATGTAAAACCAGGTTTCTTGCCTCATTGAAGAGCTTTGGTAGTAATTCAATAAAATAAGAACATATTCTATCCTCAAAACTTTCAGTCAAAGCTGCAAAAAGGCTGAGGAAGGAAAGTGCTGAATGAGCCATGATTGTTTATGTTTTTTCTTCATTACACTTGCATTGCTATGAGAGAGCCTCTAAATCTGTCTTCTAAGTTTTGAAGAGTAGAGCCTTCTCTCTTATGCAACATAACTTTGTTACTAAAGGCAACAGGGTCATGAAAGTAGAAATCTGATGGATCTGAATAATGTCAGATTTATCTGTATTTAAGCAAATGAGAAAATATTTAAAATGTTAATTTTCATTTGTGGAAATTAAACTAATTATAAAGTACTCGTTGTTTGATATTCAAGGATGACCTCCTCCAAGCTTAAGAAAGATCCTTACCAAAAAGTAGGAAATCAAACAAAGATGGTAGAAGGTGTTCATGGATGAGCAAATAGCTCCTGACTGAATTCAGACACTCAAAGTGTACAAGAGGTGGAAGACAAATGAGACTAGAATTTTGTCTCTGCATGGGGCAGGAGAAGGAATCTTCCCTTTCCCCCTGAAGTGCCACCACATAGCAGGTATGTGACCTGAGACTGGAGAATGAAGAGAGAGTGAGTAGCACTCACTCCTTGCTGAAAGGCACCAAAGACAATCTCTAGAGAAATTTGCTGTCTGCTGGAAAAAAAAAAAAATAATGCTGGGAAACATATGTTTTGTCAACGGAGAGGCTGCTGAGCCTGGTAAAGCCTGCAGACTATCACTCATTCCTGCTGTTCTAAGAAGGGTCAAATGATGCTGCAACACAGTGACTCAGAAATATCAAAAGAGACTTTAAGTCCCTCAGAATGTCTTTTTTATCTGAAGGAGGCACACACACTATTTACAGTGTCAGTCATGTGATGATTAGTGGACGTCCAGCATTCAACAGCAGGTCTTTAACTGCTGTAGATCAGTGAGTGCCAGGTGTCACCCTTCAGAGTGAGACTTTAATATATCTTCCAGCCTGCATGAAGTTCTGCTTAGACTCTGCTGCATGAACTGTCTACACCAGTAGACAATTTGGCATAGAGCTGCATTAAGGGATGATGGTGTATAGCCAGTTGATTCAAATAGCTCTGTATATTGATTACAAGTGATATATATCATCTCCTTACACATACACTGTCTGATCTGCCGGGTTTCATGGCATCTTTTAGCTGTTTCACTAACCCTTTACTTATGTCACTACAAAATCCATTGAAATCAACAGTTGCCTTGTGACACTAACAGTTTAGAACAGAGGGAGAAGTTAATTAATTTTGTAAGAACAACCCCAGTTTATGGCTAAAGCTGGGAGAGAGTAATTTGCAAGACTTAAAATATTAATATTTAACACAACTAAAACTAAGATAATTCAAACATTTTTCTGAATAATAATGGATGGACTATACCATAGGATAGTGGGTAACCCGATAGTAAATGTGACACTTCTATAGGATTCTGTTTTCAGTACCTGTTCTGTGTAATGTAGACTAGGGCTTTGAACTCAGATCTTCTCAGCTGTCAAGACTGACCTGATCACTTACCTATTGTTATGTGGTTACAACATTATAACAAGATTCTTAGATTGATTTTTTTTTCCCAACTGAGGTTTAATTAAAATGGCACAGGTATCACTGAGTCCGTATTTGACAACAAAAAAAAGGATTTGGAGAAAAGATTTCCGATCACCAGTTAAATAATGATAAAACAAGGTTTTGGAGGAAAGATTCCCAATTACCAGTTTATAAATAATGTTACAAGTTTTTTTCCACATTATACTGTTTGGGAGGTAAGCTTGTTGCTGAAATATGCGTTTCTCATCCAGCACTTCCTTTTGAAAAGTAATAACGTAAGATGCAGAGGACATTTCAATTTATACAAAATTTCTTAGTGATAAATCTATGTATCATTAAAGTCAGTAGATGTCTCAGCTCTGTGATTCCAGCACTTTTTGCATTCTGTTTTCTCAGATAGCACCCAGCAGAGACTATGTTCAGGACATTTCCCAACTGCTTCACTGCTTTAGTCTGGCATCATTATTAGCCATATATCCTAGCATTGATGTCTAGCAATAAGAATATTGTCACTGACACACGTGTTGCAAGCATTTAATTATAATTAAATAAGCACCAGACCAAGCTACGTTCAGCTGCATTATTATGTGATTAAAGGCTTGCTCTAAGAAATAGTCAGGATCTGCTCTGCTAGTTTTACTTTGTAATCCTCTAAGAAAGGATTAACATTAAGAAATAGTCTCATTATTTCTCTGCTCCTTCATTTCAAGGCACAAATAATATTTGAAGATTAGAAAGCTTACTTTGTCTTCTGCCATTGATGTTGCACAAACTAACATAGTCTTTTCACATAGTTTTATGATTATAGTGCATTTTGTATATAGTCATATTTACTGCTGCTTTTTATACTTACGTTGTGAATTATTTTGGTTTGGGTTTTTTTGCCACTAGGTGCAGGTCTGTCTTGCTGTCTGATCCATACAATAAAATTGATTGACTCTTGCATTGCTTTCCCTTTCTTTAGCCTAATCTGTTTTCATTACCCTAACCAGATCATTTCAAATCCTTTCCATGCAAATTCCTATGCATTCCACAAGAGTTTTACTGTCATTAATAAAAGCAGTAACTAATTTGCCTTTGAAAACATAAAGATGAAATCAGAAAATTTTGGTTTGATTAAGAAAAAATTCACACAATAATTATTTTAATCTTAGTACATTTAACGTTTTTATTAATATTTATTTTATTCAAATTAAATTTGATAGCCTTGTATCTTGAATATCTAAAATATTTTGCCAGTTGGGCAATTTAGTTAATTAATGCTTTCCCAATTATTTCCCCAAAATTTTTGGAAATAACTAATCTAAAATTTATTTTTGGTTTAATAAGGAGATTTTAAGTTTAAATTGAGTAATGTTTGGGAGCAAAAATTATTTCATTGAACAACTGTATGGCCAAGGCAGAAATTTAAAATCTCTGTTCAAAATTCACAGGATAGAATAGTAGTTTCAAGAGACATTACTTTAAAGTCTGTCCCTTGTTCTAATAGAAACAAGAAAACAAACTTTGGGCTTTTTCTTGAGCATCTGTGATGAAGGAAATCTATGCCTCATTCCTTCAGATAAGCAAGGTGGTGTCAAGGTTTACAAATTCTTAGACTTACTAAGTAGGCACTTAGCCTAAGTTAAAATAGGAAGATGAGAGCTTACTTTGGAAAAGGAGAATTTGTTCTGTCATATTCACTTTAGAGCCAAGCTCAGTGCCCAAGGTTTTTGATGAAGGTACAAGGGGCTTTCTATCTAAAAGTTCTGATGAAACAAATTTTATGTTCCTGTCATCATCCTGTAATACCATTTTTTAAAATATTGGTCTTATATTTGCAAAGTCTTTATACACATGTTCTTTTCAAATAGCATTTAGTGTACCCTTGAGTAACAAAATACTCCTAGTTAGTAGAAACTCTAAATACTTTTAGATAAACCTTATGGGAAACAGACTGACTTAAAATGTACTTTAATTTGAAACTATGATTTCTGTACAAGGCTGTTCTGGAAGAACCATGTGCAGTAAAGCTTCAGAACAGGACTAGCTTTCTGCGTATGATTACAGAGACCAAAATTATTTTTCGCTTGGCACATCTGCAAAAGACAGCACTTAGAAAATAAACTCTCTCTGCAGGCTATTGAAATTAATCACAATGATCTCATACAAAGCACAGTACAGCTGGTATCATATGATGAAGACAGTTGAATCTTTTCTAATGGAAAAATGAAGTCAGACCAAGCTTGGCTCCTTTCTTTTACAAAATATAATTATGTAAACTACAAAGCTTCATTATAGACAATGTTTACAATTCACAACTGTTTCCCCTTAATTTTGAATAAAGCCTGTTAACGGTTGATGTCAAGTCAACATATTTCCTACAGATGCCACAAACAATGAACAATCAAAAATCTATTTCTGTTGTTTCTTTCATAATTATTTCAAATTGTGGGAACCCGTAATAAAAATCAACGTAATGAACAAACACCATTGCGTATTGATAAACATAATAGTCTTTCAATTTTTTTTAAAAAATCTATTACATACTAACTAGTATAAAAATTAATTTATTTCTCTACAATGATACACAAAGTTGATTTTATGAATTTACAAGTTTAAATAATTTTATGGCATAGGATGTTTACCAGTTCTGTTGATTTAACCAACATGTCTAAAGAGTTTGTGAATCTCTGCTTTATGTTTAGAAAATGTTACATATAATTGTAATACAAATAATGTTGCAATAATTAAAACAATGAATTCCTGTATTCAGCAGAATGATGGGAAAATGCTTCTCCCTATTATTCTGTGGCTTTTAAAATTTACAGGCATGTAGACTTTGATTCTGCATTGAAATCCACTAAGTCAGTCTGTTGTGTAATTTAAATTTTCATCAATCTCTTTGTATTATTGCATGAGCTGCAGGTCTCTATTACTGTGTTTGATAGTAAAGCAAAAGCTAATTTATTAAAACCAGAAGGAAAAAGAGTTCCTAAAAGTAGGGAAGAAACGATCGTTTTCCTGTTTTAAGAGACTTGCCTTTTGTTTAGAGAAGGCTGAAACAGATGACTCATATGGAATCTGCTTTTCAATTTCTCATACATCTGTGTTAAAAGGAAAGAAATTAACTTTAAAATTATGTAAGAAATTGAATTATTTGTTTAATCTTTGAGATGCTAAGGGAGCATAACAAATCTCTGAACTGTTACCTTTCTTTGGCAAACTACTGTTGATGTAAAATCCTGAAGCTTACATGTCTACAGGGCTCATGAAGTTGCTCTCAGTTGTAGTCCTAATTGTGCAGCACCCTCTGAATGTTAATACAACACTGGAAAGAAGGGGAAAGGGTGTATCTTTTCACCAACACAAGACTGTGTAAGTCACAGGGGGTTTTGGTTTGGAGGTGTTCTGGGTTAACCCTGGTTTGCAGTTAAAGCACCACACAGGTGCTGTCTGACACACATCTCAGTGGGATGGTGAAGAGAATCAGATGGTTAAAAGTGAGAAAATTCACAGTTTGAGATAAAGACCGTTTAATAGGTAAAGCAAAGGCTGTGCTTGCAAGCAAAGCAAAATAAGGCATTCATTCATTACTTCCCATCAGCTGACAGATGTTCAGCCGTATCCAGGAAGCAGGGTTCCATCACATGAAATGGTTACTTGGGTAGACAAATGTCATAATCATACCAAGGAATTTTACCAGTGTGCTTAACTGTAAATGTTGCAACTGCATATTCATGACATTGCCGAGCTGTACAACACTTTATTATGTAGTTTAGCTACTAGTCGAATGCTGCATAGGATAGTTTAGCTACTAAGTAGGTAAGAACCAGTCTGAAACCAAGACATGAGCCAAGAGTTCTGAAGCAGGATCAGAAGAGGAGAAAGTCATGAAAAGGATAATAATAATAATAATAATAGGAAGATGACGAAGAAGAGGATGAAGAAAGGATGAAGATGTCCCAAATGACCACCAGAGGACCATTAGACCACACATGCATAGTAAGGGTGTAGATATGATAAGTACTTCTTGGAACTGTAATGAGTTTCTCAGAAATGTCATTAATAGGTATAGATCAGCCATATAAAGATAAACAGCAAAGTCAGTATGCACATTGCATGGAACTTATGCCCTGTGCATCCAGTGCTGAAAATAAAGAATGCCTCCTTTCTAACACTCCAAACTGAGTATGAGGGAGTTCTGTTTCTGACCTTTTGGTATCAATAACTCTGAATGTCATCCCATTCCTCCTTCTTCCCCTCAGTTTAATTTCTAAACATGATGTCATATGATATGGGATATCACTTTGGTCAGTTTAGGTTGGCTGTGTCCCCTCCCAACTTCTTGTGCACCCCTATCCTGCTCGCTGGCAGAGCAGTGTGAGAAACTGAGAAGCCCTTGACACTGTTCAAGCACTGCTCAGCAATAGCTAAAAAAATTAATCCATATTATCAACACTGTTTTCATCACAAACTCAAAGATAGCACCATACAAGTTGCTATGATGAAAATAACTCCATCCCAGCCAAAACCAGTGGGACTTTTTGTTGTTGTTGGGGTTTGGGGACGAGGTTTTGTTGTTTTCCCCCCAGATGCCCTGTGCTCTTTAGAATTCTTATGATAGCTTAAGGCTGTAACTTTCGGCAGCTACTCAGCATCTGCTCAGCCCCATCCCTTTGAAAAAGGTTTAGTTCTACTATTTCTATTGCCATTTTCCTTTCAGAATTAACAGTCTCCTGTTTCTACACCTTACTAAGCAACTAACTATGCAGAAAAGTTGCTACTTCAGACCCCTGTGGGGATTCTACTACTCCAGTCAGAAACTGCTCAAAGTGGAGAAAAACATTTTTTGTATTAATTTGGGACTCCAGTTTCCAAAAGTCCTGCGGGATGCCTGTTGGGCAACTTCTGTATCATTCTAATTCTAAGCCTGAAACTGGTTTCCTATACAATCACTGAAAAATCATAATAAAACAGTGCAAAGTTATGTCTAATCTTTGTCCCCCAGAAAAATCAGTTATGTCTGCATTATTCTTAGCAGATATTTGATTAATGCATTCAAAAACTTTTTTATAGACAATTCATTTCATCATTGGACTGTTTCTAGCTTCAGAAATGTTTCTTCTATTGCCTTGGCTGAAATGAACAATTTTTATTTTTTCTTATGTCTTTCATGGATAAAATTCTCTTTTGCTATCTTTCTAAAATCTTCTGTCATTTGAATTAAACCGCTGTAGGTAATTCAAACTTTTCTCCTAGAAAACATGACAGCTTCTAAGCCTTCAATCTGAACTCTCAGTGTCCCATCTTTCTCAGACCATAGTGCCCAAAACAGGGCACAGTACCCAAGCAAACTGGTATTATCAGAGAAAAAAACCCAAACCAACCATGTATATTTATTCACATTTTCTTAATTTCCTTGCAATAATTTAATTTGAAATTAATACTAAATAGACTTTCAATATTTCATTTATACTAAGTGTTATGGGATTACAAATCCAGCAGCCTGACAGCGGCAAGGCTTTTGTAGGTTTGTGATCCCAGGTCCAACCAGTAGTGAGGCTGAGCATGTAGTTCCTATAGGCACACACATACAGATATACAATACATACACAGATATAGCTGGTGGCCACAGAGCATTCACATGAACGCAAAGAACAACAGCCTCATCTTGTTCACCTCTCTGGCAGAGCAGGATGGCATCTCTTAGTGGAAATATATGTGTATATGTAAAATGTGGGTCCCTCTAGTAGCTGGGCTTAGACACCCAGTCTGGCCAGCAGCTGCCTTCGGATCCTAGGCTCTCCACGTGGTGACACTTGCATATACAAACTCCCAAGGCTGCAGCCCCACTCCAGATACTGATATCAGGAGTCCCTTACTCACCCACTGCACACACACACCCTTGCATACAAAGGTGACTGACAGCTGGTCAGTTCTCCCCTGACCCCCAGTAGCAGGCCCCCCTTCATGCAAGTACATACATGGGTCTTGTGCTTAGAAACTCTAGACCAAATGGTCTCTCCACCTGTTCACTGGGAATCCCCTGGTCCCTCCAGCTTCTCCCACCCTCAGAGACACCCCCCCGCACCCAACCAACTCCCAGGTCACTTTGTCTACTAGGGAGCTAATCATGCTTAACCTTCAGCAGCAAACACACATTCACTTGCACACCTGCACTTGCTCCAGTTTCTGGCACCACAGATACATGGGCTCCTATGATCCAAGGTCACAGTTGCTGGCGCTTGAATATCATTCACTCCAGTGCCCCCAGCTGCTGGGATGCAGGTGCATGGGTACTACAGCCAACAGTCCCAATCCAGTTACGGGCACTCAGACACTTATATGCACTCAAGCACACAGAATAGGGAGACCTTCAACAAGGAAAACACCTAGAAATGGGATTTAGTAAGAAGTTATGCGGCTGACCAGGTTTTGGCTTTTGGCTTTTTTGGTTAGAATTAAACTTAGCTGGCTGCCACCATTAAATTTTCAGGGGTGGGGTGGGGTGGGGAGGGGGAAATCCTATATGCTCTCTACAACATCAAAAAGTGAGGTCTTGATCTTATAAAAGATGAGCAGTATAAGAGATGTACAATTCTAGGTATCAAACACAATTTATGATCTATTTTCCACTCATTTGAAGCCTCAGTTTGGGGATGCCCAAACATCAGATGGTTTTGCCTTTTTTTTTTGACTTTTGAGTTTAGGTTGTTGGGTTTTTGTTTTGTTTTGTTTTGTTTTATCTTCCTGGAGCTTCTTTCTTGTGCTTTAGCAGCACTGATTGTACAGATGAGTATTGACTCTTCTGAACTCTCTGTATATGAATGAGTGTATGATCATGTTCTTTGCAAGCACACTCACTGGGGAGGAGCATATTTTATGCTGTAATGAACTGGGCCGGCAACTTTCACTGGAACTAAGAGATCAGCATGAAGCCAATACATTTTCATAACACATTTCCAAGAACACCCTCTCATTGCTAAATGACAGCTTATAGGGAAGTGATAAATACCCATTCTCCTCGATGTGAAACAAAGTAGAACTAAAAGAAAAAAAAAAAGAGAGTGACCTTACTGGTTACATATTTTCTGAGAAGAAATGTCCTAGTCTTTGCGGGAACTATTTCAGTACTTTACACTAAAAATCAATGGAAGATATTGCCTGGCATATTTTAAAAAATATATCATATGGGGGATTCCCCAGCCTCCCTACATAAAGGAACATTCCTTATAGTTGGAAATGCTAACATGAACTTTCTTTTTCTGCAAATTAAACAATTTCTTCATGTGCTACCCACACTGTGTGCATGATGAACAATTGATCACCACACCCTTTGTAATAACTGTTTATGCTTCAAAATCTGTCACCTTTCTTTCTTTCCCATGTCAAACTCTCCTTCTTTACCTTTTCATCATGCATCACTTTTTCTAACCTTTTTTAGCAATTTTAGTCTCTAATTTCTACATCTTTTGAAAAGTTTTATATTGGAGAACAATCTCAACAGTACATAACATAGCAGTGTATTTGCCTCCTATATCTTATATCTGATGCTTCTGCTGACACATCTTAAAATGTGACTAGTCTTTTAAATAATACATCCCAGTTTATGATCCCTTATATTTCATATGCTTTTTTCTGCTTTTTAATTTTAATCAAAAATATCAAAAACATGGAGCAATTTCATCTGGACCACATTTGGAGACAATGTTAAAAGCCTTCTTAAAGTAAAAAGTCACATATTTATTGCTTCCTCCTTACCTAGTAGGTCTTTCATTACATCAGAAACAATTTGGTTTAGCATGGTTTGTTTCCATCAAATTTATATTATTTTTTAAATTATTAGATATTTATTTTAAAACAAGTAATTTGCCTAAGACATCCATGTCAACTTTGTACACAATTTCATTTAAAAGAAATGCATCAAAATTTGGATCTAGAACTGTGGGAAAATTCTTTTCATTAATAGAACAGTTTAGATAAACGTGTCTCTATTTGTCCTTATTTCTCTACTTGAATTTTACAGAATACTTTAATAAATGTCAACTTTTTCAGGGGCATTGTTCTTGCCAGGAGTAAAATAAGTTATATGATCTGTTCTGATACGTACGCTATGCTCCTCATTGATTACTCTCTATTTATTAGAGTAGCCATGGGGTGGGGAGCATGCTCACAAAGTAATTAGGAATCAGAAAACTACTTATAGATTTCCTCAAGGTGATTGTTCCTTTATCTATAAACTTTGACATCAGACTGATGTTAGACATGTAGACTGAAGCTGGCCACCTAATTTATTGAGAGAATGTGTAATGGATATGAGTAAGTAGAAGTATATGTTCATATATATATAAATTCATATAAAAAGTTTGACAACTTACTGGACAATCTGCACCTTTACCACATTCTTAAGTTGGTAGATAATTCAACAGAATTCCATATCAAGTAGGTAAGAAAACTCTCTGTTTTCTAGATCTCCTTTATTCTCTCAACAGTCATTATATATATGACTCCTACCAAAGGTTTATTCAGATAGTATTTTCTCAAAGAACTCAAACAATAGTTTTTAATGGTTCACTGTTGTACTCTGAGCTGTAACTTAACTTTGCTTTCAATTTCTCTGAACTTAGTTCTAAAATCTTCATTCTTTATTTAATTCAGACAGATATTTCAATTCTACTTTCTTTTTTTTTAACATTAATATTATTATTATTTTTCCCCCTATCTAGTTTCCCCTGTGGGCATCAACTTCATTTTAATCCTCCCTATTGTAAAGTGTCTGACATGTCTGCAAATCAGAGCTGTTTTCCGTGTTGTCTTACATCTCATATCTCATTTTCAAAAATACAGAGACTAGAAAGTAGATAGGCTAAATCTTAGCAGTCATTTCATTACCCTGATATGATATTACAAAGCATTAAGAGTTACATTGTATTTCCTCACTTAATTCTTCCATGGTTTTACATCTCAAAGATTTTTGACATTTTTTTATTACTCTTCCTTTCTTATATTATTTGTTGAGAATGTCATCTTATAGTATTAACATTTATACTGTCATCTGTGACAATTATTAATATAATTACATGATGTGCAGGTAGAAGGCAGGCATGCTCACTCAGCCTGACCTAGAATATATTTTGGCATTTCTTCCAGGCAGAAGATCCTTGTTACTTTTGCAGGCAGAGATGTTTTTATATTGAATTTTCTCTTTTTATATCTCAATGAACAAAATCTCAAGATAAAAAGTAACATCAGCATAGTACTATGCCAATAAGTTATAAGGCTCCTGGACCAACCAGTCTGGCCAGCTTGGAACTGCAAAATAGGAGCACAACTTTTCCATCATATATTAGTATTATTTAGAAAAATTATTAGGAAGTAATATTCACAAATTGTGAAATATTCTGGCTATATTATCTTCTTGATTTTTCATGAAATCTTAGATTAGCTTTTATTTTTATTTTATACAGGTTTGAAGGGGTCTTATTGTTACATCACAGATACTCAGGGCTTGAGATAGCTGTTTTTATACTGTTGCAGACAAGGAAGCTAAAAAGAAATAATGCTTCTCCTCAAACAGGGCATGAGATTTGCTGAGTTTCTCATTCATTTTCCAAATAGAAGTAGTGATGATTTGACAACTGAAATGCGTTAATATGGTGTGTTTATGTTAAGCTTCCTAGACAAGCATCATAAAGTTTACATTTTTGCAAATCTACTAACTATAGGTAAGGTGGAAAATACCTGTTCTAACTAATGGGGAAGAAGCATGTCATGCTTCATTTACATTTTAGGCTTCTCTAGATATCTCAAGATATTGAACTTATACTGCACAATCTTTCCTGGTTCCAGTTGTTTTTATTCAAGGCGCAACTTTCAAAGTTCAGCTGATGGTAATTAATAGTCATCTATCCCACTAAAAAACTTTGTTAATTTGCATTTGAGTTAGGTTTTTTTGTGTATTTTTTTCTGAACTATAGGTTTAAGTTGATGTCATTAATGGTGCTATGTGAACACAAAAGCTAAAATAAAATGCTTATCTCACCAGCAAGTTCACATGACTATCACCCTTGAAAATTAGGATGTTTGAGATAGCTTTTCGTGTTTATTATATCATGAAAAATATGGCTGAAAAATGTCTTCTGCCTGGAGACTAGAAGACGGTATGAAAAATAACATTCTAAATGCCTTGCAGTGATACTGAAATTGAGTTCTTAGGAAAGTGAATATGACCAGAAAACTTATCTTTGAGGAATGGGAGATTTTCCCATAGCTGCTAAACCAAGAATTATGTTGTATCTCCCACCCACCCCCAATTATCAGGAAAGTAAGAATGATGATGAACTGATCACTATCAATGTACTTTAAATCACATCTCATAAGATACATGAATCAAAACTTAAAATTGTAAACTGCAATTAATTTTTAATTAACATTATAATTTATATACTATATGTTTATTTGTACAATGAAATATACTAACCATATCATGTCATTTATTTTGGCTGTACAGAGTCATGTTATCTATGAATTGATTCTCTATCATTATTGTAATGCACTGTGGTTAGCATTTATGATCCCAGGATTATGACAACCAAATTCCAAAAGATATTAAGATACCATTTATTGGAGTTAACACCAGAAGGAAAAAGAGAAATAGCATAGATATTCATATGTTGTTTCATGTGCCAGGAACCGAGTTGGGCAGATCATGTGGCAAGGCATCTCTGACCAGGGCAAGGCATGCTGCCCAGATCCTCTCTGAAGAGGTTCATGAGCATTTTGGTACTTAGAGCTCTTATAGAACTTTCTTGGTAGTAAACAATTTTATTACTAATTTCTACTGTCAAGCAAAAGAATGTACACATGAGAAAATGCTGATTTGTTTTGAGATAAAGATAGATACACAGTGGCATAATCACTGGTACCCAGCAGGAGTAGCTACAGGGTCCTCCATCAGGATTTGCTGGTTGGGCTTAGCTTGCAGACAAGAGCTACACAGCTCTGATGGCCTAAGATCTAAATATGCATAGCATAGGCCTGTGCCTGTTCAGGTTCACCATTATGGGGATCAGTAACTCATCATGTACAATGATCTTCTGATTATGAACACTACAGCTGTATAGGGAAAGAAACATTTCAAAAGATCTAATGAAACTTATGATTTCTCCAAAGAATTTCCCCAGCCCCCACCCCCCAACCCTTGAAAACACAATTAATCTTAAAAAAAACCTGTCTCTTCTGTAATGTCTTTAGTTCTTTATGATGTATTAGTCAAATTAATTTCTTATTTCTTTCTTTATATCCATGGACTTTATTTCTTATGATAATAGTAAATGACACTTTGACTTCTTAGCAAACAAGGTATGAAGGTAACTGAAGATTTATATATATATTTTCTTTTCTTTTCTTTTCTTTTCTGGTGTTTACTTCTATTATTGTTAAACTTTTGAGTTGACATAGATGTATTTTAATGTTTTATAGATGGAAGTCACCACAGTATCAGGGACTCTGCTTATAGCATAATTACTGCAAAAGCAGCTAAAATTAAGTTTGTAATTAAGCTAAGGGTGTATTGAAAAAATAATAAAATGGGTTTTGTCTATAATCATCTCCAGATCTGTCAAATATTCTGAAATACAAATTCCAGAGTTTTCATTTGGATAATAGCTCAATTCAGTAACTGCGAGATGGGTATAGCACAATTTGTTTTAGAAATACTAGATGTGTTACTGTAGGGTCAAACAAGTTTTCAGGGGAAAGGAAATAAAAGATTTTAAACATTGTAGGGTGGAGATTCAGTAAAATCCTATGGTATCTTCAGCATTTCTAGAAATTAGCATTGCAATGAACTTCACAGCCATGAAATAGAAGGCTAGGTTCTGTATACAGTAAATGAAATAAGATAGATGCTTTAGAAAGGATGCAGAGCAATTAATTCACTGACAAGCAAATCAGAAAGGTTTCTTGAAACAGTCTGAGGAAAACACTGAACAATTCCTTGATTCAAGTCCATTATTCAGGTCCATTAATTCCACATATAGAGATGTATGTGTCTGTTTTTCAAAAGCTGATCAGAGATTATTCTTTGCTTAAAACAGAAATGTAAAGCTAGACTTATCTGTGGTGCTGCTATACACATTCCCTGCTAATTTAAATATATATATTTAATATATTTAAACAAATATAATTTAAAGTGTCTACTTGGCAAGAAACAGACAAGTTGCTTTCTCAGCTTTAGTATTCTGACAAAGTTTCTTCAATCCATGGGATAAGATGCTTTCCTCTGATGTTTTTCTTATTGTATGAGATGGAGTAAGTAAGGACTGGAAAAGGAACATATGCAGCAGTAGGAGTTCATAGTCTAACGGCAAGAAGGGCTGGATTCTAGTTCTTTTACCTAGACTTTTTCTATACATTTACACTGAAACAACCATTGCTACATTCCTGTCACTAAACTACATCACAACTACCTCCTTCTTACACACCTCATTATTAAGCATTAGTATAGACAGCAGTAAATTAAAAAAAAACAACTTCTGTGGACACAGTCAAGTCTACGTGGAGGGCTTGCAAGTACACAGGTGTCAAGCAGGGTTTTTGTTGTTTCTTTTGTCATTGTTGTAGTGCAGACTGATATAGCTGCGGCAGCAGAACTTTGTAATATAAGCCAAGCCTCAGGCTCTCAGTCTGCAGCTGACCCAGTGTAACATTGCTTTGCAGTCATTTAACATTTGAAAAACTTTCTTCACAATTCTGAGGTCCAGAAACTTTGTGGTTGCTCTACAGGTGCGTCTGTGGTATTACAGGCTCTAGGCATAGCCTAGGGCTACTTTTAACTTCCTTTCTAAATTCAGTACTGCTAATATATCATAAGGCTCTTCCCTTCATAGATGCAATAAAAGGTTCAAATAACTGCTGAGATACTTCACTTTTACAGTTTACCAGTATCTTCCAACCCTAGAGACACTAATTCCTTGAATATACTTACAAAATGTCTAGTGTCCTTTCCGTTTCAGTTCTGTGTCTCTCCCCTTGTGTCACAAGAAAGCTGTATGTGTAATTTTAGAATATAATTTCAATTCATGACAGCTTTGGAAGTTTGATAATTATTTTTTATTCAGCAAGCCAGAAGTAAAACTTCTAAGTATTTAGGTAAAGTGTAGTCATGGTAAAACAGCACTTCATATATATCTATTTCTTTCTTCATACACCCACACACATCAGAAGTGACCAGAAAGCATTAGACATTCAAAAAATCTGTACATGAAAACATCACTGACCTGTGAAATACTTCGAACTCATGAAGAAGTACATTTCAATTAAATTCTGAAGTAATCAAACATTCTCACCAGCTTTAGTCTGTGCATGCTGTATTGAATATGTGCAATTATGGACTTTCTGTTATTCTTCTATCCCGACCTTCTTTATGACAGATGCTGTGGTTTATTCCCGGCTGGTAATTAAGCACTGCACAGCCGCTCGCTCACTCCCCCTCACCCAGAGGGATGGGGAGGAGAGTTGGAAAGGAATGTAAAACTCAAGGGTTGAGATAAGAACAATTTAATAGTTGAAATAGAATAAAAATGAAAGAACAATAATATCAGCAATGACAATAACAGTTATAATGAAAAGACGAATAAAAATAATAACATCCAGAGGGAAAGGAAGAAAGGAACACGTGGTGCACAACACAACTGCTCACCACCTGCTGACCGACGCCCAGCCAGTCCTCGAGCAATGACCTGCCCACCCTGACCAACCCCCAGGTATATATACCAGGCATGACATCCCATGGTATGGAGTATCCTTTGGCTAGTTTGGGTCAGCTGACCTGGCTGTGTACCCTCCCAGTTCCTTGTGCCCCCCAGGCTTTTTGCTAACAGCTAACAGGGCCTGAGGACCTGAAAAGTCTCACATCAAAGCCAAAACACAACAAACACTGTACTAGCTCCTACGAAGATAATTAAGTCCATTCCATCTGAAACCAAGACAATAGAACAGTAATGTTAAATATCTTTGTTAGTTCTGTGTTGAATGACCTGTTGTTTGCTATATTCATAGGAAAGAAATTGTCCTTTCTATTCTGCAACTTTTGCATTCATTTGCACAGTGAATATGTCTCACCACCTGTCTGGATGTGAATCATGCCTACTACCATGACAATTAATGACAAACACAGATATACAATCGAGCAATTATGATATTCTTGACTTGGAACCTAAACATTGCATTTCAGACCAATACAAATTTAAGTTTTCTACCATATAATGTAAGACTCATTACTGTCAACAGCACTGGGTAACACCACCACAGCACCACTACAAGAAAAAATATTCAAGTAGATGAGACTCAAAACCACAGAAGGCAGCATACCTACTATTAAATAGTGACTGGACTTTAGCACAAATTACTTCCTGACTGGACATTATAGGATACTGTTCCTGGAAAAATTTAGATAGCATCTAGAAGCCTTAGAAATTTGAAAATAAGACATAAAAAATAAGATTTATGTAATTAGGCATCTCAAGTCCTACACAAAACTTTATTTGTAGGATTATAATTTTGAATGCATGTTCACGTATACCTAACGTTGTTAAACTGTTCCTTTTAATCCAAATCACTGTACTTTTTCTATAGGTTTCTGCCTGTGAAAAGTTACAAGCATCTGTAACTTGCAGCCTGATCATAGAAATTCACAGCATGTGCAAGTGTAAGTGACGGGATAAGTTTTCACTGTACGTTCTACACATATATACACATAGAAGGAAAGCAAGTCATCTGAATGTTCTGCTTTTAAAATTGGCAGATCAAAAGACTAAATCATATTATTTCAACCTATCTCTCATTTTATTTATTTAGCCTATTATTATTACTATTATTACTACTACTACTATTATTATCAACATCATCATCAGTATCAGTATTATAATTATTATTATTATCATTATTATTTACAATGTGTATAGTGGAAATGAAATCACTTGCACACCAGATAGATTTTGTAAAATAAAATAATTAATTAACATATGCAAAGCTTACATTTTCACTGTTTTAATAACACACAGTAAACCTGCATAAAGGTATATAATGAAAAATTACTTAAAAAAAATGTCAGATGTAAATTCTTTGGTGCACGGAATGATTCAGGACTTCAGTGCAAAAACATTATGTGATTATATATATATATACACACACACAGACATATAGATTGGTACATAGATAACCAAATTAAAGTGCATAGGCATGTCAGGACAAACCAAGGTCACAAAGGAATCTCAGTTTTGACATTCTTTATGTTCTGAGTACTCACATCTGCAAACATTATTCTCTTTATTCATGTGTTTCTGTTGTGTACATTGTATTCATATACTTCTAAAATGATGTGTATCTTCTAAAACCAGTGAAGCAAAAGTTAGCAAAGATAGAAGCTGATTTCTACAAGTAATGAATACATGGTGATTTCTTAGACTAGGAAATAATAAAAAAGGTGATAAATATATCTAAAGGTGATAAATATATATATATATACACAAAGGGTTGCTCTGTCTCAAAGTAGCTTCTAATGGGCATGAATTACCATAGCCACTTATATAGAACAAAATAACTGTAGGATTTCAATAAGGCCAAGTCTACAAGTTTTGATATGTTTCATCAAGAGAAGTAAATCATGACTTAGAGAAAAAAGCTTCCAGGAGAGAAAAGCTAACCTTTCTGTTAGGCATTACACATAACCTATACACTGTTAAGAAAGAAAAATAGAAAAAAAGAGGGGGGTGGGGTGTAGAAAATCAAGCCCTAAATAAATAACTTACATACTTTCTGCAAATTTTAGATGCATATAACTGTTTGACATTAATAGCTGGCAAAAAGACTAAATGCTAACAGTTTATTTGCACTAATACTTTTTTATCTGTATCAACATTTCTAAAAGGGGAGATGTTTGTTGATTCCCATAACTGTACAAAAAAACGAGTGCTAAAATGCTTTGTTAAAATAAGACAATTTGTTGTCTTTGCCATTGACATGAACAATGCCTTACATAGTTTTTTTGTTTATATATGGAAAAAGAAGAAAAGTTTTAAGAAAGTGATAATTTCTCACTAAACATTTTCTTTACATGAAGAATGTTTAAATTCAAACAAGTCAGATATAATGTATTTTCTTTATTGACTATTAAAGCAGAATTTACTGTTAAGTGATTCACAGGTACATAACTGTATGATTAAACAAACATACACAAGAAGATCAAAGAAAAAGCATTTGAATAAAATTCAAATCCAGTATAATAAGCAATTACCTCTTAGGTGCAAAACAGAATAAAAAACCTTCCTAAGTAGCTGGGGAAAAAAAAAAACCCAAAAAACCAAACACCATAAACACCAGTGCCTAAGGTGCTCTGTGAAATGTCACTGGAGTATGAAAGCAATTATGTAATTACACATAAGTTAATGCTTTAGATATGTTGAATTAACTAAGGTATTTGGGTATTTGATAGTGAACTGGTTTTGTATTTGAGCTCCTTTTCTCAGGAAAGTGTAAGCATAATATGTGTTTCAAAACTTTTAATGTAATGATCTAGTAGTCTTCAAGACAGGAAAGGTTCCCCCATTAACTTTTCAATTTGTAATAACAAAGATGTCATAAAACCTGCTAGTTAAAAATTGAATTGTCAAATGAAGATAGACAATACTTTTTCTTAAATCATATTTTCATATACTTCTGATATCTTGTCAGTACTAATTCTCACTTAACTAATTTAATAAAAAATACAAATTCCATAATATTTTCTATAAATACTTGAGTCAATTGACCTGCATTTTACTCATGTCCTATGCTGATGGACATTTGCATGCTTTTACTTGTGTACTGACGGATTTGATGAACTTTTGTAGAACTGTTCAATGTGAAAAATCATGGAATCATAGAATGGTTTGGGTTGGAAGTGACTTTAAAGACCATCTAGTTCCAATTCCCTTGCCATGGTTTTTCAAAGCCCCATCCAACCTGGCCTTGAACAATTCCAGGAAAAGGGCATCCACAACTTCTCTGGGCAACCTGTTCCAGTGTCTTACCACGCTCAGTTTTAATTTATTCAAATGTTTATGTTACAGTCTGAATTACAAAAGGGAAGATAAACAGAAAACAATAACAAATGTTTTATATAACACTACCAGTTACCTGCTGATTGAAGACTTCACACTACAAGACAGTCTATTTTTATATACTAGAACGGAAAATTGGGAGATAAATATTAAACAAATAATCCCAATACATTATATTGGTTAACTAGTCCTTAAGAACAGAAACATTACAATAGCTTTTTCATATTGATTCTAAAGCACTTGGAAGGAGAGGAGATTTAGGACTGTGTTGGTAAATAATAGGAAGACGATTGTGACTGTTAAAACTATTCTACTACCTGCTTTATGTAAGTATAAGCCTAAACTGCTAATTTCAAATAGGGCTGACAGAACAATTCACATAATATCCACGAAGGTAACTTAAAAACACAGAACTTCTGTAAAGGTTTTTCCTATTTAATTTTTTTGGCAAAATACATATCTAACTTAGCCATTAAACAAGCCACCATTCTCTCAGTTTCCAAAACTGATGAAGAGTAAGGCAAAGGGGAACCTTCCTTATAGCAGGACAAAGCAGCAAGATTATTTTATGATTACATGAATAATAAATTACCACTCCATGTTACTTTTCCTACCTTTATAAATATATGTCCCCTAGATACAATCATACAAATTCAGAGGTTTGGATATCTAAGTCTTCCAGCTTTTTTAAGTTTTAGTTTTGTTATTATTTTTGTTTGATTTAAAGACAGTGAAACTCATCAAAAAATGCATATTGACTTTGCTAGCAAATTAAGTCTGCTTTGATGGATGACCTTAGAAATTAGTACACTTCAGTAGCAAGAAGAAATATTGAATACCTTCATGCAGAAACAAGTTTATATTTAATTGCTTTAATATAAGTTAAACTGCCATTTCTTGTTGTTAGTTATCACATTATTTTCTCATCTATTTATTAAGGATATAAAATTTGTGACCATTTTTTATTACAAATTATACTATGATAATTTTGCCTACAGTCTTTGGCATATATTTCCTTTTAAGTTGCATTAGTATTTTACACCCAAAAGTGCAAATGAAGGACATTACCTCAAAATCTGTTTGTCTGGAATTTAAATGAACAGAGTATTCAGTGAGTTAAACATCCAGAGATCTCATTAATTATTGATTACACAATAGTTCATGAAGTGGATAAGTTTAGTTGAACATAATGTTATCACATGGCATCTTTACTTCAAAAAGCTATTTCACAGAATGACTATGAAAGTAAATATATGACAAAGATCACAGGTTTTTTTGTACTGTGAATGACAGAGAAATATGACAATAACATAAAATGATATTTTCATTTTTTCCCTTTTTGTTATGTCTACAATTTTTACTTTTATATTAAATGCTTCATTAATTAGTATTCATTATGAAAAGAAGAACATTCTTTCAGCCTTTAAGATAGATGTATATGCTTTTGTCTCCTCTTACTTTGGTAGCAGGAATATGTGTTTTATAGATTATTGGAAGCATATTCTATAAAGAATTTATCAATAGTAAAATAAGAATAGTTAAAAAGGAGCAGGGACCAAAAAAAACCAAACCACCCCTTTACTCAAAACAGTAAATGACAAAAAAAAAAAAATTAAATTTACATGAAATCTGGTATTATGAACATTATTAATAAAGATTTCAGGATTTTTTCTGTTTGGGAAAGAAGCTGTAGTGAACATGCTAGTACAATTTCTGCTCTGAATTTTGAAACCTAGTTACCATATTATCTGGAAAACTTCTGATTCCAGCCAAAAATTCAGTCAGCAGATCCTGAACTATTCCTCTCTCTGGTGTGGGTCCTTTTTTTTTTTTTTTTGGTGTGTTTGTTTGGGTTTTTTTATCTGTTTGGTTGGTTGTTTTTTTTGGTTTTTTGGTCAATGTTTATTTCTCATTCTTGAATTAGAAAATAATAATTTAAAAGCCAAACCCCTTTCTGTCATACTTGTAGAGATAAAAAGATTTTTATCTCACATCAAAATATGATTTGTCTTCTTTGTCTTCTTCCCTCAGATAAAATCATTAGCTGGGTCCTTCTCAAACATTTCAGGGAATTATGTCTAAATATGGAGGAAAATTGATTCAAACATTTAAAAGTAACACTTTTCTACAAAATCATTTCTGGTCCAGATGAGTTGTTATTTGCTATCCAAGGGTTTGTTTCCATTTCCCCAGAATGTAGTGGGCTGATGTACCCATTGTACTAACAGTGTTAATTTAGCTAATTTAAGGTACAACTGTTAAGGATTAATAGTTTTGACTATGTAGTGACAATGATTAAAAATGTGTAAGACTTAAGCATAAGAATGATGTGTTTATAATGAAGGCATTTACTAAAGTCAATTTTTAAAGTTTAAAACTGGCCTTATTTATTAATCTTCTAAAAACTTCCATCACAGATTTAGAATTCTTTAGCTGATATATGCATGTTTATATACATGTATACACACGTATATTAATTTGAAAGGGTATAATGACAATTCTTTTTCTTTGCCTATGATCATTGGCTGGTTCTGGAGAGAGAGAGAGAGTAGGAGAAAGCGAGAGACTAGGAGAAAGCAGCAGAGGGACTGGCATGAAGAGTATGATGGTATCAGAGAATAATGTGTCTATGCATCAAAATTCCTTTAGCTTCCTATTGATGTTTCAAGGTTATCAGTGTGGTTTTATTTTTTTTTTTTTATTTTAGATATAGAGCTTGACTTTTTCAGACCAGTGCATTTTTCCTGGCTATCTAGTAGTTGCGACTAATATCCTTACCCTATTTATAATATATTTATTGCACCTTTTATGCAGTTTAACAAAATAATTAAAAATAAATTTACCACAGAAATAAGTTTTTTTACCTTTTTGGTTTTTTGTTTGTTAGAACTAAATTAACTTCATAAGTTTAGCTACTAAGAAACCTGGAATATTTGTCTTTACATTTAACAAATTTCTTAATTTGCATAAACATGGATTAGGGATTATTTTTTTTAATTTTACAATATTTTTTTTTAATCCTTAAGAATATACTTAATATATGCCTAGGTTCCTTGGAAAGCTTGTGACCTCTCTTTGGGGAAAATAAGTTTACTGTTACACTCCTTGGCTTCAGAGCAGAGTGTTACATCTCTTAATGCAAAACAAAGTTAAAATCTTCTAGTTTTATATACAGCTGTCTGAATCCTGACAGTATTAAGAAGCTCTGAACTTCTGCCTTAGCTTCGTCTGGAGTCACGTGTTCGCATGTCCTGAATAGTGTCAGCATGGCAGTGTTTGGCATGTGTGCCCACCTTATGGATAGAGGTCGTTATAAGGTGTGCCTTTAGAAGGAAGAGCCATCAGTCTTTCTTCTCCAACAAACAAGTAATTCTATTCTCGGACTGCTGATTGGGAAGCATTGGGCTCTTACATGTTGCTGGGGAGAACACCTCTGCAGAGCTGGTGCGCAGGAGCACATCAAGCAGACTTTAGCCACTGGAGGGGCGGCTTGTGTGGAGGGCCCAGAAACCCTGTGAGGCAGCACAGGAATGGAGGTGATGTTCCACAGGGCTCTTCCCACCCAGGAGGAGACTTACAGGCCTAACCTATGACATCATTTCATATTCAGGAACTGGATAGTTTTTTTGGTTTGTTTTCGTAGAATACCTGGTGCTGCTTTCTACTGAGAATGTATTTCTAGAGCATAGAAAGTTAACAAACTGACAGTAATAAAAAGACTAATGTATCATTCAACTCGTATGGACTGTGACCATTTTATTCAAAGAAACTAAATATTCTATACTTATTTCCAGGTTTATAGAGCAAACATTCTTATTTAAAATTAATTTGATAGCTTCCCTCTGAATTAATTTATTCTGGAAACCTTGCAAGAATGACCTGATTATGTCAGAAAATGAGCACACACATTAGGTAACTATTCCATATGTTTTCATCCACTGTTATTCTACATCAGTATCCAGCATGTACCAAAACAACTGTGTGTTGTGAAGGCGTTATTAGTTCAAAACAGATGAAGAGATGCCGCATTCAATACATTTTGTTTTCCACATCATTAATCTAAAAGGATGAGAACAGAAGGTAAGAAATCTAAAAGTAATTGTTAGGAAAAAAAGTTAGAAATGAAAACTGCTACTTTGAAGTCTGTATTTTTTTCTGGCAGTTTGATAAAAGACTTGTGTCATTAAAAGTTATACACAGTATCTAACTACTTCATAATATTTCACTGGAAATTTGTAATGTGTTTTAACAAAATATTAACCTTTTTTCGTGGTATCTCCTAGTAAATCTAATGCTTCATATCTAAAACAGAATAAGTACTTAGATGCGCTAAAATGCTCTTGTTTCATTGACCTGACTTCTTTACATTAAAAAAACCCCACACCTTTCCTTTTTAATGAACAGGTTATGTTTGTTTTACACCTTTGGGCAAGCATTCAAACTGGGAATATACACATATACTTGAAATTAATCAGGTACTTGGTGGCTTTCTGAGTGGGATATTCTTCTTGTTTTGTGTCTTATGTGTGTGTGTGTGAGGAATATGGAGAGTGGCAGCAGCATCACTAGCAAGATTAAAACCTACATTTTTTTGAGTCTGTTTTTTTCTTCTTTTTTTGTGTGTTGTTAGCATGTGACTTCATCATAATTCTGCTCATGAACTGTGAATATCTTGCACTTTCACCTGCTTTTATTCCTACTACGGATTGCTATCATAGCTTCTCACATCATGGAAATGTACTTGGGCTTCTTGGATGAATACAGTATTCAGATGTTCTCTGAAATTTTTCCTTCAGGCTGGGAAGTTTTAGAATACGAAGATATTCCTGATAACACTACTATGTACTATGACATTCATAGGCAGACAGTTAAAAATATTTAAGTATATAAAAGGAAAATATTTGCATGCACGCATACAATGTATTTGATACTTTAGTGAATGTTTTATCCATTTCATGACAGTAGAAATATATTCAATAAAATAATTAGACTTCTACACAATTAAAATTCTACAAGATATTCATTTTTCCCTTTTCTTACACCATTCTGTATGTTCCTTGAGAAAGTGGCTCTGTAATAAAATTGAAAATACCAGCTACTCTTTGAATTTAGTTTATATTTACATATAGAATTGTAGGTAATAGCAAATATCAAGCAAATCACTTAATATTTTAAAGTGAAGAACAAAATTGTATGAGACTTAAACCTTACTTCTGCCAGCCCTTTTAAGATTTCTTTTAGGCCTAGGAAGCTTTGACAGGGATGGCCAGCAGTGATAAAAATGAATCAAAACAATGATGGGGGCTATGAATAAAATAAAAGGGCTTTGCAATCACTGCAGTATGAAGGGCATATAAAAACTGACATTTCAAAGAGGCTAAGTGACAAAATGGGTCATTCTAAAAAGTATTTCTGTTCAAACGGCAGTTCAAGTTTCAAAACAAGGAGCCATTCAGCAGGCAAAGGCACTTGAGTTACTCGGAATTTAAAAATGGTCACTCTCTGTTTGCAGTATTTTGGTTTGCTTTTTACTGGAAAGACATACCCACTCAAAACAACCTCTATCATTACCAAGAACAAAGTGAAACTGGAGATTGACAGAGGCGAGTTTATACTTCATGGTTTCAGTTAAAAAAAAAAAAAAAAAAAAAAAAAGGAAAGAAAAAATTAAAGGAAGAGCTTTATCAGGTTACTGTGCTAAGAGGCACAAGGAATCAATGCTAAAGCAGTTTACTGGATAGGACACATGCCTGCTAGGTGGTAACCCCAGCTAATAGGAATTTCTGACATCTGTGGTGTTTAAATTTATTATTGAAATGTGGTTTGACATTCATTAATTCATAACACATTATGTTTACTAATGTTAGAACTATATTTCAGTCAATACAAGCATATTCTTTGATAATTAACACTATGTCATTATATTCTTTCCATTTAAATAAAAATTTTTCAAAGCCACAGCATGTTTTTCCTTCCATCCCTCTTTTTAATCCTATTCCATGCCTTCCCTGGACTGCCTGGTTTCTTATCTACCTTTGGCCATTTCTTTCCCTTCTAATTCAGTGTCTTTGAGCAGTACTAAGACTTTTTAGATCTATCAAACTTCTGATGGAATTGTCTTTCATGAGCGAGGTAGGAAATTCAGCCTCTGTTTCTATAGTTCAATTTGTAAAGCAAAAATGATGGCCTTAAAAAAAAAATTAAAAAGGAAGGTAAGGTAATCTATCATTATATATTGAAAACTAATTTAAAGTGGATGTATTCTATGCCCTGACTGCTAAGAAGCCATGTTAGTATAAGGTAATGTTTCCACAAGCATTACAGGACCAAAAGTACTTCAGCTGTAGTATGTCTTTTAGATTAAATCTAACATGACAAGATTCCTCTGAGGGCTCAGAAAGGGCCTGAATAATAAATTCCAAAACTATACTCCATCTTGGGATTATATGATTAAAATCTGAAATAAAATACTTGTCACAGTAATTTTCTACATTTAAGTCAGTTACAGGGCTACTCTAAATAATTCAATTGATATTTTTTAAAACATAAAAAATTAGATAATTGTTTTTACATTCCTAAATAATTCTGTTCTTCTAGCATTGCAAATATGCATTACATATCTGTACATGTGTCCTTCTGCAAGCAGCTCTATTAGACCTTTTCTGTTTCTTTACAAAACAGACCTAATCATGATGAAAACTTATTTGGTCACTCAGAAACCAAGCTAAATTCTAAAGATTAGACAGCAAACAATGCAATTACTTTGGAAAGTATCCTGGATGATCTAGAAAATTAATATTTAAGAAAAAAAAAGTATAGAGAAAGCATACACTCTTTAACACTGCATAAAAAACACTTCAATGTTCTTTTTATCTGTCCTTTTAAATTTAAAGTTCTACCAGGCTAGCTGAAAAGAAAAAAATACTATGAAATGAATAACAAAATAAAATCTAAACACACAACAGCACCGACCCCCCACCCCCTCCCCACCCCCTCCCAACCTGTTCTAAGTCATGTTCTGCTCATCTTTCATTTCACTGCAAGCTGGATCAAGATGCTGTTGTAATTTGTAGGCAGACTGAGATAAATATCCCAGGATAAAGAGTCAAGCTGAATTTTTATTTGACCTGTTGGCATTAAGTGTGTCTCAATTTATAAGTACCAAATCAATATTTTTCCCCATTTTTTCCCCCTCTGATATGGAAATTACTGGAACACCTCATTACATACTCTTTTAACATTTATTTTATTTTAAATCATTGAAAGAAACAGAACATGTGTGAAACATTGCATCTTCTTGTTCATAATACAAAAGTATCTATTTCTTACTGTGTATTTTTTAATTGCTTTTGGACAAAATTGTTCCAGCCAAGTAAGACTGTATATTAAAAAAAAAAAAAGAATTAAAATAAAAATTATTAGTAATATTTTCTAATAAACTTTAGTATCTGTAAAAGGTGAAATTGGAAAGTGACAGCAAAAACTAAAATTATATACACCAACTGTACAACAAGGAGTAGGAAAAATTAAGTTTTGTTACTTTTCGTTAGGAAGAGGCAGAAATAGGGTACTGAGACAGGTCTTGCGAATCTTGTTTCTCCCTGGATACAACCACCAAAATTACATACTATTGTATATGGCTCCCATACATGGAAATTTATTCCCAGTTTACTATGCCATTTCCTTCTCCATTGTTTCTTTCTCTTTCTACACATACCTGCAAAGTACAAATTGCTACATTAATTTGTGAAGGCTCAAAGATTTTCTGATAAATCTGAGGGAAAGTTAAAAAACAATAATTCTGAAAAGAGAGTTCCTCTTCAATTTTCTGTTCTATACCAATATAAAGAAGGAGTATTAAAGGGTTCTGATCAGTGCTGTAATTAATTTTTTATGATATTGATAATTTTCACATAAAACTCACTCAAGCAAAATCATAAACAATAATTTTTTCAAAGAGGAAATAATATTTTTTCACTTTATTAAAATACAGATATGACCACTTTCATTTATTTTACTTATTTTCCTTTCATCCAGTATCTTACAGACTTATTTTATATTTTTCAAGGTATTTACCATACTTTTATTGTCTTTCTGCTGCTTGATCCCAGCATCATGACCTTTCTTGGCAAGCTAAAGGCCACAGATTGAAATTACGTGGTTATGGTGATCTGAGGCCTTAATCGAACAGACCAATGACATTTTCCCTTTATGAAAAATTAGTTCCTCCAAAAGACTCAGCAAATGCAGTTTCCTTATCAAAATCCCTCATTCTTAAACTCTTCCTAGCCTTTCTATCAGGTTTTGCCCTGTTCTCATTATGCTACAGGAATAGAGCAAGAGATTTTTAAAGCTGCTGCCACAAAGCAAACAAAATGAAGCCTCATCTTTCGGGATGCTTCCTGGTCAAAATAAGTGGGAAAGCCACTTACAAACACTCAGAAAACTTGTCAGCTAGCAAAGTGTGAAGGTATGAATTCAGATTTAAATCCAAATCCAATGTGCAGCTATACACCCCATTGTAACTAAAAGACCCGGATTAATTTTATAAACCCCTTTAAAATAGTTGGTTAGATAGCCACAGATTATTACTTTTCATTTTCATTAATTATTTTAACATCTCAATAATAGCTGGCTAATTAATGTATTCTTAATACTGTACCACTGGTTTCTAACTACTTACTACAGTAGTACTTTGTAGTTGTTGATGTAAATGATGACTGCAGCCATTGTCAGCTGACTTAAACAATTTGAGTAATGAATATAAAAGTTATTTTGGTGTAGGGTTCTTTTTGTACTTTATTTATTGCACCTGACAGAATTGAGAATAACTGTTCCATGTTAGATCAGTCACAAAGGGATTCTTTCAGATCCAAAGAAAGTATAAGTCAGCGCTGTTAGGCAACATGTGCAAATTAAAATCTAGTGAAAACAATGAGCTTGTGTTGACAGTTTTTAAACACTGTGTAATTTATTTATATAACAAAAATAACTCAGAAAAAAACCTAGACTAAAATATGCATGAGGGATGACAGTAATGTCTTCTGAAAGGGCTTCATGAATATCTGTTGACAGCAAAAGAACAGATTCTGAGTGGACTTAGCTGAATATTTTCTATAAAATTGTTTTCTTTTCAGCCACAACTGGTCTTTTCATGTTGAACAAACTGAAAATATGAGTTTGTAGCGATTACACTGTGCAATTTCAAAATGCACCCCAGCTTTATCTTGGCTTTGTGTCAAAATAATTCATAAGTCTAAACCGTTCTTCCTACAGCCTTGTTTCTATAGGAAGAAAACCCCAAAGAAGCCACCTCATACCTTGGATAATTTTCTTATTTAGACCATCAGGAAATCAGTGCCTTTGAAATGCTGCACAGAACACTTGCTGGCAAAATCTATTTATCTTTGCTGTGGTATTGGATTAGTTTTCTCTTATCTTTACTTTTTCCCTGTCACTTAAACTTATCCCTTAAATAGCTTAGCTTTGTTTCTTTCATGAGCCTTCTGCCACCTGTCTATCCTTCAACTTGATATTAAAACTGTTGTCATTTCAGAAACTATTTCAGAGGCTGTTTTATCAACATCCAACCACAGAAGACTGTCTTGTGCCCAGGGAGACATGCTGTCCTCCTAGGAGGAACAATATTGTGAAAATATTAGTTACCACCTGGGCTGGACCACGTTCAATGACCTTTTAATGATTGCTGGATAATTGGTGAGTAATCAAACACTTGGGTGCTTGTGTGCATCAATCAGACTTAGGGATACAAATGTCAAATACAGTTTATTTCTCTGCTCCTGTAAATGGTGTTAATAGAACATCTGTATAGACATCTGCAATTAGATTATCTTGTTAAATATTTTTAATACTGACAAAACAATAGATTTTTCTGGGGACCAGTAGTTTTACTTCTCTGGAAAAAATGTGTTTATCCTCAAGAGGCGTACAGCTTAAATGGTTGAAGTTACAATTCTGAGCAAATGAAAATAAAAACTTTTATTGAAATATTTCTAAATTGTCATTGAAATAATTTCTTCTGTCTCAGATTATAAGGCTAAACAGAGAGAATATAAGTAAAGGATGGAGAGAAACATTACTATAAGTATAGTGAGTTCTTCAACAGAAGACAAATAGGTTGTATCTGATTCTTTTTTCTCTTTAAAATGGTTGTAAAACAATATACATTAATGAAATTGATAATCACTTAAAAATAAGAAAAGAGCTATTTTATATGATTCAAAAACTTTTTTTTAATAAACTGTAGCAGAAGGTTTAACCTGTTTCAAATCAATGGGCTACTCATACTATTTTTATGTAGTATATATAAGTTATTACCTGAAGAAATGAAAAGTCCATAGCTATTCCCAATAAATACAGTAAATAACCTAAAACATTAAGCATATGCTACTATGGTTTACTATAATTTTGTTCTTCAATGAGTTAATTGAATTTATAGCATTCATTGTTCATTGCTTTCTTTTCAAAGTTAATTCTTCAGTCAAAAGAAAACAATTATGTACTAGATTTCCACAATCAATCCTGTTCCGTGTTATGCAAGTCATCTTAACCCCTAAATATATGACTGATAAATTGTTATTTGTGTGTGAAAATTCAAAAAAGCAAGTTAGTCTACTCAAGTATTTTATAGTTTAAAGTGATACCCATATTTTCTCCCGTCATAATATTGATGAAAAACACAGGATAACCACAATTTTTAATCATGGAAGTATAAGCCACTTCCAATTAATTTCAACTCCATGTAAAATTAGGAAATAAATTTTGATGAGCTACGATGCTGAATGATACATACACTGATGAATGATGACTGTCAATAATCTATTCTTTCTCAAATTACATGGTGTTGCATATTGAAATCTCAAAGACTTTCAGGGAGGGAGAGTGCTTTGGTTTCTCTGATTTATAAAGTAGTTTACGTAACCTGTAAAATGCAAATATTCCCCTGATGACTTCTTCCTCTTGGGAAATGAAGTCCATTTAGTTGTGATCTTACTTTTGAAGAAAACACTGCCTTAGTTTTGATTCACTACAAACTCATATCACACAGTGCATACTGTGTAGTCTGCAGAAATATTTGTGATCAGGGATTTGATGAAAATTATGTAAATTAAGCAATAACAGAAATTAGATCCAATGTTATATGTCAGAAATGAAACAAAATAGAACAAGTGCTTTACACAAATATGAGGTATTTCACATTAACCCAGAAAATATTTATCTTTATTGTTCAGATTACAGAGAAAACACTTGCAAAAATCCTGCATTGTCATATAATATGTTTGAGTTTACAAATCTCTGAAGTAAATGCTAGTAAGGAAAACATTTTTTTTATTAGTTTTTAATTATTTTAAATAAATTTAAACATGTATATTTGTGCTTTCTGCTATTTTCACTTACTTCATGTTTTTTCATCTACTGCTCAAGATTCACTTTTACATTCTGACATTTTTCTTTTTCTTTTTTTTTCACTTTAAAAATTAATTTATTTTAAAGTGAGAAGCATTATAAAGCCAAACAATGCCTTAATCTTGACGCTTCCAAGAGGATCTGTAACTAAGTTTTTGCTCTTTCTCAAGCATGACAAGGAAAAGCATGCAGGTTTTTACATTGCTTTTGTTGTGGTTAGCTGGGACTTTAAAGAGAATTCATGTACATGCCTGCTATCAACAAAGTACTTTCATTTCAAGGGCAATTTAACATCCAAATACCAAAAAGAGACAACAATTCGCAATTATGATGCCAGTCTTAGCAGTGAATCTGCCACCCTTCTTCACAAAGAGCAAACCTGTGGCTGAAAATCACTGATCGAATCATTAAAAAAATCATAACCATCATTTTCCCTGGAGAAAGAGAATTTTGTAGATACACAAAGAAATATAAAATAAAGGCACTCTGCCAAAGATAATGCCAATAATAATCCTTTGGGTGTAGCTACAGTACGCACTTTCCTTTTATGTACCATGAGTACCAAAAAATATAGTTCCAAATCAAGATTTCTGTCCTCTGTGATTGTCCCCAGTCATTTCTTTAAGAGATGTGAAAAGACAATTTACCAATACATAGCTAATGAACTTTAAAAAAACCCCTCTAATTCTTGATTAGAGATCAGCTTTGTAGTTTCTTAGGAAGAGCTCTGGATAACTGTGTCATTATGTGCATACCCTACAGTACACGTACTAGGACTTTGTCCTAGATATTTGCTTGACAAAAGTTGATACACAAGATAATATTTCATCAACTCCAGCACTGAAAACTCAGTAGTGTAATTCTGTTTAATGATGGCATAATTGAGATAGTTGCTTATGTTACATTTTCCTCTAATTCTGAGGAATCTTAGTGGAATTCTGCTTCTGCATGTTCCTTGTACAGAGAAAATGGCAGTGAGAAGAAAAGCATTCATTGGACGTAGAGAAGCAAAGAATAGCAAATGGTAGTGAAAAAAGGCAGTAGAACCTGAAAATAGCAAAGTGAGAGAAACCCTCTCCCCCTCTAACTGAGCAGCTTTAATTCAAAGTTAGTTAAGGCGTGTACTTCAGCAGTACAATTTAATTCAAAGCTAGTTAAGGTGTGTACTTCAGCAGTGTCCTCAGCTGCAATAGAAAAGACAGAGCTGAGCTCTACAAAACTTCCCTCATATACTGACAAAAGGGAAATGCAATTGCATCTTAGTTAAGTATCTTCACCGATAATGCACAATCCATTTCCTTTATTGCATGAGCAACATAATTTAAATTAATGTTAATTAGTAATTTTAGCTTGTAAAATATTTGGAGAGCACGTTTTCTTTACCACTTGCCTACCACAATACCTATCAGTACTGGAAGCCCAGGTGTTTGGAAAAGACAAACAAAATTGTTTTGAATACATCAAATAGAAGGCAATAATGCAGGTACGTGAACATCTTATGCACAGAGAGCTGGGCTACACATTGAGCGGGTATTGCTTTAGACAGTCACTTCTCTAAAGGAAACTGTATTTTAAGCAAATCAGCTACATGTCTCCAGCTATTAACTTGTGAAATGTGTTAGAAAGAAATGTTTTCTGAAACAGTAAAGGATAAGAATTCAAAAGAGATTAAAGGAGCTATAGCTCCTTAATTATCGCAGCTCAATGCAATATATACATTACAAGCTATGCCATGTATTAGCTGCCACTAAAGCGTCTGCAAGAATGTAATTTCTAAGCAAGTAATAACTAAAGCCTACAAAGTAATTCAGAACCATGTAATTGAGTCAGACTCAACAAAACTAAATTAAAACATAGAGTTTTCACAAGCAATCTGTGTATTTTTTGTTTTCTTTTCCAGTGAGCATTAGTCACCATGTATCTATTGCTCAGAACTATAAAACTTGAGAATTCAACATTAAAATTTCTAGAACTTCATATCAGTCATAATATATGCAGTACTTTTGCTCTGTGAAATTCTTTTTACTTTTCAATTTGATTATAAAATGTGATGAGCTATAATATCTGATGCATTTTACTAATATTTCCTTGTAATGAGAAGATATGAAAAGGAGAAGAGAGCAAGCATATGACCTAAAGTTCATTAGATGACTGTAAGCAGAGAGTTAATTGAGAAAACAGTTGTGACAGCTGCATAAACTTACCTGTATATGTATATGTGTGTGTGTGTGTGTAGGCCAAACTTCAACTAAAAAGATTATGGATACAACCCATTGCTGCCATTCACAAAATCCAGTATTGTAGAAAGGAAATGATACCCTGAGAGGAAAAAATTCTGATGTGTTCTCCAAGCAGGCTGGACGAAAGATCATGGTCCCTTGAACTGTTGTCTTATTCCATATGCTTAAGTCATACTGTTGATGTTCTCAACATGGTTGTCTTTTATTTCTCTCTGCTCTTTTCCTCCTTTAGATTTACTCAGATCTGAAAAAAGATAACTTGCTCATGCAAAGAAATGAGAGAATGGAAGTTTCTGTCCAGGCATCTGAGACTGCCTGGCAATAAACTTGATGGCTGAAAAGTTTCAAAGTCATTAAAAGCTTGTAGTGTCCTTTAAATAACACATATAACAGAAATGTTACTGTATGATGAACATAGTCAGCACTGCTGTGCATTATGTCACACCAATTGGAATTTCAACATTGTTAAAGGCTACTAAATGTAGTTTGATAGAGGCAAGGCTGCTGCAGCACTGTGTCCCCAGGTCTTCCTAGCAGCAAGGCTGGACTTTCATTTCCCAGTGGGTGCATACACAAGCAGGCACACAAGAAGAAAATAAACAAAAAAAGGAAATACATAGCTGGCCACAAAGACTATCAGGCGCAAAAGCACACAGAACTCTTGCAAACATGAACGGCATGGGTGGGTTGGTCCTTCCCTCTGGCTGCCAAGGACTGAAATAAGCTACTAAGATATAGATTTATACATGTAGTATGGATCCTTCCCATGGCTGACCTTAGACAGATATCTGTCCCTTCAACAGCTGACCTCACATCCTTGCTCTCCACAGTTGCTGGCACCTGGCCATAGGAGCTCCCGAGGTTCAAAGTTCAACAGTAAAATTCAGTAGTGACTTACATCTATGCACAAGCACTAAAATTTGAAGAAAACTGGTTTTCTAGGGGAACATATACATACCCTGGTCTCTCTAGTTGTTGGCACCCAGGCCTGATGGTCCTTATAACCCATAGTGCCTCCTCATGTTGTTGTCACTCAGACCTCTGCGCTCATACCTACACACCAAACAGACAGAATTGATCAGAACTGATCCTGAGGAGAATTCTAAGTTTTCATACATTTATTATGCAGAAAATATTTAAATTTATATTTTCCTGAAAATGAAAATATGCAAATAAAGTATTAAAACAGTATAATGTAATATAAAAATTATAAATAAATACAAGTAGGTTATTTATACTATGAATTAAAAAATAGTCCAATGAAGTGGAAGTCAACCGTATTTATCAAATATTCTCATTATAATATAAGGAAGCAGAACTATCCCTTTCTATTAACATTTTTGTCAACATTATTTTTTTCTGACTAGTTAGATGTTCCAGTGGAATACTTGCTATCAAAATACTAAAAAAATCCCTGAAAAAAACCCACCTTCTCCCCCAGCCTCCCCTGCAGCACTATACCTGTCATAGAAAAATCTATTTCAGCTGTTCCTAGGCATGGTAAACTTTTTTTAGAATGGAAATAGCATAAGAACATATCAGAATTTTGTACAAATCTGCTACCTACAGATTTCTCATCAGTCTTTACTCAGCAATTTAAATATGGAAAAATCATCAGCTGAAGCTTTAACTTTTTGGCAATGCTGTACATTAGTTTGGTAAGGATCCTAGTTCACCTTAGGGGAAAAAAAAAAATCCTAAACTGGCCCTTTTTTAACTTACATAGTAATAATCATATTTATCTTGTACACATAAGTAAATGCACCATCAAGTTAAATGAGCAGGTGGTATCCACCATAGTATTTTTAAATGTTTTTTACAGAACTGTCACCTCAAAGACAGAATGTTGGGCTGAAAGAGCCTAAATATGGAAAAGAAAAAATAAAAAAAATCATCAGTCAATGTGCATCCTTAGAACAAGACAGATCCTTACTTTTAATTTTTTGCTGAAGACCAGACTGCAAGACACCAAGATGAAGCCTGTTACGCAAGCTCAAAAGACATTGTCCCTTCATGAGTATCAACTGATACAATTTGACAGAGAATATTTATGTCAAGTATATCTACTGAACCACTGTACCTAGAGCCTGTAGGGTACCTACCTTGGAGCATTAAGTAGGCATAAAAAGCATTAATCTGTAAAAAAAAAGAACCACTTAGTAATACTTATTAAATTAAGGCTGTAAACTATGTGGGAAAGAAACTCATTAGCTAAGGAGCTAAGTAAATCTGAAGGGTCAGAGCAGTTTGGGAAGATTCATTGCCTACCTCTGCATTCCTTCAGAGTTCTGATGGAAATCTTCCCGTTACTGTTTATGACACAGCTTAAAGAAAGCAAGCTTACCCTGCCCAGATATAAATGCTGAAAAAAAGTGGGATAATTATTTTGTTATACTGAGAAGTATGCTTTTAGTTCTCAAATACTGTCTCTATTATTGATGAAGAGGCTGATATGTTTACATTAACACAGCTGTTATTAATTCTCATTATTTAAATCTAATGCTTCAATTGTTTGCTTGTTTGCCAGAGTTTTGAGGGCAGGTAAGATAACTATTTTCCTCTTTCTTTATGAAATAGAAATAATTTCCATTAAAAAAAAAAATCCCAATTCAAGATAGAAACAAATAATTTGTTGTATCAAGCTGTTTATGATGATATTTTACTATTAGATTGTCAGATTTTCTTCCTTTTTTCATTCCTATGACAAGGTCACACAGTCAAAACCAAGTTTTATGCAATTTCTTACTGAATTCACTCAAGTGTATAAGTAAGTTCTCCTTTGACCTTGTGGTTGTGACCGATACATTACAGAATCATTTGAGAGGCTCCATCTGACTTCATCTGGCTTGATAGCTCAGGCCCACTATGTGCAAACCAGGGGGGGAAATTGTTTCATGCTTGTTCATCTCAGTGATCAACCTGATGAGTTCCTGCTCATTTTGCTCCCACAGAAATATTCAGCCTCATTGAATATTGTAGAGTGTGTGTGCACATTAAAAGCAAGAATAGAAATGTTCTCTGCTGTCTTCAGAAAACTTCAGCAGGGATTCCACCTCTGCAAAGAATGCTATATTTATCTGTAACTATCATATAATTGATTGGCCAAACCAATATTCATTTATTCCAATCATTATTTTCATTAAACAATCATTTTCATATTATCAAATACATTCATACATATAATACCTTGGACTGGAAGGGACCTTAAAGATCACCTAATTCCAATCCCCTGTTATTGCAGGGGTTCTACATCTAGAACTTTTGCTTAGTTGCACTGGTTGTTATATGGGGAGCAGGTCAGGCTGCCTTACTCGGCTCCAGCATCTCTTCTGGTGTGATGGGTTTTCCCTCTTCAGTCTGGAGAGCAGTGAAGCAGTTCTGCAAGGGCATCTCAGGCTTTGGGTATACTCAAAATTAATTTTTAAATTGTTGGTTTAAAATTATATCTGCAAATCATATTCCTTACTAACACAATAACTTCTACACTCTATAAGCCAGGTTTTTCTACCTATAGGTCACACAATCTGCAAAGGAGATTTGGTTAGAATACACTTTGTGATAATAGTTCTACCATCTTCAAGTTACTTCTACATCCTTTTTCCATATCTTCATTACAGTCACAGGTACAAAACCCAATCGAGCAAAAAAAATGTCAAAACTATCTTCACAGACAATCCTTTTTAGTTCTTGGGCAAAGAAAAATATGGAAAAAGTGGAATGTTGTTAAAAATAGACCTTCATTCAGAAAAAAATCAGTCTGGTCCTATGCTTGTGCACAGGCACACAATCTTGACGTTTTAAGAATCTAATTTCACATAGGTAGTTTTTGAGATAGCTGAGAACTAAATGATTTAAAATAATTTAAAGGGGAAAACACTGCAGTTGAGAAACATTATAATTGACAATTGTTTAGAAAATATAAATCCTGGTTTTATGATACAGATCAAAGCAGTACCAAAATAAGAGGAAGAAAGAAAAGCAACTGTCAAAAAAGAAGATAAAAATAAATAAATTAAATGACAGGGGAAAAAAAGAAAGATTCATGAAGAAAACAAAAGGACTCAAGGCAGTGTCTTACATGAGGGTAAAGGTCAAAAAGGAAAAACTGTCTTTGTGTGTCAGTTTTCTCAGGTATTATAGGAATAAAAGCAACCATCGATCCTTGAAGTCTGTTGCACCACTAGTTAATTGAAAACAGCATAACTGTTAAAAACAAATCAGATGGACATAAACAGGTTGTTCATTCTGAGTGCAAAATACTTTTTGGGACAGAGAGATCAATGTGGAAGCAAATTCTACTCTAATGTATTGTAATGTATTATAGTTATTGTTACAATTTATTTAAGATGTTGCTTCCATGTCATGAAAAAGTTGTTATTCAGATTATTTTGATTTTCATATCAACAAAAAAGAAATCTACAGTCATGAAGAACTTATTGTTACCTTCACTTCAAATGTTTGAACAGAATATAAACTGTTTGACAGTTTGGTTCTGTTATCTACTTTTTTTGATTGTGTCATTTCTTAAGTGCTAAACTTTCAGGAAAAGAAAATGCTTCACCTAAAATTACAGTGTTTTGTGTGGTTGTACAATACCTCATGTAATACTGTGTTGAATTATATCACACCACAAAAATTACTATTCAGTATCATGTATTATTTATAGTATGGGCTTACAGATTTTGAAATGTATCATATATCAGTAAGTACTTTGTTGGCTGTCAGTAAAGGTTATTTAAGGGAGAGCTTTTCATTTCTTTATTCAAGCAAATTTAGAAGAAACAGAAAAATAAACATTTTTCTTACAAAAAGTAGCATCAAACTATTCCAAAGAAACCTCTTAAAATAATATAAAATAAATCAGCTTAATGGAAATAAAAACATATATAGAAAGTATAATGTTTTATGAAATCCTCGTATGGCCTCATTTGAGTTCAGTTGCTTCATCTCAGTAAAGAAGTACCAAAAATTAATGAGATTCATGCAAAGGCAACAAAAACAATTAATGATAAGGTAAGATTTACATATTATGAGAAGTTACAAAGACAAAGTAATAAGGGAAAAAAAAATATTGTGGGAAGTTGAGTAACTTATGAAGGAAAAATTAAAAGTGATTACTTTTACTTTTTTGCTCAGTTTTATAATCAAAGGTCAACAGTGAATCTAATGCAATCCAGGGCCCTTTGTTTTCAGCATTTCAATCAGAGAACTGTTGGCATATGAAAAGTTAATTACAAAATTTTATATTTAGAAGTTCTGAAATACCCTTCTTACCGAACTGCCCCAAAATCTTTCTACTGAGATGCTTTACTTGAGTAGCTGTATAAGAAATTCAGGGTCCTAACTTACGTTCCCACAATTTATTTAATCTGTATAGCTAAAGAAATCTAACATGAACCATGAGCTTATCACTTATTCTATTGAAAGACTTCTGAGTCTGGATAATTTTTTTTTCTTCCACTGGGGTCTCTGTTTCTCTTTTAAACACTGCATTAAAACTTATCTTTAGACAAACTGTATGATGAGATAAATTATTATGAATGTCTAAACTTCAAAGTCACTTAACTATGAGTGACATTTTGCACATAGATTTTGTCTTCTAATAAGAGGTAATAGCTTGGATTACCTCTTGTAACTCACACGAATAAGTATTCCTTACGCTGAAAATCATGATCCAGAAAGGGGAATAAAAACATCCAAAAGAGAGCACAAGAAAAGAGGATACTGAAGAATAAATATGCACTCACTCTAAGTAATATATTTGGAAACAAAGTGTGCATTGCACATTAAAAAAATGTATTTTTCCTGTATAAGCTGGATCTATCACTCTTACTGAGAAAGGATTTAATTGCCTCAACTACAAAAACGTGTTAATTGTGAATAAAATATGGTTTTAATCAGTTTTTATCTTCACTCATTTAGCGATATCACTGTGATTCTAACATACCTTTCATTAGCTGCTTCTGCTAGTACTGGCTAGCCTGCCACAAGATTATTAATTACTACTGCAGAGCAGTAGGGATGAACCTAAATGAGTCTCTATGTTTACCTTCTATAGCAGTAAAGAAAATATTTTCTTCACACACCAAGAGCTTTCTTTTTGCTAAGAAATACTTACTACTAGGCATATCCAGGAACAAGAGGCTGGAGTAAATGAAGCAATTAACTAACTTGCTAAGGCAGCTCCTGTGTTATAACACACTTCAACTAACCCCTATATTTAATGATGTGTTACAGTTTGTTTCCAGATGTTTGCAGATTAGGCTGTAATGTAGTGTATTAAAGTACATCGATTTATTCAAAGTCAGGCATAATAAAATCCAAAACTAAAATAGTGGGATTTTTGCATTATAATAAGTAAATAGTGGCTTCCCCCCAAATCCCCCATCCCTCCCCCCTGCCCAAATTTTAATGGTAACAAATAATATATTTTTTTTTTAAATAAGATTTTAAATGGTGCAATAATACATTAATATCCAATTAAGCTCTCTGAATATACCAAACGTAAATATTGAAATGCTGGAGTATCAGTAATGCTGTTTGTAAAGATGTAAATCTCTAAATTCAATACACATGGAAATGGGTTTGTCTGGAAATTTTGAAATACTAGTAAAAATGAACAGAATTTGTTTAGCTTTTTTGTTTGTTTCTTTGTTCTTAATTATTCCAATGTTGTAGTTACTGTGCTCTAAGACTATGTCTGGAATATTAATCATATCACATAAGTCTAGTTATATATCTAAAGCAAATTTCTTGGTTATATCTGTTGACAGCAAGAAACAGGTTAAAGATAACATATCCAAGCTCAAAATAGCTACCTACGAAAGGCTGGGTGAATTCACCATGTAACTAGTGTTGCCTATCGACTATGGAGAAAATACGGACAAACATTGTTAGATGACGTGTATGCTATCCGATGTGCTTCAGTTATCTACTTTCCTCTAGGATCCATGCACAGAGCTACATAATAAGAAAAGATTCATGTCTACTCAGGAATGTATCTTAAATAGGCGATATGAATAATCTCAACGGAGACAATAGAGGAAACCAGCATAAAAAAGTTTAATTATCTTTTTAAGTTTTAGATTACTGATGTTAGGTGTCATGAAACTCTACTTCCTTCATATCTAATAAAAAGAGATGGATGCCTTCAAAGGATGATTCATCCCAATCAAGTGCATCTATGTGTATATGTAGTGAAAAACTGTTTTGTATGCTATGGCTTTATTAAAATCACAAGCAGAGCACCAAATTTTGTCTCTGTGCTCTTTATGCTTAATCCCTATAGAGAGAGGAAATCATAGGTGGAAGACAATACTTTCTTCAGGCTCCTGAAAATGTTTCCCAGAGTTTTCAAAACTTTTTGTACCTATTAAAAGACTATATTTTAATCTGAAAAATGCAGAATCTCTGTAAGATTTTATAATTTTGCAAATGAAGGAGTTATATATTGTATTTTCTTGATACAGGTAATTACCACAAGAATCTTGTTCATAGCTGAAGGTTAAGGTAGGAAGTACCTCTGGACATCAGCCATGTGCTTCATTCTTTTTACATATTTCCTCTTAATTTTTTTCATTAATTCACAAATGAATGTCCTTTGAGACAGTATAGCATCTTCATACATATGCAATGCTGTGAATTTGAGCAGGAATTAAATATTTTCATATGCATGAATATTAAAAAAAAATAAAGAAGTAACAACCATAGTTTCTTTTCAATACAGTAAATAATTCCTGGTAATATACTTTTTAATAATCTTAATACATCCCAAGAAAATCTGAAGATAAAACCCAAACAAGTAAAGTTATTTATTACACATATATATGGATTAATTTTTTCTTATTAGGGACTTTTCTATCAACAACTATTTTAAGTTATGTTCCCATCTAAAACCAAGACAATAGCCAGGAGCAAAGGTGAGTGAAAATAATGAACTATCAAGTTGTGCATGTATTTTGACAAATCAAGAGATTTGATACTGTGCTCCTTAGCATAGTTTTAAAAGTGAAAATCACAACAAAAATATCTATTTTTTTTCATGACAGTCCCACAATGGGCTGAGTTTCTATGTGGATGATCAGCCAGTTTACAGCAATCTCAGAAAAGCATACTGTTACATCAAAACAAAGCCTCCAGGTTTGTTTCTAAAACCTAAGGCTTTTCTGAGATTTGCTTTCTTAGGTCTGTTATAAACTTCCAGGTTTTCTACCAAGTATTAACATGATATGTGCTATATCAGAGAACCAAATTAAACTTGCATTTTACAGATACTCAGAAAACATGATCACAAGTAATGGATATTCACTTCAGTGAAGCAATACAAGCTTTTATATAATTGTTTCAGAAATTTAAGTGTTTTCTCCCTAGAGTTTTTTATTTAAAGTTTATGATCAGAAGTTGTTGGTGTATTTTTTCCTTTCTTTCAAAGATACATTTTATATTATATTCTCTATCATTTTTCAACAGGAGCAAAGACAATATTCATTGCATGTAAAATGCTAACAAAATTGCCAGACATGAAACTAACAAAATTGACATATGAATAAAATCAGTCCCTTTGAAAAGTATTGTATACATGTGAAAATTCTACTTCTCATTAAATGTCTTTCATTGCTTTAAAATACCTGTATTTTGAGAAGTCTTTTTTATGAAATATAAAACAAAGGTTGACAATACTCTGAGTAAAATCTGCATCCATAATTCAGATAAATGTTTCTGGGTGAAGACATAATATCTAACATCTGTTCCAGTAAACAGAACATCTTATGAGAAAACTGCTTTATTTTGCATTATTCCAGATCCAAAAAAGTTTTGTCAGTGTTACCTGAGTGTATTAAACTTCAAATTAAAACATTTGAGGATATTTGATTATAATATGAAAGACATGAAAAGCAAAAAGTATATTCAATAAAGTACAAATAAGAAATAAGGGGTTTTATCCAGAACCTGTTTTCTAACACATTTTTCTGTCTGCAAAAGGGCAGAAATTATATTAGTGTTGTTCTAATGTGTTATTGGGTTATGCTATTCTGTTTGCTTTTGCACTGGATGCCTTTAGGCTTAAATTTTCTGTAAATCCAAGTTGCTGAAGTAGGCATTGACTGTGTCTCTGAAAACCTGCCTTCAGGGATCTGTGCACACCCTCGGTGCTTACAAGATTGATTTCTAGCTTCAAGCATAAGACACTTAAGGGGATCTGAAAGTAGGATGGCCACACGGATGACATGTTATATTCTGGGTCATGAGCTGAGGAGCTGTATGCTCTCCTAGTGCCTCCTGACGGCCAGCTCATGAAACTTGGTTAGACACTGTTTCAGATAACACATGAATCAATAAGATATAGACTTTGGATGACAATAACATGGGGGGGGGGGGGGGGGGGGGGGAAGTCAATCATTAAGTGGAAAAAGTAGATGATCTTTAAAAACCTGCAAAAATGTAAGAAATATGATCCAGTTAATTTTTCCTTCTGACCAAGGTGTAAATAATACCTATTTTTGAGTGGCAAACTGAAACAGAAAAAACAAATAATATTCACTTAGATCAACCTTTTGGTTAACTAGACATTTTAAACAGTCCATTCTGGTATAAATATGAAAACTTGTTATAAAAGCAAGGAAATCAAAGGACCGAGTTCATCAGATAGGGAAGTGGTAGAGTACTCTTTCCCTAAACCAAGAGGTGTTTACTCAAAACATGGAAAAATCTGATAAAATTTTCTACATTTACAAAATAAATTATATTTCTCATTGCCTAGTTATCTTCTATCCGTCAAGGAGTTGTACTAGAATTAGGTAAGCTGTTAATCTCTTCTGTTGAAAAAGCACCACTTCATACATACAGTTAAATGATCCTGTGAGAAGAAAGGACTTTTTCCCTTTGACAGTTTAAATATTCTGTGCCAAGAAGATTTTCAGCAGATGCAGTTTAGCTCAGAGTATCCTCTAGACTGAAAGAACTCACATTTTCATTTTTTTTTCAAAATAGATCACATAAAGGCATGCTATTATTTACATTATTGTCTCTTTTAGCCTGAATAGCATGCTCCCTAAGGGTCCAAGTCTGCAAATATTATTGCACTTGATTAATTTTACTTTCTTGTTTAGTCCTTTTGAAGTCAAATACAACAGGAAGATGAATGCAAGTAATTGTAATATAGACATTTGGAGAATCAGGTCTGGAATTTAAATATAGTAGAGTATGTCGGTCTGATCAGTCCAGGAAATATTTATTTACACTTGAAAACAGTAATTTGAAACATTTAAATTGTTTAGGACTGGGGGAAATGAAACAAATGACAATGGTGGGAAAAACCTTTTTGAACCGTATGAACAATTTCTGGGTTTTTAATACTCTAGTGTCTGCTGAAAACCTCCTTAAGCTTTCTTTGACATAAAATAGTTATGTGCATCACCTGGAAAAACAAAACCAAAGCAATTATCCAGAAGCTGATGTTCCTTTCAAACTGATAGATGAGGAAGGAAACTTAACTTTTTCAGTTCTTTCTAGGACTTGATAATTTCTGATTTAAGGAACAAATTAAATTATTGGGTTTTAATGATTTTTTGTGATATGGTACATTCTTTCTCTTCTTTTGTCTTCACAGTTCTGCTTAAGTTATTTAGAGAATTCAGAGACTTATTCTTCTATAATACATCTTCTCTGCAGACAACATTAACATGGATTTTTTCCTTAGTATTTTACTCACAATGTGTTATCTTGAAAATGCTCATTTCCATTATTAATCTTTCTTCTGTGCACTATGTATTAATGTCGGCTAAACTTTTATTTAAAAACAATAGAGAAATTGGACATGTTTAATATTTTGACTTTTTTATTTAAAATATTACAAACTTAGTAAATTACTAAAAAATTGTAATTTGTACTAGAGCAGCATTATATATTATGTATATATACACATACATCTATAGACAGATATATATACACACATCAATACAGATACATATAATTTCTAAATTGCTTGCCACTCCTAATGAGGAACATCTGTGGCAGAACGTGACTGCAACTTAAATATTAACATCTTGCTTATTTAATTCATACATGGTATTTCGTTTCTTATAATAAAAAAAAATACTACTTTCTGCATTACTCTGTTTTCATCCTGTTGTCCTCCCCAACAATTACTTTTTAGGAATTCTATGCCTTACAATTCTTAGTAAATGTAGATTATTTGCTAAAACTATCTGTGGGAAGCACCTTCCAGTGCTATGACAAGTAATCAGGTAGTGAAAGACCTCTGAAGTAAAGTCTGAATGTACTGATATGTCCACTTGGTAAAATGCAGCAATAGCTGGAAAGACCATGTATCTAAGATATGACACCTCTGCAGAACTTAGCATCAGTTGACGGAATGGTACATCAAGCTTGGAGCTCACTTGGTTTTACTGTCTTCAGTATTTTTCAACTAATTGTCAGTACACAGAACAGACTGGATCTTTTATATGTATTTCTAGCATAGAAGCCGGATCACCTTTTTTCTTCTTTAGTTATAACATATAAAGTTGGGATGCTGAGCATATTAGGTCTTGCTAAAGAACTGCATTATTACTAGTATCCTTTCTTACTGACAGCTGCTTGAGGCCTCACCTAATCATCAATGAGGGGTCTTCCACCTACTTTACTCAGCCCTTTAGGAAGGTCTTTCACATACAGCTTCTCCTTACTGCAGGCCTAAGCAGGTTTCCCCAATGACACAGTTCTTAGGAAGCCAAAAAGAAAAGCTAAGCACACTTTTGTTGCTGCCAAACTTTTAATATTTATTATGTGTTTACTTGTTTATCTTGGCATTGAAATTTAAATGTGGCTCCTTCTTGATGCCAGGGGTACTTGTACGAATGAGTACAAGTGGCATGCTTGTATTTTGCAAATACAAAGAAATTAGTGAATTGAATAAATCATTATACCTGGCATAATACGCTATGGTTTTGGTTTTCTTTCTTCATGCAGTTCTGTCTCAATGCAGGTTATGTTATGACCATATATTTTCATTTTATCTGTATTGCATGGGAAAACTTTGTTATTGCTCTGCTTCAATATTATATTAAGTAACACATATATATGTCAAAGAAACAAAAATCATATATCTGAGTTCTTCTCAGTCTTCAATTTTATATTGTATAAGTCTGTACTTAATGGTGCACAACTGCAGCAGCATTTTCATTAGTATATATTCTTGTGTCTTTTGGAGTGAAATAAAAACCTCAGGAAAAGGAAGAGCTAATGTAGTAATATCAATGAAACTGGAGGAATTAAAGCCTATGGGATAGTATTTCTTGTTTAATAAAAAACTTTACAAGTAACAAGAGGTCAATTGTGTATTTATATATAATGTTGTTCTTGTAACCTATCGTAATGCATTTTCTTTACTGATCTGCTCATTTCTTGTCTCCAGCACAGAAAATACCTTTTGCTTAATATTATAATTTGTGGCCAAAGATCACACTATGTTTTTGTCCTTAATAAGCTTAATGCAGGATCATTCCTGCATGCTGTTGAACAGTTTGACCCAAGTCCAAACAAGCACTGAAGCTTAAATTCAAGCCTCCAAATGGTAAGACTGAAATTAATAGAAAATTAAAGTGCTTTGTTGGATGGAGGCCAGAGTGTTCAATATCTTGAAGGCTCTTGGAAGTACTAATAGTCTCATCTCAGAATTATTCCTGTTTTAAGAGCCTCTGTAAAGATCCATCTTACCAAAACCAGAATCTTGAATTTACAGATGTGCCTTACCTTCACCGTTGTGGAAGTCAATGGAACATTTTTAAGGGGAATAAGATTTTAGAGTACTGTTAACTGTACACATTTCTTAACTGCATGATATTAATATACAAATTTTATATTCTTCATTCTTCTCTAACTAAACAAATCATTTGAGAGACCATCATTTGTAGTCCCTGATTTAAAACATTTTCATCTCACACTGTTCACATGACAACCTTTAACAGTCACCTCGGCTCCTCTTACATCCAGGTTAGGATTTTGTGTTCTAGATAAAAGGATGGCAAGACAGGGTGCAGAACCGGTTAGAATACTGGGCTGAAAATGTGGTGATTAAAAAAAGGTCATACTCTACCTTGGGAACAGTAGAAGCTGAAGTACTCTAGGGGTCTATCCTGAGGCCTGCCATTTCACGTATTTTTTAATGACCTAGGGGTGCTTGTTTATCAAGTTTTCAGTTAACTACAAATTTGGTAACCAGTCAGTATGATTAAGGTAATGACTGCTATTCAGAGGGACCTAGACAGGCTGGAGGAACAGGCTGCCAGGAGCCTTATGAAATTCTATCAGGATAAATGCCAAGTTCTGCACCTGGGAAGGAAGATCCTCCTGCAGTGATAGGCTGGGCCTGACTGGTGAGGGAGCAGATCTGCTGAGAAGAACCTCAGAGTTCTTGTAGATGGTAAACTAGGCATGAACAAGCAGTGTGCAGCATCCAGGGCTGTACTAAGCATGGCTAGGAGGTCAAGGGGAACAGCTACATCTCTTTGCCTGGCACTCATTTTACCATGTCTACAGCACTGTGTGGTTTTGGGCCCCTCTGTTCAGGAAAGACATCAATAGAGTGGGCTGAACTCAGTGAAAGCCTCCAAGCTGGCAGAGGACTGGAGCACTTGCCCTGTGAGGAGAGGCTGAGTGACTTAGGCTTGTTCAGCTTTGCCAAGTGATGGCTTTGAGGGACCTAACAGAAGGCCACCCAGTAAGAGACTGCGCCAGTGAGACCCACCATCATCACAGCAGATGTGTTGTCTCAACATTGCTATGACAGTGAATACATTGTTAAGGCAGGAAGATAACACCGCTGCCACAGAAGAGATTTAAGGCAGGAAGGTGACACCACTGCCACCGCAGAGATTTATCTATAAATTGTTAAAAGAGGAAACCGACTGATGCCATGGAAGAATGGGGGAGGCTGATCCTGAAAAACTTAACCAAACCCCTGTGCACGTGCCCAGACTTGGGGTCAGGGGGGTCAAGGTGCCTGGAGGCCCCTGAGGAGTGTTGGGCACATACATCATTGCCAAGTGGAAGGTGTGGTTAAGCAGAACAGCTTGTAACAACTCTATAAAAAATGGAACCAACTAACATTGGAGGGAACGTTCCCCCACCGGACTTGAAAATGAATCGGACTGTTGGGACACCACAGCTCCAGGGTGGTAGCTATTGCTTTGAACTCTTTCCTTTTTTTCCTTCCTTCTTTCTCTCCTTCCTTTCTTTATCTCTTGTGCTTTCTCTCCCTCTTGCATTTGCAGATTTATTGTTGGGCAAATAAAGTTCCTTGGCTTTTGACTCCATTTTGAGTCTTAATCGTGTTCCCGAGAATACAAACAGAACCACGCTCTGGTCTCAGACTGGCATGCGACACACACCCCCTCACCTCTCCCCAGCACCTGTCGCCAGGTCATCAAGGAGATATCAAAACAAAGAGGATTTGGTTATATCCAAGAAACCCTTTTCCTCCAAAAGGATAATCAGGCAGTGGAACAGGCTACTTAGGCTATGCAATCTCCATCCTTGGGGCTTTCCAAGACATTGATCCAACTAGATCAATCTGTAAGCAGGCTGGTCCAACCTCAGAGCTGGCCCTGTTTGGATTTAGATGACCTCTTGATGTTCCTGTGAGGAATTTTCCTGTGAGCCTATGATATTTATAGTATTATTCCTGCCATGAACATTTTGAAATTAGGGACACCTCAAAAAAACATTGTATTGTTATTGCATGTATCAGAAGTGTCTTGAGAGGTGCAAGTTCCGTACTGATTTTGTCAATGATCACATGACATTCTGGACTTTGAGAACATTATTCCTTCTTTTTGATTGCTTTCAACATTGGAGTTGGGGAGCTTTTACTCCTTCAGAAACCTCTCTAACATTGTTGTCCCTTTTGTAATTAGTATATTCATTGTGTAAGGCATTATGCTGAGAAATAAAAAAAATATTAATGCCTGGCAACTGTGGGGATAAATCTATAAAGTCCATAAGAAGTACAGGTCAGTTAATATGTGCATGCTGTAAGGGTAATGCTGTTTTACCCTTATTTACCCTGATGAAAAAACCAAACATAGCAAACAACAAAAACAAAAAAAGGCGCCCCCCCACTCCAAAACACTAACTTCACTACGAAGAAACACAGTCTGCAAAATATAATTGTAACTATAGTTTATCAAAATTTAAAAACAAAACAAGGCTTCATAATTTCTTTCAAGACTTCTTTCTGTTTAATAATCCAGATAAACTTTTGTAGTGTCACGGACTCCGTGGAAGTATATGAGCAAGTGTTATAAATAATTGACTGAAACACCTTGCATTAAGCAAAACCCACTTTTTATCAATGAAGTTCTAAGAGATTTCATCTACCCCAATATTCTTTAAAGGGTTATGGCAACAAGAAAGATGAAATTATTTCCTTATCATTCCATCATTATTTTTTCATGATACCAAAGGACTGAGTAGCTGGTAGAACAGACTCTACATGTTATCTGACAACTGTAGAAAGGAACAGAGACAGTATATTTTATATTGAATTTCTTATTCAAATTAGTTTCTGGTTTTAAAATATACATAAATATATAATAAAGGCAGATTAGAAAACAAACATATTAAAAAAAACCAACTCCTGAACAGATTTGTGACCCATGCAGCTGAACCCTAAGGCATTTTCTTGTGGATTTCTTAACAAAAATATTTATCTAGCATTGTCATCCATAATGTGTTGAGGTCATCTAAAAATTAAACCACAGATGCTTGCTAAATTTCTAATAGTGAATAATTTATATTCTGGCATGAGGTGTTCTTGTTATTTATTTTCTCAAATTATATTTCTAAGACTTTCTATCTTAGAAAGCAATTATTCTTATTCTTATATGTGCAGAGATACAGAAACAACCTATTGCTGTTTGGAATTTCTATTGAAGAAAATCAAGGAAAATTGAGGAAACTAATCCAAACTCCTCTTCTTCAGCCAAGTAGTGCATTATCCTGACTAACTAACTACACTCTCATTTTTAAAATTCATTGTATTAACAAATAAAAGACTTCTTAGGTAAAAAGTATAAGTCTGTCAGATTAAAAAATATTTATTTTTGTCTGATAAATTTATTAATGTATTTTTCATAGATAAATATGCTTTTATACTCACAGTTAATATCTCCTGATTAAAAACTTATTAATTAATAAAATTTAATAATACAACCTTTCTATGATAAGGTTCTTTGACTTACAGTATTTGCCCTGTATAGTATTAGTTCTGAAACATGCCGTATTTGCAAAGATTTAGGTCATGTGCATATTAGATTATTTCCATTTTATTGACAGAATTCAAACTATTCATGTAAACTAATCCATTATGTCACAGCTTCACAGCTGGCTTTTCACCTATCAGAAACAGACGTTAACCCTATAACATTTTCAGTAGTGACTATGAAAATCACTTTTTCTGTAAAAATAATTGTATGCACAAGCTACAGCTAGTTGACATGACTGATGACATTCACCTTTGTCAAAACCTTGAATCTGCAGCAAAAGTAACATCCAAGCTGATGCTTGTAATTGCATATCATAGGGGAAAATGGTTCAGAGATTGATGTATTGAATGTCTCAAATAAGTGCTCTCAAGACATTAAATTGTTTAAAATTTATATTTAAAATTCTGGAAATTTTACCTCTTAGACTTTAAATGATGTAACTGTAACCTCAAACCCCTAAGGTATATACTAATAATTGAGTACATACAGGATGAAAATTACACATAATCCTTAAAATTACACATGATCCTAAGAATGTCACTAAATTGGCATTTCGGGTTTCTGCTTTAGGTAAATTTGATAATTTGTCAAAAATCAGCCTGCATCAATTATGAAGTGTAATCTCAGAATTAAAGTAAGTGATTCACAAACCTAATGAAATCATTAAAAAGTTTTGGCAATCTCTTTTCCATTTCCCTGTAGGCTCTCTGCTCACTCCCAGTACCATTTCTGTAGTAGCTGAGTGCTGGGGCTGTATATTTCTGCAGCATGTCTGTTTGTTTTTTGGTTTTTGTTTGGGGTTTTTTTTTTTTTTAACATTGCATTGGGTAAAGATTTCAACAATCCTGTAACAATTCAGGTGATTCCCTACCTCCACAATGAAGTTTTCATATTCTACCTGCATATTATTAACACATATTTTTATATCAATACCATCTTTAGCTTTTCTGAACAACTTGTATTTTCAAATACCTGTAATCCATTTTTGATTTCCAGTCCATTTTTGATGTGCAGATTCCTGATGCTCCGTAATACCCAGATTTATATCCTGTCCAGTAGTTCAAATTCTTCCATTTTATTGCTTGAGCTCTTGCACTACATTACAAATATTTGGTTTCTTACCTACTCATTTCCTGTTTGGGCTGAATGCTGCACTATTATTTTCTTTACTATCTCCATGGTTACTTGTACCATCATTATTAACACATTCTTTGCTTTTTTGTGTGAGGTTTCTAATATGTTTACATTGTTTCTTTTTATTTCTTTTTTTTCTTTATTTTTTTACATACAATAACTACACACGGCATATACATTGCATCTCTCACAGACTTCTGTAGAATTAAAATTCTTGTGAGTCATACCAGTTGTGATTCCAGAAAAAAAAATATTCCTGAAGAGAGTAATACCTGAAGGAGTTCATCCCTACACAATGACAATTCCCACTTCTCGTAGTTAAAGAAAAACAATTTAAAATGTTGGTTTTCTTAGGCTGATTTCATACTTTATTACTTGTCACATTTCTTCATCCTCTTTTATGGACCGCAGACTTACATTCATTGCTACCCGAGTGTTCAGAACTTTGAATATTTTCTTATTATAGCAATTTTACTGAAAAAAAAATATGAAACACCAATACGTGCTTGCAGCCAAGAAAGCCAGTTAGATCCTACAACAAAAGCAGCCAGGAGGTCAAAGGATGTGATTCTGTCCCTCTGCTCTCATGAGACCCCACCTGGGCATGGACCTCCTTGAGCAGGTCCAGAGGAGGGCTGTGAAGATGATCAAAGGGACAGAGCACCTTACCTTCCCTATGAGGACAGGCTGTGAGAGTTGGGAATTTTTAGCCTAGAGAAGAGAAGACTCCAGGGAGACCTTTTTGCAGCCTTCCAGTACCTACAAAGGGTCTACAAGAAAGCTGGAGAGGGACTTTTCACAAGGGCTTGTAGTGATAGAACAAGGGTTAACGGCTTTAAGTTGAAAGAGGATAGATTTAGATTATCTATTCAGAAGAAATTCTTTATGTGAGGGTGGTGAGACACTGCAACATGTTGCCCAGAGAAGTTGTGGATGTCCCACCCCGGAAGTGTTCAAGGCCAGGCTGGATGGCTTTTTGAATAACCTGGTCTAGTGGAAGGTGCCCCTGCCCATGGCAGGAACATTGGAACTAGCTGATCTTTAAGGTCCCTTCTGACCCAAACAATTTTATGATCTATGATCAAGGAAATCTAGCACTTACTCCATTTCATAAATAAGGAACTGTCAATGGATTCCCTTTTTCAGAAAAAGTTTTTTTCTAGCTGTAGCTGCTCATCTGGGTTGGATTTTTATTTGTTTGTTTTAAGACAGCACCCTTTTTTATTCTGTTCATCTGTGCTGCAACATCAATGGCTTCCAGCAATCCAGTTCTGTAACACAGTCATACAAGTAAAACTTGATAAAGACCACAGAGTTTCCACTCATGTTAATTGCAGGGTTGGAAGGCCCAAGGGTTTCTTATGACTGGATGGAAGAATTCTGGTAGAATTGTCTAGTGGCCCATGATTTCATAAGACCTCTGTTTAATATTTTTATCAATGATCTAGATGCAAGTGTTGAATGCACCATTAGCAAGTTTGCTGATGCTACTAAACTGGGAGGTACTGTTGATTCTCTTGAGGGACAAGAGGTCTTGCAGAGGGATCTAGATAGATTGAAGCATTGGGTAATCATCAGTGGCATGAACTTTAAAAAGACTAAGTGCTGTATTCTGCACCTGTGATGGAGTAATTCTGGACACAAGTATAAATTGGGAGAGGAGTGGCTGGAGAGCAGCCCTGCAGAAAGGGATCTTGGGGTGCTGGTTGATGGCAGGGTCAATATGAGTCAGAAGTGTGTCCTGGCAGCCAAGGGGGCGAATTGTATCCTGGGGTGCATCATACACAGTAGAACCGACCAGTGGTGATTATCCTGCTGTATTCAGTGTTGGTGCAGCCTCACCTTGAGCATTTTGTGGAGTTCTGGGCCTCACAATTTAAGAAGGACGTTCAGGTCCTTGAACGCATCCAGAGGAGGGAAACAAAGCTGGTGAAAGGGCTGGATGGAATGTCCTATGAGGGGTGGCTGAGGACTCTGGGTTTGTCTGGTTTGGAGAATTGGAGGCTGATGTGCAACCTCAAGGCTCTCTAGAGCTTCCTGAGGCAGGGAAATGGAGAGGGAGGTGCTGGTCTCTGCTCCCTGGGATCCGGTGATAAGATGCATGGGAATGGTTCAGAGCTGTGCCAGGAGAAATTTATACTGGACATTAGGAATCATTTTTTTACTGAAAGGGTCATCAAATACTGGAACATGCTTTCTAGACAGGTTGTTGATGCCCCAAGCCTGTCAGTGTTTAAAAGGCATTTGAGCAATAGCCTTAATAACATTAATAACTTTTGATAAGCCCTGAATTGGTCAGGCAGTTGGATTAGATGATCATCATAGGTCCCTTCCAACTGAAATTTATTCTATTCTATTCTATTCTATTCTGTTCTGTTCTATTCTATTTTATTCTATTCTATTCTATTCGATTCGATTCGATTCTATTCTATTCTCTACTGTCTCAAATTTCTGAGTTCTGGCCTTGGAGAGGGAGCCAGGAAGTTCTGATCTTTTCAGCTGCAACTAAGACTCTAAAAAGTTCTATTGCAAACACTTTTAAACATGATTTAGACTGTGGTTATTATTTTTCAATACTTTTGTCTTCTCAATATTATGAAGCCTGGAAGAATGTTTGCACTAGGTTTTGGGAAACTGGAAAGGCTAGTGATATCCTCAATCCAGGCAAATTTTCAAGGAAAAAGTGTTTCATTTTGTAAAGCCCATCAAGACAAAATAGGGATGTGGAAACTGCACTGAAAGGTTTGAAGCCTGTTTTCTGCTGCGCACACATATTTTTGACATGTAGTCCCTTTTACAATCTAATTGACTTTTTTTCTTATTAGCTTTACTGAAAGTTTGTTTTTCAATCATTTAAGATCTGTATTCTAGTGTATAAAAGTACAGCAACCTTCCAATAGCTATTTATTCCTGGTTTAACTGAATAACCTGGTTGTTTTTTGTTTTGTTTTGGGTTTTTTTTTTTCCTGTTTGAATACCTAGCCTGAATCCTAGGGAATATATCCTAAAACTTTGTTTCTGACTGGCAGTAGCATCTCTTCTTCAGCTTTCCTTTACCAGATTAAATAAGCCAATTGCTTTACGTTTCCTCTCACGTTGTCAATTTTCTTTTCCCTGATAATCTTAATAGTTATTCTTGGCACTTGTTCCAGTTTGAACAGATCTTTCATAAACGCAAGTGACTAGAATTTTATATCAAATTGCAATTGCATTCTTATCAAACTTTACTTCATGCAGTAACATTAACAATTTTAATCTTACTATCTTCACCTTTATCTTATGATATCTCATTTTGGATCCTGTTTATTCTTTTCATGGTTGTATCCATTTTTGGCTCATTATTATCATACTGCACTGCAGTGAATCTAAACTGTAAGTGTTTTAAAGTACACAGTACAAACTGAGTAGCATTAAGATAATAAATCATAGAATCATGCAATATTTGGGGTTGGAAGAGACCTTTCAAGGTCATCTTACAACCTTCCCTGCAATAAGGAGGGACATCGTCAACTAGATGAAGTTATTCAGAACCCTGTCCAACATAACTTTGAATGTTTCCAGGGATGGGGCATCTACCACCTCTCTGGGCAACCTGTTCCAGTGTTTCACCACCCTCAATGTAAAAAAATAACTTCTTTATATCTAGTCTTAATTTACCCGCTTAAGTTTCAAAACATAACTCCTCATCCTATTGCAACAGGTCCTACTATAAATTTTGTCCCTGTCTTTCTTATAAGGCCCCATTAATTGTTGAAAGGCCGCAATAAGGTCTCCCTGGAGCCTCCAGGTTGAACATCCCTAAGTCTCTCAGCCTTTCCTCATAGCAGAAGTGTTACATCCCTCTGATCATTTTTGTGGCACTTCTCTGGACCCTCCTCAACAAGTCCGCGTCTTTCTTGTGCTGAGGACTCCAGATGTGGAGATACAGTACTCCAGGTGGGGGTCTCATGAGAGCAGAGTAGAGGGGCACATGACCTGCTGGCCACACTTATTTTGATTCAGATCAGGATATAGCTGGCTTTCTGGGCTGCGAGTGCACATTTCAAGCTCATGTCCAGCTTTTCACCCACCAATGTTCCCAAGTCCTTCCTTACAGAGCTGCTCTCAATCCCTTTGTCCCCTAGCTAGCCTGTATGGATACTTGGGGTTGCCCTGACCCAGGTGCAGGACCTTGCACTTGGCCTTATTGAACCTCATGAGGTTCACATGGGCCCATTTCTTGAGCTTTTCCAGGTCCTTATGGATGGTATCCTGTCCCTCAGACATGTCAGCCACACCACTCAGCTTCTAGTCATCTGCAAGCTTGGATAGGGTGTACTTGATCCCACTGCCTATGTCATTGACAAAGATATTAAACAGTACTGGTCCCAATATGGATGACTGAGGGACACCACTCATCACTGATGTCCACCTGGATACTGAGCCACTAACCACTACTCTGGATACAACTGTCCAACCGATTCCTCATCCACTGAATAGTCCATCTATCAAATCCCTGTCTCTCCAATTTAGAGAGAAGGATACTTTGAAGGACTGTGTCAAAGGCCTTACAGAAGTCCAGATAGACGACATCCATAGCTCTTCCCTTGTCCACTGATGTCGTCACTCTAGCACAGAAGGCCACTAGGTTGGTTGGGCAAGTTGTGCTTGGTGAAGCCATGCTGGCTGTCCCAAATAACCTCCCTGTCCTCCATGTGTCTTAGCCTAGCTTCTAGGAGGATCTGTTCCATGATACTCCCAGGCACAGAGGTAGTGCTGACAGGTCAATAGTTCTTAGGGTTCTCCTTTCCAACCTTTTTAAAAATAGGTGCAAAGTTTCCCCTTTTTTTCCAGCCACCAGGTACTTCACCTGATTCCATGACTTTTCCAATATCATGGAGAGTGGCTTGGCAACTACATCAGCCAATTCCTTTAGGACTCTGGGATGCATATCATCAGGACCCATAGACTTACATATGTTCAAGTTCTTCGGGTGAGCACAAACCTGATCTCTTGCAGTGTGTTGTGGTTTAACATTGGTTGGTGACTAAGCATCCCCCCACAGTGGCATGGGGGAGAGAATCAGAAACATAAAACTGAGAAAGGGCTGAGATAAAGAAAGTTTAATAGGTAAAGCAAAAGCCGTGCACACAAGCAAAGCAAAACAAGGAATTCACTCACCCCTTCCCATCGGCTGGCAGGTGTTCAGTCATCTCCAGGGGAGCAGGGCTTCAACATGCGTAACCATTACTCTGGAAAACAAATGCCATAACTCCAAATGTCCTCCCCTTCCTTCTTTTTTCCTTTAGGTTATATACTCAGCATGATGTCATATGGTATGGAATATCCCTTTGGCTAGTTTGGGTCAGCTGTCCTGGCTGTGTCCCCTCCCAATTTCCTGTACTCCTACAACCTGCTTGCTAGCAGGGTCTGAGAAACTGAAAAGTCCTTGACTTAATATAAAATTACTTAGCAACTAAACCCGTCAGTGTGCTATCAACATTGTTCTCACACCAAATCCAAAACACAGCACAGCACCAGATACTTAGAAGAAAACTAACTCTATCCCAGCTGAAACCAGGACATAGTGGGAGAGACTTTGCTCCCCCAGTCCCTGTCTTGCAGTCCATCCACCAGAGAGGTGTGGGAAGAAAAGTCGCCAGTAAAGACCGAGGCAAAAAGTTGTTGGGTACCTCAGCCTTCTCCTTGTCCATTGTTGCCAGTTTACCTGTTGTGTTTGTTGGACGGGTACACTTTCTTTGACTTTCCTTTTCTAGCTGACATATCTGTAGATGCCCTTATTATTCTTTGCATTCCTTGCTAAGTTCAGCTGCAGCTGCACCTTGGCCTTCTTGACCCTATCCCTACACAACTGGGCAGCATCCTTATACTCTTCCCAGGATACCTGTCCCTGCTTCCACTGCCTATGCATTTCCTTCCTGCCCTTCAGTGTGACCAGTAGATCTTGACTCAATCATGCTGGTGCCTTACCTTCCCTGCCTGATTTCTTACACCTGGGGGTCAAGAGCTCTTGCACTCTATGGAGTGTCCTTAAAGATCTTCCAGCTCTGTTCTGCTTCCTTGTCCCTGAGAGCAGTTTCCTAGGGGGTCCTATTGACTAACTCCTTGAACAGCTGGAACTTTGCTTTCCTAGAATCCAGAGTCCTGACTTCACTTTTTGCCTGACCCATATCCCTCAGGACTCTGAACTCCACCAGAGCATGATCACTGCAGACCAGGCTGCCTCCAATCTTGGCATCACCAACTACCTCACTTGTGTTGGTGACCAACAGGTCTGGTATTATGTCCCCTTTGGTAGGGCAGTCTATTACCTGGCTTAAGGAGTTATCAATGCACTCCAGGAGTCTCCTGGATTGCCTACAGCTCACCATGCTACTTTTCCAGCAGATGTCAGGGTGGCTGAAGTTACCCAGCAGGGTGTGAGCCTGTGAGCATGATGCATCCTGTAGCTGGACTAAGAAGGCTTTGTCAATAGGCTCCTTCTGATCAGGTGGCCTGTAGTAAACACCAGCCACAAGGTTCCCTTTGTTGCCTCAGTCTCTAATGCTTACCCATCAGCTTTCAACCTGCTCATGGCTATTCAGAGACAGCTCTTCACAATCTATCCTTTTCTTGATGTAGAGGACAACCCCTCCACTCCTCCTTCCTCTCCTGTCCTTTCTGAACAGTCTGTAGCTATCTATAGACACACTCCAGTCATGGGATTTGTTCCACCAAGTCTCATTAATGGCAACTAGGTCATAGCTTTTTAGCAGCACAGTGGCTTCCAACTCCTGTTTGCTGCCCATACTGTGTGCATTGGTGGTGAGGCACTTCAGCTGGGCTGTCAGCCATGTCAGCTTCTTAGAGGAACACCCCTTGATTCCTTTGAGGTATTTCACTGGTGTTTCCCTGTTGGTTCCCATTACCTCAGGACCCCCTGGCTCACCTCTTTAGGACTTCAGGCGTGCTACAGCGTACCTAGCACATCTCAGAGCAACAGACCGAGGGCCCTTGCTAGCACCCTGTCCCTCTAACCTTGGTGTGTCATCCCACAGCTTGTCATAGGCAAGCCCTATATCATCCCCCTCCCCTTTAAGTCTAGTTTAAAGCTCTGTTGATGAGGTTTAAACTAGGAAACTCCATAGGTAACCTTCAAAAAATGCTGCAACACTGTTTGAGAGCTACAAATGTAAACACTGAAAAGTTGACTTTTAGTTTCTGATAATAGCCTAATTATCTCAGATTCACCAGTCTTTTGTTTTAACCTCATCATCCAAGAACCACCATTTAAGTTTATGCAACTACAAAGAAACTTTTAGTCTTTAAAGAGAGATACATTGAGTCATGTTAGATATGAGGAGAAAGTAAGAACTATAATCTTCTTTCTAGAAATTTAAATTAACTCACCAAAAAAGTATCCTTAATTCTTTGCAATGTTTTATAACATGTAACACTTTCTAGATGTTGATAATAGTTTAGTAGAAATATAAGACTTTTAAGGAGAAGATTAGGAGAACAACTAGTATTAATACAAGTTGCATTTGAACAATAGCAGGCAAGTAGGCTGGTGACACAGCCAAATAGATAGGTGGTTTCATCCAAAGACACATGATGTCATCTGGTGAATTTCCCTAGAGTTTCCCTGGGTTTGGATGAGAGTGAGGGCAGGAAAACAGAGGAAGAAGAGGATAATGTAGTCAAAACAAATATCTTAATTCAAATTTTAAGCTGTATCTCTGCTTCTTAAAATTGAAGATTAAAAGGCAGTTGTAACTACATGTGTAGCTTCTGGAACATGGAAAAATGTTGATATGTGGACATCCGTCTATATGTTACTTCTTTCTGACATTCAGGTAATTGCTTTATATTTTCATTCCAAAAAGGTGTGTACTACTAAATATTTTTGCCATGTAGCTTGTTCTCTGGCAAATTGTTATAGATGGTGATACTCTTAACAAAGACAAGCATAATCATAAATTTAATTTCATTCAGGCAAATAAATGGAGAGATAAAATCAATACAATCCAAGCTCAAATTTCTCAGAAAGATCACTTCTTTTTTCTTTTTTCTTCTTCTTCTTTTTTTTTTTTTTTTTTTTTTAACCCAGCTATAGTCAGATATAAACTTTGGTTCTGTTCCATGTATGCAATCTGTAAAAGCCCCCAAACCAAATACAATTATCCAGACAAATAACTTAAACCACCTAATTTTGGTGACAACATGCAGCAGATGTCAATTTATATTTGAAGAATTTAGGTAAAAACAGATTTTAACTCTTTTCATTAGGTTTGTTGCAAGAGTATGTGGAAGGAGAGAATCTTTTCTCCCTTAAGGGTATCTGATCAAGGACTTTGTCAAATTGGATGATAACGTAAAGGGGGAAGCCAAATAAACAGATGTACAAACCTGACTAAAAAGCTAAACTGGACACAATGAGGAGACAACAACAAACCTGGTCAGCCACAGTAACTGACCAAGTCAGATCTCTGTGGAAGCTAACACAGTGAGCAGGAGTCTTAAAAACTACAGCCACTGGACTGGGAAGGAAGAGTGTGTGCCCTAAAAATAGTCTGCTGCATGAGACTGGTTTGAGTGAGGTGAGGGGCTCAGCACTGGTGTCTGGCGTGGGATGTGGGTCACAGCCTGTGTGCCTGGTGCCAGCTGATAGGGAGGAAGTGTCTGTATCTTCCCCAAAGTGAGAATACATGTGTATTTACTAGCAAACCTCAAGCTGCACCAGCCAGAGTAGGAGACCCTGAGTCCAGGCAGGGCTATTGGGTGGGAAGAAAACCCGTGCTGATATTCAGGGGTGATCCAGAAGTGTGGAGTGCCTGTGGGACAAGTGTGTGTGTTTCCTAGCAAGTGCCAAGCTGGAGCAGTTACCTGTAACATCCCTCAATGTTTGTGACAAAGTCCACATTTTCTGACTGTAGAGTGCAGGAAGAAATTAATATCCATCATGACAACAACCCCAAATTCTACAGGGACATGATATAACAAAGTCAAAAGAGTTATTCATTTGCTTAAAATTAAGGAGCTATTTAAATGTTTTGATAACCTGAGACCCGAGAATCTCTCTGGTGTCTATTACTGTTAACTCCAGTGAAGTCAGTGCAATCAAGTCGATAACATCAACTGAGAATCAGACGAGAGTTTTCCCCAGAAACATTGTAAAACTGATAATTACTTGAGTCTTCTGATAGTAATTTAGTGTCTAATTAAATGGACTCTCATGGATTACTTAAGAAGCATTGTACATGCAAATATTATTACAACTTGGCTTTGTACATGCTAATGTAGTAAATAAAACTTGTTGGTATTACCATGTGATAGAAGGAATTATGTTGATATTACTAAAGATTACTTTGCACTGTGTGAAAACTACGTCCTGCTCCCAGCTTTGCCAGTGACCTTTGAAAAATTACATCAATTGTTTGTTTGTTTGTTTTGTTTTTTTTTTTTTTTTAGAAAACATAAGAAAACTTTGGAGTACTCTTCCTACTAACATCTAACATAAACTATAATTCAAAGTTCTGCAGATTCTACACCATTTTTGCAACTATGGTTCAGAGAAAAGGTAGAACAGAACCAGAAGAGTTATACAAAAGTACTTCTTTGTCCAGTTTCTTAAGATGCTGAAGAAAACATGTAATTATGAGTGAAGATTTAGTAACACATTCCCAGAATATCTTCCCAGTCTCTGACAGTTTGTTGCTTAAGGAATTCATGTCTTTCTATTTAGCGGTTCTTGAAGTATGGACACTTAGGATATAGATTCCATTCCTTTCAAGAGGAATAACATTGTCTGATGTATGAAAAGAGACAATAAACAAAATTATTGCTTTTATTTTGTCACCAACATACATATTGTCATGTTTCTGCTATTCATTAATGAAAAACTATTTCTCCATGCCTTATAGTACTGTACATTGCTGAATAAATGTATCATCTTAAATTTTATAGGACTTATGCATAAGATTAAACAGTGCATGCTTCAAGTATTTATTCCTACCTCATATAATGTAACTGTAAAAGTCTTGTGCTTTGACGTGGCCGTGAGCTTTATATGGCAATGTTCCAGGAGAAGATTTAAACCAGCCTGAGAGGACTTCAATGTAAGAAATTATACAAATGACTTCTCTCAGATCACCAAAATATTTAAGATCTGAAATCAGTCATCTTTCCATACCTACATGCACAAAAAAACCCAGAATGAAATCTTCATCATACCCCTTTGCAAAGCTTATTTTATCCCAGCAGTTTCCTCTCTGAATTGTTTAGCTGTCATTCAGAACCAAGATTGCCCTTTCATTTTGCATTTATGTGATCAGTATTATATATTATATGCCTCTGCATAATAAAAAAAATCAATTTAAACTGAGTAGCTTAGAAGTGCTTGCTTTTCTTTAGCAGTTAAACATAACATTTTTTAAACATTTTGAACTACTTTCCACTAATATTCTAGATGATAATGGTTATATATGAAGCCTTGTAATACCCTGAAACTGTTTATATATATGCTCACTACATTAGCTGGGTTTAAAATGTTTAGTGAAAACAATAGATACTCAGGCAGACACAATTCTGTACTGATGTAATTACAATGGCTTGAATCCAGCACTGACTGAGATCCTGGAAGTTTATTACCAGCAAAGGACAAGGCAAATATACCCAGCTGTATTGTTGTGATAAAGATTTCTTTAAAGAACGTTTGAGATGTGGACCTTATCTTCCAGTACATTTTTCAGAGTCCTACTTATTCAAAAAGCATAGCAACAATTTTTAGACATCTGTCCCTATGGAAGTGTGGTATTTTCTGTTTTACTGATTTAATTTGGGAAAAGGGTGTTCCCCTTCCATTTTCTATTGCCTGCTGGAATGAGCCAGAGGCTTTATCTTGACTTTATTTACTGCATTTTCCTTCCTACTCTTCAGTATTGCAGTTTCACATAGTTTTAGCAAGTTCCTTCTTTAGCATCTACTTTGAGAGAGAACAATTTCCTAAGAATGTGCAGCTGGGGACTTCTAGAATTTGCTGTAGTCTTTTTTTTACTGTTTTCTACTGCTTTTGGGTTTTACCTCTTTTCTTTATAATATAGCCAAGCAATAAACATTTCTTGACTCATGAAGAATGTATTTCCCCTACTACTCCTGAAAAACCCGTGTCTTTACTATCTTTCTTTTTCCTAAGGAAACTGGCATATTATTTGCCTATAATAAATCTGTAAAGTCTGAGATTTTTTTTTCTGCTTATCTTTTTTTCTTGTGGCTTTCTTTTCAGTGCTCTTAGCATTCATTCTTTGAAAACTTTGGCTAGAGCTGTACTGACCACTGAAAATTTTAAAAAGTAATATTTATTTATTTTAGTCTTGCTGACACTCAGTTTTATACAACATTTACTGCTGTTTCTACACAAAAACTACCCTGAATCAATGGTATCAATGTCACTCTCACTGTCCACATTCTTCACAATATTCACAAAATGCTAAATATTCCTTACCATATATTTCCTATTTTTGTGGTAATTCTCAAATGTATGTGTCAAATATTGTAACTCATTGGTTTAATGTTCCAAGGACAATTTACATTAAAAACTTTCAGATACAGCTATGTGTATTAATTTGTTCTCCACATTTTTAAAGTCCTTCATTGTGTTAGAACTTTCAGTTCCTCTGTTCTTCAGCATATCCTTATTAGCTTTTCTCCTGGTAATATGTGCAGCTCAGGAACCATTTTGCATTCCCTTCCTCCTGCCACTCCTACCTTCCTTCCTTTCCCGTCTTCCTACTTCCATCCTTCCCTTCATGTTCTTGTTCACATTCTTGTTCTCCCTTTCTCCCTTTCATAAAAATAGAAGTGTTTGTGGGTTATTTTATGGGGTGTTTCTTTTTCATTTATGAAGTTAGATACTGCTTCTACATAGATTTTGACTCAGAACCCCACAATTCTACACAAGTTCTTACAAAGCAAGATCTAAACTAAACCAAATAAGCAGTACTAATAAGTTAAAATACATGATATTGCTCCTGTAGTTAGGATCCTCCATATTTTACAGACTAATTGTTATTTCTTTCCTAAACTGTAATGAAAAATAAAATGTTTTCATCATCCATTGCAGAATGTTCTGCTGTCACCTGTACTTATGCATAAACATTTATGTGCTTTCTTTATTCTACTTTATTGTTTCCCTGCCCTGCTCACCCCCCACCCCACCCCCAATACTCAATTAATATCCACCCATGACTGCCAGGGTGACAAAAATTTGTTGATTTGTCTCCCTTATGTTTTACTTAAACCAGATTTCTTGTTCAGGGGTCTTAAAATTCAAACTGTGGAGATGATTCTGTTGGGTTTTTTTTCTTTTTTTAAAGGCAAAATTTACACTCACAGCAGGTAATTCTTTCAGTTGCACTTACTAAAGAAAGTTTTTTTTACAAAAACATTTACTCTGATAAAATTACTTCATTCTTCTTATTTCTGATTTAGAACTAAATCAAGTCTTGATTATTTCTTATTCCACAATGTCATGATAGCATTTCATTAGTCCACAAAGCTTCTTTCCCCTTACATGCTAATGCACATTACTGCTAGTGTTAAATATGAAATACATGTCAGTGGATTCCTACTTAACAGTGTGTTTAGTAATACGGTGAACACAAAATTCTTGAGACATTAAAATTGTTCAGAATTCTGATATTATTTTTTTTGTTTAGAGAACTATAAGCATAGACTACGTTATTTCAGACAGTTTACAAATTTACTAGGTTCCTATTCTTGCTTTATTTCTATTTGTTTGTAACTGAAATAATGTGAAAGGATAAGATGTAGCTAAGGTCTTTCCCCAAGTAAATATTCATGTTCTTGGAGAGAGGTGATAATTTTAGGGGTTGCCCAAAAATATAACCTCTCTCAGTTTGTTAATATCAAGTCTATAAATATTTAAATATGTATTTAAATGGATTTTATAATATAAAATCCATTTTCACAAGGCATAGAAAGAGAAAAGAAAAGCCACTGAATTTTCCTTTTATGTGACAGTAGTTTCACAATGTTTGGATTCAGGAGGGGTCATTGTGATCCTTTATTTTTAACTTCTGTACAGAACTGTTCACAGGTTTTTACAATGGGATTCAGTTTCATTCATTCTCATTGTAGTATAGCCTATCCTTCAGATATCCAGTCATACCTTACAGATTTCAAGTGGTGATTAATTTAAAATGTTCCTGCTGAAATTATTTTTTTCTTCTGTGTAATTCATTGATGTTCATGCGAAATTTCTCCTGAGCAACTTCTCCTGCTCTATTATGTAACCAGCTAGCATAAAAAAGAAAGTATTTTGGTTACTTTTATCAGATTGAGTATTGAAGACATTGAAAAACTTATATAATTTAATGAACTTAGTTTAAGACTACATTTTCCAATTTAAAAAATGTTGCATTTCAATGTTTATATTTATTTGCTATGGCAGTAGAAACAATTTTTTCATACTACTTTACAACACAAATCAAGGATTTTTATTACAGAATTAATTTAACCTGTCAAACATTTCAGCTAAACTAAAATTAGAAATACCAATACCATGGAACATGTGTGCAGTTTAACACTTATAAATTCAGTCTGAAAGAGGAAGTGTAGATAAAGAGCTAGAAAAATCCTTGGATCATGTCTTACTTGCTTACACCTAAAAAAAACCTACTCAGAAATCTGGAAAAAAATCCCAAAACCAAACAAGAAAACAACCCTCCAAACCAAAAAACTAACCAAATCAAACTAACCAAGAAAACTTCTATACAGCTATTACTATATTTAATCCTTTATCATTCTTAAATAGACTAGGATATAGTTTCTGCCACAGCTATTTGAAGAACAAGAAAAAGATCAGGCACAAGGCATACCAGCTGTAAGCCCTATATACAGTGTAATCCCAATATAACAGTTGTGTTTATTTTATCTTGATAAAAAAAAAAAATAAAATTAATCTAGGATTCTGTATAGATTTTCTTTTTCTATAAAACTTTTATATCCTCTTTTCCATACATGAATATCCTGGGATGAACTTTCTTCCTATTTCCTTTTCAATCAGTATTAGAGACATCTGTAATACTTTGGAAAAGTAAAGGAAGTGTCAATGTGTTTCCCTGTAATGTTTGACTTTATTTGCCTTTATTATCTTTTATTCCAATACAAATTTTAACTATACAAGTGCCTGCTACTTTTTCCAGAAGACAATTTCTCATTTAATGTATAGAATGAACAATTGCAGTATGTTGACCCTGGCCAGCAGCCAAGCAACCACATGGCTGCTTGCTTACTCTCCTCTCCCATGGGGTGGGGAGAAAATACAAGGAAAGTGAGAAGACATGTGGATCAAGATAAAGGAAGTTTAGTAGGCAAAGCAAAATCTGCACGCATAAGCAAAGAAAAATAAGGAATATATTGACTGCCTCCCATTGGCAAGTAGACATCCCACCACTTCCTGGGAAGCTGGGCCTCACCACACATAACGGTTCCTTAGGAAAACAAATGCCATAATCATTAATATCCTTCCTTCCTCCTCATTTGGGCAGTTTGGGTCAGCTGTCCCAGCTTTGTCACTCCACTACTTCTTGTCCAACCACAGTCTACTTGTTGTGGGGGCAGAGCTGGAAAAAGAAAACCTCGACACGGTGCAAGAACCATTCAGCCATAGCCAAACACTGGAGTGTTACCAGCACTCTTTTATTCAAAAATCTAAAATACAGCACCATATAAGCTGCTGAGAAGACAGTTCCATTCCACCCAAACCCCATACAGTGATACAGATTGAATATGTGTTTTCAATATAGAACTGTGGATTTTCATCAAAAGCAACATTTGCTCATGTATATGATGCTAGACCTCATTTACTGTATAGTATGAAACCAAAACCTGAAGAGAGAATCAATCTCTTCATGGACTCTTCTGCAATAGTTATCACTGTATCATTTGAATGGCTGACAACTGTTAATGAACATACTTCCATAATACTATAAAAGTATACTATTCATAGTATATAGGTATACTATAAAAGGATGCAAAGGGGAGCAGTGCTATACTAATGTAATAGTTTGGACATTTATCTTGGAAGCCAGTTTAGGACATCAAGGATTTGAAGTTGCAGATTTAATGGTAAGCATCCTTTTACACACTCAAATTAACACACTACACTTTCAATTTCAACTATGAATTCATATCCAAATTGGATTTAAAGATGTAATTTTGGGTGCTTAAAATTAGGAACACATTTATCTATGGCAGCAGTTTGATTTACATTATTTAACACTATGTAGGATCTCTTTAGCAAAGAGAAAGACAGTTTTTCAGGATGGTAGTCAGCTTCTAACATAGATTCATGCTTTCTCTTTGTGCTGTTCTCTGTTTTCTGAAGTATATATCCTCCACTTTCCAAACCACAGGGAAATACTCTACCGCAAAGACTGTATTTGTGATGAGAACGCTGCCTGTTTTCTAGGAACTAGGTTTGTAGTTAGATATGCCAGGTAATTCTAACAGATAGCACTATTCAAGTTTTTGCAACTTTGCAGAATGACTTCTTATTTCAAGTGAAAATTACTACAATTTCTCTTAGAAAAGAGTGTGCTTGAATTATTTGTCAAACCAAACCAGACCAAAACATAGAAATTACATGTGTTTTAAAGAATAACTGAAATTCAATAGCTCAAGTTTTTCTTATCTTTTTACTCAGGATCCAACTGCCTCTTTTCTTTGGAAAACTACTACTATGAGGGGAAAACACATCTATCCAAATACAACTAAAATCATTATTGATGTCACAGTGTACACCCTTCCCTGAATAAACTGGTCAGCATGTCCTCAGTCACTACTAACAGGTTGTGACTCCCTTCAGTGTCCTGTTAAGTGGGTTTTGGATCAAAGGGGGTAATTCCTTTCCTGGATGGCTTTCTTAGCACTATTTGGCTGTTCATTCACTCTGTACTAATTACAGGGACTATGTTCATGTATTCAATCTTTTTTGCAGGCTTACCTCTTCCATCTTCAATGATTCCACTTAGGCTAATAGAATTCAGTTTACAACTGCAAGGAGAGATATATTTGTAACTTTAGCTTGCCTTCTGGATAGTCACCTCATTGAAATACTCTTTTGTTCTGTAATATCAGTAAACAGACCATGCTATCTTCATGTTGTGAACAGTCCAGTATTACAGTGCAATCCAACCCAAGTGTTGTACTGTCCTGCTATGCAGAAGCGATGATGATTTTGTTTATCAGCTAACATAAACTCTCAGCTTGTGAGAGGGTGATGCTCATCAACAGCTTATATTTTTCTACAGCCTCATAGTAAGCAGTTTACAGCACATTATTTTCTACTACTACACTGGAGTGTAGTTTCTCTGGTCTGTGTTGCTGTTGAACAGTGTTGCTGGGAGACCATCATAGCTCTCCCCATCATGGATTTGAAATAGAACCAGTGGGTGTTTTCACAATATAATTATCAACATGACAGATGAAAAACTGAGAAAATTTTTTTCCAGTTTTTAGAAGAGCAGCCACATTTTCGTTCATCCTACACTATTGAGGAAAGCTACAAATAAGTTCTGATAGGTTAAAAGGCTACCCCTCCCCTCCCTCAGCTGGTCACAAGGCCTTTGCTAAGGGTTAGTAAAAGTTCCACACCAGCTGGCAGAGGTTAATATATATCAGCTCTTCACCTGGCACAGCCTACAGCACTGTATATTACTTACAAAATGTCCAGGGCCTATAAAATGAGACACTGAGATCTGAAGTGGTTTTGTTTTTCACAGCCTTTCTTGTACTGCCCAGAAGGTTTGCATGATTTTTCCAGCTGTATGCTTTCCCTATTGCTATCTGCCACTCCCACACTCTTGGATCAACTAGTATTTTAATTCCTGAGCTTCTTTAGCTTGAATTTTTACTTGTTCCATCAGCACATATCATTGATATGACTCTTTCATTAGAGGTCAGTTACCTTTGCTATTCAGGTTTAGTTTTATTTTGCTTTTTTCTTGCTAGTTCTCATTTAAGCAGAAATCACAGAGCCCCAGCCACCATCGCATTTGTTAATATGACATTTTTTGATACTACCTGCACTATATGAAAACTATATACCTTTCCTTCTATTTCCTTGTTTTGGCTAAAAATGGCATCTCTCTATTGTCTTATCCAAAAGTCACAGTAATTTTAACAGAAGTTATAGTATTATTGCTGTTATTAATGGCATCACTATGTCAGTAATTTATTATTCTTTTCCTCCAGTAAAGCTATATAAAAGAATCCTTCTTTTCCCCTTCCCCTTTCATTTTGTTTTCCTTATTTTTATCCTATCTCTTGTTTCTACTACCACCCTATGACTACCAGGATTTTGTCTGGAAAGCCCACATTCTTGAAGTCACACTTCCATAGGTTGAATTCTTTGCTTCTGTATTCTGCTTGCAATTTCCACCTTATTTTTCCTAGGAATCACATTCTCTTGCTCTTTTTGGGCTTTGTATGCTAAACTCATAGTTCTTGTTCAATGTGTTTATATAGCCTGAGAAGAGCCCTTGCATGTAAATTAACTGATCCTTTATGAAAGTACTTCTTTACAGATGGGTTGCATCTCTAGCTATTGTTCAAGCCATGTGCATGCAAACTAGCATTCTGCAGCTCCCTCTGAACTGTTCTCCTACATGTAGTTGACAGCATCTGCCATTCTCTCTGTGATAAGTGTAAACATGCAAGCCAGCACGTAATATTTAGTCATGGGGTCTGAAACCAGTCTAATAATTCTGTAACTACATATCTCAGCATGAAACTCATTATTCTTCAGATCTGCACTGTTTTAACTAATGAATTTGCAGTAGATGGAGCTGGCCATCGCCTTGTACAGCACTGTACAATGGTAGAACTCATGGCAGAAAGGAAAAAGAAAGAATTCTAACTTTATGGATGCTTCAGTGATAAAGGGCTCCCTTTGGTCATAGGGATATCTCCTTGTTAATAAAATTATCTTCTAAAACTGATAACTTACTAAACACAAAGCTGAGCCTTGCTATTCTTATGTGCATCAGATGTAGATCAGCAGAGAGGACTAGGACAAATTTCAGTCATTGTCCCAGGTCCCTTTAGCTTTGCTTCTTCTGTTTTTGCCTGCTGTTAGAATACAGCAGAATAGTCTGTTGAAAAAAACTTCGGTTTTCTCTAGTATCTTATGTGGTTAGGATAAGTGATATGATGATCTGAAAAAACCTCTAGGTGGTTGAAAGTCTGCACCCTTTCCTACCACATTAGCTGCAAAGGGCAAAACCCTTTTCAGTGATTCAAACATCAAAAATATTACGTTGTGTGAAAAAAACAATTTGCCACCGTGGTTCTGTCACTTTGGTATCTTTTCAATTTTCATTTAAATGTTTTCATTTTAATGAGGAGGATTTTAGTTGAAAGATGCTAAAATGTTGCTGCTCTGTCCAAAAAGTCCTCAAATAAGAGAGGAATCTTTTCTGTCTGTTCTCTGACTAGCCAGCCCAAATCCTGCTTTCCCCTATTTGCTTTTAATTGCTAGGTGACTTGGTTAAGCACACTCATCCTGGGTTTCCTGATTTCTCTCCCTACTTTCAGACTGCCATCATCAAAATCTACCTGTTCAGTGCCTAAAGTTACTTGAGGTCCAATATTTTTTCCATTAACTTTGATTCATGTATTTTCTCACACCCTACCTGAATCTGTCAGGGAGTGCTCTGAATGCAGAAGACTTCATTGCTCCACCTAGAGATATTCTTAACTGCAGCTGTCAGGAGCAGAAATGGAAAGAAATATTCAGTGCCCTGTCCTGAAAAATTCTTATTGAAGATGAATTCTCCAGGAAATTAGCTGAAGTTGTAAAAAGAGCATTTTAAAAAGTCATGTATTAAATACTTCCGTCTTCAAAATTACTAAAAAATTATTGTCTGCAGAAAAAAGAAAAAGAAATAAACCTTAAACAATTCTTTTTCTCTTTTAATGTTGGTCAAAATCTTTCCCTTTCTTTTACTTACATAATGGTCTTACCAGGTCATTGCAGCTTCCAGATCAAGGATTGTCAAAATAATAACAAACTTTAATTCTGGTTTGTTATTCACAAAGAGTGGAAAGAAATAAAAAAAAAAATCATAACTCAGGCAAACAGGGATCAAGAATTATTCAGGAAACCTTATTATAACATGATAGCTAACAAACAGGAAAAAAACCCTAACCTTCACTATATCAAGAGATAAGCCATAAGGCAGAGAAGCTTTATGTCAACAGACAATTAATTTGGGCAAAGATAGACTCTGTTATGCGAGAAATTATAATTAGAGCTATTTAATGGAGTCTATGTACAGCTTTAAGAACATTCTAAACATTATCAAAGCAACCCTGCTTCAAAAGAAATACTGCCTGCCCTACAATACCTTAGGGAAACAGAACAGTCATAGTTGGTCCCAGTTCTATTTGTTGCTCCTTGTCCTCTGTAGAGGAGAAAACCTCTGCTCTTAAGGGTTTGATTACCTGAATATGGCCCCAAAAAGCTTTACATTTTTTCCCATTGTGATTAGGGAGATACACAGAGAGAACAGGAAGCAGAGTGACAACATGACATATGGAAAAAAAATATTTTTTTTTTTTCTATTAGCAGTTATATTGTGAAACATGTTTAATTATGACTTCAAAGACAGTTTGGTATTCCTATAAGGGCTAACACATAATTTTTGGCAATAAAATTTCTATAGAGGAAAAGCTTCTCTCATGATACTTCTTTGTCATACCATTAGAAGGGAATAATAAAACAGGTTTATGGCACTCTGAAAATCTGCTGAGAATGGACCTGGGTTTCTTTGCTTGTTTGTGTAATGTGTGGTTTAAAAACCGATTAGAATTCTTTCTTCTCTTTGTTGTCCTTTCTGAAGAAATCTTCATAGAATAAAAATAAAAGATACACAAAAACTCAGCAAGGAATGAGAAGTTCAGATGCAGATCACCACTGTGGAAAACCTAAATCATTAAAATCCATTATTAGACACTATGAAGCATGAAGACTTTTTTAGATTTACTTTTTATTGAGCTAATCTAAATTTCTCACTGATGTATTGCAATAATTCATAAAAATTAATAATGTAGTTAAGTCTGTTCCTGTTTAAAAATTTACTTAAATTTTAAAATCAATTCAAAGTCTTTGAAAGCTGCTGTATGCATTAGCTTTTACTGTCAGACAATACATCAAAGAAAACATATAGCAAGCAAGCAACTGACTCTTTGGTGTTGACAAGAGCCTTTTATAAACACATTAATGACAGAGATAGTGTTTTTCACTCAGTATGCACTGAGGCATAATGAATTTAGGGCCCCAAACTGAAATATACTCTCCTCCGGAAAGCAGAGTCATTTAAACAATTATTGATTTGTTACCTGGTGTGTTGACGCTTTATGACCAGTTTCTTCAGAGCCAACTTATTTTACTTTTCAGGTAATAAATAATGCACAAAGGAAAGCAAATAACACATGCATACACAAACAAAGCCACACATCCATTTTTTTTCCTAAATGTAATAATATCCTTTTTGAATTCTGAGGTTGCTTAGGTCATGCAGAAGGAATTTGAAAATCAGAAACAGACATTTATTAATCTTATTTTCATTTACTAATGTAACCAACTTACTAAGGATAAATAGCTTTCTACATTTATCATAGAAACATAAAATCATAGAATGGTTTTGGTTGCAAGGGGTAATAAAGATCAGCTAGTTCCAACCCCCCTGGCATGGGCAGGGACACTTTCCACTAGACCAGGTTATTTAAAACCCCATGTAACCTGGCCTTGAACACTGCCAGGGGTGGAGCATCTACAGCTTCTCTGGGCAACCTGTTCCAGTGTCTCACCACCCTCACAGTAAAGAATTTCTTCTGAATACGTAATCTAAATCTACACTCTTTCAGTTTAAAGCTATAACCCCTTGTTCTATCACTAAATGCCCTTGTAAAAGTCCTTCTCCATCTTTCTTGAGGCCCCCTTTAGGTACTGGAAAGCTGCTGTAAGGTCTCCCCAGAGCCTTCTCTGCTCCACGCTGAACAATCCCAACTCTCTCAGCCTGTCTTCATAGGAGAGGTGCTCCAGCCCTCTGATCATCTTGTGATCCTCTTCTGGACTCACTCCAACAGGTCCGTGCCTTTCTTATGTTGCAGTACTCCAGGTGAGGCCTCATGAAAGAAGAGCAGAGGGGCAGAATCATCTCCTTTGACCTGCTGGCCACATTTCTTTTGATGCAGCCCAGGATATGGTTGGCTTTCTGTACTGGAAGCGCACAGTCAGGGCATGTTGAGCTACTCACCCCCCAACAGCCCCAAAGCCTTCTCCTCAGGGCTCCTCTCAATATATTGTCCACCCAACCTGCATTTGTGCTTGAGATGGCCCCAACCCACATGCAGGGCCTTGCACTTGGCCTTGCTGAACTTCATGAGGTTCTCATGGGTCCACCTCACCAGCCTATCGGGGTCCCTCTGGATGGTATCCCTTCCCTCCAGCATCTTGACAGCACCACACAGCTAGTTGTTGTTGGCAAACTTGCTGAGTGTGCACTCAGTCCCATTGTCCATGTCTCTGACAGACATTGAACAGCACCAGTCTAGATACTGACCCCTGAGGAACGCCACTCATCACTTGGACATTGAGACATTGACCACAACCCTTTGAGTGTGACCATCTAGCTAATTCCTTATCTATCAAGTGGTCCATCTGTCAAATCTATGTTGCTTCAGTTTTGAGACAATCATGTAATGTGGGACAGTGTTGAATGTTTTGCACAAGTCCAGGTAGACGATGCCAGTTGCTCTTCCTTTATTCACCAATGCTGTAACCCCGTTGTGGAAGGCCACCAAATTTGTCAGGCTCAATTTTCCCTTAGTGAAGCCATGTTGCTGTCACCAATCACCTCCTTATTTTCCATGTGCTTTAGCATAGTTTTCAGGAGGCTCTGCTCCATGATCTTGCGAGGCACAGAAGTGAGTGACCAGTCTGTAGTTCCCCAGGTCTTCCTTTTTTTTCCTTTTTAAAAATGGGCATTGTTTCCCCTTTTTCAGTCAGTGGGAAGTTCACTGGACTTCCACAACTTCTCAAATATGATGGTTAGTGGCTTAGCCAATTCATCTGCCAGTTCCCTTCAGGACCCATGGATTCATCTCATCAGGTTCCATGGACCTGTGCACCTTTAAGTTACTTACATAGTCTCGAACCTGATCTTCTACAGCTGCTGGTTCTTCATTCTCACAGCCTCTGCCTTTGCCTTCTGTGATTTGGGCATTATGGCTGGAGCACTTGACAGTGAAGAGAGTCATTGAGTCCCTCAGCTTTCTCCATACCCTGGGTAACCAGGTGTCCCATTTATTCTGGAGAGGGACCGCATTTCCCTAGTCTTCTTTTTATCACTGAAATACCTATACAAGCCTTTCTTGTCGCCCTTGATGTCCCTGGCCAGATTTAATTCCATCAGGGATATAGCTTTCTTAACCTGGTCCCTGGCTGCTCAGACAATACCTCTGTATTTCTCCCAGGCTACCTGTCCTTGCTTCCACCCTCTGTAGGCTTCCTTTTTGTGTTTGATTTTGTCTAGGAGCTTCTTGTTCATCCAAGCTCCAACTTTACCCATTTAGAAATACTTTAATATGACATTTGTATGTTTATTTTATGTTATATCATATGATTATTGCTACCAGTTGCAGGAATAAATACGTAGATTTTTAAAGACATATCATTAATACATATAAATTTGCTCATCTGAAATATTGTCTTCAATTGTAGTGCTGTTATCTTTAACTGGGCTTCCTAGAATCATATATAATTTTAATATAAAATCAACATTGATGAATATCATGAAGTAGTCAGTTATCTGACTCTAACCTTAGAAGTTTTTTGTTCATTCTAAACAAGTAATTAAGTATCGCTGAATTGTCAATGAGGAATAAGAATCCTCCCAGGAGGAGGAGTCCCTTGATGAAAAAAATCTGGAGAAAAGAATGTTGTAATACTAAAAAAGATGAATCAAACATGCCTGTCATAGAAACTTTACTTCTCATTTGAATATATAGAGCAGTCTAAACAAAAAACTCAGATTAGAGTCCTAACAGTTAGAAGAATTAAATCGGGTCAAATTATTTTACCAAAATAAATACAGACTCTTTTCCTTTTTCCTTGTATTTCCTATTACTTCATAGCACAAATCATGTTGAAAGACATGCAAGTAAGACAGGGGAAGAGGATACACTGACTGACAGAAGATGGAGCAATATTATACAAGCCTGCTATAAAGCCTCAGGAATGAAAGCACTGGAGGAACAGCCCAAGATCTTTCAAAATTTCTACCGGTTCTCTTTGTGTTAAATGCGGATGCAGCCAGACCTCAGCTTACATACAAGGAACTCACTCTTCTATTATCTGGAATTTAAAACTAATGAAATCATGAGCAAATGCACAAAATTTCATATCATTCATATGTGTGTATGTATGTGTGTGTGTACACATAAAGTCACTTGTTTAAGTGGCTTTGGGAGCTAGCTGTTCACTGCCACTTCTAGGCTTTTCTAGATAGGAATAATCTAACTTGTTTTTCACTCTGTTTTAAACAGTATTTAAAAAACCCACAATGCTCATTAGGAAGCTGTGGAGGCATCAAAGTAACCTTTAAGCCAATGGGACAGCTTGCCTAGAGTTCAGGTCAACTAAGTAGTCAAGATAAATTTACTGAAGGAATTCTACAAATACAAGACTGGATTTAAGAAACTGTTGTTTTGAGATGAAAGCAGTATTTGAAATGTGATAAGGGGGTACTTCAAGAATCTGGAATCTGTTCTAATTCAAGAGGGTTTTTTCCCTATTTTCTAACCTTTTGCATTTTTACCTTTTCTCAGACCATATTTCTTTCTCCCTAAATATCTTGCTTTGTTCTTTTCTCTTCTTTCTAGACACTCTTCTAAGTGTTCTCTCCTTGGCTGTGTGTTTTGCCCTGCTGCTTCTTTTGAAGTCAGTGGCAAATCTCTTATTGATTTCAGTGTGAGAAAGATCAGCTTTTACTCCTTTGCGTCTCTCCGTTTTACCATCTCTAATAGCTGGCAGCAAAATCCCACTGACTGTGGCTCTGATCTCTAAAGTGCTGGTACACTGTGCTTTTGAGTTTTGATCCGAGTCAGATCATTTTTTTGACAGCCAGAACTGTATCAAAATAGAAGCAATACTGTGCTGAAAAAGCAGGGATTATAAACTATGTTTTATTCTTTTCAGCTAGCACTGAGTGTTAAGATTTCTTGTGTCATGTGATCTCTCTTTCTCAACTACTTACCTTCTTTCAGTCATCATGCTCATGCTGTTCATTAATTCCACCCACTCAGTAAGAAAAGCTGAAAAGAAAGCAGAAAAAGGCAGAAAGCAGTACCTCTTCAGTTTAGCTCATGGAATTTCCTCACCATTTCAGTAAAATGCAGGTGAAGAATTTTGCAATGTTTTGTATCACTATGACTTGTACCAATAGAGCCAACATCATTACTTGCAATGATTTGTTTTCATGTCTTTCAATAGTAAAGGTAAACACAGCAGGTACCATGTTCTCATGTTCTGCTTGATATCTTTCTTAATAATTTGCTTTATAATATAGTTATCACAAGGAGAAACTTTATCATTATTAAACATTTTACCGTAGCTTAACAAATGGGTAGTTTGAGTCTTAGGAATAAGACCTGCATGTCTTATATTTAACCTGAAATTTGACTTCTTTTACTTGCATGTCCGTGACAATATGTGTGTGTCTATAGGTACACATAATTCTACACATATACATGCACACACAAATGTGCACACCATGAACAAGTGATAATGTGTGTCTTAGTGAGAATACTTTCAGCTAAAAGAGAACATAATGTGACAGATTGTGGTGATCCTGGGACTTGCCAACATCTAAATTTATTCTTGAAGGTGTTGTTTAATACCTTCAAGTAGCAGACAAGAATTCTTCCATGGTATTACTTTATGTTGTCTGCAATAAAAAATGATATCTAGGCTGAGGAAGTATGAAGGAGATAATCTTCTTGCATGCTTACTAAATTTTGCTATGTCAAGAGGAACCACTTATGTGAATGCTTGAAATCTTAAAAATGTATTTTTATAATCATATTGGACAAAACTTCCTATAGCAATTAATCCCGAATTCAACTGATATATTACTGTGTTTCTTTTCTGCATGGGAAAATTGTGAATGAAAGTCAAACATGAGATAGGAAAACACAGTGAAAAGAACTGAAAGGGGATATATGAATATTCCAATTAAGAAAGAATACAGACATAGCTTTACATAAGTGACTGGTGGTTTTTTGTGCTCATTACCTTAGCATGCTTTAAGGCACATCTGAATTTTTAAGAATGTTTAATGACTATTCATTAAAAATATTTTTTTTGGTAATATTTAAATGGATATTAAAAATTCTAGTCAATATAGGTGAAACAACCCAAGGAACAGTTTTAAGAAAATTCTGATTTCCTCTAAAGATACCATTTTTTTATGGCAGGAAAAAACCTTTACACTGGAATTAATAATTTGTGGGGATTTTTTTTTTTTTTCTCATAGAATAACATCAGTAAAAATCTAATAAATGCTAAGAGAAAAAATATAGACTACATTTAAGACTTATCTTGACTCAGTTCTTCAATGTATTTGCAACAAAACTTGTGGGTAAGAATATCCACTTGAAATTTCTAGCTAATTCATAAGGAAAGCCTTCCTTCATATTGAAAGTAATTTGAAACGTAACCTAACTTTCAGTTATTATATATAATACACTTTGAACAATCTAACTCATTTTGCAGACTCTGCAAAAATCATAAGAAATTTTGAGACCAAAGTAAAACTTCAGAAGTCACAAGGCTCAACCACCCAGAAATGCCTTTTACACTGACATGTTAATGGTATTGTGCTAACCTATCATTATGAATTGGCAATCACATCACATTAGCTTCCTAGGTACCCAGCAGCAGTTTCTGTGCTACAATTGTCAACTCCTACAATTATTTTCTAACTATAAGATAAAGTTGGTATCTTGTTTCATAGACTACATATAAATCATTGAAATGACACTTGTGGACACAAAATGAAACCGCAGTACATTATATTAAATGTTAGCCCACTGATGACAAAGCCACTAAGAATATATTTTCTATGGCATTATAATCACACATTTTGAGCACTACTTTGCTTCACAAATGATACTGGCAACTTCATCTTACTGGGTTTTGAGTATGAATAATATCAGAATGTCTTTGTGCTGATCCAGTTAAGCCTAAGGCTTTGAGTTTAAGGCACTTCTGTTAACTCCATATGACAAAGGAACTGTTAAAGAGAGGGAAATAGGGCTACTATAAGAATTTATGTCAAAGCCTGGTTGTTATCTCTGTATAGATAAGAGGTAGGCAGAAGGGACAAAAAGAAACAAGAAAAAGGAGTTGAATTATCTCCCTCTATTAGTACTGCTGTAATTTAACCAAATGACAATTCTCAATGTCGACTTATGCTACCTGGATGCAACAGAGCTTCTGTGTCTTATTTCCTGAGACTGTTCTCATGTTTACTACTTACATTATCTTACATGATTTCAAAGATTTCATTTTGCTGTAACTGAAATATTTCTATAGCCTTTCTTGCTTTTCTTAAATTTCAATGTACCAGCTCACATCTCTTAACTGATTATTCTTTCCATTTAAATCCAAATCACCCAAACATTTGCTGTTGAAGTTGCAGGGTCAGTTTTTTGAAAATTAAATAGAACATGTTGCATTTGTCACAATGTAGTATATTTTATTACCTTGCATAGCTATTATTTATAGAAACAATAGAGAAAGGAAAACTTTGTAAAGAAAAAGAGATTTTTATTTAGTCTTAAAAGAAGGGAATATAATAGCAATATGGAGGATATTCAGTGGACCTTATTAAATTGCTTTTATATTTTTGTTTCTTGTTTTTATTTTAATGACACAACAGGCTTGGTGGCCAAAGGTCATGTTGAAAATTGTATATAGACTGTAAAAATGCATGACAAAATCAACATATACCTTAAATAAATTCTAAAATGTTTAATTAACATGCATTTTTCACTGAATGAATATGTCTCTTATGCAGCCATGCACTGGTACTTGATATTATATGAAAAAAACTTATTAAATATTTTTTTAAAAAAATAAAATAGACATTTAAAACATTTTCTTTTGTTCAACAATCCAGAACTAAGAATAAATTGTGTCTTTTTTTCAGTTCAGGTGACACCACCACTGGAGCTCTGTGACTGTTTCTGATGTCCTCAATTCAAGAATAAAGGTAATGTATTCTAAATAAAAGAATCACAAAAAGTATTTAAAAGTTGAGGCTTAGGGAACTAGTTCTGTTTAGCTTAACAAAGTGGTAGCTGTAAGGTAGATTAAGCAATGTAGGTGGATATAATAAACTTGAACTATTTTTTATTTGTGTCAAAAGTACAAGCAGATTCAGTGTCTAGAAAATGAAATGCTGCAAATTCAGCTGAAAGATGAGTTTACTGTAAGAATAAACATATAAATAATAAACTTATGGAAGAACATAACAGTATCTTTAGCAAAGGAACCTTTTAGCTATGACTGCGTATTTTAAGAAAAGGCTTTAAATCTAAAAAGAATGAATTTATCCAGTGAACCTTAAAGATCTAGGGTATTCAGAACAACATACTAAATAAGCATCTCTTTGAGCTTTTTAATTGATGGAGGATAAAGCCAAGGCTGATAAATACTAACAAATTATTGACAGCTAGTTGCATCTTTGATCCTAACTGAATTTACTTTCTTGTCAAACGAGACATGAAAGAGTGGCTATATCTTCAGATGAGTCCATTATACTATATTGTGAGTGTATCACTAATAATTCTGCCTTTTCAGAGACCCAGAAAGGAGAAAAATAATTCAGTTCTTGTTTTAAGAGCAACAAAATACAACTGCTCACTTATTGATTCTTCACCACATTCTCTCTTTGATGGGCTATTTTCTTTACTGACAAAATATTACAAAGTTAAATAGAGCTGGTAGCTTCAAGAAAGCTTTGTTTTGGAAGACTCTGTAAAACAGTTCCTTCATGTTCTGTATGCCTATAATATGTGCCAACATTAGGAAATAGTTCTGTCATGAAGATATGTAACATCACTGGAACTATATAGATTATTTGCTAAAAAGATACTATTGATTTATCTTTTTTTAATTATTCATTGTTAAATAAATAGGTTGTTATTATTGTTGTGTTAGTGACATATAAGCATCATGTTTAAAAATCAGGAAGTCTACCAGCATAATCTAAGCAAATAATGTTATGCTGCCCTAAGAATGAAGCCAATACCTGATCCCTCTGGTACTTTTATAACAAACTTGACCTGGTCCCTTATGAACTGGTTCACAACACATTGTTTGTTATTTACTCTTGCCTTTTGTTGCTTCCACTACCTGTCTCATGAAATTCTACTTGGTTTGCCTATAGGCAAGTCATATCTCCAATATAACATCATAGAACCATGTATATGGCAATCTGTGTATTTAAATAACTGCTTCAAGGAGGAAATTTTTTCTTTACATTTTAGGTAACTTACTCCTTTTCTCTGCAGACACTCTGAGCTTGACTTTCAACACATGATTTCTTAGTGTTCAGTGGGGATCAGTGAAGAAAAAAAATATTGTTCAAACAAACAGGAAAATAATTCCACAAAAATGAAAATAAGAGATCATTGATCTGTAGCTGTGCCTATAAAATAGTTTACATGCTATATTTTTGCAATTAATCAGACTTCTTATAATTCAGGGAGAGGGATCTAAATTACTCTCTGATGCAGTATACATAAAACAAAATAATCAATGTGTGATTGTTTCTGTGCTACAAAACCAGTGTTTAACAGCATTTCCTTTTAATGTTTACTGTTTAATGTTTAACAACATCTTCTTTTGCCTTCAGATACATTCTTCCAGAATTAGCAGAAAACATAAAATAAGGTTGTATTGCATTTAAATAGAAAAGTTTTACTGGAGGTTGACTGAAGGCTGTAGGAGCAGTCTCTGTGAGGAGGAGCAGGGACTACCCCATGCCACACATGGCCAGTTCCAGCTGGCTCCAATGGTCCCGCCACAGGACACAGCTGAGCCCATCAGCCAAGTTGATGGTAATTCAGTGAAAATGTATTGAAGAAAGAGAAAAAAACACTGCACAGCAGCTGTGAGAGAGATAAATGAGAAAAAACACACATGAAACAGCTGTGCAGATGCCCAGGTGAAGTCCATGAAGAAGAAGGGGGAGGAGGTGCTCCAGGTGCCTCAGAAGAGATTCCCCTGCAGCCTGTAGAGAGGACCATGGTAAATCAGCTTGTTCCTGTAGTCCCTGGAGAAGATGATGCTGGAGCAGGTAACCACAAGGCAGTTCATGGAGTACTTCATGTCAGAGCAGGTGGATGTGTCCTGGAGAAAGCTATGGCCCATGGAGAAAACCCCACATAGGAGCAGGTTTTCTGGCAGGACCTGTGGCCCATGGGAGTCATCCATGTTGGAGGAGCATGTGCCTGAAGGACTGTGTGCTACAGAAAGGACATATACTAGAGCAGTTCTTGAAGAACTGCAGCTGGTGGGAAGGACCCGTGTTGGAGTGGTTTGTGAAAGACTGTTTCCTGTAGGAGGGACCCTGCATGGAGCAAGGGAGCAGCAGGGATGATCTGTACGAACTGACCCCATCTCCCAATCTCCCCTTGGGAGCTGATGGGTAAGTGGTCACAGTGCCTTGGCATATATGAGAAGGAAGCAAGTATGTGGACCTCTAACACCTCATACAACAGTCTTCCAGCTGCACCACCACAGTCAGGAAGTTCATATCGGACAAGCCACCCAGCCATGCTTGCATCTTAAAGGAGCTAGTATGTGTGTAGTTTTCAGGGGATTCCTAGACAGTCAAAGAACAGGTGTTAGTTTTTTGATAATGTACAGACAAAACCAACCAAACAAAAAACCAAAACAGCACACGTGTAGTATAGTTAGAACTGTTCTGTATCCAGGTTTCTAAGAATAACAGACAGCTAAAGTTATTTTGCTATGTGGCTTGTCACAGTCTAGGACAGAGGACAGACTTAGATGGACCTTTAGTAAAACCCAGTATAATTGGTTTTGTGTTTTGGAATTATTTGTATTTTTCCTGGACTACTGCCACAATCAAGGTAACAAAATAGATTAAATGAGATTTGTAGACTTCAGCTGTTTGGGTGATTAAGCTTTACATAATGTGCCAGATGTTTTGTTTTTTAAGAGAGTTTTTTTGGCAACTTGTCGATCAGGTTGTGAGAACAGAAAATTAACATAAGGCAACAGAAGTCAATTGATCAGTTCTTTACAATTAAGTGTAACTACTGTATATAATATGCATAAATTTTCCTACATGAGTTTTAGGGAACAATGCTGTCTGAATCTAAAATATATGACAGATAGTAGACTAATACACACAGTTGTAAAGAACCTAACATGAGGTAATTAACCTTTTACTTATAACCCTGCAGCTCTATTACAACCACTAATATTCATTTGCTATATCTGAAGAGGGTATTTCACGAAGTTTCAGCTCCAAACATATTCATAGCATGGAAACAATAGCTGGAAGCTAATACTAATATATTGAGTGAGATGATTCTCAAAAGAGCATGCAGTGAATATTTCCATTGAAAACAATCAAGTACATGGGCACATATTTGTGGGAAAAAAATAACTCATTATTTGCAATTCTAAATGAAGTAAAATTTATTTACAGCTTAGTTTTATTATTTATTCCCATATCAGGAAGAGCTTAGCCATTATTTATAACTTGTGTAATAGTTCATCTATATATGACTGTATTGTGCTCCTGGTATTACAACATATCTCTTTGATCTTCTAAATTGTGATGTAAGGCTCTTCTGCAGGCTGCTGAATTTTTGAGAGGATATCTCCCACGCTTAATGACTAATTATACCTTTGTCTGGTTAAAATTAGTGTAAGGAAACTCATTCTTTAGTTCTAGAGGTATAAATAACAACAGCTTGTAGTTGACTCAAAATTGTAAAGGTATTTGATATATCATTATATAGAGTTTTGCTTCTTATGTGTAGGTGAAGTAAAATGAAGGCAGGTATAATTCCATGTGTTCTACTCTTTTCTCTGCTGCCTCTGAACCAGTAGAAGGTTTCATCCTTTAATCAAGTAGAACAAGAAATTATTAGTACATACATAGGAGAAAAAAAATAAAAGTGTCTTTTCTTTTGGTCTAGGAGTCAAGGTCATCAAAAACTATTACACTGTAGATTTACAGACATCTGATCTGAAGAGAACAAGATACTTCTATCAAATGCACATTTGACTATGGCCCCAGAGATGAAACCCAAGTGACAAATCATTTGAGTTTGTTGCCAGAGTTCATATTTTTTAACTATTAGAAGAGAAGCTGCACAACTTAAAAGTAATATCAAGGATGAAGTTCAGCTGGAATGTTGTTGTACCAACACTTATAATGAAAAGAGCTCCAATGTATTTTAAAAAATCAAAGAGGCTTTTATACACTCACTAATAAGAGATGCCAAAGTGTTGTTAGCAGCAGATTTAAAGGGACTTTTGCTTGTGGTAATTAAACCCAGCAGGCGTGCTTGTTTTACAAACAGTTATCTAACTCCTTTTGTGTATAATTTGTGGAGAAACATAATGCATTTGCTATCACAGACAAAGAAATGCAAGAGCTTTAGTGTCTTTCATTCACAGATCACATTTAGGAGATGCTTATAATGGAAGGTTTTCATCTGACTGACCAAACCTATTAGACAAGGCCCCAGACTGCTGTTAGTTGTTGGTCTCCAGGTCTGAGACATTCCAGTAGTAATACTGAATTATATTAGTACACAGGAAAGCCTTTGGGGAAGAAAAAAAAAAAAAAAAAAGAGAGAATGGATTTTGAATAAACACTTCTTAACTCACTCTTTCTTTTTACTGCGTCCCTGCTGAACAGAGATGTGTAAGTAATGTTCTCTTTCATCTATTCACCTCAGAGACACAAAAGGACAGGTATGTTTTTCCTGTTAGTTTCTGCAAGGGTAACAAAACCCTATTACTGAAGAGCAGTGCTTGTAGCACATAAATTTATGAAGGATGCTTGCAATAAATTAAGCAAACAAATAAAATGGTTTTCCAAAAATAGTTCTCTGAAGTAGTTCTCATCTTATGAGTTATTCTGTCTTTGTAATTTGCTGTCCTGGGCTCTCACCTTATATGAGGCTTTCTCTGCTTGACTGCAGACCATATGTTTAGTGTCAAATGTGTGCATTACAGAGCACTGTGTCTGTCAGATTATGCTTTATGGATTTTTACTTCTAACCAGAAGTGTATGTGGTAAAACAGAAGCATATGTCTTAAGCGAAGATTTGCATTTCACGTGGACTGTTTGGATCCTGTCTGTAAAATCAGGTCATTTAATTATAAAACATATGCTAAATAATATAGCTCAGTTTGTAATGGTAGATATTCTATAACCTGCTTCTTGGCATGCACATGTATACTACTGCAAATTTCAGTGTTCAGAGCAGGGATTCATCTCCACTGCAGTGCATTAGTCTCTTACCTGCCACAGTTGTGCTTATCTGTTTCACCCTAGTCAGGTGACTCTTGAGATACAGGGAACAGGGTAGAGTCTCTTTGAACTGCTCTGGGAAGCTGCATCCATCCTAAAGACTGCTGGCCTGTGGTGGTGCATCTCGTTCCCTGCCCTGGGCTGCTCAGATCTCAGGAATCTCAGGGTAGGCCTTAGCCTCTGTGTGATGAGTTGGGTGCTTAAGTGTCCCTTGAAAGTACCAGCTACTCTTGCACAGCTTAGGTGGGAAACTGCACAGGCTATACCAGAACCACAACACTTGAGAGCCTTGGAGCATTCCTTATCTGAACCCAAACATCCCCTAATGAGCCTGGGAACACTCTTTGTCTGAATCTGAGTAGTATGATACCACTGTCACTGAAATCACAGTAATTATTGGCTGAGACTGTGGCTAGGATGGAAAATTACTGTTGACTAAATCCAATCATCTCTGACTCTACAAACAGCAGTCCTAAGTGAGGCCCTTTGTACTCTCCTTGACTGCAGTGGGCTGCAAACAGCATCTCCCTCCAAGTGAGACACCTCTTGAAGCTCGGGACACCCAAGGCTGTGATACTAGGGGGACTGTTCATGCAAAGCTGATGACAGGGTCTGAGCTGATTTTCCTGCTGCTCAAGGCTCAACTTTTCAATTTTTCAATGCAAAGACATTCAATGTGAGTATTTAATTGAACTCCAAGGATACTTTTAATGGGTATACCTTTATTTGTTATATCTATACATCTATTCCTTTCCATTGGTGTGCATGTGTGTGTGAATTAATTTAGGTACTTCATAGTAAGTATAGCATAAAGTATTACCATCTTGGATCAATAATGAAGTTACTTTTGTGTTTATAGCAAATTCTATTTGATTCACTTTTTAAATGATGAGTCACTGATTGAGTGCTGCTAAAATCTTATGATCAACCTTACGGTGAAAAAACCTTAGACATCCTTGAGATATAAACCATTGTCTAGCTCTGAGACTAAGATTGGATCTAGCCACACCTAAGCTCTATTAAGAGTTCAGAAAGCAAGGGGATCCACTCTGAACCTCGTGACTCAATGGGAGGATCTCCCTTACCCTTTTACATCTTTTATCTCTGTGTAAATCATTCTAGCTTAATTTTAACTGTGAGGTTTTTTGTGTGTGATTTATCTATGTAATAAATAATAGACCAAAACTTGCCACTGAACTTTGTGAAGTCACACTCCCACAAATTCCTATTAAAACTGCTTCACTAATGTCTTTGATGGTGATTCTTTATGTGACCTAAACCACTCGGTTTTGACATGGCTGTTCACATTTCATGATGGGGAAAAAGGGGTGCACACATTTTACAGGAATTCAAGAATTTGGCGGCATAATAAAAGTATGAACAATCTAAATAAGACACAACATTTATTACAGTTAGTCTGGTACAGTTCTACTGATATTCACCATCCAAATTATCCAAATAATACAAATAAATATTAATAATAATGCAATTAAAAACCCTTACACAAAAATTTTCTCGTTTATCCCTTTTCTTTGGTGTTATGCTTCCTGTCCAGATACACAGCACCAGTATTCCTCAAGAAAGGATGAGGTATTACATCAAGGTGTCAACATCCCAAATTCTTCACCAGGGTGAATGTGACATTGATGGTGGCGTTTTCTTTTTTCTCAGTCCATGATTCACTTGGGATTATTTGTGTGTGTTTCCTAACACGATTTTACACCTTGCTTTTTCCTCATAAGTCTAGAGGTCCACATTACAGCTGAAGTTACTAAGCATGGTATATTTTATGTGTTAGATACTGGCCCTTTGTTCATTTTGTTACCCTTAAAAAACACTTTGTCCAGATCTCATCTCTTTAAATGACTGCTCATGAGTTGTTTATATTGCCAGTGTCACCCAATGTCATCCTTTACCCCTCCTATCACCATGCTTTGCCTGTACTCCCTTGCATTGCATCCTACATCTCACCTTGCAAGGGCCAGTGCTGTGCACCCTGGTTTACAAACCTACAGCTTCTCCTGTTACAGTATGAATATACATAAACTCAGGAACAGAAAGTTTTTAAAACACCCTTTCAGATTTTGAACTATTTAAATGACAAAGCCATTTAATCAGCCCACCAAAAGGAATGTTCTGGAAGTTCTAGATCTAAGACATAAAATGAGAACTGCTAATGTAAATATTTATGGTGTAAATGTTAAATTACCAATGCTATCCAATTTGAATTTTCAATAGCCTAGTATGCGAAGTATTTTGTGATCTTCATAGCTGTACAAGTTAAGATGGGCGATCATCACATTAACAGAGAAATAGCTTATGTGCACCCTCTGCACAGAAAGAAACAAGCTGAGATGAATAACAGGTTTGTAATGTTCAAACAGTGAAGTGTCAGACACAAAACCAGAGTAGGCATAATAATTTTATTAAAAAAAATTGTTTATTTTTTTCTCAAAGGAGAGAAATACTGCTTCTACACCTTTGCTTCAAAAAAGGCTGGAAAAAGAGGGAACAAAGGGATAGGAGTCAGTTCTTGCTCCAGCTGTGGCTGAAGTTAAGAAACTGTTTTCTCCCTGCAGCTGTGGAGATGTCATGCCATGATACACACTTTGCACTACTGAGAAAAGCATATTGTCCTGCTATGTATGCCCTGCTTTAAAAAAGATAAATTGTAAAGCTACAATCTAGCCCCGTCCAGAAATTTGCCTGTTCATATGTGCTCATGAATGTAGTTATGAATGAAAACACACAGGAAAAATCTTAAAAATATAAAAAGCTATTTAAAAAAGTGGATGATGAAGCAATAAAACAACAAAAGCCCTAAGAAGACAAAGAAAGAAGCTGAAGTCAAAAGACAAAATAATTTTGCATTTGGAATACCCACTTTGAAATGTAATGACTTGCTACAAAAGGTAACATCTGGTTCTGTGCAAAAGCAAATTAATGTGCATCCCTTGACATCTTCATAGCAGGTGTAACAAAATTGAAGAGAAACATCAAGGCCAAACTCTTTCTGGTTGGTATTCAATTGTTTCTGAAACTCAGATTTGGTCTGCTTAATAGGTAATGAATTCCTGATGATGTCTAAATAGATAAAATACTAGTTTTACTGTAATTATCTCATGTTTCATTTTCTCAATAGTATTGCAGGAATCCTTGTATATCACCTGCTCTTTCCATTTTGACCTGCTATGCATTAACCATTGGTTACAAGTGCAGAGGAGCTAGTTTTTCTGGGGAAGGATAGGGGAAAGTGCTAGAGAAATACACATCAACTAGTTTATCTCAAATGTTAATAAAGAACAAAATATATTTTTTTCAGAAAGAGAGTCTCAAAATAGTCATAGTTGCAATGTTTGCAAAGACCCATCTTAAGTATGTGCTCATCATTTATGGTGAGCTTCTACCATTTGCTGTTAACTATGATCCAGCTTGCAGATAAGTAGCCCATGAAGAAGATGACTACTTAGCAAATACACAGAGCTATATCTTTTGAATATATCTTTTGAATACACTTGTTAAAATTGGGATCTAGGAGAGAAAGACAGATTGTCTTGTGCCTTTGTTATTTTCAAAAGAAGAAAGAAAAAAGTGTCACTTTTCACAGGCTTACAATCACCTGTGTAAAGGTTGAAAAGTGCATTTTAGTATTTCTTTTATCTTTATAGGAATGAACACTTGTGGCAATAACATAACATGAAGTATTGCAAGAAACTATAAAGAAAAGTCAATATTATAATTGAAAGGGAAGAGACTTAGCAGGGAACCAATATCAAAGATGTAAGGTTTTAAATTATTAGTGCTTGAAGCATAGAAGTGATGCTGATCTGCAGACAGGCCTCTAGTTGAACAGTACATTCCTCAAAATGTAATGGAAACAAGCACTGACTATCTGAGATAAAATGAACAGGCTGAACTACTGCTTTTATTATATGTCACCTAACCCTCAAACCACTAACAGTTATTGCTTTATTTTTGCCTCATCCTCTGTCAGATAAGTTCAAAACCCAGCACAGGTATGTTCCTATCGATGGCTGCCAGAAGTCATACCATTTTAATGCTTATAGTCATCACTGTGTTCTAAAGCTCATCCCAATCCATGAGCTGATCTGAAGTTACATGCCAAATCGCACATTGTATTATTTTTGTACCTGCAAAATTACTCTGTAAATGTTGCATGTTACAGCAAGTTGAAATTGCCACTTGAAAAAATATAAACACAACATTCATTAAATTATTTTTGTGAATATATACGGCATAACTACTGTGTTTTTAGGTCACTAAGTAAAGTAAAAATTTGGGAGAAGAGACATCAATTATTAGACTCGTACTGCTCATAGAAAAATATAAAAAATAGAAGATAAAGACACACAAATAATGTCAGTTGTTTGATTCCTTCCATTTCCTAGCAATTCTCCAGCAAAGAGTAATTAAAAATGAAGAAGTTAAAACAGAAGAAGATTGAATATAATTTAAAAAAAAAACAAACATATAATGTTTAAAGTTTTCAAGTAAACTTTGAAGTTTTCCCTTGTAGTCATTGGACCTAGGAAATTATTTTCAGGTGGTCAGAATTCAGCACTGTGTACAGAAGAGTATAGATAGAATATCCACTCTACCTGTTCAATACTTCATTTATCTCCTCAAGGTGGTACTTGTTTGTTTTCAAAGTTACAAGTACTTTAACAAATTACATAATTGTGAAGCTCAGTGCTACCTACGAATCATTTCTATTCAGCTTTTAATCTTTTTTAATAGGTAATAGAAGCATAAGGAACAAGCATAGGAGGGCTGGCATAACAAGATGACATTGACATTGGTTCCCATCCTGCAATTCATGTTGATAAACGCCAAGGTTTCTTTAATATTAGCAATTTTATGGAATTACATTTGGAAAGATCATTGTCACAACTGCAAGTTGTGTGGTTGTGTTTTTTTAAAAGCAAGAAAATAATATTCTGCATTAAATCTAACATGTTTTTTCATGGAATAATCTTAAACCAGGAAAATAATAATAAAAAAATTATTATATATTTGAAGTGTTTTAAATCCAAAACACAACATTGTTCCATCCAGTAAGAAGAACATTAACTCCATTGCAGCTGAAACCAGGACATCTTATTATAGTGTACCTTATATATAATTCTTTGCCCAGTGGCCAGACTTTTTTAATTAATAAATTTCTGTTGAAGCAGTTTTGCCACTCTATGGTAGAAAATACATCTGATCTAAAATGTCATGACGAGTTGACATTTACTATCAGAATCTGTTCAGAATTGCAAACATTATATTTTGAACTATTGAACAGTTTATAATGAGCTCACCAAAGGAAGCATAATAAATATTTTTATTACTTGCCTTTACAGCAAGATATGTAGTTACGTTATATATCTATACAATTTCACATTTAAGAAAGACTGAACATTGCACCTTAGATTTTATAGGTCATAAATGTGACAAAGGATTTCAGGTGTATTTTTTTTTATGCACATGAAAACAAGCTATTATTAATGTAAAATTGCATGCATTATTTGAACTGATTCTTACACAGCATTAGTTTTCCCTACTTAGTTTCTACTACTCCTGATTTAAATAAAATATTGAAGAGAGAATGAATATATAAGGCAATATTTTTTTTTCATACAACAGATAAGTGATGTATTTGTTTTCAAATTACATTTAAAAAATCAAACAAACTATTTTTTTAAACATTTCATCTGATGCAGCTGAGGGCTGAGTTTTCAAGTGTGACATGAAAACAAGCTGTCATTGAGAAAGAGTATCTAACTGTATTTTTGAGAAAATTTGTTCTGAATTTACAGTGTTACTACAATCAGAAATAGGCAAACTCTAGCAATGGAGAAGGCCTTGACATAAATGGCAATATTGAAATAACATAGAATGTCAAGAAATGATACTGTAATACCTGAGTATAAATGTATACGTAGCCAACACAGCAGTCACTGCATTCCTTTTCAAAATATCTAATAATATAAAATTTCAGTATATAATCTATTGCAGTAGAAGTCTTATTTGAAGAATGGCATTGTAGATATATATAGATATAGATATATATACAGTAGTAACTGTCCTGGTCAGCTGAAAAACAGAGTTGAGGAAGATCAAGCAGTAACTAACTAATAACCCTAACAACATTATAGCAGTAGATGCACTAGTTAAGTATTACCAGAAGACAGGGTCTAGGAAAGTAAAGATTTCATACCTGAAAAAAATGCTACAGAAGAGAAGACTAAGGAAGTGATTGAAAGAAGAAGCTGTATTCAGACCATTAATAGCTTATGGGTGATGTAGACAGATGTATAAATCAATCACATTATTGATCAGTTCTATTCAGTTGCAATAATTATCCAAACAGAATTTATCAGAAATTAAAAGGTTAGATTATTGCATGGTGGATATTCACTTTACATCCCAAAGGAGACACTCCTTTAAAGAAAAAGGACACTGAAACATCCCCTTACAAATATACTTTCCAACTATGGCAGGAGAATGTACTTCCAAATACCATATCTGCAGGAGATCTTTCTAAAAGCAGATATTTCCAAAATGTCTTTTATAAGTTCTGATAAAATGTGTGCTTACAAAGTCTCCAAAGAAAGAAGTAGAGTGCATCCTGGTACCTTAAGGGCAAATCATTTTTGCTGTGGGTTCAGATGAGCCACAATTTCTGTTAGGTTTCTGCAAATGACATCCAGGAGTATAATTCCCTGCCAGTCAGTCTTGTTGCTGCCTGCAACTACATGACAGAAATCTGTTTCTTACATAAGGAAGTGGTATTTCCTTTCTTAAAGTCTTGACAGTTACTATGCTGTTGAAACAGACTTTCTTCCTCAGTTCCACTGACAGACCAGAGTAGAACAGATGACACTAAAAATATATAAAATTCTATTTTTACCATCTCTCTTTAATAGTTGGTATTTAAGAAACAGTAGCTTAAATAGAGGACCTCACACAACATAGATGATGTAGATTGATCTGTTCACGTAATTAAAATTAACACATTTAGTCAGCTGTGTGGCATGAATAGGAACCAGAGGATGCCAAAAAGGTATCTCCTGTCCCAGGTTCAAAAAGGACCTTCTACAGGTATGATTTTTTTCTCATTAATGATCCTAGAAACCATTTTTTAATCAGGTTCCTTACAGCTTTCAAAACAGTAGAATGTTTCCCTGAAATTTCTTTGGTTGGAAATACCATTCACAAGATATTGTAATTCTGACAAAAACATTTTATTTTAGAGCAGGGATGTGTTAAATTCATCCTGATGTGGACTGATATCATGAGGTCACCTCGATATCTTGAATTATCTGTGTTTCACTCTGATTATGGTCTGAGAAGTGTAGATATGTAAAACGGCTCTGCTAGTTCTGAGATTAGTTCAGAGCTGCTGAAGAGGATACACACAACAGATCTTTGCTAAAACAGATAGAGCATTTAATCCAGGTGACCTCATAAACACCTAGTAATTACCAGAATAATTATAAGAAAAAACATATGTGGTGGTCTTATTGCACAGCATGGTTTTTATGAGCTGGAAGGATATTTGTTTCTCAGATGTGTGCTGTTTATATAAAATATGTTTTCCTTGAGATTTGTACATGTCTGCTATTGTAAGGTTTGAGGTAATGATTACAGATTAATGGAAAAAATTGTACTAAATATTTTATAACTTAAAAATGCACAGCATATAACACTTCACAGCTGAGCAAAAAACTGAGAGAAAAGCTCCGTGAGAAGGGACACTGCAGAGCAGTAAATTAAAAAAAAAAAAAACCAACTCTATGAAAGTAGCTATACAACAAGACTATCGCTAGCTGTTTTGCACAAGAACTGCTGTCTAAACATTAAATGAAGTAAACATGGGATCAATGAAAAAGAAATTAACTGTTTTGCTTGTTTAATTAGTGTTCTTAAAGCCCTCCTCAAAACCACGCAATATTCCGTATTTTTGCATCATGAAATGTCTTCCTACCATATATTTGCAGAAGAATGCAGCCATATATTTTGGTGTTAGTTCTATGGTAACACCTTATGGAACTGTTTTGGTCTGTTGAACCTGATGATATTTGGCAGAAGTGATAAGAACAAGCATTAAAATGCTTAATGCTGCTAGGATTTCTAGTTTTATTTTGATAGCAGAGACTATTAAAATGGTATTCTAATACTTTCTGCTCCATTGATACTTGATGCAAAAATCTCTGTTGTGCTAATTGTAGTATATATTTTTAAAGACACATTGACAGAGATTTTATGTTGCTGAGGCAGAAGTAAACCTAGAGAAGTAGAGAGCAAAATTTCTAATATTCAAATGGGATGTATTAAAATACTTCTGACATGAATTGAAAACATGTTCTCCCACAATTTTAAAGCAATATTAGAAGCTTAATGATTACAAGTTGTCTTTAGTGATAACTAAGCAGAAACTGGGTAAAAACAATAACAAAAGACTCAAAGAATCATAGGGTTTTTTTCTGTATCATATTTTCAAAAAAAAACAAACCAGTGCCTCAGACAGGTGATAGTAAACTAGTCCTGTTGAATTGGTTCTGTCTTGAAACATCCTTTCTTTGAATGTCCAGTCCTACAACTTCTAGACATTGACCACTTCTTCATATCCATTAGAGTTCTTTGCCAGAGACTAAAGGCCCTAAATACACCTTTGTTGTTCAGTGCTGTTCATCTTCTATTGATGAAAATGAAGGACGATCTACATGTAAGTACAATAGATAACATTTTATCCTAAGAAATATATTGAAAATATTCCTAAGATGTTCATATCTTTCTTCCAGAATTATATTGGGCCTCTATTCAAAAACACCTCTGATTCAGTACAGTTTTTAAGTGGCATTTCTTAGCAGTATGAGGGATCACTCTACATCTGAATATGTGTAAATATACATGAATATATAGATACTATACAGGTACATGTCTATGTGGCTGTTTACATATGCTCACAGCATCAAAATTACTATTAGTTTGAAGTTCAGCTTTAAAAGCTCTAATTGCTTTATACAGAGCTGTAGAGGTTTATAGGAGGCAATAACTATTCCCACTACTGTGCTTACTATGCTGAAGGAGAATTACATAGTGGTGGCAGGTTGACCCTGGCCAGCAGATAAGCCCCCAATCAGCTGTTCTCTCACTTCTCCTGTGTAACAAGATGGGAGGGACAATCAAAATCATGAAAGCAAGAAAAACTCATAAGTCAATAAAAAGACAGTTAAAGTGAATGAATGAGAAAGGAGGAAACAAGTGAAGCAGTGAAGGCCATCAGTCACCACCTCCCGCAAGCAGACCCATGTCCAGCCACTCTCTGTGCAATGGGTACCTTGGAAAGACTACATTCCCAGTTTTATTGCTAAGCATGATGCCACATGGTATGGAATATCTCTTTGGCTAATTTGCATCAGCTGGCCTGGCTGTGTCCCCTCACAGCCCTCTGCCTACCCCTAGCCCACTTGCTGGTGGGGGGGGACAGGGTGAGAAACAGAGAAGCCCTTGACACTGTGCAAGCACTGCTCAGCCATTAGTGCTAGCAACACTGCTTCAGTCACAGACCCCAAACACAGCACCATAGTGGCTTCTGTGAATGAGGAAAGCTAATTCCATCCCAGCGAGACCCAACAAAACAGCATGTATTTTTTCAACTTTGCAGTGGAGTGTTTCTAAAGAAGATTTACTTGTATGACAAAATAATTTGCAGTCACCTCCTTTCTGAATCTTTCATATTCCTATATCAATTTATTTAAATGGTTTTCCCTTTGTGAAAATATCAGAAAATTTTAATATGAGAAATAAGGCAAAGAAAGTTGAGAAACATTATAAACAGTTTAAATCAATGAAAATCTCTTTGTCTCTCTAGCTTAAAATCTTTGAAATTATAATTGTACAATCTAGAGCTGATACAGAAGTAGCCTTTCAAGCATGAAAATTGCTCACAGTTTTTTTCAGCTACTGTTAATAGAGACAGCTAGTATTTGAGAACATGCTTTGAGATTTCTAATTATTCAGGGTTGACAGACTGAAACACCTTAGTCATAGAATTTCATAGCAAATAAAAAATCAATGAAAAATGCTAATGCACAAACTTTAACATCATATGACAGATTACATTGTTATTTGTTGTGTAATAGAACACAGTGACATTAGAATTTACTGTGATAAAATATTTATTTTCTATTTTTTATTGGGAAAAAATACACTACTTATGGAGCTGCACGTAGCCTCATGGGGAGCTTTCTCATCAACATGTGCATTAGCTTCTTACAGTGAGCAACACAGGTACACATAAATCTGAAGTATCCACATCTCTAAAACAGATTGTATAAATATGGCACCACACAAAAGGGGTGTGTGTGTCTGTTTGTAGCCCACGTTTGCTGAGAGTGTATCTGTGTGCATGTGCATGCACACATACATGTCTGTATGTATATGTGTTAATAACCATTTCTTAGGATTATAGAAGGAAGTTTAGAAATTTATTAACACTATATTAACATTTAATGTGTTTTAATTTGTCTGTTCTATTACTGAAATTGATCCTGAATGTGTAGTTTGCTGATTGCCAGTTATTTATGGGCCATTAATGAATTAATAAACTGCTCCAACATTTAATTGATTTAAAATATGTGAAGAGAATGGGGTTTTTTTTGTCTTAAGGAAGAAAAATATTAAGCCACCATGCTATTTTCACTGTTTAAACGTCAATAGCCAGAGAAAAAAAAATCTTCTTTTCAGTCAAATGCTTACCTTTTTCTCCTTTTAAAGAGAATCCTTTTTTTAACTACATTACTAACTAGCTGAACAGTGTGAGAGGGTATAGATAGCACTGACAGTACATTCTTTAGTAACAACCTTGTTTTCTAGAGACCCACAAAATAAGCATATTTCTCATTACCCTAGTCTGATTTGGTTAGTATTAATTTCCCCAAGTCAAGCCTGTTTTGCCCATGACAGTAATTGGTGAAGGATCTCTCTCTGTCTTTATCGCAACTCATGAGCCTTTCATTATGTTTTCTCTACCCTGACCACCTGAAGAGAGGAAGTGATAGAATGACTTTGGTGGGCAGGTGGCATCCATCCAGGGTCAACCCACCACAGTTTTAGTGAGCCATTTCTTGCATTCCTTTATCTTGGTTTCAAAGGCCAATAGTGAACTTACAGTCCTTATATAGTTTAAAAGTCAATAGCTCAAACATGAAACACCAGTCATGTCCTTCTTGTATGCAATTCAATAGCCCCTTGTTAGAAAAATACAGAACAAGATTTGGGACACTGGTTCATTTTTTGCTAAGCAGGCTGAATTCTACACTGAAAAGTCTATTGACAGCTATTATTGCTCTGCAAAGTTGGCTCACCAACACCATCATAACCTAGCTCAAATTCTTGTGTTCAGTAGAAACACATAACAGAAAGTACATTCCTTGTAACACCAAACAAGCAATCATTTAAATTAACAATTCAAAGAAATAAAAGGTCATCCCTTAAATGAAAGGTGGTTGGCAATTTGTATTGTATTATATCCGATGAAAATCTAGTTTTATTTGAAACTTTCTTATTTGGTGGAATTGCCTGCATTCTGTCAGGGTGTCAGGATGCCTACTTTGTCTCTCTTGAACGATCTCTCACTGGTGGCAGGAAAAGCACCCCAACTCCATCCTGGTCACAGAATAAAGTCAACCATATAAATATCAGATCAGCAATAAATTTATCTTGCCACTAAAAGCCGCTATGATCAGAAGCAGAACTGCTGAGAGGAAGCACTGAGCAGCTTCAATCACATGGTTTGTTTTGCCTTACATATTCCCTTTCCTGTGTCCTAAATAAACTGCTAACCCTGTCTTTGTCCACTGACTTTTGTTTTACTGATTTTACACCCAGCCTCAGTCACAAACTCCTTTTCACATCCTCCTCTCAAGGATTCCACTTCACTATCTGTAAAGTCTAATAGCTTCTCCTGGTTTTGTCCTACCAGTTTAGTCCCATGTCAGGTTTGGCCAACCAGTTTTCCCCTCCTATGTATGTTCTGTGAGTTTCTCACGTTATTATTCTCAAAGTTGAATTTATGGTCATGTAGAAGCATTCTTACCGTATTAAAGTCTAAAGATAAGTGTTTACTTGCATATTAAGAAAATGAAAGGAAGCTAGTAGAAACATAAGACATTGTACCTGAGAAATAGGTAACATCTCACTCACTTTTCCTACTTGCCTTCTGGCTTACTAATTCAGTTCTAGTTACTGTCACCTTTCAGTGTCACACACTGCTTTAGTCTATGTACTAATGTATGGAAAGCTACTTCTTTTTGTGTGTCAGATGCAGCTCTGCTTCCATTTTTACAGTGCTTGAGAGAACTGAGCTTTCTGTTTGAATTAAAAATAGTACATCTTCTGAAGCGATCATGAATATAAAATAAAATAATCTTCAACATCTGCTATAGCTCAGTTTATTTCTCCCTCCCCAAACAATGAAAAGAGGTATTTCAATTACACTTCTGTCTTTTTCATTGTTTGTGCTTCAATCTACATGGCAGTGTCCATTGGAAGACCACATGTATCCACATTTTCCTTTAGGTCTGAGCTAGTTGCCTGAAATACCCCATCTTTAGCCCCCATAAATCTATGACCATTTCTACTTTTTAACCCGCAAATCCCATTTTGGCAAAAATGGAACACATCTCAAATATGGAGGCAAAAATTATTTGTTGTCAGCCTAACTAAAATTCTTAACAACCTAATTAAAATACAGCAAACTGTTATCCTTAGTCCAACTAGTCCTTTTCTCTCCAGTTACTCTCTCCATTCCAGCAGCCCTCCAGGACATGACATAACCAAGGCGGCTCTCCCCAGGCAGAACGGAGAAGCAGGACTTAGCAAGCTGCCAGCAGCCTCAGGGGTCTGCAAGGGGAGGTAGGTCAGTGTTCATGGAGGGAGGTCTCACCTTCCTCCTGAGTCTGGAGGTCTTGCATAGGGTACCAACTGGCTCCCAGCTTAAGTCTGGAAGCTATTCAAGAGCCAGCCACAACAGACAGAAAGAAGCAATGGTTTGCTGTACAGTGACTCCCACAGCTGGTCACACTTGACCACAGGAGGCATTCACAGCGCTTCTCCTCAAGTGAGACTGTGGTTGTTTGGCTGCCAGCATGTTCAAACAAGCTAAAACTAACTCAAGGCAAAGCAAGCCCAGACCTGCCCTGAAACTGTGTGACTTGTCATTGCTAGTAAAAGGCTATGGCCTTTTGTATTTTGACAGAATATTGACTGGGGTACTCTACAGTAATGTGTAAAACTGTAAAAGTACAAGTACTAATATCCAGACTAAAGGAGGAATGAAACTGCAGCAGTATTAATTTTCAAATAAATGTAACTACTGTTAAGTCAGTGTCCTTGTTAATTAGTTGTAAACAATAAGATTACTGTAGAGACAAGACAGCTATACCACTGAGGAAGAGAGAAGAAAACCAATGTGTCAAGGTTTTCAATATTTTTTTCCGGAAGTATAATAAATTCTTTTCTTCCAAGAATATCACCTAAAATTCATTCAGAGAATGTACTAAAACAGAATTCTTGAACCATTGGTCTTAAACTTCAATCCTCACTTTGAACTATGTTGTTGAATCTTAGAACTCTTAAGTCAGCTTGAGCCACATTGTTGAGGTCCTTCAAGTCTATGCACTTTCCTTGCATCTTGCTTTTTCTTATTAGTTTCCTGTTTGACTCCTATTTCCCACTCAGCTTCAGTGATAACACTCCTAAAGCTTAGTTTTGCAGCTGTTTTAATTTTGTTGTCTTTTTAATGCCACCAGATTTCCTCTCAGCCTTTTTCTGTTCTGGTGCTCCAAAAGATCCCTCCAAAGCCAGCTAAGTTCAGCAGCATCTGCATCTGATTCAAGCCATGAGCAGCAACAAACTGTCATGCTTTAAGGATTCTTCTGTGATTAGTGCCATACTACATATTGGTTCCTTCCTTGAAAATGCCACTGCTTCTCCTCATCCTCCTTCTATGCATAAAATACAGGTCTCTGAGCCTTGAAGAACTGCTTCTCCCAGTAGTCCTCATAAGGCTACATGGTTGTTGGGAGTAGACTTTTTTTGTTAACTGGTAAGTTGTAGTGGAATGAAGCTGGGTTAATTAGCATTGATATATACCACTGTGCGTTGGCTTCAGGGGTGGCGGGTTGGCCAATGTAGATAAGGTGCAGCTGTGGCTGGTTCTGTTAAGTGGTTGAGAGCCAATGAAGAGAGAGCAGCTGAGGAAGAAACAGAGGGAGGAAGAAACAAGAGGAGAGAGAATACATGCTCTGGATGAGGTGAGGAGAAGGCAGCAGAGGGACTGTATGAAGAGCATGCTGGTATGAGGTGGTGAAAGACCTTGATGCAGCTTGATAGTTTTGCTAGTGCTGCAATGGTAAGTTACTTTTAAAGCTTCCTGACAGCCTGGAGTCATCAAGTGCTATTCCTTGTATCCTTTCTCTCTTTACCATTCCCCATTTGTTATGCTTGTTGTTGCATATTATATGTGCAACTTTGAAATAGGAGGTCAAATTTTGTAAGGCTGAGGGCTCGCTTTCTGCATGGGAATTATAAAAAGTCATTTGAGATTTTGTAGTTTTTCTTCCTTGGTGTCCAAACTGTGGTACTTCAAAGTATAGAGAGAGTCTTAATAGTCTCAGAAATTCAAATCTCTTAAGCTCTATCAACTTGAAAGACAAAATCTGCAGTGGCTTTTTAAAAATTTAAATTCTTGAAGCACATCAGAGACACAGTTCTAAATGGGCCTCAGGATGTTATTATAACCAATTGGTCATGATGGTAACTACAATTATAGTTACTAAAAGTTATGTTTGAGATTTTTGAGCAATGTCAAGGCATTTTTTTAATACCATGAAAAACTATCTGAGCTACTGGTAATTTTTATCCTCTTTTATCTTCCATATTAAACTGAGTTGTGGAATATGATGTGTTCAGGGTCTAGCATCCTAACTGGTTTGCGAGCTTTTACTGATTTATTACTCAATTAAAGAAGAAAAATATGTTAGAACCTGCAATAATAACAAAATTAAGAAACACAGGCTTATCACTAATGGTGGTATAGCATTCTTTACATATGCCATTACATGTCTGACACTGACAAAGAAATTTATTTGGTAGTTCTCCAGGAAGTACTGTATAAATAATCTAATCCATAAACTAATTGGCTACTATCAAAATCTGTGATTTTTTTCTTAAGTTCTTACCACTATGCCCAAAGGCAAACATTTGAACCTCCTTCCTGGTTTTAAGGTTTTTTTCTTTGATATCATAGAATGGTTTGAGTTGGAAGGATCTTTAAAGGTCATCTAGTTCCAGCTCCCCTGCCATGAGCAGGGACACCTTCCCCTAGACCAGGTTGCACAAAGCCTCATTCAACCTGGCCTTGAAAACTTCCGGGGGGGGGGCATCCACAACAACTAGGCATAGTTTTTGAGACAGGAAAGAAAAGAAAGGTTTTCTGTTATTTATTAATATATAGGAAAACAATGTATTTTTAAAACTGAATTTTAAGTGCTTTAATGAACGAAATCAGAAAATATTTTCCAGGGGCAAACATTTTTATACTCTACATTTCTAGTCTGCAAAGTCATTTTTATTGCTTAAAAAAAGGCCTTGGTTATTGTTGGTGGGGTTTTTTTTTTTTGATAACTGGATGTGAATACAGAAGTGATTCACCTACCATCGTACAGCTGGTTGAAGATTAATGAGTTGTTTCTTTGTGTTCAAGATTTCCATTTGTTTCAGCTACATATTAGTGGTGCAATTAATTTAACACTAGGGTTTTGTCATCCAGCACTTCCTATGGAATTCTGCTATGACAAGTGCTCTGTAATTAAACCTTTAAAATGTCACCAACATTGCATACTAGGGCTGAAACACAAAAATACCTCCAAGGTCCGCAATAGCTTAAGTATTCAGTGGGGCAAGTATTAGGACAATGATTAGAGGTAGCATCTAGGCTGAAGATTTCCAAGTCTGTTTGGCTTGAAAATGCTGCAAATATTTAATGAAGAGCTTTTTACAAGTTGAGTATAATGTTTAATAAGGTGAAACAAAGTAACCATCCATTCAGCCCAGAATATTGTGTCTCATACTTTTGGTGCTGGAGACTGTCAGATACTTCAGATTTCCACTGGAAGTGTAAGCATAGGTCTAGTCCCATTCGGACTGTGGTATGCTTTGGAGGTGGGAGCAGAAATTAAATCCACATCTGACTATGCTGGTAAATACAGATTGTACATACCATTCTTAGATATCCAAATACAATTTTTTTCATTTTTAAAAAATATATCAAGTTTTGTGACCTTAACCTGGATGTTATAATCATTTTCCCTTTCTTCCAGATAAGGGAAAGATAATTTTCTTAGCTCTCCTTCTTTGGCCAGCAGGTCAAGGGAGATAATTCTCCCCCTCTGCTATTGTGAGAGCCCACCTGGAGTACTGCATCCAGCTCTGGGGCTCCCAGCACAAGAAAGAGATGGACCTGCTAGAGTGCATTCAGAGGAGGGCCACAAAAAATTATCAGAGGGCTGGAACACCTCTCGTATGAGAAAGGCTGAAGGAGCTGGGGTTCTTCAGGCTGGACATGAGAAAGCTCTGGGCAAACCTTTTGGCAGTGTTTGGAAGTGTTAAAGATCAGGCTGAACGGGGCTTTGAGCAACCTAATCTAACGGATTATGCCCATACTCATGGTATGGGGGTTGGGCTAGGTGATCTTTGAAGGTCCCTTCCAATCCAAACCATTTTATGATTCTTTTCCTATTTCAATATTTTATTATAATCAAATTAAAATAGTTTCATCTTATTATTTACTTAAATATTTTCTACTTTAAATAATTTATCTTAACAATGTTTTTCTTTGGATAGAATAGCACCTGCCCGGTATGTAACTGAATCCATTCTTATTTTAAGAACTCTCTACTTACATCTTAAAGATGGGATATACTAACAGAGATAAAACATCTGTACAACTTACCCACTTTGCTCTCAAAACAAGTTTGTTGCATGTCTTGCATGATGGGAGAGCTGTTTTTTCCTAGCTCATTTCCATTAAATACATCTAGCATTAATTAACCTGGTATAAGTTTATATACATTATATATGAGGTATATAATGTTCTTCCCATATAGAAGAGAAAATAATTAATCAGTGTTACTCACCTCATAAAAACAAGCATATGGATACTCATAGTTCATTTCCTCTGTCTGACATAGAATCATAGACTTTCTCAGATTCTTACCCAGACTGCCCAGGCAATGAAACTTGTATCTTGGAATTCAATGGCATCAAGGAACTGGGATGTAAATACCACTAGATCCCTGAAATGTTGGTACATTATGTCATAATTACATCATATATCGTACACAACTTCAGAGAGAAAAGGTAGACCTCATGCACAAAACATTAACCTTGACTGAAGCTTTTAATATGATCTAAAAGCTCTTAGTATTAGATTGCTATTTGTATTAGTTCTAAAGCAGTTGGATATACTTTTCAAATAAAACATCTAGATTTCCAAATCTGTTGTTTATATACATGAAAAAGAAAACAGTCTAAAATAAGAAGCCAGGTAAGAACTATGAAATCTTTGGATAGAAGAAATCTATCCAGACAGCTATTTTCTATTTTTTCCTCATCCTGACTGTAGGCACCACATATCTATTCTGTTCTCAGTCAGAAAATAGTCAAGCTTCAGAAAAAAAGTTCTTTGAAGGAAGCCTTTGAGATAACTGGAATAACTAACTTTGAGATGGTTATTTGGTCACTGAAGAGAGCAAAGCGGTCACATTCTTTCTGATGCCTTCTTTTTCTTTAGACTGTTAGTGTTTCAAAGCTTGAAATACTGTTCTTTTTGTAACTTACTGAGTGAAACATTCATGGCTTTCATTTGAATGGTATCATTAGTCGTGTAAGAAAAAAGTGACTAAGACAAAAAGACAGAGAGTTTCATGGGGAATAAAAAGTCATCATATCCTAGTCACAAACTTTTCTAATCCAAAAGAGTACCTACAGTACCCTACAGAAAAGCTTGTGAAGTGCTCAGCCCAATCAAATCTCCCCATGGTTGTCCTTTGAATTCTTTATTTCTAGTTTCTGTTGCATGCATATTTAATCACCCCTCACTTTTGTATATGCAAAGGAAATTTTAAATAAAATATGCTCTATAGAAAGGAAAAGGACCCATTAGCTCACTTCCAAAGCAGATGATTAAATATTCAGAAAACCCCTTATCTGAAATGGAGTTAATCATAATAGTGTCCTGTCAAAAAGATTCACTACCACCACCTTGTGTTACAGAAGTGACTCAAAACAATATATTGCATTTGGTATCTAGGTATTTAACTAATAAGATCAGTTTTATCTAAATATTTACTAAATATTTTTTACAGGTTTAATGCATATAATTATTCTCTGCAGTTTACTCATTATCATTTGTAGCTGGTTTAAAATGGGAAATGAAAGAGAATACAGAAGTTATAAACTTGACTTTCAGTATCAAGGTAATTTTAAAAGAACTATCTACCTTTATCACCAGATTGGTTTGCAGACCAGAGTCCTCAATAAATCTTCACATATGTATCCTTGGGTAGTCTTTCCCCATGTGTTGGACTTACGTAAAAATGGAAGCTCAATAACACTTATCTTTCACAGAAACTTGAATAGAATGCAGGGAATGATCTGGAGTATTGTCCACCAGTTTCTCTTCTTTAGACCTGCACTAAAAACCAGCTTTCCAGGTTCTGAGGAATCCTCATATCATATACAATCTCACATTGAATCCCTTATTTTCTTAATGGGCACTGGAGAGTGGTAGGGTAGAGCCTCGGGTATTTTGCCTTTTAGCTACATGCTTATTAGAGATCAGAAAAGAAGCTTTCCCTTCATCTGGCTGCTGTTTGGATTTTTCTTTGCCTTCTGTAGCTGAGAAATTTAACTTTGAGGGGATAAAGCCATATTTGGTACCATACTGTCACAAAGATAAGGGTAAATATCCATGGAAGACCCATGCTGCCATCAACTGTGTACCACCTACATTTAAAAATGAGGAAGGTGGTTGGGTCCTCGTTGTAGAGAGAAGAGAGGATGGAAATATCTTAGTTTTATGGATGGATTGAGGTACCCTTCATGACCTTCACACTTCTAGATTTGGAAACAGCATCTAAGTTTCCTGCAGCTGACGTAACCTCTGGATACAGAAAAATGAATGAGACAAAGGCATGATTTACTTCAGATAAGAGAGCCTTTTTAGAAAAGATTTGCTGACATTGGATCAGTTTGCAGTAATATTGATAATTTTAATGAATTAACTATTTATTCATTAGGTATTCTGAACCACACCAGTTGTCTGTGTTTCAGGTTCCTCACATGCTTACATTAATCAATAATTAAATTGAAAGATTCAATCTTAGTTAAATTTGTGGTCAATTATATACAAAATGTAGTTCAGCATTTAGAAGAATAATCTACTTTATTTAAACATCTTAGTCATCACCCCAAATTACAGTTTATTGGACTAAATATTTTAGTAATTTTTAGAACTTTTAAAGGTTGTGGTGTTCTGGTTTTCTTTGGGTTTGGTTTGCCTTTTTTTTTTTTTTTTTTTTCAGTGGGGACAACTGGCATATTAGACATCCTTAAATCACTCTTGAAGGTAAACTATTGAGGGTGTCTTGAAGGTGACTATTTTCACAACGGCGATTTTTTTTCTAAGGCTTAATTTGTTGTTCATTACTATTTGACATTTAGGGAGAATAGCCTTTCTTTTAGGCAAGGAATGTAATTCAGAGCCATCATGAATTGTGACCAGCATCTATTCTCAATCTGCCAATCTATAATTACATTTCAGCTCTCTGCTGAAGAGCTCCTTTTCTGCTTAGCTTAGGCTGTTGTGACCTATGTATTTATTTCTTGAGATGAAAAGCATTTATTAACTGGAATGGTTCTTATATAAGAGAATGAAGTCTCATAAATTGTACACTTAATATTGATAGACATTGAATACAAATATTATTATTTAAATTATTTTTGTTTTCTTAACTGAACCCTATTGCTGTTGAAAGAATGAGCTAGACATTTGGGAAATGTGTTCCACTATATCAAACAGTCCATATGGTTCATGGACTTTTTATATTTTAGAGGGGGAGACACTACTAACAACTCTACCAAGTTGGCAGAGCAGAAGTCTAGGATTCATTCAAAAGCAGCAATATAATCATAGGCTATCACTAGCCTGTGTAATGTTTTTTAGTAAAGCATTTCAATTCCTCTCAGTTTTTCCTTTTGTAATAGTGGAGTAACAATGCTCAAATTTTTGCAAACAGCTTAGATATCTACCCACACACACAACAGAAACAGAGGAACTAAATTTATACACCTGCAAAATATTTTTGCCTTGGTACATGAGAAAGTATTTTTTGTTCATAGTAGATCAAATATATCTACTAAAAACAGACCTGCACTTATTCGTTATAAGCTAATTTAATATCAGTAAACTTTTTTCTTCCATATGAACCAGCAACTGATTGCTTTTATATTACACTTTTCTATTTTTGTTTTACAGACCGAAGTACATAATTTGCAAGGTACCATACAGGGTGTGTTTGTTTATATCCTATTATAAAAAAAAAAATCAGTGTGATTTACCCTCCCTTGTGTTTTTTCTTCTTCTTCTCATTTGGCAGTGATGAGATCCAGATATTTCTTATTTCAAGTGCATTACTTTGAAAGTACAAAATACATAAAATTATTTCAAAACTTACTTTTAGTATGTGATATAATTCCCACAAATACTGATTCTACTAGTTTAATACTAGCACTATACTATAGTTTATTACTAGCACTGTAGTCAATTAAAAATTTCATATGCAGCATCAGACAACCAGTTTGAAATTCTTTAGTTGATCAAATAAAATAAAATAAAAAACCAACCCAAAAACTAGTAATCCTGAAGATGAACCCAATGAGGTGCAAAGCCTCAGCAGTAATGAAGATGGGACTGCTTTAGACTAACAGATTCAGCATTTATGGGAAGAGTACTTACCAAACTATCATCACAAGACCAAGACAGCAATTTTCATAAGAAATTATTTGCTGTTAGGTATATTTTATGTCTTCTTTCTTAAACAATCTGCCCCTTTCGAGAAATCCAAATCAATGTAAAAAAATTCATATTTTCTTTGTATGTATAATCTGTTTAATATTTATTATAGACTGCTTAATTCAGCACCCAAGGAAATCATTCCATCATTGTTATAACAGAATTAAGAACTGTTATCAGTTGATCTGTACAGGCTCACTGTAAATTTTACCAAGGCCAAAAGATCTTGTTTATCATCTGATACTATTCCCATCTGTCTTAGTCATGTACTTCAGCATCTATACCATCTATACACCTAGTGCTTCTTCTTAACAATGTGAATTTAACTGATTTTATCTGACATACATTTAAGCATTTTATTAATCCTATGCTATGTTCCTTGCAAGCTATGACAGTAATTTTGACTTTATTTTCATAAGCGCTGTAAGAACTATTTATATAATTTCTTTAATATTTTATTAATTTCTTACATTTTGTTATACTTATTTTGCCTTCCAACACTATCCTTGTTTCTTTCTCTTATTTTTACTCAAATATTAAAAAAACTACAAGATTATTAGTTACTGGTTACAAGATTATGGATACAGTATTACTGTAACTGTTATCTACACACATGTACTAAATTTCTAAACTTAATTTAGTTACAGAAAAAGAATCCATAAATAGATATGTTGATCTGCTTTTATGAGTATTTGGTGTTACTGAAAGGAAAGAACAAGCACAAAGTACTCAATGCACATAAACCCTGAAAAAAATCCTTAATATGTAAAATAATTACCAAGTCTTAGAGATCATAGAAATGTAAGTTTGCTTGAGCCTTTAGCTTCTGTTACAAAAAAAAAAAAGGAACTAGATTTTGTAAGTGATCAGTATTTTATCCTATTAAGCAAATAAAAGAGTTACAGTAATAGCATATGTCAACAAAATTAAACAACAGAATTCTAAATACAAGTGCAACAGACATAAGTGAGTACTGCAAACCTTTTAAATTATTTCTTTCGAACTCTTTAGGTGATTATATTCTCAATTGGTACAATGATGGCTTAACCTCATCTCAGATCTTATGAGCTAGTAAATTTCTAATAATATTTATGTGAGTATAGGAATATGTTCCACTTTCTTTGAAAATCAGCTGCTTTTCTGATGATTCATTAAGAAGTTTTTAAATGTGTATCCACCCTATTTCCTGCAGCTAAAAATAGTAAGAATATATATTTAGATTATGATAAGATTATGTATTTACTAGAATATTTGCTTCCTTACAATAATGAATTTGTATGTCATTATTGTAGCACAAGATTCTAAACTGGCTCAAAAAACCCAATATTACCTCTAATATTGGAGTAAGGTAAGGAGTAAATAAACAATGGGAATTTTTCTTCTGCCTTTCATTCATGATAGAAATGACACATTTCAAACTTTTTCATATTAATTTGTTAGACAAATGTATGTGAAAGTCATTCAACAGAAAAAAGACTGTCTTCTTGCATATGTGCAAATAAAAAGATGCTCTACTTATTTTTTAATAATGAGTTTTATTTATAAATTAAAGGATAATACGATAGTCCTACTACAGCCTAAAATGCATACACTTTTAAAAAGTTAATTCTCTTAATTTTGTTTTACATGTGAAATAGGATTTTTTTCTTTTCTTAACTGGAACAACTCTAACACCATCTTAATTTCATTGTCAGAAAATAATTTTCTATTAGACTGTATGTGCTCTGTACTATATGAAACTATTTATTTTAAAGGCTGACCTGAAATTTCACTGTAAAGCCTCATTTTCAGGAAAAATAGCTATGAGAAATATGCTATTTAGGTCAAAGTTTTATGTCAGGATTCTGCCTCAGGCTAAATCTTCCTAGAATAATTTTACCAAATATGTTGAGCTGCTTCTAGGAAATGGTTAGAGAATTTAATATAATGTGTTGCACTTAAAATCCTCTTATTGGCAAAAATGAGGCACATCTCATATGCAGAGTCAAGAATTATTTATTGTCAGACTAACTAAAATTTTAATCAAAATACAGCAGAGTTATCTTCAGTCCAATTACAATAACCCAGATACTTGTAGTATAACTTACTACAGAAAAACATTGCTGACAGTAATACCCTTTAAAGTGTGATACAAGACTTACTAATATCTACCCTTTTTCCCTCAAGTTGTGCTCCCTGTTCCAGCAGCCTTCCAGGATCTGGGGCCAGCGGAGGTGGGACAGGGTACCAGGTCTCAGCAAGCTGCCAGCAGCCTCAGGGCTCTGCAAGGGGAGGTAGGCCAGTGCTCATGGAGGGAGCTCCCACCTTCCTCCCAAGTCTCTACCCATGGAGGTTGTTCCCATATGCTTTCTCACCACAGTCTGCTTCCCATTCACTGGCTCCCAGGTCAAGGTTGAAGGCTATTCAAGAACCAGCTTTTAACAGACAGAAAAAAAGAGTGATTTGCTGTGCCGTGACTCCCTTGGTTGGTTACACTTTATCACAGGAGGCATTCACAGAACTTTGCCTCGAGTGAGTCAGTGGTCACTTGGCCACCAGTCTATTGTTCAGACAAGTTAATGCCAGCTCAGGGGAAGGCAAGCCCAGACCTGCCTCAGGACCCTGCAGTCAGGTCTGTTCAAAGCCTGCAGGCATTTGCTAGTGATGGTAGCAATCGTATTCACTGGGATACAACTATCTATGTGACAATCGTATTTTTTTCACTATAAATTATTAGAAGTCAGTTGCAAGACGTTTCTCAAGGAAAACATGTTTTCCTGCTTTTCTCAGATTAAACCTCATGAATCGAATAGTCAGTCTTCAATAAGAATATTCCAAAATCGGTGCTTTAATATGCAATCATGACAAGTCTTTTTTCAATTCTTTTTTATTCTTAACAGTTTAATATGTTACATGATATAGGTTTTTTGATGTCTTCCATATATAAAAGTATGCTGATGCAGGATCAACAAACAGCTCAAGATCCTGCAAACTTAAATAGCCCTGTTGGCTTAAATGAGACTAATCATCTCTATAAAGTCATTCAGCAGCACAACTATTTATTTGTAAGAATACAATCTACAATTAAATGTATGAACAAATACTTGTGTTGTATGATCCCTAATGGTTCAAATACCTCAGAAATTCTCCCTGAAGTAATTATATTAGCTGCTACTAAGAATCTGTCAAGAACTGGTTCCAACAGTCTGGATTATATTTTTTTAGCAAACTTTTAAGAGAAGAGTCCAGTTCAGAATCATGGCTGTTCTTAAATTAACTGAGTTTTTTGAAGAACAAATGCTTTGCAAAACTACACATCAAGACAACATCTTCATTTGAAGCCAGATTAAAAAAAAACAAACCAACAACTTCTGAAATACTGGCTACTTACAGCCCACTTTTATGCGTTGCTTACAATCCTGAGCCAACTTCAGGATCTAAATTCAACTATTTGAAATTAGGAAGATAACAAATGTAGTTGGGTGAAAACATTTTCTGTGAAACTTAACATTTCATATAATTTTTAATGCAATTTTCTTTAGAGGAATCATTTCAAAAATACCAGGGGATGCATGGAATTATTGCATTTAGACCATTATAGGAAAAGCAATTAAAGCAAAGTCTTGTAATCAAATTTTAATTGCTAAGGTGTAATAAAAGAAAACATTACTTTTAGACAGAGATTTATAAAATTGATAATGGAAGTTACAAGATGCACTGTTCTGTGAGAGCTAATGGTTCTACTTCATGAACCAGGAGGTTCTTTCATGATTTTTCATTGCTATGAAAGGGATGATTTTGCCAGCTGCAGCTCTATCATAAAGCTGTCTATACCTTCAGTAGACTACTTCAAAGTTGGTAATATGATAAAGCTGTCAATGAATTGTGGTAATTGCATGTGATACACCAGTTTGTCCATCAAGTATCAGATCAAAAGCATATGACTTACCACTTCCGACGCTTCAATAAGTAAATATAACATAAAAGTAAATATAAGACAATAAAATAATATAAATGCAAATTAATTAAAAATATTCACAAAGTAAAATAAAAGCATTTAGAAACATAGTGAAAATCAGGTACAATTGTATAAGTACATGTAATATGACATAGTTTCATAAATATGTATAATTCTATAATATAGTGAGCATTGAAGGTCAATGACAAAATCCATACCAAAGCCATGACTACAAAAAAATGCCTACTGATGTCATGACCATATTTAGTAAAAAAAAGTGAAAAATTATACTTCAGTTGCTAACTAAAAAAAGTCACGTAATTCTGTTCTTAGTCTTATTTTCTAACAATATTAAAATTGTCTTCTGTTGTGTTCCCTTTATAGAAAAAATGTATGCCTGGTTGGAGGAATTATAACATTTCTTCTGACAGTAAACTTCTTAAATAACATCCACTTCTGCTACTTATGTTGCTGACAATGTGTACTGTTTAAGATGCTGATCATAAACATCTGCTGAGTTGTTTTCTGTGAAGTAAACCTTTACTGGCATGTGTGAGCCTCATCAAGAACCGTAAGCAAATACAGTCTAAAAATCAGATATTTTAAAAGAAAGGGGGGGCTTCTGTACACTGAACCTCCTTTGGTTCTGTTTCTTGGTCCTGTTGTGAGCAATCTTTGCATGTCAGTGATGGGGCTAGGCAACATCTACCATTTCACTCAGTGGGTCTATCAATGAGAATGCTTCCAAAATCTTAAAGCCCATTTAAATTTCAGGAAATCAAAGGTATTCCCTCCAATTCTATCAAATTGAGTAATGTTATCAACAAACTCCCTAAAATATGTTATCAATCTGTGATGGAAATAATTCATAGTTTGATCAGATGACTGTATTGTACTTCATTAACAAATCTGAAATATATATTAAAAAAAACCCCTAGAAAACATCTTTCCTGAGCCAAAATTAAGACTGGCAATAAGAAAAATTCATTAATAATTTTCCCAGGCATTTCAGCAATTTCTTGGATTTCAACTACTTAACTCCAATATTAGAACATCACAATTCCTTCCCTCAGAGTTTGCTTTTTCCATAGAAATGGTAACGTATTTATCCAGCGTAAACTGCAACAAACACTTAGTCTTCACACCAGTCTTTAATTTTGTTAGAGATCTGCATGGCGGATAAGAGAAAGGTGATACTTACACTCTGAAATATCCTTGTGTGGTGTCCTAATCGATTGTTGTCATTTGTAAAGGGTTTCCAAATATATTTATAATTGTATTGCATAATGCATTGAGTTTTAAAGTTGACTGTTTATAAAACAAAAGATCATTAATAACCAAATAACTTTGACCAATCAAAGCTTTACTGCTAATGACCTGTAAAGCATCTGTGCAGCTTTGATAGCAAAACAAGTCTTACTCTGTTAAACAGTAGTTCAACAGTTATTTCCCTTCCCTTTCAGCAACATTTCTGGAGCTTGTGGAATGTAGGTAATGTTCTTACTGTATTGCCAAAGACAAAAAAGAATGTCTTAAAATCATTTGCATCTGTTGACCTATCTACACAAAACCCGTGTTTAAGAATGTCTTCTTTAAAGCAAATTACCTCTGGAGATTTTTAAAATCTATATTCAATACAGATTCAATTTCTCTTTATATTTCTTATGAAAAGAACACCTATATTGACCGAAATATTAAGCCAAATGTAAAAGTCTGTTAGTACTTTATGAAAATCAATCATCCTGAATAAATTTTTCTCTTAAATATTTTGTATTGTGGAGCAAATTCTTCTCTATGGCAAAGTTCTTAAAACACTGATGTCTGAAGATGGATTTCTGAGTGAGTACAGGCTACAGCCAATCAAAAATGTGTGTTGAGCTTGAATAGAGAATGAAATATAAAGACAGTTGAGAGATGCTCAACACCTCTGTGACTTGTGCCATTCACTTGCTGCCTATAAGAGCACCTCTGAGAAACATAGCTCTTAGAATTTAAATATTTATCCCTAGAGTATAATAGCTTTGTAGTGTGTTAGTTTTTCATTAATATCATTTTTGTAGGGATTTGGCCAGATGTTGCTCTTTCTTTCATGAGACTGCTGATTTAAACAGAAATGTCTTCTATTGCACTACTTGATGCAACTGTGGAAAAAAAATTTAATTGTTGCTGTGCAACTTCTTAGTCCAGAGTTCAGCATCTTCTGCTCTGAAGGGAGTTCGAATTTCATAAAATAAAAGAAGTAGAAAAGATCATTGCCATTTGAACAACAGAATGTCAAAATCTGCCGTATTAACGTTATTCTAAAATATTCAACCCTGAAGCAGTTCTGGCAAACTTTAAATATGCTGAATAGGAGATGTAACAGAAACCAGGTGGGCTTCCAGCAGCAGGAGGCATTATAGGAGAAAAACAATGAGAAACTTAGGATGTATAGTTTAGGATATTTTCTGCAGAGATTTTTTTACAACTCTCTGAAGTCAGCACCTGCAATTTTCTCCTCTTCAGCATTTACTGAAACTTCTGCAGAGCTAGTAAAGGTAATGATTTTATTTTAAATTCTTCCACAATCTCTAATGCTCTTGCTGTTCTGTTATCACTTCTGCCACTTAGCTCTACTGCTAAGGTATCTCCTGTTTATTAGGCAGAAAGGAAGATAGCTCTTCTAAAAGAACATCTAAGAACAGCCTCACTATGGTACAGCACTTAGCATTTCTGTTTCTTTATTCTTTTTGAAGCAACTTCTGTTCAGTATTCCTAATCATTATGTATTGAGAGCTGTGAATGTCATTAGTGTGGTTATCGTAACATAAACCAAAAACGGAGAAGGGCCTGTCAGTGAGTTGTTACAGGCCTGCACAGTATATAATGTGGCTATAGCAGTTTGATAGTGTTTCACTTTTCTACGCTTCTATAAATGAAGGGAAATGAAACTGCAATAGGTGTTCTAAGATCTTTTCTTGGTGGTGAAAATAGGATCAGCTTTCTCCAAATAGAAACATAGCAGATGAAAGAAAGAAATAAACCCAACCATGGCTTCTAAAAACCCTATCATATAATAGTCCAGACATGTCAGTATAATGTCAGAAGTAACAAAATAAACCCCTGAGACAATCATCCATATTTGTCAGTGAAATGCTTCTTTTTTTTTTTGGAAGTGAAGCGGCACATTCTGCTTGAAGAATTTCAAATCTGGCTGGACAATAAACTAGGAAGTAGCAAATTTTGGCAGAAGCCAAGAATGTACTTTTCTAAATCTCTACTACATTCCTTTCTGAAAACCATTCTTTGGCTGAGTTTGTGATTGTCAGATTCTGTAAAAGTGAAATTCTACACTCATTCAAAAATGAAGTCGGCCTCCACTAGACTTCACACCACTGATCACCACCCTCTGAGCTCAGCCATTCACCAGTTTTCAGTCCACTTCACTGTCTGCTCGTCCAGCCAAAACCTCATCAGCTTCTCTGTGAGGATGTTACGGGAGGCAGTGTCAAAAGCCTTCCTGAAGTCTAGGTAGGCAGTGTCCACTGCTCTCTACAGCACTGGTCACTTCATCATAAATTGTTATTAAGCTGGGCAAGCATAACTTCCCCTTTGTGAATCCATGTTGACTACTACTGATGATTTTCTTGTCCTTCATGTGCTTGGAAAATTTTCCAGGATTAGGTCTGCCACCTTCCCAGGGATCAAGTGAGGCTGACCGGGCTGTGTTTCCCTGGGTCCTTGCATTGCTGAAACGTGAGCTTTGTTCTCCACATTGAAAGATGGTGCACTGATATCAAAACCATAAAAGCAATTAATTTTATCAACTTTTACACAATTTAATTTACCATAAGAACTTTCTTCCATAGGGCACCTTTTCATTTTCTTTTATTATGAATTATGGATACAGGCTAAGTAAGAGTTCTGTCACACCCCGATTACCTCATTTCCAGCTGAGTACTCATGACTGCATCTGTGACTGCATTGGAAAATACCTTGCAGGTTAATGAGACCCCTGTTAAATACACTGAAGCTGGACAAGGGAAGCCACAGGTTTTCTCCGCATTTAATAAAACTAAACTTAACCTGTAGAAAAACAGTAATAGGACGGTTTTTTAGACAGCCTGTGGTTTTTAGAATGACTGATGAATTTCCTTTTCTATCTCAAACTCACAGTACCACTAATTTAAATATTGTCTTTGGGAGGAAAAAAAGTAGTTATTCCCCTTTCAGAGAAATTGTAATGACAGAATGGTAGAACATATTAAAAGAAATGTAAAAGCTGTAAGTACCAGGTATTTATGCTCTTTATGCACTGACATATATTAAAAATGCTTTCCAAAAAGAACAATATAATTTTAGCTGGAGACACTCATGGAAAAGAGGAATAAGAAGGAGACTGAATTAACTTTCTATGACTACTCTGGGAAATGTTCTTTTGGTTTCTTTTCTAAGGGGGAAAAAAAAAAAAAGAAAGAAAAAAGAGAAAATTAGAACACTGAGCTCTTTATGTGGAAAGTTCAAGGAGAAAATTAATTTCAAAGTACAAAAGAGGATTAAAAAACATAGCATTCCCATAATGGAAAATTATTATAAGAATGAAAATATATGAAGTGAGGAATATTTTTTTTCTTTTTGAACACACGTGAACTTCTTTATACCATGATATTAGATTGACAAGAAATAGTATCATAGAATCATACAATGGTTTATGTTGGAAGGCACTTTGCAGGTCATCTAGTCCAACTCCCCTGCAATGATTGCAGACATTTTCAACTAGATCAGGTTGCTCAAAACCCTGTCCAAATTGTCCTTGAATGCTTCTAGGTATAAGGCATCTACAACCTCTCTGGACAACCTGTTCCAGTGTTTCACCAGCTTCATTGGTTCACCAGCTTCTCATATCTAGTCTGAATCTAGCCTCCTTTAGTTTAAAACCATTATTCCTTGCGCCAACACTACAGGCCCTGCTAAAAAGTCTGTGCCCATCTTCCATTTAAGCCCCTTTGAAGTACTGAAAGGCTGTGCTAAGGTCTCCCTGGAGTCTTCTCCAGAATTAACAAACCCAAGTCTTTCAGCCTTTCCTCAAAGGAGAGGTGTTCCATCCCTCTGATAATTTTTGTGGCCCTCCTCTGGACCCACCCCAACGGGTCCGTGTCCTTGTACTGAGGACCCCAGAGGTGGAGATACAGTACTCCAGGTAGGGGTCCCATGAGAGCAGAGTAGAGGGGTACACAACCTGCTGGCCACAATTCTTTTGATTCAGATCAGGATACAGTTGGCTTTCTGGGCTGCAAGTGCACATTGCTGTCTTGTGACCAAATTTTCATCCACAAATACCCCCAAGCCCTTCTCTGCAGGGCTGCTCTCCATGGAACAACCTTATGGAGTTACAGATGCACTTATATGTAGAACTTTTAAATGAAAGAATCTTTTAGTAAAGTTAGTTTTCAAAGCTGATTTAAAAATACATCAGAAAAAAAGGCACAAATTCACAGATCCTTACTAATGTCCAAATATGTTCAGCTTGATTAAAAATATTGAGATTTCTTCTATAGAAGAGAAAGATGCACACAGTATTGTAGAAATCTATGAAAGATTTCCTTTTTTATGAAAAAAATCTCTGGGACTTTTGCATGTTTTGCTTTTCTTCACTGTGTGTTTAGGTTTGAATTTGCTCTTTGAGAGATGCAATGTGCTAAGGCATTTCTCTAGGGTGAAATTCACCTTCTTGCAGAAGACCCGCAACAGTTAGGAATTATCTTTATTTTAAAGTGTGCTGGTTTTACCTTTTCAGGATTCCACAAGTCCTCTGCATCTGCAGGTGACTCCTGTCAAGCATGAAGTAAATGTATCCATTCAAGGAAGATGTTATATGTTGCCCAGGCAAGTGAACCACAATAGAGAGAGGAAACCAGTACCTGAGAAAATTAGCTGTGCTAGAGATAATTTACAAGGATCTGAACAACACACAGTTACACACAGATCCAAAGTCTAAAGCGCACAACCCATGTGGTAAAAATTTGTACCAATCATATAATTGTCATATGCCAACCCATTGACAGTAATAACTAGAGAGATGAAGAGACACTAATGGTGGATGAAGTGGCTCACCGACTCTGACAATCTGTCTTCCTCTCTTGTCTCAGCTGTGGAGAAACTGGTCCAGTGATCTGATAAGGACAGAATTTACTCCCCACCTGTCAGACCCACATCTTGGTTATTAAAAGTAAGGATTCTTTTGCTCAAGACAGAGGATATAGAAAGTACTATCATGGGGTACCCTATGGTTTTACTTGTGAGACCATGGGGAGGACACGAGGAAGTGGGATGGAAAACTTATTTTGGTCCTAGAGGCACGGGTACATGAATTGCAAGGAAGACAAATCACAAATGGAGGTTCTTCCAGGAAGGTTGCCGCTCCAGTCCCTAGTGGGCTGTTCCTCAGAAAGAGCTAAAGGTCTGATATTATTCCTGAACCCATGGAAAGGAATTCTAGTCCATTTTTACAAGAAGTGGAGAGTCCTAAGACCAGCATTAGAGGGGCCTTGCCTCCCAACAGGTGGAGGAGAGGGACAACCAGGTTTAATGGGCTGTGTGGATCAGATGACGTGGCACATCATACACACAGGAGTATAAAGCTCTAGTAAACACTGGTGCACAGTGTACCCTAATGCCATCAAGCTATACAGGGGCAGAATTCATTTGTAATTCTGGAGTGACAGGGGCATCCCAACACATAACTGTACCGGAGGCTGAAATAAACCTTGACTGGTAATGAGTGGCAAAAACGTCCCATTATGACTGGCCCAGAGGCTCCATGCATCCTTGGCATAGACTAACTTAGGAGAGGGTATCTCAAGGACCTGAAGGGTCCAATGAGCTTTCAACATAGCTGCCTTGGAGACAGGAAATTAAGCATCTGTCTACCTTGCCCAGTCCCTCAGAGGACCCTTTTAGTGTGGGGCTCCTGAAGGTCAAAGAACAGGTGCCAATTGTTCCCATGATGGTGCACTGGTGGAAGTCTAATGGAAAATAGAGACTAACAGTAGACTATTGTGGCCTGAATGAAGTCATGCCACCACTGAGTGCTGTTGTACCAGACATGATAGAATTTCAGTATAACTGGAGTCAAAAGCAACCAAATAGTATGCCACAACTAATATAGCTAATGACTTTTTCTTGATCATTTTGGAGCAGAGTGCAGACCCCAGTTCACTTTCACTTGGATGGGTGTCCCACACACCTGGGATTGATTGTCCCAGGGGTAGAAACAGCCTTAACATTTGCCATGGACTGATCCAGGCTGCACAGGAACAGGGTGAAGCTCCAGAACACCCGCAATACGTTGACGACATCGTGTGGAACAAAGGGGAGAAAATAATTCAAATCCTTCTGAAAGCTGTTTTTTCCATAAAACAACGTCAAGTGACCTGCACAGGAAATCCAGTATTTTTAGGAATAAAATGGCAAGATGAGCATTGTCAGATCTCAAAGGATGTGATCAACAGAATAACATCTGTCTCCACCAACTAGTAAGAAGCAAACTCAGGCTTTCTTCGGTGGTGTGTTTTTTTGAAGAATTCACAGTCCAAATTACAGTCTGAATGTAAACCCACTCTATCAAGTGCCCTGAAAGAATGATTTCAAACAGGGCCCTGAGCAACAGCAAGCTTTTGAACAAATTAAACAGTCAAAATGTGCTCTACACACACCACAGCCAGCAACAGTGGCCCTACCTGCAGCCTCTGGCAGAGAGCACCAGGAGAGACTCAAGGTCAACCCCTAGGGTTTTGGAGCTAGGGATACAGAGGATCTTAAAACTGCTATACTCCAACTGAAAAAGAGATACTGGCAGCTTATGAAAAGGTTCAAGTTGCTTCAAAAGGATTGGTACCGAAGTGCAGCTCCTTCTGGCACTCTGTTTGCCAGTGCTGGACTGGATGTCTCTACACATCATGCAGCTGATGCTACATGGAGTAAGTGAGTTGCATTGTTCACACAAAATGCTTGAATAGGAAACTTCAATCGTCCAGAAATCTCGGATTTGATCATGGATTGGCCAGAAGGTAAAGATTTTGGAAGGTCACCAGAGGAGGAGGTGACACATGCTTAAGAAACCACATTGTATAATGAATTGCCAGAACATGAGAAGCAGTATGTCTTGTCTACTGATGGGTCCTGCTGTATTGTAGGAAAGCATTGGAGGTGGAATGTGGATTGAAAAAGAACAAGGTCTTAAAATAAAAAGATTAGTCAAGATGAGTTTGGTACAATGCTCTGGGTGATGCTCTGTTTGTGTTGAGAAAGGAATGTACTCTGAATAATTAGAAAAGATAAGGTGGGCACCTGAAGGAGATCAGGAGACCATCAAGTCAGGAAATCATTGAACAAAGAAAATTGAAAGGTCTACTCCACCTAGATCCCACCTATTGTGAATGGAATGATTAGGTGTCAAAATCAAATGAGTATGTATGTAAAGATGTTGTGTAACCTCTCAGGAAAACTGTATAAAATATCTAGCTTTTCACTGAAAACTTTGGAGCTAGTTTGTCTGGTGTGAATCAGCTAGCTCCCCAATGTTGCACAAAATAAATACCTTTGCTGCTTAAAGACAAAATTTGTCTCTGAGCAGTTACTCTGTGCCGTTTTGGCATCAGGAGCCCCCTAAGAAAAGTCACAGAAACTGCTGAAGGAGAAGGTGAATTGAGTCAGTTTGCAGAGGTGAAAGCTACCCAGCTGGAAGATTGACTAAATCACACTCCCACAAACCCACCCAAGGCAAGCACCATGTGCTTACAATGGTGGATGCAACCACCAAAGCTCCTGGGCTTTGAAAAGCAAACCTTATGGCAACATAGCACCCGAGAAAGAATTGAATCAGACAACAGAACTCATTTCCGAAAAAAACTCACAGACACTTGGGCCAAAGAGCATGGCATGCATTGAGTGGATATATCACATCCATCAACATCAAATGATGTAATGGACTGTTAAAGACTACACCAAAACAATGGGTAGTGGGACCTTCAAGCATCAGGATACACATTTATCAAAAGCCACCTGGCTGTCAACACTGAATGATACCCTGCCCAGTCAAAGTCTCTGCATACTGTAGAAGGGGATAAATTTCCTGTAGTGCACATAAAAACTATTCTAGGGAAAGCAGTCTGGGTTGTTCCTCCCTCAGGCAAAGGCAAACTCATTTGTGGGATTACTTTTGTTCAAGGACCTTGGTGCACTTGGTAGGTAATGCAGGAGAACTGGGAAGTCTGATGTGTGCCTCAGGGGGATTTGATTTCAGGTGAGAATACTCAATGAATTAAATTGTGTGGTGTTAATTGCAACATAACACTGTATATTATTATCACTTCTATGGTGCCTATATGCCCATCAATACACTGGGCACCTCATGCCGCCTGCCTCTGCTACTCCAGCTTTGGGGATGTGAACCTGACTCCCTTCCATTTGCCACACTAATGAAGAATGGACTTCTATGAAACCAGATTAGCTCAGCTATGATGAAATCAGAACTGGCTTCAGCATGAAACAACCCAGAAACACACACCATCTTTCCTGCCTTGAAAGACTATTATGACAGATGGAACCCAAAGTCATGAACTGAATGAACTCAAAGGACATTTCATAAGGATGGCCCACAGACTGAGGAAATGACATCTGGGTGTATGTATCACAAGATCAGAAAGGTGATGGTGTATTGGAAAGTGTGGGACCTGGGAATGATGTAAATGGTATAGAATAAAGGGTGGATAATGTACTGGCTTCATCTAGGACAGAGTTAATTTCATCCCTCTAGCTGGTACAGTATTGCATTTTGAATTTAGTATAAGAATAATGCTGATAACACAGTGATGTTTTTAGTTGTTGCAAAGTAGTGTTTATACTAAGTCAAGGACTTTTCAGCTTCTGATGCCCTGCCAGCAGGAAGGCTGGAGTGGCACAACAAATTGGGATGGCACACAGCCAGGACAGCTGACCCAAACTAACATCATGCTCAGTATATAAACTGGTGGGGCTTAGCCATGAGTGGGGATTGCTGCTTAGGAACTGGCTGAGCATCAGTCAGCAGGTGGTTAGCAATTGTGTTGTGCATGACTTGTTTTGTTTTGATTGGGGTTTTTTCCCCTTGAGTTTTATTTCTCTTTTTTTTTTGTTATCTCCCTTTTCATTACTATTATTATTATTATATTTTACTTTGTTTCAAGTATTAAACTGTTCTTATCTCATCTTATCTCATCAAACATCTGATTGTCCTCCCCATTTTACTGGGGTGGGGGATTGAGTGAGTGGCTGTGTGGTAGTCGCCGGCTGGGGTTAAATCATGACATAAACTTACTAAGCTCAAGTCACCACTGAAAGTGAGTGAATGTTTCTTGTGAAATTTCTTATGACCGGAGCAAATTCTTAAAATGGAGCTTAACAATGTTTATTATGATGCTTATTACATTGATGAGATGACCACTAATTTATTTTTCTACTAAGCAAATTTACAAAGAATTGAAAATTAGAAATCCCAATTGAAAATACATAGACTAAGTGCATAATTAGTTCTTTCTAGTCCATCAGAACTGTGATTGCTGTAGGAAACAATAGGACATGTAGGATTTCTACATTTGTTCATTTTCTTTTCTTCTTATACAACTGTATTTTTTTGATTGCTACAATTAATAAGGCATTTAGTTAGTCTAATGGCTGCTGTAATCTAAGGAAGCATTTGAAAATAGATGATTAATTAGATACAGCAACAATATACTCCCTCTTGCTTAGCTGTATTACTTACTGAAAGAGCCAGATTGATTGACAGAAAAGCTACTTTAGTGTTTTGAAGCTGTAAGAGGGTTCCTATGGATAAGGAAAAGTAGATATGACAAATAAACTGTTAAGCCATTATCCAAATACAGATGATTTATTCAACAGCTATAATTCATAAATTTATTTACAATAAAACTTGTAAGTACAGAAAATATTAGTTTACCAAGGAAAAGGATATGTAGAAAGACTAGGATATGGTGGCCATTTCATGTACAGATTATCTTCTGAAGAGTCTACAGTATGTGCAACATTTCCTCTAGGAAGGTACATTATTTCATTATAGTTGCATTCAGAGATAGTGAAGTTCGGAGATTTTCATCTGTTTTTCTGAGAAAACCTATTTCAAAAACCTGCATTCTCTTAGGAACTAAGATTGCGTCCTCTAAATAAAATGGCTACCTAAAGCTCGCTGAATGTATTCCAGGTGTTTAATCTGGCCATGTCAGAAAATGTGGTGCTGTCATTTCTACCAAATATTTTACTGTTTGGGCAGGCACTCTGAAAAGCATATCTATTGACAGTGTCTCTAATATTTTCTTCCCACACAACCAGATACCAAAAAAAAGTAACCTTTCATCAATTCTATATCACTATTATGGTGAATCAGTTCTACTCCCTTTAAAACTGTGCAAACACTCTTATTCTTTTGTTACTGCAGTATCTGCTTTAAATATAAAACATCTCTTTGTGTTGTCATGGCTCCTAAACACAATAAAATACACATTATCTCAGGGATTAAAGAGAACAATACACATTTTTATTTGAATATGTCAGTGCACAAGATAAAGAAAGGCATTTTATCTAGTAAATTTTAAATTGCTTCTTCCACACTAAGAATTTAATATCAGAATACTTTTTCTAAAGACTAATATGTCTTCTAATATTTCCTGGATTATTTGCTTCTTAGAATAAAGCCAGCCAATGAGCACACACACACACACCATAAAAAAAAAAAATAATAAAAATCTATAGCTCTGAGCCATTTGGAAAGTTCAAATACCGTTGTGTTTTTATTGGTTTTAAAGTCATTATTGACATCATAGAGTTGTCTGAAAAAAAAAAAAAACCAAAGTAAAAATTTAATTGACACTTCACAACTTGCAAAAGCATTACTTAGGGTGAACATTCGAGTTTTATTGCAATCAAGAAACACTGTTCCACCATGATCCTGAAAACTAGCCAAAAGATAACCTGACTTTTAGTATCAAAGATTAGGTCATGGCTTTTGATATACTGCACCTTGTGCATCACCATTCACTCAAATTAACCATTTACTTTCTGCTGTTATTATGTCATGAGCAACACCAAATCCATGTTTCTGTCAAGTTCATCTGTATTCTTATTAACCACATTTATCACTTGTCAATTAACTGGTTGCAACCCTCACAGACATGAGTTAAATTTACAACAGTCTTCTATTTATAAACTGTGTCATCATAATATCAGGTGCAGGGTCCAGAACCTTCATGACACAGCGCTACAAGCCCTCATGCAATTCCATGACAAAATTCTACTGAACAGCTATTTGTACCTGGGACAGTTATTAAAATCCACCTCAGCTAGGTCTACATAAAACAGGGATATCCTGCAGTAAGTGTTGTCTTTCGTCTAATTCAATGTCCAATTTCCTACAAGTGTATAAATGTATAGAAAAATGATTTATGGGCATAAAGTGTACACATGAGGATCAGTCATGATTAATTTCTGGTACATGAAAGGAGTCAGCAGATAAGGTTTGATGAAGGAAAATACTATGTGTGAATCACAAATAGAACAGCCTCACTATACTCTGATTTTAGGAACTCAGACAATATTTTAATTTTAAACAAAAAGGCATTAGGCCCAATCTTTCTGTTATGAGGAAGTACTGATCTTGCATATTCCTGGATGTTGAGAACATTTTCACATGAAAGATTTCTGACTCCCACAGAAACTAGTTTTCATTTCAACAACCTTTCTTAGTATAGAGGCATTTTTCTTCACTTGCTGTTTTACATAAATCTGAGCAGACAAAATGCTATTGTTAATTAAACAAATATCACAATTAAAATCAATGATTTAAAGCACCTCAGATACGACAGAAATTAACCTTTTCATGGCATTAACCCTGGTACTCTTTTTTGTTATGTTTTTTAAAGCCTCAGGAAAAGATAGCTGCCTAGGTGTAAAATTCTACAGTTTTGAGGTAAACCTTAAGTATCTTACTACTACTCTTGTACCTTTTTAGGCATCTGCAAAAATGAAACAATAGAAAAACAATAAAAAAGTGAGTAATTTCCTTTACAAGCTAAGGTTCAAGGATTAATGTTTGTGTTTAAAATACATGAACAAGAAGCCAGGTAATTTAATACATACGTAAGCAATTTCCCAAACGTAATTTGTGAGGTTTTTTTGGGCTTTTTGGTGTTTTTTTTTTTTTGTTATTCACACAAGAAATAATACATAATGAAGAAAAAAACCCAAATCAACTACAAACCCATAAATAACTATAAGTATAGACTTGCTGACAGATCTTTTCCTAGAAGATAAGTTGACAGTATTTATAGTTCTGTATTCCACCAGCAGGAGGTAATGGAAAAGGAGAAATGCTGGCTTTGTTTAAGCAATAAGCATAAACTATACCAGCTGGTGAAGTCTGTTGGGAACTAATATGTGGGTCAGTACATTGCATCATCAGCACTTCTCTTCAGCAAATCCACCTGCTTGAGTAAACAGACAATATGGGTCCCCAGTGTAACAAATTACATTATTAAAGAGACAACTTTCTAAATTTGTGGCCTACTTAGCATTTTATTCTAGATAACACTAACCCTCCTTGAATAAAAGTATTTTTTTGTAAATAGCTCCAGTGTGCTCATAGGTGCTTTAATGATACTGTAAGGGCAAAAAATAACTGCTAATATAGCTGTACTGCAGAAAAAAAATATCAACAGAATATTAATTTTATTTACCTAGGTGTTACTTTCTACTGAGATATCGACAACTATTTTAGCCTCCTAAACAGTCTGGAGCAGATGTTGAAAGCTTAGTTAAAAGTTCTTTTACACAGTAGGCTTTCCAGTGACCTTCACTATATCTAGAGTTTAGCTTCATGTATAGATAAAAACACCTGAGATGTGACCCATATTAACATGCTATAAATAATTGCATGTTTAGTTTTCCTACTCTGTCTTGGAAAATGTTGAATTCCAGAGGAATCAGTTCTTCATCTGAAAGGACAGGCCTATCAAAAACAGAGAACCATACCAAATAAAAATAAAAAGAAAACACATGCAGTCACGGTAATTGGAAGCAGATGGGGTAAGCTAAATACAGCGTAAGCATAAATGAAAACTAAAAGACCTCATGAAAATCTGAAAGTCAGAGATTGTCTCTTTGGAATAAACTGCTATGGGTTGGCCTTCAATGAAAGCTCTTGATGTTTAGAAGGGTAGTTTGAGATCTATGTCTTGTGAATTAATCAGCATATTCACATTTTGGAAAGGTTATAAAAGGCATAATGTTGGCTGAACATTAATTTCTGAAAAGAAGTCACTACTTTCCTGGGAAAGGAACTGTTTCGTATTAAAACAAAACATATTTTAATGTTGATGAACAATTTAGAAGCTGTTGAAAATATTCCAGCAATATTTCTGTTTGTTTTTTTAAATATAATCTCTTTTTTGCATTTGAATTTGCATAACTAAAATCCATGTTGGTTGATGCTGTAAATATTCAGCAGAAAATGTAACAAAAAATTCTTCAGTTATACTATACTATACTATACTATACTATACTATACTATACTATACTATACTATACTATATAGTTTTAGTTTAATGACAAATATTAACTCTCAGTTTTCTGGAGGTAATTTAGAAGTGCAGCCTCACAGATCCACCTGATTAGAATGTGTGTGTGTTTTGTGTGTGCGTGCGTCTGTGCGCGTGTGCGCGCGTGTGTGCGTGTGTGCGCGTGTGTGTTTAGACTTCATGCTTTCTTTTTGTGGTGTTACAAAGAACTTTCTTCTCTTAAATTATGCTCACACCCACACACAGAAACTATGTATCTCAGTATTTATTATATGCTAAGATTGTTGGGTATTTTTTTAATCCAAAACATCCACAAGTATTTGAGCAATTCAAACAAAGATTAAATTTAATTGGGTTTTTCATTCCCAATAACTGGCCATCCACATACCAGGAGCTAGAAAACTGCATTACAAAGGCATACTTTAGAAGATGTGAGGATAAAGCAAAATAGTAGTTAAACACAGCGTGAACTGATGGATGCAAATCTTGATGCTACCATGTTTAGCTGGTATGTCTACACCTTCTAAGAAACAGAATACTAGGAATGAGGAAGAAATTTAAAAACACAGGGCCTCCAATCAGCTAGATTTTAAGTACTGGAGGACTGTGATTAGATCCCTATGGTGTTCTGTTGTGTGAGTTCAACAAAGAAAATTCCCTCAACCTTTCCTCACACATCATGTTATCCAACCCAACAGTCATCTTAGCTGCCATTCAAAAAATCCTGTTGAGTTTTTCAGCTTCTCTTTTGAACTGGGAGAACCAAAACCTGAAACAATATCAGGTAGCTTAGCAAGTGTAGAGTAGAACGGGGATAATTACATCCACTGATCTGACTATCATCTTGCTGATGCAGTACAGAATATTATTTTACTGCTGCAATGGCACACTGCCAATTTATGTTTTTCATATGATGTAACAGTTACAAGACTAAGTTAAATGTCCCCTGTCAATGGCTAAGCTTCTGGCAAATAAAGTTGTTTGGTTTTTTTAAAAAGTACAAATTACTAAATTTCATCACTTCTTAGAATATCATTCAAACATCTCTAATCTTACTTTGGAGACCAGAAATATAATTTTGAATTGTTTAAACATTGTCCCTTTTCACCTCTTGCAAAGCAGACATTTATAACTATATGCAGACAACACTTGCTCTAACCAATGTACATGTGCATGGGAAATCTCTTTATTTTTCTGCCACTAATAATTGTCTGCAAAGTAAGGCATCAAGAAATTCAAAAGCATTGTTAGTTTATTTCCTGACAGAATTAATCAGGCTTGCTTTTAAGCTCTGCTTAACCTTTTCTAAGAGAATACTTGGTCCAAACAGCAGATTACTGTTTTTATTATAAAAATAGAAAATAATTTAGAAAATAATATGTATATGCTTGTGATTTGACCAAAGTCTGGGCTTGTAAGTATCCCCTCAAAGTACTGGAACTTGATAGGAAAATCTACACATGTACCTTTCCAGTTTTTGTCCCTTATTTTAAAATGTCATATCTATTTAGCAAATAGATTTTTAACTCTTCAGAAGATATTTTCCATTTTTGCAACTGTAAGAAATAAGCCACTGGCCTAAATGCACTGTAGCTTTCATCTGATATAGCAGTCTCAGTCTTCCTTGGAAAATTTCACTGAAAAGCTTATCTAGCTGGATTTGTTCTGAGCAGCCCTTAGACAGATCAAGGTCCAAATAAAATTTAGTCTAATTGCTCTTCTTCATTAGACTGTCCGCCTGTCCAGGCAAGGGTCCATCTCCACCTGTAAGTTCACCAAAAGAACATGTCCAAATCTGAGCAAAACAGAATGAGTAATAAATGTAGTCTTGAGAAGATTTAGGGACAGACTTTACTATTCAGTTTAGGAACAAAAATGTATATATATTCAAAATTAATTACACTTGTATTTACTTTTCTAAATCCATATTTGAAAATTAATGTACTCCCACTTAGTTATTTACAACAAATGTACTATTTTAATAGGAGTTTTCTTTGTGACTTCTACTGGAGACAGTACTCCTATTTACCAGCTATGTCTGTTGGGAGAGAATATATTCATGATTTGAAATACATCGATGGTCTTTATTTGAAACCTTTTTTACTACATTCTAATTGTTTATCACTATGTACATTAATATTTTTAGATGATTTCTTGATAAAGTATGTATGAAATATCATCTGTTATAAAAACAATTGTAAGATTGATTCTTTCAGTAATCCATGATCTTTTTAAATTTTCATTGGCATTATTAAAGAACATGGAGTGAGCACTCAGGGGACCAATGTCTCAGCTGTGGTCTGCTCTATGACTATGTAACTGATAGACCCTTCTTAAAGTATCTTGCAATGCCTACAGAACTACTGAAGGTCTTACCCATCTATCAGAGTATACATTTTTACTGAAGGATGGACTTCATAATTTCAAGTAATAAGACAATGGAAATAATAAAAACTTCATTGAATAAAACCCTATGCGGTATTTTAAAATTAAATCCAGTCTTGGTTATGTTGGCCAGACCCTGCCAAACTCTGGCAGAAATTCTCTGGCAAGATCCAAGAAAAGTAATTCAAATATAGCTTTAAGGGAGGGAAAACTGGGTTGTTAGGAAGTCTGTCTTAAATACATATAGTTAAGTTTGCAGGAATTGGCTAAAACGGTGATACAATTTTAGATAACAAGGAAACATAAGAAAAAAGCAGTTTTGAAGGCTTGTAATCACATGATGATCTTGTAGTGTCAATGAAGCTATTAAAAATCATGGCTCTTGTTTGTTATCAGTAGGAATACAATGAAAATTCAGTGAAGTTCACACAAAGGTAGCAACAGTTATTATGGAACTTCTTTTTCAGTGGAATAGACAGAGAGATTTGGTTTTAGAAAGGTAAATTTTGTATCAAGAAATGAGTTAATGTGAAAAACATCATAAGTTTATTGTTCTCTAAATAAAAGCAGTGAATGAAATAAGACTAAAAAAGGAATATCAGGGAAAATCTTTTAGTACAATCTAGTATTTTTCTGAAGACTTAGGGAACCTATGACCATGTATAAGTGATATTAAAAGAATACAACAGCTAGATTAATTGGAAATTGGACAAAGCAAGAAAACATCTATGCAGAATGAGTCTATTGTGATGGAGAGCAAAATTAAATGCTATTTTTCCTTTCTTCATCTAACATATGTAGGAGGAAATTAATTTTTGATGTGTTATGGCTGATACATCACCTAAATCCAACCCTTTCGTCTATTCTGTCATCCTCCCACTCTCCAATATAGCACTACATAAGTGAATGGAAAACATGAAAGGGTATGAAAAAGAAAAAAAAAAACCAAACCCAAAACACACACATATATATACTTTCAACAGAAAAGTGTAAGGTATAACGAAAGAAAAAAGTCAAAAATGTATGATGAAGTTGTTAAGGATATACCTTATGTTGAAATATATATACAACTTGTTTCACTACAGTTCTGAAGATTTTTTTTCAAATAATTAGCTAGTGCCTAAAGGAAAACTAATTTTTTTGTGCCTTCCTCCTCTTAAAATAATTTCACTTTCAAGTTCACACAATTTGTGTTTATCCCCCCCCCTTCTCCCCCCCCGCCCCCCCTTCTCCCCCTCCTCCCCCCCTTCTCCCCCCCCCCCCCCCCCCCCCCCCCCCCATCCCTGGTGTGTGTCCTTTCCCAATTTGTATGAAATCTTGTGTTGGGTTGAAGGAAGGCAGCTCTGTAAGTCCTGAATTTTCTTTTGAACTATAGAGAAGTTGTCAGTACAACTTCTCATCTACAGCTGTTCTGTGTATACCGCTGCAGCTCTGTTCTCAAGAAATCATGGCAAATGGGACAGGATATTCACCTATTTCTCCTGAAGTAGCTTGGTTTAGCAGAGTAGAAATCTGCCACTGCATCCACATGACATGCAAGACTTTGCAGTCCTTCCCTAATTCAATGCTTTCACCAGAATAACAAGCACAAAATCTCCAAGCATCTTATGCAAGTGTTTTGTGGCAAAAGATTCGTACTTAAAGGCCTGCCAGATCTCAAAGGCTAATTGGTCCACCAGATTCTGGTGGTCCTGATGCTTTTACATTTAGGAGGTACAGGTAGGACACCAGCTCTGCATTTCCTTTCATCCCTCTCCCTACAGAAAAGGGAACAGAAGAACAAAGTGCATAACAAAATCCTTCAACCCTAGAGTGATTTACAGCCTAAATCAACAATAAGAATTTTGTGATCATTTACTTCAGTGTGGTATCTATCCATGCTGTCTATGTGAATATATATTTAATTCAATTGAGAGAGTGTCCTTGGTGTTTTGATTTAAGTTTAATTGCAGTTCTAATGAACAAAAATATATATTTTTTTAAAATGCATTATGAGCCATGAAGGATTTCTTTTGGGAATACTATACAATGAGCATCTCTTGAATAACTTATCCTATTTTCATGGCTTTATTTTATTTCAGTATCCCATAAGAAGCTTGTTTTTTCCTTATTAAAAAAAACCAAAAAAACCAAAAAAAAACCAAAACAGCACAAGCAATAAACAAATGTCCTAGATTTTTTTACTTTTTAAAAATTATTTTTGCAAGTCCTATTAGAACTTATATGATTTAAAAATCAGAGTTCTAAAAATAGTGTCATAATTTTGATGTGCAATAATAATATTCCTTATATACTCTGTACAGCACAGAAAATTAACAGATCAGGATGGTGAGGGGAAGATAAGTAAAATATAAAAATACAAATTCTGGCCAACAAAACCCTAAGATTACAAATGATTTTCCAAGTTTTAATTTCTTACTGCAATTAGTGAGAACCACACAATACTTTCCTGTTCTTCAACACTTATGAAAACTGTAATGTTAATTTCTACTTTTAATGTACAAAGAAATAGTATTTTCCTGCTGCAAAGAGACTTGGAAAGACTGTTTAAACCTGCTAAAATATTGAACCTATTAAGAATCTGCCTCTTATTTAGTTACTAATCCATATATATTAAAAATTATCTTAAATAGTACTTTTCAATAATAAATTGCTGTTGATGAGAACAAAGATGTACTCTAAAAAATAAGCATGGCATATTATTTCCTTAAAATATTTCCTTAATTAGACATCTTTTTTTAATTTTTAATGTAATTTTTAATTCTCTCGTATCTAAATCTATAACTCCTTTTCCTATCTAACAAAGGCAATTATCCTAATGATGATCACTATAATGAAAATATTAAAAAAAAGAAAAAAAGGTAATAGAGAACCCAGATCTAAATTATGCATAGATCCATCTGATAATATATTTAAATTTTGAACAAAACCTTCTATTTGTGGAAAATTATAGCATATTAAAAAATAATCATGTTCCCTGATTATAAGATACAGCTGAGGTCCTGTGAGGTAAAAATAAACAAAGGAACAAATGTAATAACATAACATAATGAAGACACTAAAATCCTTGCCAAAATATGCACTTGTAAAAACTTTTTTAAAAGCACATAAGCCTTTACAGTTTCAGCATCTAAACAGACGATGCAACTATTTCTTAACTTTCATTCATGCCCTCAGCTCTGCTCCTTGCAGTGTATTTGGCCAATATCTGACTTGTGGTATTCCTCACTATGTATGTATGTATGAACAACTAGTCTCCTTGTTCTAGGTCTTCTGGACACTCTCATTTATGTGAAAAACAGAAAGGCAAATAACTTGCCTGACTTTTTTAATGATAGAGGACTTAATTCGCAAATGGAAGAAAATTAACATAGTATAGCATGCTCCTTTTTACTAGTATTTTATTTTGAAGTATTCTGCTATACAGGCAGGGGTAGAGATTAATAGCTGATGAATACCCTTTTCATTCTGGATTGTGTCACATATGCTATAATTTTCTTGGGGGTTTTCAAGACCTATCTAGATCAAACCCTGAATAACATGGTCTAACCTCACACCTAACCCTTCTTTGAGCATAAGGTTGGAACAGAGACCTGCTGAGCTCCTTTCCAATCCAAATTATCCTATGATCCTATTGGTACTAGTAGGTCAATCTTTCTAGCTATTTTATCTCCATGACATTTAAGGTCCCGTAATCATTCTGCCTTTTCTATCATCACTGTAACTTGTTAGAGCAATCATGTGGATCCTTATGAATGACAGACTTGACATCTTTTCCCCCCCTCTCTCTCTGTCTTGCCCTCAGTTTTTTTCTTCCCTGAGTAATCGAGTGTTCAAGGAACAGAGACTGCAGGATTTTCTTAAAAAAACAAAACAAAACACACAACAAAACCAAACAAGCAAGAAAATAAACACACACACACCCCTCAGACATTTCTCTAAAGCAAAACACTTGCTGTACAGACCACAGCTTAGTTTTGTAAACACATGTTGTACTGGAAGTGTGGTCCTTATTCTTTCAGGCAAGCTGCCAAATTCTGCTGTGGTGATAGACAATAAAAGTGACAATAAACTGAAGCTTTTCAACATAATTTTTCTTGCAACATTCTGTCAACTTGAATGTAAACACAAACCTCTACGAATGCAGGCTAGAGGAGTTGGTCGTTGTTTTTTGGTTTTTTTGTTTGTTTTCCTTTTATCCTAGGCAAAGAGGGAGGGGAAATAAAGCAGGCATTGACATATTCTTCCTAAAAAGGATGTGTGCTAAATATGTCCTCAGGCTTTTGATGTTCTACAAATGGACAGTTTGTACTCATACAGATAAAATTAATAATAATCTAATGTAAATGCTGTATAAATGAAAGGTCCCCTGCCTACCACTTGAACAACCTTTATTCTCTCTCTGCATACTACATATAAAGATATTAACTACACATACAAGTATTAATTTCGGGGTTTTCCATTCATAGTATGAAAAATAAATCAGCTGGTATTTCTATCGTTAAGAAGGTTTTCCACTGAAATTCATACTATGTTAAGAAATAATTCTACTCTAATGTATTAGATGCTGGAATATAATTGCATGTTTTAATATATTTATAACCCGGATTTATTTCAACATTATATAGTTGCTTAAACTTCTAATTACATGAAAACATGTTTTTAGGAAATTTTTCCATGACTAAACTGGAACCTGATAAGATCCAGCAAGAGCATAGTATTGCATAAAATAATTTTACGTCATGTAATTTCTATGTTATGACACAAAATTACCAGTTTCTAAGAGATACTTCATTTCATGTTAATCTTATCATTAAAAAGAACAGAAAAAACTGATCACTTTGGCTAATAAATATGTATTTATACTAATGTTGATAATATATATATATATTAATGTCTAAAATGTTTATTAAAATTTGATTAATCTGAATGAGAAAAAGCATACTAAAATGCCAAACACTTTCATAACTCCAGCAAATTTTCCTGTGGAATATTACTTGAAATTTGAAAATCTCAGTCCAAGGACATAAATTTGTGCAAGAAGGTCTGTCAGTGAGGTAGCAAGTGTGGACATGCACTTTTAGACAGTGATCCATATGATTTACTTCAAACATCTACCCTGTGATGAATGGACTCATGCCTAGTGATATTTTTCTCTCCCTTACTACAGCAGTAGTTTAGCTGACTAGATGAAATACAACTATAGAGGAAATACAGTTATTGAAATTAGTAATTTCATTTATACACAGTAAACTCCAATGAATAAACATGAGATTAAGCAATTAGGAATATGACTATCCAAGTTTAGTCTTCTGAGGCACCAGAATGGTTCTTAAAAATATTAAAAGATGATAACTACTATTGTCATAAGGTCTTTCAAATCTTTCTGCTTTGCAACTGGATGGAAAAGTGGGGGGAAAAAACACATCACCAACAAGCAAACAACAACAAAAAAACCCAAATTGATTATCAGTTTCCTGTAGAATGAAAACCCTGATTTTTTAATTTAGCTGTTCAAGGCATGCAGTTCTCTGGACTGTGTTACTACCATAGACAGCTCAAAGGAACTTTTTTCACTGTGTTGAACAAATGTGTCATGCACTTCAGCCTATGGAAAACAGATGCCAAAAATGTTCCCAAGACAAGGTCGACTTTTACTCACTCAGACACACATGATATCTGCTGTTTATTTGCTCTGTGTGGGTGTTAATGTTGCAAAAGTACCACTACTCATTTACATCTTTGCAGTTTTGACTACAGTGGCACTTCCAGGCTTTCAAACCTGCTTGATCTTTTGCAGAGCAGAAGCTGTTGGGCTTTGATAACACATTCTACTCCTAGGAGAGGAAATAAGGGATAGTATCTTTAAAGGAAGTTATTTCTGCTAGTTAATTGATAGTTATTACAATTATATGACTCAATGGGAAAAACGTACTCTATCAAGTCTTATATGTTCCTGCTTGGCAGCTTCCTGTGAATGCCACCTGCATATTAATTATGGCACCGTGCTCACCTTGGTTTAATATTCTGTTTCTTTAAAAGAAAATTAAAGAGAGGAACTGAATATGAGAACAGTTGTAAGTTATGCAGAACAAAACTACAGAAACTTGCTCTAGACCTGGCAAGGCTGTATTAACTAATGACAAGAGTGAGAAAACTGTAAAAGAACAGAATTGCAAAATCCTTGTTAAAGACTTCTTCATCTAAATCAGATAAGCTCTTAGTCAGTTTTTTTTTCAAGGAGAATTCAAGGAGGGAGTGAGAGAAATCAAATCAAGGTATAGGTAGCAAGTGCATTCAAGCAAGACAGTTTGGGGGGTTTAGGGGATTTTTAGTTTTCTGCTTGTGGAAGCATTGTGGCAGCTGTGTAAACACCTCTGTAGGTGTTTAGCAGCCACAATAAATCAAATTATTTTCAACAAGAGAGCAAAGAGGGCTTTCACAGAAGAAGGATTTGAGAGGCAGAAGAAACATGTTTCCAAACATGAAGGGTTCAGAAGTCTGCAGGGAATGAGTTTGAAATTGCAAATACCATTGATGTAATTCCAATCCTTGAAGGAAATATTCTGAAAGTTGCCAAATGCATTAGAAACAGGTACAGCATCTAAACTGATATTTCTACCTTCCATAGTAAAATCAAGCTACTGAAAAACAGGGAAACTGTAGAGCAGATATTAGAATTAAGGTGCCAAACTGACAGCCTGATCTCCTATTCAGACTCCTGTTCAGAAAGGAGATGGAGTTTTTCAGAAAAGTATTTCTCTGTGACCTTTCCAACTTTCAACCCTGCAGACATCAGCCTGTGAAATAATGCAGTGCTATTTTTGCATGTATAACAATGGGTCCATAACACTTTTGCTCTCTGACAACTTCACTGCTTTTGTATTTAACTGAAAATTATCAGTCTTTCTTGCAGCACTTTTTCATTTCAAGATAATTTTACTTTAGAGAAGTAGCCCTGGGATGCATCTCTCTCTCCTTAGTATTAGCAACAGATTGTTTCAAGTACTCACAGGTAGGTTAAAAATGATTAATTATTTCTAGACGTGCAAGAAGTGTAAGTGTAAATTCCCTTTCTGTCAAAAATTAAATATAAAAGCAGTAAAAGTAGTCATGTTTGTTTCTACAAGAATCATACTTCTACAACAACCATGTAGAAAAAATGGCACACTGCAAGACTAATCTTCCAAACGCTGGGATGGATGGATGGATGGATGGATGGATGGATGGAAGGAAGGAAGGAAGGAAGGAAGGAAGGAAGGAAGGGAGGGAGGGAGGGAGGAAGGAAGGAAGGAAGGAAGGAAGGAAGGAAGGAAGGAAGGAAGGAAGGAAGGAAGGAAGGGAGGGAGGGAGGAAGGGAGGAAGGAAGGAAGGGAGGGAGGGAGGGAGGGAGGAAGGAAGGAAGGAAGGAAGGGAGGGAGGGAGGGACGGAGGGAGGAAGGAAGGAAGGAAGGAAGGGAGGGAGGGAGGAAGGAAGGAAGGAAGGAAGGACACACACACACTTTTTTGTTACTAGATTTAAAAGTATTGTATAACAGTGATAATCAATGAACATGTTGTTCTCAGACATCCTTATCTTAAACTTACTATTTTCATCACTGTTCCTTTTAGCTAGAATGTTTTATTTAGCTACCCAAGTCCTGCTGAATGGGATATAGATAGCTACTTAATTTAGTTTGAAGTTGGGCCTTTTTCTTCCTTCCTTTCTATTCTTTTTTAGGGGACCCCCCCCCCACACACACACACACACTCTCTTATAAATTCATGTTACTAAAGAATTTTGGTAACACGAATCATACTTCTACAATAATTATGTAGAAAAAATGGTGTACTGTAAATAACAATCCGTAATGGAATAGATGTATAGAGGAAAACATCCAAAGTCTCCTTGAGAATAAGAGGAATACTATAATTATTATGTTGTTACTCATCTAAAACAAAACACAAAAAATAAAAAGTAGCATGAGGGGAGGAAGACATTTATATTCTAAGTTGTAGGTATATGAGAAACTGACTAAGAATAGTTCTTTATAATTAAATAGTTTTAAAATTCACATTGATTACTTTGTGTAACTTCAAAGAGACAGACTTACCTGGACTGAATTCTTTGATGTTCCTCATTTATAAAGCTATATTTTCACAATATTTTTTTTTGTTTTACAGAAGAGTATTTTTGTCATAATATTATTTTTTCATAAAATAAGTAATATTTTTTATAATATTTAGGGTTATCCAGAGTCTAAATGACGTTCAAAACTCTGATTTTCAAATAATGATCTTAAGGTGAAAATTGTTATAAAGCTGTAAAGTATATTTAGAAGTTACTTGTTACTCTTTTCTATATGGAGATCTGGCAAACAGAAACTGTCTCTTTTCTTCCTGTGCCTTTGTTAAAAAAGCAAATTGTTACACTTTGGAAAACTCTTAAGATTTATATAACTTAAGTTATGCAAGGTAACCGAGAGTATGAGATGAAGGGAAAAGGGCAGTGTCACAGAAGAAATACTTGACATCTTCTAAGGTTACTACGCTGTTACATTTCAAAAAGAAAATCACAAATAGATCCTCTCTAGCCCTTTCAAAATGCATAGTGTCTGTCAGCTCAAAAGATAAGGCTTTTGTCAGTTCTGTGTCATACATTTTATTTTCCTTGAATTCATATATTAGATTACATTTCTGAGCTCACTTTAAATAATAATTTTTATGGAATACATTAAAACTCTTATCTTTCTCATAAAGCAAATCAGAACACAAACATAGTCACTGTCTGTATTAAGAAATCCTTTATAAACAGCGTCCAGTTCCTCTTTCATTTCTATGTTTTTTTATTCTTTAAAAACATCTTTATTTTTCAGGTTGTCATATCCAAAGTAACCTTGGAAGTATTTACTTCACATATACAGGCAGTGGAGCAGGTCGAGTTACCTCTCTTTGACCCTAATCCTGGAGTAACTTTCCAAACATATAAAAATCTTCATATTATTAACACTGTGCTGGTATGTATATTCTTACATTCCAGTGTAGCTTGTACCACACCATTGTTTTGCTTACTGGTGGAGATCTGAAGGATACAGATAGTCATATGATTTCTGGACCCTCACAGACCTGCATGTTCTTGGAATCTATGGGATGATTAACATAACCGTGGACTGCCGGAACATATGATATTATTAAATGTGACAGAGAAACCTTAGACTACTTTTTTTGCCTTTAAATTCCTTTGCATTGAGAAAATCTCTATAAAAAGAGAATCCAGATTTAAATCATCACTCTTCTAAGCAGGACACTAACAAGTTTTTCTCTTCCTAACCCACCCCAGTAACCTGTGTAATGATTGTCCTTGTACACGAGGAAGAACATGATTGTCCTTGTACACGAGGAAGAACATTTGCTGAGCTGCCTGGTGCATTGCAATTGAATCCTTAAGAATTTCCCATAGCTTTTTCTAGTTGAAGGGTGTGATAACTCCACAGCAGTCTCCTTCTTTTTTACTAACAAGAAAGGAGTTTTTAAAAGTGGCACAGTGAAACACCCTGATCCTTAAATTCTTTGCTGAAGGGATTTGTAATTGCTTTCCCCAATATATATTACTAAACCATTGACTATTATTAGAAAATTATACTTTTTTAATCAAAGAGAGAATGAATTTGGTGATACCACAACCAATTTCACATTATTTTTCACTGTACGCTAATACCTATTCATAGTGAAGTTTGGGTAATCCTATTAGTTTCACCTACCAAACAAGAAAACCTTCTTGAAACAAAGGGCTTCTTGCCCTTCATCCAAGATTCCTCTATGTAATTTCCAGAATTCCAGAAAATTTTTGATTGTCTTCAAAATCAACAATAGTCATTGTCACCAGTTAGAAAAATATTTTATTTTTGGCTTTGTCTTTTTTATGAAGTGTAATAAATGTTTTGAAAGGATTTACTATTAGATTTGTAATTATTACTATGTCTATCAGTAGTATTAAAATTCTTTTCACTTACTGGCCAGTAGAATAATAATACTTACATATGCAGAATTCTTGAACAACACATCTTGAAAGCTGTTTACCCAGTTTCAACTACCCCTTATTTTACGAATTTTCTTCTTCCCATCCCCAAAATCTGTGTATTGCAATGGTCAGAAAAATGGCCATTTTATTCTTTAGCTATGGTTCTCACTACTGACAAAGAACCCAAATATATTTCAGGGAGCATTTAACCATTTATTTTTATGCCCTGCATGAAGATAAATACATTACCAGAAAAACTACCTGCTATCTGTAAGCAAATCACAACTGGAAGATGAAACTCAGCAGTGAGGATCAGGTCAGTACACAGACTGGATCTCAATACTTTAATTAGGACAGGCCAAAACTACAATCCAGATAATCCAACATATGTTCCAAAATGGTGATCTGGTTAGAAAGTATATTAAACCCAAAGAATGTTAAAAGAAGACTATAGGAAGAGTATCTTCTGAGGTCTGACCAAAGCTGCGGAGCAGTAGTGAGTGTCTCAATACTTTTAGACCAAGTCAGGAACAAAGATTAGGTGAGCCTGGGGAGTGGGGGAGAGGAAAAATAATAATAATAATAAAAAAAAAAAATCAGGAAACTAATGCTGTAGTGGGAACTGAAGAAGGCCTAAACAGGGAGGAAACCAGGTCAAGCCAGATAGCCAAATACAACTGGTAATGTCCTCTTTTTTCCTATAGAATGGAAAAACAAGTTGTTCACAAGCCTGTCCTAAATTAATGGGGCTTATCCTACCCTCAGTCTTTAGACTGATTCTGGCCAAGCTGCAGAGACTGATTGCTCAAAAAGTCCTGGAAGCAGGAAATGAGAATGGGAGGAAATGAAGAATTAAGTTCTTAGACATCTGATTTAATCAGCTGGATTAATGATAATGATCATATGTAGAAAAAGAAGGTCAGTACTGGTTTACTTCTTTTAGAGTAACACTCTCCCAGAGTCCCTCAGAGACTAATAATGATTTTGCAAGATTCTTTGGTTCAAACCCAATATTAGAAATGAGATTAGCTGTGTCCAAAGTTATCAAGCAGTCTGAAAAAGAATAAAGTTCATTATAAGCAACTGTGTACATAAAATTATCAGAAACCTCATTGAACTCACAATAAAGAAAGCCACATACATATTTTGGTTAATCTGCCTTAGAAATCTTTTTATCAGTGGCAGAACACTCAGTTTTGCAATCATAAATCCTTTTTACGATTCACAGTAAACAAACCCCTATTCACTTGCACTTTTTCTCCTGCTGAGCATAACCGACCTGGAATTATGCTGAGAGGAATGAGATCAGATCAGAGCCTGTTATTCACTTTCTTGAGTTTCATCTCCTTCATTTAAAGTAGGAAGAACATAAATCCTTTTCAAAAACATAAGTAGTTGCATGACTGCACATATTTTTAATTTTGAGGGATTTGTAAAGAAATTAAATTTACAACTCAAAAATACATCCATGCATTTGTGAAAGTACAGCAGGTTATTCATACTGCTGCAGAGAAAGAGTAAAAGTTTAGATGTTTTTTCCTTAGCAAGAATACAGAAGTGCCAAACTTTATTTGCTGTAAATCAGCATAGCTCTACTGAAGTCAAGCACACTAGAAATCACCAGCTTATATATCTACATAATTTGGATGATGTGAGCTTTGAAAAAAACCACCTCCAAAATCATAACTGAATAGACAGTGGCAGAAGTAATCTTCAGGAAAAAAAACCCACAGTGGGGGCTATAGGTATGCAGACAGCCTGAGTTTGTGTGGAAAACCTGTGGAAAATTTTTCCTCCGTTACTAAGATAAGTTAACTTCATATGTATGGTAATAGTATAGGATAAGACAAGCTGACTTCCTAAATAATTGACATTCAAGTCTACTTCTAACTACTTAGAAATTTGGTACCATTGCTAAAGAATATTTTCCAGATAATAGTCTTTTTCCTTACCATTTTATGTAATTTTTCTCTTCTCTTGGGGGTAAAATTTGAAATATCACTAATGTAAAATTCATTTAGGAATGAGGGAGACAGAAACAAACAAAACTTAATGATAACATTTTAGAAATTCCAAATCAACAGAAAATACTCTGGTCACCTTCAATCACAAAGGAGTTTAAACTCAATTTCACATAGCCAGCTGGAGGTTACGTTTCCTGGCAGACTATGAAACAGAAATGAAACAAGTTATAGATTTGATCTCAAATAGCCTTTCTCTTGATAGTTTTATCATGTGAGTAATTAATTTAAAAGCAATGATGACTATTCTTATGTGTGAAATTTTGCAGGACTAGATGTTCATTGACATCACAGCTGGTAGAAAATGAAACAAAGAAAAACTCATTTAAATGTTTGCAATAATGATGTTCCTTCCATCCTCCTCCAACTGCCTCTAACAGGAATGAATATTTCCTTTTCTTATTTGATGAACTGCCTTCAGTCTGTTTGAAGACCATTCTGATGATTAGATGGCAGGTGCAGCACAGTCTGACTACAAGGTAGTGTTGTCAGCACTTCCTCTCAAAAATTTGTGTTTAGATATACAAAATATGAAGTTGAGATAAAAGATGTAACAGTTCTGAAAACCTCCTCGATCATTTTCACTGAAAAAGGTTAGACAGGACCGGATAGCTTCTCACTGCAGCAAAAGAAAACAAATACAGGCCCAGTCTCCTAAATGCTCAGTATCTTCAACAACTTTTAAAATGCCATAAATCTTTTGGAGCCTTCATAGTGTGATTCACAAATTTGGATTATGTTCTCTATGAGTATTATTAGCAAATTATTACTTTATGTACTCACTTTGAAGATTATGTGATTATCTTCGAAGATCAGAAAAAGGGTTAGCTTCTGATATCCATGTGCAAATCCACATGAATATTCTGTGATACAGGAAATACCTTTAGAATAAATTTTACTAACAATAGTTTCTTACATATAGACTAGACATACATAAGAATTCTAAAGAAATTTATAATGCATGCTTATATAAATACATATAAGGCCTTCAAAGACAGATAAACATAATCTTTATGCTAAGGCTTCCTTGTACTTTGGCTTAAAAAATTAAAAATACCTTGTGGATTTGAGTACATTCAGTAGATTTTGCTTGCTGCTTTTAGTTCATTGAATTGAATGAATAAATGGAAAAATATTGGTTCATGATTACTGATTGTGGCTTGCCCACCTTGACTGTTGTTCAACAGGTCTCCTTGGCATGCCTCATCCCTGTTGCCCATTTACCTAGGCCACATTAAAGACAAGGGGGTTTTCTTTTTCTTTGCATTTTACTCTGAAGTGGAATCTTCATAAAGAAAAGGAGTAAGTTCCTATTTCTGTTACCATTACTGGCTTCCTCAAAATCTAGTAAATGAACAATACGAAAGAAGGTATCATAAGCCCTCACACTTTATCAAACTGGTAAAATGCAAACCACGTTACTGGTGATATTTGTTTTGAACTCTATTGAACTATGTTGATTTCTCTTTAAAATTACCAGTTTATTCTTTCAACCATAAACTACAGTAATTTAAAATAAATACAATGGATCTTTGTAGTTCAATTATTTTTATGTATATATACATATATATATATATATATACACTCACACACTGGCTACTGACTACAATTTTAGGCCCTGACACAGCTTTCTGTACACAAATTGTAAATACAAAATGTAGAAAGAGCTGCTGCGTCAGCAACGCAAGGACCAATGGGGTTTTTTTATAAATAGGTGACCTGTATTTTAGCTTTCACAATGACTTTTCTATATTTAATGAGCTGATTGTTTGTGAACTGTAAATGATCATGTCCAGATCACTGACCCACACATAACTCCAAGTGACAAACTTCACAAAATTCATTTGCAAGGTCCAGATGCTGTATATTGCCTGTATAAAGCATTTCAGGTAGGAAGGTTGCATATTAGTAATAAGACCTAAACTCAAGCGATATTTTTGTAATATTAATATTTTGAGGAGAAAAATAGATTTATATATTAACAACTGTCTAAATATTATTTAATAAATTTGTAAAACCTTTTATTTATTTTTTTCTGGCAATAATTGTTAAAAAATCATGTCTAACATCAATATTTTACAGCTTTGCAAATTGCTATGACAGGTGTAGATCTTAGGTAAATCTCTGAAGTTCTAAGAGAAAAGTCTCAGATCTTCATGTCTGTAAAAAACCAAAAGCTGAGATAACTTTCTGCGTCTTTTAATTTTCATGGTGTATTGGGTTTTCTTGGCAAGGTCATGGTAGCAGGGGTGCTACAGTGGTGGGTTCTCTGAGAAACTGCTAGAAGCTTCCCCTATGTCCAACAGAGCCAGTGCCAGCCAGCTGCAAGACAGACCAGCCACTGGCCAAAGCTGAGCCCATCAGTGATGGTGGTAGTGCCTCTGGGGTAACATATTTAAGAAGGGATAAGAAAACCTGTGCAACTGCAGCCAGACAGAGGAGTGAGAGTAAGTGAGAGGGACAACCCTGCAGACACCAGGGTCAGTGAAGAAGGAGGGGAGGAGGTGCTCCAGGCATTAGAGCAGAGATTCCCCTGCAGCCCGTGGATGTACATGGTGGAGCAGATATCCATCTGTAGCCTGTGGAGGATGCTGCGCTGGAGCAGGCGGATGCCCGAAGAAGGCTGGGACCCCATGGGAAGCCTACACTGTAGCAGGATCCTGGAAGAACCTGTGAACCCATAGAGAAAGGAGCCCATCCTGGAGCAGGCTTGCTGGCAGGACTTGTGACCTCATGGAAAGGACCCATACTGGAGCAGTTCACAAAGAATTGTAGCCTGTGGGAAAGACTCACGCTGAAGAAGTTAATGGACGATAGTCTTCCATAGGAGGGACCCACACTGGAGCAGGTGAAGAGTGTGAGGAGGAAGGAACAGAAGAGACAACCTGTGATGAGCTGACTGCAACCTTCATTCGCCACCCCTCTGTGCTGCTCAGGTGTAGGAGGTAGAGAAATTGTGAGTGAGTAGCCTGGGAAGAAGGGAGGAGTGGGGAGAAGGTTTTTTAAGATTCGGTTTTATTTCTTATTATCCTGCTCTGATTTCATTGGCAATTATTTAAATTAATTTCCCTGAGTTGAGTCTGGTTTGCCCATAATGGTAACTGGTGAGTGATCTTCCTGTACTTATCTCAACACATGAACGTTTCATTACATTTTCTCTCCCCTGTCCAGTTAAGGAAGGGGAGTGACAGAGTAGCTTTGGTGGGCACTTGGCATTCAGCCAGAGTCAACCCACAACATCTAAGCAGCCAAAGGTACTAGAGGATTGAATTTCTCATTTATCGTTCAGTGATACAAAGCAAGGTTACCGTTAAAATAAGTTAACATATTTTAAATCTTTGACTACTTTATTTCTTGATATGTCATTGTAGGGTTCCCACTAAGGTTCTCTCACACTCCTCCTCCTCAGCAGGACTGAGAAAGAAAATAGGATGCAAAAATTGTGGCTTGAAATAAAGGCAACCTAATGAAAAAAACCCCAAAATACAACAACAAAACCAAACAAAGTCCATACACAGACACAAATTAAAAAACAAAACAAAACAAAAAAAAAGTTTTATTCTCTACTTCACATCAGCAGGTGATGTTCAACCACTTCCACTATTCATTTGCTTCATAAAATTTTTGCTTCTCCTTGCAGTAGGAGAAAAAACCTACTCAAGATTTCCTTACCAACACACAAATAGAATAACTCACACCATGTCACCTAAGATATCAACAGTTAAAGGATATGTCAGATAAACTGTTACCAATTAATTAGCACAAATAAGCACAACTACAGTTAGATAAGAATTGATCAGCTCTTGAGACACCACCAGTGAGGCTGGGCACTTGTGCTCTTTCTCAGGTCCTTGTGCTTTACCATCAGTCGTAATAAAGTTCTCAGTGCTATGTAGAACTAATTTATTCTATCCAAGCAGGGGCATTATTTACTTCTGCCACAAAGTCAACCTTAGTATTGTATTCCCTTTTACTTGTGATCTTCAGAACTGCAGCAATCAAGTTTATGTTATCACTAGATTAGGTTCAAGACCAGTAGCACATTCCTCGTTATAAGGCCAGCTTTCCACCAGTCCCTGTTTTGCCAGATTATTTGGCCAAGTGGGTTTTGGGGTTCCAGTGTTATCTGAATAGCACTACCTTCCATTGATTCTGTAAAACAAATTTTTACCATATGTTGCCAAAATTTTAATATTTCCATCTGATACTGCTACTGAATCTCTGTCTTCTTCAGCCTAAGTAAATCCATCTTTTAAACAATGTCATGAGGAGCTTTTGATTTTCTTATTAAAGAAAGTAGCCTGATACTTTTAGGCTTAATCAAGGGAAATTAATATGTTATGTTATTTTATTCCCTACCCATCTTTCCTCTCCTTTTTTTCCTCCATTAATCTTCATCCTCTCTCCACCTTGCTATTAATCAGACACAATGCCCATCCTCTCTTACACTTCTGCTCATATGTTACTGCTTTCTTTTCTGTCATACATTTTAGGTTCTACTACATTCCTCAAGTGACAGTTATTTTTTCTCTGTTCAGTCTGTCCTTTCACAGAATAAAAGACAATGGATTATTATCACTGTTATTAAACTTAAATTAAATAAGTTATTATGAAAATATAGCTATATTGTCCCATTTTCGTCTAAGTATTTTGATGGGATTTCATCTCTATTTGAAATTAGTTTCAATGAAAAGTATATAGTGCAGTCACTATTCACAATGACCATCCACAGTGTATTATTCTCCCTTCAGATAGGTCTTTAAAAAGGGAGAGTGCTGAAATTATATAATCAAAATAATTAATCAGTATTTTTCTGCCTGTTGAGGGTTCCAGTTATTATATGTCACGAACTTCACAGTATGTTCTAAATCTGTTTCAAATACTTCATAAAAAGAAACAATGTTAGACTAGAAGCCCACAATTTTCTGAAATGAAAAGATATCTTAATTTTGGCAAGAGGCATGACATTACAGTCTTGCTCCATGTAGTTGCTTAGTCATACATCAAGAGGGATAGAAAGTAGAAAATAATAATTTATATTTTGAAAGTCCATAATACTTTTTCATTCTTTTTAGTTTTTTATAAACTCAGTGTATTATGGAAATGTCATATAGCATCTAGTTATACTGTCAGTCTTGTCCTTTAACACCTTGTAGGAACTGGTCTTGGCAGTGAGAAAAATCTCATGCCCTAACCACTTCAAACGAATATAAAGTTTTTATAACAGTAGGCAAAAAATATCAATTGCTTTCTGCCACCATTATCAAAGTGAAAAACCTGAAGTCCACTTAGAAAAAAAATAAGGTTTAATCCATAAAGCAATGTTTGTGGACTGTTTTAATAAAGCAATATAATTGCAAAGGTAAATGGTTCAGCTTTATCAATGCAAAATGACTGTAGAAAACTTCTGACAGACATTATAGGCTTAAGAGTTCCTGTTAAACATCCTGCTGTGAAACAACTCTTTGCTGCTTTCATCATCAGTGGATATTCCTGAGGCTATTTCCACAATACTTCACTGTGCATAAGATTAGAATCGTCTGGCTAAACAAACAGAATAAAATGAAAAAAATCTTAATCTAGAAAAGTCATTGTAAAATGAGGAAATGTTTACATTGGTCACTTGATGAAGACTGTAACTTGATGACATCTAATTATTCTGACATATTGTAAACTCTTTAAAAATCTTCAGAGAAAACCAAAAGTTTTGAATTGTTTCTCTCTTTCACAAACAAGCTATGACATTAAGGAAAATGATTTTTCTTTTTTTCATTTACTGAAAACTAGGAAACAAATGATTAATACATGTGACAAAAATAACCATTCAAAATAGGCCCAGCAGTGCTTGGAAAATCTGGTTGGCACCTGAGTTTAATGGCCAGACTCTGAACCCCTTTTTGAAGAGTTTTATTGCAGATCTGGGTGCCAGAAAAACAGGCCTGTGCAAATGGCATTTGGAGCAAATTTATTTTTTAAGAAAAAAAAAAATATTCACTTTCATTTTCAAGTACTTCTTATTTTAATTTTACTGCCCAGATCTAAGTTAAATTTATATGTCATGAGGAGAAATTAGGATTATAATTTACCCTGTAAATGATGTGATATGACCACCATCAACTCATTTGGCTGATACTTATTGTTTGTTTCTTTGGCTTGTTTTCATTCCTTTCCCCCCCTGTAATTAGTGCTCACTTTTAGAGCTTGTTTTGCTTATTTTAGATATTATTATTTCTGACTTCATTTGTAATTTGTGGATCATTTCATGAAACTCCGGGAATGAACAGTGGAGAAAAAAAGACACCATTGCAATACCAGTAGAAAACAACTAAAAGGCACAAAGTTTCAGCATTTCCTCAGACTTTACTTACCTCTCCCTAGTGTCCTGGCATGTACAAATCTTCCAGCACCTCGTATAGTTTTGCCTCACTATATTTTTTCATGTGAAAGAATCAAAAATACTGGGAGGATACAGCCATTACTGGAGTTTAACAGTCCTCACTTAAAATTCTGATGGCATGTGAGGGATTTTCAGTATATTTCTGTGATGTCATTTACTTCCCAAAACAAGTTTTCCAGAGAGAAGAAATGTATTTTATTATATCAGTTGCTAACGATGAAAAAAATTTCTGTTGGTGTTGTGGTTTAACCCCAGCAGGCAGCTCAGCCCCACGCAGCTGCTCTCTCACTCCCCGCCCCCCCCCCCCCCCCCAATGGGATGGGGGAGAGAATCAGAAGAGCAAAAGGGAAAAAACTCATGGGCTGAGATAAAGACAGTTTAACAGGTAAAGCAGAAATTGTGCACACAAAGCAAGCAAAAGAAGAAATTCATTCACTACTTCTCATTGATAGGAAGATGCTCAGCCATTTCCAGGAAAGCAGAGCTTCACCATGTGTAAAAAGGTACTTGGGAAGACAAATGCCATCACTCCGAACATCTCCCAGCTTTATATGCTGAGAAGGATGTCATATGGTATGGAATATTCCTTTGGTCTTTTGGGGTCAGCTATCCCAGCTGTGTCCCCTTTTAACTACTTGTGAACTCCCAGCCTATTCACTGGCAGGGCAGTGTGAAAAATAGATTAATTCAGAAGAACTATCTTTCTGTCAAAGACTGTGAGATTCAGGCTGTTGGTTGGAAAAAAACCCAACAAAGTCTGCTGAAGAAGGGAAACTGCCATTGAAGCCATAATAAAGGAGCAGGACCGGGTGTAGACTGGGTAGTTTCTCCTTTCCGAGGCCCTGGATCACTACTGTGCATATGTGATAACAATGCCTCACTCACACCCTCTGTCGCAAGGGGAACTAAACCCAAAAGATAAAACTGTCTACACACTAAGGGGGAGCACGCATCCAGTGTTGCAACACCTTTACGTCTAAAATGATAAAAAAGGCTCACTTATAGAAGTTCTGCATACAAAAAGCCTACATGACTGCAAGGGTATAAAATCTCGACTCAGGTAGTGCTCTGTGGAGCTCACTCAGCTGGCCTGAGATTCCCTACCACCATCACGCAGTGCTTTCCCTCTGAGCAGGTTGTATGTCTATTTACTTTCTTTCGCTTGTAACTTTCTATAATGTTTTGATCAGTGCTGTAGCCTATTTCTTTACTTTTCTGTGTGCTTTTTATTATAATACTATCAAGGGAGATCAACATATGATCACTGCCTCTATTTTATTAATAGGGATAGTGGTTTGCTTGTGGGCATTGATTTATGGTGTTTATTAAAGTAAACATATTAATCACACAGTGAGTCCCAGTATGTGTTTGCACTGCCCAGGCCCATAACTAGTGAAGCAGATTCCCCACTCTGAGTAGCAAGGGGGAAGTCTGTTGGGTCATGACAAAAACCTCTGATCAAAGATTTTTCTAAGAAATTAAAACATTTGGTAGCTACTCTAATTGGTACATTTCTAACCAAATTGTAATCAGTGTTTTTCAAGCTGCTCTTTTCCTTCAGAGAGCTTTTCTTTCAGATCTGAATAAAAGCTTGTGAGTCTGAAAGCTTGTCTGATTTTCCCATCAGTTGATGCAATGAAAGTTATCTACAAATCTATCATGGCAGTGTTGTTAGAACATTGTTAATGCACTAAGATTTAAAGAGAGAAAAAGATATTTGTAACTAGAAAACAAAAAGCCCTACATCTTGTTTCTTTCATTAAAAAATAGCACGTCTAGCTAAGAGACTATAGAACAGTACTTGTAGAAGACAAGAGTTTTGCACACCTACAAATCATAATCCTACCTGCGAAAATTATTTCCTCATTTTTATTTTTAAAGCAAGTAGAAATGGAGTTTAAGTTTTTATAAATCACAACAAAATCACTGCTGGAATCAAGCTTAAATTTACCTAGACTATCTTTTACTGGTTACTACCATAACCTGGAAAAACCAAAGTGTCTAAATTCTTCCATGTGCCTTCCTCCTACTGCTCAGATTATGTTGATTACTATTGCATGTAAATGGAAAGATAATTTGGATTGCTTATTTGCTCTGTAGTTTCAGTACATAAAAGTCTGAAGTGAGCTAAAAATTGCTGAAGTTGTTTGATACCTAAACACAAAAATCTTAAAAAGTTTTCGTTATCTGGGCCTGAGGAGATGTAAGCAGCCTGCTAACATAGGCCACACAGGCCAAGAGACTTCACATCACCTCCATAGTTCATCAGAGTGTTTCTGATTAGAATTCACAACTCATGTTTAGATGTACAGTGGAATTTTTTACTATTTCTCACTAAGAGCGAAGTATGATTGCCAATTTCTTCACACACACATACACACACACTGGTTTTGAGTGTTTACTATCTTTTATACTCAATTTTCTCACTTTTTTTATTAATTTGCTAAAAACTTTTAAAATAATCTTATGTGTTTGGCTCAAATTCTCCTACAGTTTTTCCACAAAGTAAGTCTTTAAAGTATTATCTATCTTCTGTTGCTGAAGCATGAAATAACACCACTAAACCAATTAAGTTATTCTAGATGTAGGCTGATATATCCATTATCAGTCTTGTTTTCCTTAAATCACCACTACAGTAAGAACCATCTACTTTAACAAAATCTGTACAATGGACAAAATTTGTCAGTAGAAATGGAGCAATCTCTTTTCCCTCAAATAGGTACTTTTGACATCCGATATATACTACTAAGGCAGTGTTAAAAAACTGTGCATTGTGGCTGCCTCTGCCAATCTGTTATCTACATAAGAAAGAACTTTACTTGCTTCAGCTGACAATTCAGAACTTCTTATGAAAAGAGTTGTGTTGGACTTTTTTTAGATTAAGTGTAATTTGAAAAAGGAAATAATAAAGAATCCCCTCATTTCTGAATGATTTGGTTATTTAAATGAATACAGCCAAATGTGTCAAACTAATTCTGTAATCCTTAAACTACTGCAGAATACAGTTGGTAGATAAAACATGAATGGGAGAACATATTTAATTACATTATAAATCCAGTCAAATTTGTCAAATTTTAAATTTAGTTGTAAAGGCAAATATTTCTGGACACAACTTCCTGTATTCATCAGCTTCAAGCCCTCATAATATTACCCCCAGGTTTCAGAGATCTAGCATAAAACCTGGTCAATGACCAGCTCTTTTCAAACCATTTAAGAGACCCTTTCCTGTTAAGTGACCAGCAAAATATTTTTCATTAATATTGGGTCATTTATCTTTCCGTTTCTCCCTTTTTTTTATGTCCCATTTTTGCTTCACATTTTGCATAAGGGTACATTAATGACAATAAAAATTAGTATAACATACTTCAGTATTCCTGAAGTCAAAAAAGGAGATGTTTCTGAAAACACATGGAAAAGAGATTATGAGATCTTCTGATAAGAAGTTTTAAAATTATTTTTTCATGTGTCCTTTCTTCTTTTTAGGTAATATATCCTCCTGAGAAATAGGAACAAAGCTACTGGGAAAAAAAAAAAAAAACAAACCTAAAAACAACAACAACAAAAAAACCCCAAACACCAGAAAGGATAAGACATTTTAATCTATTTTTACCTGGTAATGATCTCAGAGTCTAGTTCATAATTGTAATGGAGCTTTTTTTTCTAAAAGGGGGAAAATTATAAATACCTGTTGTGTGGAGACTACGGGTAGCATTGTTTACACAGCAAACTGGCACTGAAGAAATGTCTGTACTTGCATTTATAACTTGTATATTGATAATGGCGCAACTTCAAAAAACAGTGTATTGAGCAAAAAAGTCTTTCTGCACTGCTTGCTTTTTGCATAGGTTTAGTTTACTATCAGATACATATGCAGCTATCTTGAGCTTTTCCTTCTCATATTGAAAATTTATTCTAGTTCTACGACTTAAAAGAACTACCAAAATTGTGGGATGTTATTTAACATTGGCAAAGGCAGAACAGACAGCTTAGGCAAAATGCAAATCATTGAGAAGTCTGTGATAGAAATAAGTGTAAACAGATGGTTTGGAGTGAGCTGAAGTATTGTTGAATTTCTATTTTAGGATAATGGAAGAGCTCCTATTTATGATATTTTTTTTTTTAATGGAAAGAAGCAAAATAATAACTTGAAAAATTCTCCAGGATGCTAGATTGTGGGACCTGAATGAACCTTTTCATAAGTCTTACTGGAAATGTGTGGCTAAGATCCCCCAGATGGCCATGAAAGCCTGGGTGCATCTGCATGCGGCACTGCTAAGTTCTTTAGAGATACGCAGAAAAGGTACCATGCTTCTGGAAAAGAGCAATAAAAGTCACCCCATCTTCTCTGCTACTGCCCTCAAACTCATTACCTTGAAGTATTGTCACTAAACACTCACTTGAACTTCCTTGGAGTTTTTTGCATTTCTGGCAAATTCTACAAAATTTGCTTAGCGTAAATATTTCCACTGTTTCTGAAAATTCCTTTCAGTAAGACTGGATTTTAGAGATCAAGATACATATTAAACAAGTTTCTATTTAAGGTTAGATTCAGTTACAATTGCTTACAATAGAATATTACTATGGTGATGTTCCAATTTTCTGTAATTTTGTAGAAAATTGCTTAACCTTCATATACAGTCAATTCCACCTAAATTATAATCAATTTAGCAACCCATTTATTTTAGGAGCTTGAGTGTACAGACCAATCTGAAACAAAGTAGCCTTTCATTTACTGTATTGTAAGGTACTGATGTTTCATAGAATTAGCAGAATTTCTTTATGTTCTTCCCCTCCGTATAATAGACTTTTATATAGAATCTAGGGAAGTAGAAAACTATCTAGTGACATGTATCTAAAGTGTAAGCTGATCAAAGTAATGCAACTGATCCTTAACTGTAAAGAAATTGAGAAAGAAAAAAAAAAATCAACATGTGATTATACTTAGGCCAACAATAAGATTGACAAGATGTAGCTGCACAGCTGAATACAGACAAAATTGCATTAAATTGCTTTTAATTTACTTAAAGAGTTATTAGAACTTGTCTGTTCTAAAGATAATCAGTTCATAAAAATGCTGTGATATCTAGATCTATTTTAAATGTAAGTGCTTAACATGAGACTTAAGTTCACCTCATAGACATTCCAATGTGAAATTAATGTATGATATGAAATTACTATTATATTTTTCCCCTGTTTAGGTAAGATATTATTTCTTGAAAATACTTTCACAGGACTTTTCAAGACTGAAAATTTTGAATGGCTATTCCTCATCTCTAACCTGATTGGAAAGAATAAGGGGATTGGAAAGGATTATTACTTGTATGCATTGAACTATTATAAGTCACTTAGGGTATTTTCTAAGCTGTCTCTTCAATGAATATGAAGTTTGAGGGATGACAATAGAAAATAAAACTTCAGGGTCACTATAAGAAGAGGTCATACACTTCTACTCTATCTCAAAACTTCAGCAAATTATGTCACATTGCCAGACTTGTATATGTCTCTCAATTAGAGATGCCAAAGCAGTAGACTCCGTGGAATGAGCAATTTTGGTTAGTAAGAAATGTTGAAACTTTGATTTTCCATAAACAGAGCACCATTTCATACCCACTATTACAACAGACAGTTCCATCTTTATAGTTAAATTTGTTCTGTGAAGGCTAAAAAGCAGGAACATATGAGACAAACAAAAAGAAAGCCTTGTAATGCACAAGATTCAGAACAATGTTCTTCATATTTTTAATTTCTCTTTCCTGTTTTTGTTGGTACACTAAGCATATTTCTGTGAATGTACGATTTTTGGGTTCTCAAGTTGATCTTCCTGCACAGCTTATTTCCCTCGTGTTATAAAACTTTATTTGTGATATCACAAATGGTTACTATGGGAATGCTTTCATAGTCACAAAAGATTGAGTAGAGAATGATGAGGCAAGACAATCCCTTAGATTCTATATTATTTCATCCACTTGATAGTTATTTACCTATTTTGCATGCATTAATGTTTTTTTTCTGCTTTTCCTACTATTTCCTTGTATGTTTTGTGGTGTTCATTATTCACTTTGTCTTAAGGAATTCTGATGGGGTTTAGGCCAGCTACCTTAGACACTGAATTTGCAAGTTAATTTTAGACAACTGTTTTGCCAAACATCCTAAAATAAATGGGTAGGATATGTACATGGCCAGAGGATAAAGGCAGTTGCCCTTCTCTTACTATGTTAATTTGGAAATCAGTTCTAAAAAACAGCAAGTCCAGAAAAGATGGACATTTTGTGGTAAAAATGTGCAAGAATAGTGTATCTTTCTGATCAAGGTTTGTATCAGAAAATTCACACCATTGCACAAAGCACAAACTCTAATGGCACATAAAGAAATGAAGGCTTTGGAAAGATCTAATGAAGGAAGTAAAAGTGACAAACACTGAAAAGAAAATGGTATTTTGAGAGTTGAAAGCTATAGCTGAATGCTGTAGTCTAGCATTCACAACTGTAGGTGTGAAATGTATAGCATATTTTCCTTTTCCATTAAAACTATTATTTTGCTTGGGTACAGAAAATTTGGGGAAGGGAATCTGAGTCTCCACTTCAATCAATCTTCTCTATCCTGGTACCAAATCCCTACCTGGAGAATGAAAACAACAATTCTGAGCACTTTATACTAATGAGCCATTTTGTTGTCTCATTCACTCAGCCATTATATAAGTTTTAAAGCTTTATTCTGTGTTTGGGTTTGTGGGTATTTTTTATTCCAACAACAGCCATTGCAGAAACCTGCTTCCTGAATGATGACTGTTGTTACTTAAGATTTCAAAAAGTAACAGGCTTTTCATTAGTCAGTTGCATGTTTTATTAAATTTCTGTCCACGTAATGAGATGAATTACTGATCACTTTTTATGTACTATTTGTTTATGAACTGAGAACTATCCTGACTCTGGTAGGTAATTCATCACTGCAGTCATCTGCTCATTATGAGTTGCTACACAAATTGACTAGGTAGTTAGTATTCTGATCAGCTATGGAAATATAATTGGTAGAAAACGCTGACCCTACAGATTTCTTAGGGGAAAAAAAATCAATAAAACAAAAGACAGGAGGAGGAGCAGAATGCATCAGAACAAGAAATGAGAGGGCAAAAATTTGTAGGTCAATGTACTTTTTAAGGTTCAAAATTTGTTTTCAGTTGACACACCATATTATACTAATAACAAACATGTCATGAATCCCACTGTTTTTAATTAGATCCTTTTTCAGTTTAGTAATGAGCTATTACATTGTACAGTAATGAGAGATTTTCTATTATCTGTCAAAATAATCTGCTTTTCACAAAGAAATGCTGCTGAGGAAAGAACTCTTATGCCAGGTAACTGACCAGTTTATTCCTAAAATTAAGGCACAAAAGTAATAAGAAATTGGGGGTGGAGGTGGGGGTGTGGGGGGGGTAGGGTGTAGGAAAAAAAAAGAAAAAAAAATTTACTTCTATGGATTACTTCTGAAACACTGAATCTCGTGATACTCAAAAAAATGGTAAGAATACAAGTATTACTACTCTAGCAATTCCAAGTGTCCCTACGAGACATAAGAGTTATTATTATATTGCACCATGATTCAGGAAAGTTCTATATTAATTATTATTCTCCATTACTTTAAACACAACAGTCTCAGAGTTAGAATGTTAGTTTTACCCCAATAAAATTAGTAATATTTTTTTTTTTAGTGTACATATTTCTGATAAGATAGCTCATCAAATTAAACATTGCATATGCTTTAGACAATTCTGCATTGATTTGCATGCTTTAACAGAGATTTAATATTTTCTAAAATTTGAGTTTTGCAAATACTTACTCAAATGTGCTTGCTAATGTTGGTCTCAGAATTATTTATAAATTAACTTACAAATATACTTTTTTTTTTTTTCTGGAAGTTGAGTAATATTACATTAAGTAGTACCATATTTTCTGGAGAGTAAATTAAGTGGCAAGTAGTTTATAGATGTCATGAACAAAAGAGTCGGCCTTTTACATCAATCCCCATATCTGTTTAGCAGTAATTAATTCCTTAACTCATTGTTAATAGTTTTTGACTAGAGAAAAAATACTTTCAGCATCAGACTTTTTTTTTTTAGTGTTCTTGGATTTACATTCTGTGAAGATGATAGTAAGGATGTCTCAATGGCAAAGATGTTATCTTCTGTGAATAATACATTAAATAATCATGTTGTTTTGGTGCATTTTGTTCTTTAAATATGCCAGCAGTATTATTGTAGCCTTTTCATCAAATGTAGTCTATAGTCATAAGATTTTGACGAAATATATAGCATATAAGATTTTGGACTGGAGCATATCTACAATTTGGTATTAAAATGTATTTGATACAAGTTTATTTATAGTACCACCACAGTATCACCACTTAAAATAGCTAAGTAACATAGCATATTTCATACCAATCTGTATTTTCACAAACATTTAGTATGATTCTGTCCAAAACACCTCCTATATAGTACTGGTCACCTGAATGTCAAGTTAAATAAATAAATAAATACAGAAAATCTATGGAAGATATTAAAGCACTGATTCAAAGCATTTCACCCAAGAACTGCAATAAGACATTGCCTTTTTCCAATTTCCTCTGAGGTTTGCATTGGTATCATTAGGGTCTTCATGTCTGGAGAAGTAGTTATGGATTCTTTCTTGCAGTATTGAGTATGGTATGAAGCTGTGAGGAGAACCATGGAGACTGTTCCCGCAATGAGCTGTGTCCTTTAGCATTCTGAATGGATGCAACTGGAATCTGAAGGATTATACAGATGACCTCAAGAAAACTTCAGGAAACAGAGGTCAAAATTATCACCAGAATGTTCAGGGAATAGTAATTGCATATCCCACTGCAGACATGCTCTCTCAGCATTTGTGTTGACACTGAGCTCCAAGTAACTGGAAAATACAATTCTATAGCACTTCAATAGTGATACGAGCTGATTATAGGCAGCCAGTTAGGGCAAAAAAGATGTTTCAGATTAGGTTGAACAAATCTCTACAAATTTTTCTTTCCTTTTAAATAATCTCAAAAGACTTTTTCTAATTTGGAATTTGTATGCCCTCCAAATATGTGTAGCTACAAACATATTTCAAAATTCTTATGTGCCCAAGGAGAGCTATCTGACATTCTTAAATGCCAGTTTTAGCTGTTAAATAATATATATTAACAAGCAGTAGCAGCTTCTAGTGAATTGAAATGTTACCCTAAACTATTAAAATATTTTGAAGGTTGAAATGAGAATAGAGATTGTGAACTTTTCCAAAAGATCCAATTGTAATTCACAGAAATTGATTCAGGGAAGCACTATCATCTACATTATTCACATTATCAATGTGAGCGTTTGTGGTTTTATAGTCATTGACTCTACAATAAATAAAAAGACATTTTAGAATAACTTGCAGTGATGGTTGTTATTCTAATATCAGCCTTACATAACTCTAATTAGAAAGGAGATCTATGTGCACACACAGACATCTATAACCACTGTTGTATGTCAGCTTGGGTACACAAAATCCAAGCAATTAGGTGATTTTATATATGAAAAATACCTATTTACTCTTTTCCGACAGGTGTATTAGACAACTGTCACATTTCACACTCTGACAGAGATTACCCAAAACACTGAATTTCTCTATCAACCATTTTTTCCAAGTGAAAAGTAGGCTGGGTGAAGATATGCAAATGCCTAGCAGCTCATTGGGGAAGGGGAGGTCACTGTCAATCTATTACAGCTTACACTTGTAGAGAAAATATTTACAGAGTGTAATTTTGTGTTTACCAAGAACATCTGTGTAAATCAGTTCTCGCTCCCAGATATTTGAATGCAATGGAGTGTCTCTGCAGATGACTGAATGTTAGCAGGATATAGTCATAAAAGCAAACTTTTAAAGCATTGCTTCTTACTGGATCACACTTGGGAAATGTCAGGTCTGAGTTCACCAGTGCCTTGATGGTCATGGCCAGCCATACCTCGTGCCCCTCAGCCCTGCCCAGGGCTGTGTCCATCACTCTGCCTGTCTGGACACGGACTTTCTGATCCAAGTGGATTAAGCCCATGAACTGAAGAATATGCAGCTATTGCAGAATCTCATTTACACAGTTATGTTGGTTTCAGTGTCAAAACAAACTTCTTCTATTTTAATTATAATTATGTCTCAAGAGGCCAACTTAATGCAATCATTGCAAAAACATGAAAACACACTTACCACATCTCATCCATAGGTTTCTGAGATAAATGATTGTTTCCATATCATTATTTAATATCTATGTGATTTTTATTTTATTTTATTACACTTTAAAATTGAAAATATTTTCCACAAAGAAAAAACATTTACTGTAAAATGATATTTAAATACATACATAAATACAAAATACATAGTAAGTTCAAAGACATTTATCAGAAGAAAGATGTTATGTCTTGTGTTACTTCCTCCTCAGGTCTATAATGAGAAGAAAAATGGTACAAGGAGAGGAAGAAGAATAAAATGGGCAAGATGTGATCTAAATTTCTCCGTGGTGGCAATGAAAGGCTTATGGTAGTATAGAATATGTAACATTTTGCAGAAGTGGAAAGCTTCTCACCAGCCAAAGAATGAAAGAGAAAGAGAAAAAGGAGGTTTGGGAAAAGGACAAGAAAAGCAGTTGGCTCACTTTTCCTGTTATCCAGTATGAAAATGAAGCATTTAAAAGTTTTTATTACCACATACAGTACAGTTTACATGCACTAAAACATTATTGTACATTACTGAGTAAACTATGCTAATATAGGAAGGTCTTTCAGGGTATTAGTTAAACCCTTGCTAACAAACAATGGCTAACATAAACTAATGTAATGGATATATGGCAAAGGGAGAAAAAAATAACTACACCTATAAAATATATCAGAGTTTTGCAGTATTGTTTGCTGCAAATGTCAAGTGAAAATTAATAAATGCTACAGTTGCTGAACCATAATGGTATTTATCGAATACCTTTTAGTAGAAGAGGGAACTGATTTTCCGTAAGTAAGAAATTACAATGCACTGTGGAAGCATACATTTGAACTTGATTGAGCCCATGATAAAGGCTACTTATTTATTTCTTCATCATTTTCTACTATTTATAAATGTAGTGTAAAGCTAATGAAACATATATGGAAACTCTGGGATGTGTTCACCCACAGGCATCAAGTTTGTTCTTTTGGTGGATCAGAAAATATTATTTGGTTTTCATTGTAATCTAACTACTAATTCTCCAAAGTTCTACTGTTTCAAAGACAGTTAGGAATGTTCAACACTTCATATTTTCATGAATGCCTGTAAAATGTAGAGTGAAAATAACAATGATCTTCTGCAGCATCACCGTGTTCCCTTCCCTTAACAGTATGTTAAATACTGTTACAGGTCTCATTCTTGACTTTTCACCTTACTTATCAGTAACAAGAGCTTCTTTAGCAATAAGTGCTAGAGGATAAGAAAATAAATATGGAAAAAGAAAGGTTATTAATTAGTTCTATAAAATCTGATTAAATTAGACTAAATCCATTGTCCATGCATACATGTCCACATAGACAAATCAGGATAATATACAAAGTACACTCTGACAGATGTCATTAAAACAGTACTTCTTTTAAAAATATAACAAATACAGAAAAGGTAGGCTAATTGCAACCTACACATAATAAATAAGTGTTACTTAATTGATTTTAGAGGGCTTATGTTAAAAATATTTTTTTAAAGTAATGTGTAAATAATTAACTAAGTCCAAGCGTCCTAGTATTATTTCTGGGAGAAGCAAAACAAACATTTTTTCATGGAAGACATTAATTTTTTTTAAGAAAATATAAAGGAAAAAATTTATAAATAAATAAAACCATACGATAATAAATCATGCATTTTTGTACTTGTATTTCCCCTGGCATTGCTGAAAGATGGTCAAGATCTTTGGGTGCAGCTCAGTAAGCTGCAACCTTAGCAAAGATTTCCTCAAGGCCTATCCAGTAAGAGTTTATCCAGTTTACATCGTTCTTCCTTTCTAAAGTATTCCACTTAAAGGGAAAGTACACAGAATACAGAGAATCAACCACATTCATACCATGCAAAGCCATCTAATTGAGGTGTCCTGAAAACAAGCAGCAAAAATCCATCTTATCCCAAAAGGTGACTTTTATGATGCTCACACAGAGCTCACAAACACCTAATCCAAATTGAGGCAAAGTATTACCTAGTTTTCAATTATCTTTAGTCTTGACTATATTTTTTCCGAATTTTGACATTAGTAACATTATTTTCAAATAATAGTAAAAAACTGAGGACAAATAGATTTATACTGCTCAAATGAAGCAGAAATCAGTGTGCATAAGGATGGCAGAACTGGGCCTTACATGACCTTCCAGAAAGACCGAAACTTTGAAAATACTGTTTATTATTATTATGTATCCTTCCCTCTTTTCTATTCTGAATTATATCAATAGGGATAGTGTTAGATATTTATAATACATCTCTCAAATATTCTGTTTTCATTGTAGCTGATTGTGCTTTTTTATACTGTGTTGTTTTGATGATTATGATTATTTAGATGTTTATTTGATGTTTGAAATGCACTTAGTTCTATACTGAATGATTTTGCTATCTTTGCTATTGATCTTAATGTGGTCTTTTTCTTCCTTTTAGATTATGTAGAATATGGGTAAGAAAATTTGAGAAAAGTCTTACCATGTTCGGAAAGGAGGTGAGGGTTTAACAATTTCATCAAACTATTTCGTGCAGCCAGTTTCACCTTTCTGTCTTCTCAGTCAACAAGTGTCTTAAGCAAAACAGGATATAATCTGCTTTGTACCTGTCAAAGACAGTTCTGCATAGAGTTGCAAATTTCTATCCTGGATTCCCAAAAGTGTGATATATTACCAAATAAACTTTTTCAGAAAGAATTGCCATGCGATTATTTGGGAAAAGGGGTTGAGTCAAATGTAAAAATTCTCCTTAACTTAGGCACCACTTCTGCGTCAAAATACTCATTGCTGCTTTTCACATTTTAGGCTTTTTTATCAAAACCAAAAATCAAGATACTGTAAAATTACAGGACAAAAACTTTCAAATGTCATTACTTTAGCAGCCCAAAGTCCTATAGGAACATAATTGTATGAATTTTGTCTATCTGATGACTTGACATATGGAACTCTGCCACTCTTTCCTGGAACCTGATCTCTCTTTTTCTGATATTTTTCCTTAGTAAACTAGTATAGAACATAGCACAGCATAGCATAGCATAGCATAGCATACCATACCATACCATACCATAACATAAAATAACATAACATAACCTCTTCTACAACATCACAGTTTTCATTACAGTGTTTTGTTAGAAGGTGTTATGCCTTCATCAGAGCCATGGCACTTTGATAAAGCACTAGTACAATATATCATCAAGAAGCTGCACAGGGTGATGTATTGGTGTAATACATCAAAATGCCACTGCTCATGAGAGGTTTGATCCTGCTTCTGCTGAAGTCTGTAGAATATTACCATTGAGTAAAATGAAAAGATCAGGACCATAATGTGCTTTATACAGAATTACTTTTATATCTTCTTTTTTCATCCTATATTTTTTTTAAACTTTGCTATATTTAGTATCTTACTTTAATATTTATTGAAAGTTCGTATTGTAGCATTTAAGAGAAAAAGACATAGTGAATTATCAAATGTGTATGTATTATTCTTGTTTCCAAAATCACTGGGGATTTATAGGACAAGAAAGGGAGAGGATTTTGAGTTTGTATGGCTTGCACTGTGAGATTCACTTTGTTCCAGTGGGAATAAAAACCTTAAACACTGGCAATATAAACAAGATTTGTGTTGGAAATACCATAAGAAGCTGAGATTATAACAACAGCAATAATGGCCTAGGCCAATGATCACATTGATTGGTAGTATCCTCGCCCTGACAATGCCTCAATGTCACTTACTTAGACCAGAGTAAAAAAGAAAACCAGAACAAGCATATGATTCTACCCAGTGTTTGGCACATTCAAAGTCTTTGCTATCCTTTTTTGCCACTTCTGTGCCCAGTCTCACAGAATGCTTTCCACCTACCTTTTTACAGCCTTCTAAGACCCACCAAATCATTCTGAAGGAGTTCCTAGCAGTGTATGCACAACTTTGAGATGAGTTGCAAATCCAAATTATTGTTGTTGCTTTTATGATTAAACATCACACTTCTCTGCCATTCTTACAACATCGTTCCAAAGAGATGTCACTCTAAATGGGGGCATTTTGATACTGTCTCCCACAGCATTATCCTACAGAAAGTGATTGCTCATAGCTTGGAGAAACGTAGTCTACACTGGGTTAAAAGCTGGCTGGACGGCTGAGCCCAAAGGGTAGCAGTAAATGGAGTTACATCTGGCTGACAACCAGTCACAAGTGGTTTCCTCCAGGGTTCAGTATTGGGGCCAGTCCTGTTTAATACTTTTATTGACGATCTGGATGAGGGGATTGAGGGGTAGTGTTGATCTGCTGGAGGACAGGAAGGCTCTGCAGCGGGATATGGACAGGCTGGACCAACGGGCCAAGGCAAATTTTATGAAGTTCAACAAGGCTCAGTGCCGGGTCCTGCTCTTGGGTCACAGCAACCCCACACAGTGCAATGGGCTTGGGAAAGAGTGGCTAGAAAGCTGCCTGGTGGAAAAGGACATAGGGGTGCTGGTTGATGGCTGGTTGAATGTGAGCCAGCAGTGTGGCCAAGAAGGTCAATAGTATCCTGGCTTGTATCTGCAACAGTGTGGCCAGCAGGACTAGGGAAGTGATTGTCCCCCTGCACTCGGCACTGGTGAGGCCACACCTGGAATCCTGTGTTCAGGTTTGGACCCCTCACCTCAAGAGGGACGTAGAGGCGCTGGAGTGTGTCCAGAGAAGGGCAAGGAAGCTGGTGAAGGGTCTGGAGAACAAGTCTTAATGAGGACCGGCTGAGGGAACTGGGCTTGTTTAGTCTGGAGAGGAGGAGGATCAACAGGGAACCTTATTGCTCTCTACAACTCCCTGAAAGGAGGCTGTAGGCAGGTGTGGGTAGGTCTCTTCTCCCACATAGCAAGTGATAGGACAAGAAGAAATGGCCTCCAGTTACACCAGGGGAGATTTATATTGGATATTAGGAAAAACTTTCTTCACTGAAAGGGTGTTGAAGCTTTGGAACAGGCTGTGCAGGGAGGTGGTGGAATCACCATCCCTGGAGGTATTTAAAAAAATGTGTTGATGAGGTGCTTAAGGACATGGTTTAATGGTGGGCTTGGCAGTTCTGGGTTAACAATTGGACTTGATGATCTTAGAGATCTTTTCCAACCTAAATGTTTCTACGATTCCATGATCCTAAAAATTAGTTGCCTATCAGGCCAATAAAAGACTAGTGAATATATATGTTTTCATTGTGATGTTTTCTAATATTGAGTTCTGGAACTGCATTTTTCCTGTAAAAAAAGAGAAAGGGTTTATCCTTCTATAGGCTTATTAAAACAGGTTCAGGATCATTCTAGTGGTGTAATTACACAGTCCTTAGTGTCATGAAAATACCCATATATTCACATATATCTTTTTCCTGATGTAAAAAGTAATTATGGATTGTTGTGCAATAATTACTACCAGATTAAATTCACACTGGTCAGTAGCATTTGAGGGATGTCTGTCATTTAAGTCCTTCCCAAAACACTGAGTTAGATTTCTAATATGATCTTTTAAAAATAATATGTGTGACATAGTCACATACAACTTTTTAGCACCAGCTTTCTTGTAAGCTATAGTACATACTCTGTTGCAGAGTGGACTTCACTGTTTTCTAGTTTATGTAGAAGTGAAAACCTAAAAACCACATATATTGCAAAAAGTCCTCCTACGGTTTAGTCTGCTACAATTTTCAAACCTGAAAGATATTATCATACTATGAACATACTTACAGCAGAATGCATTTACACCTAAAGTTTGTTATTCAATTTTTGTATCTGTAGCAGTAAATTTCTTTAAAGCATATAATTGCCATAGACATTAAGCCAAAGGAAAAGCAAACATGAAAATAGGCAAGCTATTGAAGTGAAATTCAGACAATTTTTGAAGCTTTTATCTGTAATACTATGTTGCTTTCAATCCCTAGTCTTCAAAACAATCTTTGAAAAGGTAGCCAAATATAAATGGATGGAACATTTGTTGAGTAGTCCTTGAGAAACTGATGCCTTAATTTTTGGATTCCTGGGCACTTTCAACTCTCACAGTTTAACTTTTGGTTTTCTAAAGACAAATTGCAACAATGACACTTTATTGCAACAATGACACTTTAATATGCTTGCTTCTTCTACTTTTCTTTCTTTCCCCCCCCCCCCCCCCCAAGAGACAAACTAAATAAAATTAATTTAACTTTATAAACACTAAAGTAGTATACTTTTTTTTTTTTCCCTGGGACCCTGGATATTAAAAGTATAGAACAGAAAATTGTGGTTTTCCTAAGGTTTTTTTGATACTAGATACCATAAAATAAAAGGTTACTTCATCTTTTGAATATTTGAGCCACAACATTCTCTAAATAATGTGAAGAGCAACCCTGCTTAAGAGGAAGATTTGGTACATACGGCAGTGTGTTCTTTTTAAAACCAATAGGAATAATAACTATGACTGTAAAGGGAAATATTGCATTACTACCTCAAGATGCTGGTTACTTTCTTAATGTCTACTGAAGGCTACTTAGTGATGGGAAACTACAGTTACAAATAAGACATTGAGAAAGTCTACTTACTGTCAACAAGGTTTACTAACAGATTAATGTAATAGCAATTGTGTATATTTTTAGAGAGGAAATAGGAATTACAGGGAAAGATGGGTGACTTAGTCTTCTTTCTTCTAGAATTTACATCCAACAAATTTAGTTGCTAAGAGACTGGAATAGAAAATAGCCTCCTAAATATCAGTTCAAAATGATACAGCTGTCATATGGCTTACTTCTGGATTTTGAAAGACAGCAATGGGAAAAGAGTACAAAATTCATAAAGACAGCTCAGAGATGTTGAGGTTGTAAAACCTGGAACATGTTTAACAAAAAATGAACTTCTAAACAAATGTAGTTAAATAAGAAAATCCTTATCTAAGGATATTATTAAATCCATTTGCAGTTACCCTGTCCAAATCAATTGGTGTGGTCATCAAGGAGTGGTCAGTAAAGGATCTTTTATTAGTGTTAACAGCATCATTAAAATCTAAATATAGCATAAACTAGCAGGGTTTTTAGCCTTAAATATCAGTTTCACAGCCAAAATTCATGATCAACAAAATTAATAGGAACTACAAGATGCGTACAAACTTATGCACAGAGCTGGAGAGAAGCAAAAACTCCTGAAAACTAAAAACAATTTGAAAGCTGCAGGAAAAATAGGCAACATGCAGCAATGACATTACCTAAGTGAAAAAGTAGCACAAGCTCACTCTCTCAGTCTCCCTTGATATCAGAATGTTAAAACAGTAACCACCACAAAGGAAATCTATAAGAAAAAAAAGACAGGCGTGGAGTGGTGCATTTAATCATTGCGGAGAACCACAGATGGTCTAGAGGAGTTTCACAATTTTTAACAATCGAGAGAAAAGAGCTTCTCAAAAATTTTGAATGCATGCTAATAGTTTTCATGTATGATCTATAACAATTGGCTAAAATTTATACTTTAGTAAAATAAGAGTTTTATTTATTAGATGTTAACATCAAGTTTGGGGGGTTTAAAAGGGCAATGACAATTCATCTGGAACTGAAGTCAATGGGAGTTTTACCATTGTTATCAGCGAAATCAGAATAAAGCCACAATAACCACCTTTGACTATCATAATCTAAAGTCTTATGACTGTCTTATTTTGAGTTTAAAAACTATCAAATAGAGCTTTAAAATAAATAATCAAATAAAGGTTTACATGAGTCTATCACACTGCTTGTTTGCATAGAGTTTTCAGTAACTGCACATGTATCTGAGCATATCTATATGAATATGTAATTAAACATGTGTAATACATATATTTCATATGCAAATACACTGAAGGAATGAAACATTGAATCAGTGATGGTTTTAGTAGATTTAATATTAAAGAAATTTTCTACTGTTCAAACTTGGGAAATTCTTAAGAGTTAAAAGAGCTCAAAGAGCAACAGGTGAAGTACATTCCTCATGTAAAGGCTCCAAAACTATAGGAATGGTCCATGCATCCAGCATTTCTGCACGCTGGGGAGAGTATGCCTTATATCAAGAAGATGGAATAGCAATTCTTCCAGCACAAGGAGTCTGTAAAATACTGCTTTAAAGAAAATGGTACTTAAATTTTTGCTTCATAAAATAAGTAGAAAAGTGTAAGAGTTACAAATATTATATTCTTAAGATTCCATCTAAACTAGAAAAGAGAAACAAAAACTAGACCATCAAACAAGTCTTTCAGGAAGGCAGAGGGCGGGGGCAAGAAAAAGAAAAGAAAAATATATCCATATAAAAGTACTACAGTCAATTCCTAATCTAATCAGAAATTATTGATTTCCATGTAGATTTTCTTGCATTTCATGGCACCAAAAAAGCTATGAAGAAAATATTTATTGTCACCTTTCTCCTTCATCTTCTCCTTCTGTACCTGTCAAGTGTATCAATGTAAAAGTGTTTTACCAAATTTTCTGAAACCTTGATTCTTTTTCCATAATATCTGCAAAATGCCTTGATTGGCATTGTGAAGTCTGTTCATTCTTGAATATACTGAATTGAAATTACTGAAAGTAACTACTCCTGTCCAAAGGCAGCAAGTTCTGCTTCCTTGAGGCCAGTTCAGTGCAGGTGAAGATCGATGAGCAGGAAGAATTTTAAACCACTTTGGCACTAGCTAAACTGAAGAAAGGTGACTGATTTGGGGCCAGAAATTGAGATAAGGAAATAGTGAAGAATGTAATGAGCAAGAAGAACAAGAAACATTAGTACAAAAGACCAGTATTATTTTAGCAACAACTGTCTAAAATATTTATTTTCAGAAGCAGTATTAGCATCTTTTAATTCTGTTCATATAGCCAATGGAAAATGTCCTTTCTGAAAACTTTGGTGCTAGTTTAATATTTGTGTATGTAGCATAGGGCTGAATATGCATGTCTCATTTAATAAATGTAGCTTATAGTTCATTACACTTCATTATCAGAACTTGAAAGTTATGTAATAGAGTAGATCCTAACTATAGTCTGCGCTGGAAAAAGAAAATAGTATTTGTTTATGATTTTACATTTTAGTCCATAGAACTTCCTGTCTGATGTCAGGACCTGTTTATCACCTTAACTGAAATATAACGATACAGAACAATATAGAATATTTCTTTATTCCAAGAGGCATGCTCAGTGATGAGATTGCATCAGTGATAACGTCCTTCAGAAGTGGTAAATTACTGTTTCAGTGTAAGAGTACTGCACTAGGACCCATGTAGAAGACATTGTATTTGAGGAGTCAGTGACATTGATCAGGCTATGTATGATATATTAGGGCTGTACGTAGGACATGAGAAGCCTGTATGTTACTAATGTAATTGATAACTTCAAATATCTTTGGGAAAGCTAAGCTGCATGATCGAGGGGTGTAATCTGTTGATCCTGACTGAGAGACCATTGTACACCAAAGAGCTGTTGATCCATATAACAACTAACCTGAGTGATTAGTCCCAGGCCTGCGGTGTGCTGCACTGTGCTGCATGTCCAATATGGCCTTTTGTTGCACAGATCCCTTAGCCACAGGGCAACCTCATCCAGCTCATTGGAAGAGAGGAGCCTGTAGACATCTCCCACTTGGTACCAATGGTTATCTAAAAGTGCAGTAAGAGCTTCCTATGAGACTAATGTTTTGGAATAGAGTTGTTTCCTTGCAAGAAAGCTGTATAATAGCTGGAATGACCAAACAGAAGGAACCTCCGTTTACCGATCTGTACAGCATGCCATTGGAAAATCTATCTGGGGTTCATCCAGTGATGCAGTTCCCACCATCTAAAGAAACATAAGATTTACTTGCTAACTATATTCCTCTTTTTATTCTATTTTATTAAACCAGCTATTTTATGAATCCATTTGTTGTTGCACCTTTCTTATTGGGACCCAGGAAGAGCCCTGCACTGTCTCTCTCTCTCTTGCTGCTCACTCCCACTGCAAAACAGGTACTTCTTTTCCCAACAAAATAAAAAATGAAATCATAAGCCTCTTTCAAGATTCCTTTAAACAAGAAGTCAAATACTACATAAAGATAATACAGTTTGTAGGCATATTGAGACTGAAACTTTTTTTACACTTTAACCCTAGAATTATTAAAATAAAATTTATAGCTATTAATTTAAAATATTTCTTTAATTTCTAAGGAAGTTAAGTTATTAACCAGTAGTACAGATAGATGATTCTCATGGTTTTAACCAGGGCTGGTAATTAAGTGCCATGCAGCCACTCGCTCACTCCCCCATCATGCAGGGGGATAGAGAGGAAAATCAGAAATACTCAAGTGTTGAGATAAGAACATTTAATAATTGAAATAAAACAATAATGAAAGAACAATAATACCAAAACCAGTTATAATGAAGGCTGGGTGGGGGGAGGAATGAAATCCAAAGGCAAGGAAGAAAACAAGTGATGCACAGTACAACTGCTTACCACCCGCTGCCAGATGCCCAGCCAGTCCCCGAGCAATGATTGGCAGACCCCAACCAAGCCCCCACATTTGTATACTGAGCATGACATCCCATGGTATGGAATACCTCTTTGGCTAGTTTGAGTCAGCTGACCTGGTTGTGTCCCCTCCCAATTTCTTGTGCCCCTCCAGCCTTTTTGCTAGCAAGGCCTGAGAACTACAAAGTCTTTGAGTTAGTAAAAATATTACCCAGCAACATCTAAAACTATCAGTGTGTTATCAACATTGTTCTCACACTAAAGACAAAACACAGCACTGCACCACCTACTAAGAAGAAAATTAACTCTATCGCAGTTGAAACCAGGACACTTATTTTTTGAGGTGCATATTCTCCAAATGATTTCTTTTCCTCTGTAGCATTCTCTACTGCAAAGTCCATGATACCTTCCCAATTCAGTAAAGCATATACCTAGTGTTTCATTTACGTCTTACGAATAATCACGAGCCCCAAAATCTATCAGGACCACAACCAAGAAGTTATGATATCAGTAGATATAATTAAATTCACACACACACACACAAATTGTTTGACCTCAAATTTAGATGGAATTGTTTTTTGCAAGAGTGAAATCTTGGCTATATTTAGACTTGAAAGGCCAGCATTTCATCAAACCAATTATAACCATGATGATACTGCATTAAAGCGTACAGGACATCTTTCTCTTTCTAGTCATAGCAGTTACAGAATAGTAACTGTTTCTTCTGTCCTAAAAAAAAGGCTTTTCATGTACCTATCTTGTTAGACTCCAGCCACATAAAATAAATTCCGTCACTTTGAATACCTGGACTTTACAAATAAAATTTCTTCAAATGATGCCATATTTAACGGTCTTTTATATGAGATTCATCCATACATCTTTTAACAGCAGCATACATTGACTATATATATCCTAAGCTTCTCTTTAGCAGACATGCTCGGCAGAAAAATCTGTGAGAAGTTTGCATTACCGATAGCTTTATGCGGTTAATTTGACACCTCAGGAGTGCATATCTGTTGCACTCTAAAACGTTTTACACTGCAGTTAATAAAAGGCTGTGTTGTGCCTGAAGTGCTGCTGTACAAGCAAAGGATGAAAAGTTCAAACACTTCCACAACATACTCTGTCGTAACTGCTTGTCATAGCTTTTTCACTGAACAGAACTTAAGAAGAACGTTTCCAAAGCCATGATGGAGAATTTTTTCACAAACTATTCACTATCAGAAAATGTTGGGTTTTTTTATGTAGCAGAGAAAACAGTAAATGGAAATGTCATTTAAATATATTGACAAATTTTGAACATTCTGAGTGCCTTCATTTATGTATGTTCTCATGGCTAGCATGCTCTGATTAAATTGTGTACCTCAAAGAATAAAGTCAAATAACATCTGCTTGGAATTTAAAGCATGAACTTCTAAACTTTACAGAATACTAATGACTACTGTTGATTATTTCTTCAGAATCTTTCTCACACTGGCCGCATAAAAACCTCGAGACTTCTAAGGTTCTTTATTGGCATTTCAGTGCCACCTGCTTAACACTTCAGTCACTTCCTCTTCAATAGACCCCCAAGGATTCAGGCTCAGTTACAACATGAATAACTGTGGGATTTGATCTGTATGTTCAATGCGATGAGAAGTTATGTGGAAAGATTGATGCAAAGTATTAGAGGCCAAATAGTATACAATGAGGTTCCGGATGTTCAGTGAATCAACCAAAATTAGAATCCTTTTACATGATTTTTATTCTGTTTTTTACCCTATGAAACCCCTTTATCATTTTTCTTTGTGCATCTGACTTTAATTTGAATTGAATAATTAACATCTTCATATGTTTAGCATGTTCCCAAAGTCCTGTTACTATCAGTGTTTTATGGTAAACTCAGTACTTGGGAATTCACTATTTGTATGATCTCATTATGCAATATTACAGGTGTTTTGTGTCAGCTGTTGTTTATCGTGGATGAGTCTGTTTGTTAATTCATTACCTTGCTGCTTGAAGGGTGCTCTTAAGGAATGCAAATGTAAACAGACACTTCTTTTTCAGTGTCTTACGTATTTTTACGGCCCACACCATGAAGGGCCAGCAGCATGGTGAAAAGAGACTCTATACTATAGCTGTACTATTCTTTTTCCAGAAAAAAAAAAAAGAGTAAAAATATAATAAAAAGTAATGAAAAATTAGAAGAGATTGACCCAAAGACAAGCACTTTTTTCCCAGATTTACTAAGTCTTATAAAACCAACTGAATAAAGAAAGTCATCTGCATTTTTTTTAATTAAACTTGTTCAGTATGAATTATTAAGTTACCAAATGGTAAAGATGAAATCAACAAATGTTTCATGATCTGCAAATATTTTTAGGAGTAATTGGAAATTTTACAGTAACAATAAATAGTAAAAACTTAACACTGTGGTGGAGTGTAATAATTTATGCAGACATGCCACTTCAGTTTATATATTTATTTACTGCTTGCTCCTTCTCCAATGCCTTTGAAGACAGTCAATTTCTGCACTTTTGCAATCAACTCACTTTTCTTTTTAAAAGGATCAGTAAAAAAAGTTTTATGCTTTTAAACAAGCAAACACATTATTGTATTTGAAACTATTTGTATATATGTATTTCTGATGCTGTTAAAATGAAAATAATGTGACACTTACAAGATGTGCTCAGCTTGTATTACCTGTGTTTGAAAGATACTACATCAACATTTATTTTTCCATCTATAATACAGTCTGAAATGATTTCCACTAAAAAGAAGAAGAAAACCAACAGAGGAAGGTCCTAAATATTATAATTCCTATATATAGAAATAATTCATACTTCCAAAGAATTTAGCTTTACTTCAGCTGACCTAATGAGCACATCATGAAGACAACGCAAGATGTTGGTGCAGTTCTGTTGGCTTAGTGTACTTGCAGGCTATAAAACACGTCAAAACCAGTTTTAAAAATGTGATTCATAAAGCTTCCCATAATATCAGACTCAGAAATGTGTATATTTAAATAATCTGTCTGACATAGCAAATACATTTGAATCATTCAGTAAGCATTAAATCTGAAAACGATGCATGCAATCTCATCAGAAGTCTGTATGTGAAAAACATTGCTCAAATAAGTTCTGCAGCTAGTCAGAATTGTTTCCTGACTTTCTAAATATTCTTTTTGCATAAATTATCAGCCTTTTATGTATTATAACTTCAATGGTTTTTAGATTAAAACAGTAACAAGAATCAAAAAGCAATATAAATATAGTTTACACAAGAAGACACAGCACACATTACTAACCTACCAAAGTCAGCAGCAACAAAAAAATCAATGAAAATTTACCTTTCATTTGTAGTTGATTGGTAATGAATAATTTAGCTTAATAACTATAATTTACAAATAATCTATTTGATTTACTATTCAATTTCAATGATGTAGCTGAGCATAAAATCTTTTTTGTTTGTTTTTTTTTTTTATATTAGAATGAATTTAGTGTAAGGTGAGCTAAAAAGAACAGGAAATTTTCTTCCTGTGTCTAAAAACTTTACTAGTATTTGATACCACTTTTGACTTGCAAAACCAACTCAACCATATGCATACACACTATTTCAGGGTGTATGCACAATATAATAAATTGCTATGGTATACTATTGGAGATAAAAGAAAGAGAAGTGCAAGCTGAAAACAGAGAATGTAAGACTAGCACTATCATAAAAATTCTTATTCTGGAAAGCTATAAAAAAAAAAGCTATTCCTTTAATTCAGTTATACTTTTCCAATAGTTTTCACCATTAGAAAATACTAAACAATGAATCAATAACATGGAAGGGAAAATAATCAAAAAGTAATTAAACTAAAACTACTTGATTTTCTTTTCAAGCACTCATTTGATGAACATAATGATGAGAAACAGAGATCCTTTGAGAGAAAAAAAATCATTCACTTTCAGTTATGTGAGGTATTGTCAATTAAGCATACTGAGTTTGTAAAGCCAGCTAACATACATCTATATGTAAGTGATGTTGCAGCTGAAATCATGAGACCACATTTCATTGCTTTTAGGAAAGATCCTGAATTAAAAAACCTGGTAATTCTAAAAACAGAACAGGCCAATAAACTAGTCTGTTAGATTCTGTAACAATCCCATACTTAGTATCAGTCATCCTTTGGGAAGGATGTAGTGTTGCTTCTGCTACAGAAGTAAGTAATAGTATTTAGAGTGGCCTGCAAAATGTCAGCATTTCTACCAGAAGCAAACTCAACATAAAATTTCTTCAGCTATAAATACATGTTTTCCATCAGGCCCTTATTTTGCATGTGTGAACACGTACGTGCATACATCTGCATGTCCATAGTCCTTTTGATAGCATCTCTGTCATCCTAATACGAAAAATGATGGTACTCAGAAAATCTGTAGGTATTTTAAGATGACCTCTGGAGTGAGTGGTTCTGAATCAGACATAAGACATTGTGGTTTTGAAATGCAGCCTCCCTGAGGCTTTTTGAGGGTAAAAAATAAACTATATACTCTGCAATTATTGCAGGTACTTTTCCTCCTTTTATTATGAGAAACCCAATATCTGGACAAAATCATGAGACATTCATTAACTTGTACAATAAGTTCAATGCCTCAGCCAAAAAGACTGCTTAACAGATTTCTGCCTACACTGTGTTTTAAAATGGTAACAGAATAAACGTAATTCTAAGAGCAAATATGCATACAGTGAAAAATTCCATTCTGTAATAAGTGTTCATTAGCAATAATGTGGAGACCCTGGTCTCATTCAACATTCCTCTATTCATAATTATGCATATGTACATTTTTTGAGCTATGCAACAATGAGTTTTCATCATGTCAGCCGTAATGATTCAAAACTGTTATGTTCTTGACTCAGTCACATTACACATTCAGATTTTTGAAAATATAATTGGGTTCAAATATAGAATACAATTGAAGCCCAGGATACCTGTATTACAATGCCCAGAATTCTAAAACTATAGCTATGAATTTATTTTTAATTAACAAAAATATACTTATGCTGCTGAAGAGTGTTCATATATTTATATGTAACTGGTAGATAAATGATTATTATAGAAGTGTCATCTCAAGGCTATTTCTCTTATATATGTGGTATTACCCAAAACCATCTTTCCTGTCTGAGAAGGTGACATTTAGTAGTCTGCACAATATGCTAAGGCTTTTAAAGTGAGGAATATAAATTCACAGCTCTTGTTAAATGACTCGCATACAAAAATAAATAAAAAAACCAGTATTTCAGTCATTTACCCAATTTCTGTCAGATAAATACTGTTTCCATTGTGCAATGACACATGTTGACTCTGAAGAGCCTGTTGACTCTAATTGTTTGAATGACATAATCTAATTGGTCTGATTAGGAAAGTAGATGCCTGGAATCATAGTTCAAGTGAAAAAAGATCTGCTTTGCTAAACTACCAATTAAAATTATAAAAAACATTATTCTAGAGATTTTGAAATTGATATTGCTCATTAAATGCTCATTTCATAATTCTGAAAATCATCAGAGTCAGTATATTTATTTTGAAAGTTCTGCTTCCCTAACAGTGAAGCAGTTTTGTGCTGGAGTGTTAATGTGTCCCCCTTTCATTTGTTTACTTTTTTCATGAGGTGCCATGAATCTGAAGTAACAGTGATCTTAATAAGGGACAAAGGCAATTTTTACTATCATTGTGAGTTTCAGCATGAGACTTCTAAAAACTTCCTAATGGAGGAAAACAAGACTTTGTTCATTAGGTGCACATTAATGTTGTCCATGAATGTTGACGTGCTTATTATTTTCATTAGACTGAAATCTACAGATACATTGCACATATATAGTCAACTAAAATATAATGAAGGTATTTTCCTCTCTTTTAAAGAATAATTTTTCACATGCACAGTGTTATGATTCTTTGTAACTAAGCAGGCATTTTCTTAGAAGTCATAGATAAATCACTTTAAAGGAACTATTTTTTTCCTGTGTCTCTAATGGAAACATATAATTCTTCAATTTAATAATTTTCAAACTCTATGGCTTTAACATTATGAGTGAACAGAGAATTGCTGTGCGTAATTTACTGATGTAGAGATTTTTGCAATAAAGATTAGTAAAAGTTTGAAGAGTAGAAGCTTACACGGTGAAAAAATATTTTGGAATAAAATATAAATTTTTCCTCAACTGCAATAGTATAAGTCCCAGAAGACAGCTATAAAAATATTTTTAGAATAGGAGGTAAAATGTAATTCCTATTTAAAAATGATAGCTTGATAACACAAAGATCCCAGAAGATAGTGCTCTGTAAGAATAAATTCACCAACAATAAGTAATTGGCGACAGCGCTGCTGAAACTTGGAGAACTATTATTCTCTTTCTACATGAAATATCTATTAACAAAAATACTGCATTAAATACTGTGCATCTGTTCAGCTATGCCAGCAAAATGATTCCTAAGAGTGAAATGATGTGAACTCAAACCACACATCAGGAGTCAACTGGCAGAATAACAAGTCGGGGTTTGTGCCAAGGAGGAACAATGACACAGATTTTTATTCTATGACAACTGAGAAATTCCTTGAGCATAAAGATAAGGGAACTACATAATGTTTTTATTGATTTTTAAAAGGCACTTGATAGACTGTGTCAAAAGGATTATTCTGCATCTTGGACTATTACCGTACCCTACAAAGCTAAGAGCAATTACCCCTAACTTAAACAAGGACATGGAAAGCACAAAGAAAGTTCACAGTTCACTCACTGATTGTTTTCTCCTCAGACATTTCCTTTCATCTCATCTAGTCAACTGTATTTTATGAGTACATCTGAGAAAATAGCTTAAAAACAATTGCTAGAGCTGATCTCTGCTTTCTAGACTGTATTAACCCAATAACTTGAGGCTTTAGAGCCAGTTCTTCAAACCCTTGAAGACAGTTTAAGATTTAGATTTCAGATTAGGAAAAGGCAAGAAAATAATGTCTGAACAAAATGAATAAACTAGGTAGAGAGAACAGTAAATTTGAAGCAGAAACAGATGAACTGCTTCAATAAAAATTACTACATGCAATAACGTTATAAGAAAACAAGACTCTTGACTTAATCGACCCAGCAGTAGGGAAAAAATAAGGAGCCTGTAAGATATATCAAACCCATAATCTGTAATGTAATAGAAAAGAGTTAAACTTATTATGCTGTAGATGTATGTATACCAATCTAAGAGACAAGGCATCTCAATAGACTAAGAACTAGATACAGAATGCATGTTTTGGAACATTGAACCCTGTAAGACCTGAAGAAGGCAATGTGCCTGAACCTGGTAGAGCAGTTCAAACTCATTCTTCCTACACCTAATAGCAGACAAAAAAATGTCTCCTGGGAGAAGCGTGATAGGGGCTCAAGGTCCTTGTTTTGCAAAAGTTTTATCTACCAAGATAGGAAGTACCACAGATTTTACTGTTTTATGCAGTGGTTCTTCTGCATTTATGCAAGCAGTAGGATACTTTGGACATTGAGATCTTCTGCCTAAAAGAATTCAAATCTGCTGTCTCCTTGGAATTTTTTTTAAATTATTCAGATTAAAGATTGAGAAGGATCTACATCATCCTCATTCTTCATATTGAAATTTGTGTGTATATTACTGTAGTTTTAGCTACTCATTTTCAGGAAGAAGCTAGAAAGTTTTAAAGAAGGGATCAGGTGATAATAGTTTGCAGTAGTAGTAAAGAGTCCTTTTTTTACCCTTTTTCCTAATTTTTTCCCTAAGGTAAGGAACCATCATTAGGCAAACCATCTGATTCTTATAACCAGAAACATTTCACTATATGCAGAGTCAACGTTACTATAAGTGTTTAGACACTTATATGATATTGTATATTGCTTATATTTTATATATCATGCAAAAGATACCATCAAGCAATATTTTCTAATAGAAAATTGTCTGAACCAGAACTCAGAATATCTTAACTGCATTCTTAACTTGTAACCTTTTACTGCAACTTTATAATCTGTAAAGTGAATGCAGTGGTTGCTCCAATGTAACATCTATGTACTTCCATTTTCCATTTGAGATTAGAATGATATTATTAGTCTTATTTTTTCACTTACTTAATTTATTTTGCTTTTGCAGAACATGTACAGGAAAACAATATACAGTAATTGCACAACAGACATGAAAAGACCTGGACATACAGTAAGTTTCCATTAAACCAATTCATCCTGAGAAATTCTAGGAAAATAAACTTTAGCTGTGTGATTTAATGCATACATTAAAAGAAGTTACAACAATGCAATTTATAGTTCCACAGTTCCTGGCAAGCTGAATTCTCTCTCGAGAAATAATGCAACAATAGAAAAGGCAGTATCAGAAAGGATAAAGAAAAGAAACACATAGCAATATGATGAGAAATCTGAACTATATCAGAAATACCAGAATATTAAATTTTAAACCAAAAATATTTTGAAGTAATTAGTGGGAATTTTTACAGAACAGTGGATTTTGCAAGGGACGGTGGGAGGTCTGGAAGAGAGAAAGGTCTGAGCTATAGGACTTACACTCTGCAAAACCAAAGCTGCTGGATTTTTACCACATAATGTTTCAAATACAAGCTATGTTAGTATCTGTGATTCTTAGGTCAGTAAGAAATACAAAAGGAAATTTATCTAAATAAATTTTTGACTGAATGATAAATATTTTAACTTTGAATAAAGTTACCTAAATACCTAAGATATTGCATATCATTCATTTGAACCTCCTATAAATAGTTTAAAACATATCAAATTTTCCCATAACTGTGCACCCATAGGGCTTGACTGCCCCTGTCCAGTCCCGTGATGCTGCCCAGGGCACAGGACTCCACGTCAGCCCCTGAGGACCATCAGTCCCTGCCCCAGAGATGCTGCAGCAGGGCCAGCCTCCAGCTCCCCACAGCACTGCCCTGACTGGCCATGGCTGCACCGAGCCGGGCCTACCCACAGGCCCACATCACAGCCTGGCCTTGGCCCGTCCCTGTCCCCAGGGAGGTGGCTGATGTTCAGGGCCAGGGCTGCCACTGGTGCCCTGCTCCGTGGCTGCCATGATGGGGTGGGCCCTGGTTGGCAGGCTCTGCCCTGCCTCCTCGGGACCCCTGGCCTCCCAGCCTTCACAGCTACTGACCCATGCTTCTTCTTGGCAAATCGTTTTTAATTTAAGAAAGAAAAAAACTACAAATAATCAAAAAAGCCTCTTGCCCTCCCACCCAAGCCAAACATAAACACACTGATATAACTGAGTAAAACCTAAAAAAAAATGAGCAGATGTAAAAATTTATACGCTTAGATGTGAACCATAACTCTTGCTGGCTCGGACCTGCTGTGTTAGTGCTTGTTAACAGTCTAACACAATGAGCATCCTGTCCTTAACGTAATTCTAGAGAAACACTGCAGTAATAGCTTGATAAGCAGCAAAAAAATAAGGAAACTTTTAAACTAAAAAAGCAATAATTTACTTCAAGTGGTTCAGTTGATATTAAACTCTGGATTCTTCTTTCCAAAAGCACCGTATATATAATTATATTCATTGTATTCTAGATGCAAGCCTAGTATGCCAAAGTCTCAAATTTATTCAAAACACATGTACCCCATGTGCCCTACCCCAAATGCCTGCAATAGGAAACACACAGCAAAGACATGAGTGGCAGTCTTTTCCTGCTTCAGAGTTTGGTTTATAATGAAAAAAACCCCAAAAACCAGTTTGCACCACTTCCCATATAATACTAAATTTCTGTAGGGTTGATAGGATACTGTCTTGCAGTGTCTGGGTAAAGTACTTCACTGATCTTAGAAAGTGATCACAGACCACATTTTAATATGTTTGTGTGTGAGTTTGTGACTCATTACTCACAATCCTGAAGTGTCTTCATTTCAAGTAAAAAGATGCTGTGAAAATTTGCACATTACGTTGGTAAGCATCACTAAATAGAAGCTAACAATTCTTTTTTTCTTTCCTTTTATACCAGGAACTGAATGTTTTATGCACCGACAAGCAGCATTGCTGAGGAAAGGTGACAGATGCCATGACAGTCGAATGTTACACTGGCATTCAAACCCACCAATAGCAAAGACACTGCCTTCACAAAAAGCTGTTTTTCTATCTTACACCTCATAATAAAGTTATGCCATCAGTAGAAAGACATGATTTTAATACAAAGATACATAGAAATACTTAAATAAAAATGGAAGGAACAGATAATAAAGCTGTAATCAATTCTTGGCTACTTCTGTACAGAGATATTTTTTGATGTAGCATTTCCCTATAGATGAAAGATACTTCTGTATTGTCGTCATTTGAATATAAGTCCAAACATTCCAACATTCTCATTTATAATGCTTTATTACCAGATCTGTGCTTACACAGGCTCATCAGGTTGGTTTTTTTCCCAAAAATTATGTGAGAAAGTTCTAATGAGAACAGAAATGATGATTACTGCAATCTAAAACTATAAAATCCACTACAATAATGTATCATAAGGTTTATATAAATAAAGAATGATATGAGTTGTCTAAGAAAATACGATTTGATTCAATATTGCAATATTGCCTTTAAGCTAATATATCCCAGGAGGAAAGAGTGAATAGGAACAATTTTGATACATAAGAACTTCATCAATGTTGCAAATGGGAGATTTTAATCAATTTAGAAAAATTGCAGAGTTCTCCTAATAGTATAAAAGAGCTTCTGAATATGACAAATTATTTTTCACAGCAAGTATTACTGTTGTACCCATTTGTTGAACAAATCTCTTTCATGATATTTTCTAAACTTGGTCAGGTAATGCAATCTCTTGTTAACATGTGTCAGTTTAACTATTCTTTGATACAGTATTTGTACAATACAGTAAGGTAAATTGATAATTGAACCCTAACGGCAGTTTTAAGAAATACTTTTTAATGGAAACACTGGAATATGGCTAAAAATTTCTCCCAAGAAACTATATAGAAGAATTGTTGAAAACATACATTTGAATTAATTTTCATTATTACTATTAAGGCAGCAGTATTGTAATTATATTGGATAACACCAAACCTCAAATACTTCAGTATCTCTATCTGTATTTATATTATCTTGGGGTTCTGGATTCAAGGAGAGCTTGACATTTTAATAAAAATTTTCATCTATACTCCTACAGTATAAAAAGTTTCTAATCAGTTTGTCATATTTAAAAGTTATTGTGTAAGAAATGCAACAATCAAGAAGTTATATGGGTTTGCTATACCCTTTTTTTAATTATAGTTGTCTAATGTTAACAACAGTCTAATTATTATCTATGGCTTCAGTTTAAGGGTGGATGTTTATAAGGTGCCTTTTTGTGTATGTGCAGAAGATTTATATTTCATGTTTTAATTATCTGTCAGGCACCTCACATTCATTCTGATCTATGCATTCCTTTGGTCCCCTGGTGCTTAATTCAAAGGTGATGTTATTTCAATCCTTAAAGCTTACCTTGTGTTCAGGGGTACTGCCCGTATAAAGATTTCCCTCTGCACAAAATAAAGAGACTTAGGGCCTATTCCCTTCATGTGAATCTAGTTCCATCACTAAACTTTTGGATCCTGTAAAATAATCATCTAAGGATAATCTTTTCTTCTTCTGATGTTAATTTCTATTTTCAAACAGGCAGTCTTATCAATGAATACTGTTTGAATTTATTTTTTTTTACAAAACATTCTTAGTTAAATAACATTTTTTTCCTTTTTTTTTTTTTTGTTCTTCACTTTGGCATAATTATGCATGAGAAGTAATATCTGAGATAATTCCAGCAACCTCATTTTTACTGAATAACATAATATCATGAATGTTTTAATGTTTCCACCATCCTAAAAATCATTTAAAAATAAAAAATGTACTGCAAAGCAGACTTCTGGTAGATATGTTGGGTGAATTAATCTGGTTACCTGGAAATTGCCATACTCAAGAGGTTAATTAACACACATTAGAATTTCTCAATATACTGCAAGCTTAAAAGAAGGAATAGTAGATTAGCACTGATAAAGCCTCACGAGCTAAATTAGGAAATACCTTGCACTCACTAGTTAATAAAGTTATGAGTGACCGAGCTTTGGTTACTTAGAGACTACTGATTTAATCTAATTAACAGCACAAACTAATAAACAAGACACTTGTGTTCCAAAGGTGTGTTTTAAACCAGTAATGGGATTATGTTAAAAAAACTCACTATATTGACACTACTATAAAAAATACCTTACTATCGATAATTTTATATGGGAAGTCATCCTATAGTGCTCATTTTATGAGCTAGGCAAATGCAGGAAAAAATTATATAGATTTATCATAGAAAAGATTTAGAAGAAATGGTATTCTGTCTGTGTTTTAATATTTTATCCCTTGTTTATGAATTATCTCAGCAGGACTATGCAGTCCTGAATTTAAAAGAAAAACCAGTGGGAAGGAAGTAAAATTTAAAAGATCTAAAATTAAACTTTCTTTTTTATCCATCTTTCCAGCTTGTATTGATTTCAATGAGATTTATAGACAGTCAGGATGCCTGAAAATTAGGGCATTTACATTGAGGTGCTTAAATATATATTTAGCAGCCTAGTACTATACTTCCATTTATAACTTTTTTGGCCTATCTAGTTTGGAAGAACAGGTATTTTAAGAATGTCATGTCCCTATGTACAGTCTTGAAGAAGCAGAGTATGAATCTATGCCTCTTCTCATTAACTTTAATCTTGTTTTAAGGACACATTCCACATAAATTCATACATATGCACAGGATGCGCATATAGATACATATATAGAATTTATATTTATGACACTAAATAGAAACATGGGGGTATGTCTTAACCCCTCAATCAAGACAGGAAAGGGAAGTACATACCTGAAGATAAGCTATGTTTGAATGTTGTCGTTGGTAGAAACTGCAGAACTGGGACTACAGGGTATCTAACAAATGCCTGAAAATGCAAAGGCATTACAGGGGTATAGTAGCCTGACTTTTACCTTCAAAACCCATTAATGATATATACTTTTAATCATGCTTCTAGATCTGTTTTATTTATTTTATTTATATAAATTTGATAAGGTTGTCTACAGTCAGTTTGTATCAATCCCATGATGATTAATAAAGCAGTGGAACATAATATACATATACACTTACAGAAATAAAATTCTTAATCTTATAATAAAGCAATGAATAATTATCTTGAGAGCAAGTTAATTTTATGCTATTTCAACTTTAAATCGAACTACATATGTAAGGATGTATGGTGGACTGGAAATTTAGGTTAAGAATAAATGAAAAGAAGTTAAAGCAGGGACTGAATGGACTTTAAGGTAATGAAGACAGGAGCTTGACTTTTTAAATTCCCATTACTGTGATTTGTCTACCTGGAAGATATAAAAAAGATGAGAACAGTTACACATTTGTCTGCAAAAAGGCAGTGGAAATATCCCTAAGCATGACAATAAAGGGAAAAAATGTTTGCTACAGAATTTTAATTTGTGTTTGGCTCTATGGAAAGCCTACTAAAAAAATGTTGTGGATTACTCTGGGTACTGCAGAAATATATGGCTACCTCAAAATTTTGGAAGTTATTCCATTTAAATTTACTTTCATTCTGGCATTATTACACCAGCCTGTAAACAAAAAGCAGCAGAAATCAGATTACTAAACCCTCCTCATAGTTTTAAATTTAAATCAATGACACCACATGACATCTTGATTTAGCAAGATAAGACTTTTTAATGTTTGAAGTAGTTGAAAAAAAAATTGTACTCAGCAGTATCTCTGGAGGAATATGTCAGTGTCATACAGATTTTTGTAAATATAACAGTACAAATGTGACAAGAAAGAAATGGTGCCCTGTAATGGCATGCATCCATAGTGCAAAGCACAGTGATCTGTGCCATACTACAGTGTTTAAAATAGTTTTCCCCTGTTCTATGCACTTTCCTTTTTACAGGCTGTGAATTATATACTCAGACCAAATACTAATGTATATATGTGCTATATTTAATACCTATACTTTCTATTTAATAAGTGCCATATTCACTAAATAAGAATAGTTACTTGCATGACATAAAATATTGTCTTATTTCATTGTTATTTGTTACTTTCAAATGAACTGAAACCAAGAGAAGCAGTGTCAGGAACAGCTGAAATCCCCCTTTTGAGAGGGGGGAAAACACCATAAGAATATCAAGCATAAAGATAAACCAGAAAAGAATGAAGAATGAAGACAAGCCCACTCTAGCCCTAATCAGTCTGGTCAAGCAACTGTCAAATCTGATCACCTTGACACTCCAAGTCCACAATGAACTTTAGCAGGGACCACAGCCATCAGTACTAACTGTAGGTCAACCATGATATTATATACTCACAGCTAATGTAGAAAATTTTGTTATGCTTTTTTAAAGACTGACAGCTTTGTATTTGTAGTGAATATACATAGTGATAGTGATTAATAATACATAAAAAATAAACATTATCATGAAATATGTTGTTAGCTAATGAAATTAGTTAAGCTTTGCTTTAAAGCAAAGGATGGCCTGTGTTACCAGTCTTCTAAACACTCCCATCACAGTGACCTCGGAATTCCTGACAGAGATAGAGATAGTGGTAGAGACAGAGGTATAAATTTAACTGCAAAATGTTTACCCAAGTGTGTCACCCAAGTTGCTGAAATAAACCATTAAAAATTTAATACATAAACCTAAATATTGAGTCATCAAGTCACAAAGACATTTTTCCCTTAGAGACAGTATTTTTCCATAGTTTCCTGATTAATACTTAGAAGACTATTCTGTTAAATATAAAACCATATATTAAATATTGTAGAACAAAATAAAGTATAACAATCTCAAACTCAGTATACAGCCAGCTTTCTTACAGTATTTTCCAAAGTAGTTAAAAGAAAATTCCCCGGGCCCATCAAAAATATAAATTCCCCATACACACACATATGTGAGGACAATAATCAGATATAATCTTAGCTTCTATTCTTTCAAATAATAAGCTTTTTCCTCTGAATAGTAGTTAAATAAATAGCATAAATTGAAAAGGTGTCATGGTTTAACCCTAGCAGGCAACTGAGTGCTGCGCAGCTGCTCACTCACTTCCCACCCCCAACTCTGTGGGATGGGGAGGAGAACTGGAAAAAGGTAAAACCCGTGAGTTAGGATAAGAACAGTTTAAAAATTGAAATAAAGAAGTATTATTATTATTATTATTATTATTATTATTATTATTATTATTATTATTATTATTATTTATTATTATTATAATAAACCAACAACAACAATAATAACAATAACAGTTGTAATGAAGAGGAGAGGGGGAGAGAAGAACACCACCGCCACCCCACCCCCAAAAAAGTGATGCACAATACAATTGCTCACCACCCACTAACCAATGCCCAGCCAGTTCCCAAGCAGCAATTGGCAGTCCCTGGCCAACTCCTGCCAGTTTATATATGGAGCATGACTTCCTATGGCATGGAATACCCCTTTGGCTAGTTCGGGTCAGCTGTCCTGGTTTTTCCCCCTTCTGGCTTCTTGTGCACCTCCTTGTTGGCAGAGCATGGGGAACAGAAAAGTCCTTAACTTAACGGTAAGCACTGCTCAGCAACAACTAAAACATCAGTGTGTTGTCAACATTATTCTCACACTACAACCCAAAATTCAGAACTGTACCAGCTACTAAGAAGAAAATTAACTCTATCCCATCTGAAACCAGGACAAAAGGTAACATTAACTTTCATCAAATTTGCAGATAACACAAAATTACACAGAACACTTGATATTTTCTGTGTTACAGCTGCCATCCAGAGGGACCTGGACAGGATGGAGGAATAGGCTGCCAGGAACCTCATGAAATTCAGCAAGAACAAATGCCAAGTCTTGCTCCTGGGAAGAAAGACCCCTCAGGAATTACATGGACTGGGACCGTACTGGATGGAGAACAACTCTGCTGAGAAGGACCTGTGGGGGTGCTGGTGGCTAGCAAGCTGGCATGAGCCTGTAGTGTGCCTTGGCAGCAAAGAAGGCCTAGAGCAACCAGGACTATACTAACATGTCCAGGAGATGCAGAGGAATGATTATCCCCCTGTCTTCATCAGTCATTAGGCTGTCAGTTTTGGAACCCTACACAGAGCAAAGATATTGATTAACTGGAGTGTGTTCAGCAGGGAGCTACCAAGCTGGTGGCAGGGCTGGAGCTCATTCACCCTGAAGAAGACATGAATTTGAGAGAACTTAACAGCAGCCCACCTTGCTGAAGAAAAGGTGAAGTCATCTCATCACAGTGGTGCATGGCAGGAGGGTGAGAGACACCAACCATAATTTTAAACAAGGGACATCTCTTCTGGATATAAGTAAAACATTTTTCTTCTTGAAGACAGTCAGGCACAAGGACAGGCTACGTCAGAAAGGCTGTGCAGTCTCCATCGTTGGGAGTTTTTGAGACCTAATTGAATAAAACCCTAAGCAACCTGGTCTGATCTCACAGCTGACCCTGGTTAGAGCAGGAGGTAGGAGTCGAGTCCTTCTGAGGTCCCTTCTTAGATGAATTATCCTGGAATCCCATGTTTCTGTGAATGACATCAGATAACTGCAAAAGGGCTGAAAACTTATTCCATATTAAAAATTAAAAAGAAAAAAAATATCCAGAGAAACTGAAACCCAAACTAGTTGTGGGATTATGATTAAATTTATTGTAATTCCATTCTATTAGAAGTGAGATTATATCAATGCTAATTACTGTAGAAATAATGAGACCTCATATTCCCTTTCTAAAAAGTGTCATTTTGCATTTATAATAGGAACAGTTCTTTCTATCAAATATACAATTCTATTCAGCGAAAAGATCTAAACAAGTGCTGTACTAATTTTAAATCCTCGATTTTGTAAACTTCTGGAGTAGCTTTTAGTGAATTATGACAACAGCAACTGAAATATGAAATTTTCAATAATTTTGTTTAAAAGGACATGCTGTGAGATGTTATGTTTTATTTTTCTACAGTCTTTTTTTTTTTGATATAAGGAATGAATATTTTGCATGGCCATGTCTGACTCAGAAGCTCTTTGCTCTTTGCAAAATATTTTTGTATACATACAAACACATACATGCACACATAAAAAGTATCTCATACCTTCATTTATTCAATAAATTACTGAAACCAGTAGCACTACATTAATATAAATTAATACCAGTAATATTTCACCCTATATTCCACATCAGGTATTTAACTGTAGCAATGTGAACATTTTGCTTTCCATCTCATAAAGGAAATTCCTGTCATTAATTCATGTGTCCATTATGTGATGATTATGCAAAAATTATGAATATTTTATACATTTCTAATAGAATTAGTCTTCATTAGTCTTCATTCATCAGTCTAATTGTTCACATGGTTATGAGTCTGAATGAATTATAGCAGACTTACAGAAGAACCTATAGCTAAATATATTAGTATCTGTTTTGACAAAATTCAGTCATTTTGGCACCCAGATTAAAATCTAGTAAAAAAACATAGTGGCTTTTTTTTCTTTTTTTTTTTTTTAAATAGTTCCCCATTCGTATCAATTATATAACATTACATTCTGTGATGCAGTTACTGATAATCATTACAGCTGAATTGCAATATCTCTTTAATTTGTTAATTAAATGCCTTTTAGGGTACTTCATCTGAAGTGTTGTAAATATTTGCTAAGCCCCCTTTATCAAAAATGTATTTAAAACTCACAAGAGCAGCCTAAGTGTTTGTTTCTCAAAGGGAACTGGAGAGCTGGAATAATATTTTCTTTATGAATGTCAAGTGAGAGAAAAATAAAAGGTTATTAAGATGTACAAAATATAACTCAATAGTAATTTTTGAAAATGGCTACCTATTCAATATACTGAAAAATAAATTAAGCATAAAATTAATTTTAAAGTATTGTTCTGTAAGCATGTGACAAAATTTACAAGTTAAATCATCTTAAATTAATGTATTGCTTTGAAAATTCAATATTTATTAAATTCTTAAGAAATTAAATTTGTGCTTGATAATTTCAATTAAACAGCAGAAATTATCACAGGTGTAACAAGCAACTTTCTAGTCACTGGATCCTTGCAGTACATGAAGTGTCCATTAGTAAGTTACTTTAATTCTGATAACTGCTGAGTCTCTGGTTTCTCTGAAGTGTCAGTTTAAGATACTATTAATGGCAAAGGAAAAATCCCAGAGAGACGCTTACAGCTACATGAATTTAAGTATATCCATTTCTTTAACTAATTTGAATTAACATTTTGTCTTGCTGTGCTTCTCTGACATTCTGATGTTATTTATATTAAAGAAATGCAAGGATCAATGGAATAATTTATGGTGGATTTAAATAGGGATAAAACTTTCAAGTAATTCTGATATTGAGTTTGAAAAGGATAAACTAAATATTATTTTCTTTTTTGAATTTGCCCTAAACTAGATCTTTAGAGATTTTTTTAGCAATGTTCAAAATATTTGCATTGGCAAGAAGAAATGTAAATGGTATCTGAACTGAATCTTTAAAAAATTTGTATAAACAGATTTCAGAGAACTCTACCTAGCATAATTCATGCATTCAGAAAGATTTGGGTTTGTAGTGGTTGGGAATGTCACAGCAATGGCAGCTGTCAATGAACTTCCAGACCATATAGTTTCAAACCAGACCATAATCAGGTTTGAAAGTCCAATGTACCTGTTGAAGAAGTAGAATATTACTAATGCCTGTTGTGGCATAGTTTCCTTTAAAAATCTTGTCAGATTTGCTGTTAACTCAGTTGGGAGGAAATTCAGGTCAATTCAATCAATTAAAAACTTTCCTAACCCCTTTTTTTTAATGTTACAAATATAAATAATTTCAAATTCTGAAAGTATTATTAATATTGGAAAAAATATAACTAGCCAAGTAGTTGTCACCATGGTAAGGTATTATTATGTCAGAGTTCTGGGCAACAAACGAGTTGGAAAGTGGCAAAGGTCATTGAGCTTGTAAACTTTCTTTCAAAAAAAAATAAATATTCTAGGATACATTTTTTGAACAGTTAATGGTTCTATAGATTTCATAAGATCTGAAAAAATTCAGGTAAAAGAAGACATTTTCATCTATAAAAAAGTTGCCATATGATTCAGAGAATTATTTTGTTGCTCACTAGAACCCAAAATTATATGTTTTCTTGTGGTGATATTCTATAAAAGAACTCGTGTGATGATGAGGTGAGCATCCTAATACCAGCATAAGAAGACACGTCACCTTTGAAGCAAATGGCTGCTCATGGCTCAGATGCGTGTACTCTAAGCTGGGTAAAAAAGCTGGCTGGAGCGCCAAGCCCAAAGAGTGGTAGTAAATGGAGTTTTATCCAGATGACAACTGGTCACAAACGGTGTCCCCCAGGGCTCAGTATTGGGGCCAGTCCTGTTTAATACCTTTATTGATGATCCAGACATGGAGATTGAGTGCACCCTCAGTAAGTTTGCAGACGACACCAAGTTGGGGGGGGGGAATGCTGAACTGCCTGAGTATAGGAAGGCTCTGCAGAGGGATCTGGATAGGCTGGACTGATGAGCCGAGGTCAGTTTTATGAAGTTCAGGCTCAGTGCTGGGCCCTGCACTTGGGTCACAGCAACCCCATGCAATGCTACCAGCTTGGGGAAGAGTGGCTGGAAAGCTGCCTAGAGGAAAAGGACATAGGGGATGTTAGCTGACAGCCACCTGAACATGAGCCAGCAGTGTGCCCAGGTGGCCAAGGGGGCCAACAGCATCCTTGGCTTGTATCTGCAACAGTGTGGCCAGCAGGACTAGGGAAGTGATTGTCCCCCTGCACTCGGCACTGGTGAGGCCACACCTGGAATCCTGTGTTCAGGTTTGGACCCCTCACCTCAAGAGGGACGTAGAGGCGCTGGAGTGTGTCCAGAGAAGGGCAAGGAAGCTGGTGAAGGGTCTGGAGAACAAGTCTTAATGAGGACCGGCTGAGGGAACTGGGCTTGTTTAGTCTGGAGAGGAGGAGGATCAACAGGGAACCTTATTGCTCTCTACAACTCCCTGAAAGGAGGCTGTAGGCAGGTGTGAGTAGGTCTCTTCTCCCACACAGCAAGTGATGGGACAAGAAGAAATGGCCTCCAGTTATACCAGGGGAGATTTATATTGGATATTAGGAAAAACTTTCTTCACTGAAAGGGTGTTGAAGCTTTGGAACAGGCTGTGCAGGGAGGTGGTGGAATCACCATCCCTGGAGGTATTTAAAAAAACGTGTTGATGAGGTGCTTAGGGACATGGTTTAGTGGTAGACTTGGCAGTTCCGGGTTAACAGTTGGACTTGATGATCTTAGAGATCTTTTCCAATCTATACAATTCTGTGGTTCTATGATTCTATGAAATACTATAAGCCTATCTAGGCTTACTAAGACTGTAATTATGTTGTCCTGAACAAGATAACATAATAAAGTCTAAGGGCTAGGAACAGTACCTTTAGCTGCCTCTTCCCATCCCATTGTATCAATCATAGAATAAATCCTTCTATGGTAGTCGGATGCTACCAAAGCAGTATACTGCTAAACTGAGAACATATCTACATAATCAGTATTAAAAACACAAAAAAGACATAAGAAACAATGCACTGCTATTTTGCAGTCTCTACATTCAGACCTTAGTATTGCTGCAATTATTGTGCTGTCTAAAACTTTTTATTGACTGTTTTTAGGCTGAATGTCATGAAATATTTCAAAAAAGATACTGAAGGCTGTTTTCTTCTACTGTACAAATGGGTTTTTTAAGCAAAATATTTCTAGAATTGATCAAACATACTAACTATCCATTAAGGGGCAGCTAAAGGCATCTTTTTTCTCAATATTTGGTTTGTCATGGTTTCAGCTGGGATAGATTTAGTTTTCTTCTTAGTAGCTAGTACAGTGCTGTGTTTTGGCTCTGATGTGAGAACAATATTGATAGCACACTGATGGTTTGGTTGTTGCTGGGTGATGTTTATGTTAAGTCGAGCACTTTCGGGTTTCTTGGGCCCTGCCAGCAAGAAGGCTGGAGGGGCACAGGAAACTGGGAGGGAACACAGCCAGGACAGCTGGCCTCAACTAGCCAAAGAGGTATTCCATACCATATGATGTTATGCTGAAGAAGGAAGGGGGTGACATTTGGCATTATGGTGTTTGTCTTCCTGAGTAACTGTTACACATGATGAAGCCCTGCTCTCCTGGGGATGGCTGAACACCTGCCTGCTGGTGGGAAGTGGTGAATAATTCCTTGCTTTGCTTTGCTTGCGTGCGTGTCTTTTGCTTTACCTATTAAATTGTTCTTATCTCAACCCTTGAGTTTTACATTCCTTTCTAATTCTCTTCCCCATCCCTCTGGCTAAGGGAGAGTGTGCGAGTGGCTGTGTGGTGCTTGGTTGCTGGCCGGGTTAAACCACAACCAAAAAGGTGCTAAAAGAACAAAGCTGAGATAATTACAAATGACTCTACTTGCATCTATGTCCCTTTTTCCTTTGCACACTAAAATGGGTTAAAAAAAGAAGATAAATGCTTTATACTGTTGCTTATTTCACTGAAAAGTAGAAAAAATAAAGTAAAATCCCATGTCATTCAGATTAAAAAGAAAAAATGGTTAGCTAATATTTGACTTCTGATTCACTTCAGGGAGAAGGTGAGGTTTCCTAAAAAAATAAAATTCTTACTGATACACCTATGTACTGAAATTTAAGTTTTCAAAATTTTGGGGGTTATTTTCTGTCATATTTAAATGCTAAGCATACACAGTTTGATAGACTCAAGCATGTTATTTAATCTCCATTAGTGAGGTACACAGCTTTTCACAAAAAAAATGTAGTTGTTTACTATGTGTCTTCAGAGAATCACCTTTGATTTTAGACATTCCATAGAAATTTTACACTGAGAGAAATAATTTACAGTCTTCTGAAAACCTCAATAGCTATACAAACTAAAATATGAGATCATATCAGGCCTCTCTAGAGCAAAGCAGACTATACCACCAAATGCATTTTGCATCTGCATCTTGAAAAATTATTTCTGTTTCCATATTCTTAATTTTTCATAGGAATACAACTTGTGTAAGGGTTTTTGGACATTGTCAATATCATGTACTACTTTTAAGAATTACAGTTAGGGCCCTTCTCATTTTCCTCTCTTCCTTCCTCATTTCCATTCTCAGCCAACACCACCAGAGTTACTAAATTTCCCTTGGAATAATATTCTACAGAAAATTAATTCATACTAAAAAGGCTGGTGATTTCTATCTCAATACAATGATTTTCAAAATACCTACATATAAAAAGGACCTCTGTTCAGTATTAACTGTCTTAGCATTACCTATTAATCACAGCTTTTAACGTAAGTTACTACTATAATTTCTGCCATTCATCTTTCAGCAAGATTTTTTTTTAAATAGCCTCTTAAAAATATTATACCTCTGATTCAACAAACTCCACTTATGTGTTTGACCACTACCACTAATCCTCACCTCAGCCTGTCCACATAATAATGTTTTGATTGTGAATGTGGCTAATTAATCTAGCCTGCACAAGTGACAGTGGGTGTAGCCTCCATCAAATTCTCATGTTTTGCTGATGCTTCTTTATTATCTCTTTCAGGAAATTTAGAAAACTCCTCTAGTAAAAGAGCCAAAATCACACTTGTCCTAAGCAATTTAACACTATTTGGCAAAGCTTTCAGGATCAGATGATTACCTTCCTCTTAACTGAAATGAAAATGTATCATCCTCCAAAGTCTATAAAAGAAATTCTATTTAGAAAAGAAAATTGAAATCCTGGAAGAGCATGTAGATCATGATTGAAGAATTTGTCTCCAAAATGAATGTTCTAATTCAGAGCAGAAACCTGAACCACATTAAGGATGATTACCATGAGCACTTGGTTTCTCAAGCTTGCCCAAGATTTTATATCTGATATGAATAACTAACTATTAAATCAGAATAGATGAGAAAAAAAATTTGTCAGATGGACACAAACACATCTGGAATGCAGTAGACATTTTTTTTCTTTCTGTCTGCTTTTGTGGACTCTTGGATCTTTCCCGTTCGTATTTTATTTTCTTCCCACAAAAGGAAATGCAAAAGTTTTCATTCAAACTGAGAAAGACCAGTGTTAGAAAAAAATATAATAATCAATCACTAAAAAAAAAACAGATTTGAAAGCACAAAAATTAAATTAAAAAAAAAAAAAGAAAGAAACATTGTATTCTAAATAGTCCATGTTAGCCTTTTTTCTGTCCACTCTCCTAAGCTGGTCAAGGAAGTATCATTGACATAAACTATGATGTAAACTAAGAATAATTTTCTTATTTAACTCTTCAGTTCAGTTGTCCAACTTATTCTGACTGTTTCTAATGCATTGTCATTGAAAAACTTCCTAAAAGACTGCTAACATAAATGAAGCTGTTACTATAGTTCACTAACAAAAAAAGAAGTTGTGCTATTCCTTTTCTCACCACATTCTCTGGGGCTCACACAGCACTGAACAGAAAATGCACTGAAACTCTTGGGGAAATTCAACAGGTAGCAGCATACACATGAGTCATTAGGACAGACAACATGCTCCAATTGTTATGTGAGTTGTGCTGTTCTCCAGAGGCATCTCTCATTATCTAAGAGTACTGTCAGGGTAGTGGCTGTTCCCCAGTAAACTTACAAAAGAATGTGACAAAATTTTATTCCTAAGATTTAAAATAAGTGTGTACATATACAAAAATCAATTCCCTGGATAATTCCAAAATGGTTTAAAACTTTAATATTCACTTGTGGAAAAAATAACATCTAACAGTTATTCCCAAAACATAAATTTCATGATCATCTAATTAGGTAAGTGTAGCCACAAAAGTCATATTGTCCACAATATTTTTTATATAGTAGGTAATGAAGCAGTAGGTAATTACACATCAAGAGTTTCTAGATCTTAAGGAAAAGCACAACTGTCATTTTGTTTGGATAGAAATAAAATCTGAACCAAGATTAAAATCAGAAAATAATGTAATGTAATGGAATATTATAATTATAAACCATACACAAAAAACCCTTCTACTTAAGAGAATGAATACACTACAGAATCAGTCTTGGAATTGCTTTTTAAAAAGCTGTGATCGAAAGTTACTCAGAAAAAAACAAGTGCCAGCTCTTCTCAACTACAGAAATATAAATTAACATTAATAACTTGTTTTATGACTCATACTGATTTATGCTAAACAGGTCATTCTAGCTGAAGGCCAGCACACACATCTGGTTCATCTGATTTAAACTATTCATACTAATCAGCATAAACAGAGTTTTAAAAAAATGCATTAATGAAAGCAAAGGAGAGCAACTAATCACTCTAATGCAGAGGAGGAGCAGAATGTTGGGTCACCTGCATAGGTTTCTTTTAAGAAGTGTAAAGAGGAAGCAATGGGTCAGACCTCCCACAAGGCATCCTTTGTGTGATACATGAATCCAGAAATAAGGAAAGTCTACATGTGCCTTAAAGTGAGTCTTTACATTTTCTGTTACTTCAGAATTATGTAATCACATAGAAAACACCACAATAAAATTGAGTAGTATGTAGGATTCATGAACAGCTTCAGAGCAACCCCAAGCTCTTCATGAACAAACTGACTTTGCTTCCACTTCAAAGGGAAAGAAGACCTTGGATCAGCTGTGAAATTATTTCCAGGAAAAAAGACTTCAAAATGGCTCTGCTCTTTATTTAATTAAAGGAAAGTGTATACTTTAATTGTTATTTTTAAAATGTAATTTCATCAGTTCTGCTTCTATGACAGTAAATTGTCAAAGGAAAAAATAAGATATCTCAAACAGACACAGAAGAGTGATGAAAATGTCCTTATTCATATAAAAATTTCTTTGTTTTTATCAGGTCATGTTACAACATTGTACAGTGTTTCCTCTTGGCAGTTGCATTTTAGAATTATATTTGCATTTACATTTACTATATATAATGTTGCAAATAATGAGTGGTTTGTCTTTGCTATAGTTTGCAATTTTATTAGAAAACACACATACATCCTAAAAGAGGTCAATATTTTACAAACAATACAATTTCTCTCCTTTGATTTATTTCTTTATGTTCTTTTATGCCATATCAAATGTCCACATCCCAAATACATTTAGACTTCAACATATTATTTGAAAAGCAGCACTCATGCGTCTGTCTGTCCTCAGTATACCTCAAATTACTTGAAGGTAAGATGCACAGAAAATATTTCTCTAGGGAAATAAATCTTCTGAAATAATCACCACTATTATTTTCCTCACTGAAACTAGTAAACACTGAAAAGTTTATAATCTTGTTAGTCTACAAGAATTTTTAATTCCACCAGAGTACACAGTTTGCCCTTAAAGCCAGAAACTCACTTCAGTAAAGGATACATTCTTCCTTTGTCTAACTTAGTTTCTGTAGTGGTACTTCTGTTCACAGTACCTTGGAAGATTTGTAGTCACCCATGCTATCGTGACGTAAGTTTTGCTTTTAGTTTGCCTTTTTAGCAGACTGCATTAGTAGCAGTTTAGAAATTAATGCAAAGTGGAACCAAAGAAGATTCTGGGAGGACTGTTCTACAATAGAGTCAATAGCTCCCCAAACAGAGAAGGCCAGAAAATAAAGCTCATGAACTGAATCTGGAATGATCAGGGTTTGAATTTCCAGACAGTGTACTAATATTACAAGGAGAAATGCTCTATTTTTGGCTTTATCCAAACACTCCATTTTACAATTGAGAACAGCAGTTTTCTGTCACAAAAAGACCTGTTTTACAGAAACTTAATTTTTCAGCTAGCTTTTCTGAGAACTTAAATCTTCAGCTTTAAACTTTCACATCACATTATTTTTAGCTCAAAACTAGCACTCAAGATTTGTTGAGTGCCTAAGAAAGTCCTAAAACTCACTGTAGATGGGATAAAACTCATATTTTCTTTAATAAGGCCAGACCAATCATTCAGACATAACAGCAATTGTTCTTAGTGCTGAGCCTTTTTTCTCAGCTTTGCTTAACAGATAATGAGAAAAAGTAGGAATGTGGTCCATGGGATCATCTATCCATAAGATTAGTTTTGCTCAATATCAAATAGGATAAGACTCATGGACAGGCTCATTAATTCTTTACAGGAATTAATTGAGACTGCTTAATTGTTACTATAACCCCATTTTCTCACATTGCTTTTCTTCTTGTATTCAATAATCTATCTAGAAATGTAATTTTGCAATTATTTATGACAGGAAATAAAACTTAGTCCCCATTTAAGATGCCTAGGAACCTGGTATACTGTGAGTAATATATAATTAACTAAGTTTTATAACAATGGAAGTTTCTGCAATTATATTTTTCCAGAAAAAAAGTGCAAAGCATAAATAATTATTCTTAATATCCTTTGCTGGGTTTAGCTAGAATTCGGCTCTGACCTTTCTGATTTTGTCACTCAGTGCTTGAGCAGTTTTCATACTACATTTTCTTGCCTACTCTTTTTTCCTGTCCTTATAGAAGTCTTTCATTTTTTGCATTTTAGTTCATCAGGAGCTCTTTGCTTAGACAAAATAATTTTCTTTTCCAAACTTCTTGATCTTCCTGAACAAAGAGCTGATCTGTCAATAAGTTGTCCTAAAACTTCAGTCAGCTCTCCTAGACTTCCTTCATCAGCATGGACACTTGCCAGGGGATTCTGCCTAGCAATTCCCTGAACAGGCTAAAGTCTGTCCTCCACAAGCCAAGAGTCCTGACTCCAAGTTTCGCTTCCCAGCCTTCTTGTGGATCTTGAACTCAGTCACCTTGCAATTGTTGTAGCTTGAACAGCCATTTATGGCCATTTTTACAGTCCCTTCTGATTATGACTTAGAGATATTGAAGAGACTGTATCTCTGGCTTCACATTATAATTCTGCACAGTGAAGCAGCGCCTAGATCCCCCCTCTTTTTCTTTCCTGTTTAAATAGCTGTCCCTCCAGGTCTCCATGGTATCAATCACATCTTACCCCACAATCATGCTTATGCCTGTGAGTATTTTTGTTTGTTGCCCAGGATCTGGACATTGGTATACAGATACCTAACAAAAGCTTCTGAATGTCCTTTCTTCTAAGCATGAGTGTGAGTGTTCCCCTTGTAATGTTCTCCCTCACATACTTCCTCTGCTTGCTGCAGGAGCGGGCTGGAAACTAGGACCATGTGTGGCAATCAGTTAGCTGAGGGGAATGTGCTTGTCTAGACAACAATTGAGAGAGCATAGAGGAGTGGGGGACAGATGGCGCCAAGGATGGCGCCAAGGAAAGGTAACACCTTGCTGTTAATTGATGGTAGTTAACCACCAATCAGGGATTGCCTAGTATGCAATGCTTAGCTTCAAGAACGAATCTGTTTAAAACGCGCAGCTTCTGAAAACATATAAACTCGTGATTGTGTACAATAAATCGACATCTTGCTTGCATCAAGCTAGGTCCGGTCTCTTCATTCGCAGCAGCTTGCAACCTCACTCACCATTGGGTTTTAGTCCTGTCCTCCAATAAGCATAGTTAAAGACCTTCTCTCCATGCAACGGAGCTTGGTTGCATAGCTGTTCTGTTTTATCTGAATTTAATTTCTTCCCTATAGTTATTCATTCTAAACAAGGTGCCATCATGGAGGGGGGAAAAATAAATTACTTGTGACATTTTCTGCACAGCAAAGCACTAGTCTGTTGGATGCATCTGCCTTTTGTTTTACCTTGACCAGAAGGCCTGATGAAAACACTGTTGGGGCCTCCATACTCCTACTCTCACCCACAAAGTCCCTAACAGAACTGTGGTCAGCTCAGGATTTTCTCTGGCCATATTATTGGTGCCATCATGGTTGAGTAGCAAGATATAGTAGTTAGGAAGCACATGAAGCTCAGTGAGCTTTATGCCATGCTACAGATCCTGGTGTAGATACGTTGCCACTTCAAGTGGTGCTAGACATCAGATGTATCTGGCAAATGAATGCCTTTTCCCCAGACAAGAGGTAGTCAGCCAACACTAACACCTTTTGTTGGACTGATCTTAATTTGAAGTCTGGCCTGGAATCCTTCTGTCTGAATTTATTTCTTGTGCCTTCTTTTCAAGACCATGGAGTTAAACACCTACAGGGGGAGATGAAGCCTTGCTTCTACTGCCAGAAATCACAAGTTTCTAGCTTGCATATGCCTAGTAGTTCATGTCATCTGCTGTTCTTGTTTAAAGTCGTACCAAACTTCACATGCCTGTGGTCTTAGGCTCTTTCCACTGCAAAGCCTTTGTGAATGTCCTTTTGTTTCCTTGTTTATAATTCCTAATGCAAAGAAGCCTGTTTCTTTTTTCTCTTGCATCTCCCTCACCATATCTAAGGAATTACATCTTCCTGAGCGTGAGGCACCCTTACCATATTCATCTCCAACAAGGAGTACCAAGCTCTCCCTGCAGCCCAAGGGCTAGATGGTGGGATCCATCCTTACATTTGGACAGAGTGCTACAATACTGGAAGAGGTGATTGCAACAGCTGAGCTAGAATAGTTCATCCTGTGGTGTTTACTTTGATTCATGGTTAATATTTTCTTACAAACAGCACTTCTGGGCTTCCAATAAGCTGTTTCAAAACTACCATGTGCTTTGCTCCTGTTTTACAGCCTATTCAAAAAGCTTCTCATCTCTCCAGGTGTCAGATAAATTAGGAAGTCAAATACAAGTCTGCTCCCCACCTTCAAATAAGTCAGGACACAGCAGGGAGCTTCTCACACTATCTGTGATATTGTGGTCATGTCTCACTTAACCTGTGAATTCTGGCTTTGCTGTAAACTGCTTCCTCCCATGCCATGGCATGAAAAAAGAAGTGCTTTCCCCACCCCCACCCTCCATTCTCATAAACACACATAAACACACCCTTCTATCCTTCTTTTGCATACATTGTGGAGGAAAAAAACAAAAGTTATTATTTGATCTTTCCTTCAGCTCTGAATAAATGCAGTATGTAAAAATCTGCATCTGTAAGTAATAAATATTAAATGTAAAATGACACATATAATCAGTCATATTCAGGAAATAGTATTGCATGTTTTTAGTGGCTGCGGAAATAACAGGCGGCTGACATGAGCAGAGTAAAAAACGGTTGAAATTTAAACAGACAATCACTGCTGCAAAACACCAAAGATAATATGTTCTGGATACAGCTGCTCAAATTCTTGGAGAACTACAAAATATTTTAAGCGTATTTTGAAGATTTGAACCATGACATTGAAAGCTGAGATTCCCTGCTCCACTGCAGCTGCAAAAAAAACGTGCTACCTCACATCAAGGGATTAGTTTTGATCCCAGCAGATTCTATAACAAAAACAAAAAAAAAAACCAGAGAGCTATTTCCTCAAGCAGTGTCTCTCTGGTACATCTACAAACAGCTCCATGTTATTATGAAAAAAATGTTTTTAAAAAAATTGAGAAAATATGAAACATTACATTTTTTACAGTGAAATGCATATAAGATTAAAATGCCCCATACTTTATCCAAATATGAGCTGAGAGTCCCTCAGTAGCCTTAATTATTATTTACTAGATCCAGATTAAAATCTTCAGACTTTATGTTTCTGGGGTTTTTTGCTTTGTATGGTTCCTAGAACCACTGATTATATTTGTGATTATTTCCAAAAGATCATTGCTGAAAAACAGTTTCTTTCAAATTTAAGAAAGAACAACTGTAAAGAAAGTAAGTATTAGCTAAAATGTTAGCTCCCAAACTGCCACATTTTATTTGTTTGCATGCTAGCTTTATAATGTGTTCATAAGGTAAGTACAAGTCACAGTAACTACAGAGTACATTAGAATAGTGCAAGGAATACACACTAATCTGTAAGTTCAGTGTTATTCACTAGACCTAGGAATGCAAATATTTTTCCACCAATCCCCCAAAAAAGAGAGTTCTAGATTAAAAATATGTTTTTTCTTGTGGAATATATTCTGTCATTTAGAGTATCTTGATGTTATTTGCTGAAAAGAACACCAAACTTACTGATTAAAGGTATGGTAGCTAGCAATTGATGTGCTTCCTCCTTTTGAAATTTATGTAACACTGATACACACAGAAATATTTTGTTGATTAAAAATAAAGCTAACAGTAGCAACAATAATGAAATGGCACTGCTGTAGAGCTTCAGTTATTTGTAAGTGTAAAATTACTTCCAGATTTCCCTTCCCAGTTTTAAAATATGGTGTCAGTGAGTCCTTTATTTATATAGCTAGTGAGCCTTTTCTCCCAAATTCCTTATAGGATGTGTATATAATTTTTTGAAAAGGTTTTTTTTCTTTTCTGATTCTTACTTTTCTGTTAATTTAAAAATCTATTTTTTCCTCATCCCAGTTTTGATAGACTGAGTGGTTTTCTGCTTTCTAATTTAGTATCCCTTAACTCCCTTGTTTTTCACCTGAGTCTTTCCAGCGACCTTTCAGCACCTCTTAGAGTACATTTTGATCAAGGTGTTTGGAATAAGGTTTCCACACATAATTTGACATTATTTTTTTTTTCTAATTTCAAGTTATTTTGGAGCCAGGATTGGCTGTCTTTAAGCTACAAACATGCTGCCTTATCCTCTCAGGCCATTTTGACTAGTTCAGTCAGTGCAGCAATAGCAGTCCAGATATTGCAGGTCATTTGTTCTTTACCAGGAAACTCTCCTTTGTCATTTGGTCTTTTTGATTCATCTACTCTGAAGAATTATTAGAATAATACATTCATTACCTGGAACTGAATAAGTGCTAGAAACAGATTCAAACAAAAGATTGAAAGAAAAATCTTTATAATTACTTATTCAATTACAGATTTAAATACTTTATGCCAATATTATTTCTATCTTCGGAATATATACTTTATTAAAAATATAATATTCTTAGTGAAGTCATAATTATGGAAGTATATACTGAAGAAATGCACATAAGAAAAGGAATTGTTTGAGTGTTAGTGTATGAGCATATCTACAAGCAGGTTTTCAGAAAGGGTAAGCATAAGAAAGGAGATCTGTCTGCTGAGAGTTATTAGTTACGTTATTGATTTCCCTGTGGCTTTTGGTTTGGGTTTTGTGTTTGGGACATTTTGGTTATTTAATACTACAAACCTTATTTTTCTGATTCAATAATTCTAACTGTTATTTATTTTTTTACCATAGTAATTCAAGTATTATCTCTCCTAGGTAAACCTAGTGTCTGAAACTGTGTGACCAGCAGGACAAGGGAAATTGTTGTCCCCCTGCACTGGTGAGGCCGCACCTGGAATCCTGTGTTCAGGTTTGGACCTTTCAGGTCAGGAGGGACACTGAGATGCTGGAGCATGTCCAGAGATGTGCAAGAAAGCTGGAGAACAAGTCCTGCGAGGAGCAGCTGAGGGAACTGGGGTTGTTTAGTCTGGAGAGGAGGAGGATCAACAGGGAACCTTATTGCTCTCTACAGCTCCCTGAAAGGAGGCTGTAGGCAGGTGTGGGTAGGTCTCTTCTCCCAGATAAAAAGAAACAGGACAAGAGGCAACAGCCTCAGGTTGCACAATGGGAAGTTTAAATTAGAAAAACTTTCTTCACTGAAAGGGTGTTGAAGCTTTGGAACAGGCTGCCCAGGGAGGTGGTGGAATCACCATCCCTGGAGGTATTTAAAAAACACATAGATGTGGTGCTTAGTGATCCAGTTTAGTGGTAGACTTAGCAGTCCTGCATTGACGTAATGGTTGGACTTGATCTCAAATGTCTTTTCCAACCTAAATGATTCTGTATTTCTATGATTCCAATGAGGGCTGGGAAATCATTACATTTTAATGCAAAAAACCCAAACAAAACAGATGAAATGTTACAGTGAAAATTATTCTAAGAATTGTAAGTTTTCAAGTTTTATTTGCAACTTTCTTAATATTTTTTACTAAAAAATGAATAATGTACTTTAAGAAAGCAATCAAACAAAACAAAAGATGTGAAGTCTCTAATCTCTGTTTTATTGTAAGGGAATCACTCTTGCACTTCTCAACCTATTCAACACACCAAAGAAACAGATACAAAAATTGAAAAGCAAAATAAACAAGAACTCTTTTAGAGGTTAACTTTAAATTTCATTCAAACTTTAAACTTAGTCAGGTTCTAGGTAAAGTTATCACACTGGCCTTTGGACAGAATTGCTCTGATTAGATGTAAAGAGGTGCAAACACAGGGTCTTTTGTGTGCAAAACACAAGCTATCACCAAGTTTCTTTATAAGTAATATAGATGAACACAGTCTGTTCTAGAGGGAGAGGAAAATTCTTGACTATGCTTAGATGAAAACCTGCAAGTTGTTGATTATGGATTTTGCCAAATTTTTATATGTACACATGCTCAATTAACATAAAATGTTAAAGCATATCTATACTGGTTTTATCATTCAAGGACAATAGACAGTATTTCATTGCCTAAGTAAAGCAGATTTAATTGCTAAACAAGATTTCAAGGAATTGAACTTCATTTTAATCACAAACAAGCTGCAAGGCAATTTTCAATTACAGCAAGCTTTTTATTTTTATCCAGCTGTGTATCCCTGCTGATTCCTGAAATTACATGTAAATTGTCCCAGATTTTGAAGTGTTACACCTACTGAGGTTTTTCTTTTGTCAGCTGATGAAGTAGCTGTGATTAGAAACCCACTAAATTGGCAGTTTTAAGATTCATTACCCCACCCTATATATTTTTGGACCAGATGATTGAATATTAAGAAGGTTTTGTTGCCCCAAGAGACATTATTCTTCCTAATTAGGCTGTTGGTAATGCTAACTGCTCACCTATCCTGCAACAACTTCAAAAGGTAATATAGAAACTAAGCTTTAGAGAAGAGTCTATGGGGTATTGAGGAATCAGGTCAATAACTCTTGTCTTAAAAAAGTTTCAGATAAATTCACCCTGGAACAGTTTGCATAATGATACTGCCTTTAAACTTTTACCATTATTCTATTAATTGTTCATACCTTAGATTTAGGATACGCACCTGTCTGTATTATATTTAACTCAGTTATTCATATTTATGAGTTATGTGTTTTAGTGAGAAGAGTCTTTATTTGAACTCACAAGGTTGCCTCTTTTCCTACTGTCATTATGCATAATGTTAACAGAAAAACAGAAGGCCCATTTTTATTCACAGTTAAACCATATGTATATTCAAATGCAAATGAAATATTTTTCAAGTCAGATATCTACTTAAGATGTTGGGATAGAACAAGAGTTCTGTGTAGTGATGTGCTAATGAGAGTGAAAATGAGCTTGTAGATTATATCTGTTCAGTGGAAGTTCAGCACCTCTGATAGGTGCAGTATAGCAGTCTTGGACACTGACAGTCTGTACCCTTGCTAACAACAAATGAAATGTTGTTCTCAGTATTTGGTAAATTAGGTAGAAAGACTGGCAAAGTAATGAGTTAAAGATAGTTGTATTTGCATTTTCAGATATAACAGTATAGACAGAACTGCTTACTTGAAAAAATTAAACGGAAGGTTTGAATCCCTTCTTCACTTCCATATATGCAGTCTTGGTGTACTTAGGCTCAACTGAGAAAAGGATTTATAGTTACAAGACATGCTCGTTCCCAGGTAGACAAGCAATGAGTAACTGAAACTGTGGTCTCTCACCAGGTATCAAAATAACTCAACACTGTGTTGTTGCCACTGTGTTGACTGTGAGGTCACTACAAAGCACCCTTTTTTTTTTGCGGTAGGATAAATTTATAGATAGTAAATGGTTTTAGTAATTTCTTGATACCACCAAATTCAGAAATTGTCTCAGCTGTGAGATGCTGCTGGGTAGTTATCAATTTAAGCTTCAATCAAATTAGTAATCAAATGGATCATATTAGGGGTTTTACTATTAATATTCAGTTATGAAGTAAAGATACAAATCTGTTATACTTCATAGTTGCAAGCCACATTCATTGGTAGTAATTTGAGGATTTTAAACTTCTACTAAATCAGCCACGTTTCTTCTTTTATAACATGTTATTCCTCTAAATTTTCAGCAGGGTGTCACAAACAATTGATTAAATTAGTCAGCTTAATTTATCTATGGATTGTAGTCATCTAAGTAAGCATTTTCCAGTAGTATGAGAAAAATCTATCGTTTTATACAACTTACTATCAGATGCTCTTTTAAAATAGGAGGAAATAACACTACTTTTTCAGAGGCCATATTTACCCTTGATGATCGAACACATCATTATGACAACAATTTTCAGGTTTTTGGGGGGATAGCTGTGCTACAGACTGATGTCCTAAATGGATGTAAATCAGTATGCAAAACTATACAGATATATGCCAGTGTTCAAATTCATATTTGTATTTGCTCATGGTTTTGTAGCAAGTCAAAGGCAATACAACTGAAAAAATTCTACTTGCTAGAGTGTACTAAAAAAACACACCTTAAAAGTAAAGCTTGACCCAATTTACTGTAACATTTGCAAACCATTTTCCCCTGTGATTTTTATCTTTATAATATCTTCCCCTGTCAATAGCCATCCACTACTGCATTTGAATATACAGGGTTGTGGGTTTTTTTTTAAATGCCCTCCAACTGTAATTTAAAAAAAGGTTGCATTTTCTCCTCCAGCTTATGATTCAAACCATATTTTACTATAACATACCAGAACTTCTGACTATTTTGAAACATGGAAATGACATTGAATTTGTATCCCAAAGAGTAAGAACATAATGAAGATGGATTTATTCACATTCTGCTTGCAAAATACCTTTTTCTCCTTCTCTTCCCCCCCGCACCCCCCCCCCCCTTTTCTTTTTCTTCTTGACTGTATCAAGGTAAGGGTACTGCTAAAAGAACACTGCAAATGATAGTCACAAATGTTTTTACAGAAGTGCTCTTAAATATGACAGAAACATAACTGAATTCTCTTTACCTTTCTGAAGTTAGCTACATATGATCTACAGATCTAATATTCTCCACTTGTGCATTACTTTGCCTTTTCATTATATTTGTCAACTGCCACTTCCTTTCAAGTTAGCATAAAAAAAATAATTTAGGCAGGCTAGCAAGCTAATAGTTAAAATTACATATTTTGATAAAATAGTATAAATTTAACTTAAATCTGGTAGTTTCTTTCCAGACATGTAATTTTAATATATTGTCCACTAAGTACACTAAACAGTTTCAAAAATCAAAAATGGAAGCAGTATAAATATATCTGTACTACTAATAAGCTTATTTATTTTAACTTTCTGTGAAAAAAAAACCCAAAATACCTCTTTTCTGGCTTCACGGGAAGCTTGTTTGGATGAACAATTTTACAGCAAAACAGAACACTAGCAACAAAGTATTCCAAATTAGAGAAGAAAACCTGCACTGAACAAGAGATTCAGTCTGATGAGAGAATGACATGTAGAAGATCACTGGTGAAGCTTTCTTTAGGACTGAAAAATAAATAGAATGAATATATGAGAGATTCTTTGCTAAAATGAGAACCATAATAAACCCATAGGACACATCCATTTTGAAAGTTCAAAAGTCTGAGAACATAAATTCAACAGGAAAGGAAAAAAAAAGGAAGTAAACCACCACCCCACACACTCCCCTCCCCAAAAACATTAACAAATTTACCTGTACAGCCAGGAAAAAAGGAAAAAAACCAAAAAACCCCAAACCAAACCAAACCAAACCAACCAACCAACCAAACAAAAACCTCACAGGATAAACCCCCTAAAACTATGGAAAAAAATTTATAGAAATGCCATTTTGTTAAAATATTGGTTTTGTTTTTTCTTTTCATTTATAAAGACATTTTAAAAAAATACTGTGATTGGAAGTGTTTTTTCACATGTCTTTCCTTAGCATGGGATTTTGCATTCTGAATCTCTGTCAAGAAAGAAAGAAAGGGAAGAAATGTTACCATGTGATAATACGATGTTCAGTCACATTACCAGTGGTCCAGTGGAAAGATTTGCATTGAGTTCCAAAATGCTATTCATATCCAACCCTAGTACTGCATGGCAAGATATTAAAATATCATATTATTTGAATAGTTTTCCACTGGCCAAAATCATAGATTGAAGGTTCTAACAATACCTGTGGGAATTTTTACAACACAGTATTTAATATGTATATAAATGAGTTTGGGTTGGTTTGGGGTTTTTTTTTTTCCCTGAAGGACTACAGATGACTCCATTTGGTTTAAGTCCATTCCAATCAAACATTCCCTATGTATCTGTGTATAACAATAAATCTTGTGACCAAAGCCTGTGCCCATTCTGCCTAATATACTCCATCAACCCTTTGTGTCTCACTAATATTTATTTAACAAGTATCTTGTTTTATTTCAGAAATGCCTGTGTGAAACTCCCAAACTGCATGTATCACTGTGAACACTATATAAATAATCATGAATCAAACACAGACCAACCTTTCTTTTCTTGATAAACAGCAACCAATGTACAAACCTGCATGTAAGTTATTAATGGACATTTAATTAGAATGACATGACTTGTTTTACTTTTCGCCATTTCTGAAATCCTGATATAATATTTATTCTAATTCTGGAATTATTTGCATTAGCAGTTAGCAGGGCCTGGAGCAGAAAGACAGGTGATTCAATGACAAATACCTGCTCAAGTTTTCTAATGGAAACAGTAGGAATGCTTGCAGATGCCAAGTCCGCTGAACGCTTTTCACAAAATGACAGAACCACATATAGGGTAAATAGAAGAACTAAGTATAATGCCATGATAGTGGATTTTTGGCTGTTATTTTTCAAGGATATAAATGACAGATAAAAGTATTTCTATTTTAGCAATAGCTTCAGACATAATTTTTCATAACAGCTGTTATCAAGTGGTAAAATTATGCTAAATAATATTGAGCATTTCAGAAACAAATGACAAAACCAACACAATCTGTGAATACATGGTTTGTTGTTGACTTCATTAAACTGATATTCTTAATGTAATTATACACATCTCCCTAAGTATGTAGGAACACACTTTCTTTTTTTTTTTTTTTCTTATCTGTATGGAAAAACACTCCTGAAATTCTGTATTTTTGCATCCAATTTCTTCAATTAAAAAATGAACAAGCACAACGATAGACTCATGATTAAAATGATAGAGAACACTCTGTATATATATTCAATTATTAAGCACATTCCACAAATATTGAATAATCGATAGAACATTGTGAAAAGGAGAGATTTCTTGTATGTTAAAATAGGTCAAGAAAGGAGATGGTGTGTGGAACTGCATAAAATCCACAAGAAGTCCTATTTATGATAACTGTTTCCACCAGAGCTATTCCCAAAGCTCGCCACAAATGCTTGAATACACCAGACACAAGCCAGCTCCTTGTGAGAGAGGTGGGGGTGTGGGCATATGCCTGCTAGGAAAACATGAAGGAAAGAAATGTAGACATGAAGTCTGAAAATACAACAAGTGAGTCGACAAAGACTTTAAACAGCAAGAGACAGTATGTTTTTAAAAACATCAAGATTTTTTCTTGGTGTGAATGATCCTGCTGGAGAGAACACAGCTTTAAGCAAGGTTTTTTGTTGTTGCTTTTTATTCCATGGTGTACTTAGACAAAATGTAAGACCACAAAAAAGCCTGTAGGAAATTTAGATCTCTATCACAGCTGCCTTTCTATACCTATGTTGTGGTTTAACCCCAGCTGGCAACCAAGCCCCACGCAGCAGCTCACTCACTCTCCCTCACCCAGAGGGATGGGGAGAAGAATCGGAAAAGAATGTAAAACTCAGGGGTTGAGATAAGAACAATTTAATAGGTAAAGCAAAAGCCGCATACCCAAGCAAAGAAAAGCAAGGAATTCATTCACTGCTTCCCACCAGCAGACAGGTGTTCAGCCATCCCCAGGAGAGAAGGGCTCCATCACACATAATGGTTACTCGGGCAGACAAACACCATCATGCTGGATGTCCCCCCCTTCCTTCTTCTTCCCCCAGTTTATATACTCAGCATAACATCATATGGTATGGAATATCCCTTTAGCTACCTTGGGTCACCTGTCCTGGCTATGTCCTGACCTGACCATGCCACTCCAGCCCTCTCACTGGCAGGGCCCAAGAAACCCGAAAGCCCTTGACTTAATATAAACATTACCCAGCAACAACCAAAACCATCAGTGTGCTATCAACATCATTCTCACATCAGAGCCAAAACACAGCACTGTACTAGCTACTAAGAAGAAAACTAACTCTATCCCAGCTGAAACCAGGGCAACCTATAAGACTGTAAGGTTATTTCCATATCTATAAGACTGTAAGGACAGTGGTTTCAATTTCCCATTATATTCTCTTTGAAAATGTGAATGCTACATTTTCATATAGTATTGTCTGTACTGATTAAGCATTACACAGAAGCACAGAGACAGGAATTAATAAAGGGATCTTTAAATAAATAGAATGTTGCTAATGCAGTGTTGAGGGTAAAGGTGGAAGAGGAAACCTCTGTTAATTTTCAAGTATGTAAGAGATTCTCATTGGGTCAGAAGCACTTGTTTAGGTAGCAATAAAGAGACTAAATAATTCTAAGCTGAGCTTTGAAAAGATTTGTACCGAAACAGCAGGAAGACTACACCAGCAGGTTGTACTGCAGCAAGAAGACTATGACATAATTCCCATCATGGATAACTCAGGTAACTGGAATGCTGCAATGGATGGCTACAAACTCTTCAGAAGGGATAGGCAAGGAAGGAGAGGTGGTGGGGTAGGCCTGTGTGTCAGGGAGTGTTTCGACTGCCTAGAGCTGAATGCTGGTGACAGTAGAGTTGAGTGTTTATGGGTAAGAATCGGGGGGGAGGGTCAACAAGGCAGATATCCTGGTGCGAGTCTGTTACAGACCACCCAAGCAGGATGAAGAAACAAATGAAACATTCTACAAGCAACTGGGAGAAGTCTCAAGATCTCTGGCCCTTGTTCTTGTGGGGGACTTCAACCTACTGGATGTCTGCTGGAAATACCACACAGCAGAGAGGAAACAGCCTAGGAGGACCCGGGAGTGGGTGGAAGACAGCTTCCTGACACAGCTGGTCAGCAAAACTGTCCTGGTTTCACCTGGCATAAACTTAATTTTCTTCTTAGTAGCTGGTGCAGTGCTGTGTTTTGCCTTTGGTGTGAGGACAATGTTGACAGCACACTGATGTTTTCAGTTGTTGCTGGGTGATGTTTATACCAATTCATGGACTTTTCAGTTTCTCAGGCCCTGTCAGTGAAAAGACTGGAGGGGCACAAGAAATTGGGAGGGGACGCAGTGAAGACAGCTGACCCAAACCAGCCAAAGAGATATTCCATATCATGGGACATCATGCTTGGTAAATAAACTTTTCTCCCTTCTTTTCTCCCTTCCCTTTGGATTTATTCCTCTTCCTCTCTCTCTTTTTTTTAATTGTAATTTTTAATGTTGTTGTTGTTATTATTATTATTTTATTTTTATTCTATTTCAATTATTAAATTGTTCTTATCTCAACCCTTAAGTTTTACAATCTTTTCCAATTCTCTTTCCCATCTCTCTGGGTGAGGGGGGAGTGAGCGAGTGGCTGCATGTCACAATTACTGGCTGGGGTTAAACCACAACAAAGCCAGCCAGTGGAGATGCCCTGCTGTACCCGCTCTTTACAAACAGGAAAGGACTGGTGGGTGATGTGGTGGTTGGAGAACATCTTGGGCATAGTGATCACAAGATGACAGAGTTTTCGATTCTCAGAAAAGTAAGGAGAAGTCAGCAAAACTGCTACCTTGGACTTTCAGAGGGCTGACTTTGGCCTGTTTAAAAGCCTGGTTGACAGAGTCCTTGGGGAGATAGTTCTAAAGGACCAAGTGGTTCAGGAAGGCTGGACGTTCAAGAAAGTAGTCTTAAAGGCACAGGGAGCAGGCCATCCCTACGTGCCAAAACCCAAGCCAGCTGGAATTCAGGAAATAAAGGAGAGTTTACCACCTTTGGAAGAAGGGGCAGGCAACTCTGGATGTCACAAGGTTATGCAGGGCGCAGGGCACAGATTAGAGAGGCAAAAGCCCAGCTAGAACTCAGGCTGGCCACTGGCATAAAAGATGACAAAAAATTCTCTTTTACAAATATATTAGAAACCAAAGGAGGGCTAAGGATAATCTTCATCCTTTATTGGATGTGATGGCAAACTTTGCCGAAAAGGACAAGGAAAAGGTTGAGGTACTTCATTCTTTCTTTGCCTCAGTCTTCAATAGCAAGACCACCTTCCCTCTGGGTACTCAGCATCCTGAGCTGGAAGACAGGGACAAGGAGGAGCAGGAGGAAGTCGCCACAGTCTGGGAGGAAACTGTTAGTGATCTGCTGCTCCACTTGGACTAACATAAGTCTATGGGCCTAGATGGGATCCACCCAAGGGTACTGAGGGAGCTGGTGGAAGAGCTTACCAAGCCACTGTCCATCATTTATCAATGGTCCTGGCAAACTGGAGAGGTCCCAGACAAGTGGAAGTTAGCCACTGTGATGCCCATCTACAAGATGGGCAGGAAAGGAGGATCTGGGGAATTAATGGCCTGTCAGCCTGACCTCAGTGCTGGGGAAGGTTATGGAGCAGATCATCCTGAGCACCATCTCTCAGCATGTGCAGGAGAACTTAGGTTCAGGCCCAGCCAGCATGGATTTATGAAAGGCAGGTCCTGCTTGACAAACATGACCTCCATCTACAACAAGATGACCCCCACCTAGTGGATAAGGGAAAGGCTGTGGGTGTTGTCTACCTGGGACTAGTAAAGCTAATAAAACCTCTGACACTATCTCCCACAGCATTGTCCTGGAGAAAATGGTTGCTCATGGCTTGGATAGGTGTGCTTTGCTCTGGGTTAAAATCTGGCTGGAGAGCCAAACCCAAAGAGTGGTAGTAAATGGAGTTACATCTGGCTAACAGCCAGTCACAAGTGGTGTTCTCCAGGGCTCACTATTGGGGCCAGTCCTGTTTAATATCTTTATTGACGATCTGGATGAGGGGATTGAGTGCACGCTCGTTTCAGGAGAGTGCTGATCTGCTTGAGGGTAGGAAGGCTCTGCAGAGCGATCTGGACAGGCTGGACTGATGAGCTGAGGCTGAGTGTATGAAGTTCAACAGGGAGAAGTTCTGAGCCCTGCGCTTGGGTCACAGCAACCCCATGCAATGATACAGGTTTGGGGAAGAGTGGCTGGAAAGCTGCCTGGTGGAAAAGGACGTGGGGATGCTGGTTGATAGCTGGCTGAAGATGAGCCAGCAGTGTGCCCAAGTGGCTAAGGGTGCCAATAGCATCTGCAACAGTGTGGCCAGCAGGACTAGGGAAGTGATTGTCCCCCTGCACTCGGCACTGGTGAGGCCACACCTGGAATCCTGTGTTCAGGTTTGGACCCCTCACCTCAAGAGGGACGTAGAGGTGCTGGAGTGTGTCCAGAGAAGGGCAAGGAAGCTGGTGAAGGGTCTGGAGAACAAGTCTTAATGAGGACCGGCTGAGGGAACTGGGCTTGTTTAGTCTGGAGAGGAGGAGGATCAACAGGGAACCTTATTGCTCTCTACAACTCCCTGAAAGGAGGCTGTAGGCAGGTGTGGGTGCGTCTCTTCTCCCACATAGCAAGTGATAGGACAAGAAGAAATGGCCTCCAGTTACACCAGGGGAGATTTATATTGGATATTAGGAAAAACTTTCTTCACTGAAAGGGTGTTGAAGCTTTGGAACAGGCTGCCCAGGGAGGTGGTGGAATCACCATCCCTGGAGGTATTTAAAAAACAGTGTTGATGAGGTGCTTAGGGACATGGTTTAGTGGTAGACTTGGCAGTCCTGTGTTGACATGATGGTTGGAATTGATGATCTCAAAGCTCTAAATGATTCTATGTTTCTATGAATCTATGACTCTATGAAATGAATCTTTGCCAAATTTCTAGTCAGAACTATAGATGTGTGTCTATATTAACACTGGAAAATGGCAACATCTCACCTTTGCTTGTGCTAAACTTGCTTTACTGTCAGTGAGACAAAAAAAAGTGCTCTTAAGAATCTAAAGGGCAAAGTTCTGAAGTGGCAAATGTTATAATTTGCTGTTTATCCCCAAATGGCAAACCTGTGGCCTGGGCTTTTGCTGCCTAAGAAGTTCTCTTCCTGCTTTGTCACAGTAGGTTAAATAATTTTATGCCCCTAAGCTTGTCCCTTACACTCAGCTCTACAGATCTAAAAGTTTACTTTTCACAGCAAACACTGCATAGTAAATCCCGTACTAATTTATCCCTATTCCAAACTTCCCTGTCTTTAATATTATGAATTTTTTGTCTTTGCAGACATTAGGTTATGTTTTCATTTATAGTTATTGTAATAGGTTCTACATTATCTTTTTACTAGCATAACTTATTCACCAGATAAGTGTCAGAGCTGTCAAAATACCATCATCAAACCAGTGACAATGCTGGAACCTCTGGCCATAGTTTCCCAGCTTTTACACACTGTGGCTGCTGCATGAATGCTAGAACAATAACAAGTCAGATAAATATACTGTCTAAACCAAAATAATATTGTAGTAGGTATATGCTAGACTTTGTGAGCCACATCTACAAAATAGAGATGTCATATAATCCATCTGTAGGAAAAGTTTAGTCCATTATCCATAACTTAACGGACTTTCCATCAGCTTATTTACATCAATGAATAGAACCCACAAATTAAAACTATCTCAATGGGGGGGATTTTAAAAACTTGCAAAAAAGAATATTTTATGTGTAAAGACTGGGAAACTCATATATTACACTCATTGTTTAACACCTAAAAAAAAAAAAAAAAAAAAAAGGAAGTCATTACGTAAGTTTAAAGAAAAATGTTTAGATATTTTGATTAGTTAATTAAAAGCAGCTTTTGTTCTATGTGGTCTGCCATAAATTTTAAAAACATTGTAACTCAACAGTTTTCATTAGCAATGCTCAATGCAACTCAGATAGCATCTGTAATAGTTACTTACAGCAGCTGGCCTTTTACAAACAGCAGAAAAACAGGATAAGGGTAATGCACACTCAGTATGTTACCCTAGAGTCAAGAAATAAACAAAACTCCACCACAAATAACAGCAATACATTACACTGGTTTACAAAATGGAAAGCAAAGGAGCACGCGAGATCTTTTGTACTGCCAAGGCACTTTGCTAAGTGCCCTCTGGAAAGACATTTTCTTCTGAACTGTATTAGGTCAATAATGAATGTGGAAGAAAATGGAATAGATTTCAAAGTGCTTCTGATATTTATTTATTTTATGGTTTTAAGCTGGTGAAAGTGTATAGCTGTATGTACTTGCCTCAGGCTTGATTATCTGACAGGACAGTTTGCTGGGGCTGCCTGGTTTTTGCCAAGCTGTTGAGACACATAAGCTGTTAAAAGCTTTGATAAAAAAAAAAAAAAAGTATGGTTTAAATTCCAAAATTCCCTGTGTGCATGCAAGGATTAAAACAATCAAAATGGAGATAAAGCATTTTACTTCACTACACTCACTCTTTCGTAATATATTATCAGTTGACTCGGGTTTTTTTCTCCATGCTTCATATTTTTATTAAGCAAATAAGTCATTTTATTAAGCTGCTCACAAGCTTCAGATCAGATTGTACTTGCTGGGTTTAGTTATTTCCTTTTCATACTTCAGTATGACGTGCTGGTTATGGTCTTCCTGTTACACTTGAAAATGTGCCACTTTGTATCCTTTTTTATATGAAGAATTTATTGCTTAATAACAATTAGAAACACCCTTGGTATAGAGTATCCAAACAAGGATATGGGCAAATTTCCAATGACATTCAGAGGGGATTTACCCTCAATTTGGACTCTTTTTACACATATGTCCAAAATTATTTTAATCTGTCTGTAAAAGTGATACCACAAGTATATTAAAAAAAATATTTTTCCTCGGTTCAGAATATATCAGAGTGGATGATCACCTAGCTTAATGACAATATGAAATGACGATGAATCCCAAAGGCCACATAAAGGGTTGAGAGCAATATTTCTAACTTGTTCACGCTTGAAAGCCAGCAATTTAATTTGTGCCCAGTTTGACCACTAGCAACTAATCTTCTGTTCATTCACACCCACCTAATATTAAATATCAAATAGATTTTTTCACTTCTTCTCTATCCTTCCAACCTAAAAAGAAAAAAAGGAAATAGAAAATAATTCAACAGACTTTTGAGATCAGTAAACCTAAATATATTGTGTATCTTGAAATGTGAAAATAATTAAATATTAACCAGTTAATTCCTTTCATATGATAACAGAAGTACCTCCAGTTTACTTTTGAATGATTTCTAGGACACTAAACCATGAAACAAATTTTAACTGTACAGATCATCAATGTATGGTACATGACTATGAGTTATTCATCTCATAACCTGGTAAAATGACGGGATGGTACTGCTGCTCATTTTACAGCTCAAGACACATTTAACTTTGAATGCTGGTGGAGAATGTAGTACTTTTCACTATTTTATGCTACCTAGGAATAGAGAGATTCTATTCAATGTTTTCTGAATCCCAAAAGAACGTATTGCCCAGCTGATCTGCCAGCGACTGTCATGTCCAGAAAAACAAGATGATGAAATTTCTCAAATGGAAGTACCAGAAACAGACAGATATAAAGCAATACTGGATTTTGTGTTATAGTTTTGAACTTGGACAGTAGAAGTTTGTATAATTGTACTTTGTCCCTTATCATTTGTGGTTTTGTTTCCCATGGAGGAGTAATATGCTTTACTTTTTTCATTATTTCACATGGGTGTGTTTTGTATGTATTTATAAGCTGTGAGGTCATGGATAACAACTAAACTTGTATTTTGGTAAAATCAAGATATGGAGAAGGTTATTAATTAAAAAATATAAAACAAAACCATCAAAAAAGAAAGACGACTACTGATAGGACAGCCAACAAAAGTAAAAAAGTCTTAAAATATACTTAACATTTTAAAGATCTTTATGATCCGCGCCCCGCCCCCCCCCCCCCCCCCCCAGCTAATTCAGGGTATTTTCTTGCTATGTTCTGCAAGAACCATTTAGGCTCAATGAGATAAAAGCTTGAACAATTGAGTACCACATATGGTGTATTTCTTGCTGACAGCATGAATTCTTGGCTTGGAAGTACTGATATATTAAACCACATGTTCTGATTAAAACAGTACAATCTTGCAATCACATTGGATTCTGTCTATGCACACTCCCAGCTCTGTACAGACTTTTTATAATCAGAACTAATTACAGGACTTCAATACCTATAATAGCTTGTCTAGAAGAACTATTTGATACACTTATAGATCATTTTGATCTTCAGTAAAGATCTATCTGAGTTGCAAACAGGAAGGAAATAGATGTGCCTTACTTTAATGATACAGTGGGCTTTTTGAGACTAGCATTGGAAAACTACAAAGCAGTGATTGGTCAGTTTAGATAAGAATCCAAAAGTTTATGGTTATCACAAGTTTATTTGAAAAAAAAATTGAAAAGATTAGGGGTTTGTGCTAGGTCAATCATAACTTTAATTTCCTTACCCATTTTATCTTATATTGATCACTTTTCTAGCAAAATTTCCACATTTTTCCCCCCTAAGAAAATAAAAGAAATAATGAAAGAGTGGTTGTTACAGTGAATCTAATATTGTAGATATCCCACAAAAATTTGTGAAGTTTTTGAGACTGGGTTACAATTGTTTTTTCAAGATTGTACACTAGAGTAAATAGTGTTTATTTCAACATTGGGCTTCTGTCTTTGCTGTCATTCTTAGATATCCCACACATCCTAAAGAGATAATAGATACCCCATTATATGCAACTGGTGTGGTTAACCATTTCTTTAAAAGCTACCTTATGCTTCATATCTGTGAGCTTTAGATACACACTTCAGATAGTTATTCTCATAGTGCAGTAGTGTCCTAAGACCTACAACGGAATCTGAGGATTATATTATGTGATACAGTTTAGAAACACACTAAAGAAGATGCCTTTATCTTAAAAGCCTGTAAAATAAGACCAGTATCAGAGACTGAGTTGCAAATGTTGCAATATTTTACTATTTTTTAGTAGGTGAAATTATATGGATGTGAATTGGGTGGATTGACAAAGTTTGGGAATTTTAGCAATTTTGAAATGGAACCAATTTTTTTTATTATTATTATTATTTTTTTATTTCCCTGTGGATTGAGGATTGAACATGAAATACAATGTGATATCTGATGCATATGTAATGTTATGTAAGAGGGACAATAATGATGTAATCCATTACATATATGAAAATAATGCTGAAGTGTAAGAGGATTCAAAATGCACTTTTTTGCCTTAGGTATGCATTAAGAGAGGATAACTTCTGTGGGGGTACTTGGGAACCTACCACCTCCCCACGACTCCCTGCAGAAAAAGAAAAAAAAAACTTACGTAAGAGATTTCCTAACCAAGGAAAGTTTTAAAAAGATCTTGAAGGAATTCACCTATTTCCTCACCTGTCCTCTACCCCACAAAAAGCACAACTATAAAACCCCCAAAAGTTTCTTATTTGTTTAATCTGACCTTTTTTAAATTAGAAGTTGAAGAAGGATCTTTGTGTGGTCCTGAACAACTGTATAAGGCAGTTGTATATGGAAATCAGTAAATTGGATATTTATTAACACATTTTGAGAGCACTTTCTCCAGATTAGATAGACTTTTGGCTTTGGATGCTATGATTTGACAGGGTTATTATTAACTCAATATAATAGGCATTCGGTATCTGAACCAACCAGAATAATTTTTTAGAAGAATAAATAAATTAGAATAAATTAAGTCAGACCCTTTTGCTTTCTGTAATACAGGAGGTTAAGTACTTCTGAAAAGCAACCAGAATTCTTAACTGGAATACTTAACTCTTTACATTGACAACTTTCCTTTAGGGTAAACCTATTGGCTTGAAATGGTAGGGGTGATTCAGCCTAAAAGAAAGGAAATTATTTTTAAAAAAATATAAAGAATAAATACCTTTATTATTTTTTTATTAATTTTGGATTTATATAATGACAAGATTATGTCACCTGATTCCTTCTGTAATATTTTCCTGTTAATTTTCTAAATTCTACTTGTGTTTGCACCTGGACATTGAAGTGAGGTTTTCAATAATGACTTAATGATATTTTGCTTGAGAAGAAATACCTAGTTCCATGCCACCTGCTGTACACACACAGCAAGGACTATTTCTCTCTTTTGTGCTTTACTTTAGAATATTGAATTTAATATACTGTTTCATTAAACAATTACTTACATGTGAGTTCCTGCTTAAATCTCCTTTGTTTATTTTACCTTTGAGAGCCCCGAATAATTTATATTGGCAGCAAAGTTTACTATTCACACCTATTATAAGTAGTTTATGAATTCCTAGAGCAATCCTAATTCCATGATGGATTCACAAGAGGTTCCATTGGTGACCATCAGCCACTGTGAAAACTGACCCCTATTAGTACCCTTCATTAACTACGTTTCACTGACTTAGTAATCTGCAAAGATATCTTTCCTTCTTACCCTATAGCAGCTTAAATAAATTAACTAGAGTCCTTTAAAGAAGGACTGGTTACCTCGATACCCATATCAGCGCACTAATTCCTCTGAAGAAGAGATCTGTGAGGCTCAATATACATTTATCTGACTTGCTTCAGTGTTCCTTTTTATTTTGCTGTCACTGTTGGCATTTGTTTCTGGTGTGGAGGCTGATTCAGACAACATATTTCACACACAACTCGTTCAGGAGTTTCATATCTGAATACTACCAGTTTATTATTGCTTATTCTATCAAATTATTCTAAAGCTTTTATCTTATCACTTCTTCAGACTGATTTCTTATGAACGTTTTGATGTTGGAATCTCCCTTAGCTTCTCTATAGTATACATCAATAAAAAGAATTAAATTAATTTTTCTGCTGTCATCTTGTCTTTTTTCAGTATTACTTTGACATGCAAAGAGACTGCAATTATCTCTCTCCCATTGCCAGTTCTCTGGGAGACACTTATTTTGTGGTGGTTTTGAAATTCTTCTTAATATTTGTTATTTATAATTAATTAATATTAATACCTTTAACAAGTTGTTCCTCAATATTTTAATCTCCCTCCCTTATTATGGATATTTATATAACTTCTGGGTCAATTTTAAAATAAGTAAATAACCAGATTTTTAATGTGTTTATTTTCCCTACATTGCTAGGCTGACGTTAAGTTGGAATATATCATGCACACTACAGAGAAGACTTTTCAGGCTACCGTACCACCATCAACCAGATATACAAGATACTCATTGTTGGTTTTTTAATTTATTCCCTAAATGACAATATACTGACATGAAAAGCAAACTTTCTTTCATGCAAAAATACTTCTTCTATGCTAAGTCAATGAAAACACTAGTAGAACTTGAGGTTTATTGAGATAAAACTTAATGACTCTAGTCACATGTAGGTAAAATAAAAGTTTCCTTTAAGCCCCTGTTGAGGCTTCCTTTAACAACAAAATAAATGTTCGAGATATAGAAGTAACATTAATAAAGTACATTGTATTGATAGGGGGGTGTTTGCACTTACAATTTCAAACCCTACCACACCGGGACAAATTTTACTTGCCTGTTTATTGCAGTTTTAAGCACAATTTGTGAGACAAAAATACATAGGAGACAATCCTCAGAGTTAATGAGTATAGCTCTATAAAAGTTAATGGAGTAAAACGTTAAGGCTGTATTTCTTAAGTTCCAAAATAGCTGCACAATTAAGGAAGTAGTTTAAGACAAAAGATAAAGTTTAAATATATAAGCAAGTCTTTGATTAATTATTTCTATTAATTTGAAGTGTATAATTGCCTGAGATAAGTCTTCCTTATGAATGGACTACCATTAGTATAAAAATTCCTTGTACTGTTTAGCATAATTACTCAGTTACAATGGGTTTTCTCTACTTATTAGCTAGAGATTTTCTTTGGAAAAATATTACTTTATAAAGTAATATATTACTTTATAATATATTTAATATATTTACAGTATAAATAACTGTTTTCATCTAAATATGTTGAAGAGAGAAATTAATCAAATACATTAATAATGTTTATGATCAAAAAAGTACCAACCTATTTCCTAATACACATTGTTTTGCAAATAATAATGTTCTTATGACTGCAGAAAAAACCAACAATGGCCTTACAAGTTAAGTATTCCTGTAAGTTCTTTCATTACATTTTCTGTTTGCTAGCTAATTGTGTGTGAAAAATCAGAGGTCACCCTGAAACAATCCTTTTAAGGCCAGCTTACTGAACTATCAATCATTAGTACATATATATTATTTTTGGTTTTGTTCAAAAACAATGAATTTGAAGTGCCTGCCTGAACTGAAGGTTCAGAATGATGAAACCAGAAACATAAAACATCATTTTCAAAGGCAAACAATAGTGGTTGCCATGTTTTAACTGAAGTAAATCTTATCACACAGTATTTGTATGACATAACTTGAAATTCCTTACCAGCAACAAAGAGACCCAGCCTTAATGAAAGCATTAATTTATATGAATAGCTAAGAAACATGCCTCTGACAAGTAGTAAGACAAATGAAAAGATGTAAGAGGAGGCATAAAAGGAGAGAAAAGTTTGGAGAAGACAAAATGTATGGAGCAGTATATGTATCTAGACAGGTAGACAGGAAAAGGAAAATTAGATGGGTAAAGTTAGAGGAAAGGAAAATGGAATAGAAAAATGAACTGCAAGAGACTGAACAACAACCATATTGATCAGTAATATGCAGTTTGGGTATACTTTGTCAAACAAACCAGTAATGCTGATATTTTAATGAACATACAATTTTTTGAATATTTAAATATTTGCTGTATGTCCACATACATGTGTATATATTGTATGTATAAATACCCACACACATATATACATACACCTGGTTTTCACAAGTCATTACATGTAATAAAAGTGTATTGGAAAAGAAACCTGAACTGATTTTTTTTTTTGTTTTGGCTGAGATAGAGTTAAATTTCTTCATAGTAGCTTGTACTGGGATATTTTCTCGATTTTTGCTGAAAAGAGTGTTGATAACACAGTGATGCTATTGCTGAGCAGTGCTTACACAGCGTCAAAGCCTTCTTTCCTTCTCACACTTCACTGCCAATGAACAGCCTGGGCATGCATAAGAAGTTGGGAGGGGACACAGCCGGGACAAGTGACCCCAACTGAGCAAAAGGATATTCCATACCATATGATGTCATGCTCACCTGGGGAAAGAAGAAGGAAGCAAGGGGACATTCACTGTTATGGTGTCAATTTTCACAAGTAACTTTTAGCCATGATAAAGCCCTGCTTTCCTGGAAAAGGCTGAGCATCTGCCTGGCAATGGGAAGTAATGAACTAATTCCTTATTTTGCTTTGCTTGCACATGCAGCCTTTGCTTTACCTGTTAAAGTGTCTTCATCTCAACACACGAGTTTTCTCATTTTTGCTCTCCTGATTCCCTTCCCATCCCACTGAAGGGGCGTGAGCGAGAGTGTGTAGGGCTGAGCTGTGTACTGGGGCTAACCCACAACAGCAGTCAAGGTAGAGATGGTGTTATAGGAACATAGAAACAAAGGTAAATGCAGTGGTCTAAAATTACTTACAAAGATAATATATTAAAGAAACAAGAATGTATATAATGGAAATAATCTGGTTTAGATAATGTCAGATCAAACATCTCATTATGCCTGTTCATACACCTTTTGTCACATTGTTCAATCTAATCTCTATCCAGTGTTCATACTGTAGATTATTCGGGTGCTGTTCAGTACTATGAAGAGAAGCTGAGAAATACTTCATTCCAGAAAGCAAGGGACCATGTCTGTATTAATTTCTTTTTCAGAACTAGAGTAAATTTTCTACAACTTCTCCTTACTACTTCCTCAAATGAACCTTCATAATGGTCAAAGAAAGACCATAGCCAAGTTTGTGCTCTTGGCCAGCAGTTTCACAGAGCTATGGGATTACCTGTGATGGAGTTGATCTCAGTTTCCTGCAGGATGGAGACGTCACATAAATCTTGTGACCAAACTATGATCGGCATTCCCAAGCTACGAAACCTAAGAGAGCTCACACTGAAATGAAATATGTGCCTACTGTTTTGTTCCTTTTTTCTGTTTCAAGGTACCTTAGGGAAAGGAAGTGTTGATAAATCCATTTCCCCTTCTTTCAGTTCCTTCTATTCCCATATTTGTTATTTCAGATGGTGAAAATTGTACACTTGCTTTTCCAAAGGAAACAAAAACATGAAAGAGAATATCACATAAACAGTTTTTGTCCCCAAATGATACCAAGTTACAGACATAAAACATCAGAATGCTGGGTGAGAATATACCTACATAAAAAGTAAGCTACAATTATACTAGGAATAGTGTACTGTTAGCCTTGCTTATTTGGAATCCAATTTATGTAGCACCTCTACATTCATAGAAATCTCACTGTAGTTCACTTATTTAGCATGGATTACTTCCAATAATGATTCATCTAAATTCATAGTTCTGTGACTGGAAGGTATAGCACCATTTTGCTCATTTGCATTAACTTATGATTAAAACAAAAAAAGGGTGACATTTCAAACATTACATATTTAAGTCTTTCCTTAGGACAGAACAAAAATATTCTGAAGTTTTCATCCTTCTACATTTTCACAGATAAATCTAAATCTAATTCTACTATTAATTTATTTTCACTTGGTACTCTGTCCCTGAAGAAACTTGTTTTCCCCATCAGTTGTTAATGCTAAAAGCATAGCAACCAAAACTCTTTTAATGTGCTGGCTTTCTTGAGAATTGTATTCAATAAAAAGTTTTAGATTTGTCCTTTTAACATTTCAGTTCTTGTTTTGTGTTCTGGGCTTTCCTCTGCAGAGGTGACGTGTGACGTTTCAAAGTTAGAGATGGCTCACAGAGTGGGACAGAGGGAAGGTTGGTAGTTAACTATGTTCCTTGAGCTAAGTGTTAGTCAGGCATTTCTGCTCATCCTAACTGCAGCTAGCATACCTAGATTGATGGTATCTTTGAGCCATTATTCAGTTTTTCTAGCCACACATAACAGAACTTTTATTGTAGCAAACACCTAGGGATAAATTCAAAGCAAGTTTCAGCACTCTTAGTGCTTGTACTAGACTAATTTAGGTCAAAGTAGAGAAGGTTATTAACACAAGATTAATCAGAAGTATTCACCGGGCAGTCTGCTGAAGAACAGTTAGGGAAATGACAGGATAGTCTTTGACCATGGCATCTTTCTTTTGCATCATCTCTGTTTTTACATCTTTTTTTCACTCAGCTAAAAGGGAAAGATTTGGGGAACAAAGACTGTTTTCTGGAAATTTTAGTAATATGAAAATACTGTATTTACACAGAATTTTGTGACTGGTGCATAACTTTGCATGCTCCACGACCTGCCCACTTCACTCATCAAGTAGCATGTAATCTTCAGTTACATCAGAACCAAGGCTTCCAAGTTCACTGTCTACAAGGGTAGCTTATAAGTTGCAGAACTCACTGACAATCTCTGTACAGACATACTTTAAGGGAATATAAAAACTTTGTGAAACAGAAGAAGAAAATCCAACTATTACTGGTGTTTGTGGGCAGAAATCTGTGTAAAGTAGACAAAAAAGTTCTACTTCTCATAATAGAATATAAAACAACCACTATCAAATGAGTTGTAAATCATTAAAACCTTATGTGTTTGTATCTCATGCAAATTGAGTTTAGGAGTTTAATCTGTGTTAATGCATGCTGTAGACACTAAAATTAGTCCCTTTTATTGATAAAAAATACTGATGGACTACTGAAATCCTCATAAACATAAGACTTTCTTCTTTCCTGAGAAGATCATCCCTGTTTTCTAGAGAACATGACTTAACTAAGTAAAAGGTGACAGGTCAGATGTTTTTGTAATGAATCGATGTAGTTTCACTGATTTTATTGCAGGCACAACAAATGCTGAAACCCCTGTTTATTAACACTATTTACCTATTACTTGTTATTCATCAGGAGACTATAAGTTAAATAGCAAAGCCACAGAACAAAAATTTTTGCTGAAGTATGTAGGACTTACAAAATGCAATGGGTAATCAATTTCTAAAAGAGATCTGGGGTGGGACTAATAGAGCTGGATGAAGTAAAGCAAGAACTATGAGAGATGATATAGTGACGCATTGAGAAGTTGAACACAGGGTGTTGTTATGAATGACTCGCATGAAATTATGTTGAAAAGAATTGGAATTGACATGCCTAAAGAAAGATTGTTCATAAATTCATCACAAAGCACTGAGTACTACTCTGAAAAAGATAATGTTTTCTAAAGAAGTTTTCAGTATTTGCTGCTACCAAATGTTACTTCATATGTTCAAATATACCTCATAAATATATAGAAAAGGACAGCAAAAATAAGTCACAATAGTCATAAACACACCTTGGAGCATGCCCTGCATCATCAAAATGATAAAAGGAAAAAAAAAGAAGGCATGAAACTGGAGAGACAGTACATGTTATTTTTTTTGCCACTGCTAATTGCCATTTATGGACTTATCCCTATACTTTTAATCTCATCTGTGCAATCAAACAGATCTATAGATGTATTCAAATGAGTAAGAATTCAAAAGCCTTTTATAAATCATTATGCAAATGCCTGTTAAGCTACCGTACCAAGAGACGTCACTTTGGTCTTTGGGTTCTCTCACTTATCGCTACAGTGCTAAATGATCACTCAGCACTGTACATTTTATGGCACCAATACCTCTACACTATACCTGACAACTGTCATTCATTGTATGTTAGATGGTGTGTGGGGGGGGTAATGTTTGCTTTGGGTTTGGTTGGGTATTTTTCTCCTATTACTTGGTCAAACAAATGAGGATCATATCTGACCAAAGTTTTGTATTTCTTATTCCTGGGAAACACAGTATGAATGAAAGAAAATAAAAGTATTTTTTGATAGATCTGAAAAAATGGATAGAATGCAAATAAAATAATTTCTTTAAGTTTAAAAATGGACATAATGCTTCCATCTTTCAGTAATAATCATGGTAAATTATTTCAATCTGAACTAGATTATTTAATAATATAGCTCCAAGAAAATAATAAAATCACGTTCTACATAGATTATATACAAATGAATCTCTGCTTAAACCAAATTATAAAAGCCCATTTTCAATTTTAAATTATTGTGTTGCCCTGTATCCTTATTTTTCTTATTACATATGACTTATTCTTTTTCATTGTTATCATGTCTCAAATGCATAAAATTCAACTGAATATTTGTTCACTTTATTCACATCGTTAGCCTTAACCTAGCATAGACAATTTTCGTGGCATTTGTCTCTTTCACTAAAAGCTGACGTCTTTTCAACAGCAGATTAAGATATGTTTAATCCCATCTTAATACAAATCTTATGCACCTTTATCTATTAAACACTAGGAAAACTTTATTGAAAGTATTAAGTTTGCAAAGCTGAATAATCAAAAGAAATAATATAAGATGATTAATATTGTTATGCATATGCATTAAAACATAGTCTTCTGTATTACATTAGAATCACATTAGAATCACAGTAGAAATAAATATTTTGTAGAGTGCATGGAATACATGGTACTTAGTGAGTAGATAGCTTAGTTTGTATTTTGTTTCCTCTATCAATGTATTTCTACAGTATTCTAAACCTTCTCTGAGTACCAAACTATTGTTCACCAACTTTCATGAGGTATTCTTTGTAACATTTGCTGAAATGTGGTGTAGCAACATGACAGCATTGTGATGCCAAATTTTAACACAGTGATTATCACCGTACCTATTGCTAGTTTTATGCTGTGTTCTGACAGTATAGAAATGGTCAGTATGACTCGGGTTTTCTCTACTGTTTCCCAGTTTCCTCTCTCTTTCTTGTCACTGCACATAGACATTCATATCTGCCATGTGGTAAAAAGTGTAGTTAAAAGGAAATAACATGCCTCCATCTTCTTAGCAAAGAGCCTCAGTAGAGTAGAGTAGAGCTGGCACATATGTATGACAGGCCATATACCCAAACAGCTGTAGGAGCAAGGTCAGGGTGTTGTGGGGAGAAACTCAGTTTCCTGGGATCTTTAGAAAGGCAAATCCCACAAATGCAAGTTAAAGGTAGGATAAGTAATATCTGTTGTATTATCCAACGTAAGGTAACGAAGGAATGATACACGAAGAATGCTCTTATTATATCCCTATAGTATTTGACTGTATTGTAAAATGTTTTGGTTTGATATCAGTGACATAGGAGACTTAAAATAGTATCATCCATCAACAGAAATCGTAACTGGCAGCTTCCCAAACACAAACTGATTTTTTTAGCACCATCATGTAATGAAGAACATCATTATTATTTATGTTCTATTATCATTAATAAAACACAGGTTGAGAACCAACACACAGAGATAATAAGGTCAAAAAGAGCCACTAATTTTATGTGCCAAATTTCACATAACCTGGACCTGATTTTTGGAGAACATAACGATATATTACACTTGATGTATTCAAAGCACAGCTCTAACTAGCTTTTGGTGTAGTTATGAGTACTCAGTTGTTTTACAAATTAGACTACAGGGAATAAAGTCAGTCACCCATAAAATGAAGAATACACAATCATTGTTCACCTGTGAAAATGTACTTTAAGTGACTGCTCCAGAATTACATAGTAATGGTGAAGCAGAGACCTGGATCCAGATCATTTCCCTGGACATTTCTCAGTTTCCTTCTCTATGACTCTGTCCTTTTTCTTCCTGCAGTCCTTTACCTCATTTACTTAATGTCTTCCAATCTTTGTAACGCAATTGAAGTACTAGTCCTGCAGAGCACAGTCTCCCTTTTATTAGTGTTTTTAGGTTATGTGGGAAAAGCTTATCTATAGACACACAAGGGAACACATAGAGGCAATAGAAGGGTGCATGGGGGATTGGACAAATAACAGCCTGCCTGGCAGCTCCCAGTCACATCACAGAAGAGCCATCAACCCACCAAAGGCCCATTTACACAGATCAGAGGAGCACAGGGACACAATGACAGGCAGAAACCCACATTAAAGATTTGAAGAAGGGACATCCTGTCCAGACACTGTCATCAGCCCCATTCTCTAGGCATGAAACCCCTCAAGACTAAGTAAATAGGACCAGCTCTCCAGATTACCTTTCAGACTAAGGAGATTTGCTGCCTAAGGATGTAGGAAGCATTATGGGATGGAGGGGAAGAGTATTTTGGGATTACACAAGGGGTTTAATGAGATGTTTAGAGGAGGAACCAAAGGTGGGCAAAGGGAGAGATTTTGGTGGTTGGAGGAGGAATAAGTCTGGGAAATAGAAGGATAAGGGGTTGGTCAGCATGCTTGTCTGGCTATTCCCTGCACCTGAATCCCCATGGTCTGTCCTGGATCCTTATTAAACTCCACTTCCAGCTATGTTCTCGTAAGGTCTCTCTACTCTGTGCATGTGTGTGTATGAGGATCTGCAGTACAGGAACTGGAGTGAGTGTGGGAGTGCAAGTGAGATCAAGACAGATTAGCCAGTGAACAGGTGAAGTGTCCTGGGAGCAAGGGGGCCTCTAAGGACCTACTCCGAGTGTGAGAGCATCTGTGTGTCTCTAAGGGTGAGAGCACAGCAGGGCTGGCTATGGGACCAGGAAACTCCTGGCCACCTCTGTATGTGTGAGTGAAATGGTCTGTGCCCAACCAGAGAGACTAGGGTCCAGGAACAGCTGCTGGGTGTCTCAGCCCAGCTGGTGCAAGGTTCAACATTGTACATATGTTTTATTTATTTCCACTAACAAACATCTGTCCTGCTTAACCAGAAAGGGCAAAAAGATGAGGCCGTTGGTACTGTATGTGGTTGTGTGAATGTTCTGTGTGTGTGTCTGTGATCTGTGTGGCCAGCCCTGCATATAAGCATATATATGTGGCATATATGTGTTCTCTGTATGTGTGTCTACTAGGAAGATATTTTCAGCCTCGCTAAAGGCTGGACACAGGGGCAAGAAGTTCTAGCTACCTTGCCTCTCTCAGGCTGTCAAATCCAGCATGAAATATTTTTGTCCAACCACTGTGATTTATTCTTTAGAACGGTATTTTGTGTAAACTTAATGGATCAGGGAATCCATTGTATAAATGACGTGTCATAAGCAAGTAAAACAGTAACAGAAGGTGTGCACATAAAGGGAGCTTATTAATGTGCCTGTATGATATTAATCATAGTTTTTCCCAACTTCTAAGTTTTTGGCTTTGCAACCTTTCAATATCTCTTTGCTAAGACTCTGTAATATTTTTTAAGCTGGGGGTTTTAGCAAATTTACCTGTATTTAAAAAGAACACAGAATGTAGAAACATGGCAAAAGTCCTGTACTATGTCATGAATGATAAGGTCATCGTGTTGGGACTTCTGTGCAACTTGAGAATGCCTTTTAAATATGATGCATGAAATAACATACCATTATTTATTGGATTTTTTCATATTCTTTATATGGTACAAGCATATAATGCTCTTTTCTATTTGTGTCTGGCTGTGCTTTTTCTCTTCTGTTTTTGAACAGTAAATGGTAATCTGGTAATCTAAATAACCCATTGGATTTAAATATATGAAAATAGTCTCCTTTTAAAATGACTAATAAATATAAATTTCATCAGACGGCACATACTGAACCTGCTCAAAAAGATTAAATATTTTCAAACTAGATTTTCTGAGCCTAAATAAATCCTCTATCAGCAAAATATGGAATTTCAATTATTAACAAGAGGTTTAAATATCCATGGGGGAGTAGAAGAATTGGACAGAAATGTAGGCTTCCATCTTCCTCTGCTTATAGAAAACAGTATAATGTCTTGGGCTAGAAAAACATTTCTGTCCTTTTTTGTCAGTTTACTATCATTTTAAATTGCACTTTTTTCACCATGATTTCTGCATTCTGATTGCAGTGTAGCTATTAGATATTGGGTTTATTTGGTTTTGTGTGCTTTGGTGGATACATTTACTTTGCAATAAATGCTATACCCAGAAGCATGCTATGCACTATGCTGACTGTACCTTTGTCGGTACTTAAAAAGAATATGGTTGCTTAGTACTATAAATGTGATGATCTGAATTCATCATTCTTTGTTACTGTCAAACTGAACTATGGGTGACAAGAACTGCTACACCTTTCAAAATTTTAGGGTTTGCTTTGGTTTTTTACTTTTTTCTTTTTAATCTGTCTTCCAATCTTATTTTCTTAAACAGATACTTATGCTTTCAGTGGTGTGGTTTGGTCACCAGATTGTGATAAGACTAATAATAGTCACCTAGTGAAGGAACCTTTTGCATTTCTCAGTGTACAATCATTCCTTAGTTAAGCATCCAGTCTTTCCAGTAATAGAAGCTACATTACGTGTCTGAATCATTCCATTACAGTCAATGAGACTGTACCAAAGTTTCTGACTTTCAGGTCTGGATTTGAAACAGGCCAACTAAGTTAAGGAAAATAAAATGGAGGCATTTTGCTAGTCTATTAGGAACACGGGAGAAAAGTAAGGATCAGCAGAGATCAGAGAGAGAGAGAGAGTTTTGTGTCTGGAATAAAGCTAGATGGTGCATTTATTTTAGGTCTTGCGGGAAATACATTTTGTCTCCCATAAAAATACTTGGCTTTTCAGAGAAAGCAGTAGAGATGGCAGGGGTAAGAACAAGAGGAAGAAGTAAGTTTTTTTTCATAAATGGAGGTTAATATCTCCATTCAGATACATTCACAGGGAGAAAACAAAAAAAGGGAAAAAAGTCTGACGAGAACTGTTTTCCATCTTACTTCAGGAATCTCCTACTTCTCTGGTATCATACCTAGGAATCTTTGATGTCTCAGCATGGTCAGCAAGACATTGATCATGAGGATCAAGCAGCCTGATAGCTCTGGGACCTCCATACTGATAGAAGCCCATCAGATCTGTTAGCCAAAAGGAAAAGCATTCAGTGCAAGTCTCATGTGCTTTAAGAGTTCCAAGTTAAAATAATTGTTTATTAGGAAAAAAAATACTGTTAACTCACTAAGTTTATTTCTATGTAAAATATTGATATCCAGTATATTTGATTAACTCCTTGTACATCCCTACTATGACCTGTGTACTTGTCCTAGTTGATCAGCTTATTTCCACTAAATTATCATTCTCAGCATGCATTATGTGTATCCAGTGTTGAGCCATGGGAGCTGTGAGATAGTGACTGGCAGTAAATTCACCTAGTATTTATTTAGCCTGATTAGTAAATCAGGGCATGGGATGGGAACTTGCTGAAAGTATCACAGGAATATTTATTTCAACAGCTTTTACCATTTTGGTTATTTGATTCATAATTGTTTGATTATACACATTTTATGATGTAGAAAATGGGAGCTATTCTCCATTTTAAAAAAGTAAGCAGCTCTGCTTTGTATATTCTCCTTTCTCAGCAGAAAGCAATGCACTGTCATAGCCGTAAGAGCAAAGTATCTATAAAAAGCTGTAAAGAATGCATCTGTATTGAAAGAGAAAGATTTTAAAGAAAATCACACCAGCAAAGAAAAGAAAAAGTTTCTAAATGTGGATTTACAGGGGTTTGCTAGATATTTCTACCTGTTTATTGAAGGTAACATTGGATGCTCACGGAAATAAAAAAGGAAAATTAAAAAGAAATATGTAAAATACCTGGAGAAAAAAACCACAACAAATTAAAAATAAATACAAATTACCAAACTTAAATGCTTTAGATTACAATACACAATGACTAGCTAGTAACACACAAGTTTTCCTGATGTAGGTTGTACCCGGCTAGCAGCTAAGCACCCACACACAGCCACTTGCTCACTCCCCACCTACCCCTCCAGTGGGACAGGAACAAAGCAAGAAGAACAAGAGCAAGAGCAATCGTCAATTACTGTCAGGTAAAAAAAATGTGACTTGGGAAATGTAGCTTAATTTAAAGCATTTAATTACTTATTCACATTTTGGGAAGCAAAGATGAAAACATTCAAACACTTAAGGAAAATGCCTTTCTTCCCCTTTTCCCAGGCTCAACTTCACTACGGACACCTCTCTCCCCTTCCTTGTCTCCTCATCCTTTACTATCCCCACAGGGTCTACTCAGTCCCTTTGACAGGGTGACAGGCAGTGCAGACGTTGGGAGTCCTGCAGGGTGGAGCAGTGTTTTCTTTCTGCCAGTCCTTGTTTGTCACTCTTTTCTGCCACCACGCCTTCTTACTGGCTTCCTTGCTCTCCGTTGCTGGTGTGGGCTTATCCATAGGCTGCAGTCCCTTAGGGGGCCTACCTGCTCCAGTGTGGTCATCTACACTCTGCAGTTCCTTCAGGGGTGTTGCCAGCTCTGGCATGGAGAGGTACTACCAAAACCTTGTCATTTATACCCAAAACAGGTCTACGTCACATCATTATCTTAAAAAAGCAGCAATGCTAAATATTATTTTTGGAAAAAAGAGGAGAATCAGTGTGTTGTGGTCATCCTGTATTTAAAATAAATCCACACCCCGAAACAATTTAAAGCAATTTTGTAAAACAATTAAAGCAAAAATACTGTTTGCCTGTGTAGGTACAGTTCTTCTTCACATCCTATTTTATTATTTTGAAATAATTCTAATATTAACTTCCATAACATCATACACTATCTGATGTCACATAACCATTATGCAATATTAGAATAATAAAATTGTATATAAACCCAGGACAACAGTTCCTGCTATGACACCAAAGTTCCAATGGCTGAAACAGTTTCTCAACTACAATTATAATGCTTCCTGGTAAATTTCATGTTTAACTTTTCTTTATGAACTAAAGATATTGCCACACAACATTTATCATGTATGCCTTTAAATACTACAAATATCCTTCATTTTAAAGGGGAAAAAATAATCAAGTGTTTAATATTAATTGACTTTTTAAAAACATTATTAAAGTATGAGTTAATGAAGGTCATGAATCCCACATTTCTGCCCACATTTTCTTCTCTGTCAAATACCCAGCAATTCTATTATGTTCTAAATAAGCCTGCTTACTGCTAATGCACCAGAAGCACTCTGTATGCAGAATAGGCTGACAATTTTAATACAGAATTAGTCCAGTCTATCAAAGACAGATTAAGCTACTTTGTGCGTATTTTGCAAAATCTGAAACAGCTCTCATGAGCCCAAAATCTCCGAAGATTTACTGATAATTTGGAGCAACCAACCCAGTGAGATACCTAAGCAATATAGAACATGGGCAGAATCAGCAAATTTAGAGAAATTTCTGTCCCAGTAGACTTTTTACCATATTGCATGGTGGTTTAGATGCTTTAACCTTTGCAATACTGAGGGCCTTCCTCTCTCAGTTCTGTAGCCTGCTGTTCACTTGCACCCCTGCAACCTTTCATTACACAACCTGAAGCTGCTGTGGCAGTGACTTTACCAAGTGTGTCAAAGTGCTGCTATCCTGATGACCTTGCACTGGCAGACTCTGAAACACAGTTATGTCTGTTACATTAGGTTTCTTGTAGAAAGTGATTGTCATTAATGTTTAAAAAAACTTTTCTCCCTCTGCCTTCTCACTTTTGTCTTGTAGCTACTATTCTGTAACTCCATTCTAAGAACGCTTTGCCCACCCTGTCATATGTTTTAGTTCATAACTTGAAGACCTGGTAGATAATATATAACAGATTATCAATATATCCAAGAAGTATACACAAATTGGGTAGAGAGGCTTTTTCTCTTTCTCTCTCCCTGCCCCCCTCCCCCTCAGCTATAGACCCCACTAATAAAGTTTGGTACATGTAACTTTGCCTCAATTTCATTTGTACACCTGGAATAAAAAGGTAATTGTTTGATGCTTCCCACACACACACTATGTTTGTGACTGTTTACAATGCATACAGCAGTGAATGCCATTCTGTTCTTAAAATTTCTTTCTCTCTCTTCATACATATTTTTCAACACAAGCCCCAAGGAAGGGCTCAAATACAATTACATAAACTTAAAATATGAAATATCTTAAAACAAACCACTATTTGTTTCAGGAAGCCATTCTTAAACAAGAGAATTATTTTCCAACTTCTATAATGTGAAGGAATTATTTTTTTCTCTTCTGATGGTGAGTTTTCTTATATTGTTATCTTAGTGTCTTATTTGAACATTGTGCTGACAAAGCAAATGCTACTTTTCTACCATTTTGGTCATATCAATAAGTTATACTTATGTTTTTGTTATGATCACCTACAGTTCTGAGTTTTCATTATACTTGATCAGGACTACAAAATCTAGTTATTAAGAAACAGTCAATAGCTCAGAGCAAGTAGAGGTCTATTCTGAGGAACTATTTGTGATAGTAGGTATCAGAAATACTTGCACAAAATAAAAACTTGACAACTAATTGTTCTAGGAGTAAGGCAGTATATATTGAAAGATAATAATCCAGGACTAAATACATAAAAATCCTTTTCTTATCCTTAAGAAGGCACACAAGTTGTGATATATATGTCCTACTGTCAGGAATAGCAGTAGGAGGAAAGCTGCACTTTAGACATGATCCACTGTAGTTTGTTCTTTACTTTGATTATGATTTAATCCTATTTTAATTGTTTTGTGGTAATTTTGCCTTGGCTCTGATGCAGATATTTTTAATCAGCATTAAGTTCTGTCATAGGTATGCATTGGATCTAGAGGCAGCTCACAATGCCCAAATCAATTATATTTTTGCTTCATTTTTTTCAGTATCTGGTCTTGCTTTTTTGGCATCTAGGGATGCAATACTGACTTTTATCACCAGTAGACAATGATGGTGTAACACTAATTCTTGGTAAATATTTTACTTGCAATTAAGTTATGCTATGTCAAAAATCTGATTTTCAGATAGTGAAAGGCCAGTGCATTCTTTAATTTTTAAATATAAATGGAAGCAATGATTTCACATCTAAATCCAAACTCAGTGGGAGTTTTAATTATCCACATACTAGCTTGAGCAGAAAGCAATGTCTAACAGGGTTAACTGTCTAGCTTTCTTTACTGATACTTTTCCTATTAGTAAATACATCTTTGTTTCTAACAGATGTTAGGTTTGTATAAAATACCTTGTTTCACAGTACAGCATGTTCCAGTAAATTTAGGCCTGTGTTTTGCCTTCTTTTGTAATGATATGGATTATTCAATTGAAAAATTTTGCTATGTGGTTAACATTATTTACCAGCATTCTCTAGCCATGCTACTAAACTATAAAATTTAGGCAATACATTCAATTTCTTATTTCTTTTCCCTGTTATGTAAGGATGCATGCTGGGTTTTGGGTTTTTTTGTTGGTTTTGGTGGTTTTTTTTTCCTCTAGCAGATCACTATGAGGTTTTTATTTCTTTTCCCCATTTTTCTTTAGGAGGCTGTCTATGATGTCAGAACATTATCAATTTTTAACCTTTTTCTTACTTGATAAATTCAAAATATATTATGAAGTTTTATTTAAGGGATTTTAAAAATACTCTATAAAATGTTGCAGGTGTGGTTTTCCTTTTTTCCCCCCACTCTTCTTCCTCATTAAAGAAACAGTATCTGATCACCTACCTCTACTTCTAAAAATATAACAGCTATTTTTCCAGGCTTAAAGTTTTTGATAATTTTTTCATTTATTCGTATACTGAGGTCAAAATGACCGTCTTATATGCAAAGCACGTTGGGAAAAGTAATGTCTTCTACTAAGTTAACTGATATAATTGGGGGGGGGACACGGGGACGGGGGGGACACGGGTGGACATCAGCCATCAGGCTTATGGGATCTTCTTCAAGACTAAAACAGAAACAGCAATCGTCAAAATGTATTATAAACTGAGAATAAATTATGGTTTAAATAGTCTACCTGGTTGATACAAACTATCTTAAAGAGTGGTATTGAGTTTAAGCAGAAAAATATGGTACTTTTTTATGGAAAAGTATGGGAAAGAGAAAAAGCAGCTAATCCATCATCCTGTTGAGTAAACCCAGATGATATAAGCCAGTGCATCACATTTTCATATTTAGTATTTTCGACTGTATTAACTAAAAAAACATTGAGAATTGTGTTAAAACCTGCTGTTACATAAACGGTACCTACCACGTGATTTCTTTTTCAATGACACTTTCAAATACAGTGTGAACTGCTATTTTCTCTTCTACTTGTCTTTCATACTTTTAGAGAGTTCTATCTTTATTTTTCCTCTCTTTTTTCATGTAGGTTATTTTCCACAAAATTTCTGCTGATATTTTTGATATGAGAAATTCTTGCTAGTGGTGATATTTTTAAATTAACAAGAAACCTGTTTTAAGATACTAGGATATTGAGAAATAGATTATTAACTCTAGTTTTCTGGCCAAAATCATGTTGGGCCAGTACCTTTTGAACTCTTAAATCCCTCCTGCAGCTTCAGCTGGAGATGTTATTTATCTTTACTACTGCTCTAAGGCAGGACTGATGTAATTTGTTGAACAATTGTTGCATTTCAGCAGTGGTAAATTGATTAGTCTTCCTCAGAACACTTGAAAAGTTTGTGAACACCAAAAGCATTTGAATTGCTCTTTGCTCACAGATGTGGTTTTATATTTGAGTCATAATTCCTCTGAATTTTTATGGTCAGTGCAAAGGGGTTTTAGATTCTAGAGGTGATTTCCATATTCAAGATCAAAGGTAGTAGAGACTTAGCTTAATGCTAACAGTTACAACAACAAAAAATTAAATTACAACTTCTATATAATTTCATTATGAAATATTTTAAGATCTTCTGAAAAGATACAATGCTCTAAGCTCTATTAGAAATTTGGACATTATAGGTTCCTTGCCTTAATGACATGATTCTGAATACGAAAAAGAAGAAAAGATAGCATTTCATATACTTCTAAAAAAGCTAACATGACATGTCATATACAAATAAGTATCAGAGGTTTTTCTTTCTGTGTAAATCTAGCTCTTCCTAACACAAATAAATATCTACTACTTCAACTCCAGCTACTCCTGCCAACAGCAGCATTTTGCTTTTCATGTGTCACATGCTTGTACCTACTTGCAGTGTAAAACCCTTAGAGAAGTACTCTGGAGTTTTCTCTAGACATAACTTAGTTAATTGAGACACAGATAATTGGCTAATAGGTTTGATTCAACAACAAACTATTGTCTAGGCAAAAATGTACCACACTCTATGGTTACTTTTGATGCCAGAGAGATCCAACAAAGAGGGTCATGATATCCACTGAACGACCTACCTAGTTTTGTGTATACAATTCCTGACTGTAAAATTCCTTCTTGCATTACTTCAACCTTAATTCATTTCTCTCCACAAATAAGGGGCTCAGCTGGGCACTGGAAAAGGGACCAGACATCACAGTAGAGAGCTGAGGATAAACAAATAGAATTGACTGTCTTCTGTAGAGTGAAAACTGTAACCTGAATTGTAATTTTTCCTATTAGATTCAATAGAGCTTAGCTAACAATGGCAAATTAATTGCCTTCCCTCTCCTCTTTGAATTTATAGCTGAAAGGAAACTTATGGAATCACAGAATGGTTGATGTTGGAAGGGGTGTCTGGCAGTCCTCTGGTCTAGTCCCCCTGTTCAGGCAGAGTCAAATACAATAGTTTGCCCAGGACCATGTCCAAACAGCTTTTGAGTATCTCCCAAGGATCTCCATACTCTACAACCTCTACTACTCTACCACCTACTACTCTACAACCTCTATGGGCAACCTGTACCAGTACTTAGTCATCCTCACAGTAACAAAAAAGTGTTTCCTGATGTTCAGATAGAATCTCCTGTGTTGTGTTGTCTAAATCTTTTCCAGGTTTGTATATTAATTTCATATTGTAGCTTTGCATGCTTTGCTTTTGCTATTCTACTTCTATATGCAATTATTACTTACCGGTTTTGGTTGAAATGTTTTGGTTATTTAAAGAACATAGAATGTAGGAATAATAAAACTCCTAGTTTACAGTGAATAACTGAACCTAAGGAATACTCTTAATAGCCCACAAGATAAAGTATCCACAAAATATGATGACAAAATAGCCAGGTTTTTTTCTGCTTGTTTATTTATGTATGTAATCTCTATAGTGCCAAGCACATAAATGAAACAAGGGGAATTATGCACACACATGCTGTATGTACATCACAGGCATTTCAATAGAAAGTCAAATTACTGCAAATGTAAATAATACAGTAATAACAGTACACAGTGGATGTTAGTTGGGTGGTTAGAGAAGAAAAGCAGAGTGAAATATTTTAAAGACAACTTTCCAGTGAAATAGAGAAACATGCAATGAATCATGTCAGTCCCAAGCATCCAAATGCTTTCTAAATACTTTCAAAATGGAAATGTCTGCAATGTTCCAAGTTAGGGGAAAAAAAAGTGGAATATGCATATTTATAGTCAGTTTGCTGGAAGCATTTACCATTTCACATCTCAGAGATTTACTTGTGGGGAGTATAGTCTCGTGAAAAACATAGTCCACTAATGCTACACATGTCTTGCTCTTCAGAAGGAATATATTTCAAAGTCTAAAAGTTCTCTTTAGCCATAACATCTTCAATTTCTTTGGGTAGGCAAGCAGTGCTTACCATCACACCCTGCCAAAAATGCTGACACTAATAATGCTGACCACACAAGAGGCACTCTTCAGTTAACATTTATACAAACAGATATCAGGACAGTTTAAGAAATCTAAATTCAAGGTGCATTTGATATTCCCATACCGTTTTTTCTCAGAAAGTGAATACTAATAAAAATAAGCTGGTTTACAGTTTCTTCTCATCTATCATTCTGAATTAACATGAGTTAGCAGCTACTTCAAATCTCATGAATTTTTACTTCAAGTACAAACATAATTTCTTTAACCTTGCCCTCTTAATAAAAATTTCAGCCTCTGAGTTAAAAATTATTTTCAGAAGCAAGATGTGACTTACTCATAAACCCCTACAATGAAAGAATGCTGAGAGGATATAGGCAGGGCAGATGAGCCCATGAAGCTCAGGGAATAATACAGACTATGACTGACCACAGCTGTTGCAAAGAGGCTGACTATCTCAACACAAAGGACACCAGAGTGGATCAACAGGTGGTGTAAATGTCTCTCCCCAAGTTCATTAAAAGAGTGCAAGTTAGCAAGAGTGAGTTAGCCAGATGAGCATGGGGAGCAGGAAGGAGGAGTGAATACATGGCTCACCCCAACACAGAGCATAAAAACTAGACAACTAGCAAAGTTTTTTGAAGGGAGTAACAGGCTTTGGCTGGCTTCAACTCATGTATTCCTTCTTGGTGATGCCCAGCACCATGGCAGTGAGTATATTATAGAGACCAGTAATGGGACTCACCTACATTAAAAACTTACATTTGTATTATGTTATACAATATACTCTGTATAATTCTGCTAAGTCATAATATCTGTGTAACATAACTATCTTTTTATATTAAACATTATACCCTTCATGTGGAATATCTAAAAGAACCGAGTCAGAGAGTATTGGACTCTGACAGAAGAGTAACAATGTGTTCATATGAACATAATAAAACCCAAATATTTTCCGGTCTTACTGGAAATGCCTTAATAGCATCAACATCATACTCTAGCAATCTCGGGTAGACTTAGTCTTTTCTTGGCTGTCTTAACAAATAGCAATCAAATGAAAATACATATTGTGCAATATTTACTTTTTCATTTACCTTTATATTGGTCCAGAGGATTATTTTTTGTCTTTTGTGCAGGATGATTGAAAGTATTCTCAACACACTGTACGTGAAAAAGGCATTTAATATATGTAAATCATAAAAATTTAAAATTGCAAATATGGCTATTGTATTGTTAACAAATAATCAAGATATCCAAAATAGTCTTTAAAATGGAATATACAGGTACTAATATACACAGTTAAATTCTCAGCTATCAAAAATGGATGGAGCTAGTGGTACTTACAAAAGCATAGTGGTGACTTAAAAAGCTTCAGACCTTGTCTAGAGAAAAGAGTTGCTTTTATATTTCCTGATTGTCATAGTCAACTGATGCTGTCATGTGTAGCCTGTGTTTCTGAAATGATGAAATTTAGTTGTGAGACAAATAGGAGACAGGAAAGCTTTTTTTTTTTTTTTTCCTAATACAGCACAAAATATCCCTATTAGTATTTTTTGGTTTGGTTTGTTTTTTTCTTTTAAGTTTTCAATATTTTTGGGGGATACAATAATATTGTCAGTCTTTGACAATCTTCTTTTGTAATCAACTAAGTCCTGTTTTACCTGTGTTTTCTAAAGTTTAACCATGAAGAGAAAGATTTACATGTAACTACAAACAGCACATCAATCCATATCAATGTTATTGATATTTACTACTAATATATACAGCACTTACTGTTTTCTCCCACTTTCTTTTACCTGTAAAGGTATAAAAACAAACATTACCCTTTCAATTATTTTCATCTACATTCCAGTTCCTTATTTTTGTGAAATATCATTGATTTTAAGTGATGCTTTTAAACAATTGCTAATGTTCTGGTATTGTGCTTTACAGAATATGCCACATCATACTAGTGTAACAAAATTGCAAGCATGGTGCTGAATAACATTATTCAGATTGAATTATTCATATCAAATTAAACTCTGAACTATAAATCTAGATTGTCTGTTTGGCCTTTACTAGATTTACTTTGGCCTGAGAACAAAGTATGACGTGTTGAATCACTTGAGAGCTTTCCTTGTCCCTTTTTTCCTAGGAACATTTAGTACTGTTATGATTAGGTCTTTTCCTCCTGTAAATCTGCATCAGTCCCACTAACTCTTGCTTTATACTATGCCAGTAAGACAATGCAACCATACAGAGCTAGATTCGTAGGTCAGTGGCATATGAGCAGTCATGATCATCTGCCAGCAACAGGGATTTACTCAGTCAGGGGGATCCTTTTGTGGTGGAAGAGGGAATCTGTAGCTTGGAGACAATGGTATGTGACTGATGGGGTTTTTTACTTCCTTTCAGGCTGTTAACCTGTCAGTTGTCTAACAGAGGTATGAATGAAGAACTCTTCTGTCACCAAAAGGAATAAATGAGGTCACCTTTTTTCTAACCCTAGCTTGGTTAATTAGCCTCTTAATCTTTGTTTTGCCACTGCTCCTCAAACTGGGTTTTTTCCTAGCAGTCTTCTGTAACTTCTTGCTTTATCTTTTAAAACATTTTCTCTTTATCCTCACTTCTTTCTACCTACCAAACACTGAGCTTGAAGTATCCAAAAAAATGCTATAATGGCTTTCAGAAGAACTTGTGCGTTATTTTTAACATGTTTATACCCAATTCTTTTCATTTGAAGTTATGATACATTCTATACTCTTCAAGTAAAAAAGAAAAGAATCAAAGGCAAAGAATTTAAATTGAACTGGCAGATTGCATCTTATAAGTCCTTTACAATATGATTCATATTCTTGGTCAAATAAGCCAAGATTTTGAAATCTGCATGCCTAAGTTAGGAAACTAAATAGTTGGTTATATAATGCACTTTAGCATTTGCTGGGTATTTTGAAAATTATTGAGATTAATTTAGCTTTGGGTTTTAGCACAGTTCAGTCTCACTGATTTCAATAGCAGCAGTTAAAGCAACAAATAAGGCTTTATAGAATTCTGTTGATCTCTGAAGTAGCTTGCTCTATACTGATGTCCTCAGTTACAGCTCCCCTAACTTTGGGTCACAAAATTAACATTGTTATTTTTCAAAAATCCATCCACAGTTATTTCTACTTCATGAGACTCAGCATTTTTTTTTTTTTAATTTTTGTCAAATTTAACTAACTTTTTAAAGTATTTGACTATATTATAGCAATACTATCTTTATTACATTCAGTAAGACTAACTGTAACTTGCTAAAGGTTTTACTAGGTAGTCGTGTATTTATCTGCACACAGATACAAAAGACTTATTTTCATGACTACCTGAATAATCTGCAGTTATAAGATGTAAAAATTACTGTACATTCAGATTAAATTAATTGAGAATTTTCCTTGAATATTTGTGAATGCAGTCCTATATACAAAAATAGTCTGTGAATTCTTGAATCTAGTCTGCTGTAAGAAATGGAAGCAAACGCTTGCCACTCTGCATTCACGGACTTGACAACCCTTGAAACTTGTCACTTCATATTGTTTAGTTCTAGTGAAAAGCAAAGTTTATCAATATTGTTGCTTTCCTCTAAAAGTATAATTTTTATTTTCAGAAAGAATAACTCTTACCTTCTTTCTGTTTGTGCTATTGTAAACATGCAGCCCTACAGTACAGTACTGACTAGTCAGGAGTCATGAGCTTTATACTGAAGTTGGAGGTGTCACAACTGATCCTTGTCAGGCTTGCTTGCTCTGAACTTTTATCAACCTTCCTGTAACTTTGTTTTCACTTGGTGTAGCTCCAATAGCATTTTTGCTAATGGACCAGGTGTCTGTGGTTAATTTACTTTTGTTTATCTGTGTAATACAACACAAGATTTATATAGGTAGCAGTAACAAGTAGTTACACTATGCAGAATGAAATATTTACAATGCTAACATGAGAATCAGTGTACAGAAATACAGGTCTGATATAGTAGCAGATGCCTTTGGAAGTGGAGACAAAGGAGGTGGTTCAGAAGAGTGCAGGCATGGGGTAAGGAATGGGATGTAGGTCTGGCACAAAAGAACCCAGGGCTATAAACAGCTCACCCATAGTCAATTAAATAACTGCATATCTGGACAAAACTGTTTAAAAGACATAAAAGGTTCCATATATTATAAATTTGGAGTAATGTGGAGCTGCAGACTAATGAAGAAAGAGCAAAAGTGTGAAAAGCATGTTAGCAAACATGCAAATATTGTTCCAAGTGGATCCTAAAGCAAGGAAGAAGAAACCATCAACATGAGCATTGTATTCCTCCCAGCAGATGACTTCTGATGCTGACATCTCTCTATAATATGCCCTTCTTCCCATCATCTTCCCCCAGCCAACAACCTTAAGATACAGAAGAGTACAGTAAGCGGGAGCACACAAGAAAAAGGGGTAAAAACCAGCTATAACAATCCTAATTGCATTATTATACTTCCTTTTCCTGTATATGGTTGGTTGTCCCCAAGTGGCAGGTAAGACCCCACCCAGTGGGATAGAGGAGAGAATGGGAAGGGCAAAAGCAAGGAAAACAAAACCTCATGGGTTGAGATAAAGGCAGTGATGGGGACAAAAATAAAGGAGAGAGAGAAAAAAAAAAAAAAGTTGTTCAAAAGCAATCCTTCACCACCAGCAGACCAATGCTCAACCAGTCCATGAGCAGTGGCTACTTTGAAAAAACTCCTGACCCAGTTTTATTGCTGAGCATGACATCATATGGTATGAAAAATCCCTTTGGTCAGTTAGGTTCAAATATCCTGGTTGTGTTCTTTCCCAATCTCTTGCCCACCTCTAGACTACTTGCTGGCTGGGGCAGAGGACAGAATAAGAAACTGAGAAGGTCTTGACACTGTGTAAGCACTATTCAGGAATAGCCAAAACATTGGTGCGATACCAACACTGGTTTGGTCACCAGTCTAAAACACCACACCATAAAGACTTCTATGAAGAGAATTAACTTCCTCTCAGCCAAACCAAATACAATGTCCAGCCCTTATTCCATAACATTTACTTCATGCTGAGGTCCTACATTATTCAATACATTTTCATCAGCCACCCCCACTCCTTTTCCTGTCCTTCAACATTTCCTTGGTCTATGGGCCATCTCCATTTAAATGTTCATTCTGATCATGACTTCAGTTGGTCATAGGTTGCAACGGTCATTCAAGACAGATAAGTGAAATAAGCTTCATTATATCTGAACATATAATTAACAGTGTCTCATCCATACACTGCATCACTCTAGCCTTCCTCCAGGGAAAATACAGCAATCAGTTCATTTAAGTAGCTTTGCAGAAAAACGTGCTTGAAATTGTATTGTGGCATTCAAGTAGGACTATACAATTCATTGTTAAAATTATATATAGTCTTTAGATATATCCCTTACTAAATTTTCAGGAAAAAAATATTGGATAATATTGTCTTTCTGAAATGTTAAACCACAGTGGCGGCATACTGGATCTCTGCAATTATAAATATTTGGGAAAGGCCACCACAATTCCATTCAGTGAATCAGGGTGTAGTTTCCTAACTTATTGAACTAGAACCTCCATTGACAAGCAGGTGTGCCACCCATAGTAATACCTTTCAGGTTGCTGACTTAGAGGGAAAAATATCAGAAATTTAAGCATTGCTCGAAAAAATTAGTTTAAAATTTCTTACATTTTCTATATCTTGAGACCAACCAATTTTCAATGGAAATTTTTTTTTTGTTACTTAAGTGAAAAAATCAGCACCTGGATCACAGAATACAAGTCTAGAATATCCAATATTATAGTCTGATGCTTTACCTAATTCCTTTCTTTGATCCTGAGCATCTTAATAACCTGTGTCTGAAATGAATGAGAACGAAAAAACTAATGCCAAGTTCATTTGTGATTCACTTTTGGTAATTCACTTACATGGGTGATGAATTACTATTCACAGTATTTCAGTTAAAGTTAGAAATTAAGTTATCTCATACGTGTCTTTTCCAAAGGAGAGCATCACAGGCCAGGCATCCTTAACTGGCTTTTCTTACCATACTTGTTTAGCTACAGCATCGTACTGTTTAGTTTACTGAATTATTTTGGTATTCAGCTTTCCCAGACTCCCCAGTAATAAGTATAGTGTTTTTCCACAAGAACCCCTGATACCTTTCATATCTTTTCTTTTAACTGTGGAGCTTTTGGAAGATTATGATTAAATATTTAATTTTATTGCTAATAATAAAACATGACATTACCTTACCTGCTGGATATATCCACATACAGACACACACACATATGTGTGAGATTAAGAAATATCTAAGTCTTGGTGTCCTTATTCACCTTTGATATTGATAGGGACTTTGCCCACATGAATTCTGCAGAAAGAAAACAACATAAAATTAGAAAAATGGTGTTATTTTACATAAAGCTAAAAAAAGGGGGTTACATTACTTCCTGTGCAGTCATCCTAGATATAGATTTAGAGCAGAAAATCAAATGAAATTTTGCCCTTGCTCAGGCTTAATAGGGGAATAGAAGAATTATCATCCATAATATTACCCCTTTTACAGTAGAGAATTGATGAAGCATCCTATACTGGGGACTAATATTGCATTATGATAGTGATGCAGCTTTCATCTAAGAAACCACATGGACTATAGAGAACATGTGCACTATTTTAAAACCAATCACAGCTTTTCCTCTTTTTACATTTACTTGCAGTGCCAGGAGTGTGCCCCCTATTTTTTTGTATGATTTTATGACTATTTTTAGGAGTAATGAGCATGTTTTACACCTTTCTGGTTCTTTCTGCTTCAGTCTCCTTCAGTGAAGAAAGACATTTTCTTAAAACATTTTCCTGAAGGAAAAAAAGCGGGGAGAGAGCAGCACATTCTTTGGTTCTGAGAATTTCTGCAGAAGCACAGCTAGTGTGCTTTTAAAGATTTATTCATTTACTATAAAGGCAGTTAAAGCCAAGTTTTGTCATGGGAACTTTTTTTTTGTTTCCATAGTACTTTAAGTGAACAGGGTGGTTCACTGGTTGGTGTGGGAGGGAGGGGGAGAGAGAGAGAGAACAACTAGTATAATGGCTAGAGTACTGTGTATATATAGAGTAAACCTCACATCACAGGCTACTTTCTGACATGTTCATCACCTAGCTCCTGCAACAAAATCAGCTTATATTTTGAACAAAACGTTTCTTTGATTATTTCAACAGCTCCAACTCTTGCTAATAATTTCACAAGCTGTTATTTCTATTCTTTTTGGAACTACCTGGTCAGTTCTAGATGTCAGCTCATAATTGATGCCCTACTACCCTTTGACTTTGAAAAGACACAACTCTACATCCTTTGTTTAGTGGAAAGGCTGACAGTCCCAATACTAACAGGAAGTTTTCTTTCTATGTCTTATCTTTCTAAAGTGGTGAAATCCAGATTTAGTTGTTATTTTGGAATACCTGTCTAATTATGATTTCATTAAGAACATGCGACACCCATGACAGAGTAATCAGAAGCAGCTCTGCAGACTTTAAATATCTGCTTTTCATTAAGAAAACATTGGAGGAACAGGGAAAGAACCCTAGAGAATCAGATCAGGCTTGTTGCTGGGGAAGATAGGAACGACATCTGCACCCTCTACAGTCATCTATTCATAATAAAATCCAAATGATTTATCAAGGGTGCAGATTATCTAAGGACTTGTTTTCACACAACAATGTTTTTAAAAAATTATGCTTTATATGCATGATTCCTCAACAGGCGACTACATAGCAACCACAGATTTGCAATAGGACTGATATAAAACATGCTATGACAGAACTTACTGCTTAAGGAGATATGAGTTAGCAGAAAGAAAGAATCGTAGGGTAAGAAAAAGAGAAAAGCAGGATATATTATTTATTATAATAATAATAGTCAGAGTTCCCTTCTGTTTCTTGACTTTTGTATTTCATTGATTGGCTACTTTAATGTAAACAAATTACTGAATAAAGTATTACTTAATCTTGTGTTTGTATTTGGACACAGTGAAACTAAGAAAACAACATAGCAGGGAAATAGCACTTTACACTCTCAACATATAAGTAGCACCAGAGGGAAAGACTCTGACTTTTTTCCATGGAATCGCTTTAATAACTGAAAAAAATAAGATAAAGGAAACTCAAACATCATCACTGCATTTTTGCACTAGCTCTGTTACTGCAGCCACAGCTTTATATCGGATATTACTTTTTACATGGATAGAGTTACTGATATCAATGCAACAGTATCCAGAGGTCCTGGATTTTTCACCTCAGAGTGTCAGAGGACTTTAAAATTTTCCCTTTATTTATGTTTTTACATTTGAAAGCATAATATTTAATTTAAAATGTTATTTAATATTAGACAATTCAGTGATGCCTGACTCTTTCTGGGTAGAATTATTTGTACTTAATTGAGTATTTATTGGACTGCATTTTGTGCATTTCTATCACATGTAAAAATAAAAGAGAATATGCAAAAGCATACTGGAAAGAATGTTTTTTATTACATTCTGAAGGTGATACTGCCTGATGATCAATTGCTTAAGATTATTTCTTTACTGCATGATTACCTACCCTCCCCTTCTAAAAATCCCTGAAGCATTTAGAAAAATGCCTGAGGTACGACAATAATGTGCAGACACAGCTTGTCAGACACATGAATTAAACCTGACCAGAAGACTGCCACATAAACTGAATTTCCCTGAAGTTTGCTAGTCCTTCAGAATGAAAATTTTTAACGGTGCTGTACCAGTGTCTGTCATCAGCCACAACTAAGTCATCTTGAAAGGAAGGATCCCAGTGAGTTCAGTACTTTCCCAGCACACTTTTCAAATCATGGCAGTTGATAGTATGAGGAGTGGTACTCAACTATAAAACTCAAGTGGTAAGAAACTAAACGTTCTCGTCTCATTAATACATGAGTATGACTGTAGTTCTTTCAGTTCCAAGTTCCTTTCTGAGAGGGTTTGGGTTTTTTTCCCCTGACTTCCACTTTAGGTAAGTCTAGGATCCAGCATGTATCTGAAGAAAGATTTTTTTCTTCCTTTTATCTAGTTTGCTCAGAAAAAGGCTGGGTTGACTACAGTTTGTGTGACTCAGTCCTGTGAACTGCATGATGTCCTCAGTGAACATTAAATTCAATCATGTGCACCATTACAGCAACAAAATCTTCCCTGTATAATGAATGGTATATGTGATACTTCCCTAACAGCTAAGCAAAGAACAAGCTGTCATTTACAAAGGCAGATTTCTTTCAGGCCTTTATCTTACCACGAAACATTCAAAAACATGATAAAGCTTGCTCTACCTGCCCTTTCCTGTTCAGGTAGTATTAAACAAATATTTTTCTACAGTAGCCACACAGATAGAAATCCCAGTCTGAAATTGGCTGAACATTTTGGTTTGGAGCTACAGAAAATAAAACCAGGAAAAAACCCTCAATGTTTTTAATGCTCATCTTGCAGAACTCCGCCTTCTGTGTTTTTTGTGCATTTTCTTCTCCATGTTGGTTTTTAGTTTAGAATTTATCAGATTACATATTTGATCTGTAATCTAATATGTAACTCTGAACTTTGAGTATGTATAGGTCTCTCAATTTCAGAAGTGGCCCAGTCACTGTGTTTAGAAAGAATGTCAAGGTGCAAATTTATAATTACTCCTAAATAAAAAATGTTATTTCAGAAGAAAATGTTTCCTAATGCTTAGGCAGAAGTTTGATATTACTCAACCTAATGAAACTATATATGGCTTCTAGGCTCCATAACATGAACTTCTTTGTTAAGATGTTTGTTATTAGTACAGAGGTAGAATGAGAAGAACCTTATTACTCAAAAATATCAGCAGTAACATTAAGTAAAATAATATTAAAAAATAATCTCAAAAATAATTCAGACTCAAGTATATGAATAAATAAATGATTGAAGCATCTTGTGCTTGAAAACTCTGTCATGTTTGTTTCCCAAAGAGACTGGTCTTGTGATTTTCAATGTTATTATTCTCATCACCATAGGTTAGTTCTTTAAGTTTGACCTCCCATCATGTTGTGGTTTAACCCCAGCCAGCAACGAATTACCACACAGCCTCTCGCTCACTCCCCCCACCTCCCTCAGTGGAATGGGGAGGAGAATTGGAAAACTCATGGGTTGAGCTAACAATAACTTAATAACTGAAATAAAGTAAAATATCTTGTGGTTTAACCCCAGTTGGTAACTAAATACCACTCAGCCACTCGCTCAGTCCCCTCATGTGGGAAAGGAGGAGAGTATCAGAAGAGTAAAAGCGAGAAAATTCATGGGCTGTGATGAAGACATTTTAATAGGTAAAGCAAAAGCTGTGCACACAAGCAAAGCAAAACAAGCAATTCATTCACTGCTTCCCATCAGCAGGCAGGTGCTCAGCCATCCCCAGGAGAGCAGGGCTTCATTGTGTGTGACAGTTATTTGGGAAGACAAACATCCTCTAATTCTGAACCTCCCCGCCTTTCTTCTTCTCCAGCTTATATACTCAGCATAACTTTATATGGTATGGAATATCCCTTTGGCTACTTTCGGCCAGCTGTCCTGGCTGTGTCCCCTCCTAATTTCCCGTGCCCCTCCAGCCTTCTTGCTGGCAGGGCCCAAGACACTGAAAAGTCCTTGCTTTAGAGTAAGCATTACTTAGTAACAACTAAAACCATCAGTATGTTATCAACATTTTTCTCGCACGAAATCCAAAACACAGCACTGCACCAGCTACCAAAAAGAAAATTAATTCTACCCCAGCTGAACCCAGGACAAATACAGTAATACTAGTAAAAGTAATAGTAGTAGTAATAGTAATAATAATAATAATTATTATTATTTTTAAAAGGAAAAAGAGAGAGAGAAATTAAACTCAAGAAAAACAAGTGATGCACAATGCAATTGCTCACCACCTGCTGACCATCCCCAAGCAGCGACTGGCATTCCCCAGCCAACTCCCCCCTCCATTTATATACTGAGTGTGATGTTCTATAGCATGGAACATCCCTTCAGCTAGTTCAGGTCAGCTTTCCCGGATATGCACCTTTCCAGATTCTTTTGTACCTCCTCACTGGTAGAGCATGGGAAACTGAGAAGTCCTTGACTTAGTGGTAAGCACTACTTAGCGACAACATCAGCATGTTATCAACATTGTTCTATACTAAATCCAAAGAACAGCACTGCACCAGCTACCAGGAAGAAAATTGACGCTATCCTGGTGAAACCAGGACACGTTCTCATTCAACCCAACTTTCTACTACACAATTAGGGATGCTAGAGTAGTCACATTAGATTTGCATATAAGCTGTGAAAACATTTTATTAAGGGAATTTTATCAGCATTCCCATCTCCATTTTGTACAGCTGTATTCACAAAAATAATACAGCAGTGATGCCAGGATATACTACATCCTTCAGTTTTCATCAGCTAATGGGGAAAAAAGGCTAACAGATAAGAAATGAATTCAGAATAAAGATAAAACATTGTAATTCAGGTATCAATGCTAGAAATTAGTGCTTTGAGATAAATTGAAAAGAGAGATATGCCCTTCTCAAACAAACAAAAAGAAGAATTCCTTTAAAACTGAGTAAAGTCAATAAAACCTAACCTGTAGGTACTTTCACTGTTACATTGATAAACATTGGAAGAATTAGAAATTATATTATCTCAGCTCAGTTTTCCCTTCAATTACTCTATATAAGCCCAGAAAACTAATAAATAGACAAACAGAAACAGTAAAGGCATGTATAATTCAGATTTTAAGACTTGGGTTTCACGTTTACACTGTCAGATGAAATATAACTGCTAACACTCCAGAAACAACTGAGGCATTACAAATGGTTACCTCGTAATACATTTCTGTCACTGTATGTATATTTATATATAAAAGGTTTTCTTTCTTAGCCATCCAATTATTGCCATCCTTATGTGATTTGACTCTACAGATTATGTCACAAATAAAGCACAGTAACCATCTGAATCTCAGAAATGGAGAAAAAAATCATGAAACTTATGGATCTTTCCGAAAACAGCTTTTAAAATACACTACAAATAAACCTTGCAGACTGGATCATAAACATACTTGATAAACAAATGTTAGTTTATAAACACAAGTTTTTCTATTCCATAGAATATCTGGAAATGTGTGATATATTCACTAGGTGATTGATCGCTAGTAAGTCAAGGTTTTCAACTTTTTCCATTGTCAAGATATGAATATAAGGTTTGACTCAAAGCCCAAGGAGGAAAGGAGATTTCTTCTCAATTTCTTCACTAGGTCTTTGTACTGAGTGACAGACTATTGCCTGTTAATTAAGGAAGAAAAATACCTTGGTTATACTAGAATGTCTAACTGAGCTAGGTAAGGCAGTAGGGTTTTTTTATGTATTCTTTTAATATGAAAGGTTTTCTATTGATAGTCAGAAATTCCATTTATTACACATTACTTTTATCGGTTGTCTTTTAGTGATGAAAAATTCTAAACTATAGGGCTGAATTACTATTAAAACACAAAACACTACATATTTACTGTGTATTAAATAAAAAATAACTCAATATACTTTCAGGTTCTCACTTCTTGCTGGAACTCCAGAAATATAATATTCTGGGGAAATCTTAATCATATAGAGACGAACAATAAGCTCTTTTCAATAGCTGAATGTGGAAATCTATGCTTAAATAAAATTCAAGGCAGAATACAATATAAGCAATCCAAACAATTTCATTTAAAGTTGGAATACCCACAACCAGAAGTTAATTTACCATGCAGTTTGTCTCTATGTCTACCAGAATTCAGTATAGGGGTGTTTTGATGGATGCTTATGCTCTAGTAGTTTTCCTGGCATTATGAACAATACATGTGAGAATAAAATTCATTCTTGAATCTTTTTTAGTGTCTATGTTGTATTGAAACTAATTTTTATCTGACTTTACATAGTCAAGTACACAACACACAAAAGTATCTAATTTCCAAAACACCATTGTGACAAAATATTTTATAGTTCCCAAAGTACCAATACCCATTTAAAAAAGAATTTCCTATTAGAGCGCTAATTATTATTTTATTCTTGAGTTTCTCTAAATTTACTTTCATAAACTTTTATTGCTGCAATTATTCTATGGCAATCACTAATTGTCGTGGCATCTCAAACAATTTTTGCCACAACAAAAAAAACCCTATCCATGTCTGATCTGTAGCATGAATCATTTTTTAACATGGCAGTTTGGGGTACAAAGCTCTTGTGAAAATGTCAGACCTGAGTGTTTGCTTCCTCAGCCTCAAACTCAGGTCTCAGTATATGGGTGGGAAGTGTACTTGCAACCACTTTTACATCTTGTAAAACAATGATAATGGTTTTAATTTGGTCATGTAGCAAAATACATTTGTCACAAGATAGAATCATCTAATCAGACCTGTGAGACCTAAGACATTTGACCATACAACAGATTATGATCCTATAATAGTAGGAAAACCAGAAGACACTTCGGAAAATAAATATAATGACTGGAAAATGAAACAAATCCAGAACAAAGGTGACCTGTCTTTGTTCTGAACCCTTCTTGATCTTTGTTGTAAAGGTTTGGCTCTACTCCACGAGGACCTAACCTTGTTATAAATAAACCAAAATAAATCCAAAGCCTGATAAATCTTGGGTGAATCAAATACATTTTGTTGGTCTAAAGACATGGAAAAAAAAAAAATCAGATTAGAAAAAAGATGTTAAGAATGAAAAAGATAACAGACTATAGTACAATCATTGCAAGAAATGTGTAGAGAGGAACAGTTTCTCTACAGGTGCTTTTGTATTGTGTCCCGGTCCTTTGCTGGTGAGGAATTACCATGTTTCATTATGTTTATCCACCTTTTTCAAGGTTCTTTTTATGAGGGCTCTGAGGACACCCATATACCCTGCCTGGTTCCCACCATGGCTCTGCTGCCCTGCCCAGGGCCCAGGACCCCATTTCAGTCTATCAGGCCCTGCTCCAGCGACACTGCGGCAGGGCTGGTCTCCAGCTCCCCACCACCCTGCCCTGCTCAGGCATGGGGCCTGCTGAGCCATGGCCCAACCCCAGCCCATTCCCATCCCCAGGAAGGTGCCCAGGCTGTGGCTGCCCTCTGCTGGCTCTGCTCCTGGCTGGGGTGGTAGGACAGGCCCCAGCCCCTGACCTGCCACCCTGCTGGGGTGTCCCCACAGCTCCCAGCATCCGGGGCCCAGGCAACCCTTACACTTCAAGAGGCATAAGAACCTGTTCTCAACACATTTAGTCACATTGCTCTTGTTGAAAGGAAGGTATATCAACTCATGAATACACGTACAACTGCTCACCATCAGTTTTCAGGCTCTTCACACCATGGCCTTTGTTGTATCATGGGCTTTTTTCTTTAAGTTCCATGTGTGAAATAACTCACAAATCATTTATTCTCTTTTCACAATCATACTTACTGTGACAGCACACATCTAGAAAACAAGACCTGCTGTGAACTCAGAAGACAGCCACCATTTATCTCCACTCACCTTAATACTTTTCATGTTCATATTGATAAGGTGGAGAGTTTACGGTGATCTCACCCTGAGGAAAAAAAAAAAAAAAAAAAAAAAAAGGTATGTACCCTGATTCCTACTCATGTCTGTTTTGATCCAGATGTGTATATTTGGAATAAAATGGTTTACCAATTCAAGCAATCGGTGAAGGGGTGATGATAACAATTGATTAACATTCAGAGAGTGCTAAAACGTGCTATGGCATGTTTATTTTAATGTTACATTCAGATACCAACAATAGATTAGTTTAATTATCAGGATATGGTGTTCTACTGACAATTGTTTCTGTATAGTGGCACATTAAAAAGGCTTAGTAGCTCTACTAGATCTGATTACAATGAAGAATATCAAAGGTAATACAAGCTAATTTTATAAATTGCTCATAGTATGAGGAAACAGAATTGAAGTCTTCAACCTTTGTTGTGTGGATAATCTTTATACTAATTTTCTATTTCTGTATATGTGGTAGGTAAGGCAGATTGATTTGTGGTTATCGGTCATTTTCAACCTGATATTTGCTGCTTTACTTTTTTCTCTTAAAATTGAGCAATTTTTTGGTATTAGTTTCATTGTTTTTCACAGATAGTATTGACAGAGAAAAACAGAGATACACCTGTTTAAGACCACTTCTAAAATCAACATAAAAGTTCAAACACATAAGAAAATCTATAACTAGATTGTTTTAGCTGATTTTCATTAATGAGAACCAGAATTCAGTCATTATATTAGAAATATGTTAGTTTTCAGTTACATCTTGAGCATTGAAACTTGAAAACTGATTTAAAACAGACTACCACACAACCACTACTTCACATAATTGTGTTTGATCCTCTGGCTATTGAGAGATAACTGCCTCTGGCAGCAGATTGCAGGATCATTAATATTTTTATAATTTCAACAGCCACTAAATTAATGCTCCACTTTAGATTGAGACCACCTATTAATTCACTGTGAAAAGCACTATGTATAATTCCACTATATAGTATTTACATGTTTGAAAATAACAGGATGTAGCACATTTAATACATGTAAGAAGAATAAAGTTAGATATGACAACCACAGAAATGTAAGACTGACAACTTGAAAGTGTCCTTTCAGCTGATGTTTAAACCTGGAAAGGCCCAAACATTGCAAGTTTCTCATGTTTTAATCTTAAAATACTCTAGGTAAATAAAATTCTGTGGCATGTGTTGCAGGCTTCAGTCATAACAAGGTTGAAAGGATACTTTATGCTGACTAGCTATTTTTACTCCTAAGGACTGCTGGGTACCAGTAAATACACGCATATCTGATACTCCTGAGAGCCTGAACTGACCTCTGTGCAAAACAGACTAACATCTACTGCTTATTTCAAACTACACATAATGATAATACTAGTGCCACAGCTCTGCCCTAAACTTTTCCCCAAAAATATTAGTTTATGTGTGTGTCTATTGCTTTAATTCTTCCAGGATGTGGTACATACAAATTCAGTTTTGAAGTTCAGCCCAAGGGATTAGAACATTATACACCCTTGTAACTGTTCTTGTCTGTTAAACAATGTACAAAATAACTTTTTTGGGAGGGGGGGAGGAGCAGGGAAGACAAAATTTATCAGTTGCTAGTGAGTGACCTAATCATTTGTTAGTAGAGTCAGGCTTCTCTCACAATCATGACTTTTTTCTGCATAGTTTCAGAACAGCAAAATTACCACACCTTAAAACAGGCTATAGTCCAACAGCTGTAAAATTCTCAAGGAATGCAAAACACAATTTAATTTGCCTTTAACAGAAGACAGATTTCAGTCTTAGTATCACTTAATCTAGAAAATATTTCAATTATTGGGCTGTTAAGAAATAGAGAAAGCCCTGGACCTGACTGTTTTCAAAGTGTGGCCGATGCTGTTTGAAAGCTCAAATGCTGCGATAAGAAGGGTATCTAAAATACCCTGCTTTGAGATACATGTATATATATCCCAAAATATATCCTGCATATCCTGGACACCTCTGTGAATGACATCTAAACTCCTGAGGTTTAAAAGCAAGTTAAAGTAACCCATTTGGATTTTTTTATTGTTTCTTTTTTTCCCCCAGGTGTCACAACATTAAGTAATTCTAAATATAGCTATGAAATTGATATTCAGACACTTCATATTTTAAGGTACTCCAGTTGACAGTGAAACCAGGCTTCCAAACTTTTCTTCAGTATTCCAAAAATTATAAATTTCACTTTCCTGTTTTATAGTAATTCACTTTTACAACATATTGAACATTCTGCAAATATTCCAGTGGACAGCAAAGGGCCAGTGAGAAAGATACTGCTAAGTTACTGAGAAAATTTTGAGAAGAACTATAGCAAAAGAAGTACTTTTAGAACAAAAATAATCTATGAAGTGAATGAGGATGGCAAGAATATTCTGAATTATTTTTATTAAATATTTTACCTTGAATATGTAGTTTTTCAGTACTGATTTTACTCACATTATTTAAAAAATCATGTTTACTTCAAAAAGGAACAGTTTTCAACACAGCAATGCCAGGAAATTTCTTATAATTTCTGTAATACCATTTGCAATGGCTACATTTAAAATATTACATTCTTAACCGAAATATAACTGCTGAACACTATTTATAGCCTAAGGGCAAAACTGAGCTTATTTTTATGCAGGTGGGGTTCTGTAAATCAATTGATAAACTTGCAACATAAAAAAAATAATTTATTAACAGTAAGGAATAACAAAAAATACCTCTGATCAAAATTATCTCCATATTTTTTAAATCTCATTCAACTCTTCCACAGTGTGCCTCAATATATGTGTTCTGATTCAGTTTTTGTTTCCTCTATTAGATCTCTTTAGAACATCTGCCTTAGTGCTCCAAACATGCTCTGGGAGGTTCTATTATTATTCTTGTCTTTCCACATGTGATCTTGGGCTTTACTAATTACATTCCCATCAAAATCCTGAGCTGTTTGGAGAATGATTTATGTCATTTTGGCTTTTCTATGCTATTCTTCCAATACATTAGTGTTTTGCAAATATTACTTGATTTATCTTTATGAGACTACTGTGAAGTAAGCTCTTATCTCCCAGCAAAGCCATTAGTAAGTACTCAACAATTCTACAAATCAAGTCACACGGGTTGTCAAGTTGCAGTGTTCAGAAAAAGGAGGATATACATTTAATGCCAACCTGTGAAGTTATTGTCATCTGTGATTTGCTAAGCATCATACAAGAACTCTGTCATAAATGCCAGTACAGCATCCAGTTCTCAGGGTATTATTTTACATCCATGAGATTCATCATATATTACCATCTTCTCTTGCAATTCTGCTAATTTGACTTTGTCCATGTGGAAAGATTTTTTTTTTTAATTGCAAAATAAAAACTAAGATTTCCCTCATCACAGAAATAACCAATACAGGACACAGGTTAAAATAAATTTTATAGGCATTAGTAAACTTTGTTGAAACACAATAGTAAGTTTTATCAGAATGCATCAAAAAGATGTGGTCAGTGATAATGTAAGTACTATCAACATAATTAGTCCTTAGTACTGTAAGAATTTTTGATCAATCCCTGCAGCTGATTAAAAAGCATCAAATTTTGTAAGACTCGTCGTTGTTGGTACGAGTCTCATCTATTTAGGTTTGTAATAAATACTTCATCTAGTTACACCACCTCTCTGTTTGTACTTATGATAATTATTCAAAGTGAAAAATAGTCATCTTTGCTGCCTGAACATGTGTTTTGAAGCAGGGAAATGGGAGATAGGTGGATTAGAATGGGCTGCCCTTGGAACCAGCCATGTAACTCCTTCTCAGCCTCCCTGATATTACACAGCTTTCTCACCCACCACCTCATACAGCTTAGCCACCTGTTGGAGGACATCCTCCACCTGGGCACACCTTCTGCAGGCAGGGCTGCTGCCTGTCTCTGCCCCAGGAGAAAGGTTTAGGCACTTTCTGCAGCCTGAGGTCTGCACTGCAGCCTCTGCCTTCAGCAGGTCCATCTGGGTTGAGGCAGCAGCTACTGCCAAGGTTGGATGGTGCAGATTCCCCAGCTGGAGCTGCAGCCTTTGCTTTCAGGCAAGTGCCACTGTTCTGCATTGTGGATCAGGTAGGATGAGTGGCTTTGACCGGTGCAGATGGTCATAGAATGATGCCCTGTGTTTGGGGTATGTATACTTCATGTATCATGTATTCTGTGTCTTCTATTTATAGGATGCAATAAACACAGCTTCAGGTTGTACAAATGAACAAATTGATGGCCCACTATTTCTAGAACTAAGGGCAAGGCATATGAGAAGGCATTATCCTTTTATATATGCAGAAGAATTAACTGTAAATTGAAAGTCACTATATATTTTTCATCATTAATGTTTTACCTATCCCAAACAATGTGCCAGGTCAATGCTAAATTTGCATTCATTGTGAATTTAAGAAGTTTTTGACCTAATACTGTTCCTCTAAAGTCAATGAAACTTTCACTATTAATATTAACAGAAACAGATGTAGGGCAATGCAGAGTGCTTTAGAAAATCCTGTATGAGAATCTGCAGAGGGAACCAGCCTAAACAGTTTACATCCTGCTGTTACAAATGGTGCAATACCTGGGACAAAACAGTAGGACGGATTTGGTGGTGGTCATGAAAGAAGTAGAAAAAGGAAAGACATAACTTAGTAACTCAGGAAATGATTCCCTGCAATATGAGTTATTATTACTAATAATATTGTTTAGAAATTAAAGATGTAGAATGACTAGTGAAACAAAGTGTCTTTATTACCTACCTCTGAAAAGCATGGGTGCATTTTAACTTAAACAAAGGTTTGGAATGATAAAAAAATATCATCAAAGAGTTAAAGGCACCTCTTAAAGAAACTATCTGGAAAGTTAAGACCTTTATAAAATAGAACATTTAGGTCTGAGAAAATATAAAACTCAGTGGACTACGAAGTCTGGTGAAAAATGTCAGTATTAATTGTATACATGTAAAAAATTATCTGATGTTTAGACTTTGTTATTGTAGAAAGCTATAAAATCAGAAAATATATTTCCTATGGTTGAAACCCTTGTTAATATTTGTATTGAAGTATTGTTAATTCATTAATGAACTGAATCTTTAACAGACACTGGTGAAGCCTGGCTTAGAACCTTGGCCTATATTCAGACAATAGAATACCCTGTGGCATCTCCATGAGATATGTCATGATTAAAGAAAAAGTATTACAGACATTTATTGCTTAAAATTATTGAGTGGAACAGGTTCATTACTAACGGATCACTCGAATATGCATTTACAGATGGATTTTTCTGCTGGTTCAGTCTCTCTGCCCTAAGGCACCACATGCAACAGCATGTATATGTAAAACAAGAGTCCATATCTTTCATGAGCAGGTAACACAATACAATAAATTGCACAGTGTATGTTAACAACTGCTGAAAATCACTAAGCAGCCTTGGGTGCTTCATTATCAGAAAGTTTTAAATTCCTTATCGTCTTTTCTTTCTTCAGCTAGTCACAAGTTCCTCTGATTCCTGAATTTTGTTTACTATATCAGCTAAGTAATTCCTAACTAGTAGTCCTCTCTCCATGCAAATATCCCCCTCTGCTTTGTTTCCCTGTTTTTCTGGATAATAACTTTTTCCTTTTCTATTATTAGAGCCTTAATTTTTAGCTGTTTCTTCTATCCATGTCCTAAAAAGGATTTGACAATTCATCTTCAGGTTATTAACGACTCCAGATTCATATAACCTTTATTAAAATTTGTACTATGGCACAGGGTAGGGAACCATCTGAAGAATAGCAAACAGTAAAATTTCAATGAAGTTGAATAAAGTAGGGATGCTTCTTTATTTATTTATTTAACTGGACTTAAACTCACGTTCTATAAATTTCCAGAATTTATCTAGAGCTATTTAAATCACTGGCAACAGAAAGCAAAAAATAATTTTACCACATACTAAAATCTCATAAGTAGCAGGTGATCTCCATAACCTAGTATTCTGTCATATAGTAATAGAAAGTTTAACAAGTCATCTAAATATAAAAAAATAAATATAAATGGTGATGAGGAGTTTTCAAATCTGCAAAAGAATCCCCAAAATTTAAAGTCAACACTTGCATATGTTTGTCTGTAATTTTAAAAATGTCTTGAAAAATAAAAGACTTTTCTGTAACTGCAAAAACACTACCTGTAAGAACACAGGAAGTTTTTGGTGCAAGATTTTAAACAAAACACACCCAAAACTGCATTTATTCACAGCTAATAGGAAAAATATATGCAATGAAGTTGCAATTCCAGCATCTGCATTAGAAACACTAAGTTTAGATGGATATAGCCTTGTCCATTTTTCAAGACTTGTCAAGCATATAAGCTTTCATCCAATAGCTGTTTATTATAAGGCATTTCAGTTTCATATGCTGTCAGAGGGATACAGAGAGTAGAAAGAGGAAGTGGAATTAAATATAATTGCCCTTATCCATAAAAAGGAATTCAATATCTGCTTTGTTCTAAAAATGGTCATCTTTCTTCATTAAATATACATGTGAAGATCTTTCTAGTTTTGAACACAGTATGAAAAGAATTACTTTAGTCCTTATAAAAATTGAGGAGGATCAGCTTCCTAGATTTGTGAACACTTTGGAAGTATATGAAATAATATGTGCCCTGAAGAAACTTCATCTTATTATGTGCCTCTGTTTGATAGATTTGAAAGACTTGATTTGTATTTCAATGAGTAAGATTTGTCTTTTGTATCCTTTTAATCAATAAATACAACTGCTATAAACATTCCCTGAGGCAGTAATTGCCACAAAGAAGCACTTTCCAGCCAAGGAAAGAAGGCTAGCAAGGGTGTATCTTGCTGCTTTTATTAACACTTGTAACAGATTTTATCAGTAACTTTGTCATATAAAACTGCCATGATACAGCTCCCATTTTCTCAGATGAAATTGCACGGTTTTTTGCTCATTCCATAGGAAAACAAAAGACTTATTTATTAAACCACAATTACAGGGAAATCTATTCCTATCATTTGAAAGGCCCGTCACTCAAACATTTGCACCTCTCCTTTGCACAGTTACTTTTATGCAATTGTAATCAATAAGTACGTCCAACTGCAGGTGAAGACATTTGTCCAGAATAACCTACACAAAGTTCCAATCCTAGGCATTATTTTGACGGATTGCAAAGGAGAAAACTGTCCAGCTTACACCAATACCGGGAGAAAAAATGCATACGTATTTCACTATCTATAGTAAATTAAAGACTTCTGTGATCTACTTACGGTATTAAACATAAATTAGACAAACTTATGGAAATAAACTGTTTCTAGAAGTAAAGACTCTTTACTAAAAGGCATATGTGTTTGCTATTTTGTACCATGAAGTTCCTATTCAATAGAAAGCCAAAAAAGTTTCTAGTTGCATTTCAGAGAAACTGCTAGAGAAAAAAAAAAAAGAAAGGTTTTAAGAGACTCATCTCATAACTTAAAACTTTTACACACTAGCAGATGAGTCTGATAGGATGCTTTTATTATACAATGAAAGCCTTTCTACTCTGAGTGTCATAATATATTCAGGATATAATTCAGTGTTATTTCATATAGATATGCTGAAATAATGTATTTTTCATAATCTGTGTAAAAAGCCTTGGCAAAATATTTATTATAAGGAAATTACTTTTAAAACTGTCTTAGTTTTTCTGATATAGTACCATCACTTCCAAAGTTAGATGAAACCCAAACGACTGGGATTTCTGTACCAGGAACTTTTCTTCTGAAAAGTGCAAACAAGCAATACAAGTTTACAGCGCTTGAAAAATGCCTGAAAAATGACACTAGAAACCTATGCCCAGGTAAGGAGTAAGGAAAAAAAAAATATTTAAAACATACTGTATCAAAAATTTTTAATTTTATGTACCTAAAGTTCTTATGGATGTCTTTCATTGCCCTGCCTTAAAACAGTAGGTAATATAGTATTAAAACATTAGATTGAACTAGATATGCCTGTCCGAGAGATTGTATTTTGCCATAGTGAAATGTGACTGTTACAGTAAGAGGGTTTTGATTTTTAAATGCAGAGATTGTTCTCCTCTATGTGTATCAATCTATGTATGTATGCTGTGGATACAGCTTTTTGTATTCATATTGCTGTTATCAGCTTATACAACTTCTAAAGTTTATGACAACCTACATCATACTTCTCTATCCATAACAGTTAACATATTCCTTACTCTTAACAAACATAATGACACTGTGACAGCTACATTTAATTATTAAGCATATGAGTATGAAAATTTGAAGATTATACCTAACACTTGTTAAGGACAATTTTATGAGGGTCTGTTTTATTTGCTCGTTTCGGTCATACCTGAAGAATACAGCTGTTAAGCGTTATTTCCATCAACTACATTTTGTTCATACATAGTTATGAAAGAGAAAAGACATTCTACATAAACATTACCAAGTATTAGAGAATAATATAAGCAGACCAAAACATTATTTTTCAAGACCTGATGTACAGACTGGTTTTTGGAGGTTACTTTGAATTCCTTGAAGAGGAACACGCCTTTGAGTCCAGTTTAATCTAAAAAGAATTCCATTCCTGGGCTCTGTGATCACTTTGCGGGGCTAGCTAAAGCACAGTCAATGAGGATAATCAGTAAGTGTGCTTCAAAAGTACCTTCTGATCATTCTGCTAGTGTAGGCATAACCAGATACTTTGTGTAGATGGACACTGTTCTGAACTGATCAGGGCAAGGGAGAAGAAAGGGAAACTACACAGCTGTGACTGTCTTGTAATGCTTATAACACACCGTGCATAGTGGTTTAGTAATTTTGATAGTAGAGTTCGATAGCTGCATTTCTAATATCCCTCTTCAGCAATTGCACATCTAAAGCCATGTAATGCATGCCTAATAATAATAAAGTACTAAGAAGCAGTAACAGCAATTTTTGTTGTTACAAAAACTGGAAGATGCACAAATATATACATACAATAGCATACAAAGAGATTTAACAAGAGCTTTAGAATAACTAGCAAATTGCTTTCACTAAATATAAGGCAACTAAGTAGAGACGTAAATACTCTGAACATCAGGTAACATACAAAAACCAGGATAATATCACTGATAAGTGAATAATTTTGTAGAAAATCTTGAAAAGATAAGATGATAAATTTGAAGGAAGTTCTTACATTAACAGACATTTGATAATAAAAAGTATATAGAAGATATTATACTCTGTTGTTTATTAACAAATGTGAAGCATGCAACTGATAAATATGTTACTACCAAAGGATGAAAAGTAATATATAAGTTCCCCCCTTCTTGTTCAAGAGACTTATTTGACAATAATTTGTCTATATTCTTCAACTGTAATCTTGAAATAATGCATAAGCAGAAAGTATGGGAAATAGCACAACAGATTTTTATAGAGCAGCAAAAAATCTATATTTGAATAATTCACCTTCCTGACACTCTGAACGTTATTACATAATATATACAGTAAGAGTTTAAAAGAATAATTAAAGCAAAGCATCAAAACCTAGTAAAAGACTGTGGGAATTTAATACAATGGGCTACCTGTGTTTTAGAAACAATTCACATCGGTTACAGATATATAACATTCTCTAAGAAATATGAGAATAAGAAAATAAATCTATCACACAATATTCTTGCTCCCTATTAGTATTTCTCTTGAGCTATAGGCTATTATTATGAGTTTTGCTGTATGGATACTATACAAGCACAAAAGAAAACCAGTTTCTGCTGCTCAGAGGAGAAAGTAAAATCATAAACCAATATATTTTACTACATGCCTAGGAAAAAAAAAGAGAAGATGAAACAGTACCTTTCCTGTGATAGAAATCACAGCACACCAATCTGAACAGCTGTAAAACTTCTGAAGACAGCATGTCAAAGAAAAGATTTTCAGGAGGAAGTTGTAAGAAACAGAATTGAAGTTCTTTTTGATTGTTCCTACAATAAGAGGTAGCTTGAGAGAAAGAACAAATTTCTTGTTTAAACCTATGTTCAGCTTAGTAATGGGATGTGGCATCACAGGCCAGAGATTTATTTGATTCAATTCAATCTTGGTTTAAGCACCTGATCCTAATGTTAAGCTTTTGGCCCGGTATAAATGGCCAGATTTTAATCTCTGACTCTACATAACAGCTGTACTCTTTTGGAAGAAAACACATCTCAAAACTCTGGAAATGTGAAAAACTTCAGAAAAAAAAAAAAAGTGTTATTTCAGATGAACTGACTGGAGAAATCTATGGCAGATATAGTCAGCTATACTTCTGTTATGAAAGTTCTCTTGCCAGCTTTTATTTTAGATAGATACATATGTGTTAGGTTTATTTATATAAAACATAAAAATACTTTATGCTATTGTCTGTTACAGGAAAACATTAATGATTATAAACTTTGCTCTCTGTTTCTTTAGGCTTGTAGAGAGAAAAGGAGATTCACACCACTGGAACAGCAGCCAGCAGTATAGTTACAGCAAAGATCAAATACTTCAGCAGAGTAAGATAAGGTTATTAACACTATAAACTACTAAAAATTTTAATTATTTATAAAAAATAATCTGAAATATGAAAGACTCATTTCATGCTGAAATATTTATTATTTTACTTCCTAATTGTTGCAATGGCTCACTTCTCACAGTGTCTGTTACAGGTTGCAGGTTCTCCCACTTGTCTCAGCTATGTTGGGCACCAGTTATTGTAGGCAGAGTCCAACTCAGTCAGCCTCACACAGGGCACCAATTGCAGCACAAACAAACAAGTAGGCTACAACAAGGCTCTACCATTGGTCAGATTCTACTGTCTGTGCTGTATCTCCTTCCTCCAGAAGTCAGACGACGACGACGACGACGACGACGACGACGACGACGACGACGACGACGACGACGACGACGACGACGACGACGACGACGACGACGACGACGACGACGACTCCTCAACCCAACCCCCTCTCCCACAATCCTCAGGGCTATTTAACCACTTAGCAGGACAAGCTACACCTGCCCATCATCCATGTCAATCAACCCACTGCCCCTGAGGCAAGGCCACAGCTGCATGTTATCAATGCTAATCAACCCACTGCCTTCATTCTTCTACACCTAAACTCATAGTTAAACAAATTCTATTCCATGTACTATTTTTCTGATTTGTCCTAATTCCCTGTATTTTACCAGACATTATAAATACCATGATAAAGCATCTAGCCAACAGCAAAAGGTGAAATTCTTCTGGAGTGTATATAATTCTCACTACACATCTGTTTACCATCTGCCTCTAAACATCACTTAAAACAAATGAACAGAAATCAAAAATAAATTTTTTGTTTTTGAAAGTGCTGAGCTTCTTTCACAGAGGTATTTTTTTCAAAACAAAGCATTCCTGTTGGAGAATTCCTGAACAGTTTTTTGTATAGCTGTTATCCAAAAAGTTTAGCCACTGAGTTTGAATACAGTCATGATAAATTTTGCAGGGCAAGCAATATCATTAAAATATTAATTTACTAGTTTTACTCAAGGGCTATCCTTTATCCTGCACATGAATTCATGCTGCTTTTTTCAAGTGAAAAATTGTTTTTTCTTTCTGGTAAAAATTACTGTTCATTTTGCAAAACCATTATCTTTGAAGCTCATTTGCTAGCAACTACCAGTATTGGCTAGACCATTGGAACACAGTAAAAATAGTCAGCTGGCTTTTAAGGAAAGTTTGGTATTATAGCTAATGATATTCCCCCTTCTTACTTCTACCCCAAAAGCAAATAAGCTGAGTCTTTCTGTTGCCCTTGGTCTCCACCTGAGTAAATTGCCTTTGTCTGAACACCACAATTAATTAAAGATGGACACTTTGTGACCCCTATTTCAGTGAAGCAATTTGTCAAAATTTTATAGGCAAAGCGTTAATGTGCTTTCCTTTTTCCTCTGTAAATACAGTTTATTAAGATCCTGGTCAGGAGAATAAGCTTCATGTTTCCATCTGGAATTGTCATGGACTCCTTTCTTGAGATATAGACCTGATCACACTTATATTTAACTCTGAAATCAATGAAATCATTCAAATTAGAGCTAAGCAAGTGTATAGTAGTTCAGGGCCTAGAAGATACTTTAGTACAGGTTTAATTTTTTCACTTTACTGTCTTAAAGCTACTACCAAAAGCTTAGTTCCATGAACTGCACAGATATAGATTGCCTTCAAGTCTAAGAAAAATATGATCTCTGTGTATATAAAATGGTTTTCAGGATTTAACCTCTAGAATTCTATAATATTAAAATATTTTTATTTTAGCACAGACTAACCTAGTGTGTCATGCTCAATTGAAATCATGCCCAGTTGCAAAAGCAAGTATGGTTGATTTTGTATAACCTCTTTTCAAAGCTGATTGTATTCCATTGATAGCATAGTCCTCTGGGGAACTGAGTAACACAAGGGAGTATGCATCTTGCTGGGATTTGCTATACAGTTTTCTTTATGCCTTGAAAACTCCTAATATTTTAAATGCAGTAGAAAAACTTCAGAAACTGTCATTTCATAGCATGTTTCATTTTAGCAAGAACTGCCACTGGCTATATCTGGCTATATTTAATTTTTTCAGCCTATTTCCAAATGAAGTTAAAGGGGGGAAAAAATACCAAAACACAACCAAAAACCAAACCCAATCACACAAATACCCAAATGAAGGCAGAACTGAAGGACAGAAGAGTGCATTTAAGAAACAGAATGGAGGAGTAAGGTGCAAGGAATTAGGATGGCATGATAAGCAATGAAGCAATTAGAAGTCTGCAATTCAGAGGTTGGCAGAAGATGATACAAAGGGCAAAAGATAATAAAATATGACAGGTGAGGAATGAGGTGGGTGTTATTACATACAGGAGAAAGATGGAGCAAAATGATAAAAAAGGATGAAATCACATGAACATCTGCTGACTCGAATGTTTCAGTACTTCAGAGGCAAAAGGCATAGTTGAACTAGATGGGAAGTAAAATAAAGATGTAAGAATTTTTGTTGGTTTATTTTATTTTAATTAATGGATTGAGAAAGACCAGGTGAGGTGAAAAAGAAGAAAGTTTAATTTTCTTTTTCTCTGTGATGAATACTTTTTACTTAATGATGCTCAGACTTCATTTCATTTCTTCTTCCTTAAATAGATTATGATTTATGTGCCATTTAATTAATAAACTTGCACATTCTTGATCAATGATGAGACATAACTGACACATTCTAGCAATCTTCTTTTTCTGATAGTACTGTCAGTTAGTGCACTGGAAGAGTTTAGTTTTATTCAGTACTTTATGCACGTCTCCCGAGCCTTTTTGATAGATGTAGCTGCAAGGTGTAAGTGGGTCTAAAATTGTTTGGACCCAATTGCCTGTGCATTGGAAGCCACTTACTTTAAATTAGGAGATTCTGTTTCATCACGTCCCTAATATACTGCAAGAATATTACACTAGCAAGATCAAAGACTGTTAGGAAGTTAAGTATGAAATAACCCAAATAATGAGCAAAGCTTGGAATTTCTATGTTCTATCTTTCAGTCTTGACTGAAATAAAATTGAGCCTCTCTTTTAGTAGTAGGTATGGATTCTCAGTCACTGGTGGAAGAAAAATACAAGGGGGAGGGGCATTAACATTTTCTGAAAGCATAAAAAAAATAGATAATTAAGTACATAAAGCAGAATCAATAGATTTTTTATGAGGTGAAAGGATGTATTTACTGTATAAATAACAATATCAGAAGTGTAAGGTACACTCGGACTGCATTACTTTAGCGGACACTATATTTGCAACCACTGAGAGACAGTCTACTCCAGAAAAGTAATATAAATTGTAATGCACATATAAATTAGACATATAAAAAGATATGGCAGAGACACAAATATGAAGTGTCTTGTCCAAGATCATGCAGGTGACTGTAGCCAAAGCAAAGGTCTACTGCACTAGCAAAATAGTCTCACACTAAACAAAATATTAGTATGTCTTTGACTTAAACCCCAAATAATGTAATCACTGTATAAGTACCCTGTAACACTGTAACCACTAACTACTGTATAACACTAATCACATTTTGCAACACCTAACCATAAATATATTAAAAATAGCCATATTGCCAAAGGAGAAAAGGGAAACATGTCAAGTGGTTGTATAAATAGGATACAGGAAAAAGTAGTAATATCTGTAAGATTGAGCAGATGGGAGACGTGGTTGATGGACCCAGAATAATCCTGAAGAATAAGCAAGACAGATGTCTGAAGAAACCAACACAAGTTGTGATTCCAAAAATAAAATGAACCATGCAAAGAATAAATGAGATCACCTTTTTGTTTGGAGAAGAGGCCAAGAAGCATAAAATACCAGCTAGAGGAAATGGAGAAGAAAAAAGCGGTCTGATTCAAATCCATCTGCTTTCATCACGCACTTTTCAAAGACTGTCCACCTCATCCTCAGTAACAGTGTCAGGGACAGTAGCCATTGATGCTAAGCAAACAGCATAAACTCCATGGTATTGTATATTCTCAACTAATTTAGAATAACTTTGTTAGAGGACTCATGGTTTCATTTTGTAGTTTATTATAACTAATAGAGACTTAGAGCTAATCATTGGCTATGTTCATTGTTAAAAAATATCGATACACTGAACTGTTGTGTCAACGTTTGAAACTAGCCCAATTTTAAACACACTCTCATTACCAAGACCTTTAATTCTCTAACTGATATACAGGCTTATATATATTCATTTATAATGTAAATATGAGAGTACTGATAAGCCATTTTTATAACTATTTATTAGAAAACCTGGCTTTTTGTGTAAACTAGAGGTTTAGGTTATTAAATTAGCAACATTTGATAGGTTAACCTAACTAACAGAAAATGCTAGGAACAAGGAGGATAAAAGACTTTAACTCTGTCACTGACTTATACTAAAGAAATCATCTGCATCAAGCTTAGAGCTCTCCAATCTACTAAACATTACTGTAGAACAACACACAAATGTCACTAGTTATGACAACATCAGTTACCTTTCCCACTGGCGAATCATTGTATAAATCAACATGACAATACCATTCACTGTAACAAAGAGTTACTTTGAGAATTAGAAGCAGTAAAACCACCAGCCTAAATTTCAATGTGATACACCAACTGATGTGTTCATGGAGATCATATATTCTGCTAACATGTCAAAATCCAAACCATAGCGACTCATGGTTTTATCAGTCCAAGTTAGATGAAGGTGCCATACTGATGCAGTGTATCTGCTGTTCTCACCCAAAGATTTTGTCTCAAAAGGCTTTAACAAAAATTTATTGTTGTTACTAGTGAGACAGCTTCATAGTTCATTGTATGGAATTGGCTAGTTAACGTTACAGGGATTTCAAAAGCTGTAATAGTAGATCTGTCCGTCACTGTTCTACATACACCTTTATTTGCTCTGTAACACAACTAAAATACCTGCAGTAAAACTGGACTCAGATAAGATTAAATCTCTAGTTGCTGTTTGCCAACTCCATGCTTTTATGTGCATTGCTAAAACTATAACTTGGAGATTTCTATTTCACTTTGAAGTGTTTCTAAATTCACTGACACCTAAGGCCAGCTGATGAAAGCATCCTTTACACTGACACATATCTTAATATAATATACACCTATGGGAATTATATGCTTTGAAATTAAGTTTTAGCATACAAAAGAGTTTCAAAAACCTAAACATATTTAACTTTTAGTGTGATGTTTAATACATATAATTCATACTTAATTCATAATTAATAGATTTAATTCGTACTACATACTAATATACACATACATATTGATATGATTATATGTAAGTATGTAAATATATACAATGTACATACACTTCATTCACGTATTTAAAATATACTGGTTTAATACATTTCTGAGACCTAGGAAGAATCATATTGTACTATGTTACTAGTGTGTATGTATCTACAAATATGTAAGGAATGTAGGAGAAGATGACATGATACATATTTTGTGAAAAATGAAATCATTAAATAGGTATAGTTTGGAGAGATCCACATCAGTCATGTCAGATGGAGTAGATGCCTATTAGTTATATGCTCAAATAATGAGAAATTTATTTTGTTTTTCTTTGACTTCAAGCTACCAATGCTAACAGTGTTTCAGTCTTGCTGTGATACTGTTTTTCTAGTTGCCTTGTAAGGTGGTGATTTAAAAAATAAGAAAACAAACAAACCAAGTGGTGTGGTTTTGCCATAATAGTACTCATTTTAGTTTCTAATGGTCTGAGATGAAGGAAAACAATATTATTGAAGGTGCCTAGAATAGATTTTAAGTATTTTCTCTTTAGAATAATATAAAAACTGACTGCATGTCCTGCTTTCTCATTAAGTCAAAACTCATTTTCATAAGTCACTGCTAACTATGTCATGTTTCTGCTGGTTTTCTTGCTTCTTCAATTTCTGTTTCTTGGTATATAAAATGAGACATCTATCACTGGAGGATCAACATGGGAGAAAAAAAGAAACTTGAAATTAATTAAACTTTATTTTAATTATAATATTTTTGTTCCTGGTATTCATCTATTTCACCCTATAACTTAGGATGTTAATACATTCCTTGGTCCTGGGTCTCTGATCAAGCACACTACGTATGTTTTTGTTCATCCTTCACTGTTCTTCAGAAGGAACCAACTAATTTTCTCAAGAGAAAGCTTGGTATGGTTAGAAATATAGCTGAAGCAGGGTATTGAAGAAAGAATTAAGCCTGAAAAGAACTATAAATGAGATTTTATCACATTTTATTATCTTTACCCAAGTTCTGTCATCCAATGCAATGCAAAAGGCTTAGAAAGCTTGAACATCTCCATATTAACTCACGGAATGAACTAGGGTAGCTTTTCCCCATTTGTAATACCATCTCTTTACTTAGCTGTATGGGAAGACAGCATAGAACACAAAGAATAAAAATAATTCAAAACATAAAGAATCTGTCAACTGTCAGCTTTAACAGTCATGAGTACCTAAACCCACTGATTCTCCAGAACCAACTTCATAAAAAATATCATTGATGTGAAATAGCTAATATTTTGAATCAAACACAGATATTAACATTTCAGAATTCTGGACTCTCTGGTTGGATTTTCCAAAATCTTCAGACAAGATTTCACAAGAATAATTGTAAAGGCAGTTTAGTTTTTTGGTTAAGCTATGAATTCCAAAAATAAATGAAAGATGGCATGTCTAGCATTAAAGATATGCAGTTTATGTGTGTTAGAAAGATCAACAACTAATGATGAAATTATTATTTCTAGCATTTTTATGAATGATTTAGACAAAGCTATAATGGGGTGGATCATGAACTTCACAGGACATGCAAAGCTACATAATTATGTTACATAAATTACGTGATATGGTTAAGGAGACTGGAATTATAATCTTAATACATCACAGAAGAATAGTTTCAGATAGTATGTATGAAATTTAATGTGAAAAATTTATACCCTTGGGTAGGAATATTCCTCAAAAATATAAAAAATGTTAATAACATTGAATAACATTATCTAACAACAGGAAAAAGCTCACTATGTTAAAAATTCCAACATTGTAATTCTTAATCTGTGTGTGCAGTGATGAAATCAATTTTACATTATAATATAGATCTCAGAAATTGCTATTTAAGTTTTGTTCCCTTAGCATGTATTACATAAGCATAAAAATAATTATACTAATCATAAAAGATCCTAGAGATGATCCAGATAATGATGAATTATTTTTTTGTCCTGTGACAAAGGATTAACTTTACAGTTTCAACACAAAATGTAGTGTTCTATAGGAGGTAACTCAAACTGGAAAAACTGACAACAATCTTTATCACATAGGTGAAATTTTCTTTTTTAAATTGTGACTTATTTTGCTCACAAAACAAATGTAATTTCTAAATACAGTTTCAAATGTATTCTCCATTTTCATATTTTGGGATTTCAATGAATTGCAAGTTTGGAAAAACATGGTGTTGCCAAACTGCTTCCTTTTCATTACACTGTCAAAGGTTCAGGAGCAAAAATTCTTTCTTTCAAGATTTTTGTACTGGTCTAAACAGATATCTAGTGTCTTTTAAGCTATATATCATTTGTACATGTATCATGCCAAAACCATTATAAGGCATGTTTTCATTGATTTCATATACATAAAATAAAGGTGTTTTGTTGCAGAGAGAAACACTGAAAATACAGAACCACCATTCTCTATGAGTTATGTCCAGCACTTTTCTCTCGGTGCGAGGACCCTCTAGGGCAAAAAGAATGTCAGGAAGCCTTAGGAATGGAACAAAATGCAAAATAAGAAACAAGCAAAACATGCAGATTCATAATCATATTACACGCATTTCTGGACACCACAAGAAGCACATGGTTTAACGAAAGGATTTATAAAGTATAAAAAAAGGGATTCTGGAAGAGAATGTTGATAAAAATCTAGGAGCTTTCACCAAAATAAAAAAAGAGAACTGAATTAGGACATATACAGAATTATGGAATCTGACATAATTTTATTTCTCACAAAATTGAAAGAGTGGACCTTCAAAGAAATCTTCAATCAACAGGATAAAAGAAACATTTTTTTTTTCCATATTAAACTGTGGAATTAATTGCTACTGGGTCTCACAGGCCTAAAGTATTGGTGAACTTCACAGGAATTAGACATTTTTTTAAAAAGAAAGTCCATCCATGTCTATTCAAATATAAAGCTATAATGCCTGTTGAGGAAGTTATTAAGAGGAATATCGTCAGAACCTAAAAAGGTATAGTGCGGGGAATATATTTGCCTTGTAACTCTACCCTTTTCCTTGAGTGACAATACTTCTCTCACAGTTACAGAGGCTGTTAGCTCCTCTTCCCTTTCAGCTGAGCTCTAGGGACACTTTCCACTCTAGAAGAGTACTAAAGGAAGATTATATTACTGTACGTGCATATGACACTAAGGTTGACATTAACAGGTTTCTGCACATATGTGCAGAGTTTTCAGTATGTGACATAGACCTGGTTTTGGTTTACAAATTGATATTAAAGAAACCTCATATATACATAACTGAAATGACAGTCTTATAGTGACCAAAGCAAGAGTTGGCAGCAAAACTTCCATTTAAGACGTTGGTTTATAGCTCTTAATTTTCAAAATATTTATTCTGATTACCTTTTAATGACCTGTAATGAAATCCTGTGTTGTCTGTCATATCCAGTCAGGCATGGGCTACCCATAGTTTGTATAGCCACAAATATGTTTCAGACATTCATGAAGTTATTTAAATTTCATGTTCTTTGTCTTCCTATCCGATATCCAGAGACTTTCACAAAGGATTTCTGAAGTTCATAATGCCTATGAGATTATAATGGTATTACATGCATGCTAATCTTTACTGTCACAAATCTGAAGATTATAAATTGAGATAGAACCTCAAAAAGCTTTATTTGTTCTCATTTTCTGCAATATCAATTGCAGGGCAGAATTCATCTCTTTTTTACATACTGCTTTTTATCAACTTTCTGTACTTATAATCATTTAGTTGTATTATGGGTTGAACTGTTCTGTGTTTTGACATTCCTCTACCCTATCTCAGAATAAGCTATATCTATAAATACTTCTCATTCCTAATAATCCCAAAAATGACATGAAATATTCAGGTGAATTATGTGGTGAATAATTGTAAGAAAGTACTAAATCTGGTAGCTTCTAATGAAGTAGTTTTCATTCACAAAAATTAGCTGGTGTTATGCTACTTTTCCTATTGTTTTACTTTTAATTTTTGAAGTTTGTTTTCCCATTTTTATGTTTTAATGTCCCTTTATCTTTGAATGTTTTGTAAGGGTGTGTGGAACATGATAGCATCTAGCTTGTTAAGTTACCTGGTAAAGGACTATTCTGTACAAAAGAAATAACAAGAAGCAAGGAAACTAAGAAGTTAAACACACAGACACACAAAAATTAATGAGCAGGTGATAATGGAGACAATAACAAAAAATAGAACTCTTCAGCCACTGACTGATGGACCATTAAAAAATTCACTATCTTACACAGCTTTAAAAAGGGTCAACTAGACATTAGTATGTGATAAGAAGTGGGAACATGATTACCACAATATTATGGGATAGTTGAGAGTCTTGAGGGACTGTGACAAACTTCTTATGGGATATCAGAAAGGGCATGTAGGATTTTGTAAAACTTATTATGTGATGTTTAGGGAAAGGACCAAAGATGGGGAGGGGTTGAATAAGGATGGACTGGGCAGGAAAAAAAGATGGGAAAACAGAGAAGAGAGGACATAAAGCAGCCCTCTGCATGTAAGCAGATGTTACTCAGCACTGTGTCTTATGTTTAAAACCCACAGTCTATCCTAACTTACTAACAAATTATTTTCTTAACTATTTTTCCTTTGTAATCTCTATGTTATGTGTGAGTGCTGCAAGGTCTAACTGCAGGCAACAGGAGAAGAGTGTGTGGATGGCATGGTCTGGGTCAAGCCTGGGTGCCAACAACTGGTGCAGAAAATGTTAAATGAGTAAGACTGGCAACAATTAGTTTTAGCAACGGAGATTCCAAAATAATACACTTCACATTTTCCATTAAAAACCAGATTCTATCACCTGGCATAGAAAGTAAATGGTTCCATAGTTTAATCAAATTGGAATAAGTATTGAAGGGCTAACCTGATTTTACACTTGTGTATACTCTGCTTTGCATCTTCGATTCTTTTGCTAGTGGTACTGGATTTTATGGCAGGCTGGAAAGAGAGAGACATATTTGTCAGAAAAATCAATGCCAGTTTTCTCATAAAACAAATTGCTGTTGGGGAATGCCACTAAATATATTTTGCTGCTTGCTCCTGAAATGAAATCTCTAGAAAAAAAGACAGTTCGACAGCTTACTCTCCACTTTAATATACTGATTTATAGCAAGAAGCATACATGACTGAGCAAAAGTTACAAAGCAACATTCTTGGTATATTGACTACAATCAGTCTATGATTCTATAATTTAAATAAATAATGTTGCTGCTCTATCTTTGGCCACCCGTTTGCCTCATTTCAAGCTTTTGTCTAGATCTTCTCTGCATTCAGTAAAATCAGGGAGTTTGTCACAACTGCGAAAGAACGTAATTTTGTGCTTCTCAGATTATCAGGCTTTCCTAATTTGAAGTCACTACTGTTTTTCTCAATGTATATATGACACAGTGTCATATACATGACAACTTCTCATGCTGATACATTTCTAGATTGTACCCTTTTTAAAAAATGTATCCTCTCTGAGTTTATCTTGTGAGTCAACATTCCTTTGTCACTTTCAAGTCTTTTGGCAAGCATGAGGAATAACTCAGAAACAAAGGAGAGACAATTTGTTTAAGGCAATTAGAAAAAGAGAAAGAAAGAAGAGAAGATAGAATTAGGGCTTCTCAATCAGAATAATATTGTTGTCAAGATTTTTTCCCCCCAGCTTTTTAATTATTTTTATAAAATTGTGTACTTGAATGTTACGTATTTATAGAATCCTGTTCGTTGCCTTTCTAATTCCTTGCCAGATTTAATTCCATGTCAGCCTTGGCTTTTCTAGCCCCATCCCCACAGCACTACACAGCACCACTATACTTTTGCATCACATGCCCCTGCTTCCACCTCTTGTATGCTTCTTTCATACATCTGAGTCCAGTCAGGAACTCCTTGCTCATGCATACAGGTCTCCTGCTGCCTTTGATGGAACTCAAGGTACTGTATTCAAATGCCTGCCATATTTCATTCACAACACAAACTTTAGAAAAACTGAAGTATGTACTCACAGAAAAAGATAAAACAAACAACAGCAAAAAAAAAACCCAACCCCCCAGAAACCCCAACACTGACAATTGACTGGAAAGTGTTTCAGACAAAGCACTGTCAACTGCAGTTAGCTGTCCATGGAAAAAGTAGCACAGTCAGTAATCGTACCTTAGAAACAACTTGTCATTAATTTTCAGGAGACTGGAGAAAAAAACACAGCTATTATAAAATAAATAACTAACCACACACAAACACTAGTGTGAGCTTACAAAACAATTCTTTTGATTGCTTTTGTTCCACTGATATTAAGACCTGTTTCTTTAATATTTCTTGCTTTTGTGATGTAGAAGCATGGACTTGCATTTAAAAAGCTTGTCATCATTGTTCTCTATTTTTTCATCACTGCTATACTATTTTCCTACTTGTCTATTCCAGACTTGCTTTTTTTCAGCATTTTTATTACCTACTATGAATTGGCAGTACAAACCTACTGCTTAATCTAAAATATGTTCTGCCTCTTTTGGGCATGAAAGCAGAAGAGCACTTAATGAAATTTATGCTAACAAGGCTTAGATTCAGGTGCAAAATGCTTAACACAAATGTATTTGAGGTGTATTCCATTATTAAAGTAAACATGTTCCTTCACTTTAATTATTCTTTTTTTTACAACCTAAGAGTTAGGGACACAGTCAGACTATATAAGGTCAATATTACTGTAGTAAACAGACAGTAGTAATTTAAACTATTAGCCACTTAACTATAATAGAACTGTTTGTTGATATTTGGTAACACATTCCACTGGATAAAACACATTGATTTATCATTCTCTCGTGGGACACTTGAATTAGGCATACGGGTTGAGAATGTGTAAAATCCTTTTAAATTCCCAGTCATAACATTCAAAAAGCTAGCATTGCTGGATACTAAACAGTTGAAATTTGGGGCAGACAGAAATATGTAATTTTCATCGTTATGTAACATATACAAAAATATGAACCATAAATGACTGTAAACTGAAACCAACTTCACCATGCTTAATGTACTACTGCAGGTAGGAAAAACATAAAGAATCAGTTTTTTTCAGTGCTTGGGTTTATTTCTCTTCTCGCATAAACCAATGGTTAAATTTGCCTACTGTTGCAAGGAAATATCTCTCACTTCAAGTCTTATGTATCGATAATGCCTACAGCCTTCTAAACAACCTCTTATAGCTTAACCATGAAAACTTTAACCACACACACAAACACACACCCATGCATATGCACACCTTGCAGAACATTTAATGGTGGTCATCTTTGGTTCTCAGTCATACGAGTGTTAGTCAGATGCCCTCTCGGACAGTTTTGGATATTCTTTTTGCACAATCTGGTTACACACACACTACTCTCTTATATGCTGGTTTTAGCAAGACCAGTTTTCCAGCCATCAAATGAAGACCAAAATTGAAAAAAATTAGTTCTTCTATCTACTGGTAATTAAATAATTATTTAGGATTTAAATAGCCTTTACATATTTCAAAACACCTCATTAAATGTTATGTGAAAAATTATTTTACATAATCTCTCCTCTACTAGTGAAGTCTTCATATAGACAGGGAGGACTATTAATTTTTTTTCCACAGCGAGCTTTTTCTGCATTTGCCTCTGTCTGTAATCTCTCACATACACCCTCATAGCCCTACCTCTGCAGCAATAGACGTGCTTTTTGAATATGGTGCAGCCAAGCAGGTAGCAGGAGTGAGGACTGATTTCAATTTAAGCCCAATTAGCCAGTAGTGGTTTTGTTACTCTACACGTTCTGCTTTCAGTCCTTTCACTGCTGCATAATATAAAGACAAATGGAGAAATAGGGCAAGCATCAGGTAGAAGGAAGAAACTGAGGAGAGCAAGGAATTTATGTTTATATTTACCTGAATTAATCAGACAGACTTCAGCAAACCCACCAATTATACTTTAAGGTAAGTCAAAAGAACAAATGAGATGGCATTCAGTAACAAGTTTCTCTTGCAAAGTTTTCAGATGTCATGATGACACCATGACACTATGATATAAACTGATATGATACAAACACTACATTTCAGTTATTTAAATGTTAGAATACTTTGAGAAGAAAATTGTCTCAGTGCATACATTTCTAATAAAATTTTCTAACAATTTCTCTTTCAAAAGTGTTAGCTAGTTGTCACTGTTTTAAAGCAGAGAGCTTCAAAAGAAGATATTTTCTGATAGGATTTATTCAGCTTTTCCAGAACAAACTGTAGTTACCTTGGCTTATGATTTGAAAGGACCTTTTTGGAATTATAGGAAAAATAGAAGTTACGCTCACAGTGGGACTGATTGGTAAATAAGGTATTTACACTATAACATTCAACTGTATTACAATATTTAAATTGTAACATACACATGCAAAAGTGGAAATAAATTTTCACTTGCATTTTTCAGAAACACAGAACTCTGTTTCATGAGCTTAAGGAAAACACATTAACTTTAGCTGGAGCCATGTGTTCCTTCTCCTTTTGGAAATAGAAACAACGGTACATTTCCAGATCTTCCTACAAAAGCCAACAACAAAAATACTTCCCCCCATCCCCTGCTCACTATTTTTCTTCCTGTTTTCAAAAAGGTTTCTCATACTAACACTTGCAAGCATGCAGCTACCCAAGACATGGCAAAAAGTATGGTACAAAACACAAACCTTACTTTGATTAATTTCAAATACTTCTACTCAAAAATAATTCAGGGTTATGTTTGCAGATGATGAAGTGAATTGTATTTTTTCACTGCAGTCTTTCTTTAGTGGTTCTTAACTGACATACAGCTGGTGAACACTGCTAAAAATTCCCACTTTAATGTAAGACTTTACATGTGGACAAACATATTCCACTCAATCTAGCACTATAAAACACTTTATGATATCTAAATCCTTTTTTTTTTCTTTTTCTAAAGTGGTCTCACTGACTAATACATAGCTAGGTATGAACATAGCTAGCTATGTTCATAGGTATGAATGCATTTTGACTTTGAAGAAATTATTTTACATTTATTTTAGTTCTTAAAGAGTTTTAGGCTCCTGGCCTGTCATTGTCATATTAGTATACTGTCAGAGGTATAAGTATTATTGAAGTCAACACAAGCTGGAGGTGGCATACAAAAGGCTGTCTGTAAATAACCTGAACATAAAAATTATCGGGAAGGAATCAGAAATCCAGAGGGGGGGAAAAAATTAATAAATCCAACCATTTAGAAGAACTAGATCCCTGAGAATATGAGTCTCACATTCTGAACTTGAGAAACAGACTTGAGAGTCATTCAGACTCGAAGAAGGCTGCTCCTACTATTGTTCCTATGCCTCTTTGTAAACTATAAACATGCAACTCTTTAGGAACTGACAATATGTTTAAGAAAGAAATATTTTCTGAATAAAGTAATTCCTGAATTTCAAAACCCTTTCCTATGAACACAAGACAGTTACTGAGGCAAAAAGTATTAAGATGAGAGAATATACAGAATTTTTGATAAGGTAAAGTAGATACTTCTTTCTCATCACTTTTCAGAAAAAACGCTTCATTACTAGAAATACCAGAGACATGGAAGATGGTAAACTTAATGGGGTTTTTTTTGGTTGTTTTTTTTTTAATTAACAATTCCAAGATATTGATCAGGAAGCTGCGTCCCAGTCAGCCCAGTTAAACTGGTAGACAATAAAATAAAGAATAGGTAGCTTTATTATAGGATGGGGAAGATCTGACAGTGTTTTGTAAAAGGAAATTGCATTTTATCTGTGTATTGGTTCTACTAAAAGAAACAGGAATAGACATAGACAGGAATACTGTTTGTTATAGGATAATGAATTGCCAAAAGGCTATTGATAAGTCTCTTCAAAGTCTCTTAGGTACTATTGGGTAAGAAGAAAGGCCATTTTGTAGATTATTGAGTATTTTAGCATAGGAACAAGTCATTAGCTTTTCTCTTTAGGAAAGTCACTGGTGGAGACCAAGGCGAAATTGATATTCAATATGCTGAAAGACAATTTAGGAAAAAATGAAGTTACATTATATATTTTGAAACTTCAACAACATAAAGAATCCAAAATGTAATAATTTTTACATCTCAATTATTTCCTTTTTATCTCAAACTATTTAACATTCTAATTTTCTATACAAAGATAAGCACTTTCCCTATTACAACAGTTAATACCAACTCCTTCCAATGACATAAATTTTGACTTCTTTTTTTAAAATCTGTCCCTCTTTCTTCCTTGGTTAACTTACATTTGTAGTCTTCAAAATGAGCAGAGTGATAAGGAACATTTCTTAACACAGTTGTTTCCAAGTTTGCTTTGTTACTTGAAAGTCCTACTCTAGTCAAAAGCTTTTCATAGACTGTATTCCTTGGCACTCATATGTCTGTAAAACGCAAAATGCTATAATAATTTATAATGAAAAGTTATAGGCCAAAAGGTTTAGTAACAATTCAGAAAAGTTTATGCCCTCTTAGTAGAAAAAACAATTTGCATTATATAAATTAAATAGTTTGTTTATTAGCAAATTAGATGATAATGTCTTCTGCACCTGCCCAGAAAGGAGTTTACATTTCAAAATCACCTATGCATATCAAACACAGGTAATATTTAGTAAACAAGACAATAATGACCTGGTATTAAAACCAAATTATCAATATTAAGATTTGCAGTATAGTTGAGACTGGGAGGGAACTTTTGAGATCATCTAGTCCAACACCTCTGTTTGAAAAGGCTCACCTACAGCAGGTTGCTCAGGACTGTGTCCAGATACGTTTTTTAACATCTCCACAACATCTCTGTATAACTTGTTCCAGTGTTTGACGATCCTCACAGTAAAATATATATATATATATATATTTCTTGTCTCTCTTGTCTTCATTCCTTTGCACCAAGTATTTAAACATATCGATAGGATCCTCCCTGAGACCCCTCCTCTCCAAGCTGAACAGTTCTAGCTCTCTCAGCCTTTCCTCTTTTGAAAGATGCTACAGTCATATTTGTGGTCCTGTCCTGGACTCACTCCAGGATGCACATATCTTTGTTTTACTGGGTAGCCCAGAACGTGACAGGGTACTCCAGCTGTATGGAGGAAAGCAGAGGGAAACATACAGAAATCCACTTGCATTCAGTAGGCTGTCCAGTGAGTAAAAAAGGTACAGATAAGAAATTTCTGAGAGTTTATTTATCAATATGTCATTTTTAATGAGTTGCCCTCATTGAAAGTTCTCAGCCCTTTTGTTCCCAGTGACTTCGACTTACATGTCTCACATCACTACTCTCTGTGCATAACATCTTTTTGGAAATCTGCTGTATCAATAACATTACTGTGCAGTTTCAGTTTAAAAAGAACTCTTCATTAACAGTGGGGAGAGGTAGCATTTACATACTATCGAATGTTACAGTGTGGCTTTGCAAGTAGTTGTGCAGAGAGTGCAAAGACCAAGGCAAATCTCCATGCCAGGTTAGGAATACGTTTTCAGAGGCTGACAACAGCTACATCATTGAAGCAAACTTACCCTGGAACAGTGCTCTAAGAATTATTCTTATGCAGGAAGATTCTGCCTAGATACATGGCTTATCTATGTCCCAGTTATAACAACATCACAAAAAAAAAATTCTGTCAGCTGCCTGCCTACACAGGCCATACTATCCTGTTAGCCTATATTTCGATTTTCAAATCCAGTAACTATTTCTTTCACTGCGTATGACTAAGCAAAAATTGGTCTCCACTCTTCCCTGTTATTATGACTGGTAGCAAGGACCTTTTAAGATAATATCATATGTAGTTATCAGGAATTTTAAATGGGCCTACTGGCTCAGTCTCAAGGACTGTTCAAATTCAGGAGGTTCAAAAGCCAGTGAAGCACACTGTCACTAAGCTGGCATCCTTGAGAACTGGTTTGGCCAGAAAGTCTACCTTGACAGATGTTAGAAAGCAAGAAGTTTGTGAAAGGATGAGAGACATCCTCAACTCACCACTTGAGCTAACTTGAAAGGTATACCAAAGGGTATAAGAATCCTGAAAAGGTTCGGGAGGAACCAAGTTCCTGTAGAAACACCTTTCAGTGGAAAGCAGAGAGGCCCAAGCTAGCATTTTCCAAGATCAGAGAAGTAAAGTCAGGATTCAGTTATAGCTATCTAGGTTGCAAGAGTGTCTGTTGCTTTATAGTTACTGAATCAGGAGATTGCTTACTTGCTTATGTGGGGGAAAAAATGAAAACTCACAAAAATACATTTTCCATGAGGCCTTGAATGAATCCTGTTTTGAAAAGAAATGGGATCAGGCTTTAAATAAACAAATAAAACCCCCAACCCCCTTCCACATAAAGAAATAAATGAAATAACCTCAAGATATATAGCTTTTAAATTATTTAATAATTTAATAGTTCTTTCACATATAATGGGATTTTATGTTAGTTAAAGACTCTAAGGCAAGTAACAAATTCTCCACTGTAGAAAGAGAGCATGAACAACAGAGTTTGTTAAAAGGAGATCTGTGAAACTTTTTTTTTCTTTTACATTTATTAATATTTTCATTTTCCAAATAGTTTATGATATAGAAATGTATAACTAATCATTCTGTCTCAGTTTTGTGTAATACAACCAGGCCATGACAAAAAAAAAAAAAAATCTGGACCTTTTAATATACCAGAAAATAATCACATTGTGGAAATTAAAAGGCTTAATTAAGCTTGAGCTTTCCTTCACCTTCACAGTGAATTTTAAAAATAGGTATGGTTCAGCCTAGTAACAGAGCTCATGGGCAGCTATATTCCTCTTTAACTTCTTTCCCTTTGATTGAATTCCTATGTTGTCACATTCAGTTTCTCTTTCATGACTAAAATATTTGTCAACACTTTGATAGACCTTACCTGCCTCCATGTGGGATGGGTCACAGTGCCACTGTGACTCAATGTATCTGTTTGTACCAATGTATCAATGTATCTGAGTTTAGATGTGTCAGGTTGGGCATCTAACCATGACTGAAAGATTATTTTAGATCTTTTCAGTTTGTTGTATCGAAAAATATTGCCAAAATATCAGTCTCTTTTTTCAAATATTTCCTTCTGAAATAGAATCACACATAAATAGAAGGTTAATGCTGAATGAAGTCAATGGAAGTTTAAAATAAATTAATGGAAGATTTATGAAGTCATCAGCTTGCTGGCATTTAGTAACAAGAATGTTCAGTCCTTTGATTTTTGGAAATTAGTTTAAATCAACACACCAGAGTGATGTGATTCCTTTAATAAGTTGATGAATTATGCTTGCTACTGTTCCTATTTAGAAACATATTTCCTATGATCAGGAGACAAAGAGAAGGTAAAGTATATCCTCATCTATTCTGAAATCTATTTGAATAAAAATATCACCTGGAAATTTTCATAATTTTGTATTCTTACCAGGATAACAAAAACTAAATAAAGAACACAATCAATCAAAACAAACAGCTTTTGTTTTGTATCTGTTTTCAGATACGTTCCTCACAGCTTCATGGAGGCTAAGTTGAACACTGCAATGAGTCAGACCTGCAGAGCAGATGGTAAGATCCTTATCAATTGACACCTCAGATCACTTACAATATAGTGCATTTTCATATAAATATAGCTCAGATTACTTTACTGTATCAAATCAATATATTGTAACTAGGGCAAACTCCCCTACCTGTCCCACTACTGTTGAACTGATGGCTATATCACATATATATTTGATGGCTTTTAACTGGCACTTACAGAAATCTGGTACAAATTGGCATGGGTCTAATTATTTTTTGTAGTATATAAATTCTAACTATGTAACAAAATTTCATATAAACTCATCCTAAGCATTTTCTTTTATGTCACAATCCACAGTATCTCTCAGAAACCACTAAGAAACTTCTAGCAGCTAGAAGTATTAGCCCAAAATGTTCTATTCCTGTTTAGCTGTAAGAAGGTGATATACTTTCCTATATAAATGTATGTACACATTTCTCTATAACACATTTCCTTGGGGAAAAAAAAAAAATCATCTCATTGAACCTTTTGATCCTGCTTACCACTCCCATTTCTGTAGTGTAAGATTAGTTCTAGTCATTTCTGTGTAATAATTCCCACAGGCTTAAAACAAACTCTCATCTTCAGTGTAAATTCATTCATGCTTTGTGGCAGGACATTCCTTTTTCTATAAATAGCACTGCATACAGTATTTTGTAGAGTATGTTTGGTTTGTTTAAATAAACATTTGACTTAACGTGAGACAAGTTACTTTTAATTTTGATTAGGATTTGTTATATAGCTTTGTTGTTCAATACTTGTAGCTTTATTATCTAACCAAATTTGCTTCCTCACTTGCCAAAAGAGTATTCATAGCCAAGAAAGAAAAAAATTAAAATCAAGTTATGTAATTTTCAGACATGAAAACAAAAGAATTCCTTTCCTAGGCAAAAATTTCCTTTAATATAAATAGAAGCACAGACAGTATAAGAAGGGCAAGTTGGTCATTAACATAGTAGTATGCTCAGCTAATTTTAGTACATTTATCATAATCTTTTTAGCTGCAGGGGCAAGGTTACTATGTATTCTAATAATATGTAATCTGGCTAAAAAAAATCACTGAAATAATTCATGATCCGATAGTCCTCTGTAGGGAGGACTATGAAATACTTTGAAAAAATATTTAATAACTCACATGAACATAGCCTGTTTTCTATCAGAACACCTCTTTATTCAATAAACATTTCTATTTAATCTCAGTGGCATCATATGGTCCATTCAACATGATTTCCAATAAATTTGATAATATTACTAACCTACTGTGTTTTGAGAAGAAAAAAAAAAAGTAAAGTTTATATTTAACTGATCTAGTGTTTGAAGTACATAAAGCATAAAGCAAATGTAAAGTTCTTCAGCTTGGGCTATGAAGTCTAAGTGAGAACAAAGGCATCCTTTTACCTTGAGATGAGTGCAGGAGATATAGGAAAAGTCTGGGATAAGGTGTACTAAACCTCTTCAGGAGACTTCATACAAACGACTGTCTAAAAAGTTGTCTTTTGTTCTGGATGTTACTTGGTTTCTCAATCTTTGATTAATTTTACCAATCTTTACAAAAAAGGCTGTAAGATTTTCAGTTCTTTTGCCATATGAGTGAAATAAATTCAAAAGTAGTACATGACAAATATTTTTGTATAATTAATATCTCACAATGTTCTATTATTCAATTACCTATATGCTAGATACAGATCTAAATAACAGAAAGTGGTCTTAATTTTTTTTCAGTGCCTATGATAATTAATAAGTTTTTACAAATATAGTGCTTGCTAGATTACAGCTGTTTTCTGATTTGGGTCACAAGTTAACATCTTGAACTTAAAACAAAGAATGCTGTGAAAATGAACCAGTTCAGCATGTTTCTGAAAGACTACTTCTGTGTAGACAAAGTGATCTAATATGATTTTCATGCCTTTGAGTGAAAATCAGTATAGCATCCCTTTGTATAGCCTTTTCTTCAGACTTACTTGAAAGTAAACTATATTTGTAATTTATTGGCACTATTATATCCTGGATAGATCAGTCTAAATCTGATTTACTACTTATTTCAACCACTCTCTACACGCTATACCATATCTAGGAGGTTTTTCTAGCTATTTGGCACATATCACACTGTAAGCCTGATTTTCTTAAAGTGCTTGGATCATTTCTATGTAGTCACTTGGCTGCTTCTCTTTGTCTCCTACACTTTTTTCTTCTTTTTCATGTACTTTAAACACCTCTGGCTGCCTCATTTATGGTGAATAACAGCTATGTCCCTCCCCCATTCCAAATCTTGTCTCCGAAGTCTGTCTGTTCCTGACTGTATTTCTAATCTCTCACAAGTTTCTGTTTACTCCAACTTGTCTTAGAGCTCCCCTTGCTGTTAGATGCTATTATGAGGCATCAAAGCTTAAAATAAAAAGTCAGTGGTTGATACAGGCAACATTCAAATAACTGCTTACCCTGGTTTGATGTTATGGTGTTATATAAGCCAGAATAATACAGCCAATTGGGCAAAGTTTTTAATATTCGGTAATGATGACTATGTAATGTAAGGTTTGTTTATGCAGTCTGCAAGCCTCTGAAGATAGCAATGATCTACACTATGGTTTTTCTTCAGAAATTGATAGAAATACAGATATTTCTATCAAAAATTCATGTTTATGAAAAATATTACTTTTGCTTTAAAAATAATTATTCTTTCTAATATTAAAAAAAAATCCAAATAAAAACTATTACCAAATGGTATAAAGCTACTGGAAAAAAAAAGTCCTTTAATTGATAACTTGTAAAAATTATCATTACAGTAGAAATATATTTTTTAAATATAATAAATCATGAATTAAAAGTCCAGAATATAATTGCAACAAGTTCTATTAAACTCTTAAAGACTGAAATGTCATTTTGCATACAATGAACTGCAATTTCTCAATCCCTTGGATATCATTCTTAATCAAAAGTTTACTAAAAATATAAGATTTCAGGCTTTTACAGTAGTTTTTAAAAACCGAAAAACAATTTTGTTACAGAAAACCTATTATTTACCTTTATAAAGGTCTTACAAAAGGTTACTCAAATCTTTTTTTTTTTTAACAATAGTTGTCTAAAATATCATTAGCAACAATGTAACAATATAATTTATTATTACTAGTGATGGCATATTATAAATACTAAGCCAAGAACTTTATTAAAACCCACAAGATTTAAAATATATTTTAATTACTTTTATGACTTTAAGAAGAATTAGTCATCTGAAATCATTACAAAACATAATTTATGGATCTTTTATTTTATGTAGCTATTATGTGCTTTCTTGAACTATCAAAGGAGGTTTTGGTTTTACTAAACACTTAATGTCTACAGTACAGTAGATATGGGAGGAATTTTAAATTTTTACTTCCTTATAAACAAAATTTTACATTCACATTCAAAGTATGAGATGCTGAGGTTGAATTTTTTAATGAAAACTGCAAGAAGGTCATTATGATTTCGTAGAGTATTGCAGTAAAAAAAACCCCAAACAACAACAACAATAAAAACCAAACCAAAACAAAAAAAACCCCAACCAACCAAAACTTCACAATTGATTATCTATTTTTGAATGCTGAATCTTTCAAAATCATGGCTTTTCACATAAAACAGAAAACTCAATCTTCTCTGTCAATCTGAGATGGGGGGGAAGAAACACAATCCCCAAAACACCATTAGTGCTTATTGCAAAGCAAGTGAAAATCACCCTTATCTGAGGATCTGGGGTATATAGAGGCTTCATAGTACATAGAACACAGTATGCAGCAGTAAATTGCTTTATGATTATTATTATATTTAAGGCATTGACCTTATAGGTTATTTTAAACAATGCTTTCAATCTCCTTGAGATTTTCTCCTTCTGCACTACTAACAGGCGCTGAATGAAAAGAAACACAAAAGAAGACCTGCTCTTTCTAGCTCTACAAAATGTTATCTAAACCCAAAAAGAAACAAACAAAACATAGAATGATAACACTTGTCATATTTCATTCAGGTGTTATGGATATAAAAGCATTTTCATTTGTATGATCTGCATTTGCATTGAAAAGATGTTTTGTTCCTTGTTGGCGCCTAGCAGAACGGTGAAGAAGCTTACATAAGTAGAAATGCCCTGCAGTATGAAACAACCCTGACCTTTCTAGTAAGGTGATAAAAAAAGTCTTCATTAAAGGCTGAGAAACAAAGCAATCTCACTAGGACCACCAAGAGTTTAAAAATTAATTATTCCTTATTACTGAAACAAGTCCCAGATTTTATTGTATTTGGAAAACAAGAAGTCTTATGTTTTGTAAAAACAGACTAACAGCCTTTGCCTGAGGAAATCTATACATGTATAGATTCCTAAACATGTATGATGACTATACTTGTTTATGCTATTTGTTTCAACATCAAGCACTTTGTCTTCCTTTGTAAAGGCCTTTTCTGCATTTCATTCTACTGACATTTGTCTTTTCCTTCTTTCCTTCCTTCTCATTTCGGGTCTGCATTGTCTTCATCCAAAGATAAACATTTTGAAATACTTGATTTTGATAGATCCTTTCAGGTAATATAAATTTCATCTGGTTTCCTGGGGTATTATTAATTGCTGTTATTACTATTGTTAAATTAGTTGCACTATCTCACTGGCAGCCTTTCGTTTTTAATTTTGTTCAATCCATTTTTCAGTACTTGATGTCTATTTAACTATGAGCTCAAGATTATCAGATGGTTTCTGAAATTCTGGTTTCACCCATGCACGTGAACAAAGGGATCAGCTAACTAAACTGTCACGAGAAAGAACCTGTTTAAATGCATCACAGGATAAGTAGTCTTACTGTCAGGTAAAGCCATAAAAAAAATTTAGCCCCTATTACTCAAATAATTATTTATGCCTCTGAGTTTACTTAATCTATTTGCCCTGGTTCCACAGTGAATTTTTTTCAAGATCCATCACAGATCTAGATAATAACCATGATTAATATAATCAAGTGACAAATAGAAGTGTTGGCAGTATTTTTTAGACTGTTACTTATTATGAATTATAAAAGGCAAAAGACGAAGAAATTTAAGCATACTTAGGGCCTTTCTAACAGCAGGAAGACAGGATGAGTTCCCTGAATAAGCCCCTGGCAGAAAACTAGCAAATGCTGAAATATTGAGTTGAATGCCTATTTCCTACTTCAGGATTGCCTTCTATGCTCAGGGTTCCTTGCTCTACTGAAACCAAAAAAAAAGAACAAGAAGGGAAAAACAATAAAGAAGGGAAAAACAATAGGTCCAGCAGGCACAGAGTCATTTCCCACCCTTACAAACGGGGGTGGGGGGGTGGCGTGGGGGGGGTGGCGTGGCGTGGCGGGGGGGGGGGGGGGCAGACAAAAGGAGAAGAATCAATTTACTTAATGGCCAATGCATTATTTTGCTGTCTGAAAAAATCAGATTAGGATATACTAACCAACAGTATGATGATATGACCTTTCCTGTTCTTGTTTTCAGATCAAGACCAATATAGGACTTCCTCAACACTACTTTTTTCTATGGTTCTGCACAACTTTAAAATCAAAGAAATAAATTTGCACTGTTTTCAGCTGAAGATTACTTTATCTACAGTAAATCAACAATTCAAGATTTCTTGAAATCAAGTTCATCTTTTGCACCTACTTTGTCTCCTATTAGCTAATTCAACATATACCCTCCAGTTATTCTATAAATCCTCTCAAAACTTATAAAACAGCCATCGTTCATAGCTAAAAAGGTTTAAATTATGTAGTCTGATAAAGAAATATATTATATTTAACATTGCTACTTGACTAAATCTTTTACCTGCTGAAACCACATTACTTTCTGTATCTAAGTTCATTTGTCCAATTACTTCTTCCCACTGGCATAAAATAAAATTTTGTAGATAGTGTGTAGGATGGATCCATTTCTGGTGTTGTGGCTGAAAGCTGCAGAATTCCTTATCACTGAAAATATAAAGAATCTTATTCAAGAGTAAAATTCTGGTGCAGGCTTTAGAAATGGGTGAGAGTGGTGAAGTGTGCAGGAAATACAGCAGTTGCCACACGTCTGCTTTCACTATTCCATTTTAGCACAGGGGAACTACATCAATGGTACCATGTTAAAGGAATTTGTTTTAGTAGTCACTTTCTAATGCAAATGTAGTATAGAATAAGTAGTGACTTAAAACAGGGCTTTCAGAAATCTAAATTCTCAGATACATATTCTTCCAGAGCTACTCCCCTGACTTCATTACCCTAATGAACCTGTACTTCATAAGGAATAGGAAGGATATTAATATGCTTGAGAGATTTGGGGAACATGATTTAAAATTAAAAAAATACTTCATATAAGAATTTTAACTGGCACAATTACTTAGTTGAGAACTCCATTGAGACTTTCTTTGTCTCTCTGCAAGTTTGATTAATTTAATAAAAGCAGATATCTATTGTAGTCCAACTTTTCTATACAAAATTGAATACCACCCATTACAGGAAAAAATGGGTTTGTTTGTTTGAGAGACAAACTATCAATGTTCATCTAAAAAACAAATCAGAAAAAAATTAAATGACCAGAATAATGGTGTAAGCACTCTTCATTTACAGCCAAATGCACTCTTCAGACTAAACTAAACCCCTTTGACCTGAAAACCTTAATTCATTAATAAATGGAGAAGAAAAATAGAAAGGAATAGCTTTTTGTGCTGTAAACTCTTCATGCCAATTTATGTTATTGAGGACACATGGGATTCATGAAAGGAATTTTCCAAAATATGGGGGGTTATTAAAGAGAAGGAAAGACAACAGCCGCACAATAAATTACCCCTCCTGCTAGATACAACTTTATTAATTGCAGACACTCTTACATTAAACTGTTTCCAGCCCCCTGCTGATGAAACCTCTCAAAACAATTTCACCCTTTGACAGCTTAAATTATGATCTTCCCACTCCATAAAAGTAGTTGACACATTTGTTCCAAGTATTTAAATGGCATGAAAAAAAATGAGAAAATGGTTCTTTTTCACACACACCCGAAAAGCTCCTGAAACCTAATTAATTTTCTTTGGTTTTCTTTTCTTTTGGCAAACAAACCCTTTTGGTTTCATCTATATACTTATTTATATAAATGCTTATTTATCTGGTGTCCATTGTGATAGCTGCAGTTAAAGCTACTTTGAAATTTCACACATAAACCCATTATAATTTCAGTTATGAGTTTCTTATAATTTTCCTCAAACTTTTTGTTTGAGGCAGAAAATTCTCACACTTACCTTTGGTTAAAGCAGGTATTTTTAAATGCTAAAAAAATAATTTGTTGTGTTTGGTAATTGCACTATTTAAAAATACAAAAATAATAAAAATGTACTTGCCCAAACAGATGGATGTGTTGAATAAATAAACAAATGTCAGGAGAGGTAAATTACCTCTGAATTTTACCCAGAATATTATTCACTTATCTTGACTATAACTTTTTTCATATAACTGAGGAATATAAAGACATTCAGTCTGTTATTAGCAAAAAAAATCTGTAACACCACCACACATACACAAAAAAAGAATTATTACAAAGAATATTTTAAAATTCACCGGCAACTTCTTTAGAAGGGATTAACAATCACATTTAATAGAAAATGAGCAAATTGTCTCATTATTTTGAATAAGAACATTTAAAATAGAAGCTAGAAAGTGCATTTGTGATATTATTCAGAATGCATAATTCAAAATACCAAAGTAAATCTTACATTACAGTACTGACTCTGGTGACAAGATAATGATACCACACCTCTAATGACTCCATGACTTTAAAATGATTTGATGTTTAAAAAACTCCTTTAAAGAATAACAAATCTATGCAGGCAATTTCATGTAGGAGAGGCCACAATTAATAAGTCACACATTCTGTGTAGTATGCCTAATGAGACCATTAACAATTTGGAAGTGTGTAACCAGTGAGTGAGGGCAGGTTTCTCCAACATTGTCTTTCAAGTCCCCTGGGCATCAGTCACATGTGCCAGACAATGCAACTGATCAACCTTTTGCTCCTCTAACACCTGCACAAAGTAATAGCTTAAGATGCCATGTGAAAAAAAGGATTTCATCTGCCAAAGATGATCTAAGTTTAGATATTAATTATTCCTATGGGAACCAGGTACAGTAAATGCTAACATGAATACATCAACATGAATTTTTCAGATACAAAGCTAGCAGAATCCACCAAGCTTGTATAAGCAATCATCAAGCTACCAGCAAAATTCCTACACATCAAGACAGACTTTTAGGTCTTTAGCTATATTTTAAATTCATAAAACTGCATGTTAATTGTTAAATCAGCAATTGATTTCACTCATGAAAAATGCACAGCACTGTGATTTCTCATTTGAAGACCTCAATTTGCTTTCATCATCAGTAACGTATGAATAAGTTCTCTTAAAAACAATGACCTCTTACAGCATTTCTACAATTTTTGCCTGAAAACAAATGTTATAGTAAATATTAATTCTTCAGTTTGGCCAAAGTATTGTTAAAGGTTAGTTTTATTTTATAACCACATGCTACTGACTACCAATTTAAATTTATTTTTGGATTACATTTTAATGAAATCATCCAAATTAAGTCCAAAATAATTTGACAACAAACTCCTAAACATGAGAAGCTGATCCTTCTTTTAATCTATGTATTTCAAGGTGTTTTACACGGTACACAAATGTTCTTAGAAAACTTTTTAAAATATAGAATAAAGTTATTTGATCTAAATGGTAACTTGAAAGTTGTAGACATTCAGACACAATTATTTTCTTAGTAATTTCACTTGAGAAAAATCGATTGAAAGGAGAGCTCAAAGACAATCCATTTATATTCACATTCCCTCTCAACTAGTAATACTCAACACTAATAAAAAGTGTTGTTGCATTCCTCCCCTGCCTATGGGGGTGTAGGGGTGGGAGAGGGGGGTGAAAAAAAAAGATCAGCAATCTGTTTGAGCTCAAATCTTAAACTTCAAACCCATCTATCATGCGTCTTGGACATCCAGAAACAGCTAAGGAAAGAATTTTCACAAAATTCAGGATTTGTTTGAATTTCCTGCTGTCTTGTGTAGAATATTGTAAAAGAATAAAGGGAAAAGAAAATAATTGTTATTCAAACTGTTTAATTCACTCCCTCTCACTGATTGATATAAGGGAAAAGAAACTTAGGGCAGAGAGAAAACCTTAGCATAACGAACTGATTCTGAAAAAAATAGGTTAAACAAAGGAGATTTATAAGGAAAACCAAACAAACAACCCTGAGCAAACAAAAAGGCTTGAGATTGTTGTTTTTCATGTGTTTTGTTATCTTGTGATTAGATTTCTTACAGTTTTAATACTGATTGAAGGTTTTGCTTGTATTTAGAAGACTTAAAACATGTCTTGTAAAGGCTGAGCTCCTTCCAAGCTGTGTTTTTCTAAAGGCATCATGCACTTACTTTTCCTTCACTCAAATATTTATTTTGATGAAACTTTTTGCAATGTCTTTTTTTTAGGCTTAGACATACATGTCAAATGTTGTTAAAAATATATTAATATATAAATTATATATAAAATATAAAATATTAATATATCAGAAGCCACCCAAATTATGGCTTATAAGACTTATTTTCTTAGGACACAAGCTAAAAAAAAGATTGTGCCTAGGAAAAATGGAAAAGTACATCACAGGGAAATAAAACAACCATTGAGGTGGCTAGTGATTTGCGAAATGCAAGACAAACGGGAAAAATAAGAACATTAGAGTGGTAAAGTTGCATGTTCACGAGATTAATTTTTAAAATTTCTTTAAAACTGCTTGCAATAATGGATCAAGCTGACTACTAGAAAGTTGTCCACGTTCATGGAGAAAAGTGTAAAAGTTTAAAGCTGAGAAACTATATGTCTCTGCTTTCTCTAGCACAATTGTTTCCTTTTGAGAAACTAATTTGAGAAATATGCAGTGATGTGATATTAAAATCCTCCACAGGAAATAGTTAAGACAGGACATGATAAAATATTTTAAAATATTGAAGCTAGTGAACATATTGGTTTCACCTCTGTCTCATACTTGGCATTTTGGCATTCTTCGGTAAGGTATATTCTAAAAATGTAGAATCAAGCAGAAAAGTGAACATTTATTATATTCTGAAGAAGATATAAACCTACAAATAAAACAAATGTTGCTAAGCTTTTTACCAAAAGGAAAGCTTCATTACTAATGTAAAATAATATTGCAACTGCCAGGGAAAAGTTTGTTTCAACAGAGAATGTGGAAGTTTAGTATAAACTACTATGAAAAAGAATCTCTTTATAACAAATTGTATGACTTTTAAGACTTTTCTTAAGAACATAAAACATTGCTTTGAAAATATCTGCACAGTGTGTCCATCTTATTTAAATGTCTACCCAGAGAGTGAAAAAACTTTGACTACTTTAAATACATTAACACCATTGTGAGGATGTGTGTGTGCATGTTGAAAGGGTGTATTTGGTTTACACTGAAAGCTGTTTTCCAGTACTGTAAAGCTGAGAGACAAGTGAAACTTTGTATTTTACTTGTGAAATGAAAGGCAACACACAAGTTGAAAATGAGCTGCCCGTTCTTAAAAGAAAATACCATATACCAAAGGAAATTAGAGTGAGTGAAGGTATTGGCATAATTTAAACTGATGAACGATCATATTCATTCTCAACAGAGACAGGCAGCGTGATTTCAATTTGAGTCACAAAATTGATCTGTGATGCAATGATCAGATGGGAGTTGTCCAAATGTTCCTGAAGTGTGGGCTGTTAAAATCATGTTCAAACAGATCAGCTGAGTGCTTTCATGCTATAGTGTGCCTACTCAGAAGCACATTGTAAACGTGAAATACATTTTCACATAAATATGTCCACAGTGCTCTTCTCATTTCTGAAGTATATTGCATTTCATAAACAAAACAATAGGTGGACCAAATACTGAAAGTACTCAGAATTTTAATTCAATAAAAGCATTGTTTTTTTCAAAAAGATAAGTTGAAATAATGAAAGCTTTATAAAGCCCTTCTGAATTTTAAGCTACTGTTAAGTTTAGCGAACACTGCCACATATACAGATAGTAAAGGGTCTATTGTGCCTTTGTTAAGGAAATGTAATTATTACACATAACTGAAGTCATCCATCACATTAAAAGAAAGTATATGAAACAGAATATTATACGCTGTAATTTTTATTTTTTTTTTTTTTTTGACAGGGAAGGACAGAAAGAAGAGATAATGTTCAGCCACTAGCTCAATGAATGTTATTGCAATTCATCCTATATCTGAAGTTGTGGTCTACAAGAATAGATAACAGTAACTGTCAGGACAGGGACTAACACAGAACAGTGTCATGACAGATATTTGCTCACACTTAAGGAAATGGAATGGATGAAAGGGAACTTGTACAGGAAAAGATGATCTCTCGCAGAGGTTCACTGAGTACCTGCACTATAACATCAGCTCTTTGACATAATGACTGCCTGCATATTCATACACTTATGAATTCATACACATATACATTCTTATAGACAAATATGCAATCTTAGGAAAAAAAAGAAAAATATTAATATCAAATCATAAAAATCTGCACACCTAAATTTGATGTTTCTGATATCAGTATGTAGGCAATCTCAGCCTTATGTTATTGCTGATACAGTTACATAGCTATAAATAGCCTTGCTCCCTACTGGAACTACTCCTGGTCAGAGGTAGCTTACCTCAGTCAATTAGTAGACAGCATTATCCTACATTAGCCTTAACTCTTCTACACACCTCTAATTGAGTACAAAACATGTCAAAAACTCCAAGTGAAGCAGGTACTTAACGCATTTTTTTTTCAGTTTCTTCTTAAAGCTATCAAACTGTAATAGCAAAAGATCTTGTTCTAACAAGATAAATTCTGAGACAGAAGTCTGCTTAGTGGCACAGTATGCTAAGTGACAATCAACAAAGTAGTCTGAAAAGATTTTCATATGCCAATTGTGGTTTTGCAGGAAAAGTATAATACAAATAGCAGCACAAGATGAGAAAGAGAAGGAAGGGACAACCATGGGGATCAGAATGAATAAAATCTTGTTCAAAACAGGAGACGTGTATGCAAAACTTGTATTAAATTCAAACTAGCTCAAGGATGCAACGTCTATGCTTCTTTTCCGAAAGCAGGTATAACATTTCCACCTTTACTGAGGTACCTTTGCTGATTTGGCTTTTGGTATGGTCTGATTGTATTTCTGTTTGCTTAATATTGCTTTTTTCTTTGGCTTCTTTGGTAGCACTGGTAGTTGCAGGAAGAGGAGCATTGGATTCAAGCCTGTTTTAAAAACATAGTAAGATACAATTAAAACTATATTAACATAACATTAAGACTTTAATTTCAACAAAAATATTGTCCTGAAAGACAGAAATCTAATTTTTAAAACAGCATTATGACACATGATATTACATGAGGTGACAGTATTGGAATCCACAAGTTTTGACGTTCTGTGTGTTAAGATTACACAAAGAACCTTAACCTTGGCATAGTGTTGGATTTGATAACTTTATTAGTACATTTTCAATGTTATTCTCTAGTGCAATATATGATACAGATACAGTTTAGTACTGACACCATTTTTTTTATTAAATTGCTTTACAGGCCAAATAATTTTGAAAAAATGTAAGATATATTTTTTTAAAGCATGTCAAATTTAAAAACATTTCGTCAAAGAGGAAAATGAAAAGGCAAGTTAGATTAACAAATCTGACACTTAGAAAATTTAATAACTTGTTTGAATTAAAAATTTTCCTCTTTATACAGTGTATTTTTCAAACGTTGGCTTACAGCTTACAGTAACATGGTCATGTATTTCATAAAATTTGACACAACAAAATGTCAGTTAAATTTAAGTAACTATGTGAAAAATTATAAACTAAGTAAATGCTCCATAATAAATGCCTTTAATTTTCAATCTTGTTTTTATCCACTATTTCTGAATGTGGATATTTCAGAAAAAAAATATTTCATTAAAAAAAACCCCTATCTCGAAGTGATTCATAAATCGATAAATTAATTACACTGCTGCATAGGACATTCAAGGAAAAAGAAGAAAAGGAAGGGGAAAAAATGAAAAATAAAAGAGGGGCAGAAGAAAAGAAAAAAACACCACCCAAGGTATTTCAACAGATTTCATATTTTAAAATGAAAAAATGTCTTAAATTCAAAAAGGGCTGCTTTTTTCCCCCCCTCTCCCCCCAGACAATCAAAAGAACTCAGAATAAAAGGGGACCATCTGTTTAATGTCCATGAAACCAGAGAGTCCAGAGATAGTTATTAATACAATTCAGTTAACCGAAATGTGTCTGAAGCTCTGATAAGGTTTGTAACAAAAAGACCATTCATATCTCACAAACCTATATAAATATTCCCGTAAAAAGACATTAAAGTTTTTAAAAGAAAACTGGAACATACAAAAGATTTTTCTTTGTTCTGCATGGATATTCTTCCCATTAAATCAGAAAATAAATCTGTTCTTTAGTCTTTAACAGTAGAATAAATATTTCTAATATCTGTTGATCATCTTGTAACTTCTATGTATTGTTTATGTTTTGATACAAAAGAGGACACGTAGGGTTATCTATTGTGCTCTTTACATTCTTTATACAAGTAGAGGGAAAGAAAACCACCAAAAGCTTTTCATCAAAGAATGTGATCAACCAGACTTCACCCAAATACAGCAAGAACTGAACTTGGGCTTCCTATATTTTGAAACTGCTCCCTCACCATTAGCTGGTGGCATTTCACATTCTTTACTGGAATTTCACATTTTGAATTTACAGCTAAATAAACTGTCTTCAAAGAGCGTGTCTTATTAATAATGTCACAATGCAAAAGTAGTCTAAAAGTTCTGTAGAACATTTCTAGCTTCATCTTTTGAAATGTAGATTGCTGTTCTGGGTTGAACTGACTTTTGTTGTTGTTGCTTACGGAGCCTTTATATTAATGCACAGTTTCAAAAATCCAGCACCAAGTAATAATCTTTTAGTACTGATGTGCTTAGCACTCATGTACCTTCCCATAAACTGAGTTTTGCAGGCCCCAGTTAAACACACTAATCTTAACAATGAAATTAAAAAATGGACTAAGGAATTTGTGACTCCCATTTCAATTAGATTTTTTTTATATATATATAGCTCCACTGTATGAGTTAGATATTGTTGCAGGGAAAAAATGCTTACTTCGTGTAGTTTAAACTAAATCAGGATTCAACCAGTTTATTGACTTCCTAATGACGCATAATTAACTGGCAGTCTATGAACTATGTATTTAGGATCAATACAAGAGATAAGCCATAATACTAGGTGCTTATGAATTGCAATAAACATCTACAATCTTCTAAACAGCCTTCTATAATTAATGGCCTAGAAATTCTAGTCAGACAGAGAGTTATGTGAGCATGGACATGCACTCAGAGCATGTCTGTGCCTTTAAAAAAAAGGAAAGACTGCATGGCTTTAAAAAGAAAGAAGCCCAGTTTCCAGAGGCAGGTATTAGCTGAGTAGAATATTTGATTCTTGTAATATCTTACAAAGATGTTTTACAATTTAAGACTTAGGTGTCAGTTGAATAAGATATTTCAAGGATATAAATAATTCAGTTCATAAGATTCTTCAGCCCCTAATTATGACAAAGGCCTTGCTCTGAGTAAGGCATGTGACGTTATCCTTCCACTGTGAATCTAGGCAAGCAACTGTAATGTGAATGTCAATTGTTAGCATGCTTTCTTCTTTCCATGATAATAATCTCCTGTCCAAAGTTCAAATTTAGCCACAGACAAATGTCAGCACTGGAATAATCTGGGGAGTGATTCAGTTGCCGAAACCAAGCACGAGGAAGAATTTTCTATGTCCTATTGTGTCACAGCACTCTCCAAACCATCTGACTGCAACAAAGGCTCTTACCATCTCATACCATCATACTCTTCATGCCAGTCCCTCTGCTGCTTCCTCCTAGACTATTCTCATCCAGGTCGCGCACACACTCACTCATGGTTCACACACTCTCTCTCCCTTCTCTCTGCATCTCTCTTCATCAGCTGCTCTCTCTTCACTGGCTGCCCAACCACTTCACAGAACCAGCCACAGCTGCACCTTGTCTACATCAGTCAACCCACGCCCTGAAGCCAGCCCACAGCTGTATGTTAGCAATGTTAATTAACCTGCCTTCATTCCTCTACACTATTGTATCTAAAATATCTGCATGGGGCTGGCAGATATGACCTGCCTATTGCAGATTGTGGTGGCTTGACCTTGGCTGGATGCCAGGTGCCCACTAAAGCTGCTCTACCACCCCTACTCCTTGAAAGGCTTCTGGGTTAAGGTAAGGGCAGGAAGAGATCATTCACCAATTACCATCATGGACAAAACAGACTCAACTTGCATAAATTAGTTTAACTTATTATCAACCCAGTCAGAGTAGGGTAATGAGAAATAAACCAAATCTTAAAACACCTTCCCCCACCTCCTCCTTTCTTCCTGGACTCAGCTTCACTCCTGATTTTTCTACGTCCTCCCCCACAGCAGCACAGAGGGACAGGAATGGGGGTTGCAGTCAGTTCATTGCACGTTGTTTCTGTCACTCCTTCTTCCTCAGAGAAGGACTCCTCACACTCTTCCCCTGCGCCAGTGTGGGTCCCTCCCATGGCAGACAGTCCTCCATTAACTCCTCCAATGTGAGTCCTTCCCACAGGCTGCAGTTCTTCATGAATTGTTCTTCATGACTTGTTCCAGCATGGGTCCTCCATGGGATGCAGTCCTTCAAGAACAAACTGCTCTAGCGTGGGTCCTCCATGGGGTCACAAATCCTGCCAGAAAACCTGCTCCAGCATGGGCTTCTGTCTCCGTGGGTCCAGAATTCCTACCAGGATCCTGCTCCAGTGTAGGCTTCCCATGGGGACACAGCCTCCCTCAGGCATCCACCTGCTCTGGGGTGGGTCCCTCCCCGGGCTGCAGGTGGGTATCTGCTCCAATGTTAGCCTCCATAGGCTGAGGGGCACAGCCTGCCCCACCGTGGGCTTCACCATGGGCTGCTAGGTATCAGCTCTAGTGCTTGGAGCCCCTCCTGCCCGTCCTTCTGCACTGACCTAGGGGGCTGCAGACTTGTTTCTCTCACAAATTCTAATCAGAAAATGATCTATTCTTGCAATTTTTTTTAATCCCTAAAATTGCCAAAACTTTAGATTTTACTAAAAATCATGCATAATTTTTTCTTCATATTTGAAGTGCCTTCCTGTATGAATTGTGACCCCCAAGAATTCAAAATGAAATTAATAGGAGAGATTAAAGTAAATTATTTTACTTGTGTGAGAGTATAATTGGACTGCTGTTTACTGAATTATGATGAGGAATAGAAAATTTGCTTTCCAAATGGGGATTTCTCTGTTTTTATTCTATCAAGCCAAAATCTTACAACTGTTATAATCTTTATCTCTATGAGTCCTAACAATGCGCTGCATTGCAAAAGAGATACCAAAATAAAATTGTTTGTTTCACTGGGCCTATGATAATCAAAATTTTGGCTGATATGTAGTTTCTTTTGTGAAGTAGAACCCGTTACAGAATTCCTGTATTATCTCTAAGTGATTTTTCTAAGCCTTCCTACCCCCCATCTCATTTTCTTTCATTTTCAGTGGTTGTATACCACTACAAATAGTCCCATTTGTTATATTATATTATGACTAAATCTGCTGTTTGCTATTGATTTTATTCATAGCTCCTGCATGCAACCCTACTTCAAAAAGAATATACATTTTTAATGGATTCAAAGAAAATCACGTATCCAGTGCTTGCATCTATTTAAAGATATTTTGTTCATCTTTCAATATTTAAAGGCCAGGCAAAAAATATAATTCAGTACAGCCTGTATATACAACGAATACCTTCCATTTCTACAAAGTCTCAGAATAAGAAAAAGTAATTAAATTAAAGTGAGAAGAGTCAATAGAAAATATTGAAGAGCCTGAGGACACATAACCTCAAAGAATAACAAACAGCTCAAAAGAAAAGAAAAAAGGCTTAATAAAGAATTCCTAAGAATGAAGTATTAGGAGGAATATTCCATTCTTTTTAGCAATAGGAATTACCATGAAAAAACAACAGAAAAAAACAGAATCAGGCACATAAAAACAATTCCTTGTTTTAAAGTTTCTGTTCTATGAGAGCTTGTTAGTATGAAAGGTCCTTTAAACACACATTACTGCCTATTCCTGCCAGCTGTTAACGAAAGCCAATCCTTTCTGAATTTATTTTTAATTATTTATCATAGCAATGAAGACCATGAAGTCAGAGTCTAGTCTGAGCCTCACAAGAAATTGAGTTTTGGGTTTTTTGGTTGGGTTTTTTTTTCCTAAATATGATGAACAATATGTGCTAGGTGACAGTCATGAACTTGCAGCCTGTGGAAATTTTTCCTTAGATCATCATATATGTTGCCTGAAGAGGGTGTTCCCCACTGTTCGTGCAACTTTGGTGATGAGAGTATTAAGACACTGTGTAAGGCAAGGAGAGTATTGTTGATAAATCAGGGATTGCACAAAAGCAATAAAAAAAAAATTTAAAAAATGAAACCAAACAAAAAAAACCCAAAAACCAAAGCAAATTTCTTTCCCTTTGGTTCACACATGTACCCAGTGCTTCCTAATATTCATTGTCTATGGTAAAGTTCTGCTGTCTTCCAGTGGTCCATGCAATCCTGTTGAAACCTGCCCTGTGGAGAATGCTCAGAAATCAGGGCTGCAGCACTTGTATTTTATATCTATCAAACTGTTACATGACAAATGCCTTCTAATCTACCAATCACTAGAAATTATGCTTCACCTGAACCAAGATAAAGTAAAATGCATGTTAAAATGTCAGCTGGCTACTGGTGAAAGAAACAGTATTGTCAGAACTCTTTCTGAAAGAAGTATGTAAAATGAAAGGAAATCATGCTTTCAACCTGCTCCATCCCTCCCTGCCCTCCCCCCCCCCCCCCATTTTAATCTAAGACAAATCTCCTTCCCAATAATCTGATGACTTAACTTAGATGCTTTCCTTACTCACTTTTATCAGACACTCTGCCTTTGTGCAGATCCTGTTTTAGATTGCACTATTCAAAGATAACTTGCTGGTACAACTTGTAGTGTTATAATCAGTTTCTTTCAGGGATAAACCAGATATTCTTTTCTAATCCAAGTCTCCTCATCCTCCCTTCTAAAAACATTTAATTTACCTTTTATTTATGCAGGACAGTCCTGACAGTCTTCAAACTAAAGCCTGAACACATAGTATCCAGATCTGTGCTCATCAGTGCTGAGCAGACAGAAAGGATCACGGCCTCAATCTGCTCCAACATTCTGCCTAATGCAGCCCACCACACAGTTGGTTTCCTTTCCACGTGTGTGCTTCCCTGGCCTATGGTCAGCTTGTCCACCAGATCCCCAAGGTCCTTCTCTGCAAAGCTGTTTTCCAGTTGATTGGCTCTCTGTGTGCACTGGTGGCATTAAACAGCAGTATTGAAAGACTCAGTTTCTCTTCTTTACAAGTAAGAAATTGGGAATGCCTATAGCACCTGTTATGTCATAGAAGTCTATGCTATCCATGTATACCATTTCTACCTGAACATGTTAAAATGATACATTAAATCCACTTTTTCTTTAGGAATTTTGGAAAAAAAATTGTAAATAAGAATTTCTGACAAAGTTACTCTTGCCTGTCACTCCTAAAAATGTATCCAAAGAAGGGCAAGAAAGACGGTGAGCAGACTAGTGGGCATGACTTACAAGGAGTAGTTGAGTATATTAGGTTTGTTCAGCTTAGAGAAGAGGAGACTACTTCTCTTTGCTGTCCAGTGATAGGATGCAAAGGAACAGCTTAAAGCTGCATCAGGGGAAGTTCAGACTGGGTTTTAGGAAAAGTTCTTCACTGGGAAGTTGGTCAAGCACTGGAAAGCTCCCCAAGGAAGTGATCAAGGCCCCAAGCACCTGTCGGTGTTCAAGAAGCATATGGAAAACACTCTTAGATATATGGTTTAACTTTTAGGTTGCCCTGTGTAGAGTCAGGAGTTAGACTCAATCCCTGTGGGTTCCTTCTAACTCAGAATTTCCTATTATTCTATGATTCTAATTCTATTTGTGAAAAGGAAGTTTTCTTCTTTTTTTCCCTGTTTCAGTCATGTACTTAACACATAGTAATTTCAATGTATCCTCTCAAAAGTGAAGCCTAAATTCTCACTAACGTGTCCCGTCTGCCTAATTGAACTCTATTTTGATTAAGTCCAAAGAAAGCATCTGCGGTTTTGTGGAGGAAGGATGAAAAATTATCAAAGAAAAACATATCAATGAGATTTAGGAATGAATTTTTGACCTAACACTGATAGGGAAAAGTTTCCTGAATCCAGGCTAAAATGTAATTGTTGCCAGCTTGAGTAATTTTGCTTTGCTTTTTTGATCTTATGGATACAAACATTGATGTTAACATACTTCAGTGATGTTGCTTTCCAATGACAAAACTTCCAAAGTATTTCTAATTATCTGTTATATTTATTTGAGCCTCACATGTATTGATTTATTTTTAACTTTGACCTCAGTCTGCTTACTTTGGTGATCCACCAGTAATCTATGTACTGAAAGGTTGTAAATTGCCTTAAGAATGTACCTGCTTAAGGGAATACATGCTTGCTCATAATTTGTAATTGCATCCATAAATACTACTTTGTCATATTGCAATATGGGTCATTAATTCTGATAGAGCAGATAATTTGGAAGTACTTATCAGTGTTTAACACATAAAACAAATTGTTTAAAATTCCTTATAAACTGCTTTGGACAACCATTATCAGAAGTAAGCAATATGTACTTACTTCTATTACAATATTATTTTCAAGCTACTGAAACTTCACTATTTTTTGAACTATGAATTCATAACATACTGCTTGCCCAAGCCATCCACCTAGCTCATTTGCTGAGTTGTAATCATAATTACCTTCTTCAAATTATAAAGAGTTTTTTCTTTAAAAGATGTCAATATATTTCTACTTTAGAAAAATACGACTATCCGCATCAGTGAAGGAAGGTCATAGCATCACTGATTCCTACAATGGCCCAGAGATGGCGAAAACATGTCCTTACTTCATTGACTGCTACAGATAGGCTTACTGAATATTTTGAATGTATTCACTCTTTCCATCCTTTTACTCAAGAAAACAGCAAGAATAATTCACAAGAAAATTGTAAATTTGTCAAGCCTCAAACTCTCCTACCATGTGGCTGCATCTTCTTAAATTAAAATATTTTTCTCTATTTGTATGTAAATTTTTACTTCTTCATGGACAAATTATGAAGTTAAAGTTTTAAATTCATAATAAGATATTTTGTATTTGAAGGAAAAATATGCTCCAGTCTGTAGCATTTACTTTACAGCAATGTTCCTAGCGCTTGTGTTACCACTACAGTAGCTTGCACAGCATGTGACTAATAAGGAAATTTATTTTAAGACAGCAGTGACCTCTGTGTTTATCTTTTCATAGACTGATGAACTCACATGTACACACAGTAACAAGCTGCAGTTAAGATCCCAACTGAAATCCAAAACCAAAGAAAAAACACATGCATTTATTTTTAAATTTAAAAAAGGATGGAAATGTTCCACTGTTCGTGACACAAATGTAAAACATTGTTGTAATTCTAAGGTTAATACAAATAGCTTCATTATGCAAATCATCCTAAATGATGTGAATATATTACTTTATGTGAGATTTTTAAAGATTTTTATTTTTGTGAAGTTATGATCTCCTCCTTTCCTAAGCAAACATAACAGCAGTTTGTTCAGTAATGGCTAAGGGAAGCCTCTGGATTCTACTGAGATCCATAAAGAAGTAACCTGGATTCTTAGTTCAGCAATGCAAAAAGCAAAGTCTTGAATGCTAACACTTCTCAATAACAAAGCAGAGAAGATCTTCAAATAGGGTCTGGAATACGAGACTGCTCCTTTCTATGAAAGTTTTCAAAGTACTGATCTACAGAATAATATTCTAATATTCTTCTGTTTTCTCTATAGCCAACCTCCTCCTCCCCCTGCCCCCCCCACCACCACCACCACCACCCCCGCTTAATTTTTCTGTGAAAAGCAGAAGGATTCAGTAAAAAACATTTCTCCAGTGCCAGAATAACTTCTAATATGCTAATTACTTCAGTGCAGATGATCTGCAGTAAAGGCCACAAAATCCAAATGTATCCTGTTTATTGTATTTGTATTATTTTGTTATTTTATATGTACACTATTCATATTTATTTTGATATTTTTAAAAGTATATGGATATTAGAAACATTAATATCAATGGAGGTTTTTTAAAAACAATGGTAGTTATTTTCTAAACATATACAATTTCTTGGACAGTACAGGAATCTTTTACTTAAAGCTCCAAAGATTGCAGTGGATCTTTTCCTTTCCTTCAGATGAGATTCAGATGAGATTCTAATTTACAAAAATGAGAAGGAAGTATACACCTTTTTGCACCACTTTTTTTGTTATTTTGATGTTGCTTCCACTTCCCTTCTTGAGTGTGTTCACATCCTTCACCAGATGAGTGCAGCACTACAGAGGACCACTTCTATCATGTCTGCTGTTACATTATATTCAACATTCTGCCATTGGTCACTCCTGAAATTAATGAGTCATTAACATTCTATTTCTGCATTTTGAGAACTTTTCTTTGTGCTCTGCAGTTCTTCTCCCCTGAAAATATGTTAAATAACTAAATGTGAACTATTATGCACAGCACTAAGATAATTATAATGATAAATAATGCTTGTAAATTAGTATATTTCTTCAGTAATCAGTCTGCATTCCAAAGCAACAACATTTCATTTCTCCTGTATAATTAATTTAATGTAGTACCGCCAAAGAAACTTCCCTGTTGAGGAAGGATTGTTGAGCCAGTGAGGATTCTTTAGGGAACCTCAGTGCTAAATATTACACAAGAGATACTAAATAATTTTTGTGCTTAAAAACAAAACAAAACAAAGTAAACAAACAAACAAACACACCCCACCACCACCACACCACCCCTGATATTATTGGAAAACAACCAGGTTAAACATTATCAAAGCTATTATTTTTTAAATCACTATTTCAAATAGGCCTGAAGAAGGAATATGTAGAAGGCAGAAGAGGCCTCACTTAAGTAGTTTTATACATGCCTGCATAATTACACACTAGACTTAGGTCACTTGAGCATAAAATAAGTTTAGATTCAATGAGCTGGAACATCCTGATTCAGGTAATGTTTGAGCAAGTAGTTTTCCTACTAGAGCACAATAATGATGTTTTTTAGTTCTGACAGAGCAGTAGAAGAATTCTTGCTGTAATGCTATTTGTACCATTCTCCAGCTGCTACTCCAGAATTTCATTTTAAAAGTGTCATATAAACTACAATGAAGAGCAGATTCAATTGCACGATAATTATAGACATATGCAGACAGCTACAGCAAGAACTACAGGAGTTCTAAAAAAAGCAGATGACAAAGATAAGTTAGAGACCATGTCACTCAAAGAAAGAAAGCAAAAATAAGGCAAATAACAGTAAAGAAATTAGGACAAAATGCATGATGTTATAAAACCAGCTTTTCTCAAATAAATTCAAGCATTTGCTTAGACTTTGGCTGCTATGAATAGACATATGAATATCTATCTCCAAACTATCACAGACCTCTCTTGACTGAAGTCTGCAACTGTGCAAGCAGAAGTTTCTGCTAACATGCATCACAATGTCAAGACTGGGACTATAATTTAGAGATGTGCATTTCAAGAAGATGGAAACCAAAACAATGAAGACACAAACCAGAATAATGAACACTAGAAAGAAATGATGACTGTATTCTGTCTCAGCAGATCCAGGTTTATAATCAAGCTCACATTAGACTCAGAAGTTAGAGAAACTGTACTTCAGGTCTGTCTCAGACCCTCCAAATGATAGTGTTGCCTGTATGTTGCCAAGCTGTTTCTGCATCAATTAACTGTTTTCATTAAATTTTCCCAAAGGGGGCAACTTAGCTGATACAGAATCTAAGAACAGAGTAGCCTTTTCCCAGTGATTTATCTAGTACAATTAGAGTAAGCTGTTTGTGCTATAGCAAGCTCAAGCAAACAGGTATTATAAAAATTACAGCTCTGAAGTTTTCTTCCATTTGCCTAGCAGGCTTGCTGTTCCAGGGAAAATGTAACAAAAAGAAACCCAAGGTATTTATTGAGGGAATCAGAGAAAAAAGGATATGTCTAAGTATACAACACAGTAGGAAACAGGAAGACTGAGAGGAAAATATTAAAGAACTGTGAATATAAAATAACATCACAAAACAGGAATAAGAAAAGATATTATTGTAGGTAAAATATAATGCAAATGATACTTATTATGTCAGAGGTAGCATACTACGAGCAGGTCATATATTTCAAATGGCTCAAGACATTTAAGTCAGTTGATAACAAGTGCTTGTAATAAGGAAAACCAATAAATGCATCTGAAATTCTATGATGATTTTACTGCCTCATTTGAAAGTTTATATTTTTAATGACATCAGAAATTTCTTTGATGTTGAAAAGAGCTTGGTGAATTAAATAAACCAATGTAAACTTTTGTCTTTTGCATACCTGCATTTTAAAAATGCTGAACACTAAATCCATTGCTACAAAAAATGCCAAAAAAAATCCATGAGATGCCTGATTGTTTTTGCTGCTGATGTTTAGTATTACAGCTGTCTTGACAACTAGCTAGAGCAGCTTCAATACATCTAGAACATTTCAGATGTGACATTCTGAGCTTCTGCCTTCTACTTCCATCACCTACGTCTTCAGTCTTCTTGAAAGACACTTCCCTTTCAGTCGAATAAATATACGCTTCTTAGAAAAACATGAAGAAGTTAGAACATAAGCAAGCTTTTGTGTGCCCTAGTTGTAAAAGTAGTGTTGCGGGAGCAGAGACCTTTGCGTTTGAGTTGTCATTCTAATTAATGTTCAGCTTAAAGTACTTCATCACTGAAGCAAGATCAGGTTTATCTCAGTGGAACAGGTAAATAAAGAATAGTTCTAAACATGGAGAGAAAAGTTTTAGAAGTCCAGTTTATGTTCCTTTGTGTTCTTCCTTCCCATTCTCTTCTCCTACTGTCCCAACTCTTACCCTTCAACAAACACAAGTTTGAACTTACAATTGCATTTTGGGTTTGATTTGATTGCCCAAATAGAAGTATTTGCTACTAGTTTGTATTTGCCAGTAATTGCTGCTAGCTTATTTTACCTGGCACCGTTCGCTGGTTCAAAAAAAAAAAAATATCTGTACTCTGTGTCATATCTGTCAAATTTAAGTGGATATATGAACGACCATTGGCTACATCAAATGATATTAGGTAGATGTATTTAGGCAGTTGAACAGTGTATTAATGAGAAAGAGATTATGAAATTAATAAAACAGCAAAAGCAAGAAGTAGCTTATTCTCAGGCAGTCACTACGTCCACAGCAAAGCACACCCTGAAATACATTTTTAGCAGTTCATAAGCTACTTCTGTAGGCACATTAAAACACATTAAAATGCATATGCTTTAAGTTCAGTATTACCAGATATTACTTGGGTGTTTTGTATTAACAAATCAAAATAAAAGGAAATAAGTGATTACACAAGGCAGTAAGATCCAGAAACCTTTTCTGAGATACAAACTTCCCAGTAAATATAGTGGACCTGGAGCAGTCTTGATCCAACCCAGCACATAATTATATATAATGGCTTAATCAGCTGTTTCTTGCCAATAACACAAAGGGAGGATAAGCCAGTTGATGAGCCCAGGAATTGACTCATCTTTAATCAGTTTAACTTGACAAAGAGTTGCACTTGAATGGCCAAGAACATTTGTTTAATATCTTACTTCATTTATTATTTTATTTTATTACTAAGCAATTTTTATGTACAAACAGGTACACAAAATCCACTATTAGGCTTCAAGGAACTTTTCCAAGTCTTTAAAATGGCTTAAATTTTGTCAGTGTCATTAAGGAATGAAAATTTGGTTCAGAAAGCATAATTCCAAAAAGAAATGCAGTATAAACCAGTAATAACTTCTGTAGATATTATTAATACATTGAGTCTATTCTTTATTTTTTCACAATAAAAATCAATATATACCTGTATTTACTTAATGCATAAACAATTTTTCCACATAATTTTCTTCCCACTTATAAGATTGCTTTTGTTACAAAAATTGATTATTGTGGACCATTATTTTTTATTGTAAATGTTATCTTAATTTAAGTAACATCCATGATACAGGTTAAGGGACAGACACAGCATGCAAAACCACATCCAGCTTCCTTTAAAGTGATTTCATGATGGCCATAAAAGGATGTGAAGTCAAAATAAAGCTCCATGTGTAGATATTTAGTTCAATACATTTGAAATTAATGGCAATGGGAAACGTAAATCATACACAGGCTAGAGAAGGCTAATAAATTTGAGTAACCAAAATATTATTGGTTTATTCTTAGCATATTTAAATATGCCAATAGACAGATAGATGGGATTCTACAGAGAAGACACTTAACACAGAAAATTAATAGCAAAATTACAAAATTTTCCTGAAAGCTACCTTGCTATGGGTAAGAGTCAGCACTTTCCTGTCAATGTTTCAAGTGATTCTACCTTAGGTTTATGTTTTAAATATGGGGGGGGGGGGGGGGGGGGGAACAAGGATCCTTGCCCAAATATTGGGAATATGTTAAGGGAAATCATGGCAGTAGGTAAAAAAACTTGCTAAATAAAGGAAATCATGTTTTCATAAGCAACTGTTGCCAAGTGGGCAGTTGAGGGCTGCAGCTGTCTCTGTGCAAAATTAAGACTCTCTAGTACAACACTGCCTCCAGAAAGGCAGACTGAAAAATACACCCCAGTTCGTCATGGATGCTAAAGATCAGGAGGTAAAAAAAAACAGGGAGTTCTGCATTGTGTAGTCATCATACATATGCTGACAGAGGGTAACAGTGACTGACGGTCTTTGCTAGTGTTCTCACCTTAAATTGACAGTTATTCTGATAAACAGTAAAAGGTTATGCAAAAATATATATTTCACTGTAATACCTGGAAAATACAGGTATTTATATCTTTTTAAATTACATAACCAGCTAAAATAACTATTTAATTATTTACTTTTTTTTTTTTTTTTAGAACACAATTTAAAAAGAGCTCATGAAACTCTTGTTTTACAGTAAAAATCTGTCCTGGTTTCAGCTGGGATAGAGTTAATTTTCTTCTTAGTAGCTGGTGCAGTGCTGTGCTTTGGCTATGATGTGAGAACAATGTTGATAGCACACTGATGGTTTTAGTTGTTGCTGGGTGATGTTTATACTAAGTCAAGGACTTTTCAGTTCCTTGGGCTCTGCCAGCCAGAGGGCTGGAGGGTCACGGGAAGCTGGGAGGGGACACAGCCAGGACAGGTGACCCAAAGTAGCCAAAGAGGTATTCCATACCATATGACATCATGCTGAATATATAAACTGGGGGAAGAAGAAGGAAGGTGGGGACATTTGGCATTATGGCATTTGTCTTCCTGAGTAACCATTAAATGTGATGGAGCCCTGCTCTCCTGGGGATGGCTGAACACCTGCTTGCCCATGGGAAGTGGTGAATGAATTCCTTGCTTTGCTTTGCTTGCATGCACAGCTTTTGCTTCACCTATTAAACTGTCTTGATCTCAACCCTTGAGTTTTACATTCCTTTCCGATTCTCCTCCCCATCCCTCTGGCTGAGGGAGAGTGAGCGAGCAGCTGCGTGGTGCTTGGTTGAACAAGATCCTTCTTAAAGAAGCAACAATCATTTGAGTTGCTGTTAAGCAAAAAGGTAATGCACTGGTGTCACAAAGATATTTTCAATTCTATTTTCATGATGGCTATTTTTAAGATGCCTATTTTTTTTTACATTAGATTTTTAAGTTATCCAAAGAAGCCAAATTCCTAATTATAGATTCACTATAGCACAATTAATAGAAAAACCAAACAGCAAGTCTACCTTGTGGAACTAAAACAGATACAGATCAACAGCTAAAACAGCTAAAAATAATATTAGAGGGAAGGGCTGTTTTAAAATTTCACCTTCAACAAGTCAGACTTAAATCAGCTGACCTGTAATGTAGTATAGGCTTTTGGTTAACACCAGCTTCTGTGTTACAGAAAGTAAGAATTTTGGCATATTTAATAAAAAGGAATAAATTAATCTCATTACTTTTCTGTCCTGCATTACTGTTTCTTATATGTGAATACTATATACGAGGAATTTTCACCATGTTTTCCTAACACTTTCTTTGAGGCTTAATAAGGTAGGTGTCCTCTGAGGCTGCTAATTGTGCACACATTGAGTAGAAATGTGTAGACCTTTTGTGCGTTTAATTGTGTGCTTAGATATTTAAAATAGCGTACTGAGAATATCAGGTGCTGGACCCACCACAGGGCACAGCTGAATCCCTCAGCTAAGACAGTGGCATCTTTGTGATAACATATTTAAGAAAGGGCAGAAAACACTGGACAGAGAGAGGAGGAAGGAACAAAAGGAATGAGAAACAGCAGAGGGAACACCAAGGTAGGATGTCAAGGTCATCAGACATTATCATTGAAACTTTCAGCTGATTTTGCCCCACTGTAAATTGTAGCTAACTTAGCAGGGCTGTTCTGCTGACTGCATCTTCATGCTCTGAGCTGCCTTAACAGTCAGGGTCAAGAATATATTATATAATATGCTAAGGTCATTTACTCTTGAGAAATTGTACAAGCTCCAGCTGAGGAAAATGAGCAAAATGTCACATCGGTCATTCTCCTACACCATTAAAATTTGGTATCTGCATCAATGCCAAATGCATCATATATTTCAATTACACTTATAGCCATTCTGTCACATGTCAGGGATACAAATATCCTTACTTCTAGATTGTGTATTGCTATTTCTTAAGTTATCTGCTTTTACCTGAAACTGCAAGGTCAGAACTGCAGTGACAGGTAAAACTGTTTATATGCCATATTAATTAAACTTTTCAGCTGAATTACCATTAGTTCTGTATGACATCATAGCCCATTCATCATTATTCGTTTGCCTTTTACACTTCTGGCAAGATAAAGCAATCTTAAACAAAAAGCTAACAGCAATGTGGAGAAGTGAATCTATGCTAGTTTCTTAGATGGCTTAAAAACATGTAGAGTTTTCTGACTCTGTCTACCAGGGGTCCTCAAACTTTCTAAACAGGGGTCCGGTGCGCAGGTTAAGTGGCAGGCAGTCATCTGCGGCTGCTTGGTTGCACCCCCCAGCCCCCGGCAGGGTGGGGGGCGAGGGGGTTCTGTAAATACCGGGGGCCGGATTGACGACCCTGGGGGGCCGTATCTGGCCTGTGGGCTGTAGTTTGATGACCCCTGGTCTAAGCTTTATAGAAGACAACACTGTTATAAGATTTTGTTTCTTTTCCTTTCAAGAATGAAAGCATAACTCTTGAAAGTCAACAGAAATAACTAAGTTTAAAGGATCCATTCTTATCACTCACAGTTTCTAAATTATTCTAAATTCTATTATGATAGCCTTGAGTGTCATGATATATATGCCAGACATTAAAAAATTATATTTAACTATGAAGAAGCTATTGGAACTGAATTCTGAATGTCCTGACCAGAGAAGTATTCTGTAAAAATGTGGTTCTTTATTGACCTTTACTTTATTTACTTCATTTTATTTATTTTATACAGATCATCAAGGTGTCACTTCAGCAGAGATAGAAACATTTAGGTACCCCTCAAAATGGATACTTTACTGATGATTTGCTTCTAAAACTACTCAGTGCTGCTGAAAAGTAGAAGAGTAATAATTTTAAAAGGTACAACTGGAATTTAACTCTGCCATGGAACCATGGAGGTGATTAAATCTTATGCTTCAACTTCCTAGATAACCCATTGCCCTCTAAGCTACTCTCTGGGCATGCAAGTTAATATGATAAGTAAATAGTTGAACTTCCATATTAAAAAAAAATGTTTTAATTATTAAAAAAAAAAAAAGACCAAAACCAAAACAAAAAATTCCCTGTCAACACCAAAAAACCTTTTACAAGTCTTATATCTTTCTGTCTATGAAGGAATTTATAATCACCTCTGACACTAATGACTAAGTCACATAGCATGTGAAACCCCCTCATCTCTGCCATAATTGTTTGATATTTCATATCCTGCTCTAAGGAATACATTTTAATGTGTGAAACCTTTCCTTTAATTGAAAAATCTTCATTTGATTCAAGAGCAGCTATTCTCCTTTCCATCTTCACAGAAATGGAAAGCTATTTACTACTTTGCCAGGTTGCCAAACAATACTGCTACTCACATCAGAGATTTCATTTTCTATATTTGCTTTTGGCAACTGAAACTTCTGTTCCTCTTTTTTCTCATGCTTCATGATACTGATTATCTTGCACCATAACACTTTTAAAATAATTGAATACCCAGAGATTACACAGCTTTGACTTGTAATTAAATGCTGAATATAATAGTATACAGTCAGCAGCAAATATTACATTTAGACAAGCATCCACAATTTTAGCTGGGCAGCCATGTTCGGAGTTGTATTAATACAAAACTTCATATATAAGTATGGAAGCATATATTTGGATGGTGTTCTATCCCTTTCGTATAGGGAAGAACAGAAGGAAGAAATTAATCTCCCATATTTTAATTTTATTCTCACCTGAAATAGTATTTTATTTAGGTTTAGAAAAGTAATAAAAATGAGTGTTTTCCCTATGTGTTTGGTGCCTTTGACATTACTTAAAAAACAAAATGTGCTTGAAAATAAATTAAAAATAACTCCTAGACAAGTGTCTTGTTTAGCTAGAAGACTGCCAAATTCTGTACTAGCCTCCATTTGGTCATTTATTTGTTTATAGTACAACATTTTAATGTTGAGGCAATAGCAGATAGAGGCAGTGTTCTAATATTTCAGGCCTACACTACTTAGGAGAGACAGCTCAAAAGGTCTATTTGGTAAACTTGCTTTTGTGGTATGACCTTTATATGAGTTTCTATACAGAAATGCATTTATCAGTTCTGCAATTTAATAGCAAGATCTCCAGTAAACTTTTTAAAATTAAACTAATGTTGTTAGGTATATTTAAATATTCTTTTTTATTCAGGCTATACTGCTTTTAGAAGCAAGCAAATCATTCATGTTCTCACCATCTCTAATTTGCAAGCTCTAACAAACCACTGAGAGAGGAATTCTTGAATTTTATGCCCTATTTGGTAACATGTGGAAAATCAGATGCAGTGAGGAAATGGACAGGATTGTTTCCAAATATTTGATACAAATCCAAAACCCCTCAAGCCTGAATTTATTTGGCAGGACAAACAATAGGAGAATAATATTGCCCAGACCCTGATGTCTGTTCCCCTGTGTGCTTAATTATTTTTGGTTGTTGATTGCTGCTGGGATTTTTTTGGTTGTTGTTGTTTATTTGGGGTTTTATGGAGCAAATTCACCAAAACAACTGCTTAAGCTGTCAGTTTGCTTTACAGAAAGATGTGGAATTCTAACACTTGAGTTGTATTAGGCAAAAAACATCAGTAATGTCCAATTTAGCAGTTTAAAGGTTATTTTATTAATCCATGTGAAAATGTCATCACAAAGAAAAAAACCCCACAAAATCTATGATCATTTTTCTCCTGGAGTCTTCCAGTATAGAAGTGAAGCCTCAAATACTCAGGCATCCATGAATTCTGTTCAGCTGGACTGCAACCTTTGGCTTCCCTTCAGGACCTGTTGTCCCATGGACTAATAGAAATGGCCATAGAATAAAATATTTTATTATTAAGTGACAAGAACTTAATCTAGGACATATAATTCATATTAGACTATAATGGCACATATATATATATAAATAAAATTGAAGTTATTGTGAGTCTTCAATATTTATTTTGTTTATGTCATGATAGCCTTGATGTTGACATCTACAATGAGAGGAGCTGAAAAGAAAAAAAGACACAAAGATTGGGTTACAATGACATCTGCAGGTTAATGCAACAGCAACAAGTCTGACAATCAACAGCCAATAAACTTTATAAAGGAAACATAAAGCTAGATGAGGTTCTCAAAATACCCACTGCTCAGGAAAATTTTGAAAGGACCCGGCAAGAAAGTACTACTTGGACATCTGATAAGTCTGACATTATGGGGAACTACTGGACCTGTTGCCAGCCCAAATGAGAATGGTGAGTTAGATACAGTATTGATTCTTTATCTCCCTTTATACTAAAAGGGGAGAAAACCAGACTGTGCTGCAGGCACTGCTGTGGCCAGTAATAGGAGGTGCATGATGAAGGAGGAATTATGTTCAACATTTAACAAATGGTGTTAGACCACTTCACTTAAGATGTCACATGGAAGAAAACACTGTTTTGCATAAACATCAGATTCTTTCCTGCCTGTGTCTGACCACTTCCTTCATTCCATATGAAGAGCCTTGAGGCAAACCTCCAGGGTCTGATCTGTCAGAGCACTTGCAACAACAAAAAGCCCGTGCAAATAGTGGCTAAAGGCTAGGTTAGTAGCTCTGGTAGGACTGGGACCTTAGAGAGAGACTTCTCTGTGGTCATGGTAAATATGAAGAAGCCAAGTCGAAGCAGAATTAAAAAAAAACATACAAAACCAAAGAAAAATCCACAAAAAGCAAAGATGGGTAGGGTAGTTCCTATGAGGGAGTGTATTTCTGCTGAAACATAGCATGGACCTGTCCCTCCAAAAATGTTTTAAACTGTGCTTTAAAATTTGTGATATTGTAAGACTTTGTTATTGCAAAGAGTTTTCAAAAGAAAAAAATGTCTCCTAGTGAGATGTGTAAATCTCTTAATGTTTTAATTCTTTCCTTTAGCAGGGAATTAAAACAATTTTAAAAGGCCACCACTTGTTTTATGTAAAACATCACAGACTATTTCTCCTTAAATCTAAGTACAATTCTCACACTTTCTGGAAATTAAAGATTTCCTGCTGCTTATAAAATGAGAATGCAGTAATCAGCTAAACTCAATACTCCCAGTCATATCTCTTAGACTTGTCTTTATGCTGTGCACAACATTCTAATTTTATCAACAGAAACATAAGCGTTGGCAATGTGTTTTGTAGTAAACAGTTTTGCATATGCATTTAACATTGTGGCCTGTAAAACCCAAGTGTCATTGTTCAGTGGATAACAGGAAATCGTAACTTCTATAATAAAGGTATGGTATGATAATTTAAATAATTTACCTTGCAAATAAGATTAGTAGGTGACACTACAACACTGTGTTTTTAAAATTATTTAGAAATTACATAATGTATTATAAAAGATGTTACCTAATATAAATCTCTTTTAAGTATATTAAGTCTTATTTGATATTTTTTCTTTTAGGGACTGTTTTTTAAATGGATTGCTGGCTACAGCAGCTGTGGATGTTCATGTGTACATGTTGAAAAGCAGCACTGATTTGTGGAGATATTTATTCTGAGAGGAAATAGGTGCAGACGGATACTGAAAATTATATAAAAGTTAAAGTTCTGTTCAGTCTTTAGATAGTAATTGAAGTGCTACAAATAGGAAGCAGGTAAAAAAGTAGCTGAAAAAAATAAGCTGATTTATTTAAATATCTCTTCATGTTTTTTACATTTGATTTTCTAGATTGCACAAACTCATACATTCAAAGCATTTCATTATACAGCCATGGAAACAAATTTTGTGCTGCCACAGAATTGGAGTCATCCAAACCAGTACTTTTCTATCTGTTAGAAATGTATTAATTTACAAAATATTAGATCCAGAAACATACAAAGACACAAAAAACACTCGGAATAAAGCACTCTTATGAAAGCCATTCATAATATGAATAAAGATATATAATATTTTTTCCCTTTCATATGTAAACAGCCCATAGAAGGCTTACTTCATCTTGATGGGGGAATGCCTCCATGCAAACAGTGTTCTTTCAGAAAAACACGGAGGTGTTTTAGAGAAATAAAAGTGAAGTAACAGAATAACAGGGATGCAACCTATAGTTATATAGAAACTCCCTGCAGAAAACCAGATTCATAATCCCTCCAGCTGCTTTAGCTGTAAGAGACTGCCTTATATACGCCACAGTCTTGAAGCCATCTACCCATAACACAGGCTGCTGGTCCTCCTTCCTGTGTGATGTGAGATCTGATACATGTTTCAGTGGCAATATTTTTATCTTATTTCTGTTTTCTTTGGGTGGAACTGGAGCAGAAGAAGTGAATGCTGGCAACTTAAATCAAGTGAATAATGGTTGAACACCTCTTTTAGTGAATGCCAATATATTGCAAGAGCCAGTGAATAATAGGTTATAATTTGTATCTAGAACATTATTTTAGTCCTTCACAGTCTTTTGAAATGACTTGGACTTAAAATAAAAACTGATTATTGAAAAAGGTTTTCAATTCATCAAACCTATCACAGAGAGTTAACCCTAATAAGTAACCCTTTAGAAAAACATTAGTACTGCTATCTGATAATCCAAGAAACAGTTTACAATAAAAATTTTTATTTTCAAATATCTAATCAGATGCTAAGACCAATTCTAAGACAGATCCTGAGATTTCTCACTCTTTAAGGTAACAGGCATTTACAGGTTACTTAGAACAGCACAAATCTTTTTCAAACTGAGGTGAATACAGTTGATGAAAATAATGCTCCTAATTGATCCATATTTTCAAAGTGAGGAAAATGTCTGTTATCACCAAACAGAGCTTTACACAGATTACGAAAGGCAATAAAACAGGACTCCAAACCACTCAAATCATCATGGGTTCACCCACAATTCGTTAGTTCATAAAATTTACTTAAACTAAATTAAAATGTTAGGTTTCATATGGATTTGAGAGGCTTGACAAATCACTGAAGAAAAAAAATATAGCCAATGACAGTTAATTGAGAAAGAAAAAAATATATGGCTTATGCTTGTTTTTCAAAGTAGCTACCCATATGTTGCTTCTGTTATTTTAGACCCAAAAGAACATGAATGGCCTCCACTGATCTCAAACTGCAAGACTTATTGATTCTTCAAGCTCCTTTTGAACTAACATGTTTTTCTTTTTCTCTCTGCTTGGAATTCCTTTCCTCAGAGATACTTATTTAGCTGAAGACTAGACATCTCCCTGACCAGTTATAGATCAAAACACTAATACATAGTTTAAAAGCAGGTTTAAGATCGCTTTTAATTGGTCATTAACTATTTTAGTACCAGCTAATCCCACAATAATATATGATAAAAAATTTAGACAGTCTATTTCCTTCTTTCCATCTTTCCCTTCTAGAAATTTCAGTTATAAATACCAGAATTTAATTTTGAAATTTACAGCAATAGTTCTGTCTACCTTAAAACCAGAACTGTCTTCTGAGGCACAGTTCAAGATAAGTTCCTACTTATTGAAACAAGATTGAGTTGTCTTTGAAGCAAGTTATAAACCATATATTCCACTGCTTCTGTAAATTGACCTCAGTAAGGTCAATGCAAATTCCTAGAAAACAAAAAAAATTAATGCCTTACACTACTAGAAAAGGTTCATTATACAAATTGCAAGGCAGCAGGAAAAAAAAAATCTTTGTGGAGCAACCAGCACGTTTTTGAATATTATTTTCGTTAGCCACAGTTGCTCAATGAAGTTGTGTGTTTCGTTCTCTTTCATAGGTTTTGCGCTGTTGTTTTTCATCGTTTACATTTTGATGGAGTTGCCTGAAAAAAATACTTCATTTTTTTACAGTACTTACAGAAGTTGCATGAAAATTTAGGCATACGTGAATATAGTAGCTCCAAAATCTTAGAACAGAGACAAGACCAGCAACATCGTTATGAATTTAGTTATCTATTTACTAAAGTTAAGCCAAAATTACTAAAAGCAAGACAGCCAGCACAACTGTATTTTAGTAAAGTTCATGAATTTCACATCCATACACACAGATTTTTTTACAGAAAGAGTGTATGAATTTGTATGGAATGTATATATTGTTTTAATATTTACCTTTTTCAGTTCAACAGAAGTACTTCTGCACATCATATATGTCAGCATCCATCATTTTAAGAAAGAATATTCAAAAGTTCATATATGTACAGCAGCTGTGTAGCTTAACTGTGAATCTTAAACCAATGAGAAAAAGTGTAGATAGATTAATATTTTTTCATACTTATATTTCACAGAATTTTCTAAATATAAATTATGAGCACGTGCCTGCCAAGGATCAAATACACATGTATTAGTGTATTTTGTTTTTCTGAATGAGTTCAAAACTCAGACAAAGTGTGTGACAAACCACAGTATTCTATGAGATTATTGGCTAAAACCCCTTTTTTCCTCTGTGTTTGTATATACTCTCATTTTTCTAATACATATAATGTGATTTCATTGTCTCTGTATGTGAGTTTTGCAATAAAAATATTTTACCTTTCATATATCAAACAAACTCACTGGCGGTATCAAAGAGCTATAATACAATAAATTGTGAAAGAAACGTAGAGATTCTGTATACACAAAAAAGTTCTTTCAGTTGTCTTTTGATTTTAATCTGCACAATTTTTGGAAAGAGAATATTTACCAAGCATAGTGCAAGAACTTAAATTTTTACAGTTACTGAAAGTGAAGAAAGTCTTGGCTTTTCATGGCATTTGTCAGGTGTGGCAATTGACTGAAGGTCTCAAAAAAAATTATAGTATTGAAGCATTGAGTACCTAAACATGCCTGCTCTTAAAAGCAAACAAACAAATGAAAAAGAAAAAAACCACTGCAAAATGATAAAAAATCCCCATGTACTCAGGTATGCGCTATGAAAAGTAAAATTAATTGAACTCATTAATTAAATTAGTTACTCATTCTCACCTCCCTCTCAGACATTTGGTGGCATTTTAACCAGATGCTTCTACCAGAACCGTTGACCTCGGTAGGAGGAAGAAATCATTTGACCAAAGCTTTGTTAAGTTATCTCATTAAGTATCCTCAAAGAATGTGCTGTCATTTGCTGCAGGATAATTGAGAACCTAGATTTTGGACTGTTACTGATTATTTAGTAAATAATAATAACAAAATAATGATTTATAAGTAACATGAAAATGTGCGGTATTAATCTTTGCAAAGTACTTTGAGAAAATGGTTATGAAAGGCTCTATGGAAATAGAAGTACTAATTGATCTTAATGGATTCTCATAGAACAGAGAGACAGCATGTGCTGTAATTCAACAAATTACCTGCTGTTTTGAAGTCTGTGTTGTGCTGGAGTGGATGGATAAGCCTTTAGTGGAAAGTGAGTTAAATATCATTTTTTCATTAACTATGAAGAGAATGTTTTTTTTTTCCAGAGCAAAGTCTACAGTGATAAGGCTACAGTCTTTCTGATCTCCACAGAAATTATTGTCAGAGTATAGCAGGCACAGCGATCTGGCTATTTTATGATTATCATAGAAAAGCTAGGGCTACTGAGGAGATACAGTGAAATGATTTTTTGTTTTCAGGAGACATGTCCAATAAACATGACAAAAAATGTTACACTCAAAAATTTCCTAAGTGTTTATAATCTTGCTACTACATACTTTCTCAAACGACGTGCCTCTTTCCTTGCCTGAATACACTAAAGACAGACTATTAAATCTTCTATATGCTGTTATAAAACTCAAAACAGTCATTTCACATACTCTATCCAAATTCTTTCCACATATTCAAAACAAGCTTTAAAAAACACGAGAGGCAAATGTTTGGCAGTCTTCAGTCTCACAGGCAGCAGAAAAGTATAAGCATCTTTCCCACTTGTAGTCACCTAGAGACTGCTGTATCCTCTAATTTCTAAGAGCTTAGATACAAGATGTGTATGCCTAGCTTTAAATGGCAGGAAACATAAACAGTTACTTTCAATAACACAATTTAGCTTTAGAAAATCTGTTTCCTAAAGAAAGACGTGTTGATTGTCTGCAGGCAGCATTGCTGGTCTGTGAACTCAAGAGATTTATTCTATATTGCTTTACATTTATTTGTCTTTGGAAGGTGGTGTGGGTTTGTATTTATTTTTTTCCTCCTATATGCAATACAACTTCTTCTTTGAGCAAAATTTAGGTGTGGTTGTTGGTTTTTTTTGAGGGGGGGGTGGTGTATGAAGCACATTTCTAAAGGACATGCCACTGCTAAGACATAAAAACCTCCATGTAACAATAAATAAAACCAGCAAATACCAAATTATTCAAACTAGCTTTGTGTGGCATGAAAAATATGTTTCATTTCTGGATTTTGTTTTGGAATAAATCTTTAAATGATTAGGTGGAAGCCACTGAGAAAGTAAATCTAAATATTTCCTCCCTACTTAAAATTTCCTAATTTGTTTAATACTTAGTGAAGCATAAAAGTTGGATCTGCAGCTGTGTAGTTACCCTTACCTGAGTTTCAAACGTTTAGCCAAGATCTGAATTTAGTATAAGAAGATGTCGCACATAGTTGTACAGAGAATTGTTTGGTGTCCTCTGATCCTCCCATAATGGACTAGATAATGAGCATTCTATTAATTTTCTAAAGTATTTCATAATTAGGAGACTCTTTCATATTGCACCTGGGAAATTGACTTAGAAAACTGTGGAATTTGAAGTCAAGATATGAAAGAACAATTTGTCACCAAAGGATTTAGCCATGATGTCACAGGTGTCAAACTCATTTGATAACAGGTAAAAGTAATTTTCAATGAACTGAGTAGAATATTTATTAGATAATACAGGTATACCTCCCCATCAGTTACAAATAAGAAACCTTTCTCTTGTATTATGTGTAGCTTTTCACTGCCCTTCTGGGTCCTAAGATAAATGGGTTCTGCCGCGATTGAGAGACGGAGACCCGGTCAGGTGGAATCAGATCAGATCTGCTTTATTGTTCTTAACATGCTTCTTTTATAAGGCTGCATACATAGTCTAAGATTATCGTGCACAAAGCTCATTGGTTACATATTGCAAAAGTGATTACATATTGCAAAAGCTAAATTCCTTATTCGCTGTTCCTCTTCACTCTGCTTATTTCGTTTCCTAGGGTTACAAGTTCTGCTTCGGTACTTTCCATTGTATGCCTCAATCTTATGCTTGCTGACAGTTTCGGTTATAACCGGACCTACATCCTGTTTTGTATAACCACAGGCCCCAAGGTCGCAATGCCCTTGCGGCCTAAACCTCCACTAGTCGTATTGCATTATGTTCTTTCTCCTGTGGTCCGTTCTTCATGAGTTCCCACAGGCCTCCTTCAATTAGGTGAGTTTCACTGGGGGTCCTTTCAGGATTAAACAAATCATTCCCTTCATTTCCCCCTTCTTGTTGCACCATAAGAACTCGTTTCACAGAGTTAGCTATTAGCTTCTGTAAACATTGCATAACACACGGCAAAAGCAAAGCTAACAATAACACTATTATTATTACAACAGCTATTTTTTCCAAAATTGTAATCCACCATCCAGACAAACCTAATGAAGATAACCAATCTGTAAAAGGATCACTACTTTCTCGAAGTTTTTTCATATTATCCCTTAAAATAGAAAGTTGTTTGTGTATTGATTGGGAGTGATCAGAAAGGTTCATACAGCACATCTCTTCAAACTCATCACATCCGTGCCCTTGTGCTAAAAGTAGAAAATCTATTGCGGCACGATTTTGTAACAGGGCATGTCTTATTCCTTGGACGTCACTGGCCAATTCAGACAAAACATTTGTCGTTATATTAACCTGTTTTCCGGTCCAACATGCTAATTTCCTTAGTTGTGTCAGTGCTTGTGCTGTAGCTATCCCGGGGGCAAATATGCTAGCTAAAATAACTTCAGGAGGATTCCAGAGTTCCACATTATCCTTACAATCATTGCCTAGTTCTACCAGAGCTCTTTTACTGCGGTGAGAACTTGAAGTACGATTGGCTTGAAAGATGTTAGTAATGCTTGGTGTAAACAGCGTTAAACGGCCAACATAACAAGGCCCTCCCTTAGCACTTCGAGGAATTCCTTGCCAAGCTCGATCACCACAAATTAAAAACATTCCCTCTGGCAGCCGTCCTGCGTTGGACGTGACCGCTGTAAGGCTAACATTCTTTTGACAATATGCTGTCACGTTGTATGGCTTATATGACGTGACATCAACGGGATCATCTTGACTAATATGAAAATTAAACCAAAAACATAGATCTGAGGGAGCAGAGCCTAAGAGGTTAAACTCCTGTATTTCTCTAGTTGTGATACACAGAGAGCTATTGCATGACATAAAGGGGGAAGAAGCGTTAAAGGTAATATTATTTTTGTCACAACACAGAGGTGTCCTAAAAGGTGGCTGGTGACGGAAACCACAAGTAACAACAGAAGGGTCAAGAGTTATAGTAGAGTTGTTTATCAGGCTCATGTTAATAGGGATTCCTAATAAACACGTTCTAAAAGGATCAGAAGGAGTAGCCATTGAGAGACAAAGGCTACTCTGATTGATTTTTTCCGCCCAAGTGACCCACAGATTCTTTCTCTCCTCTATGTGCTTGAGGGTTTCCCAAGCTTTTGTACTGCTAACGAGGATGGAGGTAATGATACCTGCCAAGAGGCACATCATGCTAGAGCTACTCTTAATCATTTTCATTTTTTCCTTTTATAGGATCAGTTCTATCGCTTGGTTTTTCTTTTCCAGGCGAACCGCTTTTCACACTTTTGCTTTGTACATTCCCAGTCTTCTCTCGAGACTAGCCAAATAGCAGGTACTAAATTAGTTTTACTACATTCTAAACCACAAATTTATATAATTTTAGCCCTCTCAATAATCACTCTTTGCCAGTCAGCGCGATAATCAAAAAAGCGACTATTTTCTAAGGGTTCATGCCCTGTTATAAATAACAGTCTCACTGTATCAAATTCTTTCTTTAGGCAAAGATTACACCAACGCCCAGAATGAGTTAAGCGGCACCACCACTCCTTGCTACAAGTATAACATACACATAACACCCAAGGGTCACAGTGTCCGCACAAGTTGCAAAGAACTTTCCCAGAGAGTACTTCGTGGCACTCACGCGTATAGCGACTATTCATTTAAAATATTTGAGTCCTCAGGCTCTGTTCCTTTTGCGAGAGGTTCTCCTAGACGCTGTTCAGAATCTTCAGACGAAACTTGTGGTAAGGGTTCACGGAATGGTCGCACGTTCTTTGCTGGGATCCACCGGGGGCCTCTCTCTGTGGAAACACAAGCATAGCCTCTGCCCCACGTGACAAGGGGATAAGGCCCCATTATCTTACCCGTTTCTGGATCACGGACCAGTACAGGAGCTTTAATTCGCATCTCGAGTGAAGTATTTGTGTTAAAATGTCGGATTATTGGAGGATTGCTGTCTAATAAAGAACAATTCAAAAAGTTAAAAACATATAAGGCTTTCTGTAATCGTTCTTCAGGAGTAACAACTCCTATTCCCCCTTTTTGTTGTTGTAGTAAACGTTTTAATGATTGATGGGAGCGTTCAATTAAAGATTGGCCTGTAGGAGAATGAGGGATGCCAGTAGTGTGAGTTACACCCCAAGATTCAAAAAATGTTTGCATTGCTTTAGAGACATAAGCAGGACCATTGTCTGTTTTGATTTGTACCGGGATACCCAATGTAGCAAAAGCACGCATAAGATGTTTACGGACATCACGTGCTTTTTCTCCTGTATGACAAGAAGCAAATAAGGCACCTGAAAAGGTGTCAATAGAAGAGTGGATATATTTCAAATTGCCAAACTCTGAATAGTGGGTAACATCGGTTTGCCACAACTGTAAACTTTGTAGTCCTCGAGGGTTGACTCCGCCTGCAACAGACGGAAAAGAATATCTTTGGCAGTCAGGGCACGTAGCAATAATGTTAGATGCTTGCTGGGAGGTAAGGCCAAACTGTCTTTTAAGGCCTCCAGCATTTTGGTGGAAAAAAGAATGGCTGAGTCTAGCTTGAGCTACACGATCTGGTAACACTTGTACCAGTAATGTCAAAAGATCAGCTCGGCGATTACCTTCTGCAATGAAGCCAGGTAGAGAAGTGTGCGATCTGACATGCATAACAAAATAGGGGTAAGGGCGAGAGTCCAGAAGAAAAACGAGTTCTTGTAATAAAGCAAATAAGTCAAAGTGCGGAATGTCACGCAACACAGATGCTTCAGCTCGCTCAACTATTCCTGCAACATAAGCTGAATCAGTGATAACATTAACTGGCGTTGACCATTTTCGAAAGACTCGAACTATCGCAGCCAGTTCCACTATCTGAGGGGAGCCAGGGACTGTTTTAACGTCTGAATCCCAACGCTCACGTTGGTCGTCCCACCATACTATAACTGATTTGTGTGATTTTCCAGATCCATCTGTAAATACAGTAAGGGCTTGCAATGGTTGATCACTTCGTTTTGGTTTAAAAGTTATACAAAAATTAGCATTAAGCAGCTTATGTGAAGGTGGGTGGGATGTAATCTGGCCCATATAACCTGCTAATGCTAACATAAAAATGTCTGATTGTTGATAAAGCCATTGCAGATATATGGTTGTCACAGGTAAACAAATATAAGCAAAATCAGTTCCTGATAACATCAACAACCGTTGTCTGGCCTTAATTATCAGGTGAGCAAACATCTCGTGTTGTGTTACAATAGTTTTCGTAGACTGGTTAGATAAAAAGACCCACTCGATAATCAACAACGGATCCGATTTTTGTGGATCCCATTGAAATATTAACGCATAGGGTTGTCGAGCTGGGTTCAAAACGATTAAAGAAAAAGCGAGATTGGGATCACATCGGTGTGCTTGTCTAGAAGCAATGGCTGTAGCAACTTTCTGTAACGAGGTAACAGCCTCAGGGTTAAGACGGCGTTGAGAACGTAAATCTGTGTCTCCCTTGAGCAACTCAAACAAAGGGCTCAAATCTGCATTAGAAATCCCTAGCAAAGGCCGAACCCAATTAATTGTTCCTAACAACTTTTGTGCATCGTGTAAATTTCTTACATCAGTCTGTATCTGCAAAGGTTGAGGAACTATGGTTTGGGCTCTTATGCGCCAGCCCAGATATTTCCACGGGGGTGTTTTTTGAATTTTTTCTGGCGCAATACAGAGGCCTGCCGAGTTAACGGCCGCCGTGACAAGGGCTACAGCTTTCTCCATGACTATGTGATGTTGTGCAGCCACTAGGATATCATCCATATAATGATACAATAGGACATCAGGCATTGTGATTCGGACAGGGCTAAGTACCTTAGCTACATACCATTGACATATTGTCGGGCTATTTTTCATTCCTTGTGGCAACACAACCCACTGATATCTCTGCAATGGAGCCTGCATATTGACGCTAGGAACTGAAAAAGCAAATTTAGGAGCATCATCTGGATGCAAGGGGATATTAAAAAAGCAATCTTTGAGATCAATAACAGTTAAATGCCAATCTCTGGGAATCATTGTAGGAGACGGGAGTCCAGGTTGCAAGGCCCCCATAGTTTCCATGGCGTCATTGATTTTTCTAAGGTCATGGAGCAAGCGCCACTTGCCAGTCTGTTTTCGGATAACAAAAACAGGAGAATTCCAAGGGCTGGTAGAAGGCACAATGTGTCCCTTTTCGAGTTGTTCTGTGACCAGGTCCTGAAGGGCGCGAAGCTTTTCTAAAGGTAGGGGCCATTGATCCACCCAAATGGGAGCATCAATTTTCCAGGTTAATTTAAGGGTGTCGCGCATTTCAATGGCCCCACCTAAAAATGGGTACGAATTGTCATTCCCCACTGTGATAGCACGTCTCGTCCCCATAAAACCATGGGAACAGATAACACAAAAGGTTTAACAGAAGCAATACGCCCTTCTGGGCCCTGAATTTGGATCAGCTCCAGGCTCTGGTGGCTTTCGCCAGTTCCGCCAATCCCAGCTAATGCCTGTGGAGTATTGGTTAGCGGCCACAGCGGTGGCCATTTAGCATGAGATATTACTGTAACATCGGCTCCGGTGTCAATAATCCCATTCAAAACTACTTTTTGTTCCCCTCGAATAAGGGTACATTGGCACATAGGCCGTTTTTGAGAAAGAGACTGTACCCATAAAATTTGTGGGTCCCCAGTTGAACCAAACCCACCCTGCCTTTGTTGGAGCTGGTCCAAATTTAAACAATCTTTGCTTGTGGGCATAAGGATCAGTTGTGCTATACGGCTACCTTCCGGCACCGTGCAGGGAGGAAACGGGGTCCATGCCATGATTTTAATGTTTTCAGTACTATCAGAGTCAATAACACCTGGTAATACAAAAAGACCAGATAATGTTGTAGAAGACCTCCCTATCAATAAGGCCTGTGTTTTTGGGGGTAAGGGTCCTGAAACATCTGTTGACAATAAGTGAACCGAGGAATCAAGTAACGTTACTGTGTGGGCGGTTGCCAGGTCCAATCCTGCGCTGCCGGTTGTTGCTGGGCGAAGACTTGAGGCGCTGCTGCTGCTCCTCTTTGGGAATTGTTGAAGGGTGACGGCGTTATTTGTGTCTGCGCGCGTCGCTGTCCCGCGCTCCGAGATCGGTTTCCCTGGATTGGTTGTCCCTGCAAATCATACTTGGACCGACATTGATTAGCATAATGACGACCCTTTTTACATCTAGGACAAATTCCTGGGACTCTGGGCTTAGCGCCAGCCTTAGTAGCCAGACAATTTTTCTTTAGATGACCAGGTTTACCGCAGCTATAGCAATTCCCCAACTGGCTACGCATGGCTGCAAAAGCAGCAGCCATGGCCTCAAATTTATAATCTACAATACCGATTCTGTTACATGCCTCGATCATTTCAACTAAAATAGGGTTTTGATTCGGGAGAGATTTTAAAAGCTTTCTGCAATCTGCATTAGCATTTTCAACAGCCAATTTTAACAACAAAATTTCCCGTGCTTCCGTATTATCTATTTGGCGTTCCAAAGCCTGTTTTAATCTATCGATAAATTGCATATAGGGTTCTCGAGGTTCTTGTGTGATAGTGGTAAAAGCCTTCTGCGGTTTTTGAGAGTCAGGAACCTTAAAAAAGGCCTTTTTTGCCTCCTCACGAATCGCTTCAAGAGCTTCTCGTGGGATTCGGGCTTGATCTGCCGGGTTAGAATGACGACTCGTGCCTGTAAGGTGTTCCAAAGTCAATACAGCAATTGCATTGTTGTTATGACCCGCATAAGTTAAGAGGAGCGCTTGGAGTCCCCCCCTCCAATGGGCCTCCCACAAAGTATACTGAGTCGGTGTTAGGAGCAGCTGCGCCAAAGATTTTAAATCATGTGGAGTCATAACATATGTATCAAAGACAGAAGATAACAAACTTGCAAAGTATGGTGAAGAAAGTCCATGTTCAGTAACAGTACGACGCAGTTCCTTAACTACCGAAAAAGATAAAGCTTCCCATTGGCCCCCTCCGACTCGCCCTCCGCCTCGCGGATAGAGTACAGGAGCCACTATCGTTTTGGCAATCTCCAGTTCCCCCTCCTGTAAGGCTTGACGTCTAATGCTGGCCCACACATCATGTGGGTCGGGGGGGTATAAATCTGGCTCCTGTTCAGGGTCTATGGGTCCCGGGTCAAAGGGGTCGTCTTCAGGTGGATACTCCGCGGCGCATACTGTCAGTGGTGCCGAGGGCTTTGCTCCCTCCGGTAACGGTGGGGACACCGGGGGGGGGTCTTCCTCTTTGTCTGAGTCTTTTTTATGATTGTTTTCCTGGGCTTTTAAAACCTCAAAAATGCTTCTCCACCACGGGAGCATACGCTGTGCTTCAGCATTCCCCGTAGTCGCCGCATCCCATAACTTCACTCCCACATTATCCCAAAGGTCTCGTGTAAAAATAGTGGATGCGGTTACAGCAGGTAATTTAACTTGAACCCACTTAAGAATTGTCTTAAGATCCTGCCCAGGAATGCTCTTCCCATGTTTTTTAAGAAGAGCTTTCATAAGCTCATATACGTCTCTCTCAGGGGCCGACGCTTGATTCCCCATGTTTCCCACAGCTCACCTCTCTACTCCGGAGGGATTTCAGGCCGCCTCCTGCTTCCTTTCAGCAGATCATTCAAAGTTCTGTGAGAGTCGCAGCAGGCCGCTTCAGCTAGGCGGTTCGTCGACCCATCACGTCGGATCCTTAAACGTATCACGTCGGGGTCACCAATTTGCCGCGATTGAGAGACGGAGACCCGGTCAGGTGGAATCAGATCAGATCTGCTTTATTGTTCTTAACATGCTTCTTTTATAAGGCTGCATACATAGTCTAAGATTATCGTGCACAAAGCTCATTGGTTACATATTGCAAAAGTGATTACATATTGCAAAAGCTAAATTCCTTATTCGCTGTTCCTCTTCACTCTGCTTATTTCGTTTCCTAGGGTTACAAGTTCTGCTTCGGTACTTTCCATTGTATGCCTCAATCTTATGCTTGCTGACAGTTTCGGTTATAACCGGACCTACATCCTGTTTTGTATAACCACAGGCCCCAAGGTCGCAATGCCCTTGCGGCCTAAACCTCCACTAGTCGTATTGCATTATGTTCTTTCTCCTGTGGTCCGTTCTTCATGAGTTCCCACAGGCCTCCTTCAATTAGGTGAGTTTCACTGGGGGTCCTTTCAGGATTAAACAAATCATTCCCTTCAGGTTCACTCAGGCAGACTGTAGAAAAGGTCATCAAGTACTCAAATCTTTGTCCAGGAGGACTACAGTGTTCATGGTTTCTTTTTCCTCACTCTTAAGTCTACTCGCAGCATGTTGTCAAGCTGCAGAAATTACTTGTATTTTTTATATTGGTTCACAGTTCCATGCAAATTTACCATATATCATGTGCTTTACACATTTGGATACTTGTTCTTTGGATTTCTTATTAACGCTAAAACTGCTTTTGCTGCTTTTGCTGCAGTTTCCAAGGTTGCATTCCTTTAGTGACCAGTAAGTGACTATTGGTTAGTTGTTTACAATCCCGGGAACTCCAGTATCATCTTGTGCCTGTACTTTCAAGAGTTCTGCTGTCACATCATGGAGAATACTCCACTATGCTGCATATTGTTCTAGGGTCATAGATAGTTCATTCTGTACAGAAGAAACAGTTGATACGACTCCCTATGAGTTAAAAAAAATATATATAGTAATAAGCATTATGTGACAATTGTGCAACAGCTAAAACAAAGTGAGTCATCTGGACCTTAGAGAATTTTAATACAGCTAAGCATGGTAAAACACAGGTCTAGACAGGCCAAGGCAAGTTTTAAAAAAGTCTGATAAGGTTTGTGGCCTCTGGTGTTAGTTTAATGCAGTACTACATCTACTGGGTTGCTAGGCTACATATGACTATGGACATATTACTCTCTTTAAAGTAATATTTCCACGTCCAACAAGCTGACATCCAGACATTTTAAGAGCACACAGGAAACAGAACTACAAGCACAGATGGTCTTACCAGGTGTCAAGATAATTTTTCTCAAGGACCAAACACTTAACCTGAAAGAAGAGAATCTCTTTTGAGTGGCAGTAAAGACCCTACCCTGCCAAGTCACAAAATGTTTTCAACTGATGACTTACAAAACGTAAAAATGTATCTTTCAGTTTCTCTCTGCATTTATTCTAATAATTATTCTAAGACTTTTTCTGTGGAACAAAGTAGCATAGTTATTTGTTTCCTCTGTGAACAAAAGTTTCAGAAACATCAGTGTGTGATATATACAAAATGTCCAATATCAAAAAGGAGGTATAAAATCTGAACTTCAGGAAGCCTGGAGTTTGTGATACTCCTAGTTTTTGTAGAATTCAGATTTTGCGTCTTTGATCTGTTTGCAGATTAAATATCTCCCTTCAAATGACAGAGATTTTATTTTTTTTAAAAAAAAGTAATCTAGCAATCCAGCCTTTACACAAATAGTATATTTCACATCACTTTAAAATGCTCCCACCAGCCAACAACAACACTTGAGACAAAACATAAATTAGACAGTAATTCTCTCTTACTGACAACCTTTTAGTACCAAAATATCCTTATCTCCCTTCTCACTGCTCTTCACTGGGAATTTACCATTGGATCTTATGATAAAAGACCTGTGTTCTGTGGAAAAACATGGCAAAATCTTAAACGAAAATGAGGAAGGCCAGCTGAAAAAGTAATGACACATAACAGTTCTAAGCAATTTGAGAAACTGGTCATTAAACAGAAGTATCACCTTTCCATGATTTAAGACTACAAATTTATCAACAGCAATTTGCACATTATCATTATTGTAATTATTACTATTACAAATCTGGCTTGTTTAATGGTACTGAAAATAGAGATTTTCTAGTATTAAATTGTGAGTTTAAGTAACTTCATGGCATAGGAAAAATAAACCATAAGGATATGATTCTTAGTAAGAGGTGCAGTTTAACTCAGTTTTATGTGTGTTTAGATTGTCTGATTTGCCGCAAGTTTTAACTATAGGCAGAGTTAACATACATCTGTTCCTGCTTGTAAATATATGTCCTTACTGTATGGTTACTTTAGTAGTTCTTCCTTATTAATTTAAAACTTTGTCAAAGGCAAATCCCTAATTTATAATGCAACGGATTTCTCTGCATATGAGAAGAGCTGTTGCATTAAATCCCCTGGATTTTTAAAAATGCCATTTATTTCCCTCAGTTTTAAATCCAGATCGCCTAAATAATATGACTTAGTGTATGCTTCAGGAAGAAAACATACAAGGAATATTTCTTTTGCTACAAACCTGTATTTCAGTTAAAGATATTCTGATAATTTGTGAGAAAACACTTTAAAACTAACAGTACCCCCAAACTTGATTTACAAAACTTTCCCTAGTCTGTTTCAAAATTTGTAATTGCCAATCCTTTATGAAAAAAAACAAAAACATTTCTACCTTAATGCCTACCTATATCTTCTCATTAGATTTTGTGAAGTCTTCATATGTACACAAAGGAGCACACATGTAGCTTATATTTTAAATAATCCCTATCTGGAGAGAAAGAAGAAATGTATTCACCTCCTGAAAAAGAAAAATTACATTAACAGCTACCCAAAGCAGCTCTGAAGAGTGGTGTTGTTAAAGAACACACATTACAGAAATGGAATGAGTGAAGAGGTCAGAAGTAGATCGCTAATTGCAGTGTACTTATATATTACATGTAATACCCAAAACCACAGGAGAATAAAAGGAATAATTTTTTTCCAAAGGGCTGTTTTCAATTAAAATAAACACTGATTATCAAAAGTAAAACACTGATCATAATCCCTCTCTCCCTCTTTCACTTGGTAAAAACTCCAACAAAAAATTGAAGTTTGACTACTTGCAGTAAAGAGAAGATTGATTTCTGCTCTTAGACAGTCAGTCCTTTGTGCATTGGAGGTAAGAATTTAATCTTATATGAAGAGTGATTACGAAGGCTTACACTTTTCTTTTTTTTTCTTTTTAAGTAGAGATGTGAAGTTGCTTTTCAGTCCTAGCCATAGTAGACCCAGTTGCTGGGAGACTGTCTTTCCCTTTAATTATGCAGACACCCCAAGGAAAATGCTATGAATATAAGGAATACAGAAAGCATCATGGAATTGACGAGTTGCAACTTTCAGCCCTGCTGTAACTGAGGTACCAACAGATGTAGCTGGAAGTCCTAGATTCTCCATTGATCCATTCTTGGTCTATATGCTTGGCCATTGGGTCAATATGCTGCAGAACATCCAGAAGGCCCCACATTAGACTGTGTAATCCCACAGAATATATAAAAAGTCTATGAAAATGGCTGCTTTTCTGAGCATCACAACAAAATTTCTCAGACATCTTAAAAAGAAGCCTAGCTATTGTTTATAATGTGCTTCGCATGTGTTCTGAGTCCCTTAGGGCAGTCATGGCCTCTGTGGCCCTTAACTGGTCTCATCTGGAGCCACCACCCACATCCCTGTGCCCAGGGCCCCAGTTAAGACAGGGCAGTTCAGGAGCAGGGCTGGGACGGAGCTGAAGGGGGACCCATGGGCAGGGGTGAATGAAGCTCCAGGCCAGGCGAGGCCATGGAGGCCTGTGGGTGCACTCAGGGCCCAACAGTTGCTTCCCTGACTTATGAAGAAATGCTGCCTTTCTTCCTGTTTCCCTTAGATTTCAGCATAGAATATCTGGCAACCTAAACCTAGCTTTCAGTAATATAAAAAAAAAAAAAAAAAAGTATCAATAAATATAGAGTGATGTGGGAGGAACGTGGGAAGCCAAACAAACAAGGACAACGTTTTATTTGTTTCTGCCTTCAGAGATCACTACAAAAAGCAACTAACTGGGCCAGACTTATTATTACAGTTTTCAGATTGAACTCTGGAACATACTGATACATTTTTTTCAAGCAGGGTAATACTCAACTGTGGTATTTCAGCACCAGTACTTGGTTCAGGATGTTTAATCACTTCTGGATTAAAATTAAAATTTCCCAAACTTTTACTTTTTTTACTTCCTATCTTCCTGCTTTAGTCTCCTTTTGCTTTGATGGTGTAAAAAATTCTTTTAAAAAGTCATTCTTTGAGCACAGAATATCACTACTTCACTACAGTGACAGCAGGACACTCGGTTACGTGCCACAAAGATTTTTAAGAGATGAGTATCTGTAAGAGAGGCTGAGTGAGCAGGAGCTGCTTAACCTGGAGATGGTAAGATTCAGGAAGATCTTATAAATGTGTATAAATACCTGATGACAGGGTGTAGAGAAGACAAAGGAGACTCAGTGGGGCCCAGTAAGAGAACAATAAGAAAAAGTCAAAACCAGAAATTCCACTGAAAAGTCGGGGGGGGGGGGGGACGACAGGGAGCAGAAACGACAGGGGTGGGGGACACACACCACACTGTAGGGATGGTTAAGCACTGGAACAGGTTGCCCAGGGAGGTTGTGAAGTCAAGACCCTGAGCAGCCTGCCCCAGCTGAATCTCTTTGAGCAGTGCAGTGAGTTTGACTAGATGATCTCCAGAGATGCTTTCCAACATCAGCCATTCTGTGAATCCACTTGCTTGTACAGGTGACCACTGCTCTGCTCATAGGAAGGCATTGTGCTAATTGAAGAGAACTTTTTGAGAAAAAGTGTAAGGGTATGTTGAAGGAGATAGTGTCTGCTCCCTCCTTCCCTCCTGCATCTGGTCAAAGACCTTTTTAATGCAAAAGGGATAATAAGAAAAAATAGAAGCCATAAACAAACATATTGAGATGCAAATGTGATCAACAATTGATAAGGGGGGCAATAAGGAGAACCAAAGCTGGTCAGTCACTAATTGATGAGGGTATGTAGAATGTGTAAACATTTATATCTGTAAGACTATGTGATCGAGGACCTTGTCAAAATGGTAATGACAAAAAGGGGGAAATAATAAAACATGCAGAGACACGGAGCTAACAGACAGACTGGAAACAAGCTTGGTCAGTCACACTTATTGATGGGCTATCAAGAAACTGCATGCAAACCAGGAGCTTGCAGGTGATAAACATACAAACCTTTGCATCCAGGGCATTATAGAGGGTCATTGGAGCTATGCAAATTGATGGAGGAATATGCAGGGGAAGGGGATCAGGCAGGAACAAAGGAAGAATAGACAGAAAGGGGTATAAAAGGGGTCAGTCATTTGTAAAATGGAGCTGGTCAGTATGCTTGTCTGACTGAGCCCTCTGTACCTGAGCACCACAGTCTGTCCAACCTTCTTACTAAATACTCTTATTGTCTCTCTGCATAATGTCACTTTCTAGCCCAGGGGCCCTCAAACTACGGCCGCGGGCCGGATACGGCCCCCGGTATTTACAGAACCCCCCCGCTGGGGGTTGGGGGGGAGGGAAACCAAGCCTGCCACTTAATCCATGTGCCGGCCCCCTGGTTAAAAAGTTTGAGGACCCCTGTACTAGCCCATGTGTTTTTGAAGACCTATCATTTACATTTTAGAAAATGCTCCAGCAAAATATACATGTAATCGCGAGGCGTTAAAGCACACTTCAAAACCTAAAATTTGGACCACAGAGGGTTATCCTTTCAAAGAGAATTTATGTTAGGCCAGTTATATATCAATGAATTCTTGTCATTTTTAATTAGCAGTTATATATACCTTTTATGAAATTAAATGCATCCCTGCTGTTTATATGAAGGGGGGGGGGGGGGGGGGGGGGAGCTCACTTGGCATCAGTGTGGAAAATTCATCCCACAACTTATGAAGTACCCAGGGAGAGCTTTGCTGTTTCCTTATTATGTTCCATTTGAGCTCTATAAAATGCAAAGTGCAAAACATAAAATCCTGTATTATTTATGATTTCTACTGTTTCACCACTTAAGAAATTTATAGGTGTAAGCCCATTTCCTAAACTACTCTGTGTCTAATATTGTTTATGAATTTTATATTCTTGTTCTCACTGAGTTTATTATTTCAGTGTATAGGACAGCTAAACTCTCTAGCCCACTTGACTAGGAATAGGTGTGTGAAACCAAAGGTTTATTGGCATTGTATATGACCAACTGAAATGTGAAATACTTCATCTGCATCCCTAACAAAGTTTAGCTTCCCTTCTTGGGTCTTAAGCAATGGCACAGGAGTTTCATTAAAACTTTGTGGTTTCATAGTGACAAAGCATCAAGAATAAAATAGGATGGTTGAACCTGAGTACAGTTTCACTGAAACTGTAAGGATTGTTCATTTATAAACACCACAAAATAATACACATGACAAAGTTCTCTGCAACACCACATGGTTTCATTAGCAACAGAGCAGAATGGGAGTTTTGAATTTGTCATCAATGGTACCATTTTGTGCTGTATATTTGTCCTTTTCAATTGCACAGATTCTATTTCCCTTTTCTTTTGCTATTGACACCTCATGACAGGTGTAAAGGTTGCATAATCAGTCAAAATAAGATAGAAATTGTGGGAAAGTATTTAAAAGTTTTTGGTTTTCTACCGAGATATATACTGTCCTTTACAGAATATATTTATCTTAACTTCTACTCCTTTTCTCTTTTATATATATATCTTCCTCCCTCCTGTAGCTGGAAAGAAAAGATAGACATCTGTGTGCAATTATACACCTCATAGGCTGTCTCTCAGCTGGTGAAATCTGGAGCATATCCAAGCTTTGGGACTCTGGCACAGTTCCTCCTCCATGGCCTTACACCAATGCTAGACCAAAGATTGCATGCACAGAAGTCGCCTTTACTGTTACAGAGGGGAAACACAGCCACAGGAATTGGGAGAGAGCCACTGTGTCTCTCACAGGTGTCCTGATTTAAACCCTGCCAGAAACTAAGTACCACACAACTGCTTGCTCACTCCCCTACTTCTCCCTGGTGGGATAGGGAAGAGAATTGGGGGGAAAAAAAAGTAAAACCCACGGGTTCAGGTAAGAATAATTTAATAAATGAAATTTAATACTACCAATAATTATAGTGAGAGAGAAAGGGGGGTGGGGGAGAGAGAGGAATAAAACCCAAGTTAAAAAAAAGTGATGCACAATACAGCTGATCACCACCCACTGACCGATGCCCAGCCAGTCCCTAAGCAGCAATTAGCAGCCCCTGGCCAACTATCCCCAGTTTATATACTCAGCATGATGTTCTATAGCAGGGGTCCTCAAACTTCTTAAACAGGGGGCTGGTGTGTGGCTGAAGGGGCAGGCAGTCATCTGCAGCTGCTTGGTTCCCCCCCCCCCCCAACCCCTGGAGGGGTGTGTGTGTTCTGTAAATACTGGGGGCTGGATTGAGGACCCCTGTTCTATAGTATGGAATATTCCTCTGGCTAGTTTGGATCAGCTGTCCTGCTATGTTCCCTCCCAGCTTCTTGTACACCTCATCGGCAGAGCATGGGGAACTGGAAATATCCTTGATTTAGGGTAAGCACTACTTAACATAGTGATGTTTTAGTTGTTGCTATCAACATTATTTTCATACTAAATCCAAAAGACAGCACTGTATCAGCTACTAGGAAGAAAATCGACCCTATCCCAGCTGAAACCACAACAGGTGAACCAAAATCTGTGACTCTGTAGGAAGTAAACTGTCCTTCTAGATCAGATCAGTTTCAGTGAACCTTCAGCAAAAGGTCTAAGATGAAAACCACAGTTACAGAAATTCTAACTTAGGGAACAACCAAACCTTTGCAAACTATTACAGAGCTCAGAATACTGCCATACAACTCCCAGAGTAGAAGAAGAATCAGGCTTTAACTTCTGGACATTTTCTGATTCTGTGTTTCCTTTTTTTGCTAGCAAATGAATAAGCAGTGTTAAAAGAACAAGCAAGCAAAAATACAGTTTCAGCTATTCCTTTTCACGTGTTGGCAATGACAAAAAAGTGAGCCCTCACACATGTAACTGGCAGTTAACTTATAAAAGAGTAAGACCACCGAAGTTGCTTCTGCTTCAGAATATAAGGAGCTGGAAAAGGATTCACCAATTCATGGAGTCTGTGCTAAAACAACATGCTAAAGGTGTACAAAAGTAAGAGTGATTTATAATTTTTCTCTTTTTTTATAAGAGAAGGGGTTTTATGTGTGGGTTTTTTAAATTATTTCTGATGTGAATGAATGCTAGATAATATATGTGAAAGATGTCAGTGAAGAGATGAAGTTCAACCACATAGTCCTTTCTAGAAGAAAATAATAGCCAAAATGTTTCAGGAAAGCCTTTCTGTTAAATGGGAAGGACCAGAAAGGCAAGGCATTCTTGGGCTAATCAAACAAATTGTTTCACCAATTTTGTTTATGAAGCATTAAACAAATCAAATTAAGAAAACAACTTTATTTTTAAAGACTCCCTAATCTGAAATTTGCAAGTTTGCAGTAATTTATTAAAAAAAAAATATTCTTCCCTGGAACTTCTCTAACAATAGCTAAAAGTATAACAGTGTCACGGAACTCAGCTCCAGATAAGCTAATATAGCCGTAGGTAATCTGTAATACTAATTTTCATTGGTTTTGAATTTTGAAAAATTTCAGAGAGAACCAGAATCACTTTTTTTAGTGGGCAATTGATCTCTTCCTTCTAGCCACACCACCCATTTACTGCTATAAACCTTTCAAGGTTTATAGCAGTACCTCAAGCATGCATTTAGGAAATTTTCTGCATCCCAGTAGAAACTAAGAAAGATGACCCCAAAAAACCTGGAGTGCCTTTTTGCACAATATGGTTAAACATTTTGTCACAACTATTTTAAAATTAAATTTTAGTACATGAAAGAATTCCAAAATTGTCTTCTGTGGATAAAGTGCTTTTGTCATAAATAGATGGATACACTAACTTTGGACAGAATTTCAAAGGTCCACAAATTCAAGGATGAATCAGTCCTTGCAAGACCTGAAGGACAATCTGGAAGAGTGCACCTTTCTGTTGACAATAGAGGGAATCCCAGATATTTCCTAATTTAAGTATTGTATCTGAATGCCTTAACTTCAACACCTGACCTAGCTGTCTATGTATTTTGTGAGAGGAAAAATTAACACATGAAAGGTAATCTAGTCTGACATAAAAATATGATCTATTAAAAAAATAAAGAAAATGTAACATTTAAGTAACACAATTTCATTTCTTGGAAGTCATGAAACCGACTAATTTTAAATGTCTGTACTTTTGGTATTCTACTAAAAAGGTAGATTTTTCCATTGTTCCACTTATCAAACCATTTTGACACCCCTGCATAAGTGATATTCAGAACATATTTTAGGATTCTAGAATTAACCTTAGAATATTTTTTAAATGAGTCTGACAGCTCAACAATTCACACAAAGTAAAATTTTATAACATTATTTTAACAAAAAATGTTTCTGTTATAAAACTTTCGCTTATTCTTAGTATTATTACCTTTTTGTTATCTCACCAATATTCTAAGATTTCATACACACATTTCTGTATGTGCAGGTACTTTGGTAATAGAATTTCACTTGTACAATTTGAAAATTAACTAAGCAGTTCTATTGTTATTAAAAAGGTAATAAAAACATTCCTACTTACAGGAAAATATTTTTCAAAAGAAAAATATCTCTATGTCCATGTAATCTCTTCTGCATAGCACTGTTATCGATTTGTTAATAAGTTAAAATTGATTGACTTTATTTGATTGATTATTTGACTTTATAGAATTATTTTATAGAATAGAAATATAGAAGGATAAAAATATATTTTGAGGAAACTTATAATTGCTCAGTAAAAGCTGCTATGAGACCCTCTGTACATCCTGTACCAAGGCCAGAAGAATGGGCTGGAATCATTGTTGAAACTTAGGTAATAATTTAGGGTTTGAAACGTTTCTTTGTATCTGACCAGTCTTCTGTATGTAGAAAGTGTATTGAGATGTCAGAATATGAGATTAATGGAAATTGGGAAGAGTCGACTGGAACAGCTTGTAGTTGCCTGCCAAGAAACCGTGAACTTTAGTAAAAGGTAATTCCGGCAGGGGGAGATCGCGACCACCGACTCATATACCACCTACCCAAATCGTACCCCAGACCCATTTCTGGACTTTTCTAAGCTCTACTGCACAGAATCAGATATGGGAGGAGAATATGTTAATGATTTATGGGAAATATGATTACGCATGAATACTTAATGAACATGTATGAATAAGTTCTATATAGGGTATCTGATTTTGAAGCTTGGTGTGCGTTGATCGCGAGAGGACTCACTCACGCACCCGGCCGTCAATAAAGAAGTGTCTGCTTATCTACATCACATTGGTGTCGATAAGTTTTTCATTCCGAGATTTCGGCAACAGCACCATAGTGAATAACTAGTGAAGTGAAAGCAAAATAATTCTGTGTATTGCACAGAATTAATAGTAGACCTCACTGTTGAAGGAAGGCGTACATGTACAATGCAAAGAAGGAAGAATTCAAGGCAAAAGACAAAGTGTGTGAAATCAGTGTAAAATGCAAACTCTGACCTTGGGGAATAATGACTGACCTACTCCACATCACTTCATGAAGGAAAGAAAATCCTACTTGCAGTTTAATAACTGCAAAGATATTAAACTGAACAGAACCATGAAAAGATGTTGGTAGAGTGTTGAAAAGTTTCTTGACCTGGAAAATTATTGCAGAGCTATATAGCCTGCACAGGAAAAAAACACCAAAAAACCACCCAAAAAAGAGACTACTTTAAGTTACACATAGAATTATGGCAGTTAGAACAGTACATTAGAGGTCCCTAACTTTTACAATCTATTACAGCAACATTAATAATCTTTTGTGCATTTTGTCTTTTATTCCACATGTGCTATCTGAGAACTCATACTCCAAGAAGTGAGGGGAGAGAGGATGCCCCAGCTCTCCTACCCCAGCAGAAAGCATTGAGGCCCTTGGTGAGCAGCAGCTCTGACTCCATGTAGGTGGGGCCAGGTCCCTGGGGCCTGGGTAAGGGATATTATTAGAAAACTCCCTTGCCTCATACAGCCCTCTGACTACTACCTATTACTGGTCTTCTGTTGCAGCACTATCAAAACTGGCCAGCTGTAACAAGGCTTTTACCATCACATCCCAGGTTAACTTCAATAAGTAGTTCCCATGCCTTGCCTCAGCACTGCCACCAATCCCCCACAAGGCTTCAAAAGCTCATCTGCTGTCTGTACTGTTTCTTCATCCTCTTCAGGCCAGTCCAATCTGCTTCTTGCCTCTGCTGCATCCAGATTCTTTCTTCTCTGGGCTCCCCTTCCAGCCAGCCCCTCCTCATCCGGGGCCTTTTCTTCTCCCAGCTCCTCTTCATGCCAGCCTCCCCATCTCTCCTATATCCAAAGCACTCCTCTCTCCTTCCTTCACCCCTTCCAGGTCTTTCTCTCCCATACTCCTCAGTGCTATTTAACTACTTAGCAGGAATAAGCCACAGGTGAACATTATCCACATCAACCAACCCACTGCCCCTGAAGCCAGCCCACAGCTGTATATTATCAATGTTAATTAACCCACCTTCGTTCCTCTATAATTCCTCGACACTCTCCCAAGTGGGCAGTGATAAAGTCTAAAAGACAAGAAGTCTGAGGGCAATCAAGAGAGACCTCAGGGCCTTGGGGCAACTACCCAAGGGATCAGGAGCACAAGCAGTGTTTTCTTCTGTCCTGCCAGTACAGGGAATGATGGGGTTTGTAATCAGAAAATCACACAGATCAATACCTGGCTCCAGGCCTGGTGTCCACAGCTAAATTTAATGGGTTTTGACCATGGGTCAGTTTACATCGCACCAGGCCTGCTGGCAACAGATTGGGTTCACCTTTCCCAAAGGGGTCAGGAGTTAGCAGGGCTCATCAAGGGAGCTTGAAACTAGATTCAGATGGGGAAAGGAATAAAAACAAGCTCATTAGAGATGAGCCTGGGGTGGCATGCCAGGGTTGGAGGTTAAATCAATAGCACGGCTGACAGGCATCAATGCCCAAAGCATGGCCAACAAGCAGGAGGAGCTGAAAGCTATTGTGCGGCAGGAAAACAATGACATAATTCCCATTATGGAAACACGCTGGGAAACTTGCATGACTGGAGTGTTGCAATGGATGGATACAAACTCTCCAGAAGGGATAGGCAAGGAAGGAGAGGTGGTGAGGTAGTCCTGTATGTCAGGGAGTTTTTTGACTGCCTAGAGCTGAATGCTGGTGACAGTCGAGTTGAGTGTTTATGGGTAAGAATCAGGAGGAGGGTCAACAAGGCAGATATCCTGGTGCAAGTCTGTTGTAGACCACCCAAGCAGGATGAAGAGACAGGTGAAATACTCTACAACCAGTTGGGAGAAGTCTCAAGATCTCTGGCCCTTGTTCTTGTTGGGGACTTCAACCTACTGGATGTCTGCTGGAAATACCACACAGCAGAGAGGAAACAGCCTAGGAGGATCCTGGAGTGTGTGGAAGACAGCTTCCTGGCACAGCTGGTCAGTGAGCCAGCCAGGGGAGATGCCACACTGGACCCACTCTTTGCAAACAAGGAAGGACTGGTGGGTGATGTGGGGGTCAGAGGACGTCTTGGGCATTGTGACCACGGGATGATCGAGTTCTCAGTTCTCAGAGGCGTAAGGAGGGGGTTTAGCAGAACTGCTGCCTTAAACTTCTGGAGGGCTGACTTTGGCCTGTTAAAGAACTTGGTCAACAGAGTGCTTTGGGAGGCAGTCCTGAAGAGCCAAGGGGTCCAGAAAGGCTGGACACTCTTCAGAAAGGTAGTCTTTAAAGGTGCAGAACCAGCCTGTCCCCATGTGTTGAAATATAAGCCAACAGGGAAGAAGACTGGCCTGGCTGAACAGAGAGCTCTTCTTGGAACTCAGAGAAAAAAGGAGAGTTTACCACCTTTGGAAGAAGGGGCCAGCAACTCTGGAGAGCCATAAGGATGTCGCAAGGTTATGCAGGGCACAGATTAGACAAGCAAAAGCCCAGCTAGAACTCAGGCTGGCTGACACCATAAAAGATACAAAAAAATGTTTTTACAAAAAATCAGAAACAAAAGGAGGGCTAAGGATAATCTTCATCCTTTATTGGACGTGGCGGGGAAACATTGCCACAATGGATGAGCAAAAGGCTGAGGCACTTCATGCTTTCTTTGCCTCAGTCTTCAATACCAAGACCACCTTCCCTCTGGGTACTCAGCCCCCTGACCTGGAAGAAAGGGACAAGGAGGAGCAAGAGGAAGTCACCACAGTCCGGGAGGAAACCGTTAGTGATCTGCTGCTCCAATTGGACATACATAAGTTTATGGGCCTAGATGGGATCCACCCAAGCGTACCAAGGGAGCTAGCGGAAGAGCTCACCAAGCCACTCTCCATCTTTATCAACGGTCCTGGCTAACAGGGGAGGTCCCAGAAAACTGTGATATTAGCCACTGTGATGCCCATCTACAAGACGGGCAGGAAGGAGGATCCAGGGAACTACTGGCCTGTCAGCCTGACCTCAGTGCTGGGGAAGGTTATGGAGCAGATTGTTCCAAGCTCCATCATGCAGCGTGTGCAGGACAACCAGGGGATCAGGTCCAGCCAGCATGCGTTTATGAAAGGCAGGTCCTGCTTGACAAACATGATCTCCATCTACAACAAGATGACCCCCACCTAGTGGATGAGGGAAAGGCTGTGGGTGTTGTCTACCTGGACCTTCATAAAGCCTCTGACACCATCTCCCACAGCCTTCTCCTGAAGAAATTGGCTGCTCATGGCTTAGATGGGTATAGTCTATGCTGGATTAAAAGCTGGCTGGGCGGCCAAGCCCAAAGAGTGCTTATGAATGGAGTTATATCCAGCTGGTGACTGGTCACAGGTGGTGTTCCCCAGGGCTCAGTATTGGGGTCACTCCTATTTAATATCTTTATTGGTGATCTCGACAAGGGGATTGAGTGCACCCTAAGTAACTTTACAGACAACACCAACCTGGGGGGCAGGGAATGGGGAGTGGATGTTGATTTGCTTCAGTGTAGGAAGGCTCTGCAGAGGAATCTGGATAGGCTGGACTGATGGGTTGAGGCCAGGATTATGAGGTTCAATGAGGAGAAGTTCCAGGTCCTGTACTTCAGTCACAACAACCCCACACAACACTATGAGCTTGGGGAAGAGTGGCTGGAAAGCTGCCTGGAGGAAAAGGACCTGGGGATGCTGCTTGATGCCAGCTGAACATGAACCAGCAGTGTGCCCAGGTGGCTAAGAAGGCCAATAGCATCCTGGGTTGCATCTGCAACAGTGTGGCCAGCAGGACAAGGGAAGTGATTGTCCCCCTGCACTCGGCACTGGTGAGGCCACACGTCAAATGCTGTGTGCAGTTTTGGGCCTCTCACTTCAGGAGGGACGTAGAGGTGCTGGAGCATGTCCAGAGAAGGGCAACGGGGCTGGTGAAGGGTCTGGAGAACATGTTTTATGAGGAACAGCTGAGGAAAGTGGGGTTGTTCAGTCTGGAGGAGGCTCAGGGGCACTTATTGCTCTCTACAACTCCCTGAAAGAAGGTTGTAGGTAGGTGCAGGTAGGTCTCTTCTCCCAGATAACTAGCAACAGGACAAGAGGAAAGTTATGCCAGGGAAGATTTAAATTGGATATCAGAAAAATGTTTTCACTGAAAAGGTGGTCAGTCATTGGAACAGGCTGCCCAGGGAGGTGGTGGAATCACCATCCCTAGAGATATTAAAAACATGCATAGATACGATGCTTAGGGACATGGTTTAGCGATGGACTTGGCAGTCCTGGGTTAATGGTTGAACTTGATGATCTTAAAGGTATTTTCTAACCTAAATAATTCTATGATTCTTTCCCCTCAGTCAACCTTCCTGGGAAGAGGAGACAGAAACACACATATGTCTATAAGGAAAGAGCTGACAATCTCTAATATCAACCTTGCTCATAACTAGGTCCTCTTGTTAACATGTTTTGTCTTCTGTCCTTTTTGCCTTTGCCTCTCTTCCTCACCATCCTGTGGATAGAAGATCTGAACATTTATAGGTCAGTAAATACTCAGACTTGTTTGTTTGTTTGTTTGTACTTTGCATCCCTAAAACAAATCTAAAACTAATTTGATGAGTTTCATTTTCCCCTGTCAGTAAAACTAAAATATTTACCTTCCTCTGTAGCTATTAAGGAGTCAGGAGTAAAGCTGTGAAAAGAACAATGATTTTTTATCACTAGACCTCAAATTACCTAAATAATCTGCACCTATAAAACACATTTTTTCCAGAAATATGTGCCTTAAAGTGAGCGTAAAATATTCACTGAAAAACCTACTTCAAAGTTTTATTGTATATCACACAGAGAATGATAAGGTTTACCAAAATTCAACATTTTAAAATCTTTTCTCTCACAGTTTATTGTTGCTTTTCTTTCAAGAAATCTTAATTTTGGGATTCAGCTGCTCAAAAATAAGAACAGAAAGGCAGTATGGACTAAATTAGTGTAATTACAATGTACGTGTAGGAAGAAAGCACACCCATTTATTCGATTTATCTCAGAGTTTTGCCAGAATCAAAATAGGAGTCAGAACTGCATGGCCAATGAATGTTTAAAATACTGTCTATTTTTAACCATAGTAAAATGAAATGCAGTATTATTTTATACTAAAGGCCAAGTTATTATGTTTAAAAGCATTATGTGATTCCGTTTTGAAAACAGTGAGTTTCTAAATAAAGTGTTATTATTTTAATGGTGATTGTCACGTCAGAAGAAAAAATGTTTCTTGATGACTATTGATTTTTCTGTGAAGGCATACATATCTTAATGTAAATACAATGAATCTTTGGCACTCAGAATATTTTATACAGTCACAATATATATTAATATGGGGGAAAACTTAAGAAATATAATCTTGAATTTGCTTTCCTCAGAATTATAGGCATCTGAGCTCAAATTTAATCTCCTAGAAATCAAAGCTATTTTAGAAACTTCTCAGGAAATAGTTTCAGGTATAAGCATACTTTAATTTTATGTTTTTCCAGTTCAGCATGGGACTTAAAGGAACTAAAAATTTAATATTCCATATATACAGTGTACAGTCAACTGTAGAGATCGCTCCTAAAAGAAGCAATGGAATAGAAGAAAATAATGATAGCTCTGCATACTAGAAATCTTTTCCAATGTTCAAAATAGTAGGTCTAATTTAAGAATGTTTACCTGTGGCTTTGTCAAAACCAGGGTATACAACAATGTTTGCAGGCCACCAGGTCCAGATGCATTCTTTGGCCCTTCCTCACCTGACATGCTCTGTATGTCTTACTTTCCTCTAATAACGCTTCCATTCTCAAGAAACCAAGGACTTTAAGTGAGAACCACATTGTACTCTGACCAGGACTAGGACCTTGGAGTACACTAAGGTGTGCACTGGAACATCAGTTTAGAGGAATCTATGAATATGAGAACTAAAAGGTCTTTGAACCTCGAACCCCAAAAGTTGTGGGATAGTATGTTTTGTGTTTACATTATATATTCCGTCCTGAAGAGCTTGGTCTCAAGTGTTAACTTTGCCTTGCCATAGTTTTAACAGCTGTGTATGTTTGGCAAGTCTCTAGCTATCCTCACGGAGAAAGAATGATACAGAGACTCTTTTCTCCATAATACAAGTTCAGTCCCAGTACACTTCCAGAAAAAAATTATAGTTCATAGGCACTGAGAAAAACTGTATAAACAAGAGAAAAAATGGTTTTAAAATGTTGGCTGTCTATGAAGGGGCTGCCAGTAGTACTATTCTGAAGTGCAGGGTATGCTTCCTCTTTAGAAAAAAGCATTATTGGAATACAGACAGTCTTGCCATTTCTGACAGAATTGTCCTTCTTCTACTGAGGATGAATGTTAAAAGGAAAAAATCAAACGTCAGTTGGTTATTGAATATCCAGATAAACTGTACAGTCTTTAAAACATTTTTGTATACTTATCCATGCATAAAGTCCAGATTTAATGAAGCAAACTATACCACCTTTCTCTGTGAGTTAGAGTTCACTAGACATAATAGGCCAATATAAAATTAACATGTTGGATTTGAGTGATTGTGTAGTCCAGTTGGTAGCATACTGGGTGAGGAAGTATCTTTAGCAAGGGAACAATTAAAGGTTTGGAAAGGGTATAGCTATTGGAGGTGAGAGAGAGTGAGGTTTGCTAGCAATTTTGGTAAAGAGAAGGAAAGGTATTTATCACCCACACAGAACATTATAAACTTTTGTATTGTAAAAACATATTACAGGCTCGAGAAATGGGCTAACAGGCACCTTGTGAGAAGGAGAAACGCTAGGTCCTGCATCTGAGGAGGAATAGCCACAGGCACCAGCATGCACCTGAGGGCCACACAGCCAGAAAGAAGCTTAGCAGAAAAAAACCTGGGGGTCCACGCTGAGTGTGAGCCAACAATGTGCCTTTGACTAATGGTATCCTGGGCTGCAGTTAGGCTGAGTGCTGCCAGCAGGTTGAGGGAAGTGATCCTTCCCTTCCACTCAGAATTGGTGAGGCCACACTTGGAGTGCTGTGTCTACTTCTGGGCTCCCCTGTACAAGAGAGACTGGGACATACTGGACAGAGTCCAGCAAAAGGCCACTAAGATGCTGAAGAGCTGGGACTGTTTAGCCTAGAGAAGAGAAGGCTCAGGGGGATCTTATCAATGTGTACAAATACCTGAAGGAAGGGTGTAGAGAAGTCAGAGCCAGGCTCTTTTCAGTGGTGCCCAGCAACAGGACAAGAGGCAAAATGCACAAACTGAAACACAGGAGCTTCCATCTGAACATCAGGAAACACTTTTTTGCTGTGAGGCTATCAAGCACTGCCACAGCTTGCTCACAGAGGTTGTGGAGTCTCCATCCTTGAAGATATTCAAAAGCTGTCTGGACGTGGTCCTGGGCAACTGGCTCTAGATGGCCCTACTTGAACCAGGGGTGTTGTATCAGATGACCTCCAGAGGTCCCTTCCAACTTCAGCCATTCTGTAGTATTTTAAAAATATTAAATCAACTGCTGTAAAGTTCTCAATTCTACATGTAGGAGTATATATCTATGATGCAGTAGGACATAATTTTTTTAGGCTGTGGGAAAAGACTGTGTTACACTTGTGAAGATCTCCCAAAGGTAGCATTACACTCCAAATCTTGCTACAGGCAAAAAAAGAACACATTGTATGTATGTGGAGCCAAGACTTTTTTGCTAGGCATTTCAAATATTAGCAAAGAAAAAAAAAAAAACTAAAACCAAAACCAACTCCAAAAATCCCAACAGTTATTATTAGCCCAGTTAAAGGAATAATAACACTTGAAAATCCAAACTAATACAGAACAGCCTCAATAATAATGTCATTACAATTGTCATGCAAGAAAACTTACTCAATAGCTGCCTATGCCCTTTGGTGTTATGCTCACCTCTCTGGGTCCCAAGGTCAGTGGCACCAGTCTTCCTCAAGCAGACACGTGGTGGGGTTGCAGCAGGTTGTCAGTTGACCCTCTTTGCTGGAAGTTTAATGCTGATTATGTCCTCAGCCTTGGGATTGCCATGGGCCTATTTTTAAGTTTCCTGATGCCCAGCTGAAGTGTGAAAGTTGCACAGGAGCTTCCCCCAGCTTCAGCTGACAGAAAGGGGAATTATTTCTTTTGCCATGACTATCTCAGTCAGACTTTTCTTATGGATGACATTCACAGAGCTTCACTTAAATAAAGTAAGTAATGCAGCCATCACTTAGCCAGGCGTAGACAAGCTAAACTCAGCTCAGTCGAAGGCAAACTTAGGCAAGTGCCTAATCCTGTGATTTCATGTCCATCCAATGCTTATGGACTTTAATTATAAATGGCAAAAAAAATTAATTTACTAGGGTACATTAGAGAAGACAGCAAGTTTGTTTAAATTCTGTTTTCCAGGGAAATACATCTCCACTGAAAAAGAGCTATGGACTGCAAGAGGTATACAGAGTATATCTATTAATTATAAACGACCAGATCCAGGGAAATCTAAATGTGGGTCCTGGGCATAAGAGATTCTAACATTAGCATAGTATATTAGCACAGATAAGGTAATGTTCTAAAGATAACCAGAAGGCAGTGCCAAAACATCTTTGTTTAATTTGTTTCATAATGGATCTATTTTATGACTGTTTCTGTAAGTACATTCCACTAACTAATAGATGGAAAATCAACAATGTATTTGCTGGCTTTTCCAGCTGCCACAAACTGTAGATACCTGAGATTGATTCTCTCCCGCTACAGAAAGAGATATGCACAATAAAGAGAGCAAATAGTGAGAAACAGAAACTCAACACTCATTTTTGCCCAGTGGTTTTCCTCATTTGAAAAAAATTGCTAGAAGCTTCAGATCACGTAATACCTACATTTTAGCTGAAAGTTCAGACTTCGGTAGTTTTAGGTCTGCTTGTCATCATGACAATGAAGCTGAGTATTATAGTATTTAATATATGTACTACTCTATCACAGATGTTCTTTCACAGTGTTGGTCAGTCTGTTTAGTTAGATACTCAGTACTACTTCTACAACAGTTTAGATGCAAAACTGTACACAACCTATCTAATAATTAAGTTTTTCATTTCTGTTAATCATTGGGAATAATTAACGGACAGAATCTGAATTGTACTTGGTGTAAATCTCCAGAGGTAAAAGATGTGGCACAAATTTGGGGGATTTTGATAGATATATCAAATACATATACCCCCCAAAATATTTGACATAGATAGATATAGCTGGGGGTCACAGCAAGAAACATGAGATCACGTTGAACTTTGATTTTACATAAGACTTGGGAGCTTCCATAGCCCAGTATACCAGGTCTCTTTCTTTTTCTCAGCTCAAAAATATCCTCAGCCAGATGGAAAGATTTGGAATCTTTAGAGCACCAGTATAAATGGTAGAAGACACATACCAATGCATTAGATAGTGTTCACACCTGTATTCACATGTACAGCTACACATATATAAACATGTGCATATGTGCAAGTGCATGAAAGCCTTATATACGTTTATTTTCTGTACTTAAATGTATTTGTGCAATTACACACAAACATTGAAATCATTCTCTATAATCATATTTCTGTGCAACCTGTGTTGTAAATTAAATGAATTAAGAAACAATTAAATAACTAAATAATCAAATAATGAAGTAATTGAAATTTGCCACTTAAGACAAAAGCATGCCAAAATAAACATATAAAGAATGATTTCTAGATCCTTCGGTTTAGTTGATGAAACCCTAACTTTTCGTTTTCTTGGCTTCTGTATGTTAAAATGACATTGTATTTACGGTGGATTTTTATCACTTTTCTTGCCCCAAGCATCATTGCAAGAGAAAATTAGTATCTTTTTCTTTTCATGTCAGGGTGGGCTTTTAAATCTTTTCAGTTATTGGTGTATATTTGAAATACTATAATATGGATGTTATTTCCTTATTAGAAATAAAAATATAATTACTGCTAATTACATTAGTAACATATACTCACATTTTTCCTGACAAGTACACATTCTGTGTACTGGGTGAGCTGAACATAGTGTACTTAGTGCTGTAAGTGTTTCAGAGCATGCACATCAAACATGTTCTTCCTACTTGTAAGAGTCTCTGATTTCTGCATAAATATTCCCAGTCCCTTTCTCCATATCCTTCCACTTAAAACATCTTCAGCTGCCAAAAGCTGTGGTGAGTGAGAGACAAAGCACTTTATTCTCTAGCTTTTTCTCTAATATGTACATCATAGGCAATCTACTCTCACTTTCAAATGGAGTAGATGAATGTAAACTATCGCTGGCATAATTTTGAGTAAAAAATGGGAGCTTCAGGCCATGGAGACAGGAGTTTATCTCTAATGCCTAATTATTAGCTTAATGAGATAGCTCCTGGTACACCCAAAAGCATATGAATCCTTAATGCTGTTATGAATAACAATATGAAAAGAATATTGTATAAGCACATACATATAACTTCATATCTAGCATAAGAAACAAATTATGTATGATACATTAATTTGTTTGTGTAAATTATATGAATTGGGATGCACACAACATAACATAAACTGAAGATTAATATTCCTAAGGTTATTTTTAACTCAGACAACCAACCTCATATGATAAAATCTGGGTAAATTTAATATAGCACAAAAATACTGACAACAGATACAGATGAAGATAAAAGAATCCATTCTACACCAGAGCAGGTTTCTTAGAATTTTGCTGCTTTGTTGTAGAGCAACAAGGAGGAGGGGAACTTATGAAAAAGTCAGGGCTACTGTCCCCTAGTTACAACATGATTACAGGTTCAAAAGTCTATAGAATAAATCATATTAAGTGTCAGTAAATTTATTAAGCAGCAGTATTTTGTAAACTTTCAATCAAAATCATTTGAAAGATTGTCTTCAGCGTGTGAAACTCTGCCTCTAGCGCAGTTCTCTACTGGGCTGAGCAGAACTCGTTCATGGCACTTTGACCTGCGGTACAGATTAAATGGGTACCTGACTATCTACACCTCAGCACATCAAGTAGTCCTAAGTTACCTCTCCTTCCCTAGATGCTCAAGCACACTTCTTTCCCCTCCCAAGTAATAACAACAACAAAATCATCTTACTGCTGTTATAAATAGTATGATAAGAGTAGATTTTATCAAATAATCATACCGGAGAAATTAGGAAATATATGCTTTGCTTATACTAGTAAGTACAATGAGCTCAGAACCATTCCCTGGTGCAGAAGTCCCTTGTCTCCTCTGCTAAACTCTTTTAGCTTCCAGTAAAAGGTGGCTACATTGGTGTAAGAAAATGGGAAGTGGCCGGAAGTACAACCTTGGATTGTTCGTACATGTATAAGGAAGCATGTGAAATCTGGAATATAAACCTGACAATGTTAACTTTTTCCCTGATACCATGAGCAAGCAGGGGAAGCTGTCATGGAAGAGTGTCTATACAAAGTAAGAGTGACTGTGTGGATCACTAGGCATAGTCCCTGATACTGGGACACCAAATTATCTCCTATTTGCATATATTTATTAATCTGAATATTAGAAGTAATAAGGTTTTTTAGTCTTCTACTTCTTACTTTGTAAAATACTATTCCAGACTCTTCCTGCTCCAATGGCTATGAATTTTCTTTTAATGTAAATATATTAATGATCAGCATAGCCTCATTTTTACTTATAACTGTAATACCAGCATCCTTTAATTAGGAAGTTATTTTTGCCTTTCCCAGACTAAAATTGCTGGAATTTTTTTTCAGAGACTCTCTAATACTGTAATATGTCTTATCATTTCTGTGGCCCTTCACTGCACTCATGTCCTAAGCTTATTTACCAGAACAGCAGAACTATATGTTTACATCTAAATAAAGCCTTTCCAAGAAGCTGTGTGCAATTGTAAAATTTCTTTCCATACAGGGAGGAAACACTACACTGAACACAATAAGAAGATCCCATTTTCTTTTTTTTGACTCCACAATATGGCATCTTGTATTAATATTCCACTATGCAGCACATCAAGCTCCTCCTCCCACTACTTTTTTTATCTATGATAATCAGGGACAAACTCCCTGGGAGCCATCAGGATTTAAACATGTTCTCTAACACTTTTCTCTAAGCAGACTTCCTGTCACTGAAAAATCACTTCCTGTTTTGACCGAAATACCAGTCCTCCACCTGGCCTCCACAGCCTCCCTGTTGACACACTCAACTTTGGTGATATTTTCAGGAACTAAATAAATACTTGTTAAGCTAGCCCCAGTAACTGGTGAGAATGACTAGCTAATAGATGAAGATTTGCTGGCTAGCCATTTACTTCAAAATCATTCTTAGCTCAAGTCTGGTTAAGGTAAAATGCAAATAAAAGTATATATTTACAGCAATCAAACTAAGCAATGCAGTTAAAAATCTTCATAAAATACACAGGCGAAGAAAAGAACAGCCATCACTTAAGTTTAAAGGTGTCTCTATCTTTTTCCCAGACATTCCCATTTTAAATAATTTCTAGGTATCAGTGAGTGTCTCAAAGTACAGCCATTAAACATATACATCTGCCTGGTGGATCAGTCAGTCTGCACTCTGAAGTCCTCTAATTCTCGATAAATTTAATCTTTCCCCCTCAATATTAGTATATTTCAGTAGGTAATTTTCATTATTTTAAGTGTGGTATCGCTTCTTGGAGATGCAAATAACTTTCAGAGATCAGATTAATCTCATGTATTTGCCTAATACTTTGCCTCATTGAAAAGGAAATGTTCCCTTTCTTGCTTTTGCAGACTCAGTGTTTTTTCCAAAGATATGTCTCCTTTCTTGAACCCAGTGTTACAGTAAATTTAATATTATTCTGTATCTTCCTAAATGTACTTAGTTAAATATCTAGTGTAGGCAGCTTATCAGTGGCTCTTGACTGAGGTCAGTAGTTACATTTAACACAACATACTTCTCCTACATGTATTGTAACACAGCAAATACATTTTTTAAAAATTGGTTTTCAGCTGTGATCACAGATATCAAGTCTTGTATTTTCTCAGACTGTTCAACACTTTTTGTTCAACATCTTGATTACTGGTACATTATTGATATAACTCTATCATCCACATTTCAATCCACATTTCATAATCAGAAACCCAATGACTAAAACAGGCTGATTTTGAGAAAATTCAGAAGTAAAATAAATTTAAAAATTTCCCTTTAAGATTTCTTTGGATGTCCTTTTAAACCAAGCTGAAACTGTCAATGTATTTTTTATATATATATATATTTATGATACAGAAATACGTAAAGCGCACACACACACACAAAAAAATTACCTCTCTATGATGCAAAGGTCTCAACTGGAATACCATGTTTAACTTTGAGCACTGTGCTTCAGAAAAGGTGGGCACTAATTAGAGAAAGTTCAAAAGCTAGCAGTAATGGTGTTAAGCAACCTAAAAAAAAAAATCCCCAGAAGAAAAGACTGAATTAATTGTTAGAATAGAGGAAACTTGAAGAGATCAAAAATAACAATGTTCATATATGCTAAAGGTAGTCACAAAAAGGAAGGTTCTCCATGTTTATGGGGAATAGACCAAAAAAGAATGAGTGAAAACTTAGGAAAAATTAAATGAGCTGCAAGGCAGGGTAAGCACTGGAATATGAATGTCTGAATTCTGTTAAAACCAAGAAAGACAAGCATCTACCAGTTTTCAGTTTCTATGTTTAGGAGCACCAAGCTGGGGTAGATAAACTTACAAGGTCTCCCGATGAATTATTTCCTATTTGTTTACAATTCTGGAGGCAATCATGCCTTCTGCTTTTACAAGATTTAATGCAAAAGGCTTATAAATACATTACTGTATATGTATGCAAAAAGAAGATTCCAAAGTCTCTAAGAAAAATTAGATCAATTAATAAATAACATAATGAAATTAAACATTTAAATGGGTTGAATATTAATTAGACATCCCTACTAAATTTTTTAAAAATGTGGGTAATCACTGTGTGAGAAAAGAAAGCAAATATTGGGTTATAACCTGGGCCTACTTTATTTATTACCCTTCAAGTATAACTTCCTAGAGAAAAAGAATGGTCCATTTCAATGGGCAAAACATCAAGCAGGCATGGCAGCAGGCAAGCATGTATGAGCATGGACCTGCTGAGATCAGACATGGAAAGGAAATATACAGATGGTGGAAGCAGGGACAGGCTACCTGGACAGGATGCAAAGGCATTGCCTGCTCATGTAGAAATGGAGTGAGGAAGGCCAAAGCCCAGCTGGTGCTGATGCTAGCAAAGGAGGTGAAGAACAACATGAAAGGTTTCTTTAAGTACATTGTCAGGAGAAGGAAGGTTAGGGGATCAGTGAGGCAAGGGACCTGGTGACAAATGGATTGTCTTTCTATTCTATGGTTCAAAAGTTCGGTATGTATTCAGTAAAGAAAAAGAGTATTTGAAGTAGTAAACAAAGTTAAATCAGAAATATTTTAAAAGAAATTGGGCTAATACTATAAAAATACAGAGTGAGAAATATATGACTTTTTTAAAAAAATAAAGCATGGCAATAGATGTCCACATTAGAAAAGTATTGCAAAATTATCCATAGAATTTATATATATATATATATATATACACACACAATCATAGAAAAATACAGATTTCATGCTAGAAGTCCTCTAATGCAACCTCCTCCTCTGCCCAAACCTAACCTCCACATTAAAGCAGGTTTCTCAGGGTTTTTTACAGTCAAGTTTTGGAAACCACCCAGGATGAACATCCCACAGCCTCTCTAGGATACTTGTTCCAGGGTTTAGTAATTTTCAAGGTGAAGTTTTTTTTCTCCTATCTACTTGAATTTTCTTCACTGCAAATTGTGACCATTGTGCTTATGCTTTGTCCCTACAAGAACTGTCTGGCTGCGTTTTCTTTGTCTCTTTATGTAATGGAAGATTTAAGTTAGGTACTTCCCTATTCAGTGCTTCCTTCTGTAGTCTAAACAAGAATCTCGGCTCCTTCAGCCTTTTCTTGTACATTGTATCATCCATCCCTCTAACCATCTTGGTCACCCTCCGCAGGACTTGGTCTCGTTTGTTGCTATAGATCTCATAATAGAGGGACCAAAATGGAGCAGTTTCACAGATACTGAACTGAGAAAAATCTGTTTCCTTAATCTGTTGCCTTCTTTCCTGCTAATGCAGTCCAAAAACTGGTGAACTGCTGCTTCATATTCAACTTGTTCTCAACCAGAACCCCTAGGACCCTTTTTTTTCCTGCAGATGTGCTCTGTAGCCAGTTGTCCCCAGCATATGTGAATACAGGAGGAGTTTTCTTTGGTGAACTTGGAAGCATACGACACATTCTTTCCTGACTGATTTCAAAATGCCTGGATCTTACCCTGTATCTTGGAAGCTAAGAAGACAGGAAACAACCTTGGGCAAAAATGCTATCAAGTGTAGTTAAATAAGTAACACCTCCTGAATGTTTATCATTAAATGCCTAAACTTTGTTCATATCAAAATGAGAAATCAGAATCTGATTTCTGGTTAATAGCAGTCATGTAATTCAAACAGATACCCGTTTTTCTACAGGATTGTTAAGACTCAATAGCATGTTCAAGCTGGTAAATTGTGCCAGCATTTTTCTCAGTTAGCAAATTAAATCATGTTAAAATCACTGGCAAACTGCCTCTATAATATTTTTGCTATTTTGGCTTTTTCCCTTTCCCTCTGTAAATGTTTTTGGTGTGAAGCTATGTTGTTATGTGCCAGCACTGTAGTTCCCTCAGTCCTCAAAAAGCAGACATATGTTGGCACTTAGCCATCCCTAATTTTGACAGAGTACTTCACTTTCTCTCACAGTGCTCTTCCTGGCACTGATCTTTGCCAGCGACTGACAAAAAGAACCCCAACTGGAAAGAAAAAAAATTAAAAAAATATTACTTTCAGGGGCAATCCCTGTCAGCAGCACTACTTGACTATTATCCTTGCCAGAGATTGTTTCTTCTGCCTGCAGATATCTACAAGGGAAACCTGCTCATTTCGTTGCTGCTGCCATTAATTTCAGGGGCCCAGTTGTCCTTTAAGGAATATCCACTCAGGCCAATTGTTTGTATTAAGCTAGTTACAAAAAGCAGCATTGCTGCAAACAAAATGGTTCTAATTTAATTTTCAAAATTTTGTGCAGGTATGTGAACTGGTATTTGAGATGTAGTACAGAGGTTTAAAAAAAATCACAATGACAATAAAACATGTCTATCAAACACAAAATTACTAGAACGTCCTAGAGCTTGGCTCTGTCTTCTCTACACTCTCCCTTCTGGCATTTACATTCATTGATAAGATTCCCCCATGGCCCTTACCTTCTCTAGCCTAAAAATCTCCAGGAATCTCAGCTTCTCTTTGTACAACAAATGCTCCAACCTCTTCATCAGCTTTGTGGCCCTTCACTGAACTCATAGCACATCTGTCTCATATTGGAGAAACCATGCTGGAATGCAACACTCCAGGTCTGTCTCACCATTGCTGCTGGCAACACTGCCTAATGCACCCCAGGACACTGCTGGCTCATGTTTGTCTACCAGAGTCCCTAGAAGCTTCTCTGCAAAGCTATTTTGCACATTGTTATCCCCCACCCCATAATGGTGTATCTTTTTATTCCTCACCTGAGTTACTTAGATTTTCTTCAGCTTCGCTGAGAAGTAACTAATATTTCTTTATAGTAGGAATGGTATATATATATTCTGCAATCATTTCTCTTAGACACCTTTACAATGTCTGATAACTTAAAAAATTCACCTAAAGTACAAGGCACTGAAAGCTGATTGAAATATATGTCTTGTGTATGCCAAGAGTTTTTCAAAATAACTACGTTATTTTGGAGAATACATGTTTGGATAAACAGGACATTCAAGGCATATTTCCTGCTGATACTAATAGTCTACGAAGAGTTTGAAGCAAAAAAACAAAAATCAAAATCAGCTAAACTGTTTTTGAATGGAAGGGAAATTATAATTTAAAGTTTTGCAAAATCTCTAGTTTCTCATTGTGAGTTTCCCGCAAAAATACTTATTACTGATAATTATTATATTTAACAATTATTTTATGATTATCAAAATGAAATTGTTCTATTTGCACCACTAAGAGAATCTCATGGGACTCGAAGAGAATGACACTAGCTAGTGTGTTCTTGAATACTTATGAATTCAATTTTATACACAATGGGGCATTTTTTAATACAAATTGCAATATCTCAAGAATTTTCTTTTAAAAACTTCACAATGTTACTTTCAGTCAGCTGCCTACATGTTACTTATACTGCAGTTGACTACATGTTTGTATTATTTCAGGGGTAGTTCTCATCTTCTTCTGCAAAGAAGTCATTAATCACTAGCTATAAAATAAATCTTATTTTGTCACAACTCTGAAAATGTTCCACAAAACGAGTACTATACTGAGGAACAGGAGGGAGGGGTGAAACAAAAAATGTAGGTAGCTGAATGAAAGTATTTGGCACCAAGGAAGTCAGAAGTGTAAGCAGCCTGTATTTTAGTAAATATTTCAAATCAAGACTTACTGCGTGAGAGAGATTTTCAAACACTCAACTTTCCATTCAAGTTGAAGGAAAAACTCAGTATTGTGAAAACTGTTGTACAAATTAGTTAAATGAACTGTTAAATTACCTACTAGAGATCTTCCTTCTTTACTCCCATTTTTCAATAAGAACTTTGAGGTAATCATATGTGTGCTTATATTCAAATTAAAATGTGAGTGCTATAATTTACATAATGACATCACAGAAAATACTATTCTGCTTTTCATTTGCATCTCAATCTAGGATAAAAAAAACAAGTATGAGAGTTCTATGAGACACATATGTTATACTCCTATAACTCGAAAAAATGTATCAATATTACATGCTGATATCCTTGAAATTACCTTCGGCCATAAAAAGTCTTGGTTTAAACATTGTTAGCCCAGGCTTGCTCCTCTTGAAAACTTTGGAAATACTTCAAGTTTCTTTTTTGCATTCAGAGTTAGTGGGAACATAGTATAGATTACACAGCTAAATTATACCTAGACTTTAATTTTCTTTTTTTGCTGATAGTGATTTTGAGCTGAGAGTTTTGGACACTTCTTAGCAGATATGAAAAACTTAAATTAATTCAGAAATGCTGAAGATATGTCTCCAAAAGCATGTAATTTGTAACGTTCCCAGACAGTTCCTCTCTGTGGGTGTTTTATTACTTTCATATGTATTTTATCCAGATCTCATTGATTACAGATCAGACTCCTGAAGCATATCAAGATACAGCTAGTTTAAGTGTCTCTTTTCTTTCAAGAGTATTACTATCTTATAATAAATACACTTCTTGCAGTCATCTTCTTGCAAATACAAGAGGGTTTTTACACATAAAAGTAAATTACTGCCTTCATTGAAAACTGCCAGGTAAAGTTAGGATATTTCAAATGAGACATTACCAAAGAATAATTTAAAACATTCATGCAAAAATCTAGTATACTTACAATGTTTTTTGAGCCTGGGCAATTTAATTTTGTATTTTAAGCATTCAGGCTACAGACAAACAACACTACTTATCTTTTCAAAAAATAAAGGATTGTGATTATAAATCTGCACAGCACATCAGTCTAACCTCAAAAGTGTTTCTATTGCATTAATAGCACACAGCTTTAGAATATTTACATACCATTTTAGAAACTAATTTAGTAACAGGAAATGGAGGACAACAATTCATAGCTATAAATACACAATTTTTTAAACAATGCCTTGAAATATGGTTAATGTAAATTAAAACTACAATTTCCAGTTTGCAATAAGTAAATAATGCAAACGAGGTTAATATATTTCTCTGATTTTTGCATTTTGTAAATACTGTCAGTTCATCAGAGTGAATGGAATGATTTTACTATCTGAATATTTTTTCTTTTTTGCTGTTGAAGTAGTATCAGCCCTGTGCCAGCTAGTTTATTGAAAAGATAGATGAAAGATGTTCTTTCTTTAAGCACTGTATAAACTAATGCCTTTCCACTCCAATTGAATAAAGTAAGCCATCCAGCTAACTAGAACAAAAAATGAAGTCACAATATTTTCCGTTGGGTGCCAAAGTTTTATTTTTTTTTAATTCTGAGTAAAACAGTAGACTTTAAAAAAAAAATTAAGGATTTTGGGAAATGAAATATAACAAATAACTGTGTACACCTTAAGGAAACCCTTCAAGGCATGAAGTTAATTCCACAAGAAGAAGGAAGTGGCATTATAAAAGACCTTTGAAAGCTTTACTCGGCCACAGATCATGTCATCAGTAGATTGGCTGATTAAAGGGAAAGACAGGTGAGTTTATTAGGAGTCTGGCTTGAATAGAACAAAGGAAGAAAATGTAAAAGAAAAAAAATAAGAGAGAAAAAAAGATAAAAAGCTGGAAAATCTAAAACTTTTAAAAGAGAGTAAGATCATTTTGAACATTAACAGAAAGTATAAGAAATCAGGTGTCCCATTTTGAAACTGCAGGACAGATTTCTGACTGAAATGTTACATTAGCAGGTACAAATACTTTCTGACATTTGCACTGAAGGCCTTCAAATTTCCCCATCAATGTAAGCTCATTAGAAGGAACAATCAACACCTTTCCTGAAAACAGGCATAAGATACAATTCACCTGCAAACCCTATGATAGGATACTTTTATGTAACACACATGAGAACTATGCTGATATAATACTGGACATGTAAATATCCAGATGTGAGAGGAAGCAAACCACCAAGGGCTGCTGAGACACCACCTAAAGTTACCATGGGAAACACAAATGGCATAACCCTTTGCCACAACACTGTTCCAGATTTTGAACTTTCTTTCAATCCTCTACCCATAGTTCCCTCAAGATGGAAGTTAAGAGTTTTATGGTTCTTGGTGATATAAATATTTTATTACATGGTTCACTGGGTCAAGAAGTAAAGGCAACTTTGTATTCAAAGACTTATATGTGCATAGATCGTATAGTGAGTTGCCCTTTAGGCAATCTACTAGAGGAATATTTTACTTTTTCTACAGTACTCTCTTATACAAAATTTTAAAAATATAATCTCTTTAATTTTATACTTTCAAATACTCCAGTGAATTTGTGGCAATAACAACATTCACAGAGTAATAATAAGTGTAGATGCTCAATAACTGTACTTTTCCATAGTGTTCTAGATTTGTTATTTTATTAATCATAACCGTACCACAGTTTGGATTTCCTTTCAAATTCAGTTATGTGTCTGCAAAATATAAATTAATTGAAAATATAGGTTTATATTAAGTTTGTGTCATCTTACATCAGTGTAATTCTAACATACTTAAAGAAGTATTATTTCAATATAATCTTTGCATATGGTACTTTGAGATTGCTAATTCTTAAGCTTTCTTTATAAAATAATTCATAAAAGATCTCTCTTATTTTCTGGTATACATGAAATTGGATTATATTTTCCCATTTCATATTTGTCATAGATTTCCTTTTCAAATAATTGAACACCAGCTTCTGTCCAAATGCATTAAGGTATTTTCCAGGCAACTGTGTTCTTTCAGTTCCATTTAAACTTTCTGAAAGAGCATTCCAAAGTAATCAGACTTAACACTGCAGCTAAGTCACCATCCAGCCCCAAAAGCAGAATTAGCTAATCATAAAACATTCTTGCTAGAAGATTAGCTTAAATGTGTATTGCATAGTCGCTTTTTTCTATGTCTTTTAATCACTTTGATACAGGTTAAGCTTTTCCCCGGAAACTTTGGAGCCTACTTCTTTCTTCTTTCACGAACAAAATGTCATAGTTACTGCAATGTGTCTCCTTGTCTAAACAGTGAAATGAACCATTTCAAAGAACTTCTTATCTTATAAGAATTCTATAAGTTTCAATTCTTAATAGATTGTGAGGCTCACTCTACCTCTTCCACTACCATTGCTTCCTAATGAATGAATTATTATCTGTCAAAAGAATATATCATTAAAAAAAACACAGAATAATTTATTCTATCTCCAGAAGAGAGAGAACATTAATTTCTGATGATGGTAGCATTACTCCCATTTCCACAGCTGAACCCAAGTAGCAGCCCTAAGTAACAGTTACAGGAATTAAAGAAGTTTCCTCATAATATATTTATTTTCTGGTAGCTAAAACAAATCCGGGGGATAACCCAGACCCCACATCGCAAAGGAAAAAAAAAATTCTCTTCTGTTCTTGGTGGATGGAATTCCACCAAGTGAGTGGAATATCAGTGAGAAAGTAGGTAGAATTCAAACTACCACACATTACAATGAGCTTGATCTTTAAGGGATGGACCAGACCTCTTCATGTTTCCCATCTCTCCAACCAAGGTAAGAAGATGATGCAGAAGAATAAATTAAGTAGTTTTAGTTCACTGAAAAGGAATAATAGAAGTAAACGACAGGACTCGTGATTTTTTTTAAACTGCTTGTCCCCTAGAACATCTTCTGCCTGATATCTGGATGCTGATTTCATGCCATTAACCCACAGTCATAAACTCACAATTTTCATGAATAACAAAGTCCCAATTAGGGATCATGTTATAAGAAAATAAAAAGACAAAAGAAGAAAGAAAGAAAAATCAATGTGAAACTTTAGGCCTTCACTTTTTTCCCCAAGTTCTACGATGTCCCTATGTGTTAAAGGCTACTTCAGGCACACTTCAATATTTACTACAAAATCCTATTTCTGGACATGTTTACAATATTAGTATCTGTATCAGAGACTCTAAATTACCCCAGTTCATTAATGTTGTTTTTATTAAGCTCGGGAAATACTTCTTCTCTGAAGAAAACTGGAAGTCCTTTAAATTTGCTGTGGTAACATATCCAGAGGAATTTCTTTGTTATCCTCTAAAACATATAGCTTGGTAGCCCCTAACATGTAATCTCTCCTATTACATTGATCCAATTTTCAGTGGATAGGCTCATTGGATTTTCAATTCCAGGTGGCAATGATTGAATCCCATGGAGCTCAAAAGCACCACAATGGTTTTGGGGGGTTTTGGTTTGGTGTGTTTTGGTTTGGGTTTTTTGGGGTTTGTTTTTTATGTCCTTCTAGCTTACTTAGTGGTCTTCTAGACCATGATCAAATCCTTCTTTCAGAGAAGAAACACTGCCTTCACATGCTGACCAGCTAGCAGCATTAATCAAGATATCTTGATTTTGTTAAATATAATTTAACAAAATATTATTAAATTCTTTTGAATGTAGAAAATTACATTCTGTAGTATATACCAGCATGACTATCAATTTGGCTGGCATCTGAAGGACGTGTAGGTTTAGAAATTTTTGCTAATGAGTAAGTGTCCCACAATCTTTTTTGAGATGTGTGGATATTTTTTGTAAAGGAAAGATGGTTATCTGACTTTGCACATGAATACTTTCACTGCCTTTTTTTTTTTTTTTAGTTTTTTTTCCTAGGTTTAACTGCAGTTGTAATTATTTCCAAGCATTGTAGTAATAATTGTTTGGTTTTATTTTTATGCATTAAAAATGAACAGGAAGGTAGGAACATCTTCCTCTCTTTAACAACACTTTACACTACTTGTGCATAAATCCTGTGTTTTCATTTTAATCTTTCACTGTCAAAATATTTATTTGGATTTATTAAATAACAGATGATCATAGCATTTGCACATGCAGCAAAAAAATGTATCCTTGGAAACTGTAATGAGCATAAATTTAACATAGCTGAAAGCAAAAGACAGCTACTTTGTTTAATTCCTGTAGCACTTTGAATTGATGGTCCAGTTAATCTGTGATGAGTTACAGTACAAATCTTATATTAATACATGACGTACATTTATAGCTAATTGCAACATTGTGATGAATGATACTACAACAAATACCATGAATCAATGAATAGGACATTATATTTTTGCAGTTTCTGACCAAATGATGGGTTCTATGGATTAAATAATCTGCTAATCCTTCAATGTCATGGACTATAACGCTGAAATAATGCCTGTTTCTGAAGTGTAAACAAACGTCTTTGGTACTGACAGAACTGGACAGAGTTAGCTACCAAGCAAAGACTTACAAAAGAAAAATCTGGGGGAAAGGGAGATTAACCATAATTCCATAGCACAAGTATATGCCTCCTGTACAATCAAGTGTGGTAAAAGAATAGAAAGGTCAGTACCAAGCAAAAGTCCTTTCAGGGAAGCGAGTGTAGTTAGGTGTGCTATAATTTTATCTTAATCTGTTTTAATTGTTTTTAACTAACTAAATATGGGCCAGTTTTAGTCTTTCTACTACTTCTTACAGAAAATGAAAAGCAAAGGCAAAAGCAAATGGGAAATAAGAAAAAAAGGAAAAATTAAAAGAGAACAGGAAGAGAAGACCTCTGCTCCTTTTTGCATAAAAACTTCAAAAGAACTTTATTAAAGAAGTCAGTGGGGTTTACTTCCTAGAGAGAGGGGAAAAACCTTATACCAAATGTCACTTTTTTTCTGATCTGATTTAGGGCAGATGAAAGCACTGAAATCACTCTATATTAAGGGTATAAGAAAACACTGAAGAAATTGTAGAAAAGTAGAGCTATTTATTGTAATTTTTTGATTTCTGTTCTGCAGTCTGTAGATGCTAAATAATAGCTGAAGACTTCATGTTAAATGATCTTTTCAGATATTCTTAGGTCTTCGCTTTCATCTGCAGAACTGACTTAATTCTGGAATTTATGTTCCCATGCCCAGGAAGAATGAGTAAAGTGCTTGGCAAAGAGAACTGGTCTCACATTTATAAAATGTCTTTCTTTTAAAAGTTGGTGCAAATGTAACCTACGTGTAAATAGTTACCCCACTATCGTTACACTGGAAAGTTAGAACATATTTTAACTTAATATTTTCTTTCATCTGTTATTAAGAGTTTGTGTAAATTGAAATGAAAAAACAAATTAAAATTAAGTAATTTAAGTTAAAATAAATGTGATAAATGCACATTGAAATATTTCTTTTAAAGTCTCACAAAGAAAACCAAATATTTCCTAACTTTCATGTGCAACTCTTAAGTTAGAATGTTTAGACAGTATGGGTGAAGTCCAAAGCAGCTGCCAGTGAAAAATAGCCTTGGGTATGTTTGCACCATGGAAAAGTAATATGATGCTCAGGTCTACATTCCTGAGAAGATTATAATATCCTTGTTCACAGGCTTGACTTCACAAATTCAAGTATAGGTTTTAATTTTGTATCTTTAGTATTGCCTGTACAAAATGTATGTTTGGTTTTTTTTCCTAAAGCATAAAATAAAGTGTTTCTAGATGCTTATCAGGTCACTTGGGATTTTTTTATGTGAGACGATTTTTTTTTTTTTAAGGAAAACTTTCTAATAAGATGAAAAATTGAGAGCAAAATTTACAGAGGAAAGGCTAATGTACACAAGAAAAAAAATCTCCTCAAGGAAGATTTAGTACAGCTGAAGATAACATGGGATTACAAAATCAGCTCTGCTTGACTCCCTCTGCACCTAATCATACATACTGCCTAAATTGCAGTTCTCACTTTGGTTCACTTCTGGAGCAACCAACTCGCTCCTGAGGCAGGAAAACTGAAGCATTGGAAGAAGAATACAGAAAAGATTGGCTCAGGCTAAGAGGAGGTATAGAACCAGCATCTCCAGCTAAAAGTGTCATTGATATAAAATCCCTTGGCATGATTAATAAAAAATTAATTAGACATAACTCAAGGGATCTATTATGGTTTTGTTCAGTGAAAACTCAGAAAGAATATTCCTTAAATTGGAGCAGTATTCATTTACATTTACACATTTTACCATTTTTCTCTTTATTTATATAACAAGAACTTAAATATAAACCTTCCTGAGAAGATATACCAGCCTCTGTCATAAACTTAATAAAATACTAGTAAAAGACTGATAAACAAGATGCTGTCATGTCACAGCTGTCAGCTTCAACACACTATTGCTGTGTGGCATGTTAAAAGGCAAAGGGCACATATTAACCTAATCCCCAGATAGAAGCCTAGAAAATAGATTTATTTATTTATTTATTTTGCCAGTAAAATGATAAATGTAGAGATTTTAAGGACTTCCTCAGTCAAATACAAATTCTTATTGCAATCCACCGAAGGGCTGAAACTCAATGTCCCCCAGATTAGGGAAACGATAGCCAAGCAACTTGTGTTTAAAATTTATTAAAAGAAGCAAGTTTCTAAAAATTATTTCAGAAAACTGTCAGAAAGCAACAACTTTACAGTCAAATATTTTCTCATTTCTGATTCACACCACATAATTCCGAAAAGAATCACTCCAAGCAGACTGTGCAGCACCCATATTTTTGCGTTTTGCTGTGCTTGTCTTTTTATAGGCTGTACAATGTTGAATGATAATAAATCTCTAGAAAATAATAGGGAAAGTTACATAAAAATATACCTTCCCCTAAAAATTTCTCTAGAAAATAAAACGTATATAAAACCCATGGTTCAAAGACATAAATCCATATAATATTATTAATATGTGGGATATCTTAAATCTATGTAAGAGCAACTGGTCTAGAAAGGCCGGGCTAATGATCTCTCCAATACTAAGCATTAACCTTTTGGAGTGCCTCTCAAAGGGACCTCTTAGTAAAAGCCATTAGAGAATTATATACTGATTTATTGAAATGCTGTCTAATGGTGAGTTATACTTATTAATCAATTACTTTAAGTTTGTAAAGGGCTTTGAAAAGGAAAAGCAGTAAGTGCTCTAACTATTACTATGCTGTATTTTTTGCACTAGCTGTTCCTAAACAGGTCTCTGAAGCAATGTAGCTCTGGCCTGGTTGAGAACACTATTATTTTTCATTCCAGGGCTGTACCATTCAGGATTTGCAAATCACTAAATTTAGCACAGTTAGAGTCAGAAGCAGACCTGGAACAGTTCTTGCTGTATGGAGCACATTTGCATACACACACTTGGCTGTGCCTGGAAGTGCATGGTTCCACTTTTATTAAACACTTGACACTTGAGCAATAACGGTTTTTAAAACATTGAAATGGCTATGTGTTTGTGGGCATAGTTTTTTAGAATAATTCACTTCAGTACCAAGCCACAAGATGACCAAGACCATGGTACTATTGAAGTCTCAGACTATGGTTTTTCACAGAGAAGTCAGAAATTGGTCATCCATGAAGTGATGCTTTTTCTTAACATGTTTATGGAAAACCAGTTCTTTTCCAGGTCTGCCAGGTTACCATAGCAGGCAACAGTGGGTGATGCCCAGGCATCCACTTGAAAATGACTGCATGAGATGTTTCTGTATTTAACAGCTGATTTTAGTAGGAGGGCTTAAGTAGTCTGTGGATGACGCCAAAACAGTCATGAAATCTTCATCATACTGGATGTCAAATACTCCAAGTCTGTACATTTTTTAAAGGTTGTTTGTTTGGGGTTTTTTTCATTTTTTTAACAGAACTACACACAGAAAAATATGTACCTACAATAACATTCAAAGAAGATTGATTTTTCTCTTATAAACTAGATTTTTCTGATCTGTTTACAGTTTATTAGTCAGCAGCCAGATTTAGAAACCATCATTCAGGTTTTCAGTTTTGGTTCAATTATTCAACCTCCAGAGGTGGAGAAAGAGACTACAATTGCTGCCATAATTATAGTCTACATCCTCCTTTGAGTCTAAGATTCTCTTAGGAACAGTTTATCTCATCTATCCTTTTTCCCTATATATTTTTATTGTCTTGAACTCTTTTTTTCCTCTTTGTTTCCCTGGACTGGTATACCATGACCGCACTAAATGGATTTTTTAAAAATATGTATGTGTCACATAACTGAGTACAAACTGTTTTAATGTAAAATTCTAGACAAGCAGAAATTGGTAGTAAACGTAACTGAAATGAAAGAAACTTTTGGTTTATGTAGTGCAAGTAGCTGTTATTCAAAACCAGTTTATCCTAATAAAAGAGCAAAAATAAAATGTAAACGTAGAAAAATATGGTTGTAATTAACCATTGTAAACCACCAAAGCACTGAACTATTTACTTAATGAACTACTACAGGGGACATTAGCAGTACCGAAGTAAAATTTTTAATATTATTATTTATTTGTTTTAGATTTAATTGAAATAAATACTATGTTCTTCAAAAATATGGAGTTTATAGAACAATGATTTATGGAAAAAATTACAGAAAATTAAATGTGGCAAAAGCTTTACATTTCAGTAGCGCTTCTTGAATTCTGTAACTTCCTTCTAATTTTTACCTTCCATTTTCTGCTCTAGTATAAAAACTACATGCTGAGCTGTCATAATAACAATATTAATGTAATAGCACAAGATGAAATTTGCTTTTGGAACAGAGGGTAATAATGGAATTGGACATGGTGGCAATATATTGCAAATTGTGAAATGTAGGAGAAATTTATAGTCCATTTCCTAAGAAAGTCCTTGCTCATTATTGATTTAGGGTGGAACTCTTCTTTCAGTAATCAGCTGGGAATTTATCTAAAGCTGTTTATTGAGCACATGACTGTAGAAAAGATGACTTTTAAGGATAAAGTTGTATTAAGTCCTAGAACCCTGGACTAGAAAAAGACTAGGTGATCAAAATCAATATGGAAACTAGGTTGACCAAGCTGTGGGGAACTAAAAAGGAAAGACAGTGAACCATTAAGAATAAAAAAAGCAAACATGATGTGATCGTCTAAAAGTTTTATCTTACAGGTAATAAAGAATAACATAATGTATATATAAACAAAAAAAATATTTCCAAGAACATGAGGGACAGTGAGACATATCTAACCTGAAAAGGAGTCTAATCTTAAAGAGCATTGTAAACTTTTAACCAGAGGCTTTCAGTAAAATGCAGGCAGGTTTGCATGTATGCAGGTATCCAAATAGCCTGCGGGCTCTTTTAATACATGCAAAACCAAAAGCTTAAGTGGAAAATAAGTAAAAGAAATTAAAATGGTGATATATACATGTATGGGGGGGGGGGGGGGGGGCCAAAAAAAGTGCTTTTCTGTTTTCTTGTGCCAATCCGTTCTAACCCCGTTTGAGTTTTATGCCAGATTACATAACTTTTTCCTAAAAGCTACATTTCTTCCTTCAGCAGTTTTAGTGGTAATCTATTCACCATTATTTTCTGGTATTTCTTCAAATGACATTTTCAAGAACTGTCAAGCCAAAGAGACTAATTGACACTACCCCACTTACATCTAAATGCTTCCAGCCTTTAGTCTGGTTGGATTATTTGCAAAGACCTTAACACTAGTGTCAGCAAATAATCTGATGCAGTACATAAAGCAGAAATATTATTTTTCTAGTAGCTTGATATCTGCCAATTTATGTTCTGCCGTTTCAGAACCATTACAATCCAATGATGGAAAAATGAGCAGTAAAATTTGATTTAGAAGATCTCATTAACCACAATTCTGCTGAGTATGACCAGCAAGGTCTCCTAAACTGCTATCCTAGGTGTGAACATTTGTTTTAATATGGAACTTGTCTGAGGAAATACATTATTTTTATTGTTGTATTGTCTTTGTTGGAAGGTATTTCTAAGTTAAATGTTCTATTTATCAATGTGCTAATCACTGCACACCCGTGTAGGAGCTGGCCATGAAGAACAAAAATGCTGAGTTAAACAACATGACATTAAAAAAAGACTTTCAAGACAAATATTCTCCATTGTGTTTGGATTTTACAAAGGAAAAAAATAAAATTAAAGCACAAGTGACATCTTTGAAATGTTTCTGCTTTTGGATTGGCTGTTTGGCTACTTGATGTTGAGAAGATAAGAAATCCTAAATGTACTTGAAAAAATTAACTAACACGACCAGTCATAAAGCAGAAACAAACTAGATGTCTGCCAAAATACTCCTGGAAATGCAGGCATACAGAGAAGTTTAGCAATTTTCAACCACTAACACAAAGAGAATCCTTTGTTCAAGAAATCTTGCCCTTTTACTACCTGTAGGTTTGCACTTTCAATTGAATATCATCTTTCAGAAAATAAAGCTCATTTTAGGATTCACCTACACAGATTTCTTAATTGGAGCTCATTTTAAGATTCACTTACAAAGATTTCTTAGTGGGAAAGCAGCATCACAGATAACGGCTGGTTGCTTTAAATACTGTTACTAAATCTGACTCTAATGTCTGTCTTACCATGTTCTTGCAGAGCATGTTATCATAAGCTCAACAGCAAACAGTTACCTGTTCAACTGCAGTGGCATTCATTGCTTTGCACAGAAGGGATAGATTTCAATCATGGGTCATACCTTGCAGGATTAATTTACGTTTCCCTGAAATGTTGGAGGTTCTCACTGCATAACTGGGGGGTGGGGTGGGGGAGCTGAATTGCAGGAGTGAAGGAAATAGGCTTGTTACATTTACATCAGACTTCTTCATTTAGATTTAGATTCCGTGAAAAAAATGAAAGGTACCTGAAAGGTGAATACTAGAACAAGCTAGGGTGATCTGTATGCAAGGCTATTTTTTACATGCGTGTCATTTTACAATGCATTATTCCTTGTTCAGGTGACACTGTTTTTTCCTCATCCTTGTAATCATAATTCAGCCTCTTGGGAACAGAGACTCATTTATTGTGATTCTTTCCTTACAGGACTCTTGAACTGATTGTGGCTTGCCCAGAATGCAGTAGCAGAGTTGTCATTGCTTGGAACAGGTATTGTGCTGTCTGTGCATTCTTTGCATTACTACCTACAGATTGATGGATTGATTTGAAAATGCCACAGGCAGTTTTAAAATCCCTTGCTGCGATTGGCCTGGATTGGCTTTAGCACTAACTGAAACTTGTGCTGATGCCTATCAGTTCTCAAACTCCAGTGTTTAGTGTTACAGTCACATGCCCAAAGTCAGCAGGCAATCACACTTCTGCTGCAGTGGGCCATACAGTATGGAAGACAGTGTCCACTAAAATCCAGCTAATACGTCCCTGTTCCTTTTCTACAGGAATATAAAATCCTTTCCTCTATTTAAACTGACATCCTCCCATTTTCCACTCCCCTCAGCACAGATCAGCCCCTAAGACCTCATCCATAAAGTCCCCTGTTAGTTCCAGTTTCAAATTCTTTCAGTAAGCCCATTTCTGTCAGTATTGCTTTTGCAAACATTGGTACTATGTGGAGAAAATGTCTTCTGCTCCTTTTCCTTGTGTGTCGGTGTGTTATTTAGTAGAGGTGGGAAATTTCAGACTTGCCTTTGTATTGGTACCATTGTTACCAATAAAATCTGGTTTAGCATGATCTGGTGGCCATATATTCATTGCCCCCAGAGAGGAGGGGGGAAGGAGAGTGAAGGGCAGATGGGAGGGGAGAGGGGAGGGGACAGAGAAGGGCAGAAGGAGAGGATAGGAGCAGGGAGAGGAGAGGAGAGGTGAGGAGAAGGGAGGGGAGGGGAGGGGAGAGGAGGGGAGAGGGGAAAGGAAGATAGGAGAGGACAAGGGGAAGGCCAGGAGAGGGAACAGGAGGGGGGAGGGCAGAGGAGGGGAGAGGGGTGGGGAAAAGAGAGGGTACAGAAGAGTGGAACAAAGAGAAGGAGAGGGGAGGAGAGGGGAGGGGATTGGAGATTAGAGGGGAGAGGAGAGGAGAGGGCAGGGAAGAGAAAAGGGGAGGAGATGGAGAGAGGAGGTGAGAGGAGAGGGGAGGAGAGAGGGGAGAGGGGAAGGAAGCTGATAGTATTTAGTGTGTAGAAGTTCTTTCAGTGTTTATTAGCATAATGGGAATATTTGAGCATATGGATGGGACTAGGCAATATCTCTTTTCATATCTGACACTAACATTTGGTTCCAATCTCCACTTCAAAAGGTATAAGCAGCAACTGTTGGTCCTAGGTTTCCCTTCTAATTTTTACCACACAGTTCTCTGTATTAACAAACAATTGTTCCTGATAGTCTGTACTTTAAAAAAATGACAATGTATGTATGATTCTATTTTCTGAATTAATTATTCATTTTAAACATAATGAAATAAATTAAACCTCTGTATTCTATTAATCAGGATTTCTTTGCAAATACAATCAGGTATGGCAGCAGCATCATATATACAGATTTTAAAAAGAACCCTCTGCACTTCCCTAGGTTTATCTTTACATCTTCCATTAAAATTCCACTTAGACAACACTGTAACTACTCCAGCATTGCCACAGTTCAAGTAACTGTTTAGAGTACAGTCTGGAATCACTTTGTCACATGCCAAACAGCAGGTAGAAAATCTCTGACAACATAAATTAGTCACTGAAATAAGGAGTAATGATTAATCACCTCAGAGAATAACTGACAGAATTACCCATCACTGTGACTGCTATTTCTTACTAACAAACACTGTACAGTAATTCCAGCGCACGCTGCATCACCTCACATAGCTGAAGGCATAATCCTTACGAACTGAATGAAAGTAGACTATCCCTAAGGTTCATCTTGATTATATCAGGAGAGAGAAAAGCCCCTGCTCATATACTCCTGTGAAAATAAAATTTTAATTTTATTAATGATTTATGGTATATGTGAGTTGCTTGATGAAATAACAATAGTATTTATTTATAAGAATGATTTTCATTTGAACAAATAAAATAATTCACAAAGCTATAATGCTCAGGTTCATTTTTTTACTGCTTTTTCCCCTATATATAATATTGTTATATTTTATGGTCACAATATTCTCCAATTGAATTTCTGATTCCTTATTATACCTATGTTTTTGCAGAATAATTTACAGTACACAATCATAAAATATCCTGCTGTGAAGAATATGACATGTACTGATGCATTTCTGAATGTCATGAAGCTGAACCAATCTCAGCTGTAAAAACTATTCCATTAGGAAAAGTACAACTTTGTAAGCATCCATCCAGCATACACAACATTTTTGACCTCCATACCTTGCAGAATAAAGGAAGTACACCTATTGTTATGTGCATTTTTAACTGGGCTACTCCAACTAAGACAGAAAATGCATGTTCAGAAGTTGAAGCGATAGAATAGGGAAGAAAAGATCACTCATATAAAACAGCAAACAATCTGCAACTCAGCCCTCATCTTGGAATAAACCTAGCCTTTGTATAATGTGTGGATATGCCCAATCCTGCACTGTTCCCATGTGCAGAGTGAGCACACAATCAAAACCCCAAATATAATTCCACTCCCTCTAGTTTGTCCTAGAAAATAGTGTTTTATCCTCCTTGATATTAAGCACATTTTCTTCAAATTTTGGTCTGTGTTGAATAAAATTTAATCACATTTTTTTATAGACTCTTCCCACAGTATTCAGAGAATATTATCAAGAACCTAGAATATACATTCTTTGAAGTTAAAATCAGCTATGACACTTGTGATGGTGGCAAAAGAGTTTCTGTTTTGCCTGTTGGGGGTTGGGGAAATCCTTATGTACTTTACAGCTAGCTTAACATGAAACTCCTCAGCTATTTCGATATGCAAATAATGTGCACAGCACATATGGAACATAGAGAACTTTCTTTTCAGTCAATATATATATTATGAAATTCCTTTCTTATTTAATAATAAGAATTCTATAAATCCATTAATGATTTCAATTTCAAATTGCTGCCCATACAAATAGATATTTAGCATTCCACTGTAGAAACAAAGCTAAAGCAGGTGAGGGTAGGTCTCTTCCCAGATAACTAGCAACAAGACAAGATGAAACGGCCTCAAGTTACACCAGGTGAAGTTTAGATTGGATATTAGGAAAAAAGTATCCACTGAAAGGGTGATCAAGCATTGGAACAGGCTGCCCAGGGAGGTGGTTGTCACCATCCTTGGAGGTATTCAAAAAATATGTAGATGTGGTGCTTACTGACATGGTTTATTAATGGACTTGACAGTCCTGGGTTAATGGTTGGACTTGATGATCTCAAAGGTCTTTTCCAACCTAAATGAAAATGATTCTACGATAATTTAAAGTTGATAAACTCTGAAATACTTATCACAGATCTTTAGGACTATTTATTCAACTGCAAATTTTGGAATAAAACAGTGCAGGTTTTTTCATATCCTTTTTAGAAGTCTATTAAATACAAATGCTTTTGAAATAGTTATCAGTAGTGTATCAACAATCCAAAGATGAAATATTTGTCTTTTCCACTACAAGTTAGAAAAATAAGAGTGTATAACTCTTGCCATAGTATTACTTGTGTTCCTTTGTAGTTTTTTGTAGTTTATTATCTTAATTAAATTTTCATCTGTCCAGCAGCTACATCTGGAAGGACGTCTCCTTTTTAGTATGTTTTTAAACAGTGTTTATGTTCAAACATCTCATTTCCTCACTTTTTCCTTACTTCTGTTACTTTATTTCAATGCATAGTCCAATTGTTGCTTTGATTTTTAAATCTGATAACCATTCTGGAGAATAACAGTACTGCAGCACTTGGGAGATGTTCATTTTAAAGCTGTTCTGAAGATCCAGTACAAATAAATGTTTTGTGCAAGTACTCACATTATTCAGATCAGTTTGAACTCACAGTTTGTTCATACTGCCCACCTCCCTGTTCCATTTATACCTGAAACGAATCTACACCTCTAGCTTTGACTAAGTTAATGACTACCTAATAATGAAATCCCCACAGTTTTAGCTTAGTCAGAGTTCTTCTCCATTACATGTCACATAGAGACTTTAATTTGTTCTTCTCTTTGATCTTCACCTCTGTGTTTCCACAGCATTTTTTAACACTAGCATAGAATGACTGACTCTTCAGAGGACATGTACAGATTCCTCAAAAAACCTTTAACTGATTTAGAAGGGAAAGTCTAATGAAAATCTCCATCCCTTTACACATACTCAAAATATCCACCTATTAAATATATTGTTTCCTTTACCAAGCAGCTAATAAAAAATCCAAACACAAAAAATAAACAGAGCATTGCCACTTTTCATTAAGGCATAAGAGGATAATTATGACTCTTGATAGCTCCTTTTTATTTCATGTCCTTGATGATTCTTTCACTGTATTTATTTTGCCTGCTGCTGCCATTGCCATGGCCAATACAAAGCCAATTTTTCCTCTGATTTTAAATGAGGTAAGTCCATAGTAGCTTCATTAATTTTACCTGAAATAGACCATAGTAAGTACTGATAAGGACAAAACTGTACTCTGCAGATTCATCACTGCAGAATATCCGAATCAGTTTTACTCTGAAAACAGAAGCCAACTGATGCCGTGTCAGAGTGGGTGGAGGACTGGGTGTTGTGGGTCTACAGTTTCTTATAAGACAGTAAACACGTTCAAATGCATATTTAGTATCTATTTTCAGAATTGCTTTTTTTTTTTTCACAGCAATACAAGTGTCTGTAAACAATGAACATGTATTTCAGATGCATTTAGAATAGTTAAACCCATTATGTTCCTGTTCATATGTATGCTGTCATAGAAATTCAGCTATCGGGTCACTAGAAGAAAGTCAAGAAATTTTGAAAAACACATTGTGTAAGAATAGTTGTTACCAAAGTGTACTGTGCAACTGTACTGTACATACCTTCATTGGCAGTTAAGACCATAGGAAGTGAAAATACCTCAACTTTGCAGATTTAAGGTTGTGCTTTGTCAGTGGATAGAACAGCTTTAGCCATTTTGTTTACATGCTATTGCAATTACTATAGTGAAAAGGTTTTCCATTGTAATTCAGTATAAATTACCCGAAGCATTGTGTTAACATGTTACTTGTTTTCCAGATCATCAAAGATAACCTGGTAGACAGAACTAGTAAGTAGATATTCAGTAAACAGTCCTTTTCCATTACTGAGATTTATAATTATAGTTCTTTCCCTCCTCAATAATTGAATATATCTAATTGCTCTTCCTTTTAACTTTAATGCTAGGTTTCAAACTGGTGAATGGAGAGGAAAGCACCATTAGAGACATTATTCTATGTTGCTTTCCCTCCTGTACAACGACTTGAACTCAAGCAATAAAGTTAAATGAAAAAGGCACTATACTAGATTTTCAATTACGGCAGAGGCAGGGAGCCACAATTATCCCTTTCATTACAGAAATACTTCTCATAGCTACACAGGCAGAATCCCTGCTGCTGCTGCTTCTGCTATTCCTGTTGTTGTTACTGCTGCTCTAAAATTGAAGTGCCCTTGAAAACAGATAAGGCTATAGGTCACCAAATAGAAGTTAAAATTGTGAAAAAATGTATATTTAAAGGAAATAGGGAAAAAAAAGGACCAGGAAAACAGACCTTCAGACCTTCTTTTTCCTTATCTCTGCTGCAAAGATACAATGTTTCTCCAGACCTGTAATAAATTATAATAGTAGTAACTGTGCCACTAGGTTGTTGATGCATGTGAAATACGTGTGAGCCCTGTGTCTTTTAACAGCTCTTATATCCAAGAATCTACTGACTGAACAATCAGGGGCATTCCACCTCTGGTGTACCCATCTTTTACTATGTTGCAAATTACAAAACCCAAAACAAAATAAAAAAACCCAAACCAAACCAAACCAAACAAACAAAAAAACCCCCAAACCAAAACACAAAAAAAAAACCCCAAAAACCCCCACCAAACAAAAAAAAGATCAGAAAATAAAAAACATTTTCTACTGTTTTGAACACCTTTACATGAAGGATATCATATCTCAGAAACAGTTCTTTATTTCCCCCATCTACTTCATTTCACTTTGGAAGCAAATACCCTTTCTACCAAGCACATAAAACTAACCCACCACTTCAAGAGTGGAACTGCAAATCACAAATATTTGCATAGCCGTGAAAGTGGTTTACTTTAGCCTTTTGTGAGGTGGACCAGCAACTCAGACATTGCCTGTCAGCCTCCTGTGTGATTCAGAATTGTCTCCTCTCCAAAAACCAAGGCAAAAAATAGGAAGAAAAAGCCCTATGTCATTTTTTTCTTCACTACAGGACAAAATCACAACCTATCCTATTAATACTGAAGATGAAAAGGAGAATATTAAAACAGTAAGTATCAAGATTCTGTTTCAGACTGAGAAAAATATGTGTCAGGAAGCATATGAAGTTTATGTAAAAGCAAGAAAGACTGTCTAAGCCCAACAGACAATGGATTACCTATGATAAAAGACCCACACCTGTGCCTCAGAACTAAAATAGCTAAAATACCTTCAGCAAACTGGACACAATGGTCCCTGGCACATAACACAACTAAACATCACCCTCACCTTACAAGAGTCTCAGCACTTGCTTGTTAACATACAGGCTAAAGGTGTATTGCAAGGAACACATATATATCATGAGAGAACTGCAACCATGCAGAAGTCTTGCTGAAAATTTCAATCATGAATAGACGGCTGTCCAATCCTTAAGATTTTCTATTGAAGTCCGGAGAAGACGTTGCATACAGGAAACATTTTTCAAAATACTTTAAAAATGTCATACTTCTACAAGAAAAAAATAAAGGCAAAGCCTTCTGAAATACCTCATAAACCTCTTTTTTCCTTCCTTCTTCCAGTCTTGGATCACAGAAAGTCAAAGACTTTGGAAAAGGTTTTTTTTTTGTGGGTTTTGTTGGGTTTATTTCTCTTTTCTGATCACATTTAAACACACATAATTATGTGTGAAATAATTTGTTTATTCATACACACAATGCACAAATAGAATCACATGTGGTTATGTGAACACATTGTATTTTATTTGTGCTATCAATTGTTTACCATAGTTAAATGGTAAATAGTTAAATAGATAGTTAAAATTATCAGACACACTTTTTTTTTTTTTGCAAAGTGTCTGTCCGTGAGTTTCCAATGACAGTGCCATAGCAGCAACTATTACTTTGAGTAGTTTATAAGCCTTTTTTGACTCTTACTAGTTGAAGCTATTGGAGCCTCAGAAACATTCATCTCTGTCTCTGAGGAGAATAGTCTTTCTTAACTCTAAAAACCTTTCTTGATATCCTGGCAATTTACTCTTGCTGAACTATTACTCTGCAGCGGAGTGCAAGATACACTTTCTGTTGCTGTGTGATAATGTCCGATCCTAAAATCTTCTGTGGCAAAATAACTGGCAGTTATTACAGGCAGAGAATAAGAGTATTCAGATCAACCACAAAATCTGCAGCTTTGCTTCTTATGCCAGTAATCCTATATTGCCCACCCATGGAAAAAAATTATGTGCAATTCTAATAACTACATAATCATACTTTTAACAGGCTTTATGGCAAATTAAAAACTTTATTTATGTTCTGTGTTTTTCTCTTCCTCAAATCCCATTCAGTGCTGTCAAATTTCAGCTTTAAGTACAATGACTATTAAATATAATTTGTTCTTTCTTCCTTTCTTTTATTACCCTTCGCCCCGCCCCCCTTCTTTCCTGAGAGAGGGAGAAACGTTAGTACCTTTCTCTGCAAAGATTTATTTTTTGTTTGGTTTTGTAATTGTATATGTAATATTGCTCTCTGTACCTCCAAAAGGCTACCCTGGAGATAGAACATGCACAAAGAAAGCAACTGACATGATGAACGACATCTCATCTCCTTACATGGAGAAGTAAAAACAAATTTTTACCCTTTGGTTTGCAGAGAAGAATGAGGTGAGATCATGGTTTCAAATTCATTAATGGAGTGGGTAGGGTGAACATGGAGTTGTTAGTCCTTAGAATTAGGGAACACCTTTTGGGACAGCCAGGAGGTCAATTTAAAACAGGTGAAAATCTATTTCCTTTGCACAGTGGGCAGAAATTTTCTGGAATCTCTTTCTACAGGAGATTGTGGAGGTACATGATATCAGCTGCTTCAGAAAGGGCTTAGGTAAATTCATAAATGATAGGTTTGCAAACTAGATACCGAGGTGAACAGTCAGGATCATTAATCCTATGACTGTGGAGAAGTATGAAGAAACTTAATATCAGATATTGGCCAGATTTATGTGCCTTTCCTAGGCATTATCTCTTACTGTTACTGAACTTGGTGGACCATTTGATGTGATCCAGAAGAGCATTTCTTATGTTCTTACACTATTTTAACAGGCTAAGTGTAAGGCTTATTCTTAGTCATGCTAAAGGATTCAATTTTAGCATCCGCTTACATACTTTTCTGACATTTATATGCAAAACAAGCATCACCAGTCAAAACTAACACTAACAATCATCTGGGAATCAGAAATGTTTCTAACTCACGCAATGATTTGCTAAGTGAACTAATCATGAATATATAGAGACGAATAACACAGTACAGGTACCCGGTATTCAGGTCTGCCTATGGGCAATCCAGAAAAGAAGACACTAAGAAATAAAAGAAATATGACTGTATTTTGTTCATTATTGTAACATTCACTTCTCTAATTCACGATGCTTAGTAGATTCCACACATTTAAGAATTGAAATAACAACCATGGATGCATTTCCTTATACAGTAAGGGGCAAACCATAGATTCAAAGACAGAGAAAGCATTAATGTGGGCATATTAAAATATTTTTATTCTTTTAAATGTCATCAAAAAAGAAATGGAAACAACAAATATACTAGACTGCAGATTAGAAAATACTGCAAACTGCTAGACATGTCAAGATATTTTTTTCCTTCTGTCATTATATGTATGTTTAGTAGATTTACGGAGTAGATACAATATTTCTATGTTAAATACAAATGTAAAATGAAAAATAAGAACATAATCTTTTATTGCTTTCATGAATACTAATTAAGTTAAAAAAAATCTAAAAAAAACCCCCAAGAATCCTTTTCCAAATAAATCCCTTTGCTTTCACCACATTTAGTTTCCCATTTTTTGCAAGATTTTTGCAGAGAATGAGTCTCCTTCTCTGAAGGTTTCAAGCAGACTCCTTGTCCTCACCCTGTATTTTCAGAAGCAGTGATGTCTTCAGCACACGCCTTGCATCTCTCTAGTTACTTCTTCTCTCCTTTGCTTTTCCTCCAGGTTTATTCCTGCTTATTCCAAGTTTTCTCTCTTCCATAGCTGTTACCTACCACACTGAGTCACTGAAGAGCTTGGACAAAGATGCAAATGAGTCTTTGTGCCAGCTGCCTCTTATCAGCTCAGCCAAAGTAAGGCTGAATGCCAGGAGAACAAGAAACAGGAGGCAGGGAGGATAAAAGACTGGAAGTATGGGCAGAATACAGAATATTTGCAGCCAAGAATGAAAAGAGAAACTACTACTGCCCACAATACTTTCATTTTTCTTATCCCATTTTCTCATAGCAACTTGTGGGGTTTTTTTTTTAATTCCCTTCCAATGAAAGGTGATAAACCAAGAATTGATATTGCTCTGTAACATTGCTGGATCCAAAGACTTCATTGGTTTTGGGGTTGGTTTTCTTTGTTTGTTTCTTTTTCTCTCTTTTTTTTTTTTCCCCTTTCTTTCCTTCTGCAACCCATAGGTCAGGAAATAAACTATCAGAATTTGTGATGAAAGGCAAACCCAAACCTTACTATATTATTCAGGAGCAAAACCTACAGTCCACAGTGTAAGGACAGTAGTTCAATAACTTTTTTATCAAAGCAATGATATAGACATCCCTCCACCTTTTTGCTGCTTCTTCAGTATTATAGTGTATAAATTGAAAAGTCCATGGATAGAACCTGCTCTTAATTTTGAACAAGCTGAAGTCAGGTTGAATGAAAATTTCAATGAAACCCAGTTTCTCAAGCTTCTAACCTCAGATGTCTATAATTCAGGGAAAAAGATCTACAAGCTTAGATTCTTTCTACTGTTCATAGAAGTAATGATCCATAACATATGATTACATTGCAAGGATCCATTCTTGGAGTTAACAATTCAATTTAATCAGAAATTTTGTTATATGAGCTTTCTCTAAGTCTCTTCTCTTTCCCTGCATGGAACTCTTGATGCTGACAGCAGGTCGCACCACTTGCACCGTTCAGCTGTTCACACAAAAGCCAATGGAAAAGGCAAGATGTCAGCGGCAGTCTGGTATCCATATATGCCAGGATTATACCTAGGTTTGCTATAGAGCATACACGGAATATGCATTTATGTAAACAGGAGCAAAAGTTATTAAAAGTGATTTTGTATATTTGTAAGAATATATTTTAAAGCATGTTCACCTGGTGGTTTTGTTTTGGGTTTTTTTTTTTTACAAAATAGAATTTAAATAAACCAGGATATGTCAACAAATTTTGTTCAAAAGTATACTAGACAACAATAAATGTCTACTATTATGCAAAATGAAATATAAGCCAAATCAATATGGAAAGCAATGCAAGACATGCTTCTGAACAGCTTCATGTCAATAGAGTTCTGGTGCCCGTGTCCATCCCCAGCTGTCAGAACAGCAGGATTGTCCTGTCTCAAACACATACACAAACTTTCTTCACGACTGGCTGTGGTATGCTTTAAAGAAAATATAAGGCAAGCACATGTGACCAGATGTACACAACAGGAAAGCATCATGGGGTCAGAGTGATAACATGCCTTGATGAATCCTTGTTGATTTAAGTTGCATTGCCTCCCAGTCAGCTACATTTCTCAGGAAAATCTGAAACATCTTGGTCGTTTCCTTGGGCAGATAAAAGACTGAATTCCATTCTGATTAGCTGATGTGCAGAAATTTGCAGTACTGCTGATGGGGATAACTTGCTCTGCCTGGAAAAAGGCAGACCACACAGAGCTGTATTTGTCATTAAAATTACCCAACATATCATTCGTTAAATGCAAAGTGTGCCACCTACTTCTAATTATCAGCAACACATTTGGTCAAAAATGGAAATGTAGAGGCTGTTTTCATGTTGCTGTTTCCTTTGTCATACAGAGATTATTGTAAACAAGACCATAAAGACAAGTAAAAATATCCTTTGCAGGGGTTCATTGCCAGTAAAGTGTAGCACTTAGAAATCTAGAAAACTGGAGAAAAATGATTGATGCTATATAAAACTATTTTCTGAAAGAGTAGTTTTCATTTTCTTCCAAAATAATTAACAGATTTTATATGTCTTTACGTAGTTGTTTATTAAATTAAAAACAGAGTGTGTGTGAAAAGTTAATTGAGTGACTAAATTTTTTTCCTTACTTGGTAATGATTTATCATCAGGATCTAATAGAGCACAACTTTCATCTCTCCCAGGAGAGTCCTCACTTTGTACTTGCAGTTATCAGTATACTGAACTTCTCAATTAAAGAGGTGTGCAGGATGTGGCATTTAGGAATAAAAGGATTTGCTCCATTTGTGACATGTGGAGCTAATATGTCACTTTCATAAGATGTAGTAAGAAGCTTCAAGAAGAATAAGATTAGAGCAAAAGAACATGTGTGTGCCCCTGCTTCCAGTAACACACAGTTTCCATAAAACCTCTGCCTTCACTTACTAAATTATAAAATACTAAAGAGTGACATTTTGTGATACGTCACAGAATTCTTACACTGATGGCTTTCAGTTATTTCTGAGGTTTTCTGATCATTAAATGCTATGGATATGGGCATACTACATATAGTCTGTTTTGGTGGGCAGTTGCTGTATTTGGAAATTCAACAGCATTTTTTACCATTACCACTTGAAGAGGGCCCTCTTAGCATCAGTCCTGATATTATCTTTCTGTTCCTGACACATACGTGACACTCAGCTTCTGAACCTGCCTGCATCATTTGTCAACAGTTCCTGTAATGGGAAAATAACCACTGAAGTAGATGACTGGGCTTTCTGGAGTTTGCAAACCTTTATGTACCCCTTATCCAGTGTAAGTATATTGGGATAGGACAAGGGTTTCCCACTTAATCCTTAGCTTCAAAAAAACAGCTTAAAAATGTCACTAGAGTGTAACCTGCCCACCTGCAGACAGCCTATAACAACTCCAATATGTGAGATTGTTCCAGCGTTGCAGTGAAGTGCTCTAAAGTGCCATTCTGGTGGCTCCAGCACTACTGTGACAGAAGTGACCATCTGGCAGTAAGTGAAGTGTGGTGAGTCTGGCCCATACAAACTTACTGAGTGTGTCTACATTAATAACTGGTCTAAAGCAAAGATGGAAGGCATTGGGGTTTATTTACTATGAAAGACCACAGCCCATACACCATTTATCTTTGCAGCAAAGCTTGTTCCAGGCACCAATCCAAGGCATGGTCTCAGCATGCACAAAGAGCTGGTTACTGGGAGACCGTGCACCCACACCATAAGCAGTGTGCTCTGGATTGCACCCCTGTATGACACTTCAGCCTTGGTCCCTGCAGAAAAGAAACTGCTTTGAGCTACCAGTGGTCTCCTAATTGGCATACTGCAAGGCACCATCTACTGACACTGGTGGATTCACATCAAGCAGAACCCATCCAGGGCACTAGCCTGCTAATGCAGATGGCACCTGTCATGGACTTGGTATGTGCCTCCTACTGTCTGTGACAGAACTATCCTATGGGATAAGGAAAAAGCATGGAAGGTGGAGCCTTGCTTTTGTTACTGGAAAACCCAGGAAGCCACTGCAACTTCACTGCCTTCAGTTAGGACCAGAGCTTTGGCACAGGACTTGGATCACTGATGAATGCCCTGCAACCTTCAGCAAAATTCTGAAGAGATGCGAGTGGAAGGCCTCTGTATCCTGGCCTAAGTCGTTTCATATTCAGTAATAAAGGTAGGAGTGGTTTGTACGAAAGGTAAAGGTAGGGGTTCCCCCCACGAGTATTTTAATTCTGTGCCAAACACAGAGGGAAGAGTAGATGCTGAACCTGGTTACAAATTAAAACAAATAATTAGTCCTCTAAATATGAAAACTGATGGGAAACTAGAAACATAACTAAACATTCTGCCTCTATATGTAGTTGCAAAATGTCTATTAGCTTCAATGCAATGGAATTATATGGTCTAATCATCAGAATATTCTTAGTTTTTAAAAATACATGTTCATCCCAACAGAATGTATTTAAATATCTCTATAGCGTACAGCACAGTGTATTATTATGCATTTCTTGAAAAAAATTAATAAAATAACCTGGAAATAAGTAAAAATAATTTTCAGTCTGTTTTGTAAAACTACAGGGAACTAGTGCAAGCTAGTGCAAGTAGAAACTGTGAAAACACAGGGACCTAGTGCAAGCTGGTCATATAATCTTTGAAAATTCTTACCTTCTCCATTTAGAATTAAAACTTTTGCTTTTGCCTGTTTCTTGCTAACAAAGAAATCAGTCTGACAGTACTGTAATTTTAAAGACATTGTTCAGTATAGCAATTTTTACCTCATGGTAAAAATAAGATGACTTTGCAACCTTATGCACTGCATGTATTTATTATATTGACTATATACAGACTAAGAATTAGATTTAATTATGATTGTATTTTGGGGAAGATCATTTTTCCTGATTCACACTTCTAATTTCCAAACAGAAACGAATTTTGAAATGAGCTTTTAAAGGATTTTAAGGTTACTACTTTACAAGATGAAGCTTTAATATTTACAAAAATATTTGCATCATAGACATCATTTAAGCACTGACAGCAACATATTTGACTCAGTATTCATTCATACAAGACCTTTTTAATGGTCCCTCTGAATATCAAATGGAAAAATTAATAACTTGTTTTCTTGAATATAAATTCTAAAATTGCTTATCTTCCTAAATTAAAAAAAAAAAACAAACAAACAAAACACAACACACTGAAACACCTTTAGAACCTGCAATCTCCATTAAGGAATTGATGTATCAGGAATGATTAATTTCTCATAGCTTACAGTTACACTCAGCTTGTCTAGCTATTTCCATCACACTTTCTCTACATTATCTTCTTTAATGGTTTTGGAATAAAAAGTGCTATAACATTAACATAAACATTGGCTTGCCAACAGCTGTTGTCCATTTCTCAGGCTTCTTTTCAATGCTGTATGGCATTTTAAATAAATGAAAATCTATTGGTGTCTTTTAAAAGCCTTGCTATGGATTCTCATGATTAAAAAACCAAACAATAAACCCCAGAAGTATAAAGGAAAAACAAAACAAAACTCATTGTAGTTGAATTTCAAAGGTCTGTAGACTCTCTGTAACAGTTTCTGCATAGCTATCAATCCTTTCTTTTATTTGACATGTAAGCTAACTAGAAGATGTTTGAAGATGCAAATGTTTGTAAGACCCAGTAGTGACACTGTAACAGATACACTCAAGCCCCTTAACCAAACTAGCAGTGGTTTTGTACAGGCTCCAAAGGAGGTAAAAGCCTGAGCCGCAACCACGCCAAGGACTCCTCCAGGAAACCCACAATGGAACAGTGGCCCAGTGAGTATTGATGCATATCAGCTTGGAACACCAACCATGCAATTAACATGGCAGAGATAATTTTACCAACAGTAGTTCTTTGGATGAGTCCAGTCTGAGCTTTCTCTAAATTGGATCGCATACCAGAGATTCCCCCCTTGAGCTGGGATGCCTCTCCAGGTTTAAGATTCCTTACCTGAGACCAAGAGATCCTTCCTTACCCAAGGTGGAGAGTCCCCTTATTTGCAACAGGTCCTGAACAACTGATAGAATGACAGATTGATACTAATTAAATCCATGTAGTTAATTCCTTTAAACACAAACCATTGTCCAAGTCTGAGACTAAGATTGGACCTACGCACACCTAAGTTCCATCAGGAGTTTAGAAAGCAAGGGGGTTCACTCTGAACCTCATGATGCACAGGAGGGTCCCCCTTACTATTTGCATCTCTGGTCTCTGTGTAAATCTTTACAGTTTGATTTTCCTTTGTGTGTTTCAGCCATGTAATAAATAATAAAGTAAACTTTGCCACTGAAATTTGTTAAGTCACACTTCTAAAAATTAATATTAAAAGTATTTTGCTAATACCTTTGATGGCGATTCTTTAAGCAACCTAAACCACTCAGTCATGACAGACACCCCGCTGTTTTTTCTACTACTGTCAACTTTGTTTCTTGGTTCTATTCAAGCTTGAAAGAAACTTGAATTTAAATGAAAGAGATATGTATTTTATTAAACTTAATGATAAGTAGTTATTAGTTAACAGGAAAATATTACAAAAGTAGGATTTATAGTCAATTATTTGTTTAGAGAGACAATACTGAAATAGATTAATCTGTCTGTAATTACCCCAATAATAATAATGATGCTAATAAAAATGATATAATAAATATAACTGGTTAGAAAAGTATGCTTTTATCCATAACTCTTGCTTTCTTGAATTTTCCTTTCATTATCAAAGTGTATCCTGATTGGCACTAATCACTCATGCCCATGAAATCTGCAGATGACCTAGCAAACAGAGAGCTGACCCTGACAGCTTGAAGAGAGCACATGACACCACCACTATTTCTAAATTTGAATCCTAAGCCAGACATTTGAAGAGTGCATTGTAATTTGGGGATATTTTAAACATGGATCTATTCTTCTGAACTTTCTAGCCACATGCTTCACAAGAAGAAAAAAAGTCAACCCTATAATGTTTCTATATTTGATGTACACAAAAGCCATTTTTACTTTCGCTTAGATTAAACCATGTCAGCAGCAGCCTCTCTCTCTCTCATGAGACCACTCCTGTGAAATGTGGGAGAAAGGCAAGCTTTGTTGGCAGTTTTTTGCAAACTAATACTGATACACTAGTACACTCAAAAATTTTTTTAATAATACATTAGATCTGAACCCTTTGTCCCTCCTGGAGACCTTTTTTCTTAAACCAATAATTACTGTAATGATATGATGTTACCATGCTTAGAATTGGCAAGAAAACAATTGTGTTTTAAAAAAAAACTTGTTTCTGAAAGCTGAATATTTTATTAATTAATGGGAAAAATGGAAACAAATATACAGTAGTATATGTAAGCTACATGGTGGTAGAAGTAAATAGAGGTTTGGATAGCCAACAGCCCTACAGTCAGAGTTCTCATTCCAGATAAAACATATGCCAACATACGTCTCTACTGTTTGTAATTCAGAAGATAAACAAGGACATAGGTTTTCTGCCTCGATACCTTCACCATTTTGTATCATCCATGACTGCTCTCTTTTCTCTGTTTGGAAAACAAACAACTCCATCCTGACATGGGTATTCTTCCAACCACGTTTTGCTGTACAATGGACATTTAAAGTTAAAAGACTTAATTGCAAATGTTTCAGCTGGTGTGCATGCTATCTAGAGGGACAATAACTGGCTTTAAGTTCCATTTTGTGAACAAAAACAGATGATAGATGGTTTAGATATGCATTGCACGGAACTTACTAAGATGACAAATGAGCAAGGGATACAGCTGCATTCACTAACAATTCTGTTATTCTAACATTAGATTAAGACACTGTTGGAAGGCTGTAGCCTGTACATTTCGTTTTGCCATTATTGTGGACTGTTATTTCAGCATGTAGCAGAAATGATCTGCAACTTCTGCCTCCATAGGTTTACAGTTTTGTGCTAGTTTTGGTGCTTTGCTGCTCTGTTCCTTTTTTGGTTTGTTTGTTTCCTATGATAATTTACAAAAGAATGGTGGAGACCACTGTCAATTTCTGGATTTTATGCATGAGCTTATAAGCATCATACATAACTAGAAAATGAGGAAAATATATCACAAACCACATTCTCAAATTTTGTTAATTTATTTTGACAACTGAAGTTTTGTGGAGCTCCGTAACATGCTCTGCTGTGTCTTAACACTATGAGATTTCATATGATCACTCTGTCCTTCACTCTTTACAAGTAAGTGAGAAAGCAAAAGCCTGTTTAGCATAAAATTAATTTATGTTCATTTGGTCCAACAGTTGTAGGAGCAGCACTGGGCAGCACCACAAAAACTTTGCTCACCTGCTTATCTACCCAGGAAATAGAAATAATACAACATGACATCTTGTCAATCATTGAGCTTGAAACTGCTGAATATCAAACACATACTAAGAACTATTGACAATCAATTCTGAAAGTAAGCAAGTTTAAAAGATTCAATACAATGTTATGATAACATACTCAAGTAAATCTCGTCTAAGCATTCTACAAATGATGGAATGAGATGAAAGGTCTCACTCCCCAACTTCAACAGCGTATGTCTACTTTTTATACCTCTCTTTGTTCCTGCTGAGATAAAGCTAATTTCAGAGTCTTGTAATATGCTTAAGTGACTGAATGGTCAAAAAGATTTGGAGAAGGTCACATAATGCTGGTCCAAAATGTACCCTATTACACCACCCCAACAAGCACCCCTGCCTACTAGTGACTCCTAATATTCTCAGTTAGGAAGCTTCTTTCTAAATTATCCTTTAGCCCAAGGAAGCGACTGTGGTGGGTTGGCCTTGGATGCCAGGTGCCTGCCAAGCCACTCTATCACTCCTCTCTCAGCAGAACAGGAAGGAGGAGAAAATAAGATTGAAAAATAAAAAAAAGCTTGTGGGTCAAGATAAAGGCAGTTTAATGAAGCAATAGCAAAAGCTGCACACACAGAAGAAAAAGAAAACAAAAGATATTATTCTCTACTTCCCGTCAGCTGATGATGTCCGACCACTTCCCAGGAAGCAGGGCTTCAGCACATGTAGCGGTCGCTCCAGAAGACAATCATTATAAATAATCAATGCTCCCCCTTTCCTCCTCATTTCTCTTAGCTTTTATTGCTGAGCAGATGTCACGTGGTATGGAATATTCCTTTGGTCACTTTGCATCAGCTGTCCTGGCTATGTCCCCTCACAAGATCTTGCCCACCCCCAGCCTGCTGGTGAGATGGGGGATGCTGGAGAGACAGCCTTGGTGCTTTGCAGTAGCCAGAACCATGTGTTATTGCCACATTCCTCACTACCGATACAAAACACAGCACTACAAAGGGCTGCTAAGGGGCTCAGCCAGACTCAATATATCAACATATTGTTTCAGGTATTTATTTGTATAAAACTTCGATACCGGCAAAGAAAATGTTGCAAAAGCTTTCTAATGGTATAGTTTCCATTTTCTCTCTCCAACTCAGAAGCTTTAGTGATTTTCTTAAAAAAAGTCAACTGTGCATATTTTTTTTTCCTAAAACTCTATTTTCTGTTCCTAATCAAGCAGAGTCCTTCAAAGTATTTTCTCACTTGATCTCTTAAAATAGTTGCTAAGCCTTTACTCACAACTGACGTTTAACATAACATACAGAAATAGCCTAGTGCTCACATTAAGTTTTATCTTCAGTTAATTCTGTACACTGGACTTTTTTGAATCTTCAGGACTCATTTCTATCAGTGAATACTGGTGGAAGAATTCCTTTTAAAACTTTTCCAATATGTATTTCTGTTAAAAAACCAGTTTTAAGGAACACAACATTTTATTATGGATCCACTCCATGGTCATTTAGCAATTTTCCTAGCCTATAAAAAATAACACAGGGGCTTTCAGCCCTCACTATTTACACCCTGGGTAATGACCCTCCCCCTTTCAATATTTTATTGTATACTTTCTCTTTTCATTTTACTTTTTATTTTTTTGCTCATCTTCATGACACAACATCAGCATTTTACAGATACAGAAAAGGATTTTACTGGCAAAAAAAAACCTATTTCCTGCCAGCTCAAGTTCAAATGCTTTAAAAGCTGTTAATATTTTCTTCTTTATTACAACCATACATGCAATATAGCTTTGAAAGAGTCATTTGGATCATGAACAAAAACAAGCTACAAGAAGTTAAATAGGTTCAAATAAATATTCACACTTCATATGCTTATTTAAATCAAACCTCCAAAGCCTTTCAAATTTGCGCTACCTAGACTTCACTTTCACTCATAAGCTGTTTCCTAAATAGGTCTTTAAGATAGCTTCAGATTGTTTTGGTCATTCAAGACATTCTGTGCAGTAGAATAAAATAGAAATAACAGAAAATCTGACACTGACACACACAGAAGCCTATTTATGTATTCATTAATTCTAATTGCAGTCAATCACTCTCACAGTAACTCAGATCTGTCAAAAATCTATAATTTTGGGCATAGTTTATCAACTTAGATATTTTCATTTGATTTCTCATCTTATATATATTTATGTACTATTCCAGTCTTCCATAAATTGACTTCAGAGTTATAGCTGTCTTTATAGAACATGCCATTTTCTGTTTTTTAACTAAGCTAAAAAGTCACTTTTTCATCTTTGTTCACTGCCAGTTACCTTTATTTTGGCTGTTTATATTTTAGGATTTTGTAGAACAGAAGGTTGGAGCACTCAGGCTGCTTTTCCTCAGTTTTCTCACTTGTGCTATGGACACCCACTGAAAGAAGGTGAAGTATTTTTTTTCATAATTTTCATTGAATCCCAAGGCGAATAATATTAACACACCTTCTCAGTCTCTTTAATGAGCCTATGAAATGAATCCATGCTACTGATTTTGCTGAGCAAAGAAGCCTGGAGCAAAAGTTAAACATCATTTTCTGCAGCTGAGATTTTATTTTAAAAGGTTAGTGGGGAACCTTTCAGTACTTTACAAGATATTACCAGGAAAGTGGAATCAAGCTTTTCACAGTAGATCATGGTAGGAGGAAAAGAGTATAAAAAGAAACAAGAGAGGTTCTGACTGGACAAAAGAAAAAAAAAAAATTTTCCATGAGGACAGTCACTGTAAGAACAGTTTGGGCAACTGAAGGGCTGCACAATTTCCACCCCTGGAAGTTTTTTAAGGCCCAACCAGATAAAACCTTTAGCAATGTTACAATATGTGACAATACTATACAGATTCCTAAACGCCACTTAATCATAATGATAACAATCTTGATCAAGAATGAAATAAGAACAAGTCTAATTCAACAGGTAGCTTTGATCAACCTTGATTAATTCTCAGGACATTTCAAAGGCTTTTCAGAATTTCCAAAACTTGTACTTTTACACCAAGAGAACAGCAGAGCTGGAATTACACCTTAGACTAGAGTGTTGGTTGAAAGATTTACTTGCTGAAAATATTTTTGAGAAAATAAATTAACAAAACCAAAACCCACCCTTTTGACTGGGTCAGGCTTCAGTGGGATCTGAGAGGAGAGTTGTTGCAGCACGCTCCAAACTAGCCAGCTGCGAAAAGGTCTTTTACCACCACATACTAACATACTCTTCATGCTAGCCCCTCAGCTACCTTCTCCTAGTTTCCTTCTTAGCCAGGGCACATGCTCCCTTCTCTCTGCTTCTTCCTGCTGTCTCTTCACTGGCTGCCCAACCACTTCACAGAACCAGCCACAGCTGCACCTTGTCCACATCAGCCAACCCACGCCCTGAAGCCAGCCCACAGCTGTATGTTAGCAATGTTAATTAACCCGGCTTCATGCCTCTACAGAGAGTGAAATCAGATGTTTCTGCATTTGAAATTATGTGAGTTTGTTTATTCAATAGTATAAAAGCTGGAGCCTCTTACAGCAACTTTGGCCACCTCACCTGAGAGGGCATACCCTGTGTAGGGTCTCCTGATTGCTAGGACTGGCTCTCCAGATCTTTGCTGCAACAGGGGCTCCTCAGAGATTGCGGATTTTGATGGTGGTAACCTATGAGGGGCAATCAGTAATGTATCTTTCTTAATCACTGTAGCTAACCCTGAGTAGTAATGATTAGGTGCACTGCCTTGCTTATCTGTTTTATTGCTTGAATCGGGGTACCATATGCTAATCCTTATGTATGTGCATACTGCCTTATTTTCTGTATTAATTTGAAAGAAACAGTAAATCAAGGTTACTTCCTGTATTGGTGTCTGTGTGCTATCTATTGACCCCATCAACTGGCAAAACAGGAGGGTGTAAAGAAGAAGGAGCCATGCTCTTTTCAGTGGTGCCCAGTGACAGGACGAGGTAAAGGGCCCAACTGAAACAAAGGAGGTTCTGTCTGAACAACAGGAGACATTTTTACTATGAGGGTGCCTGTGCACTGGCACAAGTTTCCCAGGGAGGTTGTGGAGTTTCTGTCCTTGGAATATTCAAAAGCTCCAGCTCTCTGGGACATGGTCCCAGGCAACCAGCTCTAGGTAGCCCTGCTTGAGCAGGGGCTCCAACAAGATGAACTCCAGAGATGCCTACCAAGCTTAGCCATTTTGTGATTCTGTGATTCTATAGTTACAAATGTTGTACAGGAAATACAATAATTTAGAGAGAGAAAGATAGAGACTCCTCCACATGGGCACCAGCATCTTGTTCTTCCCCATTTTCCTGTTTACTACTTAAGGCAGCTTTTGTTAATGAGGGAATTGCTTTTGTGAATCCCATTCTTAAAAGTCCTGCTTGTCACCCTGTGTCATGTATCAAGGCTATAGATTCCACCACAGGATACGTATCTGAAAGTGCCTCTTTGAGATCTACTCTTTGGTTGATCACATTGTTTCTTTACATTTCTCACCCTTCTTTCAGTTTCGATATCTTTTAAGAAACCAGCACTTTGCCTTGACATTAACTGAAAATGTCTTTGCAGTAAGTCTCCTTTCTAATGTAACACATGGATTAAGTTATTTACATTTTATGTTAAACCTGACAGTTAACGAATGAGCAACATACCAATATGCCACTTCTGTTATTAATCCCAATGAGTAAATTAAAGGACAGGCTCTGACTATATGATTCTTGCTTCTGAAACCTTAATTTGTAGGTTTTCTTTCCATTAACTACTGTCACAAAACAAATTCTGTCATGATTTGGACCTATTAAATTATATTTTTAAACTAGATGTTCCAAGTAACTCATTAATATTTCCAAGCATCAGCCCATTTATCCTAGCACATACTGCTGCTCTTTCAAACTATTGTTTTATATCTCTGCCACTGAACATCTTGCTATTTTGGCAGTATTTCACTTTAAATATTTTTTTTTTAAGTCTAAAAACCTTGGGGAACTATTACAGCCAATTTCTACTTAACATAGTTAGGTTATGAGGAAACCTTATGTTAAGACATTGCAATTTAATTCCTCTTCATCACAGTCACTGAATAATCTTGTATTGTCATATCACTGAATGCTTTGGCAAAATATTTGACAATCTATTTGACATTATTGTCACACTACTGAATTATTACCAGCATGCATTTTAAAGCACGTATCTTACCAAATGTTGCCAAAAGGCAGAGACAGATGGTGAAAAACTGTTGCTGAACTGTGCCAATGAAATATATCTTTAAAGTCACAAACCTAATGATAACATCTGCTTTTATTCTTTCAAAAATATTTCCTATTGGAATTTATTTCTAAATTAATTTTGCTCAAGCTACAGCTGGTTTGGCACCTTTTTCTTTTATTTGGTTTGTAAACACAAAAGGTTCAGTTATCTAAAATTGTTTCTTTTAATTTTGTGGCAAAAAATGTAGATAAGAGGACACCAGAAACTAGTGACATTTCTGGATACAGAAGGACAACCCTGAGCCAGTGATTCAAGCCATTAATCTGACTAAAGAGAGCTCTATTCCATCATCAGTTTCTGCAGTGAGAATCACCTTCCTTGTCACCTTCTCAAGCTTCACCTTTATCCAGATGTTCAATGGGGTAACAGTGAAGTGAAAAATATTACCTTAGGAGTGAGGTATGAGCTCTTCACCTTTGTGTTTCTATAACTGTTCCAAAGGAAAACAACCCAAGGCCATTTTCCAAACAGGCTGTTAATTACACTGACTTAAAGTTACTTAATTATCTTATATTTCTTTGTTCAGCTGCTTTGTATGAAAGGAAATAAGGATTCACACATAGATAAGTCCAAGTTCTTGTCAGAATAATCAAAGTGGTAGTACAATAACACAAGACATTTATTAAAAAGCTGCAAAAATATTGGCTATCTTGATGTGGGAATTAGGGTAGGAGACCCGTTTTCTCTTGCCTCTCCTTCTAATTATAATATTCTTTTCACTCAGTTTTGATCCCTGTCATTATCACCATCACATTAGCAATAGTAATAAAACTAATTTGGTAAAAATAAAATAAGGATATGTGAGAAAAATATCATTATCATGAACCTGATTTTATTATCAGCAATGGTAGCTAGAGACAAAAGGGAGAAAACAATTCCAATTTTTTTTTTTCCAGTAAAAAGATTAAAAGGCATTATTCCAATTAATGCTTCAAAAGAAAAAAAAATTTCTGTGTGAAACAGCTTGTTACAATCTAACTACTTTTATTGTTTATTAAAAATATAATCAACACTGAAGCAAATACTTAAATGTTTGTTTCTTTGCTTGTTAAGTTATGAAAGAACTATCAAACAGAAGAGAGGAGTTTTGGCAAAACTTAAATAACTGTATTGTGATATCTCCAGAGATAGAAAAAAATAATAGAAAGATGGGTACTATGAAAGAAAAAAAAAACCAACAAAACAACAAAAAAACACCACCACCAACAACAACAACAACTAAAGTTTTGTAAGTTTTGGTTGTTAAGCAAATGGAGACCCTCTCCTGATCTTTCTATTTGCAGAAACAAGGTAAAACAATCCATAGAGGTTAAAGAAAAAAGAAGATTAAATAGGTACTTAGGATATTAAGAGTAGCCTTAGAGGCTCTTTTCATAACCTGCCATACATCGTTAGCATATATATGGTACAGAGGCAAAAATACAGACATAAAGACATTCTGTTCACCTCCACTTAATCAGTACTGTTGCCACAGAATACCTGCTTGCCTGTTCACCCCTGCAGTAGGAATTCATGTATATATGAGAACATAATGTGGTTGTCAAAATGACAACAATCTTATGTTTGGCACTTCAACATCTGAACAAAGAGCTAGTGGAAAATGTGTGAAATGTTAAAAAAAACCTCTTAGGATGTTAAAGTAAAACTCCCTCTGGACTTTAAAGAATAGCAGGGGGTCAGTAAAGAAAAAACACTGGTGTTGCAAGGCTTTTGAATACATATTAATAACATCAGACATGATCTGTTGACTTGAATTTGATATTACAGCATACATGCCAGCCAAATAATTTCCATTTTGCATTAAAATTTAATGAGGTACTTGCTGCAAAATAACAGGACATACTGCAAGGAGTTTTCTTAGCAGAGATACTGGTCCACATCCTAGCCAGGCATAAATTAAAATAGCTCAAATTTAGTCAATGGAAATCTGCCAATAATACCAATATTGCTTGCCCACCATCTTCATTTTATCATCCCCACCCTGTCTATAAGAAGAGGACACTTTTATTTGTTTTTAGTTTTTATTTTCCTTTAAATCTTTTTAGAGAAGATTTATAGAAGATTTTTCTCTGTATCTCTCCCAACTACTTTAATTCTGAGAGTTGGGATATATTCCCAGGACAGCTCTAAATTGCTTAAACAAATGTCAACTGCCAAAGTGCTTAACTTGGAGGCAAGGCTTCCAAGTGAAGAAAATCTGTAAAATAGGAAATATGGCTCAGCAGTTTTCTTATTGCTACAACACAAGCTTGTTAGAAGAAAGTCTCCATGCACCTGCTGTATGTCTTTTGCCAACTGTGAACTGTTATGGCAGGAAGAGTCATTATAACTTAGCTAAAATGATCATTGCTCTTTTGGGCCAATATAATACAGGCTAACATTAGCTCTTGGCAAGCAGCACACCTTGTCAGCTACTAAACCTCAGTAGGACAGTGGGAACTGGAAGGAAACAAACTTAGAATAATTTTGTTGCTGCATCTTTTGATGTCTCTCAGTAAGATACAAAAACTGTAGACGGTTACAGCTTCCATATTATTAATTCAATTCATTAATCACTTCCTGTTCTACAATAATAGGAAGTCTGTTTTTAAGTAATGACTTTTTTTATTTTCCTTCTTTCAAAGTACCTGTGCTTAAGTAGTTACTAAAGTGCTCTCTAGTCCTGGGCCAAATGTTTTTCTTGTGTATCTTCACTGGTACGGTACAAAATCTCCTTCTTATTGCAGGAGGAACGTCATCCAAGTAATTAAATACAGCACTTACGAAGGGATCACAAAATGAAATCTGCCATAGATCCCCTAGTACTACAGCAGGCTGTATTATCTCAGTGTATTACCATACTGTCAGGAACTGCGGTGATTTTTATACATTTGTTTCTGTGGACAAAGTGAACCGTAACACACAAGACTGGCTAGTAAAGGATTTCCATCCCTCCAGAAGATTAAGCTACTCCATTTTGATTATATACCACTGAAATGGAAGGAAAGGGATGGAAATTAATTGTAAAGGATGAGGCGAAAAGCACTGAAGGTACTGATACAATATCTTCCCATGGTTTGCATTTTTTCCTTCTAGTTGTCTACTTGGATGGCATGCAAAAACACAGGACACTGCTGCAGACATTACCATATGCATTAGTACTACTTTCACTTTATCTGCAACAAGGGGGTTTTTTGTGCCATGCTGCCTGTAGAGAACAAAGCTATCCAAATTCTTTCCTTATTTCTCTTAATCATTTTACTATATGAACACTTTACTTTGTCAATCTCCTGGAAATAGAACTCTCTCACTTATTTGGAAAACTCTCAGCCTATAATGGGCACTATGATAAATATGCTGTAATAGAAAGAAGAGCAAGAAATAAAAGAAGACACTGAAGGCTGTTATTAGAAGACTCAGCATTGCTACTTCTTCTGCGGTGAGTTTTGTCAATGAAAAATAATACATTGTTTTTCTCACCTTAACTCTTCAGCTTACATTTTTATAGCCTGTATAATATTCTGATAAATTTGAAATTGAATGGTCTGACTTACTGCTCCAGTGAAAATTATTTGTCCATTAGCATAAGCATACACAGATACAGAGGAATCTAGAAGCACTTCTTAGATCATTAATTCATTTGCACTCTTCCTCTGCTGAACTTGGACCCAGAATTGGGATGACAGCAACATGCACCATTTAAGCCAGAAGCGTAGTGTCTAAACGTGGCCCCTGTACTCTTAGTAGAATTACCTAACGAAGTCAGACAACTGAATTCAACTTGCTAGCAACTGGAATTCATTGTAAGCCTCTTTTTGCAGCCCTTATTTTTTTTCAGACCTTGCTCTGCATATGGTTGCTATATTATAAGCATCCCCCTACACACATGCACTAAACCTTTCCAGCTTTAGGCACATTTTATCTTCCTGGTTCCTCCCAGGCATTCATCCATCCTTTCTTTTACACCACTATAGAAACACAGGACAGCTACCTTGCTGTTACTTCTACAGTACCTTTTATTTGGATGAAAAGAGATGACTCTGGTCTTTAGGGCTGTCAAACTAAAACATTTCATAAGCAATACATTCAATCAAGAACTTTGTTTTTAATAAATTCCATCTTCTGAAGAATTTTTTTAGGCTTTGATCTACTCAATGTTAACTCACCAAGACTTAGAGAATTCTACTCATTACACAGAACTTCAATGGACTCTGGTGGTTTGATAGTCTAATTCTAAATTTCTTCTCATCTCAAAGAAGTCTGTCTTATTAAAGTATATCCAAAAGGTATCATGCACAAAAAAGAAAAAAAAAAGTTGATATTTTCAATGCAAAACTGATTAAGATGTAGATTTTTCCCTCTAAAGAAAGCTGCAGCTGTTTCCATGTCCTAGAACTGCACAAAATCTGTTCAATGTAGAAAATAAGGCTTCTGAGTGCTGTTTTCAGTTGATCTACATACAACAATTAAATAATTGGCTTTCTGGTAGATATCGATTCCCCTCAGAAAATTCATGTACCTCATTTGTTCCAGCAGTTTTTCCTACAAGCAGATGGATAAAATACAGAGGAAAAGAAGTGGGAAGTAAGGGTAAATATTTCCAGTTCTGCTTAGAATATCGTTGGACAGATGCTGCATGGTACAAAAATGCATTTTGAGATTTTTTTGGTAGCTGGGAAGCAATCAAACACTAGGGACGGTTTGGGGTCTTAAAGAATATGTTCCTTCAAACTCCTTATAAAGGGAACCAGATGTTTAGAGTAAATAAAGTGACTTGGCTGTAAACTCGTCCTAAATCCTTTGGCAGCTAATGCTGACTAGGAAATGGAAAGCCTGTGTATGTTATCAGTAAATATATGACCAGGAAATACATGAATCATTAGGAACCAGAAAGATTGTATGAAAAATGAAAAATTTAACTTCACAGTAATATTAATCACAGATGAAGGCTAAACTTTGTAAATAGTAACGTACCAGTTTCAGGTCAATGTTAAGAAAGTATCAGCATTTTCAGACCTAAGTAGGGTATGAATTTTGGACTCTGTCCCTGAGCTGGCTATCTAGTAAGTCTTGTTATTCCATGGGACATCTAGTCTTCTAGTTCTATGAAAAACTTCAGTGGAAACTGGACTTAAAGTGAAACACCCTCAAAAGCATCTTGGGAATGAATCTGTAACCCCTTACTGTCTGATCTAGGAAAACCAAGCCAAGAAAAAAAGAAAGAAAAAAAGAAAAAAATTCAGAAAAAGGGAAATTAGCAGGGTCCCACGTAAAAGCTGAGTATTGTCCATTAAGTGATACGAAGCTTTCTATCCTGTAAGAATTGTTAAGAGAGGAATCATGAACTGCACTAAATATGAAATTATTGCAAGGGATTCCCATAAGAATTACCTTAATGAAGCTGCTGTCTCATTATATACCCACTCATGCATCTTGTCTTTTTTTTCCATGTGCCTGGAACAAACTTTACTCTTATACAAAAGACTTTTTTTTCAGTCCTTACTCATTCTAATATACCTGTAAACTGTTTTTTTTTTCTCAATTTTTTTTTAATTGAATACATACACAAAAAGCTGTTAGTTCACCTACTATTTCAAGGTTTTAATTTTGCCAGTGATGGGTTATACTGAATGTCCTTAAACCTTGATCTGTGCTTAAGGTATACTTTTGTTCTTAGAGAACAATATGTCTCTTAGGTTTTATGTATTTGTTCTTCCTTGTTGGTTAAGAATATGTCTTTTACCAGAATACCATCTACAGAACCAGGATTCTAGCTCCCAGTTTCTTTGTGGTATTAGTAAAGATTAAATATTTTACTATGCTCTTCTCCACAGAATTTAAAGCAAGAGAAGTATCCTGATAGTATGTATCAACAAAATGTGTTATGAGAAAATTCCTAATATAGGACACACTCAAAAATAAAACAGAAAAAATGAGCAACAAAGAGAATTCCACTTTGTTTTTTAAATGGACTGTGAAGATCAGAACTAATATTAATGGATCTACATTTTGTGGCAAAAGGAGTCCTATCTGAGGGAAATCAGCCAAAATTAAGTCTGTAATTTCATAGTTTTATCTATGATTCAGTAAAGTATTATGTTACCCTAGTTCTCTGATCCTGGGACTGATTATCAGGTTTGTTCTGTAACCACCAACAAGAAATAAAAATCACCTGGTAAAATTTAGAGTGTGTTACTGATCTCAGAATTGCCCTGCTAAAGCACATAGTTTGTATTGCTTTTTAGCAAGAGGCAGTTCAATAACTCAGTAACTTGATATCTCGAAGATGTTTCAGGGAAGCATCATTGCATGAGATCTTCATATTATACCTTGTAGATTGCCTTATGTTCACTGTTGCAGATAAAATATTGGTTTAATTGGATCTTCAATACAATACATCTATGTCATGATGTCTCACAGATACATAGGTGCACCCACAGTTCAAACATTAACCATGTCTTTACAAAACATAAAACTTGATGTTCTTCTTAACAGCATTAATAGCTCTCTCCCATTTATATTTTAAAATGGGATTAAAATTTATTTCAAGAATATTTAATTTATACAGGACAAAGTGTATGGTAGTAGGCTAACATGTAAAACAGCTATGCTATCAAAAGCTTTTTGAAGAGCCTGACTTTATGAATGACTTGGTACAAAACAATTCAACCTCCAGGTCAAGTCCGATTTTCAAGCATGTTTTTTTCTAAGGATATTCCCCCCAAACCCACCTTCAGGCTCTAGATCCTTTTAACCAAAACCTGCCCTACCTTCTTTTACACACTGCCTATCTTTTCTAACTTTCCAGAAGTCCTCAGTTAGAATTCAGCATGGGGTAAGATGGTATCAGCGGCATTTAGTTAAAGGGGAAAAGGATGAGAAACCAGCTGCCATTATTAAAAAGCTAACCAACCAAAATATAGTAATGACCATTGATTCAGACCTCAAATCATTGTCCTAAAGAGATGGGTAAGGGAGGTAATAGTTGAAGAAAAAAAGGGTTGGAGGATAGTGTTACCACTAAAGAACCATATACTGTCTGTGACTCTGCAATTAGGATAATACAAGTTGCATGCAGTGCACCTACTCAGTGCTTGTAGCCATAAAATCCTGTAATATCATGGTAACAAAAAATTAGCTTTGTAACAGTCTATGTACCTTGCTCCTCTTGCCTTTGCCATGAAAACCCTCTTCCAAAAGATGAATAAATGCTTTTAATTAAAATACGGTCTAATGTCTCCACCTACAGACCTGCCTCCCTGAAAAACAGCTATTCTGTATAGCTGAGTGGTTTTCTTCTTTGGAAAAACTACTTCTAAATTAACATATTCATATCTGCCACAAACTGAGAATAAATAATGGAATATTCATAATTATACTTGCTTGAAAACACCTTACAAATTATGGGTTTCATTATGAGCAGGAGAAGCAGTACAGGCCACTACCTTCTATATTGCACCTTCCCATGGAAGAAAACAAAAAGTGTGACAAGAATTGCTACCTGTCTTCTCTAAGGCAGACCTCTTAGCAACTGGGCACATACTGGTGATATTTCATGTATGATAAACTGAAGTATTTTAAGGGTGAATGACGTTTTAAAAAGCAATAGGGAAGTGGAACATGGTGTTTCAGATCTTGACTCAGCAAGAGTTCTTGTGCTTAACTTCATACTTGAATTACAAGCATAAACCAAATAACAGTCCTTTTACCTGACATGAGGTTATTGTTCCAATTCTTTTGGAAATAAAGAACGGAAAAGACAATCCCATATACTTCTTAGTATTTCTTACATTGCTGTTTCTAAATGTTCTTGTGGTTTTGATTTCCAGCTCAATCAAATACAATCACAGTTAATAAAAAAAGGTGACCTCTGTACCACAAGAAAGCCAGGGCCAGAATCATCAGGTTTTAAGTAAAAATTTATTGCTTCTTTAAAACATCTTTCACCTTCTGTATCATGAGAAAGCCTCCTATAAGCAACATCTCAAGTGAGTACTGTCATAACACGCCCTATAAGAACTGGGAATATAAACATACAGAAGTGATAACAAAATGAGTTATAATTACAGTTTAATACTATAATTACACCTATAAAACTGTCTATCCCACAAAGGATAAACTAACAATAAATTTTGCTTAAATTTTGTTTTATTTATAAGCTGGTTCCTCTTTCATCAGAATTTTTCCAGATAAAATATATCAACTGGTGAATGGGGACATTAAAATATATATTCTCCTAATGATAGGACATTACAGATTACTATGCAATACAATAATAAAACTTTATACTACTTGGATGTAATGTCAAACTGATTTCTTGCCAAACTAATGTCACTGATTTTCTGTTTGTGGAATATTCACCAAACAGAGACTTAAATAAGCAAAAATTATTTGATACAGGGCTGATATGTCGACCTAGCTTTTTAGGGGTAAAAAAGGACTACCTTCCAGGATTTAGGCAGAGATGACTTTGTACCTGGACCAAGTCTATAACTTTTTTTTTAACAGCTAAGTATAAAAGCAAAAATAAATGCAAAATCACAATCAGTCTGAAGAAACTGCAGCAGTGGTATCTACCTTTAGCTAGATTTCTGCATGGTGCTTTACAGTTAAATCTGAATTTGATTAAAAAAAAAAAAAAAAAAGGATAGCATATTATCTTGTTTTGCTTTATTATGTGGGAAAATGAGAAATCCAGCAAAAATCTCACTATAAACAGTGACTTCCTAGCAAGTGTATGTAGAAGTATGCTCACGTACATACACACATACACATAGACACTGACACACACAGAAGAAAATTATTTTACCTTTGAGAACAGAAATAATTATCTGTAACATATTGAGAATTTTTATAATGATACAGGTTTCTTAAACAGCTGGAGAATTAATGAGATCCCATGCAACCAACCAGTTTTCCAGTAGAAATGGTGCCACTGTTGGTAATGGAAACTAGGTCTATGAAACAGCAAAATACTAATGGCATTCTGGGTTAATTCACATGGCAACCACATCATCAATGTTAAAGTACTTTTTTCTGACAGGATTTCTGGTTGTCTGAGTGCTTTGGTTCCCTCTTTCTGATCTGACTCTGTGTCAGTAGAATTGTTTGGCATGATGAGTTTTTTCTTTGGTTTGTTGGGGGGTTTGTGTGTGTCTGTGGTGTTGTTTGTTTTTTTTTTAAAAATAAAAAATGGTATTAAAAATCTATCCTGATCTTCTTAACAGTGATAAGAGCTTTGCCAAAGCAAGACAGGAAATATGAGGTAACATCTATTATGAAGATTGCATTCATGAAAGCTGCCAGGTGAGAGCTCCACAGCTGGTATTCCAGAAATGAGGCATGGCACAAGCTAACGCCACAAATGTAGAAAACATTCATCTCCCATGTCACACTGAAAATCCAATTCAAGGGCCTTCAGAATTTAATATGGTTGGTATTTGATCACTGAGCCAAGGAAGGAATCAGTCATATTAGTCTTCCCCCTTTACACTTGCCTTCATACTCCCCAGGGTGGGGTAGCTGCATTCTTCTCTTTTCCTATAAGCTCAATAATCTTCAAATGTTCTTGGCCTAAACTCTTGCTAAATTTCTTACAGTCAAACCTGCAATTGACATAAAAATTACAATATAAAAAATATAGCTTCAAATCATATGACCCATGGATTAAAGCCCTGGAAATAAATTTTAGGGAACAGAACTAATACAGTTTTATGTTATCTGCTAAATATTAATATTTTTCCACACAGTTGAATAATATGATGCCCTTAATATCACTTTTACCAGGTTGTTTCAGTCACTCACAGCCACAGTTTCCAATTTTATACATATATTGGATAATAACTTCAAAATAAGGAGAGCAACAGGCAAAATGAGATTTCCTTTAAACCAATCATGATATAAAACCAACTATTGGATACTTTCAGTCCCCAACTAAATGGGTAGATAAAATTTATTTTCGTTCAAACACAAAACCAACATTAAGACAGTCATTTAAGAGAGAAATTAGAGAAAAGGATATCTGGAATTTTCATTATCTTCCCAGTTTTGGCCAATAGTTTTGGCATCCTTGGAAATGGTACTTTTAAAATCTTTGTTTTCTTTCTTTTATTGCTCAGAGGCGATGAATAACATCATGTTTGGGGGGAAAAAAAAAAAAAAAAGTATTCTTACTGAGACAGTCAGATTTATTCCATAATGTCACAGACCTATTTAGGGTTAACAGGAATCTGGTGAGTTATTTTATGCACATCTCAAAACTTTAATTGCATCATTCATCATTCAAAAGCTGAAGCTGGCAGGAAGGTATCAACATTAAGAGAATATGCAGTTTCCCAGAGGGATTTTATTATCCAACATCATGGAACACCTGCCACACAGCGGCGGCTGTCACCACAAGCATCTCTGAGCAACACAACAACAAGTTTGCTAAGGGCAGAGAGAAATTTCCTTGTATTAGGTGCAGATTTGTTGTAGAGAACAAGTGCTGCGCTAAACTTATGAAAGCTTGCCTCAGAAGAAAAGCTATTATGAAACATAAAACTGAGGCTTTAAATCATAGTTATTAGTTTAAGTAAGCATGCTTTTAAAGGAATGTATTAATGGGAACAAGAGAAATGAAAGAAAGAAAGAAAAAGAAAGAAAGAAAGAACGAAAGAAAGAAAGAAAGAAGAGAAAGAAAGCAGTGATATTCCACATACGCTTTAAATAAGCTGAAGTTTTCTGACCATCAGGTAGTAATGTAATAATACTCTTGCTTTGGTAGTTTTTATAACCTCAGATTGTAGCAAGGGGAGGCAGTAAGGAATATAGGTCATACACAATTTGTACAGAAGTTTACAGAATCTATAATATAAACTCAATCCCACAAACACAGCCTTGTTCAGATGAATGGCTTTGCTGGAGTAAGTGGGTTTACAGCTCAGAGATAAAAGATTCTTTATAGCCTTGGTGAATATGAAACTCAGCAGTAAAAACAACACAAATCATACAAAAGAAAAAGAAAAAATAAACCATGGTTATAGTAAAATTCTCTCTCTTGATTTCTGTCTTCTCCTTCTGTTTTTTATGCATATGACATACTTTTATATGTGAAAAAAATTGTTAAAGAACCACTGAGTTAATTTTTACTTTTTAACTGGTACTGATAGCAGCCATGGAGTCAATAGTTATCATCTGATGCAAAAATCACAAAGCAGGGTTTTCAAGCCAATTCTTTATTCTCTCTTCTCTTTAATAAAAATCTGTAACATTTTCCCCCTCCTCACTCAGTTGTTTTTTTCCCAAACTGAAGAGTCCTTGCCTACTTAATGATATGGTGGCATTAGGAGGTAGTACACTGGGAGCAGATGTGAAGAGCAAAACATTTAATGCCTAGAGCCTGACATCCTCACTAAATGTGTTTAGTGATCTTTTACTTTGGACCATTGCAGAACTGCTTCAGGGACTGAGAACTCAAAGCTTAGTGGAAAACTTCCAGTGTACTTTATCTGAAGGAAATCCAGCTTGTGATTTCCCAGATTACTCAGCAACTGAAAAAGTGAATGGCAAATGGAAACAATCTGAAGATTCACTAAAGCACACTTCCAATTCAAGCTATAGTGCCAATGTAGTTGACATCCTGAGTCATCCTTTCCATCAAAAGTATGTCATACTTTTTGATCATTCTTGATGTTCCTTTGAAAAGTTTTCCAGTGGTGCTACACCCTTTTTGAGATCAGACAGACCTGAACCTCCAAAATATTCAAAGACACTGGCAAAACAGTGGAAAACAGTGGCACACTGATATTTCTGAGTCAGCTCTGTCCCTTTTCTAATAGTTTGCACCATTCAGTTTTCCTTGCTGACTAATTACTAGAGTGTGGTATTTGAAATTGTATTCAGACTTTCTGAGTAAACCCCACACTCAATGGCTAGTGTAATGAATTCTGAATTATTGTAAACCTATGCTCCTAACATCAGAGAAAAGTAATTTATAAATAGTTATATGTGGAAGAGGTGTCAGACTCATTTTATCTCCATTGTTAGCTGATCTTGAAAAAAAATAACAAAACCAAATTTAACCCTACCCAATTTATTTTAATGATATTAATTTCAAGTGATCTACACCTACAGCAATTTGTAAATGAAGTCTATAACTATATGACCACAAATCCATTTTTAATACTAAAAAAGCTTCTTAGATATACATTGATATACATTCCTATAACCAATTTGAATTCTTTTCACTGAAAAAAAAATGTAATTAAAATCTGTTGAAAGACACATGACTCTCAAATGCAGCAACAGAAACGTATCAACCTCCTTCAATATCAACTCTATCCTAAAACAGCCTCCCTGTTTAGTAACAGAAATTATTACCTCCCAGATGTTAGCATGTTTCCTTCAATATCAAATTTCTATTTTTATTCTAAGAGAGAAATCAGATTTACATTTTAACACCTGTACTGTACCACAAGTTTTGCGACTTAAAATCAGCTACACCAGTAACACCAGCTTCCAGACCCAGTGAGCAGAGTTCAGCAGTCCCAAGACCTCAGGGGACCGCAAAGTTCACCCAGTTTAGTGAAATTTGCCATAGGACTTGAAGTCTCAGGGAATATTGCTTCATTCGAGAAAACAAACATTAAGGACATTCAACCAAAACATGACTAGGAGCCCAGTTGTTTGGTTTTATAAAGTCTTAAAAAAACAAGCAATGGTTATGTGATTTTTTTCTACTCATCGTAACAACTATACCCTTAACATTTTGTAATACTATTCTGGGTTCCATTTCTGTGTCAGCCCCAGTAGCTGCAACACCACACCTAAGGATGCACTATTACTTATTTTAGCATTATAGTTCTGCATGAAAAACAAAGATGGAATGAAACTAAATCTTCTCTAAGTTAAAAGTAAAGCTAAGGAAAAAAACAAACCAGGCCACAATCTTCATGGCAAAATGATGGAACATTGTCTAGAACCTATGCATGCCTCATCTTTCCATGTATGCATGTCTCTCATAAAAGTATCTTCTCGGCAAACAGTGGAACCTCTTTCAGTGTGGTGTCTGGTATTCCACAAATCATCCAGTAAAGGGTGTCCACTGAGACACTTCAGTTTATGGATAGTGTGGTACACAAACAGATCTGAGTCAGGAATATGGAGAGCACTACATTTGTGAGCACTACATTTTTTCAGTGCCCACCAACTAACTGCCTTTCAAATTATCAGAAAACCACAGAGTCAGTGGTTTTAATATTCTTTAAAACTAATGTGTGAGAGCTCTGAGTAGGTGAAAAAAAACACCAAAACAAAAGCCTAACTGTCAAGGTTCTTTTTTTATTTATTTTGCTTTTCAGAGTTCTTTAACCAGCTTGCTTAGAGACTCAGAGAAATGGAAAATATGAAAAGTGTCAAAGGAAAAGAAAGTCGTTAAAGTCAAGTACTATGTTAAGTCTAGAAAGTTTGAAATCTACATAAAATAATACCCACGAGATACTTTCCGTATTAAAAAATATTCTCAAGATTCCCAAGGTATCTTTTCCTTAGCTTATTTTCAACAGTATCCATTCTTGCTGAACGGCCAAACAGTGGTCGACCTACAATACTCAGGACTTAATATAGCACTGGTAGGTGAATAAAAATCTATAGCACATGCAATAGACATTTAATTTCTCTAGTACCATCTAAAGAGAGTAGGAGTCTCTACTGATTGCAATGAGCTTTGGTATAGTTTTTGAAGATGATCACTTTACAACAGAAAAATACAAATCATGTTTCTATGCATATTACTGATAGCATCATCTAAACTTCTAATGTAAATGGATAAAAGACCAGAGCTTCTGACTCCACTAAGTATTTGCATATGTCACAATTACTTCCAGCCCAAGTGTTCTAAAAGATATTGCTCACCAGCTTGCATGCAGTTATTAATTATGCACCATGAATATATAGTTGTTTAGATGTTTTGTAAAGACTTTTTTGTATAGTGCTTGAAAGTCTGCAGCACAGAAATGGAAACTGAAAACACTTGCAAGTTTACACTTAATAGTCCCATGGTTCTTCAAAGCATGACATTTTAAAAATTCTGAGAGTTACTTAAAAAAAAAAAAAAAAAAAAAGAGAGAGGTGTTTAATCCAATTATTGTTACTGAGATTACAGAATGTGCCTCTTTCCCTTCCACACGATTTAGCACACAGAAAAAAGAATTGCAGAGAATGAAAAAAATGACAGCACAGTGGTTCTGAAGATTATTTGATCAATTCACTTCCTGTGTTTGTAAAAGTCACTGAGCTCAAGACTCGCAAAAGCCTTCTGCAGAAAAAAGCTGGAATAATTTTTTTAATTATGGAGCTGGTGACAGTCAACACATTACTCAGTAAGCCGACAAATCCTTATGACAGTGTACGTCACAGATCCTTAAAACTCTTTATCATAAATGAGATGCACTTTTTTATTTTGAGAAAATTTGAATACATGCTAATTTAATTCTACTCAGGTTTTCCAGTATAGAGATCTACCTTACTGAATAAAATACAGGCACCTCCAACTGCATAAAAATACCAGATTTTTGAAGTAATATGCTGTGTGGCATTTTTATTGCTGAAACTGCAGCTCCAAGGGATTAAAATATGAACACTGATTACTTTAGGTTGCTTTCCAGTGATTTTTACACATCCAAATGTGAAAATCTGCATTTAAACATACACAAAATAATTCATCAACTTTTCAAAGGAAATATTTTTTTGTTTGGTTTTGTCCATATGTACACAATTGTGTAACATGCTAACAGGACGGAACAGTTTAATACTGCTAATAATTTTGTGTCTTTACATAACTAATGAATTATTTTGTTATACCTATACATGGAGTGAATCTTTTCCTTTATCTTTTTTATGATTTCTCTTCAAAAGCTCTTCAAAAGGATTCAACATCATCAGGCTTTCCTAAGATGAAAACTGGGAGTTAACAGTACCTCCCTTGGATGGGGTAAAAACTAGTATTCCCTATTCTTCTAACAGAAGCAGAAAAATTGCATCATGGTATTTATACGCTCCCAGATGAATCCTACCTTACATTTCTGCATAATACTGAGCAGTACTATGTGGATGCACCAGCCTACCGAGAGCCTGTGAAGGTAGTTCTACTGTGGCTTTATGCTTCTTTGTATATAGTCAGAGTAAGTTTGCATTGCTGGTAGAACTCAAAGCATGAGGCATCCATAAGTGAAGGTGTATAATCCAGCCTCACAAAATTCAGAGACCACTTTCACCCAGAAGCTTTTTATGATAGGCTAACATTTTATCTGGTCTTCTAAAAGAATGAATAGAAGTAGGTAGTGAAGTTGTGTTCTGTTCTGCTTCCTTTCCAGATACACAATCTGATATGCCAGTAAATTTCCCAAACAAAACATACTGTTTGAGTCTGGTCTAGGCTTTTGGTTTGGTTAGCTCATCTCTTTCTTGATCTAAATTTTCTGTACTTCAGAAGTTACAATATTTGAGGAAAAAGCAAAATTTTACTTGAAAATAAACCCATTTTCTTGTATGATTTTTACAGAATGGAGTACCCTGGGTGTCCAAAGGCTCTAATCAGCTTTGCTGTCTACCACTCAATTAAATGACAGTTAAAATTAAGCTTCATTAAAGACATATAATTAAAAAATCCTTTACACACAAGTTCCCAAGAAGGTGTTTGTTATTGTGACTACATAATCCTATACCTACATATCCCATGTCATTCCCAATTTACTTTTTATGCTTATTCTTGATTAAAGCTACCATTTATCTTTTTGTTTAGAAAAATAAGTGGGTATTCACTCTGATTTTAGAGCATCTTTGATATCAAGATGTTGTTTTGAAGGTAAGAAGTGGGGCTTTTTCTTAATGTGAAAAACACTCATCTTACAGGTCATTTCTAAACTAATCCACTGCCTGAAGCTCATTCTAAAAGAAAATTGCCTTCTTAACAAAGATCTCTTCTGGTTACAAATACTTAGGTTGATATCCCTTAGTAGTACTGCTTAACAACCCAGAAGAAAAATAGTAATTTCTTAAATAGGCAAGCAGTACTATGAAAACATCCAATACAATTATACTAGATCCTTAATGGAAAGAGAGAAGGAAACAAGAAGGAAAAGTCCACAGTGATATGGGCCTCCATCAGCCGCCACAGACTTACAAAGCAATATGCTTACAATAATATTTTTTCTATTTAATTCAAATTAAATAAATGCATATCACTCAGGTATCTGGATAATCTCAGTTTTTAAAGATAAAAGTATAATATTCTCTTCAGGAAAAAGTACAGGCAATAATGACTTCACTGAATCTTGCACCTGTATAAATTCCAGTCTTCTGAGCATGAAATCAGGCTTCTTGCAAAATCCTTCACCTTTTCTTTTAGAAAGTATGCTAACAATGTATTTCAGTGTAAATAAAAATACATAAACAAGAAGATGCTTAGGTGAACTGAAAAGACCAAATGTATATTCCAATGTAAATGTTCTTGGTGAATTACTAGAATAATTAAATCAGTCTTTATTTTTACTTTCTTTAATAAGGTAGGAAAATTCTTTCTAAGCTGGAGAAACAAACAGCCAATTAGTGATCAAACACTTGTTTTCATATCTAAAGCAAATATCTTTTTAATAGAATATTTTCCTACCCTATTTTTATAAGTATCCCACTTTAGTCACCACATCTTGAAACAGAATATGAAATTATATTTGTGGGCAAACTATCGTATTTTTCTGGTTCATTTTCAGGATCTGCAGTATTTACATATGACCTTTCCATTTTTATTAACAGTTTATTGGATTTTTGCATTCCAGCCAGCAGAAGAGAACAGTAATTTACACAGAGATTTGACAGTTACACACACTGCTATAAACTTCAGTCCATTAACTTATTTCTCATGCAACCTTTACCTGACTCTACCCAAACACCCAAATAAGCAGTATATCTTGGTTTTTTTTATGTTAAAAAGCCCTCATCATAAGGTCCTTTTATATAACATCGAGTGGAAGGAAAAGCTCTGCACAACCTTTTTATCACAGGTTTCTCTGGCTCTTAGTACATATTGATCTCAATTTAAATGTTATGATTCAAGATCAAGTTATTTATATTCTGTTATGGTTTGTGTCTTGCCTTAGCACAACATGGCAATATTTTTATTCTTCTTTAAAATACAGGTGGTTACACTGATTGAGCTATTATACGGATAGTTAAGGTACGACATGCAATCAAAGAGATGTATATTCTTGCATGTGAACTTTTGTCAGATGTTACACAAACAGGAAGGGCAGCAAAGAAATTCTAGTGTGGTCACTTTGCATATGCCAAGGCTTTCTGCAGGATTTTCTGACTTCATCTTTACAACATGGAAATCTTTCAGCAACTATTTCCTATAGCTAAGTTATCTCTGGTGCAGGATGAGATCTTGTGCAAGTCACCCATGACTTTCATTTTTCCCATTTGTATAAAGTTTCCTCACAATGTGCTTAAAAAACTTCAGGATAGCAGCTCTCACAGAAGTGCTACTTACAGAGACTGAAAGATTTTCTTAGCATTTTACAGATCCAAAATAATATGATGTTTTAAAGGGGCGTAATTCTTGATAGACTTCATTAGGTAGGATTTTCCCCTGATTTTCTTACATCAAAATATCTCCCTTAGCAATTCTAAATCCGTATCTTATAAGGAAAAGTTGCATCATGAAGATCATTTTGTCAGACTCCTGGATAGCAAACCCTGGTTATATACCCAATAATTTGGGATGGCCATAATTACCAGTTTAAACTGTGATTGGCATCTCTTTTAAAAAAGAAAATCCCATTTAATTACAAAAATACTAAGACGTCAAGAATACTCCATCTCCCAAGAAAAAATGTAAATCGTGTTTTACTTTTACTGTAATTTGTGTTGATTCCTAACCACCATAGTCACTTCAGCTTGGTCTCCTCAGTCAAAATCAAAATACCTCTTCTCTTGGACATAGGTTTAAAATATAACTGACCTACTCTTTCCTGAGTAACCTAAACAGTAGAGGTTTTAAACAAAATAGAACAGAAAAATACTGCTGGCATTACTGGATCAGAAATCATTCATAAATAACTTTTATATACTTTCCAGGTTTTGCAACCATTTTCCTGTAGAAAAAGAGAAGCCTGATTCAGTGCTGATTCTGCAGACAGTTAGCTAACAGAAGAGGTCCAGCAGAGCAGGATTCAACTCCTGGATCTGCTTTTACTTTCACTTTTTCACTTACTTTTGCTAGCCATTCATTCAGAATTAGGTTTTCATTGATAATATGAAGCCAGTGGTTTTGTCCTCTTTTTTGCCTGAATTTTTTCTTACCATTTTGTTTTAAAGGTGACATTTTACAGAACTTAATGAAGGCACTCCGATCCTGATTAAATATAAATAATTTTATGGTAATTTTTAAAAGAATCACTGTAGACATGCTGCTGAGCAGACAACCATTTTCCTTGCTTCTTAGCTCTTGAATGCCAGGGAATTAATTTGTTGATAGTTTATTAGAGAAAACTGAATTTTAATACTTCTAAAAATATATTTTAGTTTAATAAAACAGCTGATTTAGAGGGTAAAAAATACATTTGTTTTTTTAGTTTACTTTATATTCACCCACTGAAGAAACACATCCAACCACAGCTATAAGTTCATTGCTGGGGTACTGATGGGCTCTCCTGCTATATTTAATACTGCTCCGTCAGTCACTATGTCATGCTGCTCACACAGTTTTCAGATCAATGAAAAATGGGTAGGATCCCTAACGTGTTAAAAATGGTTTCATTCCCGTTCTCAAAAATCATGCCGATTTTATCTTTGTTTTTCCAGTACACTTCTGCTTATTTCTGAAATTATTATTAATATGTTCTTTCCAGTGAGAAAATCAGAATGAGCAGGAAAACCTGATTTATCCTCTCCTGTAAATCACCAGTTCCTGGAACTACATCCACGTTTATGTTCACTTATGATAAAGTGTACTAGAAATCCCCCTATTAACCTTTCACTCTATTGCAGCTATTATATTGCTAGAAGAGGCAAGAGGATCAGATAAATCAGAACATGTGTCTAATGCACTGCAGAAATACCTTTTCTGGAGAGAAGCATGATGGATTAGCTGTGGTAATGCAGTTGCTGAAAACCAGGCTAAGATGGCCCTAGTTCCTTCCTCAGCTACAGAGAAACTAATTTCTAAGACAAATACCAGAAAAATTATTGAGCTGCTGGAGCCTGTACTGTTACCTCTCAAAAATACAACACCTGCCCCCCATTTTAATTGTTGTATCAGATATTATTTTTACCAGCAGCATTTTGAAGCTTCGAAATAATATATTTATTAATTTCATATCCATTTCTTGAAGGCCTTTACATACCATGATGTAAAGAGTTAGAAACTTTTGTTAGGAAACCTGCTCAGCAATGATAATCTTGAAGTTTTACCTGGGCCACTGTAAGGGGGAACAGTCTTGGAGGAGCATGAACAGTGAGGTCTGGCAGGGCATGTGGGGCTCTGACAGCTACATTTAACAAACAGGCTCTAATGGTTAGAAATCATTATTATTTGCTCAATAAAATTAATAGATATCCAGAATGAGCTACTGTCCACCATACTAAAATGCTTGGACAATCCAAATTTGGAGCTGTAAATGACAAGGCTTAATAAGACCATGCCAGAAGAAATCAGCTAAAATTACTACATAGACATACCAGCTTTTCTGTAGAACAGGTGTTTGAATTGCTTGTACAAAAGCAAAATAACTTTAGGGAACTGTCCAAGCTTTGCTAAACCATAAGCACGTACTACTGCTTTGTTCTCAAAAATTACAGAAAAGATTTACCATCTCATGATACATGTCACGTTAGCTGGGGAAAATAATACCATTTCACCTATAAAATCCTGTGGTCACCTTCCAACTACATTAATTTCTAATTCTTCTTAATTCATTATTCTTATTTACTCAGTTGTTCAGCTACCCAGTTTGTAGAAGTACTTCTCTACTTGCATGACTCTTCCTGCCTAAAAACTCACTTTAAATAATACCGTTGTTTTCCAAAGGAATTACTCTGCCAATGTGACAGAAAATGGCTTGCTCTCTTTCAGTCTCTGCTACCACTAAGCATTATGGGGAGAGTCCAAAAGTTAATGCATATATGGGGCTGGGCTTTCATGGGTAGAAAACAAGGATTAAGTGAACATAAATAACCTGAGCTACGCACAAAGTGGCTGGGCTTTCATGGGTAGAAAGCAAGGATTAAGTGAACAGAAATAACCTGAGCTACGCTCATAGTAGCAACTTTTTTTCTCCCCTCATTACCACTTTGGCAGCATTCATTTAAAAACTGAAGAAGCATTTCTTAGTCTTTACTATATACCTAGGGAGTTTTGCAGTAAAAAAGAGAGAGAAAAAAAAATCCCCAACTAAAATTAATTGAATGAAGGAAAAAATTATGTAGAAATGTCTAGCTTTAGACATTTTACCAAATGCAAAAAGGACTTCCATCTCTATTAAAAAAAAAAAAAAAAAAAAAAAGCAAAAAACAACCCAAAACATAACAAAACAAATCAACCTAAAAATATTCTGTTATCAGTTATACCTCTACGGAAATTGTTAGAACAAGGTAAAGATATTTTGCCTATAACAAAATATATAGAAAATTTGGGGACGTGAGGAAGGGAAAATAAAAAATCTTGGTTTATAATTTAAGAGATAACTATGCCTCCATATGCAGAAGCTTACCATTGCTCACAGTCTTGGGGAAAAAAATGTGTGGGTTGGCTACTGTTTTCAGGCAGACTTCATAAACTACACAGGAACAGAGGGACTTTGCATTCTTTGCAATCATAAAGGATACCCTTGTGTATGCACATGCACACACACACACATACTCTGTACACACAATCAAGAACTGAAGGAAAATTCTATAAAATCTATACTCAGTCAAATGTATAGGAAGTATTTTTTATATACCTCTTACGTATACAGTAGAATAGAAAATAAAAACGTTCTTTCTTGAGAATCCAAATGGAAGCAGGCTGTTCATTAAACAAACAAATGTGTAAAAAGAATCCAACTGACAGCCTATTTTTAATAGTTCATTATTGTACCTCTGAATAAGGGTACTGATTTCAGAATCTAAGATGTAGGCACGACAGGCAAAGGCAAACACTATTGGAAACACCATAATGACCCCTGCTACTACCCTAAATGTCTGGAGGCTTATCTTTCCCTTCTTAGCTGCAAGTAAGTGTTACCACTCATTTCTCAAAAAGAAACCTATCCCCTTTATTTAATAAGGTATATGATGAGAATCACAAAATGGAGTATTGCTGCAATAAGAGAAGGCACGGTAAGAAATGGGAAAGTCTAACGATGTTAAACCAACTGTATACACCAGGGCCTATCAAAATAGGGCCTCAAGAAATTCCCATTAAAAAAAATAAACAAGTTAGGTTGTCACAGGAGTGAAAACTAACTTTTGCAGCAATGAATGAATATTCACTTGGGCTTTGCAGCCTTCAGAGAAGCTGAGGACTAATCTTCATCTCGCTTTAAATCTAAGCTTAAAGAGAAGCTTTGAACATTGAGTTTGCCTTGTAGGTTTTTTTTATTTGATATTTTTGTATTTTGCTATTAATGAATAAATCTCTGCTACCTGTGATGAGCTTAAAATGGAGCCCACTAATACTAACTAACCATCTTTATTAACTATGCAAGACACTGAGAAAGAATATAATTTTCAAAGCTATTCTGTCTTCTGTGAAAATGTGACTAACAGCACAGGTAAAATTGGTAAACTCGAGTCACATAACAGAATTCTGTATGCTGATGTAGTATCACCTGAATTTCAGCCAGCTAGTGAAGCCTGTCTCAGACAGAAGTCATCAAGTAAACACAGAAAAGTTAAAATGATCACCAGAGGGAACTGACTATGTTGGATGTGAGTTGAAAGAAATTCCACATACATTCATGGCAAGATGTCTGTTTCACAAAGCAAATTACACACCAGCACTAGAAGCACCGACTGCCTTGGGAAAGCACAAAACAGTGCACGATGGAAAGGGGAACAGAACATTGACAATTGCCATCAGAATTAATGTAGGAAAGAAGTGCAGACTAAGAAACAAGGAAATAGACTGCCCAAATTGCATATGCTGAGACTCTGAGAAGAATCTAGATAAATATTGGCTTCAAAATGGCAGAGGCTTGCTAGTATATTTTTCTAAACTAATCATCTTTTTAAAAAGTTGAAAAAAATAGTTAAAAGCTCAAAATACCACCTACATTAAAAATAAAACTACCCACTGCAAGACAACTGCTAGGTAATATTTATTAAATCCCAGGTAATTCTCTACAAGGACCAATAAATGGAGATGATTTCATAAGTGCTCTGCAAAACAGAAAATACTGTTAAGACTGATACTTCTTCAAAGTCTGATTTCATTTTATGTATATTCAAGATCTCTATTTTCTGCACTGTATGAATGAGCCAGATTGACAAAAAAACCCCAAACAAAATACATGTAGCTGCTTCTGAAATCCAGTATAGATTATAAAGAAAATGTAAAATATAACTAATCAAAGGATTAAGCATTAAGGAAGATGGCAAAACTAATACATAAAGCTTGTAACAGCATATGGAATTTGGGATTAATGATTAAGTTAAATGGCTACAGGTGCCTTATTATGGATAAGTTATGTCTAACCAGCACCAACTCAGAAAGGATAGGGAAATCAGGACTAATAAACAGTGAGAGAATAAAACAAGGCAGAAAACATTTAGACTACATGAGTTGTCTGGAGAAGCTGAAATTTATTAAAATCTATAGAATTCACCCTAAAAAAAGACTGAGAATGCAAAAAGAAGCAGATGATCTTCTGTAGATTTCCTACTGTAGTACAGTAAGTAAAAATTTTGCCATTATTAGTAAAAGGCGTGAGATGTTTGACTGATATGACAGTAAAAGATCCCTGGGCTTGCCTTGGCCTGAGTTGTTTTCAGCTTGTTTGAGGAATGGGTAAGTGGCCAGGTGACCACTGTCTCACTAGCTTATGCTGAAGCTCTGTGAATGACAGTCATGGTCCAGTCCCACCAAGAGAAGAGGTCATGGCACAACAAATAATTGCCCTTGCTGTCAGCTGTGGTTGGGTGAGGCTCTTATGCAGCTTTGAGACTTGAGCTGGACACCAAAGAAAAGGAAGCAGACTGTGACAGAAAACCATAAATATCCCCAAGAAGACCCCAAGACTGAAAGGAAAAAGCCTGTACTATGAAGACCATGAGCCTCCCAGCAAGTGATCTCCCCTTTTCAGCTTGAGGAAGACTTAATCTCTCAACCTTGGGATCCCAACACCAGAGAAAAGGGGTAGACGATAAAAAAAAGGAGGGAAGAGTGGCTAGGTTTTCCTCTTAAAATAATAATTTTGCTATTAATGGGTCCTTTCTATGTTAATTAAACATATTAGACTTCAAAAAGATCCATTGGACTAATACCAAATTCTTAGCTTCATATTCTCGTTGTTTAACCCCAGCCAGCAACTAAGCATTGGGCAGCCACTCGCTCACTCCCACTCAGTTGGATGGAGGAGAGAATCAGAAGAGTAAGGCTGAGAAAACCCATGGGTTGAGGTGAAGACAGTTTAATAAGTAAAGCAGAAAAGGCCTTGGCTGTGTGTAAGCACTGCTCAGCAGGAACTAAAACATCCCTGTGTTACCAACACTGTTTTCAGCACAAATCCAAAACACAGCCCCATACTAACTCTATCCCAGCCAAAACCATCTGGTAACCTACATAATTTGTTCTTTTGCCTATAATAGGATTTTGATTGTAATGTTATTTCCAACTTCAGAAAGCTCCAGAAGTTCAGAAAGTGGAATGAGTTTGACAGAGAGACACCAAGGAGTGTTGTCAGCAGCACAAACGTACCTAGTGCTAACACTGACAGCTGCTGATGGTGGCTCAGGAAAAGGGAGAACGGTAAGGTTCACAGCTGTAAGGTGCTACCAGATAAGAGGGGGTTTCTTAGGTTGTACAAAATCCTAAGCAGCAAAACCCACTCCTTTCAGGGTGTGTGTGTTTCTAAATATTTAAAGCTCCTCATGGAACTGCCTCCAACAAACATAAGAGGAACACCAGAAGCAAGGAACATCTGATTATTGTGACCATGACATTTGTGTTTGTTGAAGAAGCAGGGAAGGAGGTAAGGAAGACGTGTCAGGACAGACAGTTTGATAAAAATTTCTATAAGGAGTTACTCAATATATTATAAAATACACAACTACCTGATGAGCTGAAATTAAATAAACAAAAATTTAGGCAAAACTTCAGGATGGAGTATTGTTGAAGTGTTATAACTGAATATTTGCAGAAGAAGAATCTAATTATTTTTTTTCCTGCCACGTTCTGCCATATCCTGCTTTAATCTTGAGTCTTTGATCATATAGTCAATATTTTTTGTCAATATGCTTTTTTTCTTATAGTTCTCTAAGATAGCTAACTAAAACTGCAGTGATGAGAAATCAAATTAAAAACAGCAGCTCTGTTCTAAAACACTTTACAATCCTTCAGAAAAGATTGCTTGTTAAAATAGTTAACCCACTTATAGAAAAACCATCCACTTGTGTAATATCAGCAACGGCTTTTTATTGGACTTGTTTTCCACAGCTTCCATTTCATTGAGGACAAACTTTGGTGATTTTATGTGTTTTTTAATTAGATATATGCCTATAGATTTTCAAAGTGGGTCTTTAAATTTCACTTCTCAGATGTTTGGGTTTCATACTACAAAAGAAAATTAGTTAACAGTGAAAATAATCTTCAAAGGATTTAATTCTGTCAGTCTGCATTCCCATTTCTTCTTTCTTTCTTAATGTGTAATTGAATAGAGAACAGTTAATTAATTCATTCTATAGCTGAGAATAAGCAATTATGATAGGAACATTTAATTGAAATACAGAAGCCAGACTTCCATCTCAACATTGTAAAAATAGGACTGTCGGACTTTTATTGTCCGACTTTGCTGGACAATGAAAGTGTACAACAAACCTCAAAAGCTAGCAACTAAACCTTTCATTTCCTCCAGGTTCATGCACACCTCTAAACTTGTGCTGGTCTCCAATCGGGGAAGTTTGGCTCAGTGTGTCACTTTTTCTACTATAAATTCTCGATCATTGATTTTTTCAGCATGATTTCTCTAGTCTTTCTCCATCATATGACCTCTATATTAAATGATATGACCAAACCCAATAAACTATGATAAACTGATACTATCCTTAGCCATAATCAATCTTTCTATTAAAGCAATTTTTATTTGGTTTTCTCTAATTTGCTTTAAACACTGCATATTCCTATTTTTTCATATATTATCTCAGATCTCAGTGTCATTAATATCATCCTTCATAGGAGAACTACTAACTGTTCTCTGTTCCCCTTTCTGAAGACTTCATTCTTGCTCCAAGTAGTTGTTTATTTAAAATATAGTTATCCATCTTCTGAAACATTCCCAAAATATGGAGAATGCATTTCACAGAGAACAGCTTAAACCACTGATGTATACAATAATTCTTTTAAGGAAAAGAACACATTACTGTAACCTAGACATTTCCCCACGTCTGTTACTAAACCTATGAAAATGCAGAGAACCACTTATTCTGCATCTTCCAGACCATTGTCTCTATTATATTTATCTCAAAGTATGCTTAAATTAAATGGGCCTAAAGAACGTATCCATTTCTCTCTATGAAGTTTTAAGATATATCATAAACAAGCTAGCTCATTAGAGATATGAAGAAGTACAAACAATAAGGAAGGCATCCAACTACATGATAGGAATAAGTCCAGAAAACCTCCAGCTGTTTACACAAATGCCAATACTGAGTGGCTGGCACCTTATCAAGAACCAGAGGTTCAGTGGCATATTTGTGTACTCTTTTAATGTGTAATGGATGTTCACTGCATCAAACAGGAAAAATCAACCAAAATTCCCAGCATCATTTAAAGGATTTCCTGAACTGGGACATGAAATAGTGCCTCATCTACTCTTACTCAATTAAACTTGCCCAGATAAAATAATTTGCTATTGCTGTCTTGTATCTCTTCAGACTAAAAATATTTTCTTTTTCTAAAAGCAACTTCTGAAAAGCGGACACATATGAGGTTCATGCTGCCGAGAGATCACCTATTTTTTTCTGTTTTTTCTTTAATTCGCCATCTGAATATTTTTCTGTTTATCTACTTTATGGGTTTATTTTGTTACCGCTGAAGTATATATATTTATAATATATATATAAATTATTTTTGATAAAATTACAAGGATGAATTATCAGTACAAGCCTTTATTTACATAATTCAATCGTTTTCCTAAATTTCCTGTTGCAGAAGTGAATAATACATGCAGTTCAGAATATCTTCTTATATATTTATATTTATATATACTGAATATGTAAAGATTAACTGTAATATCACTGGTTCAAAGGCCACAGATACATACATCTACCTGTCCTGAAACACACAGGTTACAGTCCATGAGAAAGCAATATTTCTCTGTATGACATTTTAGAAACCAAGGATTTCTGTATTTCCTTGTATTATATTCTGTATCCTCTCCTATCTTTTTTAAGAGTGTTGGGTGTAACTTTCAGCAATAATCTCATGTAGTACTAGTTGTCTTGGACGAATGACTGGAGTAATAGCAAAGGCTATCAAAGTTACCATTTTAACATAAGAAAGCTTTCAAAACGTAGAATATATAATTTGCTTCATTAAAAACAGTAACAGAATATTTTAAAAAATTATGGTTTCTTATAGAAAATGTTTCACTCAGTCATAATTCGTATTGATCTTATCACACAGTTGTAAGAAACAAGTGCAATGTTTGAATACTCCCTTATACAGTAGGCAATTAAATCTTATTTGTTTTACAAATCTATTAGAATCCAGTAGAAATAATTTTTATCTATTTTGAAGGGAAATTATTCCTATTTTTGATATCTTAGCGTGTTTGTCTACATCTGTTGCATATGGGGATGTAGGAGGTTAATTTCTGAGAATGTCTCCTGCATTGGGCATACTTAAACACTAAGCAGTGATTGTTGGAAACATTAATGTCATCATAACTGATTAAATATATTTTCAAAATATTTGTAGTTGGTTATATATGCATATATAGCTTCTACTTGTATAGTAAGTGATACTGCATAGTAAGCATGTAATCTTGTAATCACAGAATGTTAATATGGAATGCAGCTGCAAATATTTTTTTACAAGATGGTTATCACATGTGATTATAGTTGTAAAAATAAAAACAATCAAAAGACCCTCAATTCTTTAGCCAAGTTTTAATTGAAATATATTTCATTGTGGCTTAAGAGCCATGTAATAAGAATATCCATTTAATAAGTATATTTGGGTTAATTTGGTTTATCAGGCTATCTTGCTCTTATAAAATCCAAATTCAAGTCAAATATATTGCACATTAAAACACAAGAATAGTTCCCCATTATTACAAAACCAATGTTTCCTTAAGTTTTTGGGAAAACAAAACTAACCAGTGCACTGTTAGAGCTACATTTTGGCTACAAAGGATTTCTGTCTCAGCACAGTTTTTGCTGCGATGTTCCTAGATTTTATAACTTTGTAATATCAGCTTTATCAAGGCTCTCTTTACAGAGCTGCTACTCATTCCCTATCATATAGGATTGCTATATTCTTCTACTGACAGCATTGCTTACCACTGAATGGTAAATGTTAGAGAAACATTTTCTAGCAGCAGTAAATCTCTGCTCCAGGGAAGTAAGAAGTCTGATTTGACCATGTTGCTAATCATCTTCAGAAACTAAAGAATAAGTAAAATTATTGTTTTCATGAAATGCAGAGAACTGTATTAAAATACTTTGGCTATTCTATCATTTCAAAAATATATTAATTTTCTGAAATTAATTTCATTGGGTCAACGGTGTTATTGCTTTGCTCCAAAGAAATACATCTTCACACTGTCTGGATTTTGAAAGTCCTATGATATTAATGATAAAGTGAGAATGTGCTGCATTTTAACAGTTATGGAAAACAACAGGGAAAAGCCTATTTCCCTACTTTTTTTTTCTCTAATAAAGGAGGTCCACAATTTCAAAAAATAAAGAGTTTTGACAATAGAGGAAATAATACCTAAAGCTAGTCACAACGCAGAGTATATGTAATGTCATAACTTTACTAGAAAAATAAGTTTTACGTTATCATAGCTATTTGAATTGGCAAGTCCATCTTAAATGTAGATAACTCTAAGCCCAAATGTCTTTAATGAAAACCCCAGTTTGGTGCAGCGTTGGGTTAGCTTTACAGACAAAATCATTGCCAAGGTCTGAGAAAGCCCATAAACTAAAGCTATGCAAGGTAAAAAAAGTAGAAATACACACATGTAATTGTTGAAAGAGTAAATAGTAGTGCAGCAGGGAGGGAAATGATCACAAGACATTAAAAAAAAAAAAATACACTACCAATGTATAGAGCATTCAGAGCAATGGAGGCCAAGCAATACTCCAGCCTAAACTCTCTGCAGGTGACTGAAGACCTCATCCAGTCATTCCCCAGGTATGCTGAGCACACTGACGCATATGCTACTAGCTTGTTAGTGCTGGATACCTATTAGCTGTATCAACCAATAAATAATAGATCTGAATTCGTAGACTGTGTATATCCCTGCACAAGTTTGTGCATGGCAAAAGAAATCTAAAGAAAAGTCTCCCAGGTTTTTGTCATAGCGGGGTACTCCCAGGACAGTTACAAGGGTGTTTGAGGGGACAGATACAGGATCTAGAAATCTTTAGTGATGGATGAGCATGCACTTGAAAAAAAAAGATTAAAATAATTCTGTTTAATCAATTGAAAAATTATTTACCTGATTTCTGTAATATTATCTATCTTAACTGTAAGGATAGGGAATAGAGCTAAAACCCACAGACACGAAACAACCAACACCTGGATCTGAAACACTTCTAGCCCAAAAAGTATCTCACAATGCGCTGAATCATTGGCAAAGTATATAATGTTCTCCCAAATGCATGAAAACCAAGACAGTAACACCTGTACAATGAAAAACCAAATGGTTTTATTTAGGTGCCTTAGCTGTGCCTTGTCATAGATATTCCCCAGCGGCAAATAATGACTTTCAAATAAGAAACTACAAAGCATGTAGCTTTCTTTTAAAGCCACAACGGGAAACAAGAAGTGTTCAAGCAGATACCATTCTTTTGCTCTGGAGCTAAAGATGTACAAGGGATTTTATTTGCTGTAGAAATGAGGATCTGGTTTTCCTTCCAAATGTCTTGTCCCTTTTCATGCCTGTGATGTATACCCAGACATGCATTCAGACCAATTAGCATGAAATTTCATCACAGCCTTTTGAGAACATGCTTACATTTAATTTATTTATCAATGTTGGGTATCTAAAAATTGATGAATCTCAAAAGACTTCAGTATTTTTAAAAATCTGGACACTAAAATATAAAAATACTAAAATGCAGGATTGAAACTGCACATCATCTGTTGCTTGTTCATCTATTATAGTTAGATCTGTTCTTCATCAAGGCTATACATACAGTACAATAAAGCATTCTTTTCATCTGGTAGAAAAACAAGGAAAAACACAGAAACATTTCTTTCTTTCCTGTCAGTTTAAGACAGTCTTGAGTGAACTTGTACATGATCAAAATCAAGCTTGTAATGTGTTTTTCATCTTCCAGAAGAACATGACAGCACTTGATTTTAAAGTTTCATTCTCCATGATATTGTAAACAAAGTTCTCATGGTTAGTTCTGGGTGGGTTTTTTGCTGTTGTTTTATTTGGGTTTTTCTTTGCTTATTTTTTCAACTTTCTTTGTTTTATTCACTTTTCAGTAGTTTCCTGACACATTGTGTGGGTCTGGAAATGACCAGGGGACATGGAAAGTGACTAATTGCTATAGTTAGTGTTCTTCAAGTTGCTATGGAGGTTTCTGGCTTTCTGATGATACCACCTCTGATGGGCTGCAGGTTGGATTTAAGTAGGCAATAATGGAAAGGTCAAAGTTTTGGTGACAATGGAGGATGGCTACAAGATTTCGTTCACATTCATTCATTACTCGAATGCTATGGTATGGCACACCACTGACTTCAGTTCTCAGGGGGAAAGAACTATTTTTCAGCACTGTGCTTAATGCCACAAAGTCTTTGATTATTGACGTGTGTATAAATATTGATATGAAGGAATAAAAATAAGTATTTGCCTTGAGACACTCCTATAACACAAAGAAAAAATCATTAGTTACTGTAATAATAATTACTATGATAATGTTGTCAGGAAGGGAAAAACACTTAAATATGCAAAAGAATGAATGAAAGAATTTGCACACTAGTAAAACATTTCTCCATTTTATTGCCACTCACTACTGTAAGATCACTGTGTGGGGACAAACTTATAAAGTGTGGAACTTGTATTCATATAATACCTGAATACTTTTAGCAGCATGCGATTATGTAAAAATATGTTTATGGAGAATTCTAGATTTTTCCTGACTCCCTCTCAAGAAATGAATATTTTTTAGTCTTAGTAAATTACCCTTGCTCTTTCAAGGCCTTCAGGAAGATGTTGGCTTATCTTTCTGACTTTTTGATTTCATGGATGACTAGCTATGAATTCAAGTTTAATATGTAAAAAAATGAATCTCTTAATGTTTTCACCTCCCAATCCCTCTCTGCTCCCGCATGCTCCGATTACTGTGTAAAGCAGTAATCTCTCAGACCTGTAATCAAGCTATCATCTTCTGCTTAGACTTTTCACTGATGCTTAACATCCAAGCTATACAATTTTCATGCTATCCCTACAACACAGCCTCTCCTATCTGTTCCATGGCAAAACATGCGGCCAAAGCTTTCATTTTCTTGGATCTCTTTTCTTGGACCACCACTGCCTTTCACTGCAGGGGGGCAACTTCTTGATCAGCCGCACCCAGCCCACAAATTACAAACTGGGAGAAAAGCCACAGAACCAATGTGCAGCTAGGTCACCATTCCCTTTGAAGGTGTGTAGACAACAAGCAACTTCACAGTGAGGCCTCTGCTTCTGCAAATGACTCATTTATCTCACCAGTCAGCCAATAGCCCATTATCCAAAGGAGGTGTCAGGATTGCACTAGTAAAAGATGTCTGGAAAAAGTGTGATCACAACATAGAAGAGAATACAATTTCAAAGAATGCCAAAGTGTGTTCGTGTTTATTTACATCAGCAAATAAATCTGCTGATTTTTAGCTGGGGGAATAAATAAATATTAGTAATCATTTATTAAGATACCCTATGCTCTATTTTTACCAGAACAGTACAAAGAATATCAATAAAATAGTAATGTTAATAGGAAGACATTTTTTTCCCAAAGGTAATGGAGATAAATATAGCCTTATATTTGCAATTATTGATTGTGAATATTCTGTGTGTTCCAGAATAATTTCTCTTTAAAATTATTATTTCCTTTGAGGAAAAAGGGAACGGGAATAACTTGTTCTTGTTTATGAACCTTCCTATTCTTTTTGTGAGCTGACTTCCTTTGAAGCTCTTTGACCTGAAAGAATCCTAGCTTAATGCTCAGAGTTTTGAGCAAAGTTAATTACAAATTCAGAGGGACTATTTGTGGTTTTGTTGTTTGGTTGGTTTAGATTTTTTTTATTGATTGATTTGTAGAGGTATTGAGTGTTGTTTGAGAGTGAGGAAGGGACAGGATTTATTTTGTTTAGCTTCAATTCACATTTCTTCTTTCCTTTGTAAACTTTTTTGGAGGAAACCAGGCATTTATCTTTGGATAATATTGATACTGTATATTAAGGACTTTAGATCACTGCAATTTATAATACACTTTCAATATAGAACTTTTCAAGGACCTAGTGGGAAGTGTTTAATGTGTTAATGCCCACAGACATTTGGGATGTTTCTGTCTTATTTTTCCACTCTTGTAAACCTGTAATTACAAGTTTAAACTACATTTCCAAGGCTAAAACTTTGTTGCAGATATCAAATTTTGGCATTAGAAAATAAAATCCATTTCTGGTTCAAATAAAGATCTAAAGGTTAACCGTGGCTAGGAATTTCAAATCATGGTTAGATTAAGCCTGTTACACTTCTGGCACACCACTGAATGACACAGTCCTATTTAGTACATTGTATTGAAGCAACAGAATGGCTTGACTTTCAATAGGTAGGATATTGACCTGCGACAGGGCTCCACACAAGCCTTGTGAACTACTTAAGTTCTATTTAAGTCTTTGACTCAGATTTCCATCCCTGTCTCATGAGATACATTTCATTCTTACTCCATATATAGAAAGTTCCTCTTCAGTCCTCTAGAACTGAAGAACACAACAAAAGACTTCCTTTACAAAGATCAGAGTTCCTATCATTGTCCTCTTTGCTTGTTTGATGTCTTTAGGATGGGATGCAATTTCTTCTGTGGGCATAAGTGAGATAACAATTGATGTAAATGGTATTTGCTTCTCTCTGACTTTATATTTTTTAAATTAACTAAATATTATGAGATGGTTTTAGACCACTTTTTAATGGATAATCTCCATTTTTATTGTGCTTTTATGCCTTGTCAGCCTGCAAAGCTGGAGGCAAGTGACACTGCTTTCCTTCTCTTAAAAACAATTATATTCTTTGATGGTGAAACCTATACGCTGCTTTATGCAATCTTGTGATAAGATTATGTATGTGAGTTTTGCTCAGTTTGAAACAAAATGCTCATGCATATGTTTGTAAAGGCACTATATAAATATGAAATACTGACTTTTCTTTAAAAAAAGTTCATTGTTCAGAAATCTAAATTAAGAAAATAAAAAGTATGCAAGATTTGTTTGTGTTCACTCTTTCCTAGTAGATATTTTACATTTTTTTCATCAAGATGGGGCATCAATCTCATCAATCATCAACAGTTTAGGGCAAAGCAGGGGTTTGATACCCCTTAATGTCTCCTCCTGAGAAAGGAGAGCTACAGGAATTTTGCAGATAATTCCTTCTCCTCCCATTCGTTTGCTCTGAAGCAGTGACAATTTCCCTTTCTGTATTGCTTCTTTCCTCATCAATACATACAGCCAACTGTGGGCTGTTCCTTCTCATATTTCCTGTATTCCCTTTCCATATGTTGGTCTTGTTAGTGACCAAGGACAGGCAAACAGTCTTAGAAGCCATTTCTAAATTCATGAAGAACAAGAAGGTGACTGCAGGCGGCCAGTACAGATTTACCAAGGACAACTCCATCTTGAGCAACTCTTGCTATCTATGGTGAGTGACTGGTACTGCAGACAAGGAAAGGGCAATGGTTGTGGAATGGAATCACAGAATCATTTAGGTCGGAAAAGATCCTTAAGATCATTGTGTCCAAACCTAACTAAACCGTGTCCCTATGTTCCATGTCTACACATCTGATATTGAGCAACTGCCCCAGTTGCAGTTTTCTCAGGGGAGTCCTCCTGTTTCTGCAGTGCTTGCGTCTGTTGGCATTTGCAAGATGTCTGCCAAGACAATGCTACTTGTAAAATATTCAGCCTTCAGCTGGTATGTCTTTGACCTGGATTTGGAAGAGTGACCACACTGTGCAACACATCAGTCCACATAAAATACAGAACATTAGTATTTGCATTATCCAGACCCACCTGATCATGAAAAACAAACAAACAAACAAACAAACCAACCAACCAACCAACCAACCAACCAAAACCCCAAACAAACCCAAACCCATAACAATCCTATGACTTTGATTTTAGCAAGACCTTTGACACCCTCTCGCCATTTATCTCCTGTTTGGTGGAAGTTTGCAGACAACACCAAATTGAGAGAAACAGTCAATATGCTGTACTTCAATGCTGCCCTTCAGAGAAACTTGGACAGCATGGAGAAATAGAATGACAAACGTCTTACGATATGCAATAAAAAGAAATATAAAATCCTGCATCTGGGATAAAATAACTCCATGCAGCAGAACAGGCTGGGGACTGACTGTAAGGGAAGCAGCTCTGCAGAAAAGGACCTGGGCATCTGGCTGTAGCAGAGAAGGTCAGCCACATCCTGGACTATATTAGAAGGACTGTAGCAATCAAGTCCAAAGAAGTGATCATTCTCTTCTATTCAGCACCTTGAGAATCTATCTGTAGTGCTGTGTCCAGTTTTGGGCTCTCCAGTAAAAGAAGGATATGAATATACAGGAAAAAGTCAAAAGGTAACCAGCAAGACAGTTGAGGACTGTAGCACTGTATGTATGGGAAGACACTGAGGGAACTGGATCAGTTCAGCCTGGAGAATAAAAGGCTCAGGGTCTACAAACACATGATCAGAGAATGCAGTGAAGACAGTCAGACTCTTCCCAGAGGTGCACAGCAACAGGGTAAGCAAGGAACACAATTTGGTACGCAGAAAGGATTTTACCTGTAGCACAAGGGTCTTACAATACTGTAAGAGGTTGCCCAAAGAGGCTGTGCAATCTCCATCTCTAGAGGTGTTCAAGACTTGATCGAGCATGGCACTGAGTAACCTGGTCTGCTTAAACCTGCTTTGAACAGACTGGACTAGACGACCTCCAAACACCCCTTCTAAACTAAATTATTCTATGATATTGTATTTCATTCATCTATTCCTATCAGAAAACAGCTCAGTAAAGACAATGGCGATGACATACTTTGAAAACTGCAGAATGTAAAAGAAAAGGATGCAAGAACAGACTTTTAGTGTTACCCTGGCCACACAACTTAGAAATGAAGAAAACAACAACAACAAAAAAACCCCAACAGCTGTGGAAGCATAACCTTCATGTTGTAGCACTTCTGGTTAAAAGAAAGTCTAGGTTTAAGATCAAAGTCTGCAAAAAGGTGAGGAATTTTCCAACAAAATCAAATACTTGATAACATTCCTATTAAAATTTCACATTCCAAATACCACTGAATATCAACAAATGCCTAAGATTTTTTTATTATTATTTTATTTTATTTTATTTTATTTTATTTTGGAGGGATACTGCTAAATTAACACACCTATTCTTCCAAAGGATCCATTTCCATATAGATATCTATGGTTGTTTTTATCTGCATGCTTCTGGCTTGCTTTTTTTTAAGGGACTGTTTTCAAGAAAAATGTGGATGTACAAGTGTGTGCAAGTGTTAGAAGCCAGGCGTGCTTTTATAGCAGTCATAGATCTTTAGAAACGTCTTTTCATAAGCAAGTGTTGCAAGAAGGCTATTGGGTTTAACAAATACACATTAGAACAGAGAGTGCATTCCAGAAATTATCATACTGAAGTACAGAATGGAAGAAGGGAACTAACTGCTTTAGCGATACCCACAGCAGCAGGCTATAACAACAACAGCAGTATCAGCAGCAAAAAATGCTTTTTTCCCCCCCTCCATTGTTTATAAATGAGATGGAGCATATGGATACGTAATTAAGGTTATTTCATTAGATCAGACTAGAGCTCTCCAAACAATCATAAAAAGGGTTTTCCATGCATAATGGTTTATATAGGCTTCTTAAAACACTAGCTAATACATTAAAAAGCACAGATTCATCTTGAAAGAAAATACTCTTACACCTGCAGATTTTGCAGAGGTTTGGCGTTTTTTTTTATGATCAGCATGACACAATTGAATGTACAGCTGCATTATTTCATGCATATTCCTGTTCTGCTGTATTCTCTTCTCCTCAATTTCTGAACAATCTACTGTTTTATCACCTTCCAGTTGTTGATCTAATTGGGGTGATTCCCTTCCAGCTGAGGTGCTCCAAGAATTTCCTTTTAGTTCACACATTCAAAATAGCCTGTCCGATTTTCCCTTTCCTACTCAGCTTCCAGGTCACATCCTCTTTCCTAAGTAGACCCTTCTAAACCTTCCCCCAAATCTTTTCTGTTAGTCTTCCTGATCCCCAGTTCAACCAATTCCAACCTTCCTCCTCTCAGTTTACAGTCATTATCTTTCTATAAATAATTTTTCTTCTCCCCATTTTTTTGGTCATTTTTCAGTTCTAGTTTTTTTTCCCAACTATCTCAGCAGACTCTGAAACCTAGACACTTCCAAGACTAAGGTGGCAAATGAATAGAAAGTTTTATTTCTGTGTGTAAAGACCACTTTGACTTATGTAAATACCTAACTTTTATTACATGTAGCCTTAAATTTCTAAACACTGAAAGCATAACTGTGTGTCACTAGAGACAATCATGTTTCAAAATCAGAATTCCATGCATGGTGAAACAGGACATCCTTAAGACATCACCTCCCATGAAATTGCGAGGGCAGAGTGTGCAGCAAGCTTGCTTTCTGAAAGGATTTCTTTCAGGTTATAAGAAGCTTTTCAGTAGCTTATATCTTGCTATTGAAATCTGAAGAGGAATATTAAAATATTAATTATGGAAGATTATGAGAAACAATGTGTGGAATTATATTCTTTCATTTATCTCAACATACTCAATGTCATCCAGGAAAAGCTGTATGTTCTATGTACCATACGTAATGAGTTCCAGGTATATAATGATAGAATTGCTAAAGGAGATAATATACATGCAATATAGTAAGTGCAATAATTATAAAAGGAACTCAGAAATGTTAATTTTATTTAAAGTACCCATATTTCTAAAATGTGGACATTCTACAAAATGAATTAATCATATGGATTATCCAAATAGACTGAATTATCAAGGAGATAGACAGCATTCATACCACAAGATACTGATATAGTAGAAAATATAGTAGAGATGAAGACAAAAGGTACAAGAAGTTAATTTTGTTTTAACTGAAGTTAATTGTAAAAATATAGATAAAACTATATATACATATAAAATATTCCCTAAAACTCGGAAAATTATAGAGTATTGTGTTATTAAATCAATCTTTATATCAATTTCTCCATAGGACCTGATGTTACTCTCTATTCTGACAGCTTGCCATGCAGGTAATGGCTGGAACTAGGTGAAAAATGTAGTGATAAAAGTTTGAAATTATACATAGGCTTCTGTTTAAATTCAGGTTTGTATTTAATTAGGAATCCTACCAAGATTTGTTCTTTCAAGAGCCATGTTGTAGTTAAGTTTTTAAACATACTTATCTCCAGGAGCATCTAGATTTCTGTTCCAAAGAAACAGACGAGTTTAGCCATTGAAGCCTAATTTGAAATGTTAGTTTATATAAAAAGTATTTCACTCTCAGATGTCTGACTATATAAAGATACCGAAGAGATGAATCCTTCTATATTCAAAGAAAGAAATTTAATTATTTTTCCCAAGTTAACACCATTGCAAAATGAATGCTGGTTCCACTAAAGTTTCACTATTGATTGCAGCCTCAATCCACAGCACATAAATAAGTAGTAGAGCCAAACTTTCATATTGCCTTAGAAAAGGTCACAGTTTTAATGTTCGTGGCATGTTTTCAAAAAACTCTTTGAACTTATGCCGCACATTACGTGTTTACCTGCATCTTCTAGTATATAAATACACTTACTATTTTTGTTCTGAAACTATTGCTGTTTTTTGTGCTTCAACTACATCACAAGACCTATTAAGTCAATTATTCATCCCTGCTCCCACATACCTTCCTCTTCCTTGTTTTATAGCATTGTAGACTACACAGACTTGTGTTTGTGTGGTGGAAATGCTCTGAGCCTGGCTGCTTCTACACCTGAGCTGTGAAGGACTCTTTCCTCATATGGAAATATGTAGGGCAATAGGGCATCAATTCAGTGGCATTGCTTACTCACTATTAACTCAGGATGTGGTTGTTGGGGACTGACTTCTTATATTATGTAAGACTAATGAATGATGATTAAAAACTAACCATTTATTATGAAGTGTGCTGTCAGTGAGTGTTAGTTCGGCAAAGCTTTGTCTTAAAACTCTAAAAGTGGCATGATTGATCAGTTTTCTGAACACTACCATCATGGCCAACTCTAATTCCTCAACAAATGTACATATATATATAAATATATAAAAATATAAATACAAATATATAAACAACACAGTCACAGCAATTGTGTAGGATACCACTGGAAGGCTGGAAAAAAATTAAGGAGAAATAGAGGGAGAATGCACTTTACAGTATCAAGGTGGTGATCACCTCATGCAAAACAGAAGAACTTCTATAATATGCCTGGAGGAGGCCATATCTCAGAACCTACCACAGTCTTCGAGGCACCCAACTCCCAGATGAGGTAGGGTCCAAATTTTCTGACTGATGCTGGAGTCAGCAGTTTTCACAGGTCTCTTGTTTCAGAGAAGGGGACCTGATTATCTGTTTCCCCAAACCCATGAAGCTTCAAAACCCTTGAATCTCCGGGAGCTCCAGTAACCAAGTGCACAGGAAGGAAATAAAAATCTAGCAATCTCTTTCTTAGTTCAGAAATTTGAACATCCAATCCCTTTCCATAAAGCTATTTTCACTTGAATACCTGGCATTTTCAATTAAATAGTTTCATCACAAATTCAAACAGCTTTAATAACAACATTTCTTCCTTTACTGTTTCCTTCAAAATAAAATCACCACTATAAAGTAAAAATTAGTAGTAATTCCATTTAGCTTAGTACAGTTTCACCAAACTAATAAACATAGACAAGACAGTGAAGTTTGCTTATTCACTTCTGCAAAGTCTAAGGTATGTACAATGTGCCTAACCTTACACATTTATACCCAACTTTACTGATTTCCTCAGATGATCTGCAGTAACTTTAGGGTGTCAGAAAATGGGCTTTGTTGTAATATTACTTTTCATCATTATTCAGTTATAACTTTGCTTTTAAAAAAAAACCCATCATCTACTATAAAACAAATATTAATTTTAACATGAAGTTTCACAGTGTCTTATGCTATAGAGGAATGAACAAGTGGTTCCAATGTCCTCCTTGTTGCTATGGAAATTCATAATAGAGCACAGCACGGTTAGACCTGGCAGTTCAGCAGTACAGAAACCGAGATTACCTAATCTTTCAGATGACTGTTAATACACTGAGTGCTGTCCATGTTACCAACTTGGAGCATTTCATTTTCGATGCATCCACGTGATATATTTTCCACAGCAGTAAAACTGGCTGAAGACATTGGTACATTTTCTGCATGTATTAGTTTCACACATATTTTACCAGTTGTGCCAGCATATTCCTGTGTATGGTTGATTATGTGAGCTAGGTCACTGAAGTGATTTATGTAGAAAAAAATAAGGAAAAATTATGCTAGATCAATTTCTACTTTTCAGTCACTCCAGTAATCCAGGTTATTACATGGTTTTGTAAACATTTGACACTGTACAATTACATGGGAGGAAAGACACAATACAGCTCAGAAGCAGAACAAGATCTGAAATATTTTAAGCTTTCACTCTTGCAAAAAATTGTAGTGTTACTCTTCAACATGCTTTAGATGATGGTGGAGAAAACTGTTACACAATTATGGGAAAGGAACAAGAAGTAAGAGTGCCAAAAATACTTCCCTGAAAAGGAAGCAATGCCAATAAGAATAAAATGTTTACTTTAGGATTATGTATGACTTCACAAAGTATGGTGTAAACCAAAAATAAATACTACAGGAGAGAAGCGCAAGAAATTCCAAGGAAATTTTCTGGATATAACCATTACAGCCTCATGTCGTATTTTTGTTATTGCCTTTGAAAGGATGAGATATTGAACTTCATCATTCATGTAGTTTTGGAGATCAGCTGATTAGAAGCTTTTGTTCAATTAAAATATTCTGATTCTGTGAAACCACTAACTTTGACTAATTTCTGCTCATGGGAAAAAACAAACCCACAAGCTAACCCAAACCCAAAACATTCACAAATAAAAAATACTTTTGAAATGTATTTGAAGTCAAATTTGAGAAAGGTTGAAGCTAAAAGAAAAAGCTCAGTCTTCTTTTAATTTCCTTCAAAATGCATAAATAAAGTAAGTTTTGGCTTTATGTCCCTTCTAGGTTTCGTTTGGTTGGGTTTTTTTAAATCCAAACAAAATATATAGGTTTATACTGTATTTTGACAGGATTGTATTTTTTTCTTCTTTGTATCAGTTATTATGAGTACAAATTAAAAAGAGTATCTTAGAAACAATTATTCCTTAGAGAACTGAGTAAGTGCTAATTCCCACTGTTTTAAATTAATTCAAAGAAATTTGCAGGGCAATAGATATGCATGGGGCCTTGATCATCCAAAACTAGTGGGAATACCTATAAGCCTCTTCAGTTTTTCCCATTTCAAATCCAGTAAAATGCTTTGTTTCATTCCCACAGTGGTGTAAAGCAAATCTTAAAGAAAAACTCTTGTCACAGGAAAAAAAGCTGACTTCAGCCTGTCTTATTCAAGGTGATTGGGCACTGAAATTAATCAAGCTGATAACAGAAGTATCCTATTTTACCATCTCAAGGAATGATACTAACACATTTTCTTCCTTTTTATGCCTGAAAAAAGGGAAAACCTGTTCAGAAAAACTGGGTTCTCTCTAAATGCCACGATTAATACAACTAATACACTTTTTATTGTTTTACTGATTTGTTTTTCTTAATTATAGCACATCATAATCACTAAAGAAAGGAGGAATATCAAAAGGCTGTTAGCTTAATCAGCTGCTGAATTAATGAAGGTAAAACTTCTGGCTGCCCCTAAAAAAGGGAAGATATTTGAGGTCAGGTGAAATCTTGATTTTTACAGTTCCCGCTCTCTGTACTGTTTTCATACTGTCATTTCCAAATGGACTGCTAGTCGATAAAATATGGTAATTCATTTCACCACCCAAGATTACATACGTACTGCATAGATTCTGGACAATGTGGAGGTTTTTGTTTAATAGCTTTTTGTTAGTGACTGTTTCTCTTTCCTAGATAAGGAATTGAATCTAGAAAGATTTTTCTTATCAGCACCATATGACATATCTCACAAGAATTAGTCGGAGAGCATCTCTGTCTGTGAGGCTGTAGACATTTAATAAATTCTTCACTATTCTAGGCAGCTGCACACTGACCTCACAGCCATCACCTGCTTCTGTGCTGTCAGCCACAGCATTTCCTAATGTAAGGGCTACTTTGCATGCCGCTTTACCAGGAAGAAATGCCAGTAACTGTGACAACAATCCTAATTAGTTGTTAAAGAACCATTGTGAAGATCTGTCACCAGTGATTACTCATCTCTTTAATGGCTCCTTCAAACAGAAGCTCTGTTTCAGCTATTTAGAAAATGGCCAATATCATTATCATTCCCTGAGGGGCTTATCTAAGCACTCTGAAGGATTACTGTCTAATTTTACTTTTAAGCAAGGTTGCAAAAGTCATTGAAAAGACACTCTTCAGGGGGAAAATAAACCATCTTTACAGCAAGAATTCAGCCACGGGGGGTTGGGAGCAGTTACATACCTCCAGGCAAACTATAACACAGCAATTGTAAGGAAAACAACCTCTGAAGGATAGAGGGAACAAGGTTTTAAGAGAATGAGACGAGTAGGGGATGAGAAATAAGAAAAGGATTTTAGATTCAGGACTAGAAACAAGCATATTTGTTTTCCGAAACTTCCTATTGGTATTGATAGCGGGTGGTGAGAAGGACTTGAATGTGGTGTTGGCGGTTTGACTTTGAGAGAGTCCAAGGGAATGAGTTATTAAGGGTTAATTCAAGTTACAAGCACTTTGTATGCCTCGCTAAGCACCGGCAAGTCCTTTTCGTTCAGAAAAGGAACTTCACAAAGGAAGCCTCCCACCAGACCGATGACCTGATGGGAAGCTCATCACAGGCAATGAGCTCAGCAAAACCAGGGGAGAGGTCATTCCGGCAGGGGGGGACAGCGACCACTGACTCCTTGACCACTGGCTCGAGAAATCCCCAAGAAGATGAGACTGAGCATGTGAACGGATTAACATGAGAAGCGAGAGAATGATTTGACAAATGGGAAGCTGAGTACTAACCAATGAAGGCGTTGGGAAACTTGTAAGCAGTGAAGGCTGATGTCTTTGTAGCTGAACTGTATAAATAGTGTAAAGCAGGGGTCCTCAAACTTTATAACCAGGGGGCCGGCGCGCGGATGAAGTGGCAGGCAGCCATCTGCGGCTGCTTGGTTTCCCCCCCAACCCCCGGCAGGGGGGGGCGGGGGGGTCTGTAAATACCGGGGGCCGGATTGAGGACCCTGGGGGGCCGTATCCGGCCCACGGGCTGTAGTTTGAGGACCGCTGGTGTAAAATTTGGGCAACCGGGGAGCTCGGCATGTGTGGGTTACCACCTAGCTCCCTACTCAGCACAAACTAGGACAAAGAAGTACGGAACACCTCGACTCGGTGCGCGAACTGCTGCTGTACACCCAGTAACGCACCCGCTTACAGGACAGCAGCATCACAAGCTTAAACTATACCACAAGGCAGATGTGGCTGACTCAGTGCAAGCCAGTAGGGTAACTGTCTGCTGTAACAGAGAAACCACAGGCAGTGTTTGAGTTAAATGCAACACTAACCATTTAGTTAAGATTAGAATACATTACAATTAGTTATACAAGACATTTTTATTTGCATCATATCTAACACCACCCTTCAATGCCCAAAAAAACTGCTCCAAACTGCTTAAAGAAATGAATACTTAACCCCAGCCAAACAGCTACTCCCCAGACCTTATAAACCTATCCCAACAAGTTCATGCTGAAAGGATGAACAAAGTACTAGGTACTCTGACACTAGCAAAGAGCCCTCCAGTTTCCAGCATGCAGGAAGAAAACCAGGTAATGACATGGCTGAAGGTACCAGCTGAAGAACTGCTGAGGAGTGATCATGTACGCCTACCGTCAAGTGAGGCTGAAGCGTTCTTTTCCAACTGTCTAGTACATCACTGGTATCAACCCCTGCAAATTTATTACGTCTGGTAGTGTTTCACATTATGTGCCAACATCCATTCATGAAACAGTATTGTTACATGACAAGGATGGAAATACTCTTGGAACAACATTCCAATATTATTGGGTTTGGTTTGAAGATAGTGATTTGTTCACTTGTTTTTTTACAGCAACAGTATGCTTTAATAATATTGTTAAGACTGACTCAGGGTTCTCCAGTACAATGACCTAGCAACACAGTGCCTACTACAGAACAGTCAGTAAATTCTGCTAGATAGGAGGTCCTAAGGGATTGCTGGGAACAAGTCTGATGCGAGCATATTTTTCTGCACAGTGCTGTAAGCCCAACAATGTACCATCACTTCAGGTCAATCAAATGCAAAGAAAAACATGAACAAAAGAACACAAACTACATCCCCATATTCTATTTCACAAGACTCAAGCCATAGATCTTGAGCTAAAGTGAAATAATACCACTTTAGTATTACTGAAACTGTAAAAACAATTACCCTTACTATTTAAAATATAAAATAAAACCCACTGTATTTTAGCATTCTTGCTATCTATAACCTTTTTCATTGGCTGATACATGGCCCTTTTGACCTGTATTTGTCTGTGATTCTCATACTCTCAAATCTATGCCTTTACATAGTCCAAAGAGAACATTTTGGCTAATGGGCTTAAATATCTTTTTGTATAGTGCTTTCTCCTTCTCCATTAATTCAGACAGTTCATGTAGCTCTCTATTAAGGAACATTATACAGTATTACTTTAGTCCTTACAAAGTACTCCTTAAGGAAAGCAGTCCAAGATAAATGACTTATTTATATAAGTTCTGTGGATAATTTCTTGTGAAACACCCTCAAAGTTATGGTGATGGTAAATAAAACTTGAACTTTTTAAGCTGTGAAGTAATATAAAGGTAATATAAAATAAAAAGAAACATCTACTCTTACCCAGAGATTTTAATCAGTAAGTAAAACCAGGACAGATTTCTGTAGGGTGAGATAACGTATAGGAGGTTCTGATCAGATTGGCATAGAGTGAGATCTCTATGGATCTATTCAGAGACTTATAAGTAAATGAGAACAGGCAGGTAGCAAGTTCTTTTTTTCATAGCTGCTTGCCTTTCATTTCAAGATATCCAAATCACACAATTTGTAAATCCGGTTGTCAGGCCATGAAACACTGAGACTTCTGAAGCAAAGTCACTTAGCCATCTGGCAGGCAGGAATGAATGCTGCAGAAGAAAGTTTCTCTGTTTCATTTCAGTAACATGCTATATAAAACAAGTGAGCAGGGACACCTTGGCATATAAAGCAAGGAGTACTTTGGCATATAAAGCAAGGAGTATAAGTATATAAAAAAAAGAAGTCATATAATTCAGCAAGCATATGAGGAACAGCTCACCCAATGACAGCTCAACAAAAGAATAATCCCATAATGGCTCTTTGACAGTTCATTTTCAGTGCATATGCTTAGGCAGTACATACTGTTTATTTTCTAAGCAGCTTAGCAGATAGGTGGTAAGTAGGATGATGATTATAATTCAATATAAAATACATTTAAATAAAGTTGGGGGTCTGACTTAAGCCCTTAAAAGTCAAAATATGTAAGTTAAGTCTCCAGCAACATTCTTAGCTCAGCTGCTATTCTTATTTTCTAAATGTGGAACAGCCTCTTATCACAGGCTGCCACACCACTGGACAATGTAGAATTGGTATGAGGGAAGAATTAGTTCCAGCAGCTCCTGAAGAACAAGATTCTGCACCACAGGCAATTTGACACAACTTTTAACAGGCCATTTTCCACATATTTTTTCACATTTGAAACAAGAATTTAAACTTCCATTTGTTTTTATAATATCTATTCTTTCATACTTACCTGATCCAACTTACTAAAATGCCCCAGCAGACTGGTATCTGAGTAAAATACTATTATCTCTAATTTAACCACCTGAGAAACAGAAGTATTACATAGTTTGCTCGGGTTTATCCTAAAAAGTTAGTGCCACAATACAGCATTTTACCAGAGTAGCCTGCATTCCAGACAAATTCTTCCAATCACTTTAACCTTTTGATGTTATCAAAAAAAGTTGTTTCAGGGAATAGATATAGGAGCACACTACTAGAGAATATAAGAAAAAGGTCAAAAGGAACCCAATTCTGAAGATTAAAGTGTATTCCAGTGTATTATTCCATTTCCACTACATTATAAGCTAACAAAGTATAAAACCCTCAAGGCAAGTGCAGCATCATATTACAGCTACGGAAGCTGGAAGGTGGTTCTCAGTGGCTTTGATGAATTATGATGCTGGATTATCTGCCACTGCAAATCACAAAATCACAGAATGGCTGGAAGGGACCTCTAGGGATCATCTATTCCAACCTCCTGCTAAAGCAGGTTCACCTGGAGCAGGTTGCACAGAGTTGCATCTAAGCAGGTTTTGAATGTCTCCAGAGAAGGAGATCATCTTCATAGCCCTCTGCTGGACCCTCTCCAGCAGTTCCCTGTCTCTCTTGAACTGGGGAGCCCAGCACTGGACACAGCACTCCAGATGTGGCCTCACCAGGGCAGAGCAGAGGGGCAGGATCACCTCCTGCTGGCTACACCCATCCTCACGCACTCCAGAATTAATAGTAATATTAACTTAGAGATGAACTGTCCCAGTCAGACATTCAAGGCTTACATTGGAAGACTGCTGGCCATTACCCACTGCCACAATAGATAAAACGAAGATCGCAAACAACAATTAATGCAATTCATTAATATTGTTTTAATAGATTTTAACTGTTTAGTTAGTTAAGGACCAGAATGCCTCTAGGCACAGACCTCAGAGGCAGAAGGATGGGGGAAAGCTTAAAAGCAGAGTACAGAATATAGGGATGAGGGAAGACTGGATTTTGTCAGGTATATGTATAGTGTGTAGAATAAACGAGTATTTCCAAGAACCTGGAGTACAAATAATAGTGCTTAAAAAAAAATCAATATCACATCCACTGCCTGTCCATAGGATGAACATTCATGGAACATTCATTTAGATAAGTTAATGGGAGATTTGATAAATGTGTGGAAGAATAATCCATCTTAAAGACAAGAAACTATCTCAGGCTCAGGAAGCATTGGAGCATCTGAGAATACACACTGATAAAGTCCGTGTGTTTGCTTTGCTCTTACCCTGTGGGCTTCCTTCTGCATCTACTGCTAGGCAGGATACTGATCTTAATATGAATTTGATTTCTAATACAGTGCACATGTAGAGCAATAATTAATTTACCACTGTGATCAATACTCTCAGATCTCTTCCAAAGACCTACCAACCTGTGTGATTTGGGGGTTGTGTGTGTTTGTGGTTGTTTCTTTCTAAGAGCACACCAATATTTTTTTAACAGCTTCCACATCTGTCTCCCTGCAAATTTTTGTGACAATATCTTTACTTATAAAGATCTGATATATTGTAAATGATTCAGGGTACCATGTCACATCATGTATATGACATCACTATATGAGACTGAGATATAAATTATTAATAAGAGACACAAGATATTATTCTGCAGGAATAAATAGTCTGTAAAAGAAGATTAGAAAATACAGTACCAGAAGTACCTCACTAGGTACTTGTAAGATCCCCTTATATCAATAGACCTGCTACAGAGTGTATTTCTGAAACAATATAATGGCTAGCATCAAAATACCTTCTTAAGCACAATCAAGGTGCTTCCCACTCTGAAGAATATATTTCATCTGGTAAACTTAAAGTAAAAACAAATTACATATAATTCTTCCCCTTTCCAGTATGATGTTATATACCTATTTAAAGGCTTGCAAGTTCAATTCCAGCAGGTAAATTACGTTAAACTCAAATTACTTTTCCCTGTTACAGTATTGTTACTCTAGGTGCAGACAGATTTTTGTTTATTTATTTATTTTTTATTTGTTTTCCCAAGTTCTAGAACTGCATGAACTTACTGTTGCAAGCATGTATGGTAGCAACCTAACCAACAGAGTTCTGCCCTCTCTGCTGGAGGCAATTTAATTTATAAAATAACAGTATTTTATTTTCCATTTCATATCCCTGAACTCAAGGTAAGTTTCAACAGTCTGCTTTCTCCAATATATAAAATCAGGAACATTTCTGTGAAGAGGTAAGATGTACCTGTAGGGAGACTCCCACTAGTCCTCACTGCTGGATGGTTTGGAAACTTGAAATTTTTGCACAGATTCTTAATATCTGGCTGAATTTCACCTTTAAAATTAATTGCTATGTTTCAGTATTGCTACAGCTCTCTCATTCACAAGGGCATTTACTTGTGGAAAAGCAGGTCTTCCACCATACATCAAAATTACAATTAACTGTTCTGATCATGGTAAAATACAAATGCTTAGGGTGGTACTTTCACCAATGATTTTTTTTTCAGAAGCATGTCTTTCCATCAGGTACAAAACTTAAGATACACATATACTTCCTAAAGAAGGAATATGGGATGCCATAACAAAACCATCAGATAACATAATAACCTCCTCTTTTTTATGCTGCTAGGTTGGAGGCTTTTTGTCTGTGATATTAACAAAAGAATATAACCAACAGCGGTTACCAACCTACTAACCAAGAGCAGTTACCAACTTCCATGTTATTTTGCTATATTGGAATAGTCACTGGGAGTCACGCCCAGAAGTGAAAAGCTCAAATAAAAGAAAAGGGGGCAGGATGTGGGGGGGCCAGGGCATAACAACATAGACACTGATTTTGGTTTATTGACAAAAGAATCTGTTACAGAAGGAGTCATCTCAGGTCATTAGGCAATAAGTGAGATATGTTTACCATTTATTAGTCAGGAAATTGTTATAACTTGACTCTGAAAATAAAAACACCAATCCTTATTACTTAATGTTAGAACAGAAACATGTACCCAAGCTAATAAACCTTTCTACTCTCATTTTACTACTTGAGCTAGATTGTTTTCAGTGACTCAAGCTGCCTGCTTCTGTCTAACACATACCCTGTTAATTGACAGGTCCATGTGTTGGTTTCTCTTTATGATACAATTCACTTTTACAATACCTGTATCATCTTATTATTATCCTAATAAAGGCCAAAACGATCAAATTGAAAATCAATTAATGAGCTGATGAAAACACAAATCAATCAACAGGATAGGTTGCCAATAAAAAAGAAGGAATATGCCAATTCAACCTGACTGATGTTTTGACATACTTATTTTCCACTTTTTTTTTTTTTCCCCCAATTAAAAAACCAACAACAGACCAATGCTATATTCCTTTCATTAATCAAAACCTTACAAAGTTTCTGCCATTTTCTTTTCTTTCTTGGACAAAACTTTCCAGAAACTCATTAAAGTATGAAGACCTCATCAGTAGCCAGACCTCTAAATAGAACACATTTTTACTGGGCATCAAGAGGACCTTATCTGTCTCTTTGCACTATGGCAACAGAATGATATAGCTTTAACGCTGCCTTTGCACAAAAAAGAATACAAGAAGACCAGTGAAACATATACTAAAATTAATGTTCATGTTAGTATATCTAAATATACTCCCTCCTAAAACATGTAAGGATGTTTGCTATGAACGCCAGAAGATATTCAACACTATGTGGAAAAAGATTATATAATTAATTTGACCGACTGCTCCCTGATGGACTATTTGGTGCACAATTTCTGGTGGCAACCAAATTAGGTTAAGAACAAACTCCCACAGGGAACACATTGACAGTAACAGCACATACAGATATGACACAGCCTCTTCAGAATAAAGTTTAATTTCTTTTGTCAGAAAGTCCAGAGAAATGAAATTAACTTAAAACAACACAAAGACATCAATAGACATTCACTTGGCTTCCCTGAACAGACATGGTGTGGCTTTAGGGAAAGTTTTCCCTGTCAGAGTTCAATACTGTCTGACCAGGACCTTTAAGTTACTCTACAGAAAGACGGTTTAATGCTTTATACCAGACTTGCTCATTTATAGACACCTGATGTCACAAAGGATTTCAAGTTAGCAGAGCAATACAGCAGTGTACTGAAATTACAATACAACTACTCTTATCCGAATATACAAATCATATATATATACTTTCTATTCTATAAGTGACATATAAAGAATGTAGAGATTATATCTATGTATTTGCAGAAATCCTCTGTCTTGCCAAACAGCTATGTTACATTAGCTAGCTGGGTTTCAAGGAACTCTATCCTTGTCTACCAATATAGCTGCTTCATTTAAAGGTTTGCTGGGCTGTATCATCCCTCCTGCTTTGGAGACAACCTTTTGCATTCAGGCAGCATGATGCATTGTGAACACAGAAAGGCTAGGGCTGCACAGCAGGGAGAATGAGCTTGAACACTGGAAATCAAAAGGGTTTGCAGGCCAGCCACTCCGATGCAGCATACTGAGATAGCCAAACTCTGGCTCAGTGAAGCTTGTGTGCTCTTGTTTGACCTGAATATTTGAGGTATACAAGTTTCCAAAGGATCTACAGGGCCTAATCTTTAGATCACACTTGTACAGCACAAAAACATGTGCCTATGAATTTACTGTTATTTATATGCAGAAAAAAGTCTATCCACACTACCTTTTGAAGGTGAGACAGACAGTAAACCAACACGTGCTGTAGTTTTGCTGAGTATTTGTTCTGAAAGTACATACCATATGAACTTCTGACTATTTGGAGTGATAGAAAAGTGTGTAGCCATATAGGAAATTAGATGTCTTAAAGTTCTAAGTGAAATCGAAAACAGTTATAGAACTCCACAGGTACCCAGGATTTCACATTTTAGACTTCTTCCATCTTCTGATGACTTCCCTAAGGTGAGTTCCATCTACCTTTCTTAGGTGGAAATACTTTGGAGTCGATAGTATTTAAGGAGATACTTAGCTTAAGAGTTTATATAGTGACTGTTGTGATTAAAGACAGTCTCTAACACATGACCGTTTGCTTTTTTCATTTGATGCTATAAGCTTCAGAATGGGGCAGATACCCATCCTCCAGTGCACTTCATAGCACTGGCTCCAGTCTGCACCCTGTCTCTGCCCTCCCTTCACAGGCTGCATGCCGCATGCCTCACCCTCACTCACACAGGTCTCCCCTCAGAGAAATCCTGGGTAAATTAAGGCAAAGGTCCTCTTTTATACCCCAAAGCACAAGTATACTAAAGACTGTACCTCTCACCTCCATGTCCAGACAGACATGGAACACTCAGCCCAGAGAAAGATCTGCAAGGAGTAGAGCATGGTGTGCCTTGCTTCAAAGGCTGAACCTACCGCACTGAGGAGAGATACACTTTGAGCTAAGAATACATTACTTAAAAAATAGAAGACAAATGGAGAACAAAAGAAACTACAAAAGCCCATCAACCTTTCAATGACAAAATTATTAGTGTTGGGTACTTACTATAAAAGAACAGCTACAGAAAACTTACGCTACAGGGAACAGTTATAAGGAAGTTGCATGGGAGGCAGATAGTGACTTACGGTTTCCTTTTGCTCCTGATTATTTAGTGTCTGTTACCCCAGATACTATGCCTGAGAAGAACAGGAGCTAGATCTTTAACTTACAGAAATGTAAAGTGAAGCTGTTCTGAAATGGAGGCGCTTGAACAGTCATGACTTAGGGTGACAAACACTACTTAAAAACTTAAGACACTTTAAATTAAACTTGAAATGGTCAGGTACATACTCAGGGTGAAATGATTGGTCTTAGATAACTCAGTGCAGAAAAGCTCACCAACAGTCTGCCAGCACATACCTCTCCTACCTTTTCTGTCTCTCTGTCTTGCAGGATCATAGACCTATCCAACACAGATATACCAAAGCTGACTCTGCATGTATTTTCCAGAACCAGAGTATAAGACAGCACCCTACAGAGTCCATCAAGTTGGTTAAACGTATGCTAACTGAGATCCTGAATGACACTTAGCCCTGTTAGCCCAGGAACACATTTCAGAGCTGAACTCTGCCTGCTCATTAAGCTAGCTGAGGTGATAGCATGGTACAGCTATGACTCATCTAGACATCAGTATTGAAAACAAATTGTGCTCTTTTCTGTTGATAAACCCAGCTGGGGTTTCTTGCGCAGATGTCTCTATAACATGTTTCAATAGTTGGTTCGTCTCTGAAAGAAAGTTGGTCTATTACAAGTCCTTTGTATAAATTTAGTTAAGGTAGAAGCACGACAAATCTTCAAATGTTGTGCGCATTCAGACTGAAAGATGTACTCTGAAGAAAGCTGTCTGAACAAAGCCCTAATGGAAGCGCAATAGTGGCTGTTCCCCCCTAACCTCCTCCTTCCTGTTGCACCTGATCATTGAAAATACACCTAATCCAGCACGACAGCACTGCCATCTCTGCCACTCCTTTTGGCACACCTTCTGTACTTCCTCTCCACAGAAGTGTAGCCGTGTCATGGTTTCATTCACTAGGCAGCATCTAGTCAGAGCCCTGTTCAAGCACAGTGTGGATCTAATACTGCCTCAGGAAGGAACTGGAAAGGGCTTTCCTCAAGAAGTGAAATTCTTTCCCTGTCCTAAGCACAAAACCAATATGAACTGTGTAATAGGTTTGGGAAGGGGTGCAAACAATTTCTTTCTGTAAGATTCTTCAGTTAATTGTATGTTTTCAAATCCATGGCAGTTTCTCCTTTTTCTTCCTGAAATCCTTTCATGTTTTCACATCCTAACAGTCCCAAAATCAAAACAGCATTCATGCCTTTTTTTTATGTCTCTTAAGGGCTTGTAGTAGGTGCACAGGTTTATTGATAATAAAATATTACTAGATAGACAAGAACACAGCTGGAAACAATAAAACTTTTATTACAGTGTCTCCATATGTCCTAGCCATTGTTGTCAAGTTGCTTTATTAATGAAATTATACAGCTTTTTTACAGTACCTCTTTAGAAACCATGACAAGAAACTTAGTTTTCTCAGATTAGAAGGTTTTACTAAAAAAAAAATTATGTTTGACCACACTGTGCTTGTGAATTGACTGAATTTTACCTTCATAGCATAACAAGTTCCCCTCTGTGCAAGGGGAATTTATTGATGATCACTAGCTTTAGTTCAAAAGCACTGCTAGCTCAAATAAAACCTCAGTGACAAATTAAAATGTCTTACTAAAAGCAAACAACATCAATGCATAGTTCAAATTCACTGATCAGCAAATCCTGTCACCTTACTCTATCATTCACCTTCAGTAACTTCTGAATGATACTTCTCAAAGAATGGCAGCATTTGTGTGGTCACCCTTGACTACAACTCTGTCCACAGCTAGAGGATCTACTGCAATCATGACCTGCACTAATTATAAGCCATAGGGAATCCAACCAATGAGTTAATCTGTCATAGGAAAAAAAAATATATCTGATCAAAAACTACTTTTGTTTATTTGAGGCAAATTATTTTTTATGTTGTCATTTCTATTTTTACATTTATTTAGTTGCACAAAAATTAGGAAGATAAAACTAGGTATTGCCAAAGAAATTTTCCTTCATGGAGGACTGTGATTATTTTTCACTTGCTCCTAGTTAGGATAAAAATGGACTGTGACATTTCAAGCCTAGATGAGCTGGATCTCTTCACCAAGTTTCATTAAACGCATTTTCTCTAACTTCATCTTAGTTTAAGAGAAAACCTCTGGATACATGCTATCAAAAACATTTCTGTCCAGGTATTGGAAGGCTTTATAAAGCCTAGAATATAAGAGGTGGAGATCTTCAGAAATTTGAAGAAATGCAGCTTGACAGGCAGCAGTCTACTATTCAGCACTGAAAAAGAGTCAGGGTAGCAGGCAACATGGAAACAGAAACAGAAAACATTTTTCCCATGAAGAGGCATAGCGTTAAGATGCAGAGTACCAGAAGGAAAGGAGTGACTGCCAAGAAGTGGGCATGTATACGCACAGTGAAAGTCAAGTGCAAAAGAGATCTGTTAAGATTATTATCTTTACATTCTTGCACTAAACCACTAACAACTCCAGAAGGACTTGACCTTCTCTTTTACCTTGAAGTTCTTCGTGTTTTTAGCTATATAAAGTTCTCAGTTTCCTGTACTTAAGCTACTTGATTAGATACAGGGTAATGCTGAAAACACAAGCTATTACAGGAAAAGAAATCCTAAGCTCTTGCTATAGGACTCATTTTTAAAGTACGCACAACAAAAAAGACACAGAGGAAAGGACTGGTGTTCTTCAGTGACACCTCATGCTTGCAGGTGGTCACAGGACTCAGAATAACCTCACTAGGATTTTATCTTCTCCTCAGTAATGTACAACTGTGGTCTCAATATCTTGTCATTTTTTTATTGCGTTTAATTATTGGCTTCTGTTTAAGAAATTAAACAGGCAGATTTCAGAAGTACTCAGAATCAAATACTTCCAAATTATTTTCAAGGTAGTTTATATATTTTTTTCCAAAATATTTTATTAGGAATAGCAATTGCAAATTTCTCATATTCCCTCCACTCACTTTTTTTCCCAATCAGAGATTCAGTTTTGTCAAACACTGTTTAGGTGGTTTGGAAAGTGAAATATCACCAAAAATGTTCAAAATGTATTTTCTTAGCAGGTGAAAGAACTGTGTAATGTTTAAAGTAACAGTACCCAGTGTTGATCACTGTCCCATGCCTCAGCAGTTAAAAATATAAAATTTACATGAGCCACTTTTGAAAAAGAATACAAACTAATTAAGAAATAAATTAAATAAATTATGTGTTAATACAGCAGTAGAGTTACAATATCATTTCACGATTTTCTCACTGCTCAGTGCATTTGTGTGGTCTTATTTCCAAATAATGACCATATAAATTTCTTCATTGCATATTATTTTTCTTAAGGAAAATAACAATTAGAAAGGAAAAACATATATTATTCTATCAAGCCATGAGAATAATTATTTAACAGAGGGCAAAGTATCCTTAAATATAGAAGGAGTTTGAGAAGGAGAAAAATGTTTTTGAATTTCTGTTCAGACAATGTTCTGTGATAACGTGTTATGGTGTAAGAGCTACTTCTAATTGAGAGAAAGGATTTATTCAGATAGAATAAAAAATACCTTCAAGTCTTAATAGATTATGGAATAACAGCAAAGAGTGAAATTGTTATGACTAACAATGTTGTTCTACAAGCTTCTTGAGCAAGAATGAGCCAGAATTCGTAACACTGGGAAGGTCTTACCCTTTGTAGTCCCTACTCTGAGCTGCTTTCTCCTGCCACTGGGAAGCTCTTTCTCTGAGTGCCACTGCCTGGTGGTTGCAAAGCTACACCATGGACTGGAATAGCAAAATAACATACATTGAGAAACAACATCTTCAAAAGAATTTTAACCTACATCTGTTCCCAGGGCAGCACATGGCTGAATGAATGACTGTGTCAGCACAAAGGAGACGAGATCAGTTAGATGCATAGAGGTAACAGCAAGACCCACAGTAGAACCAGTTTATGCCAGTTTAGGCTACAGAATTATGATGTTATCAGTCACCAGCCCACTTGACAGGGACAGTAAGAGACTTGTTCAGTTGTCACTGAAGTCTGTGAGGCCTGCTCATCTGACCTTGAGTTATGTATTTTTCTAATTCTTTATATTCTATAAATCTGATCAAGAATTAATATTTATCTAAGGACATGCCTATGACAGGGCTATAAAAAATGCCAGGTTATTAAGTGTGGGTCACCTAAATCCCCATCACACTTTTGAAAGGCAGCCCTAAATTATCTGTAGAACTTTGTACACCAGGCAGCTTCTAGTTACCATGCAATTTCCTTACATTAAACTGTATTCTCTGTTCCGTTCCTCATCTTTGCTTTACAGGAATTATGCCAAGTACAAGTGAATACAGCTCCCAGATTTCACTACAGGTGATGATGACCCTTGGTGTTTCACTAAATTGTCTGCTTTAGCTTTAAATTAAAAAAAAAAAATAAAAAAAATATCCTGCTTCTTTCAATATATAAAGAACAGTTATGAGCCAGGTAGGGAAATACTTAAATATCTTCACTGATGAAATAGCAGGAAGCATTCTCTAGGGAAAGCGAATCCGTTTCAACTACTTGTAATCCATGCAAAACAGCTGTCCAGATGAAAGGATTCAGCTACCAACAATGGGGCACAATTTCTGCACTATCAGTAGTGTCACAACAAACTGCAGGTGTCTGGAAAAATTAAAACTTTATAACTGAAAGCATCACTATTGGTTTTCCGCTGTACAAAACCTACTTTTCATACTGTTCTTGATTACTTCTGTTGGACTACGTACACTTAACATATGGTTATTTTAAATGCAAATATTAAGGATATGAAAAGGCACAGTCACATGCGGAATTCTGGATGCCTCCCAGAAACTAAAGTGGCTTGATAAGAAGACAAAATCACGTTAGTTGGCCAAGCATGAATTTGCCTTGGCCATCCAAATATCAATATGCATTTGGCAAAATAACGTGAAGCATGAAGGGAGACTTATGAGTGGAATTGTTGCCATTGTCCCTAGAGGAGGAAAGAGAATGAAATATAATGGACAAGTTAAAATGATGAATGGATTGATACAACAAAACTACTAGTGGTATGTGCCACTGATTACTTTTGAAAGCAAAAGGTAATAGAAATTATGCAGAAAGTTTCTCTGGTCATGAATAATGCAAATTCATTTGGCTCAATAGACCATATTACATTTCAACAGATCTGAAGGAAATGGAAAAAAGAAAGAAAAAACGGCAAAGTTTTTCTGTGGGATTTGATGAGTCAGAAAACCCAGTCTAACTGAATAGTGGAAAGGTGAATGGCAATAAACAGAACCAAAACCAGTCACTGAACACAACAGTCATCTCTGAAATACAACTTAAAAACCAAAACAAAACAAAACAAAAAAAACCCCAACCAAACAAAACAAAACAAAAAAAACCCCAGACAGATAAAAGATTAGAAATGCTAAAACTTATGGTAAGGGAAAACAAATGTGTGTGTGAAGTTTGGGTTTTTTAGATTTTTGAGCCGCTAAAAGGGACTATGAAATGTATGCACTTAGGACAAAATTGTTACAGGGGACTGTGTCAGACCTGAAAGCAAAGACATCAAATCATGAATCTCTAAAATAGCCAAATGCCTTGTATCACCTCAAGTTGCCCTCGGGCTGGGAAAGCATTACCTTGCTATATCTGAACTGCTTCCAGGCTCCTGCATGAGTGAGCATCCCCTGCCTGCACCCAGAGTTCATGCTGAAGTCCTTGGGGATGCACAAAGCCTCCCTCACCTCGAGCCCTTTTTTGTTCAGTAGTTTCCATGAGAAGAGGAACTTTCACCCTGACAGCTGGATGACGGGTACACTCACACCAAGTGGTCTAGGCACAGCTGTATAATATATTAACATTCTTAAATCTCTGCTTTTTTCAGATAGAAGTTGATGATTTTTTTCTTAGATGTACAGCTCTGTTTGACATAGCTTTTATGACTGTAACATTAATGTCACTTGTATCTCATATTAGTAATTACTATACAAATAAGTATTTACTTCCATTTTCTCTCCCAGAAAAATATACATCCTGATAAATTTTAAGAATTTTGCACTGCTAGAATTATAGACAGATGCAGAATATTAAATTATATCTTTCTTTCTGCATTGCTTTGTTCTATTTTTAACCTACATCTTTATGTTTGTATTTGTCTTTAAAAATATCTTTTTCTCACTGAGAACAGTTATTATTTCAAAATACCTTTAAAAAGTATTTCTGTAAATATAAAGTGACCATCAACTGTAAACAATTGAAAGCTTAGTCCAAGTCTTAAAAACCTTATGAGGTTTCCTAAGTTCTGAATTTCTTAATTTATGCTTTGCTGAAAAGTAAACGTTATACAACGCAGTTCTCAAACATAATTACATTTTCTGCTCTGCTTTCCACAAGACTTAGCTCTTGACTCCCAGTCCCATGCATTCCTGTTGAGCCTTTCACTTGAAATTATTTAAAATCAATTTATATACACAAAGTTATTGTCAACAGAAAAGCATTCTTTAAATGTAGTAAGGCTGTTGCAACTCAAAATATTCTAAAGTAAATGTGTATTTTTAAAAGATGCATATTTGCATGTGCATGTGTGTAAATGCATACAAGAACAATGTATGTATAAATAAATAAGGACATATAATTTTGACTTATGAGGTATTCATGGCCTTCTACATGCCTTCTGTGTCTTAAGCTTTTAAGATACATTCAAATAATATTTTCATGATTTTCTACATACATAAACAGCAATTGTCTATGCTTTATCTACCATGGAGTGTTTAGTTTCAGGACTCTCAGACTCGAGAAAACTTAAACAGTGACAGAATTTTCTAGGGTCTTAAGAATTAGAATGTTTTCAGAGAGAAAAAGGAATAGGTGAGGGCAAATCTGTACATGGGAGAAAGACACTTTTCGTTATATAAATCTTCACAAGCTTCAACCTACTTAACATGGGGACTGGGCATAGGTGGTGACTGGGTTAGGTTCTAGCATCTGCTATTTTTTCTTTGACTCAACTTTCCTGATGATTTCGGATGTCTCTTTCTTCTGACCCCTCACCAATGCCTGTCAGCCCAGCTTCACTTGCTCACTCTTTGGTTGTCTTTGATATAACAGTACGGTATGATGTAGACTAATTGTACATATTTGCTGTAAACTGCAATAGTCTGGCACTGAGCTGTCCTGAATGATTTTCAGCCATTTGTTATGCCTGTCCATATTATGAAGTTTAGTGTGAACAGCATGCATGCAACTGTTTTGATAGTTCTGAATTTATGTTTTGTTTAGTACATACACATCATTACTATATAATAAATGCTGTTTGGTTGGCTATCCTTATTTGCTAACAGAAGTAGAACTTAAACTCATTGAAGGGCTTATCCTACCAGCCCATTATTAATGCTATGGTTTTTTCAGAAAGAAAAACTGGCACAGTGAATTTTAGGAGGAGCTCAGGAGAGCAGAGGTAAAAGGCCACACAGAGCAAAGAACAGGTGAAAGCCAAGGGTTTGGGTGAAAGAATATTGTTGCAGGCAGGAGTGATCAAGTATCTGATCAACTTAGCAGTCTCCCAGACTTTTGTGGTGAAGGAATTGGCTGTTACTGGAGTACACAAGGGGTGAGGTGAGCTCTAACATCCTTCAGTCACTTGTGATTTTCTCACTGTTTAAGCAAGGTTGTCTGAATGAAAGTGCAAAAGCAATCCAAAGAAATTCACCCTTCTGCATCCACTAGACATGTCTCCTCCTCCCTCCCGTTACTCTTCAGGTCCTCACGGGAGGAGTGTCTCCTCTTGCTTTCCCAGTTTTTAAAGGTAAAGGTATGTGAAGTATTAATCGCTTTACCTAGAAACTGAATTAACTCATATATTTGCACACTTTAGATAAGAATCGAGTCCAAAATATTCAATACTGGGAACCAATTAAGGCTTTAATTAGGAATAAAACAGGAAAGGAATAAAGGATTCACACGCTATTGATATTTTCAAAGCTCAAAGTTACATTTGCAGGGAGGTCTTTGTTCTACATTAGAGAAAAAAGAACTATGCTCAAACATTTCTTTCACAGTACGAGGCTTTTGTCAATGTGCTGAAGAAATTATGCTAAGAACTACACAAAGGCAAGTTTTACTTACTCTTCCACTTGTCTGAAAACCAGAACTAGACAGTATTGGATAAAATGAAAGGAAACTTTCACCTGAGAAAATCACTTCCTTCCATTAAGGACTTTGTCAATACACATTTTAGCAGATTAAAAAAAGTTCTGTTAGCCAGGGGACAAAGAGACTACATACTAATTATTCCTTTTGATCTTCACTTGCAGGAAGACATCTGACAACTGTCAGAGATAAAGCTTACAATTAGGCAGCTTTTTTAAATAATTAAGTACAGGAACCGAAGCTTTCCCTAGACTTGCCTTTTTTCCCCTACCTCCAGCTGTATTATTGCCAGTCCAGCTGAGAAGTCACATCCAGTCATTTTCTCTCATTGCATACACACAATCAAATTGAAAGTCTGTGAATGAAACTGTAGTCCACCTCAGTCACTAAGGTGACTAAATTACCACCATGCTAGGTAGTCATTTAGTAGAAATTAATAATTAGTGCCCCTTCTAATGACTCACTAAAGTCACTTACTCTGTTTTTATTTCTAAAAACTATACAGTCTGTCTATTCAACCATTAAAAACTTTCCTGATGATATTTACAGCTAAAAAAACCCGAAACCACACTTGAACAGCAGAAGCTGCAAGGAGAAAACCCAAAGATCTAAGATGACCTTGAGAAGGTGCTTTATTGTTCAGATAAACCCACCATACAGAAGAAGAGTTCTACCTGCATTCAATGTTTTGCATACACTTCACAACTAATAAAACACTTAGCTTTTACCTTGATAATAGAAACAAGTTAACAAGCACTAGGTTAAGTAATGCCTATTTCAAGAGGAGTCTTAATGACATAAAGAGGACTCGCAGAGGAAAGCCTTGAGAATGCTATCACAATAATTCTTCTGCTGAAGAGCGCTTCCAACACTGACCTTTGCTTGTGTTCCCCAGACCTACTGATGTCAACAGCAAGCAAGAACGAATGGATATCATCAAACCTAATTATATTCTAAAAGGTTTTGTTATCTGGAAGAGTATTTTTGTTTAAAGATGTAGATTTAAAATAAAGTGTTATTTCTAGAAATACATAAGTTTAGTATATCTGCCTTAAATATATATATATTTGTTAATATTCATGATGTGTTCTTCCTATACAGAAGACTAGTTAAGTGAAATATTCAGATACCTTCAGATGTTTATGTTAATCATATGAAGAAAAAAACCCCACTAACAAACTGTGAATCTCTTGAAAGTTGCCTATTGTGTAACACTGAAAGTAAAAATAGGGTACATTTAACAAGACTTTACTTTGTGAATTGTTGAAATAGATGGTCAATAATTGGCCAATGGCAGGAATGCCAAGAATCATCAACAGTGTGCAGTTATTTGAACTAACATGCTGTAAAGGGTTATTACTTATTTCTTCTTCCCTTCCTTAACCAGTTTTACGCAGCTTAACTTTGTAAATCCATGATTCTAATCAACCCTAGTTCTTTCTTACAAGACTGATGAAAAAATAGACTCGATCCAAAACTAACTGAAATAATTGAACACTTTTGCCTATTTCAAAACCAGGTCCCATAAATATTATCTCACTCTGATGATTTTGTATTATAATAAGAAATAATTTGAAGATCTTTAAGATTGAGTGCTATGCTTACTGAGGAATTAACACATATGAAATATTTTTTACCAGATGGATATCCAGAAAAGCATCATAGTAAACTAGTAATCAGGAATATTAATAAATCTTATTATAATTGTGTGCATTATTTATTCCTGTGTTGGTTTTATGTTGGCTTAGGGTTTTTTTTAATTTTGGGAAAAGGGGTTGATTGGTTGTTTGTCTACTTTTTTGAGGATTGCAAAATTTTGACTTTTGTTAAAGTTACTTTAGCTCAAGTGATTTATAAGCCATGTTCAGGTGTACTTCCTCTCAGAATCTGCTGCAACAACAAAAGACACAAGAAGATGTTTCCAAGTAACAAAACTACTTTTCTTGTGGTTGTTGTAATGAATTCTGGATATGGTTCAAGTCCACTTCTGTACTGAGGAAAGGGAATTGTACAGATTTGAGAAATAAGATTTAAAATGTCTAGTTAATTCCATGGTAGTAGACCCAATTGTCTACTTCAGAGGGAACCCTACTTTTCACTTGCAAAGATCAGTCTTATTTGGATACCTTGACCTTACTGTAATGTAGTTACAATAATTGTTTTATGAAAAGGAGCCACATCTGATTTCTTTCTTTAAGCTTAGTTTCTCAAAACACCCCAAAGTAGTGCTGATGTTCTACATCTCCAAAACTAAAAAGTTTTATGACACTATTTCTGTGCACAGCCACAAATGATACTGATCTCCTCATGCCTTGGCTTTCTTCTTCCCAAAATATGGTGGCCTTATCTATATTAACAATTAGGAATAATCCATTGCTCATAACATATTCCCTGAGAAAACACTATCATTGGCTGAAACCTTGCTAGAAAGCAGGTCAACAGTCACATATCACTTTCAAGCCTGTGTCATAGTTAGTAGTAAGTTCATTAGTACAGAAATGAGCAAATCAGTTGTTTCAAGAACTTAATTTTACCAATGAACTGCATGAACCATACACAATTATACATTACCCTACTGAGAGCTACAGCTCTCTAATTCTTTCTTTTTTTGCTTGTCCTGGTGATTCAGGATTTTCAGGGAACTCAAAAAATCCCAGACCTCTTTTAAAAGTTATTTTCTCCCTAGAAGAACCCTCGAGGGAAATGAATCATGTGAAGTGCGATGCTTTTCCCACTGTGCCCTGTGCACTCTCCCTTGAAGGTTATATTTCAGAGAAGTCACAATTTTTTCGACACTCCCATGTACATATTGTTCCTTGATTTATGCAAAAAAATACCCAGTATATTATCACCACTGCTATTCCCCTTCATGTTCCTGGGAGGTGGGAAGGAAAGAAAAGAAGTCAATCAGATGCTTCTGTGCTTAAGCAGCTCACAAGCTTTAGTTCTATAACTTGAATCACTTAATACTTTTGAAGAGGTTCCCAGGTTTTTTTGTCATAAACTTTAAAGAACAGATGTGTAGTCTCCTTGCAACTTGAACAAACAATATTTTTTTTTCTTTTACAAGCTTAGCTTTATGGGTTTCATCATCCTTTGAAACAGCCAGATTCTTTGCCCCAGAAGCTTTCCACAACAGAGGTAAAATCAATTGGATATTGTATAGCAGGGGTCCTCAAACTATGGCCCGTGGGCTGGATACGGCCCCCCAGGGTCCTCAATCAGGCCCCTGGTATTTACAGAACCCCCCTTCCCCCTCCCCCCGCCCTCCCCCACTGGGGGTTGGGGGGGGGGGGGAAACCAAGCAGCCGCAGATGACTGCCTGCTACTTCATCCACGCGCCGGCCCCCTGTTTAAAAAGTTTGAGGACCCCTGCTGTATAGCTTGCAGTGATTTTTCTCCCAAGTACATCCTTAATTGCTTAAGGTGGTTTACTAATTGCTATTACAAACTGTTCAGCAATCCTAATGTCTTACTGATGAAATGTTATCTTGAGGCTCTAGACCTTGTTTTCATTTACCATGTTAACTCTATGGTTCATTCATTATAATATTATATCAATATTATCCCAACCTAATCAAATAATTTTTGTCTTCTCCAAATTACTCTCTTCCCTTATAAAAAAAAGACAGAGTACACTCATCACCTTACGTTGTTTAAAGCACTGCAACACCAAGGTTGTGCATTTTCTCCCATCCCAAATTTAAATTCATTAATATGTCCCGGTGCTCCTTTCAAGTTTTATTTATTTTGCTCTGTACCTTGTGTTAAGAAATGTTCGGTTGGTCCACCCCCCAAGGCTGTCCATCTGCCTGCGTAAGTTAACAGCTTCACACAGTTCAGCAGGTGAGTGCTGGCTGTGCTGGGATATCCTATGTCATGGCTGGTGGCACTACAGAGTACTGCTGGTGGTAAAACTAGAACGGGTCCAATCCAGATTCTGTTCAGTTGAACTGAAGGTAAACCTGTGCCTGTAATTCCGACGCACAGCCGCAGAATAAAAAGACTGTGCTAAACTCCTTTTTACTTCTGTTTATGTTCTTTTTGCTCACTCTTCACTGAACCTTTTTTATATACCTTTCACCTGCACAGATTAAAGCTTTGATTCAGTTAAACACACCTACTGTAGCAAAGTATACATCCAGTGGACTCCATCCAAAATCTATAATTTTTTTAATTTATAATTTAAATTTATTTTTTTATTTTACTCCGTAATAAATGAAAATTAAAAATATAAATTATATTAAAAAACCACAAACAAACAAAAAAAACCCCAAAACCAAAAAACAACCTTCCACTACCTTTAGTGCTTAGCCTTTAGAATATTTTAATTGCAGCTAGGATGTATGAAGTTCAGCTTGAATTATGCAAAATACCATAAAAGAACATGACAAAAAAAGCACAGAAAATAATCCAAATAAAATTTTTTTAAGCAAAGCAAAGGTTTTCCATTAACCAGCAGAAAACTAGGATGCACAGATACATACTGTATGAAAAGCAAATTTGCAATTCATTAGCATATTCACATCAGTGAAAAAGCATCAGATGTTTATAATTTATATAACATACATAGTTTAATAGTAAAAAGGTGAAGAAAAAGCATCACAGTTAATGGAGAAAGTAAAAATCCTTTAGATTTAAGATAAGAGTGAAGTTTGGAGACAGGAAGCTTATTCTGATTGTTTAAATTGCATATATTAGCAACACTATTGCTCTCGTTCAGCTCTGAGATAAGCTTCCTGGAGCAGTGTGATCTAGCAAGTAGGGGGAAAAAGGACTGATACCAACAAACAAACGTACTGATTTGTTAAAAGAATGGCATCAAAATTGTCATGCAAACTATGGGTTTTTCAAATTAAATCTGACTTAAAAGTTGAGAGTAGGGTTAAAAAAGTAGGATTTAAGCCATAATGATAACTTCTGAATATCTGACAACTTGCAGTGGCACCTTTGAATGTCCAAAATTGCTAAAAAATATAACTGATAAGCCTAAAGTAATAGGTCAAACTTATTTCCATACCAGTTCTTCACTCATTGTCTCATTCACTAATCCCTTTTAGGGATAAATTAAAAGTAAAGAAAAATGGTCTAAGTACCTTTGAAGCTATTAAAAATAGATAACCACCTCTTGGTATTGGCACGTTCAGCCAACAGATAAAGTACTTGGCCAAAACCATCCAAGCCAAAATAAAAGTTGAACAACAAAGGAAGCAAATATGCTGTGCTATAATGTAACAGCTAAATTGTGGGGCCTTTTACCCTATCCATCCTTCCATCTTCACCTCTTTCACTGCTTATTCAATCAACAGCAAAAGTTAAAATACAATGAGAGATCTGTGTTTTATGTTGAAAGTTGCCAAAATTCATGAACATTCAGAAGAAACAACACATGTCTAGAAAGGATATCTACTTCTTTTCCCCAACATTAATGTTTTTGCATTTGAGAGGTATTCATCCCTTGTGTATTAAAAAGATAAGCGGTTATTATCTGGTTAATAAAAAGCAAAGCTGACAACATCAGGGGCTTTCAAAATAATTGTACGTGAAATTGATCAGCAGAATGTTATTAACACTGCAAGATGAAAAACAAACAGGGTGGAAACTTGCAGTATTTGGAGACATCAAGAACAGAAGCAAACAAATCTTTGTTTAAGATTCTGGTCATGCTCAGCTCACCAGTATTGTGTTAGAAAAATTTTAATTCTCTGCAAATACACAGGATAACAAACATCCTAGAGGAATATGACGTGATAGAGCTCACCACTCTGGAATCATCTATTTCATTTGGATTTGATAGAATTTCATATATGGGATTCTCATGTAACACAGGGAGCATTGCTAATTGTCTGAGACTATAGGTAGAAGATTTTGATATATTTACATATTTGTGTTTCAGTTAATTCTGTTTCTTCCTCTTACAAAACAGCTGCAGGAAAATTATGACTCCTTCAAGCATTCAATATTTGAAACCTTTCAAAGATTTCTCTGGTCTGAAAGCTTATGCTGAACATTTACAGTTGCTAGGTGATATCCAAGTGGTGGTCACTAACTGTGATTGAAGATGTATGGCTTTCATGGCAATCTTCCACTTTGTGGTTGGTGAACAAGTAAAATGAAAGGCAGATTTTGGTATAAGCAATTCAAGATTTAGTCACCATCAATATCCAACAAAGATACAGGAAATGTTAATGTTGATATAGTGCAGTTTTGATCAGGAAAATTAAGCATAAAAAAAGGAGTGCTACTGAAATCAATGAGTGAAATATTTATTACATTTCAGTAAATATTTGCCAATAACTGTCCTGCCATATTTCCTAGTTCTATGCATTAATAATGTTCTATCTTTATGACATCACTGTTATAAGGATAATAATGTTCTAAAGCTAGTCTACACTCCAGAAATCTTGCACATTTGTAATATATTCTTTCACTCCTCTGTAAGCACGTGTGTATACTTCACGCTCACAATTAGGTTACATAGTAAGCTGTAAACTGGGACTTATCAAAGGTAGAAGAAAGACTATGAAAATATGCTTTTGCTGAAATTTCCTGAAACGGAATTTTTTGTGTGCATGTAACAGAAAATTAAATATGCTTGATTTCCTTCAAACTCCTCCTCCTCTTTCACAAGCCACCACCCTTTTCAATGTTTCTCTTAGGCAGCCTGCATCCACGCCTAAAGCTGTAAGACTGACCTGAGTTAGGGTCCCATCCATTTTTGAAAACTTTTGCAATTCTGCAGCAAACTGCATTACAGGAATAAAACAGCATCAAGGTTTTGGGACAATGAGAGATGCAAATAATGTGAAATTTTCAGTCCAGATTCTTCAATTGATTCAGGAAAGCTTCCTTCTGTATCTGATGATTGATCAGTAAATAGGCATTATGCAATAATCAACTGAAACAAATCATTTCAGGAATGATGCCAAATTACACACAGTGTTTGAAAGAGAAAGCAGGAAAATTATAAGCTTTCAGTGTTTTGCTGGTCAACTTTAGAAGGAAGGATAGTATGTGGTTTATGATAACGGGGGGGGGGGGGGGGGGGGATAACAGGAAAAGGGATAATAAGAAAAGACGGAAGCCATAAATGAGAACATAAAGAGACACAACCCTGACAGACAAATGATAAGGGAGGCAGTAAGGAGAACCAAAGCTGGTCAGTCACATGAATTGATGAAGGAACAGAGAATGCAGACATGCTTATTTTTGTGTTTACCTGATCTAGAACATTGCCAAGTGGGATACTATGGAGAAGGGAAATGCCATAAACAAAACATATGGTACTGTCATATTAGGAATCCAGGAGATCCTGTTAGGGCTGTGTGTTGTGTCACTGGTATTCTTCAGAACAAGGCACAGCTCAGCTACCTTAACTTGTAATCTACACAAACTAACTGAAAATACAAATATAAAATACAATACCTCTTCCTAGTTTGAAACTTGACAATCCAATCATTGAATGCAAAGTCAGAATACCCTTTTCTTTTTTTAAAAACATGAAACTTAAAAAGGGGGAAAGGATAAAATAAAGACCTATTTTTTCACTAAGCTTAGAAAAGCAAGTGAAAGTGCTAATGGTTAGGTTTCGGTCCATTCGGTCATTTAAAAACAAAAAGGTACTGGAAAACTGATGCCAAAACTGCATTAAAAATTGTATTCCTGTAAACATCCAGGTTCTATCATCTAGTGAGAAACTGTGGGGATGGAATAGTGAGAATAAAGGATTTTTCCTCTGCATCACAGAAGCATCTTGAAAGTGATCTGCAAACATTATATATAGCCCTAGAAACATTTATACTGTGCTCCGTAACTACTGCTGACATCTCTTGACTTTTCCTTCCTGAAATTTAAGACTGGCAGAAAGTCTGGCCAGTGCACAACATAAACACTGGAAGTTCAGGAAGGACATAATGAAGTATGATATGATCACAATGTTCCAAACAAGCATGTAAAAAATACATACCAAGATCAAATATTCCAACTGTTTTTATTCTAAGCATAGGTGTAGGAAAAAAACAACAAAAAGCAGTGTGTGGCATGGATTCTTGTTTTTAAGATAAAATATTGGTACATGATACTGCTTATACAAGCACCTCAGATATTTGGTGAAAGGAAAACTGTGGCACACGTTAAAAAAATTAGATTGAAGTAAAAATATGCAAAATAGAATTGTGCAGGAAAAAAACCCAATGCAAACATGGGTGAATGCATCTTTTATATAAAACTGAACCAGAAATTCTATATTGACTTAAATTGTAAACCATAATGAAAATATATTCTGAATCTTGTCACTTATCACATGACAAGTAGAGGAACAACAATTTATAAATAAGGGAAGGGAAGCTGAAGAAGCCAATAATATATCATCCAATATCTATTTTTTAAGTGTCAAAAAAGAGGTGAATAGAGTCACATAAGACAAAGTGAATGTTAGACAATATTAAGAAAGCAATGGCAAACACCACTACCCCACTGACTCTTCCAAAATGCATTCACCTTCAGTGCTCTTCCATATGCAGAGATGCAGAAAGGACTTCAAATTCATCTGAGATTCAAGTATCTCAAAACCAGAATAAAGATACACTTTAAATGCTCAAATCTGATTATAAGCTATGCTGGCAGATACAAAAAGACAAATACGAGACCCATATCCTCCTGGAGAGCTGACAGAAGCTGTCAGAAGAACACCCTGGCACCTAAAGCGGTACCAGGTGCCTATATTTATACCAAATCCATCCATCATGCCTATAAAGCTGTGAAAACAGTAGGTAGGGAATGATTATTCACAACTTCTCAATTATAAGGTATGGGCATTAACAGGTAACAGATTTAAAGACAGATAGTAGCCAAGACACTGTCACACCTCGTGTGCCTGTATACCTGCATGTAGCTTATACGGCTGCTGACTGGGATGCCTCCAAGTACACATCAGCTGTCCTCCTCTTGCCTCCACCAGATGCTCACACTTAAAATGTGAGTGGCACCATTAAGGAGCTGTGGCACAGCTACTGCTGGTTGTAGGTTAGAAGACTGAAGGGTACTTCTCAAAGAAAATCAGGAATTCGGGCCTAGAAGATTGATTGTACTACCTTTGCATTTCCTACTGGGGATACTTCTTGGTAGAAAAAATGAAGTGAGAATGTACAGGATTGACAACTTTTTGTAAATTCAACTAACAAGTACAAAACACTGAAGTTCAACTCTTCGTGTCAACCAGAAATATAAAAAATCAACTTCATCTTTTATCAGTGTATTAATGCATGAATGAAATGGCACTGCACCTGTTTAGGGATGAATCATCTAATTCACAAGGTCACTACATGATTTAGATGTGAAGTTTCATTTTTCAAATGCAGCTCAGGAGCCCAAATGGACATATTGATGGGGAATTCACTTTTATGCTTGTCCTGGTTTTAGCTGGGATGGAGTTAACTTTCTTCTTAGTAGCTGGTACAGTGCTGTATTTTGGCTCTGATGTAAGAACAATGTTGATAATGCACTGATGCTCTTCCATTATCTTTAAAATGGGACCTATGATACTGCTGAAGCATCTGTTCATGTAAGAATGTGGAAATTAAAATCATAGATCCTCTCAAAAATCCTGACACTTAACCAACACTGTATCATTGGTAGGAAAAGAAAGGTAATCAAATCTATCAAATTTACATAATTTCAAAACATCTTCTGGAAGCCTTAGACTGAACAGTGATCCTGATGATGCTATTCTCTATTTTTTTACCTACTTTGCTGAAAAAAAATTTGCTGACAGACATTTTAAAGAAGAAAACACTGGACAACATCTAAAATTTTCACCATACGGGAAAGTTCATGGCCTCCAGCAGTAAAACAGGTCAGATGAACTGCAATAATAAACTTGCAAATCAATAAATCTTTTAGATATAGTATTGTGCAACTTTGACCTATAGCATGTGATGCGCTAAACATATTTATTTTTCCCTATTGTATTATTTGGGATGCTTTTCATGAGGGCCTATTTTCTTTCAGATCTTACTGATTTACATATTTTGAAGTAATACAGGTTTAGCCTCTAACAGCTCGCCCCAACTTCAAAGTGAAGTTCTAAGCCCTGGCCTGTTGAATGATACATTTAAGACCGAAGACAGAAGTGCCAGTGAACCTGACACCAAATTTAGGAGGTGAGTTGTAAGACCTGCAGTGTCTCTTCAGACAAAAAGAGAACTTAACCATTCCTCATGGGAAGAGATCTTGGAAACAGCAGCATTTTCCCCCAAAACTCTAAGCAAAACCTGAATTATTTAGACAACTGACATCCTGACAAAAGATCACTTGCACATTTTACATTAGATTGTTATAAAAAACCCAGTAATGCCAGGAACTCAGGACTTCACCTAAGCTCCCACTTTTAGTTGACTACTGAAACAAGCAAGCCACAGTATTGCACATAGTCTTTCTTTTTGTTTTCTTTTTATCTCCATATCAGTCTACTTCTATTATACATGGAAACAGAACCTTGAATAAGAAGGGTGCAAGAAGTCTCTATCCCCAAATGATTCTAAAATCAGTTGGTGGGAAGGATAGTCAGTCATCCACATGGTGGAAGTGGGCAGGAGGTCTTACATATGTTTTTGCTGGGAGTTTTCTAATAACTAAGTTTAAGTCACTCATGCAGATTTTCTGGATCATCATTCTTTAGTGTGAAAATCTCATTTTATATGATGTAGTTTTCTAAAACATATGACACATTTGTAAAACTAGATTTTGTAACAAATACATTTATCTTTTGAAATTAGCCTCTCTTTTTGTTCTTTTGAAGCAACTATACAGCTAGCATATGCAAACCTCAAATTTATTTTATATTTGAAATTGCTTCATAAGATACTTTGTTTTCCATTCCTTTAAAAACATGCACAGGTTATGAGAGTTTCTGAACAGGGCAAGTGGAAGTTTTCCATGTGGCATTACTCCTGTTCCCTAAATGAGTGACAACAAAACCCCAATGTTTTACCTCAATACTACTTCCCAGTGTTTTACACAGAACAGCAGTACTCTGACAAATGAATCATGATATAGAAGTACTAGGCACAGGACAGGATCATAGGTAAAACAAGGGGGTTTTTAGTTACAATACATATCCATGGATGATTTACTTGCACAGCTTTACACCTGAATTACTCTTTTATACTTTAATTATTAGAAAGTGTTGCTTCTGTTTCTGTATATGCAGTTTAATATCCTATGGTTATATTTTCTCTACAGTCTTATCAAGGTATGTAGTAGCACAGATATTTAAATTCATTATCATGGAACTACAAATAGATTGTATCAGCCTACGATGACAATTTTTAGTTCAAGTAAAAAGAATGTCAAAAAGTAAAATTTGTGCAGAAATAAACGTTTCATCCCTGTGACACCAAAAGCATTGTTTGAAAAGAGTAAGAAAATACTAAGCAACTTTTAGATGACTGATATGTAGTTTAAATTGAACAGATTTTGCATTCACTTTTTAAAAGTTTGGGATCAATTCTCATTTATACCAAACCACGGTTTAAATGAGAGGTAGCCTAACAGATAATACTTTTTGCAGTTAACTTAAAAGGATGGTTGAATTAATAGGATAAATGGACACATTGCTTCAGCATAATAAAGATGCATTAGCTTAAATGAAAAGCACAGCCTTTTGTTTTTCTTAACAGAACTAAAATATCAAGAGAGAAGTCAAAATTCAAATTCACCTGAATGCACCATTTGATATTTAATGAAGTGCAAAGCTTGAGGAAGTTAATGTGTGAAGATACTGATGTGAGGAAGTTAATGCTGTGCTTCAGCAATGTAGTTTTCAGCACTGGGAGATACTTTTCTATTCTTTTAGACTTACTGTACTAATAAGGTCATGGCCATATGTATCTAAAGGAATTTTCATCAATTTGTCAGCATAGAACAGATAAAAAAAAAAAACAACAAATCCCTATTTACTGTATTTCCTTGTTCTTTGTCTATGGCAGCTTTGATAGCATCTCAGATATGGAAAACTAGAACAAGATTCCAGAATTAAAAAATCCATGGACCATTGTAAATGAGTATTTATGGGAGACGTTTAGAAATTACTTTTGATTTTCTAGTATTCATCAGAGACTTAAAAAATACAAGTTGAATTTCTATAACACTGCCACTATTTCTGACTGACCCCTCATCTAAAGAAGACATTAATGAACACTGGAGTTGTAGCTTTTTCTAAAAATCAAACAAACCCAAAGTAAAGGGGAACAGATGCATGAGAACATCTGCAGTCAGTGGAAAACAATTTTTTAAACATCAGGTAACCTAGAGGAAAACTATTAGTGAATTTATTAAAGTAGATGGTTGTTGCTATTAGCAACAGATAACATAGACATACTTCCACAATTACTTATAGTGAAATTGTCATAAACAAGTAGACACTCTAAGAGAAGAGTTAATAGTGGGTTATGTACAATGTATGTTTAAAATAAACTCCCTAAAATAATTTCCATGCAGTATCTCAGGAGAACATGAATTTTCAAAATACATATTTGATAAATTTCACCTTAAAACCCAAAGATTTTCTACATACTTTGACAACTTGGTCCCAAGCAGTTCTTAGTTTAGATCTTTGTAACTGCACCTTACATTCCAATCTGTTGCAGTAACATTCTACCCTGAGATCATCCTTTATCCATGGAGAACTTCCTACCCACCCCCCACCCCCCACTAAGACATTATCATACTTTAATTTCCTGCTTCCTTACTGCCTTTTCTTAGTAATTTCTGTAAGAATTCTTGGACATAACACATCTAAAACATGGGAAAACAAGGCATAGTTACAAGGATGATTTATCAAGAATCTGTCCCAAGACTATTCAACTTAAGATAGAGGGTGTCATTCGTATGGAGAAAGACTTTATAATCATTTACTTCCACCTCCTTTAAGTATGATTTAATAAAGTAAGGGCTCAAACTCTGAAGACCAGAAAATCCCTGGTTTCCCACATTTACCTCTGGGAATTAATTGCTAGATGAGCAATTTGTGTTTGCAATGACCATAACAACTTTTGTAAAAAATATCAAAACCAAAAGAAACCAGCAAACATCTTGCCTATTACGTGTGCAAGTATATAAGATATTCTATGATTTGAAGGAATTAGATGGAAAGAAAAGTGTGTACATGGGAGAGGCAAAGAGGGAGAAAGAAGAAGCATCAGAAAAAAAGAGCTGAAGGTTGAATGAATAGCCTTCATTAATAACCAAGACCAAAATAGCAACGAAACATCAAACATATTGCTTGCATGAGGACCCAAAGTAGTCACACCAGTAACTCGTCTGCAGAAGACCCTACACTTCACTAACAGGAAGATAATAATGTAGTTATTCCTTTTCCTGTTAGCCTTGGATACCTAAAAAGAGGAAACACAAAAAATGAGTGCAGACTTCTTAAATCTATCGATACTGAAATAAAATAAAAAAATGATACAAAATGAGAAGACCCTAAGAATTTTTACGTTTTAGTGCTCATTTTCTTCTTCTGCAAGTCTCACACAGACTTTTATTACACTGATTTCCTACAAATCAAAACAGATGTTTGACATCTTGGCTCATTTTAGAAAGCTTAGAAAGGGCTCACTTTCTATTTTCTGTTGATCTGGAATAGGCTTGGATAGATGCAGAATAAAATTAATCAGCAGAACTTTCCAGTAGAGCAAGTTCTATGGAAAAGTATAGGTCATCATATAGCCTTACAGGGAAAAAAAAAATAAAGCTTCAGTTCCTTAAAGCTAAAAACTAATAGACTAAGAAAATAATTACTTATGAGATTATACTCTTTGTATAATACTATACACATAAACTTTTACACAGAAACAATTGTAAAATTATTACAGAGGAACAGAATTCGAATTACCATATTAGAAAAAAATTGGATAAATTCTGGAAAGGTAACAGCATGATGAAAACCAAAATAAGGCTACCCTGTGAAACCAATGCTGTGCTGTTTCATTTCCCTGTGTGTATATTGGTTTAACAAATGTCTCTATTCATACTTCCACTTCTTCTTAATAGGTTTACTCTAACTACATTGTGTTTGGTGATGCAATGCAATCCTTCTAACCCCAAATCACTCTGCAATACGATCTCTTTTTACTGGCATTATATCATTTATTGCATCAACCAAAGAGGACAGAGCTGTTTATTAATTTTCAGAACTGAAGGTTCAGAAGCTCATTTCTGATTTTAACATGATAGAATTTTCATGTTCTGTCAGAGACTGAGAGTTGTAGAGAGGATAGGAAAAGAATAATGGAAACACATGTTATTTATGATAGATGTATGTCCTAATTTTTGTTTTCCTTTTTTCCCCTGTAATCCAAAAGATATCTCTTTAGCTAGAAAAAATTTAAAGTTTCTTTTAAATATAATCTGCTTAGGAAGCAATGTGCACTGCAAAGTGCAAAGGAACCTAAGGGGAAAGAATTCATACTCTTTTCCTACAACCTCAATACATAGTGCAAGAAATTTACAAAATCTAGCATTTTAAAATTTTGTTAATCCTTGGTTTAAGACAGAATAAATTTCCTGTCAGATAGTTACTCTGTTTAGGTTAGCTAATTGACTTGTCCATAAAGAACAAATTCTGTGCTGTACAGGAGAACTGATGCACAGGCTGTCTGTCCCCTTCATCAGGCGATTATACAAAGTGTGATTGTTTCAGATCCAGTAATGGGAGATTAGGAGGAGATGAGGCAGAGAATTTTCTGTCTCAGCATATCATGAGGCTTGTGTATGCGCAGGCATAACAAAGAATGAAACGGGGGGGGGGGGGGAGGGGGGAGAAACACAGGTGAGCTCCGAACAGAGCAAACCATTAACTGTCAGTGAGGGATTCCTCCAGACTACTTAAATATTTGCTGAGGTATGCACACAAATCAGTTAGAAAAACCAGAAGAATACACCAGCCAGGGATATTTACCTTTATGTAAATTTTGTTTACTATAGAAACATACAGTAAAACTACCTATTTACTATTGCTTTGCAGAACTACTCATTCATACTCTCATCCTGATGGTGTCCTGCTGTCATGTGGGCACTTGGTACAGATGTAAAAGACTGGCCACCACAGGGGGTAGTGATATCTCTTCTTTTGGTGTAGAAGCTACTCATCCGATTTTCCCTCTTCCTTTGACCACCTACTCCCCAGACCCACTGCAGATTTCTGTTACTTCAGCTATGCTATATTAGCTCAGAACATCCTCCATGTAGGTGGAAACTCCTACCAAGTGAACAAGAATAAGCAACCCAGACAAATTATCACATCTGTGGTACAAATGTATCTAATAATTTTCCCTGTATCATCATGCTTTGACACTGTCACATTGGTAGCATGACTAAGATGTTTTTTTAAAAAAAAGTCAGCAGGAAAGGAAATAGACTTGCTCAATGCCCTTATTTTCAGAAGTTTTAAATCCTATTCAAACTTCAGAGGAAAAAAAGGGTTGAGTAAAGAGTAATGATAAGCATGGTAAGTTGTGCCCTGTTGTCCGTAAAATCTATGCTCAATGGATTTCTGTGTTTTTCTATTCTTTGTGCAGGCACTTTTTTCTAAACACAGACAAATCATAAAACTTTAACTATCACCTGCCATTCATGATGGGCACAACTTCAGCTGCTCAGTCAGCCTCATGATTATTTTCTAATTGGTTTCCCCCTTGCTGCTCCACTGTCAAAATATCCTAACAGGTCTTTAACTGCTGCTTCATAACTAGCAACAGCTTCACATATTTTAAAGAACAGAGAAAGATTATCTATTGTTTTGGTTGCTTAAAGATTTAGCACAGTGAATAATCATTACTAAAGGTAATGAATATCATCAGGAGTTGGCTGCAATTCTCCAGTCCCTCCCAGCTCCTGAGATTCTCATAAAATAATCTGTCATTATACTGCAAAAATAGGAACAGTGATGTGTTGTATCCTTAAAAAGACAAATGCATAATCTTGCTATGAAAAGTCACATCACAACAGCAAGTCTATCAACATAGCCTCAAAACTATTTCAAAGAAAATCATAAATCACCACATCAGTCCTGGCAATTTCACATTCACTTTAATAGCACCTGATGCCTTTTTAATTTGGATTCTCTCAAAATGCAATTCTAGAATGTCATAACAGGTTTTCTTGCAAAACAAAAGCAACAACCCCATCCTTGAGTGGAAAAAAAATGAAGCTATTTAAGAATAGGAGAAAAATGTCTTTCTCTCAGACATCAAAAGTAATGGCAGCATAAAGCAGCTTTCAAGTAGCATTATCTCTAAGCAGATACCTTCCCTCAGCTGCAACTTTCCAGCTACAAGCCCTGATCTTTACCTCTCCAGCAAAAGGAACGACTTCACATTTCAATTAGAGGTCTGAAAAAAACTCTCAGGAATTGGCTTTCTCTTTAAGAAAGGTGACAAGAATCACAGCCTATGAGCTAGTGAGACATCATAAAACACTGAGAGACCTCCAATGTAAAATTACATTACCAAAGTCAATTGGAGATGTTAAATAAGCAAAAACGTGCTTACTGTTTTGTCTTTACTGTTAATTACACAACACATCAATAGTATCAGGGTTCATTTTGAATTAAAAAAAAAAAAAAGACAATCACATTACTGAATACCTAAGAAACATCACACGTTGCATGCTGTAAGAAATATATCCCCCCATCTAATTGCTATGCAATTACAGATAACTATTTCTGATGTTCTCTCCACATTTCATTTGCAGTGCTGCTGAAGTAATCAGGAAATGCTGAATTACATACACCTTCTGAGAATCAGGAAACAGTCACAGTAGGCATCTTAGGCATATTTTTGGGATATTGAAACTGTGATTTTATTTTAATTTGTCATAGTAGTGCCAACAGAAATTGAAACAATTTTTTTTCTTATTAACCAGTTAAGTCATGAACTTTGCAGACACTGCTGCAACATCAGGACCCTTTATTCTGAATCTGGGTGATGCAACAGTGGTTCTTGAGCATTTCATTACTGAATACTATTTATTCACAGGATAGTATTTATGCTGTACATATATGTAATTGAATTTATTTTAAAAAAAAAACCTATCTCAAAAATTATGTTTTCTTTAGGAGCCATTAACAGATTTATGGCTTATGAACTACATCTCAACCTTTCAATGAACTTGTTAGGATAAGGAATCACTCTTTATTTTCTTTCTCCTTAGAACATCTTTGATTAATAACTTCTTTGCTTGTTGCTCCTGACCAATTCAAATAAAGTTATAAGTAGAGCTCTCCCAAGCCTTGCAGAAGCATTTTAAAATACAGAAAGAAAAAATAGAAAAGTTTGTCTTTAGATGTGATTGTGCTTTTCAAAAGTACAAATATAATTAGTAGAGGATATGCACTTTCAAGGAATCACAGACTGTAGATTAAATAGCTTCATGGAATCATAGAATGGTTTGGGTCGGAAGGGACCTTTCAAGGTCATCTAGTCCACCCCCCCTGCAATGGGCAGGAATATCTTCAACTAGATCAGGTTGCTCAGAGCCCCATCCAACCTGACCTTGAATGTTTCCAGGGATGGGGCATCTACCATGTCTTTGGGCAACCTGTTTCAGAAATTCACCACTCTCTTTATAAAAAATTTCTTCCTTTATCTAGTCTGAATCTACCCACTTTAGTTTAAAACCATCACCCCTTGTCTTATTGCTACAGGCTCTACTAAAAAGTCTGTCCCCTTCCTTCTTATAAGCCCCCTTTAAGTACTGAAAAGCTGCAATGAGATCTCTCTGGAGCCTTCTCTTCTTCAGGCTAAACAACCACAATAAAGGTCATTATATGTAGACGTGGAACATGTAGTCATTAAATTAGTAATATGCACTGTATGACTTAAATCTTTGCATGATACATTGTTATTTTGGTGAAGACAGTTTAGGACAATGTGTTCAATACCCCAAAGACCTATTGGTATGAGATGACACGCACAAAAAGGAATAGGGGAAAGAAGACATGTTCCTTATTATACCAAACTTGTATGTATATAATTACTATATGCATATTTTAAATTACTGCTGTAAAACAAATGATGGGGTAGTTCAGTGTGTGATACTCTGATAATAGTAGAAGACTGGGCTTTCTGTAGTTGTCTTATACAGCAAACACTTAAAAAAAAGACTGTATTTAAAACATAATATAATACCTAAAATAAGTATATTTATAGAATTTGAAGGACTTACAGAGCAGGGGAGGGTAGGAAAGTTTTCACACCGATTAATATTGCTTATACTAGTGGAGACTACAGTGTATTTCTCTTCACTTTGAAATGTCTTGTTTGTAGTCAGGAAACTCAAACTGTTATTTAGCAATGAAAGTTCAGACTGAAATACTCCATATAATGTAAATCACCACCACCACCTTTATGTCGTGGTACATAGTCTTCAAATAGCAGGACATATTCCACTCATATTACACTGTCATGACTTTTGGGCTGCATGCCTAGCATCAGCCATCCATCAACTGCAATCTCAATGTGCCACAGAAGATTTTTGTGACTGTAGAATCGTTGACATGCAGCAATATTCCTCAGAAAACTCAATTTAATAAATTTATTTCCCTCCTTGCTCCTTTAAAAAATAACTGATCTAACAAAGCTTCTTCATCCCAGAGGGTATTTTGGAATCTGTTGGTAAATTTGATTATAACATCTTTACTGAGCTAGTGAAGGTGAGCTTTACTCCGTTAGTCCTGACATTTAGTATAAAGCACCTAATGAGATGGATACAATTTAAAATATAGTCTACTTCACGATTAATCATCATGAAGAATGATGTCAGCTAGTCTTCCCATCCACGACTGCATAGAAAATATAGTAATATATCCATAGAGATTACTGCAGAACTCATCTGAAGCAATACGAGACTCCTGTGCTTTCAGAACTTACTTTTACCATGCTGGAGGCGCCATTTTAATGATCAATAGGAGCCCTTTGTTTGCAGATCAGTTGTATGTGCATTAGAATTACAACATAGCTATGTAATTAGCTAGGGAACTCTTAATAGATAATTATTAGAGAATTTTAGAGAAGAGCATCTCCATTTCTGCAAAGGCAGGACTTGTGTAGCACCCATTTACAACTGTCTGTTCAGAAAAAGGAACACTAAAATATACACCAGCAAATATGACTTTTTACCATTACTAGTAAAAGGCCAAAGACTGCGCTGACCTGACAGTACACAGCCTCAAGATACTTCTGGGTTTGTTTTGGCTTTGGCTGATTTTATGTCCCTTAGTTGAGATAACAATTGCCAAGAAATGAGGTAAGTATAGCCTAAAATCTGGGTTTTACTTAGCTTCAGTTTACAGTCAGAACAAGCACTTATTCAATGTAGTTTAAACTGTCCATGACTCTAGAATAAAATGAGGTGGAAGAAAACATACATATGGTGGCACCAGAGGTTCGGGACCATGAAAAAAAATCACAATGCTCAGTCACTATTGGAATGCAATCTTGTACAGTTCAATTAAAACTGATTTTAGAGACAGCAAAGAAAACAGAAACAGTGAAAAACCGGACTAGCAACAAATTACTGACTGCACTGCAAGCAGTGTTCCATGTTCCTCTTTTTGCCCTTAAGATTTTGAGTGTAACAGGGGTCTTTGAAGAACCATAGTACACAGACAGTAAAACTTAAGTTTGAATACTAAAATAAACACTATGTATTGTTCCCACTGTGTCCTTGGATATATTGAATGATTTTGTAATCTTTAATTGATCTAAAATTTACTTAAAGTGTATTTTCCTCAAAACTAAAATTTAAAGGTCAACAACCCATGAAAATAGCAGATGCCATGCTACAGATGACACAACAAACTATAGCACAGAACCTTCTCACAAGTACAGATAAATCCCTTGTGCAAGTTCACAGGCTGTGGCATTTGCAGGTAAGTATTTCTAGTCTGGTTTGTATCTTCTATATGAATAAGCAGTGAAAAAATAGCATCACTTCAGCTAATAAAGAATGTTCAGATCATTATGTTTAATTACATTGGACTGCATTACAATAAAATTAAGAAAAAAATTCTCTACAATAATTTACCTATTGCTTTGAAAATTGTTAAGTGTTCTTAAGATGGAGCTCACAGACAGCATATTTAAAACAGTTTGAAAGGCCCTATTTTATATGAGAAATGAAAGACAACCTAGGAAGACACAGAAACACCTATAGAATTTCCAACTTAATTAAAAAAAATAACATTTCATTTCATTATAAGGCTCTCACCTGAAAAAGCCATAGACAAATCTACCATGTTAAATGTAGGCTAGTAAAAACAGGTACCTTGGTACATCCAAACGGAAGGTGCAGTGTAAGTGAATAAATGTCAGGCCTTGGAAACGGTATCAACACTTTGTCAACCTACGCCCAAAAGTGCAACTTGCTGACCTACAGGACCCCGCTGCCATCAAAGAATTCACATGGTCTCAGCCAGTTTAGAGACATCTGAATTTCATTCAATTGCATGTCACAGGTATGGCCAGGCAGGTAGTGCTCAATGCCATGCCAAGAACTTAAGAAATGATCAAACTTTTGTGGAATCAAAAAATATTTACCCAAGTTGGTAAAGCTTCAGATTTGATAAAGAGAAATTTAATATCAACACTTTTCAAAACATTCTTAACCTGTTCTAGATTTTACCTGTCCTATGAGTATAGTATTCTGTTTCAAGTTAGCAATCTGCCAGCCATACATAAGAGCACACATGTTTATAACAAATATTCTTGAGCACCTCTTTCAACATCAATGTTTCACATTGCATGAATAGTTTTACTGGAACACAGTCTGAACCCAAATTCAGATAGCCTAGGTAAATGTCAAAAAGTCTAGACTGTCTCTTCTCATTACATCCACAGAACATCAGATCCATCCAGTTTTATTGTCCCATTGAAAATAGCTTCAGGGCACAGAGGTGCACAGTTATTCAGAAACAAATTTATTCAGTCATGATTTATTGTTTCTATGCCAACATATGGATTGTTCCCCAATTACTGGCAACTTTCCACATGCACCATAAGCTATCTCATTGAAGTAAATTTCAGAACTGTATTTGGGGAGTTATGCACTTAGGTTACAGCTTTTCCTCATATTAATGTAGTATTATTTATGATGGTAGATCCATGTGCTTTGATCCTCCAAGAAAGAAAATAAATGGAGAAAGTCTGGGGTTTATGTTAGAGTTCCTAAAAGAATAAAGAATCTGGAAAAATGAAGGCCTTCACAGCCCTGAGGGTATTTACGTTCAAGGCATCTGTCCTCCAGACCTGCACAGCAATAGGAATTAATAGCCTAATACAATTACCATTATATTCAAAAAGAAAACTTCTATTACATTAAGTGAACAAGAAAATGAAAAAAGGACTGCTTCACCTATTCATTTCTGCTGCAGAAGAGTCATGGTATGTATTCAATGATGAGAGTCACGTGTTCAAGGACCAGAGCACTTTTCAGAAGAGTAGTGCTGATGAAGCCTGATAATATATCTAAACACCTGAAAAATAAATACAGCTCTGCAAATATTAAGATTCCCCTGCATTATGAACCGTGTATTGCCTAAGATAGGGTCTAAAAGGACTCTGACATTAATGACAACCTTAATGAATCTATGATGCTATGACCAAAAAAAAAAAAATCCACTAAGGAAGAAGAGTTACTTTATACATTCTCTAGGGTCTCAAAAATTTGTTTTGTTCACTAACTAGTAGAAGACAACACGATAGCTATACTGTCTGCACAGGCAGTAACTCCATTTTTCCAAATGTATTCTCCAATAAGTGAATGCAGTACTGGCTTGCTAATCCTGAAGAAGGCTATTGGCTTCTTTGCTTACTAGTCACTATCAAAGTCGTGCACAAACAGGCCGGTTAGTTACAGGAGTCAAGTCCCCAGTGCAAATGTCTATAGAGCCTCCAATGAAGACAAGGATTCCCTGTGGTGGAAAGTTCAAACCACTCATTTTCATTCGTTTCAGTCAAACTCAGATGAATAAAGAGCTGCAGGGGTGGGCAGAACACAAAATTATGTCCGTGAGAATGAAAGCAAGATTTGGGTTGGAACAGCCATGGACTACACAACATGGCTCTTTTTATATGGAAAAGGTTGATCATCCTCACAACTCCTAGATTCATTTTTTAATGAGATATGCAGAATTATACATGATTTAATCATTTTTTGATCCATTTTTGGAATATAAAAAGGAAGAAAATTGTCTCCCTTGAATTTCTGTTTGTACTTTTTTCTTCTTCCCTTTTTGCCTGCACTCAGAAGAGAAATTTTGGAAATAAACCATTTCAGTATGATACTGTGAAAAGAATGAGGTGAGACAGTAAATAAACTGCCAGAAGAGGCTTTCACCATGTGACAAATCTTTTATATTAAACAGGCATACAGTACCTGCATGAGAATGACACATGCCTTTAAAAAATTGTGTGTAGTACAAGCATGCAAAGGCAGATAGGTACTGCAATTCATCATGCTGCTCTTCCATTTTATCTTCTTCATAAAGCTAACGGGACTGCTCAGGAGAATAGAGGCTGCAGGTTCAGAAATGAAAAAAAAGGGCTTTTTTCACAGGGGGATGGGGAAGGCAAGATTCCCACCAATACTTATGATTGCACAAAGAATGGGGAAAAAATGAGTCAGAAGGAAAAGAAGAAATATGTAATTTCTAAAGAAAGCTGATAGGAATTTAAAGAAATAGTTCACTGATCTATTGATTTACTTCATAAGTTATCCAATCCTGAAATGCAAGACATTTGAATCAAATGGCTTATTAAAAATCTTCAGGTATTAAAGTAGTTAAAATGTGACGCAAAATGTGCACAGTCCTTACATAATGACAAAACTCAATTGTTCTTACACATTTTACTTTCTCGATAGGTTTTCTGTATTTTTACATTTTGCAATGTGTTCCAAATCTCTTATTTCTTCTCTCTCACCATCTCTTTTTTTCCCAGCAGCCCTCAATCCATGATTTTTTCAGTTCTAATTCTATCCTGTTGCATTTCTTTTCTTTTTTCATTCATTGTTCTTCTACTTCCTTGATTATCTCCAGACTAAATACACATCCGCATTCCCCCTTTGACCTTCATCAAAAGCACTGCTGCAAAACCTGCATAAAATTTGCTTTTGTTTTTTAGTGAAACAGTTTTGCTCCTTGACAGCATGAAGCACTTACAGTTTTGGACCTATTTACTCAGAACAATGTTATGAGAAGGGCAACATTCCCCTAATGCTCAAATAGGTTACCAGTCAGGAGCAAGCTGGGTTCAAAGTATTACTTCCAGGTGCGTGTACTAGGTGTGCATTTAGGCTTAGGCATTAAGGCAGCAATTGGTGTCTAGGCAGTCTGGGAATTTAGCCATACATCTTCTATGTAAGCATACAATTTAGCATAGTGAGACCAGTTATGTACATGCTGCCAAAACTAATAAAAGGAAAAATATGAACAAAATAACATTGTCACTGAATGTTTAACTATTTATAAGGGGTAAATACATTGGTAAATTAGTTGCTTGTATAGTCAATCTCTGTTCAGGCCTCAGGATGAGACTACAATAGAAATAATAAAAATTATGTTCTTCACAAATGGCATGTCTCTGTTCTCATTCTTTTCCCAATGTATTTTTCTACAGCAGATGCAAAAAATGTTTTTTTCTTAATTATGTATCACTTTTAAGAGGTACCCTACTTTTGGAAAAAAAAGAGCAATTCTATATTACACTATTAGCAGTACTACTAAATCTCAATAATTAAATCTATGTAATACTTCCAGATGAGAGATTCAACTGGAAATGAATAATCAAATATTGATACATATAGCTAGATCTTCAGTTAATGCAGATTTCTGTAATTGTTGTTTACTTATATTTGGTGCTAAACAGCCTTGTTTAAGTCTTGAACAAGCAGCAGTATTCAAGGTTGTCTTTATCTATCCACATACCTGGAAGGACACTAATGTGTTTGATTGAATTCAGTGTGTGATATGATTGACAAGTCCAATGTGCCAATGTGTAGACCTTCAATATCTTTATCACATGTCACTACATACTCTTCTCCTAACATCCTTACTAAACACATTCCTACCAGCCTATATTCTGGGATAAGTTGGACTGGGTATAGAAACAGACTCCTTGTGCAAGGCTCAGTTTGGACCTAACTTACTTCATAGGCTTTGTATCAACAAAGGAAAAGAAACAGCTTAGGCAGCTGAACTGAGCTAAGCTTCACATTTCTTATGTTTACAACACCAAATCATTGTGAGATTCCTCTGTAGCAACATCACCAAGTTCACATGGGTTCTCTAATGTAGGGGTGTAAGAGCTGGAGAGACAACAGTTGTGCACAGGGAATGGGGGACATGCAAGAAGGCTTCAGATCATTCCATCTACAAATTAACAAATTAAAAACTAACCATGCAATAAAATAAGCCCATCAGCTTTACATTGCTCTCTGGGCTTTCCTGATGTCCTCCTTGGTTTCTTTCCTCTGTATCTCCACCTGTACAACATACATCTATACAACATCTGTATCTCTGCATAACTTCCATACCTTATTGCTAGTTTGTCTGGCAAGATACAGATGCTGTACCTACTAAAGTAATAGTCAGATTAGATACATACAGCTCAGACAAAGATACATAATGCAGGGAAAAAAAATCATCTTTTATGTCGTGTTTTTAACCCAACGGATTAACAGTTGCTATTTAATTCTTTTTTTGTCAGCCCTATTGTACAGTACAATTCTGGAATTGCAGCTGTAAGTCAATGAGTTAATGAATCTCTCCACATTTTTTTAACTTTCAAGATCTATTATGTAGACTTTTTTCTCTAGCCACAGGTTCTAAAATCCTGCTTGGGAAATTAAAAATAAATTAAATTTCAATATAACCTCGGTATAAATTTTCAGAAACAGAGCTTCAGTTGTGATTCCAACTACCAAGAGGTATCAGCTGAGAAAAGCTTGCTGTAATTTTGCTCTAAAATATGCAGACAATTACTAGGAAACATTAAACCAAATTATGCATAAAATTGAGTTTAATGTAGTATCTTAATACTATTTTAATGTAATATTTTAATAATATATTAATGACAGCTGGGGGGAAATTGAAAAACATACAGCCTAATAGGAGGAAGTAAGTACTTGAACAGCATTATACCGTATAAGAGGTTCAAACTAAACATATATTTAGTATCTGCAATGTAATAGGGCCAAATGCCTTCAGGCAGTTAGAAATAAGCTTAGGATTCAAACAGGGACAATTTGGTGCAAACAGCACTCTAATGTTTATCAAATGTGTACATATGCACACATATACTCACATTTGTCATTTTTTTTCAAATAAAGCTATTGGCCAAGAAACTTGCAAAATCACATACAAAAATAACTAAATATTGGGTAAAGGGCATGATTTAACTTTAATCTCCTGTCAAGTGCCTACCCATCCATCATGGATAGGTGGAATGCAGACTGCATCTCTGGGAATTATTATTATTTCTCCTACCTCATAACTGTGCTTCAGATCAGAATAAAATCTCACTGCAGATAGAATATGTACGTAAAAACTGATTGTTCTAAAAAAATCACATAAAAGACCTTGCTTATATGGCATGTATTTATATTTTTATTCTCAGATTTATTATTGAGGTATTTTTTTCTTCAAACAAAGAGCTCTGCAAATACATAGCTTGACTCAATAAATTTTGGGTCAAGCTAAATTTTAGCCTGACTAAATAAATTTAAAGCTTAGAGGCATATTTGTTATAATTTTATCTCCAGAAACTTTCACTATAATTATTATTTTAGTAACTAGGACAATGTTTTCAGCAAAGTGTTCCTAAGGGGGATTTTCTTAATTTAACCAGTGTGTCTAGGTTCCATGCATTAATCACTTTTAAACACAGACAAATCAGTTTAAAATAAATGGCTGAAAATGTAAATAGGATATTAAAACCTTCAAAATGTCTTTAATATCGTACTAGTCCTCTAAATAATGCAGTCTTGTCAAATACTTTTAATAAATAAAAATAATTTCCTTAATCTAGAGTATCTTCGTTTTTTAAAAAATCCTGACCTCCAAATTAAATTAGGCTGATGATAGAGTACTCTCTTCAGATCTGGCTGTCACCTTCCCTTAAACTTGGGTACCATTAATTAATTTCAACATGCTGAATTTTTTGGCAAACATCTAGAACTCTCAGAGGCACTATATGCTAAAATAACCTTGCACAACTCATGGCTAAGATTAGATTCCTGTTTGCTGTTCTTTATTATAATACATGTTCTAATTTCTATGGCTATGTATCACTATTCTTGCATTTGGAAAAATAAATAGTTTTTACTGTTTTCTGGCTGCATAAACTTGATATAGTATGAGGAGTAAATTAATTTTATTTCTGGTAAAGACATTCTTGGTTTATTTTTACAGAAAATTGAAATTTAACCAATCTTTATTTCAGCAGTTCTATTCTTTACAAAAATGGCCAAAAGATTTTTTTCTTTCTTAAAAAAAAAGCTGATTTTTATAAATATTGTGGTTTTCAGCAGTTCAACTAGCATAAATTTGAATTGTTGACACAACAGACAGAAATAATTTGATATAAACTAGCAAAACCCAAATCATGCAACTTCCCTTTCTGCAGTGCTAACTCTTACTATTAGTGTAATCTTTATTTAGTTGTTGATATTGCCACTGAGCAGAGCAAGAACTTTTACGGACATTTTTAAATGTACCACAGTAACCCTTCAACATAATTCCTCTACCTTCACTGGCATTTCCTTTTGTTTTTTTTCTCTTTTTTTACTCTCTCATTTGTATTGCTGTTGCAATTCTAATATGATAAAGAGAGCTGATAAGATGATTCAACTCACTTACTTATACAGCTAAATATGTACAGTATAAAAACTAGAAGATTGGATTTGCGCTTACTACCTTATTTCTTGATTGGAAGGAGGACATAAGTGTACCTGTGTATTAATGCTGAACACTAGTCTATCCAGGGAGTGTTACTCTAAATTTTATCTGGTTTGGCATGGTTGGATATTAAAAACCTTAAAACCCAAATTATCTTAATTTACACCCAGTGCTTCTGGAAATCTCTTCTCTGTTTCATATTCACTTCATTGTTCTGAAGGGCATTTGCAGTTGCACAAGTGTAAGCAACATTGCTGGATTTTTTTAAAAGTTAAAAATAATAATCAATTAGCAGACTATGTCTTATATATTCTTTTTATTATTTTTTTTAAAAATTTTCCGATGATTAGTTGCCCATTTTTTCTAGGTGTGACTTAAATACTAGTCAAATAGGAGACAAAAATACCGCAGAGCAAATCTTCTGTCACTTTCACTGTTACTTTGTTTTTTAAATATGTACATAAAGTGAAAGCCTGTGATATGAGTAGGGCAGGCATTATGTTCAGATGTGCTCGAATTTATTCCATATGACAAGTATGTGGATTTGGGTATTAAGTTTCTTAGGAGAACTCATCTTCAGAAGATTTTTTAGGTTAAAGTGCTGTGGGGTGGTTTGTTTTTTTTTTTAAGGGACAGACAGAAAAAAACCCAACATTTGTAAGGATATTTTTTATTCTCCCAAGAAAACATTAAGAAGAGACCCTTGGTAGCACAAATCTAGACTATTTCTGGAAGGGTTTGTACCAAATGTAAGAATAATGTGTGAAAAAGAAGAAGAGAATGTTATTTTAAAATCCTTGAGAATGACATACACACTACCCAAAAGACAGCAACTGAGGCTCTACTGAAGTTGAGCTAAAAAAAGAATGCAAATTATCCAGGGAATAATGAGAAAGAATAGTAAAGAAGAAAACCTAGCAAAAAAAAAGTAAAAATTAATTGAAGTAAAGGCAAAAATGACATTAAAGTTGAAAAAAGTGATAGACTTCTTTCTTTTAATTAGCCCTCTTAACTCTTCTATTGCCTTATTTTAGTTCAACACTTTCTCTGCTTAAGTATCTTTTTCTTCAAAGAAAGAACAGCTATATAAAAATTAAGAATATAGAGACTTCATAGAAAGAGTAATGTCCTTCAGTATCAAATAATGGGAGCTTTTTCTCCTGTTCTGCTGGTCTAAAGTCAGTGTTGCTTTAAAGTATTTTTTAATATACCTGATTTACATTGGTGTGAGTTAGATGTGGGGTCAGTGCACTCAAAATAGTGTAAGACTAGAGTGAGGAAAATCTAATCTGGCAATCCTAAAATGATGTTCTCCAAAATTTCTGACAGCAGCTGACAATGCTTCCAAAGAGACTGATGGTTCCATTTCTTGTCAGGTGGATTATTCACAGCATTGAAACCCAAAAAGAAAAGCTCGAACAATTCCAAGTTGGATCTAATTGAAATGTGATGTGTTTTTTAGAAGGAAGATGGAGGCTCAAATGATCTCTGCCTTCAAAGACTGTTTTTCCAGATGTCAAGAGTTAGTCAGTGGAGACTCCTTTACACCTCCTTTACAGAAAGAATCTGAAGCTTTAGAGGTCAGGGTTCTTTACAAACTTGAAAAGCAATGGATTTAAAGAAATGTTGCTTTTATTCACAACTAGCATTATGATTTTTTTTTTTTTTTTTTTTAAGATATCAGGATCCTGAGTTTTAACATGCCCCTTTACAGGTCAGAGGCTTCACTTAACGGTGTCAAATGGTGTGTCTGGGCTGTCTGTGTCAAAAAACACATTTACAAAGCCGTATGTTTCTGAACAAGTTTTTCAGAGAAAACGTGCAAGACCTATTGGATATCTTTGTTCACCATATTCTCCTGAAGAGAAATTAAAAAAAAATAAAATTAGAAGTGTGGCCTTCAAGTAATCACAGTTAGTAGGAACGATATCAAGTCTTAATGTGCTAATTACGTAGAAAAATAAGAAATTTGATTTTGAACTTTTAGCTATTAAACAAGGGCAGAAATATATGCTATTTACTGTTATGTATTTTGATCTTTATTTAAATTTAGAAAAGGTGTTTTTTTTAAAGTTTCTTAATTTAAAAATATAAATATTGCCCAAATACTTGTAAAAATATTTAAACAAGTATCAATATGTAAACACCGAGCATGAAGTAGTTTCATACCTAGATAAGGCACTCATTTAAATTAGCTCAAAAAGCACATGAAGTCACTGTAGATTCTAATAGGCCCCAGTTTGGCAAGATACTAAATTTAAGCACTATTAGACTACATGAAATGATCTGAGACAGACAAATTTCATGATTATTCAGCAGGAGCAATTTGGTAGTTGTTAATTGCTATCGGGGGACATAGAGACCATGCCTCTCAAATGGGCAAGCTCTCCTGGGGAGAAATACTGCTAGCATAAGGCCTTTTCTGCACACACACTGATTAAATGAACCGACTAATTAAGTGCTCACATGTGAATTACCATGTGCCCAGTGTTAGGGGGAGCATTCAGCTAGAGTAGCAAACTGAGGAAGCAATTGCAAGTCAGGAAAAGAGCCATGGCAGGTGTCAGAGCCTTCCACCACCATGAGAGCTAATTTCCTCTGTCGTATCCTTTTGCTCTGCTGACCAAAGGCAAAGCTAATGAGCCTGCTACTCTCTGTACTACATACAAATAAGTAGCAAATAAGTACTCCTCTTTTAGTGGGTTCATGGCAATAATCATCATGTCATCCATAATTACTCAGTTACCAAGTTGGAAATAAACTCCTGAAGCGACTTTGAACAGCTCTGCATTTCTGAAAAAAATACTCTTCCACACTAACCTATTCATTTCTCAACCAATATATTCAGCTCCAAAACAGCTTTTTTTCCCCATTTTGCTTTCACTCGCTGAAAAAATTAATGCTCAATCTGTCCAAAGCCTATTCACATGCCAAAACTGTTCTCTGAATCATTCCTCTTATCTCCCATCTTCTCCTTCATCCTGTAGCTTTTTTTACATCCATCGTGGACACATACTAATGGCTGTTTATGAGAATAAAGAAATTTATTGTCCATATTCTTGGTCAGTGAAGATCATACAGAGGTTGGGGCAAAATCCTTGGGTAATTTTCCACACATAAATTAGAAATTTAAAAAAATGCCACAGACGTAGCTAAAAAGGTTTTTCACATCACATTACTTGATACTGCAGACAGCTAGATCCTAAAACATCTACAATTGATAAAGCATCACCTCATCTAGGTTGTTTGTATGTGATTTTTTTTTTTTACTTATTTTAGAAGGCTGAATGAGAATAACACAACTCTGATAGTTACTAGCCTTTAAGCTGCCACCCAATCTGACTCACAGACAGCTAAAATGTATTTGTTCAGATCCTAGCAAAACACATTGACTTAATGTCTAGTACACCCTAAAGTGCTTATATGGAACAAATCACACCTCATCCCAGATTTTATTTTAAAGGTTTAAAGCCAAGATACTTTATTGTACATTTCTGTACCTATTCATTATTAATCTATTTTGAAAATGAGATGACCAAAACGGTAAGGCCTCTACACTGATTTCTTGATTTCTTTTTCTACCCTAGAAATATATTAGCTAACACTCTCTCAGATTGTATCATATAGGAAACTTATAGCCATCCCATGACTGACCACTGCACCCTAGCCGATCAGCTCGTAGCTTATTGCAGAAATGTTTATTAGTCCCCTAGCATATGACCTTCCATGTTCTCCTATTGGATTCCATCCCATTTCTATTGGAAGTCTTGAGGGTCATCTATCATTCCCCTTGGCTAGCGCACTCAACTAATGATCCCAGCCAAACACCTCCTTCATATTTTTCTTATTCCCATTCCTGTGACTTCTTCCTTCCTGCCCAGCAGTTCCAGACTCAAAGACTGACTTTTTAGTAAGGCACGAAACATCTAAGGTAGGTCAGTTTTTTTGGTAGAAAATTCCCAGCGTATATACTGATACCTCACACACATTTTGGTCTCAATATTCTCACCTATTTTACTGTGGGGAAAAAATAATGAAGAAAATATTCTTATGTTTCTAGTAAGTTACATAGGAATGAGGGTTTCGCCCTCTTTCCAGAGAAACAGAATTTGAGACACAGAAAACAACCTATTAGAGAGTGGCAATCCATGTATAGGTATTCGTTTAAACATAATCACAGATTACAGCTAGTATTAGCATTTTTTACTTAAGAGCAAAAACATTTCATATAAGTTTTACACTGGGAAATCAAGGTCATAAATACAAGACATACACAGATCAACAGCCTTACCTGAATTTTATTTATCTGTCATGAAACTGTGACAGTAAAAATTTAGAGGATTATTACATTTCTTTGCACAACTTGAACTCAGGTATGTAAAGACTTATGCATAGAATTTTCCTGATTCCAAAACCAGTGTTTTCTTAGTTTGACCTTGTTTAAATATTCCTGATTAGAGAATAACTATGCAATAAAACACTTCATAGTAATTTGTTACACTACCATAAAAAGCTCCACAATCTGTGATAGGCAGCTAACTCCTTCTCCCAACTGAGGACACGTCCTTTTATTCTCCCTCTGAAGAGACAGTCTTGTGAAATTTTAGTAACACTAAAAACCAGCTGATCTTCACTACGAGACATAATGTTCAAAAAACTGTGACTAGCCCACAATAAAGCAGTAAATTTATATCAGCCTTCTACATTATTTAATTTCTTACTTCTTATTAGCAATGATCCTACAGGTATCCAAAGTATTCTAGCTAATATGAGACAATAAGAAATGTCCACAATCATAGAATAGAGCAATTTAGGTTGGAAAGGCCCTTTCAGATTGTCAAGCTCAACCATTAACTTAACACTGTCCTGTTGTCTCTACCACTAATTCATGTCTGTAAGTGCCACATCTCCATGTCTTTTAAATAACTCCAGGGATGGTGACTCAACCACTTCCCTGGGGAGCCTGTTGTAATGCTTGATAACCCTTTCAGTGAAGAATTTTTTCCTAATATCCAATCTAAACCTCCTCTGCCACAACTTGAGGCCATTTCCTCTTGTCCTATCACTTGTTACTTAGGAGAGGAGACCAACACTCACCTCAGTACAACCTCCTTTCAGGTAGTTGTAGAGAGCAATGAGATCTCCCCTGTGCCTCATTTTCTCCACTTCCCTCAGCTGCTTCTCATAAGGCTTGTGATCTAGACCCTTCACTGGCTTCACTGCCCTTCTTGGGACACACTCCAGCACCTCAATGTCTTTCTTGTAGTGAGGGGCCCAAAACTGCACACAATATTCAAGGTGCTGCTAACTCTAAGGGGACAATCACTTCCTTAGTCCTGCTAGCATACAAAAAGCATATAAATATTAATTTCCTGAAGTGCTTAGCACACCAATACAATATTTAATTAGACAATCAGCTTAAGTGTCGTTAATGATATAGATTGCAAAAAAATTGTAGTGATTAAAGCCCAGTTAAAGACAAATAAGACATGGAAGCATCAAGTCAGCTCTGTGTCAGAGCACTCCCTATTTAACATTTATTCCTTCACTGTAATAAATAAAATAGAATAGCAATAGTGCCTAGAGGTCCTGATCTTATGTCAAAACTTTCTATGAATATAATAAGAAAACAGTTGCTCTTCTATAAAGTTTAAAGTTGCTACTGTTTTCCCTTGGGAGTAGAGCTGGATTCGTGTTTTTGAAGTCATCTAAATTCATAAATAATCCTAAATTTAATATTTCTCAGAGAAAGAAGGAAATGGAAAGTCTCTCTTTACTAAGAGCATGTAAAGGCATAATAGTCCCAGATCCACTTTAAGTTTTTTGTCTGTTTCAGTTCAGATTATGCTACTTTCTCAGTCAAACAACTATGCCTGTATTCATACTGCATACTAAAACTGTAAGCTTTAACGCAGTAAACACATCCTAAATTTTAAAATTAGTTTAGGTAAGCTTCTTATAAATCTAGCAGAGGCTACATTGTCCAGCAATTGTTTCTTTATATATATCTTAAGAGTAGACTATTAGCCTACTAAAGTTCCATCTTCCAAACAAATGTGGCATACAAAGTGAGATATGGCTTACAAATTTGCATATCCTCCCCCGCTTTATCTTATGACTTTCTCTTTAATTTTCTCTCAAAAATAAAAGATCTGTATGACAACTTATTTATCTCATTCAATAAATTACCATTTTCCAGAAAGATTACATATTTTGCATCTAGTATGAATGCCACTTACTACAATGTATCTGTCTAAAATCTAGTCTTGGAAGACACCACCTTCTGCACATTTGGGAAAAGACCCACACAAGTTGTCTAGCTAGCCCAAGATCACACACAGCAAATATCAAAAAGAGGGATAGCTTAATATAATGCTATGAGTTAGGAATTCCTTACCTCACTAAGCTAACCTATAATCACACTGTTTGCAGCTTATTATTGAGTACATATATTATATATATATATATATATGAATGAAAAACTACTTTCAGCCACAATACTAAAAAATTGATATCTAATACAAGTTTATATACCAAATTAATTTGGGAATACATTATCTAAATAGAAAACTGTTTTTAACTGTTTCTGGAACAATTCTATATTCCACAGATCTTAAAATGCACCTTTCACTCATACAGGTGAAAATACACTAAAGCAATTAATTCGGTCTTCAAATAGCAATTATGCTTGATTGCTATCTAAAATTCAATAAAAAATCGTTGACTTATTAAATATTTCCTTTTTGACGTAACAGGAACAATAAGTGTTTTTGAGTTTGACGATGAAACCAAGGTTGCCACTACCGCTACAGTGTAACTTTTATTATGGGACACAGTTGTATATTACATATTCTGCAATATCCTGTCATGATTCAGACTTTCACTGTGAGAAGACAGGAAGCTAATTTTTATTTTATGATTAGTAACTAACAAGGCAGAATTTGAGTATGCTACAAATCACAAGCAGCAAAAACTACATTATACTAGAATGTCCATTCTGTTTTTCATAAGCTTTTCTCACAGTTCTCCTGCATAAACCGTATTTAAATAAGTGCTAACTCCTCATCTCCTGAATGCACTTGCTTTTCATCCTAGCTAAGATTTTTCGGGTTTTATTGAAAGTAGTTAAAAATAGTACTGTACTAGTGCAAAGGAGTAAAGATGACTGTAACCTCAATTATAACTCTTAAGCATAAAAAGACTAGACACAACTGGGTGACACTGCTGTCCCAGAGAACAGCTTGGTCAATGAACTGAAAGAAAATGCTTTCCCCAGGTGCTTTGGGATATGTCATGATCTCTTTGACATGATGAAGCTTTAACAGGCTTACGGAGATCAGGGTAAAAGCCAGTTACGGGGTTAAAAGGCACAGCCATCACAGTTTGAACTTTTAATCTTGAAGAAGTTGTAATTTTCTCTCCTCATGGCTGCCACAGGGACATTTGAATGCAGACTTCTTGTTATTCAAGCTAAACCACTGAAGAAAACCTTGAGGTCACCTGATAACAAGTGGAACCATTTTGCCAGCTGAGCAATGCAGCATCAATGCCTTCTGATGCTGGTGTCTGGGACAGTAAGTTTTAGAGATCTAAGTATTCCAGAAGAAAGCTTTCCACCACAGAGGGAAGGGTGACTTGCTCGTTCTTCTGGATCACTATTGAGTGGCAAATATTACAATGCTACCACAACGAATCTCAGGCACATGCAAGGCATTTACTTAAGGCATCAGGGTAAAATTCTCCCTCATCATGGCATAGATGAAACCACATGTCCTGGTTTCATCTGGGATAGAGTTAATTTTCTTCCTAGTAGCTTGTACAGTGCTGTGTTTCTGATTTAGGATGAGAATAATGATAACACACTGATGGTTTAGTTGTTGCTAAGCAGTTTTTACACTAAATCAAGGACTTTTCAGCTTCTCACACCACCCCACCAGCAAGCAGGCTGGGGGGCACAAGAATCTTGGAGGAGACGCAGCCAGAACAGCTGACCCAAACTGGCCAAAGGGCTATTCCATAACACATTATGTCACGCTCAGTATATACACTGGGGTGAAAGCTGGCCAGGTGCTGCTGTTTGGGAACTGGCTGGGCATCAGTCAGCAGGTGGTGAGCAATTGCATTCTGCATCACTTGTTTTGTATATTCTCATTATTTTATCATTATAAGGGGGGAGGGGGGAGGGGAAGGGGAATCTCCCCCATAGGCTCTCTGAGGAGAAAGGTAAAAGGTAAAGTTCTTCCAATTACCATAACACTACATCATTTTCATATTCTAGACTGCTCAGTTCATAATTCATTCTGTTTTGTTACTGGGTCTTGCAATTATGCCCCAAGTCATGACTACCACAGTTGCCAAGTAGCAGTAGACAGTTGTTCAACATGTTAGTGCTCAGCCCTCCAGTGGGCTGTGCCCACTGCCCAGCCATGATCTTCCCAGACAAGGTAATAGACTAACACCTGCTTTCTTCCTCCTCACATCTGAATTTTAAGAAAGAAAAACCACCTATACCAGTTTACTTCTGTGTTCACATGGGCACAGTTGATAAACTATGTCTTGCACAAGCAACAGTGTATAAGGTCAGGCTTTCTCTGCAAAGAAACTCATGTCAAAGAGGCAACAGGGAAGTCAGGTCTTAGTGAACCTTTTCTGTCTGCTGTAAAAGTTACTTCAAACATCAGAAAGATATCAGGCACCACTAACATCATTCTGTAATTGAATTAAAGTAATTATGATCACATTCTGACAAAGCAGCATATTTTCCAGGTCAACTGTTTTGACAGTTTCTTACAGTTTTACATGGAGCAAGCCAGTAGTGAAAATTAACAGAAGATAAAGTCATATTTGATACATACATGTTCCTTTGCCACACTATTAACTTACAATATTAAGCTAAAGGGCAGTTCATAACTACCTTTAAACAAGGTCTTCCCAATGGCTTGCATTATGAAAGTTTTACTGAAAGGTTTATATCCATGCAATATAATATACAGTGACATAAAGAAGTTTAATCAAAACACAGCAGAAGCCTGGCTTTGTTGTGTCTTGGAAAAAGATGAATATACCTGGTATAAACCAAGAGCCTCTCAGTGGTGATAAATCAAGTGTTAGATAAAGTTAGTTACAGGAAACGGAAGATTAGCAGTGAGTGAATTTAGAATAATATAATAGAATTAGAAGAAGAATTAGAAGAAATAGAATTAGAATAATATAATAGAATTAGAAGAATAATAAACTAGAAAAGAGCTGAAGAAAAAACCACATACATAGAGTCAGACAACTGTGTGGTCATTTATCTTCATACTTGAAAGCTAAGATAGGCATAAAAGTTGACATTCTGAAGTTGACATTAGTCTACCAGCATGTAGTCTTGTGCAAATCAGTTAAGTGATGTTATTACTCCAAAAGAGAGGAGAACATGTCTGGCAACTACCCAGAACAGCACATTGCCTTGACCATGACTCTGCTTTTCAAAGCCAGGCTGAGTATGCAAGAGGCCTGCTACCAACACTGGTCTGTATCAGCTTCTCATTATTGAAAAATGTTACACTCGTTCTGCATAAGCATCTGCCCACAGACACCTGCATGCTAAGCATTTCCAGATTCCATTATCACAAACCATGACTCTTGGAGCTGAGACAGAACGACAGTATCCCAGTTCTTTCATGTATTGGTGGTATACTGCTCTGCTCTCCTCTGTTAGCATGCAGCAAACTTGCAGGCTGCAGGATCCATGGTATCCCTCTTCCTTCCCAGATCTTCAGGGTAGGTGAGATTTCCTCCGAAAATTATTGATAACTAAACCCAGAAAAAAGGCTTCCAAGATCAAGAAAAAAAAATGCAAGACTACATGTAAGGCTTAATGTACACGTCAGCTTCCTCCTCTAAGTAATGGGTAAATGTTTTCATGGAGTACCTGGAAAACTTCACTTTTCTGGGGGTGAGACACTGGAGTCACTTAATTTTTTGGTTTCATTTAAAATATCAAAGAATCCTTCACCAAGATTTGTACCAGGTTTTCATTAAATATATTCTAAACAACCTCAAAGGAGTGTCTTCATGTTTTATCTATGCTCTCTCTTCTGGCATGTTTTCTGAAAGACAAATCTGCAGCACTCACAAAAATATTTCCATTATTTGAAATGAATGTTACAGATGCTTTCTTTCCTAGAAGGTCTTTCCTATACTCTACTTTTGAAATCTCCTCCTCCTCACATTTCCTACCTTTTGCTCTTGCTCCCTCCTTATAATTTATATATCAGACCTGGTTTACCTTCTGCTGAAATGATACTCCAGGACTATAAGCACCAAAACAAACAAAAAAAATATTTCAATCTAAGATCCATCCTCTACTCCTTTTTGTGATTTTTCCTCCAGGAGTTATATTTTTGGGTTTCCTTTAATTATTGGACATCTCGGGGAAAATTTTAAAAAGTGAAAACATTTTAAAATACATATTTTGCACTTTCCTTGGATTTTCCCATGCATGCTTGTCTTCCCTTGCTGGATGACCACTAACAACTGTATCTGCAGTACTTACAGGATGCTTCTGGCATTTTTGGTCATTGATAGAAAACTGTATCTATAGATAGATATTAAATGCATATGTTTATACATATATACATATATACACACATGTTGATATGTACTATAATACAAGGTCACATATACATATATACACACATGTTGATATGTACTATAATACAAGGTTATTTGTTAAAATGACAACATAATTTCCCTACTGGTACAATACCTATTTCTTCCAGACAAAAAATTATATATGAGAAAAAATCACAATGCAGTCATGATAACCTGGAAAGAAAGATTGAATGTTGCACTAACTGGTACAACCTTGCTGAATTTTAAGTAACAATGGTATAATACTGTATCAATGGATCATATGTATTTACAAAATTTAGTGAATTATTTATAAATTATTATAATAAATTAGTACAATCCCACCGTATTATGGAGAATATAGCAACATTGAAGACTTTGTCACATAAAAAACAAACATCTACCTTCAAACTGGTTATTTTTAATTTTGCCTTTTTTTCTTAAAGTTACACATATTTTTGCAGTCAAGCCTCTACTGATCCAAACCTTCCCAAGAGAAATATATCGAAACCATATCCTTTGTGAGCTTTCTTCTATTGGCTGTTAAAACCAGCATATTTTACAGAAGCGACCTTCCAAGTGATATTAGCAATCCTCATGTAGCTGCCAATATCTGTATGTTTACTTTGATGTAAGCTTAATATGTCATGCATTCTAGTACTAGTCATGAAAAATAACTGAATTATTTTACGTAGTATTTGAATCATTTTATATTTTGTGTGCATACACACACACACACACACACACACTCTCTCTCTCTCTCTCTCTCTCTCTCTCTCTCTCTCTCTCACACACACACACACACTGTCCTGGTTTCAGCTGGGATAGAGTTAATTTTCTTCCTAGTAGCTGGTACAGTGCTGTGTTTTGGATTTAGTGTGAGAATAATGTTGACAACACACTGATGTTTTAGTTGTTGCTAAGCAGTGCTTACCCTAAGTCAAGGAATTTTTAGATTCCCATGCTCTGCAAATGAGGAGGTACACAAGAAGCCAGAAGATAGCACAGCCAGGACAGCTGACCCGAACTAGCCAAAGGGATATTCCATACCATCATGGTCACTATATAAACGGGAGGGAGTTGGCAAGAAGGGGCTGATCATTGCTCAGGGACTGGCTGGGCATTGGTCAGCAAGTGGTGAGCAATTGAATTGTGCATCACGTTTGTTTTTATCCCTCTCTTTCTGTTATCTTCCTTTTCATTACCAGTAGTAGTAGTATATTTTACTTTATTTCAGTTGCTAGCTAAACTGTTCTTATCTCAACCCATAGGTTTTACCTTTTTCCCAGTTCTCCTCCCCATCCCAACTCGGGGAGGGAGGGAGCTAGAGGCTGCATGATACTTAGTTGCTGGCTAGGGTTAAACCACAACACACGCCTACATAAAAAAGCAGTTGGAAAGTATTTTTATTTTTAAAAAATACTTAAACTTATGTGGTTTCTTTATCTAATCCAAACCATATTATGAAAAAAAATATTAACTATAAAACCTATATAAAGAGTTATAGAAGAAATATATTAAAGTATATGCATTTAATTAACAAAATAAAATACAGGCAGTATTCTGACAGTACCTAGCCAGAAAACTTGGTATTTGTGTACTATGTTCTACTACACATCCTCAGAGGCACTGTGTCTGAAGTGGGGAAATCGCTCCTCTGCCAGAGAATAAAGTTTGCTGATGGGTCTTTTTTGAAAATGGTGTTACACAAATTAACAGGCTCTTGGAGTCAGAGAGAATATAAAATTGCCTGTGAGGATAACTACTTCTCTAAGACACTTCCAGGATGCTAAGGCAATTTTTTGTGAAAGCAGACGGCGAAAGTATGTTCTTCTTAGTTGAGCGTATCAGTGCCTCCACTGAGAAGAACTGGATACACTTCAGATCAGCACCTCATGCTGAGAACTGGATATGCTTCAGATCATATGCTTTAATTCAAAACAGCTTTTGTTCAGATATAGCTTCTTAAGACATTACTTTATGATCTGCTGAGTATGGGCCAGGTACTTGTAAGCATTGTCTAAGTCCAGGCAAAAGTTTAAGTAGCCAAACAAAAACTACAACTATCTTGCTGATTTTCAAAAGTATATACAACAACAGCCAAAAACTCCAACTGAGTAACAAGCCTGGTTATCTAAAAAGTGGTTAAAATTAAATCTTTCATATAGAAAAAATGCAAGTCAGTCTAAATAATTCAGAGAAATGGAAATACAATGCTATTGACCTCAGGTTTTGTTAATTTTATTTCATTTTGGTTGCTATTATCTTTAAGTACTTTAAGTAAGTAGGTCTTCAGGGCCTTTCTAGAGCTATCATGATGATTTAGTGTCTCAAATTACACCAGGACCATTCCTGAAACGATCTCTCAGTTTTATAATAATTGGTTGTAAAAGACTGCAATAATTTCACTTCTATAGCAGTTTTTTCTCTATGTCAAACATTTCTATTTATTCCATTTAATAGACTATCATAACAACAAAGAATTTTTAGGAAAGGCTATTCTTTCTGGTTTGTATGGGGTTGTATGGGGGAAAAAAGTGAAAATGAAACAAGGTTACTATAAATATTTTTGATGCATTTCTAAAAATTCAGGAGCTGATACAAAGTAGCTTAAAGTAAACTTTAACGTTTTAATAGCTACCGAACCTAGGATTACGTATGGTTAATTACCAATAAAACTTTGCACAACCAGTTTTTACTCTCTTTCCCTCCATGGATGCTGCAACAAATCCTATGGCAATATGTACGTCTTGTGAAACCAGCAGATTGCTGGCATTAGCTTTCATGACAACCAGACTTTTTTGATTTTAACTTCCTCCCTCAATTTGTCACCGATGTCCTGCAGCAGGTGGCTGAGTTGTATGAGGCAGTGAGAAGACTGTGTAACATCAGGGAGGCTGAGAAGGAGTAAGATGGCTGGTTCCAAGCACTGTCTGCAGTGGACCCACAGCCCATGGCCAAACAGCCAAAACCATCCCTACCAGCACATGCAGAATGAAGGGGGGTCAATAATGCAGAAGAATAGAAGCTTACCATGGCAAGAACCTGCAGGATGAAGAGACTTCCCCTGAAGTCTGACGTGCCCTTGCAGAACTGCTTTGCCACTCTGCAGACTGAAGAGCGAAGACCTGTCACATCAGGGGAGACGCTGGAGCCAAGTAAGGCAGCCCAGTCTACTCACCGTGTAACAATGAGTGCAACAAGAAAAGGTGACAGGTGGTAGTAATAGGTGACTTTTGAAAAAGTATAGAAGCACCTATTTGGCAACCTGACATGCTCTCTAGAAAGGTGTGCTCTTTACTGGGTCCTCGTTATTAGGGATGTCATTCAGAGACTATCTAGCCCTGTACAGTCCACAGACTACTATCCACTGCTGTTGTTGCACATGGACACCAGTGACACGGCCAGAAGCAGTCCGAGAAGCATCAAGAAGGATTAAAGAGCCCTGAGAGTGGTAGTATGGGACTCTAGAGCACAGGTATTTTTTTCATTAGTCCTTCCAGTCAAAGGGAAGGGGTCTGAAAGGGCTAGATGAATCTGGTGAATCAACCTCCTCCTCCAAGTGCTAGAGGAGCCAACAAGGAGAGGTGCTATGCTGGACTTTGTCCTCACCAACAAGGAGGGGCTGGTGGGGAATGTGAAGCTGAAGTGCAGCCTTGGCTGCATTGATCATGAAATGGTGGAGTTCAAGTTCCTTAGAGCAGCGAGGAGGGCACACAGCAAGATCGCTACCCTGGATTTCAGAAGAGCTGACTTTGGCCCCTTCAGGGATCTGCTTGGTAGAGTACCATGGGATAGAGCTCTGGAGGGAAGAAGGGCCCAAGAACGTTGGTTAATACTCCAGGATCACCTCCTCCAAGCTCAGGAGCGATGTGTCCCAACAAAGAGAAAGTCAGGCAATAATGCCAGGAGACCTGCATGGATGAACAAGGAGCCACTGTACAAAATCAAACACAAAAAGGAAGCCTACAGAGGGTGGAAGAAAGGACAAGTAGCTTGGGAGGAATACAGAGGAATTCTCTGAGCAGCCAGAGACCAGGTTAGGAAAGCTAAAGCCCTGATAGAATTAAATCTGGCCAGGGCATCAAGGGCAACAAGGAAAGCTTCTACAGGTACATCAGCAATAAAGGGAAGATTACAGAAAATATGGGCCCTCTCCAGAAGGAATCAGAAGAGCTTGTTACCCAGGACATGGAGAAGGCTGAGGTACTCAACAACATTTTTTACATTTTTGCCTCTGTCTTCACTGTCAAGTGCTCCAGCCACACTACCCAAGTTGCAGGAGGCAAAGGCAGGGACTGGGAGAATGAAGAACCACCTGCTGTAGGAGAAGATGAGATTCAAGACCATGTAAAGAACGTGAAGATGCACAAGCCCATGGAACCTGATGAGATGTATCCATGGGTCCTGAGGGAACTGGCAGATGAAGTGGCTAAGCCACTACCAATCATATTTGAGAAGTCGTGGCAGTCCGGTGAAGCTCCTACTGACTGGAAAAGGGCAAATGTAAACCCCATTTTTCAAAAGGAAAAAAAGGAAGACCTTGAGAACTACAGGCCAGTCAGTCTCACACCTCTGCCTGGCAAGATTATGGAGCAGATCCTTCTGGAAACTATGCTAAACCACATGGAAAATAAGGAGGTGACTGGTGACAGCAACACAGCTCCAATAAGGGCAAACGGGGCCTGACAAATACAGTGGCCTTCAATGACAGGGTTACAGCATTGGTGTATGAGGAAAGAGCAACTGATGTCATCTACCTGGACTTGTGCAAGGCTTTTGACACTGTCCCACATGACATGCTTGTCTCTAAACTGAAGAGACATGGATTTGATGGATAGACCACTTGGTGAATAAGGAATTGGCTGGATGGTCACACTCAAAGAGTTGCAGTCAATGGTTCAATGTCCAAGTGGAGACCAGTGTCTAGTAGCACCTCAGGGGTCTATATAGGGACTGATGCTCTTGTTCGTGACATGGACAGTGGGATTGAGTGCACCCTCAGCAAGCTTGCCAATGACACCAATCTGTGTGGTGCAGTCGACATGCTAGAGGGAAGGAATGACATCCAGAGGGACCTTGACAGGCTTGAGAGTTGTTGGGTCTGTGCAAATCTCATGAAGTTCAACCAGCCCAAGTACAAGGTCCTCGATGAGGGCCGGGACAATCTGAAGCACAAATACAGGCTGGGAGAAGAATGGATTGAGAACAGCCCTCCAGAGAAGGACTTGGGGGTGTCGCCTGACAAGAAGCTCAACATGGCCTGGCAATGTGTGTTTGCAGCCCAGAAAGCCAGCCGAGTCCTGAGCTGCATCAAAAGAATCATGGCCAGCAGGTTGAAGGAGGTGATTCTGCCCCTCTGCTCTGCTCTCATGAGACCTCATATGGAGCACTACACTCAGCTCTGGCTCCCCCAACATAAGGACATGGACATGTTGGAACAAGTCCAGAGGAGGGCCACAAAGATGATCAGAGGGCTGAAGCACCTGTCTATCAAGACAGGCTGAGAGACTTGGGTTGTTCAGCCTGGAGAAGGAAAAGCTCCACAGGAAGACCTTATTGCAGCATTCCAGTACCCAAAGGAGGCCTACAAGAAAGCTGGAGAGGGACTTTTTTACAAGGTTATATAGCGATAGGACAAGGGCTTAATGACTTTAAGATGAAGGAGGATAGATTAAGGTTAGATATTAGGAAGAAATTCTTTACTGTGGGGGTGGTGAGACACTGGAACAGGTTGCCTAAAGAAGTTGTGGATACCTCCTCCTTGTACGTGTTCAAGGCCAGGCTGGGTAGGGCTTTGAACAACCTGGTCTAGTGGAAGATGTCCCTGCCCATGTGGGATTGGAACTAGAAGATCCCTTCCAACCCAAATGATTCTATGATTCTATGATCAGCAGAAGGCAACAGAAGATTGGCAAAAATGAATCTGCTAGAATTAAGGACAGCATAAGGGGACAGGGAAGCAGGAAGGGGAAGACTAGCTAAATGGGGTTAGGTGGAATTTCTTTGTTTCAGAAAAAAGAATTTATTAAGTAACTGCTTAATGGAAGATGGAAAAATAATGCTTTAAAAAAATCATCCCACTTCTTTATCTTATGATTCTAAGCTATGAAGAACACAACTTCAGCAAAAGAGTATGTCGGGGCTTCCAAGCTTGTGACACTATCCTAGAAGGTACCAGAAACAGCCTAATCCTTTTTTTTCTGTGCAATTCTCTGTGCAAGCCAGTGGAACATTTTCTATAAAAAGTAAATTTAAGAAAATGGAGTGTTGTTCACAGTTATCTGCAGAAGTGGATTCTTTAAATCAAATGAAAAGAAATGTCTGCCTGGAGTCCTAAGTCAGATGAAAGACTTCAGACAGCACTTCAGAACTAACCAAGTATTGACTAGATGTATGTGGCTCACCGTTACAGTGAAGAGTTTTTCTAATCTTATTGGAAGGTACCTAACTCTCCCAATTTCACCATACAGGTGATCTCTAGTATGTGTGTCAGGGCTCTATTTAGAAAACTAGACAGAGAAAGCTAATTCCAGAAGCACTTCTGGTTTTTATTCAGCTACAATCTCTAATGTCAGTAACACAGACATGTCCTTTAAAGGCACTGTCCTTCCATCTTCTCCCCAGCATCCGTGTGTCTGGATTATTTATTTGCTTTTTGAACAAAGGTCTGTGTTGTATGAAATGCTTGCATAGTATCAACTATGCAGAACAAGAGAAAAAGCAGTCATAAAGAAACAGGGAGGAAAACCACTCCTAACAATCTGACAAGGAAAACCAAGCATTACTCAAGGCTATATGTTTTTTTGGAGACTTTGTTTTTACCTCTGAGTGAAAGAAAAATGCACATCCACCTTTTCATTCCATCAAAGTGAATCATTTTTTCTTCCTGGACAAAGACAGCAAAGACTAACTAGAGTCTGTTCTACCACCCTTTGATGCTCAAGCTCAGAGTTTGTTGGAAGCGCTGCACAGATTAATTCCTAAGTGCAACTGAACCACTAACACTGAGATGTAGTTAATTAATCTAAACAAAAAAGCTAGATATTCAGCCTTTCCTTCCTTGTGTATCACACTGAACCTGAGAATATAGATGATAATGAGAGTAAGATTTAACTGTTACTACATACTGACAAATACATTGGCAGGCTGTTGTTGAAGTACACAAAGCTGTGATTCCTGCTGCTGCAAGAACAGAAACGTGGTCCTGAATATTTGCAGTGATAATGTTTCTCTCCATCTTTTGCCACATTTCATTCTCACACATGAAGAAGAGATATTACCAATTTCTCACTTGCATGACTGAATGTTGCATTTCAATAAACAATTATATACTTTTCCTAATAATTACTTTAATGAATAGCCAAGCTTTGCCTCTTTCTGTTCTGGGGAACTTCTTTTTTAATAGCTTAGTTCTGAAGACCTTAAATGTGTGAAGGGTTGATTTTTATATCTAATAAATACAACTCAACCTAAATTCCTTCTTTAATTGATACATACTATCTGAAAATTATTCTTCCAATTTGTTATTAGACCTTTTTCCTCTGATCTTGAACACATGACGTTTGCATTTGCCTTGAGGAAAAGCTCTATCGGACAAGTGCTCTAACAGGAAATGCTCACAAATACTACATCAATGAGTCACATACGATTCTTTGCATTTTGCAAATAGTGAGACCTACTGTTGCAAACAAAAGATGGCAGTGAACTGGAAATGAACTTATCTATTGCAAACTTGATGCATTTTCTAAAATGTAGATGAATGTAAGAGCAGACAATGAGAACAGCTGCCTGAAGAGTAGTCAAAAGGCAAAGAGAAAGACTGGAAGGATGGAAAAGAACAATAAGACACTTCAGTGATTGCCAAAATCTGGAGAACGATGTTTTCAGAAGATGCCTGAGGCACCATGTGTCAGCAAAAATATGTCTCTGAAATAACTGACTGAAGTTATGAGGATGTTCTGCAGCAGTGGCTGCACAGATGGAAGACAAAAAATGTTGACAAAAGACCTGCAAGAGGGTCAACCTTAATGAATTAACTTCTAGAGAAAAAACTGACTTTCAAATTTTTTTTCACTTGCTTGCTTGCATTTCAGTCTTGCCCCATGTAGTCTGGCAATATCAACAATAAGATATTTAGTTACATATTCTTATCTCTTTTTCTCTGTGGCAAAAAAAGTATTTTTAGAAGAAAAAATACAGCAGTTCAGTAGTAATGGAGTAATTAATCCCATGTTGTGCTTTCTGTTCTTGTAAATTAATCAATAGAAACCACTTGTCAATTAAATGTCTCCCCACAGGACTTTAAAAGACCAATTATATACCTAGCACTATTTTTTTCATAGGTTTATTTTAACAGTGCACTTCTAGAAGAGTTTATCATTTCATAGACTTACATGAATTTACTTTCTAAAATGAGAAAGTTTAAGAAAATACGAAGTCTTTACTAAGGAAGAGTTTTCTGTATACAAGAACTTTTACTTGACAAGCAGATCTAGTAAAATGAATTTCAACTGATTTCTTCACAATTCCCTTCCCTTACTTTTTCCTTCTTTTGTTGGTTGACTATGTTTTTAGCCATAACATTCTACAAACTGTAAAAAACTTCTGTTCTTCCATGCCCTAAAGATGCCATTTGTCCCTTTTACATATTCTGCATTTGCTTCTCAGTTGTAATTCTAAGTAACGTTAGTATATATGTTTATGGCCCCATTCTCAGTCAGCTTGAATGAGTCTAGCTGCATTGATCCTAGCAAAGGATACCAGTGTCTTAACAGCCTGCAGAACAAGCCCCACACACTCCATTAAATCTGAACATTCACTAAATGGTACAGGTTGCAGAAAGCAAACAGATCTTTGACTAGAAAAGAGGCCTGTTCAGTCATCTCCTGGCCATACCGCTTCTCCCTGAATTTTTAAGCTGTTCAGTGTTCCCCTATTGAACATCATTACATACAGACTGCACTACAGAAAACCTTCAGAAGGTAAATCCCTTGATGACATATTTGGGTGACTTTGTGCTTCTGACTTCTCTAGTTTTCTGGGCAGGAGTTTAAAATAATTTTTTAAAAGGCAGAGTTATGTTTGGTATGAGCTTTTATAGGTACATCACAGCTACCACTGCCCTGGAAAAAAATGGAATGAAACAGAAATTGATAATCCAGGACAAGCCCTTGAAAATAAACTTTCTTCTGTTCCTCACTAACTGTATTTTCTTTTTTTCTCTTTATTAGCAGAACTAATATGTAATAAAGAACTTTAAATACCCACCTAGTGACTCAATAATAAATTCACCTTACTTCTTTTTTTGGACAGATGTTAGAATCTGGAATTTGCTGCAGAATGCTTCAGGCGAATGCTCAGTCAGACTGCATGCTGTCATCCCAGAAGTTCTTTTTCTTTGATATGTCTGGCTAATATTCAGCATATGTTAAAATACAGTTATAATCTCCACTTCAGATTAATACCCTTATACCATATCAGTCTTCATGAGTGTTCCTTTTATTAACTGAAGTAATCCTAATTGCTTCAGACTGTGTCCAAATTCTATTTGACATATAATATGTTGCTCTATTTTTTTTTTCCTCAGAGCTCTTTAAATGTAAATCATGAGTAGCCTCTGGATATCAGGAACAGTTTGGAAATCTGTCTTGTTATATAGTGTATGTTGTTTTAATAATGGCGACACTACCTATCAATTCAAAATATAGTGATAGAACTTGTATCTCCACTAAAAACAGTCCAATAGTCAAGGCATTTTAGGAGATATCTATGGTTAGAGACACCAATAGTAGCAATTCCTAAAAGCAGGAGCCATGAAAAATAAATTTAACTTATTTCCTGATTTTAAATTGCTTATTTGGTACCAACTTCTTAAATAAGTACCCATAAATTAATCTACAATATTTTCCAGGTTTTTTCTCCGTGTAGATAAATACATACAAATGCCATACACACAAAATCATCAGATATTAAAATTAGGATGGAAATGCATTGTAACAGACATAAATTTTGTATGCATATTTGTGAAGTAATAGTAAAATGTAGCCTTTGGTAAGAAAACTAGGTGGCTGTTTATTTGGTAACTGTCCTAGCTGTGAATGCTGTGTTGGCTCAGCAGGGAAAATTTAGGAAGAACTGTTAAGATCTGAATGACTCATTTTTCCATTTTGTTTTCCCTTCCCTATGAAAATAAACTTGAAAAAAGGGAAAGCAATCAGCAGAAGTACCCGGCTTTTATGGGATAAAGTTTCTTTCATCTAATAAGCCAAGAGCACTTTATTTCGTATCAACACAGGGGCTGATGCAACAGGATTCAGTCAGATGGACATTAGAGGGAGGTTAAAATAGGTCAGTAGGGTTGATATAACCAGAACAAAATAAACTATCATTAATCAAGACAGAAGAGGCCTTACAGGTTAACTAACTCTTACTGTAGAAGGCAACATAGATTTGTCATCTAAATTACTACCCCGTATCATTAAGACGCAGCCAAATGAAGTCTTTATAACTGCCTGGAATTAAATGGAAGTATATAAAACATACAATAAGTTGTTGTAAGAACCCAACAATATTAGATTTGACTCCTTTATCTCTTTCTTTTTTTTTTTCTTGTGACAGAGTTAAAGGAGCAAATCAAAGAGAAAAATAATTAAGTACTCCCTGAGTTTAGAAGCAAAGAAATTAATTTTACTTTTGTACAATATATAGATATATAAAAACCATACCAGGATAACAGTTCAAGAACACATCTGAAAGGAATAGTTTCTGCCAAAATGAACTATAATTTTGCAATTAAATTCCTGTAAGAAATTCAAAGGAAATTCAGTTCTTTCATACAGAGTTCAACTTTGCCAGTTCCTCAGTTAGGAGATAAAACTAAAATCTGGGTAGACACCTGTGCAGCAATGCTGTTAAGAGAAACTACTGTAGTATTTTAGCTCAAGAAGTTAGACATGGTGGACAAAATTTAATGAGAAAAGTCTTCCCTATCATAAGGTATAAGGCTCCTATAATTCTACCCTGCATTTGAACACCTGTCTAAAACTATAATGTGGAATTTTAAGTCCATTTTATGTTTGCTTATCATTAATGCAAACCTCATGTACTGTGTGCACTGTTGCTTACAGATCATTATTTGCAAATGCTGTCACAAGCCTGACAGTGGTTATGAAAGACATTCTTTGTATTTAAAGCAGAGGCATAGAGCAGATCACTATGTAAAACACATACTGTCTTCTCAGGATCCATTTCCCTGATCTCCAGGGTGTTATCGCAACTTACTTTCCTCATTAAATACCAGACTAACATATGAAGCAAGCAGCATCAAACAGTCCTGACTCCATTAAAAGAGTATGGCACGTAAGACACTTTATTGAAATATACTTCTTTGCCAGGAGAAATCTACATCTACATTCTAGCTCTGGTTACTTAAAGACCTGCAGATACTTAGTGGAGTAACTACCTCACGTTCTGTGTATGCAAGCAAGGCATTTCAACATGCTTATATAGCACCTGCACATCAAGCTTGCAAAGACACCAAGGGTGGTGTGGTAAGGTTTGGGAGGTGGAGGCAGAAGAAAATAAGTATTCATTAATGATTTAATATAACTTTTAACTGACATATTTAACATCCGTGTCATAAACCTCATAAACTTTACCAATAATATTTCATCCAAGTACAGAAATTTTAACAACTTATTATTAGAAATCTATTGGAATTTGGCAGCTTTTAAAAACCTTAAATGAATATTCTTGCCTTTCAAGTCACAATTGTGCGTAGCAAAATGTTAGACATAGATGGAAATTGAAAATGATTCTGTGAAACTTACTGTACCCATATGGCCTCAGAAATTTCTACATGAACAATGTTAGACTAAAAGCTCTTGGGACAGCTAAGAGCCTTCAGTGTTTTTTCAGTTTCCAGATTAAAAAAAATTTGTTTTATTTTTTGAAATCAAATCAGAAAGCTTTGCTATTCAGCTAGTTTTGAAGCTCTAAAAATTAGAAAATAAAAACAATATAAAAGATTTGTCCTTCATGTAGGGCAAGAAAAAAATTATTTCCCAGTATTTTTCAGAAAAATTCTCACAAAGAAAAAAACCCAACAAAATTACAGAGCCTGCTCCCATCAATTTTTATCCCTTAATAGTTCTCTTAATTGTAATTCTGTTCTATATACACTTTATCCTATTACCTGCACCAGAAGAAACAGTGGGGGAAAAATTTTACTTATGCTGACTGTTTTTAGAGCAGAGTTCTGTAATCAACCAGTCACAGCTAAACATTTAAGCACTGTTATATCACTCTTGAGGAAAGATGACCGTATGTGTTTGTAGTTACCTGCAGGCCACTAGATATATTCTAGTAGCTTTGGGAAGGCTAATATGGAGAAAGTTATAATTATGCTTACCACGGAAAGTGAACTGGTATTTTTATTATTGATCAAGAGGAAGCTGCTAGCTAAACTGTGATTACCTTTCTTTCATGGGGCGGTATTTCCATTGCTGTCAATTTTCTCTGCTTATATGAGTAAAACAATCACATTTAGACCCCACAGAGAAAGAAACATGTAACAAAAGCTTCAGTTTTTGAAACAGCATCACAAATATCTAACCTATGTTGCAGCAGCATCCCTATACAATTAGCAGATTTTTGATGAAATGTAAATCCATTTACCAAATTCCACAAGCCACTTACTTAATTCTTATACAACATTAATTTTAAAAGATGCAAGCTTAATCAGTGCTCTAACAAGAAAAGATCTCCCCATTATGTTTGATTTACATCTATTTTTGCAAAGAAAGATTCTGTCTTTCTTGTCTTGACTCAAATAAGCTACTCACTCATTCCAGCATTACTTCTGGTCATTCAACTCTACGCATTATGAGCAGCTGCACTGTTTTCAATGGTATGCTTTTGCCATAGTCAAAAGAGTACAGCAGATATGATGAAGCTAAAGAATCAGACCGAAATGTAAAATACAGAGAAAATAATGAATCACTGTAAATAAGTGCAGTTTCATACCTACTTATTTTCACTTCAAATCTTTCTCCAAAACACATCCAGAGGACTAACGTGAAGGGGGCAAAAAACCCTATTGTCATATAAAAGTCTCCTTAAAAGTAATTTTCAGAACTTCAGAAGCAACTAAAACTATCACTCTACAACAGAAAAAATATAGGGGAAATGGAAACTGGAAATAAACCTTCACAACATTTAAATACTTTACAGAAGCCTATTAAGCTGGTTTTAAAGTTGCATTTTTGGACCCCTGTTGATTTATTCTGTGAAAGCATTCACATAACAGGGAAAGCAGCACACACACACTCCTCTTTTTAAAAGAAAAAAAAAAAAATCTCTTTCTTTCTGCTTTTGTTCAGGCGAACACCTGGCCTATAAAATTCAGTGACAGAACCTTCCCTGGGGTGCTGTTTTTGTAGAAAGCTAACAAAACTTTTTAAAGTATATATTTTTCATCTCATTGGAGCTTGCACAGCTTTATTTTAAACTTTTTCCATCTGTTTGTCTGGCTCAGCTGTGGGTACTAGTATGTTTAAAGCAAGCTGTATCACTGGTCCAAGGGAAGCCTGCAATCAGCAGGTTCCTGCCTACTTCTGGCTGGCAACCCAGCCAAAATGTTCCAGCAGGAATAAGACAGAAGAGGAAGAAGAGATGGGAAGGGGAGAAAGTTTCTCATTTGTTTTACAAAAGACATCTTGTAAATATCAGATCAAAGATTTTTCAGGGATTAGTGCGTGTCACTCATTACTTGGAGAGAGTGGAGGGAGCCTGAATTAATTATGATTAAACTAATGCTCAGGAATACTTATAAAGGCTTTTTACTTGGGATGACAGCTGGCCTGAGATCTTTCTCTGCCTTCCATCTAGACTAAGTTCTGCTTCTCTTTTTTGCCCTGCCACCCTCATATCTTGGTTATAAAAGACCTTCATGAAGCAAAGGAGGAACAAAACATGGTTAAAAAGCCACCAAACCCCTCAACTCTTTTAATACTCTTTAAACAGACTTGCATCACTGTTGCTTAAATTTAGCCATATTTTTTAGTATTTCATTTAGGCATATTTCTTAACTAACATTTCATTATTGAAAATGAAAAGGAATTCAAATATTAGGGAAACTAGATTTGGAGATACTTCTGTATTAAATTCAGTAACTTGCATGTAGTAAGTGCTGCAGGAAGAGAAGTGAACAGTGCAGATGAATATTATCTTCGGACTTTCTCACAGCCATTACATGGCATATAAGCAGGTAAAAAAAAAAAAAAGAAAGATAACGACATTTTGTGTCAGCTGAAGACGAAAATGGCAGCTAGTAGATGCTAACTCTTATCTACAGGCATAATACAACCATAGTAATGTGAATTTCCACACAGCTGCCTGATAGCTTGGTGATAGGTTTCATTTTGTTTGGGATTTTGATGCCACCCTTCCCAATGTCCGCCTGCACTGTATTAAACAAAACTAAACCCTAACAGCTGTCATGTGCAATTCATTCTTCCTCTCAGCCTGTCCCTGAGGGGACTGTGCACTGGAGTGTTTTCTTTTAGATAGGCTTCTGCTTCTTTTTTAAAATGTACATGTTTTTCTCCATTTATAATAGAGAAAAGAAAGCCAAGGGAACATGCCTTATACGTGAAGAGAAGTAATGAATGTGGAAAGATTTAGGAAAGGTAACCAGAGCTGGCCATGCACAGACTTGCTAGCCTGCACTAACCAGCCAGTTTTAGTGTATCCGCTCCATACGCCAACCCAAAAACATCCATAGCGGCACATACAGGATTCTTAACATCCTAACTCATGGAAGTCTTTTTAGAAAGTAGTTGCTGCAAACAGTTATATGACCTTTTCACTTGAGTTGAAAGGACAGTGTGAGAATAAAGTGCTGTTTTTCTCTAGGTAACTTAGCAGTACTTGGTTCACCTAATGCCTGTAGCAGTTTCAGAGATATGTCAAGAATATGCTTTTACATTGACCACAAGACTAAAGAAAAAAGAACGTGCTTTTAGGGGGTTTTTATCATTACTGTATGTTCAGTGAAGAGAAAAATAACGAAGTGAAGACAATCCAGTGTTTTACACTTGACCTACTCCCTGGAGTATGCACGATTGTTCAGTGAACTCAAAGTATCATCATTACGCTAATTTGTCAGAAGCATGTGACAAGCATATGGGGAAGCCCAAGGCCAAATGGATTTTCAAAATTCTGAAACCTTTTAAGCTGGGATGTTGATATACCTGAACACACATTTTTAAAAGCTTATTTTTAGAAATAAGAATACACATTTCCCACCTAGCCAGACGAAGGTGAATATCCTTTCTACCTTAAATTTAAATTAATTTATCACAAAATTATTAGTTCAAATGCTTTGAGAACTGACTTCAGTAATTCTCTCTGCTCCTCATTTCCCTGGCTGCAAAACAGAAGTGTTTTTATTTTTTCCTCTGTATCTGCACAATGCAAGAACAGCTATTATATACATCATCCGAGTGGCAAGTTTATAAACAAATTCCACAGCTGTGTGATCTTCCTTTCTGAATCAGTATCCACAAGGCACATCAGATTTATTGATACGTGATATCAATTTTGCTTCTAGATGTGCTAATCTTTTCTTTTTTTGTCTTTTGAACCTAGTGCTTTTTTTTTGCCTGATCCATGTTCAAAGTGTTGTTTTATCATACTACTCACTAGACTGCAGAAGCTTCTTAAGAAAAATCAATTCAGCACTAAACATATTGAGAACAGTAAGAATGAAGTAAAATAGTTTAAGTAGCAAAGCGGTATTCAGGAAAACCTTAAGTAACAAAGCATATATTGAGACCACACTAGGTGGTATAAGCCATAAATTGGAGTGTATGCTAATATTATGCTACCACTGCTGCTGTTATTAGCTTAGTCCAGTTTTGGTTTTCATTGCTATCATATTCATACTTCTTGGAAGAGAGGGTGATGTAATCAATTTCTGTTAGATCGTAGATAATTCTATGTTAGAAAATCAACTAGAACAAAAGATATTCTAAAAAATTACAGGGTTTTCACTATCTCCTCAGAAGCAGACTTAAGAAAACTGTTCTAAGTTTCCTTAAACTAAGAAGGACCTCAAGACGTTTTACTTTACTTTATAAAAACATTTTAAAATACCTTCAAGTTTTGGACCGAAGTTCCTGTCAAAACAGAAAGGGAACATTGAAGACACAACAGGAGAAAAAATAAGTCCAAAATGAATGATGAGATTATCCATATGGAATACAAGATATCCTATTTCAATCCCCTGCTTTGAAAGTTTTGTAACTCCATGCTACTTCTTATTTTATGCAACTAATTTGGATTCATAAGCAAATATTTATTCTAGACAATGTGCAGACTTCTCAGTTTCATCCCAGTGAAAAATAGGATGAAATTCCTCTTGAATTCATCCGCCACACTGCTGTTTTTCAGCTAGCCTGACTAACAGGTACAGGTCAGCGCCTTGGAATCTGCATTGCTGATAAAGAGCAACTGCTTGAACAGTACTGCTTCTCCACTGTGTCACAGAGTATATAACTCGTTCTCTTAAACATGGCTTAAATAACAAGGTATTACTGAGTTCTGGGGCTAGGCATGAACTTGTTCCATCTCCATTTCTTTACATGCCATTCCATGTGCTACTTTTAAAAACCAGGAACAATAAGGCTCCTGACAGTTCAGAGCACGTTTTTACCTTTACTTTTATCTCACCATCTTCACTAGGGATTTACAGATTTTACGAAAGCACAGCATCTCCCACACATAGTACTTCTATATCCTGCAAGGCTAATACTTACCACATCTGTCCAAGACTCTTAGCGTACGATTTATTTGAATCACTAAAAGAGCAGAAGGTCAAATGCGTACAGGAGCATGAATATTATTTCCTAAGCCCAAACCACAGATCTCAACAAGATGGTATGTGGAAGTGACACATAAGATAACATCCCTGAAACGTTAAGGACTGACTTTCATGTTTTTTTCATTTACTGTCCTTTACCAAGGATCATCAGTCCAGAATAAAATGCAGCTTTTCCTAATCACAGTCAAGTAAAGCTTTCTGTTAACTCCCTAAAACACCTCAGAAGTGTTAGCATAAGCAAAATAACATGAGCTGCTTTTCTTCCCTCCTGGACCCAGCTCTACCTAGCTGAGTTTATATATTTACATTATTTATACAATATTTATATTATACAGCAATTCTATCCTTTAAAACTCCACTTATTCCTCTATAAAATGAGAATATTATTATATTTTACCACATTCTCAAAAATTCACATTTGACTTTTCAAGTTAATAAAATTCATATTATTTAACTTTTTAATTAAAACAACTCATTTTTCTATACTACATTTTTAGTCCTTTAACCTGCAAAATACTTTCCAGAGAAAGCCATACTCTGTATTTTTCAATATACAAAAAAGAAAGAAAACACCCTTCATTTTTATAATCCAAACCAGACAGAGGAAAAGCCAGGTTCTTCACAGACTGGTTATGCATGAATTGTCAAAACCTCTTGTCTGCATTTTGCTCTTTGTTAACAACAGTGATGGCTGTCGTCAACATATTTATTGCAATAATATAATTGTTTCTGTTTAATTATTGATACAGATCATTTACTTATATTTCCCACAAAGCTAGTCAGTATTACTGGGGGAAGGGGAGTGGCTGTGGGGAGCCAGAACTCACTCAAACCGGAAACAACAAATTCTCAGTTTGCTGAGACTTTAATAGTGTATTGTAAACAAATATATTGTCATAATATTTGCATCCACAGATGCTAGTGGTTTATATACAAATGATGTTAAGATTTTATTCCACATCTCAGGTTTTAGAATTTATCACATTATTAAAGGAGACAAAAGAAAAACACATGGGAAGGGGTGGGTGGAAGTTGTGTCTTTTATGAGTCTCAACTCGTTACCTTAATGCGTCACTTCACAGGCAATTTATAATTTCATGTATGTGCATCGACTCAGAAGTGCTTTCATAAAATATCAGCTGCTCTGTTAAAGGCATACAGGCATTATCAACATACTTAATCAAAGAAAATATCACACATCAGCAAAGTAAAACATCTTTGTCAGGTTTACGGTGAAGGCACACAAGGAAGTTACAGTAGCTGCAGTATGCAGTTTCTAACAAACCCAAATGTTTTAATATCCCACATTCTGAAATGTGCAATGTTAAGTCTACATGAATTTAACTACACAACTAATTTCACTATAAACTCTTTCTGTAAGCCCAAGGGATTATAGAAGTATCCCCTTAAACTTTTTCTCATTAGAGGGACTTCAAATCAACTAGTCCTATATTACAGAAGATACTACTTTAACGAATAGTAATAAAGAATAGTAATAAAAAAGAAAAAAAAACAACAAAAAAACCCAAAACAGCAACCTACCAAACTAAACAAAACACACAAACGAAAACCAGACAGTGTAACACTAAGCTGCTCATCTAACCAGAAAAACAGGCTGAGCCATATCACTACATAACTGTTAAACCACCAGGCACCATCTTCAAATACTTTTTACAGAGGCCGAACTATTTTAGGTAATAAGTCTAGCAAAATTCGAATACACCCTAGGGATTTAAGTATAACTTACTCTGCTCCTTCACAACCAATACAATGGGACATTACCAAAATACAAATGCACAAAGCCATGAGGAAAAAACAGATGAAGCAGAATATTGCAAGTATTTATCCAACCTAGCCCTCTCATCAGCAAACTTCTAATTGGCAGGGGCAGAGGGGGACATGACAACAACTCACAAAACAACTCCTGCAGTATCTGTATGAAATTGTCTATAGTTACAGAGGGCTATCCAGATGGCTAACACAGCAGGCTGTATAGATATCTCCCACCACATTCTTCAAAAGAAGATGCAGAAAACCTTTCAATATCTATTGAGTAGTATCTAAGAATAAACTTTCTGAAGAGGTGGGTGAAAAGTAAATAACTGTTTTAACTGTTATACTTCAAGGACATCTACCGTGCACATTTTATGCTCTATTTGTTACAGATAGATTAATGTATTTCATCAAATGCTGATATAAATGAAGATTGTTAGCATGCATTTAGGATGATCCCATTATTAGTAATACAGGAATTAACACTGGAGATGTGTATTCCTTATGTTGTTTAGGGCCAGAATGTTCAAGGACTGAACCACTGCCAAGAAGGCTAATCTAATGAAAGACACAAACAGAATCAGAACGGTTGAAGTTGGAGGTCACCTGGTCAACCTCCCTGGTCAAGCAGAGCCACCTAGAGCTCACTGCCCAGGATCACATCCAGCAGCTTTTGAGTATCTCCAAGGATGGACACTTCACAACCTCCCTGAGTAACCTGTGACAGTGCTTAATCACCCTTACAGTGAAAAAGTGTTTCCTGAGGTTCAGAGAGAATGTCCGGTGTTTCAGTTTGTGCCTGTTGTCTCTGGTCCTGTCACTGGGCATCACTGAAAAGTGTGGTTCCATTTTCTTTGCACCCTCCCTTCAGATATTCATATACATTGGTAAGATTCCACCGAGCCTTCTCTCCTCCAAGTTGAACAGTCCCAGCTCTCTCAGCCTTTCCTCATATGATCCAGTCCCCTCATCATCTTCATGGCCCTTTGCCGGACTCTCCAGCAAAGCTGGACCAGTAGCTCCAGGTCTTTCTTTACTGGGGAGCCCAGAAGTGGACACGGTACTCCAGACATTTACAAAAGGTAACTGCAGATATGTATGACATTTTTGACAGGCCTATATATCTATTTACAGATACATATGATGTGCTGTATGGTTAAAACTGAAGAAACTCAGAACTGGAAGGTCTCATAGCACGGGCCTTTGCTCAAGCCAGCAAGCCCTGTTTTGAGGCAGGCCTTACTAATGCAAGAACTATACAGTCATGCTAACATGACCATGTCTTCTGCATTTTAGTGGCCTTCTGCCCAGCCCTCTGGAGAATAAATGGATCAAATCATGTATGCCTACATGAGTCCTATGACGTCCATCTGTTTCCAATTATGTCTATATATGGCTTCTTTCACGCATTACATAACAGATTAATTTAATATCCAGAGGTGTTATGAAGCCTACGTATTTTGCTAGTAGAAGTTTGTCCTCAACACTTGTTATATTTAACATAACAGAAGTCTTTTAATTAATATTTTCATACCATTTATACACTGATTTCAGTGTAAAGCGGGAATGGAATAATTTGAATCTGGGGTGCTTTTTTTCCTTTCTTATGTGGTATAAAAGCAAACTCCCCTTCTTTTATTTACTTACAATGAAAATGCCGATCTGTCTATAACAATCAACCGTATTTTTCTACCTAATTTCTATGACAGTTTTTAGAATAGATACTCTGATAATCTAAAACAAAAAGTAACCAGTCAATGTTTAGGTCCCAGTAGAACGCATACAGCTTTAATTATAGAGTTCATGGAGTTTTCACACACAAAGTATGTGCCCAGCACTATCTTCCCAACAAAGAACTGTACACAGCACCTGTTTACAGATGAGACTCCACACTCCCCATCATAACTTACAAATTAATTTTAAAAGCCTAAACCAATGAAACAAAAACTAATTACAAAAAACCCAACAACAAACCAAAAAACAAACACACCTAAGGAATCAGTGGAGAGCTTAAAATTTCCACAAAAAGAAATGGCCATATGCTCTTCCCCTGTTACGTAACACTGGGAAAATCTTTCCAGTGATCCTTTTTGCCTTGCCACTATATTTTTACCTTTGTTTTGTTCTCTGCATGGGAGTATGCCAGCCAAATTTAAGAAACAAACAAGAGTGCTTGTTTTCCAAATGTTTCGGTCTTTCCCTGACTTTCCTACCCTCCCAAGTATCAAGGTACAGTTAACTAGGGATTAAAGCTTGAGGAATTAAGTATTCTAACCTTGTAATGGAAATCTATCAAAAATCGGATCATTTCTGACTTGTATTGTGATCAGACTTCTAAAGAAACATATGTAACCTACACAGCAGAATTTGCCTGAGATGAGCTTGTATGTAAAAAAAGTGTTTCTTTCTGTCTATAGCTTTGAAATTTTTTGTACATTTCAAATTGTACAAAAAAAAAGGTAATTTTTTCAGGCGGTATTAATCTCAAACTGTGTAACCATCCCTGAATTAGAACAGCATAATATTCTACTTCATGTAATGTTCCATTTGCCACTTGGACACAGGAACCTTGATTTTTCTTGTAGAGTTTCTTACATTTTTAATTGCTTAGTATCATCCATTTCTGTAGAAGAGAATTCTATATACAAAAGAAAACTGATCTCAATGTTTATCATTTACTCATTACCATGAAAAGTATCTGTGAAAAGAACAAAGATCAATTCAGAAGAAACATTCTGAAATATACTTGCTTTATGAAATTCTCCTAATCATATTATCCTTAAGTGTAAAATTGCTATTTTAAACTCACGTGTCTTCTACTTAGCTTATGTTTTTACAGATATTGAGAATTTAAAGATCCATATGTGAAAATGTGAGCACGTATTAGCTTGAAAAAACAACTGATTAAGACTGAAACTATCCATAAATTCTATTTGCTTTTATCCCTGCTTTTTCTTTTTTCCCACTCACATTATTATTTAATTAACTAACTGAAAGATTAATAGGCCCAAATATAGATCATAATATAAAACTAAAAAAAAAAAAGGCAAGAATCAGCTAAAGTTATCTGAGTGTTTAATATTATAAGGAATTAAAAAAAAAAGCCTACAGAACATGAACCCTAACCTAATTATGCAAAATTATGTAAATGAAGCAAAGAAGTAAAGAAAAATCATTCTGCAAATATAGCTCACAAGTTATTACAAAGCAATTAAATTGCTATATAACCCTCAGTAAAAATGGAACATTAGATAATTAGAAAAGCTAATGTTAAGAAAGTTTAGACTTCACTCATATTTTTAACTGCTAATTGCTGCAATTAAAAATGAAGAATTCACTTTCATTTTCTTAACAAAGAGATCAGAATGGGAATACATTTTGGAGCTTTCACTTCTGAAAATGAATGCTGAATCATAAATTTGAATGTGCAAAATACTATCTCTAGATTCATTAGTATTAGTTTTTTACAGAGAAATCATCCCCTCTGGACAAAAACAGCCCTGTACATCCTTTATTTGAAGAAATCAAATTTCAAATTACTAAGTCATTATCTAAAATTTACTACTACAATACTGTACAATTCATATAGTGTTATTGTATGAACAAGAACAAATGCAAAATAAAAATTAATCACTACTGAATGGCAATACGATGGAGAAAGATGCGTGTTACAAAAAGCAACACAAAACAGAGAGCTTGACTACCGCAATAGGATGATACAACTAGACTTTCCATATGTCTTACTAAGAGACTTTGGGAGTCTCATTTATAGGAATAAAGGGAAGGGAGAGCTCCTCTGTAGATCTAGAATAGCCTTTAAGTAGTACACACTGTGTTGCATACATGACTAAATAACTATAATAATATCGCAGATTATCAGAATTCCTCCAAAACTTAGAGTACTGTTTACAAATTCATGTAGAAGAGCATGTTGAAGTTGTTACTTCCAAAGTAATCTCCATATGAAACTAGTTTAGTACCATCCCATTGATGAATTATTGAAAGGACATTAACAAACTAACCCAGTTTTCTACATCTGTTGTTACACAGTTTAAAATTTATTAGTTAGAGCGCATTATTAAAAAAAAGTATCCACCACAATTTTTTCCTTCCTCTTAAAAAGGAATAATATGGATCCTTACTGAAATGCAAGTAAGAAGAGATAAATGCAGGTAAAAAGAGGGCAGCTGATCTGAAAGATAATTTTGAGATGTTATGGGGGGGACACAGGATGCATAATGAAGGAGAAAGAAATACCAAAATCAATCAGGTTGAGTCAGTCTGTATTATTTTATTTCACTCAAAAATGCAGGTTTGTTTTAATTTTATATTACTTAACCATCTACAAAAAAGACTCAAAAACAGTAACTGAAAATTAAAATGCTCAAAATTAACATGCATATTTTCAAAGCCAATAAAGACTTTTAGGATAATTATCTTAATAGCAGCAAAAAAGCTGGTTTTGAAAATAATTGAAAGTGATTGTAAAACAGTTTTGTATTCTTTTCTGTAAGTTTCTACTTCTGAATATGTACAAACTTTGTTAATGAATGATCATAGTATCCAAATCTAATTTTGGAACCTGGACCGGCTGTTCTTAGCTACACACTTTCATGGTTAAAGTGAAATTCTGCTATCTGCAAGATCTATTTTGTGCCAGAAAGTGATGCTTTCAAAAAAAACATAATGGTAACAATAGATATATTGCTTACAGTATTGTAGAGCAGTTTAATTAAAAGTGTCATTCTAATGAACTAAATCTCTAGGTTTCCTATATATCTAGGAAGATAAAAATAGTATTAACAGAGAAACCTCATAAAATATATTAAAAAAATATATTTAAGGAGAACATAAACAGAAAAGCTAGTGGTGTGCCACAGTATGTATCCTGAATGTACCTTATCCCCCCTGCCCCTTAGAAAAGTCAAGTTTATCTACCCAAGATACAACATTGACATCAAAGAATTGTTTTTCCATTCACCAGATCTAATCTGCTTTTTATTGTTCGAAGGAATTATTTAAGAGACCCAACACAGAACTTCAATCAGATATATAGCTTCTGGTTCACTGATGGGCTGATTCTGCACCTTCTGGTGAATAAAGGCAACAAAACCTCTTTTTAAACCTGTTCTCCTCAGAGAGAGGTTGCACTTGTGCTTTCATTAAGGCACTCTTGATAATAACATGGTGTCAATGAGGTTCTACCCAACCAGAAACTCTGCTTTCTATACTGCAAAATAGTTTCTCTCAACTCTTCTTGCAAACCCTGAAATGTACAATATTCCTGGAAGTAAAATTCAGCCAACATGAAGTCTTGCAAATTTTCCAGTATCACTATCTGTCTCAAAATCTGATTAACTCTGTGAAATGATCACTTACACAATCTAACTTTGCAAGTGCTAGCTCTTTAAACCTTGGTAATTTTTGTTCCTGCAGTTCTTATACATGTCTCATTTCTGATCTTTTTTGGTTCCTGTTAAGATATTTATTCTGAGGGATAAAGATTCAATCTGTGGTCTTCTTTCAGCTTGTAACCTCAGGAAACCTTAAAGAAACACTAATTAAAAGGATTTATAATAATTCATGGAGCTGATTCCTATATACAGTTGCAGTGAGTCAGGTGGAAGGCCAGCTTAGATGTCTTCTAATAATTTAAATTTACATGCCATACATATATATATGTGTGTGTGTGTATGTATTAATTGTTTCATTAAATGAACACGTTTCTGCTTATTTATTACCCAGAGTGCTTTGCATTTAATGTAAATCTGAAATAACTGTGTAAAATGCAGAATGCCACCTAATTCTGTAGTATTAATATTATCACAGTGAATCCCATTTCTGAATGCAGTTCAAGGATTCTCACAATTTAGCAGTTTCTAAAATCTGTCATACTGGCAACAAGGTATACTTACAGTGTTTCTCATCCTCATTAAAAATATGTTTTTAAAAATAGATCCATAGGATCTTACTATAGCATTGTCTCCTTTAAAATAGGTGAGGAGTTTCTCATCTGACAATCAGCAAAAGTTCCTATAAAGAACTATTTTCTAAAACTCATTTAACAAAGATCTTTATATAGATGCAGAAGAACAATTTCCACCATAAATTTCTGGGAAATGTATCACAACCAGAGGACACCCAACCTCTCTCAAGCACATCCAGAACACTCCTGAAGGTCCAGGGCACCTTGAAAGCTTATCAGGAAGGGCTCTCAGCAACAAGAAAGTTTCCAGGCCAAACTGCAGGAAATCTTAACAGATCCCAGGCCCTTAATGAGGGTGTCCTATCCTCTAGGCCTCCACGAACTGCCAGTTCCTGCACCAGATCTCTTAGTTCACAATGTTGAAGAGAAGAGGGGAAAAATCTTTAGTCTGAAGTGCAAACCTGATCATTTACTAGACACCTTTGGGACTCTATTGTGTGAACTTGTAACACAGCAGCCTCCAGAGAACCCCTATGTGGAACTCCAGCACCCAGCTTGTGGAGGGGCTGGAGAACTGGGAACCCAACTGTGCTGAATTAGACCTCACCCAAAATATTTTCAGCTGGTATGAAAGAGTCACACCTCACTGTCCTGACGAGATCTAAATCCAGAGGGGTTAAATAGTTCCATTTTGGCATTATTTACTGAATTTAGCATTCTGTTGTATTGTTACGCTATTTGTAACACTTGGGTCGTATACTACATTTTATCCTACTCTTCATAATTAGAAAAATACTTGTTTTGTTAGAATCAATTGCTCATTACTTATGAAGAAGATGGAGTACATCTAATTTGCAAACTGGGACAGCGATGTACAATCAGCTCTAAGTATTTCCCTTGTGAATGCTTTATTTTATCCAGTTTTTAAAAAAAGAAATGTAAACTTCAAATAGGGCTACTGATTTCAAAAATAAGGCAGGCTATCGGTAGAGGTTAATATTTCAAAATATGTATCCAGCATAGAACAAGGGATACTGAATGGCTATTAATACACACGAAATCTTTAACAATGTGAATATTCTTCTCTCTAGCTTTACTAGAATTGTTTGTTAGAAAGGGAAATCCAATGAATCTCCAAAAGTATTATGCCATATCAAGATTTAAAATATGAATTAAAGCAGGTTTTCAGGCAGAATCTGAAAAGTTTTCCTACTTTCCTGTTGCATTTTGCTTCTTCTTCAAGCTTGTGCAAATAATTGCGCTACCACGAAGTCTGATACCTCACGCTGTAGTCTCTGAAGTCCATTCAGAAGAACTGTGTTCTCATGCATACAATTTTGGGAGATTAGCGACTGAAATTGTGATTTTCAAATCGAAGATTTATGCCTTATAAGACTGACTTGACTACGTAACTTTCCTAATAAATGTACAAATGCTTCAGGTACAAAGGAAGCTGAACTGTTTATGGCCTCCAATGTCATGAGCTAGATCGAGCCTATAACTGATGCAGTTGTTAAAATATACTGTCGTCTGAGCAGGGCTATACTTGGATGAGCCCTGACAGCACTCTGCTGTACCAAGGAGTAAAAGGGAAAAAGTCTTAACAGTTAGTTTTTCTTTAGTTTCAGTTCCTTTAATGGCAGCTTTAAAGTTAGACAAAACTTATGCCAGACATCTGAGTAGCAGGAATCACTGAAAGTCTGCACTAACTAGAAAATGGACAGGGTCATTAATGCTGGTTGTAGGGTGGGTTTTTTTCTGAAATAAAGGCACAGAATCCTCATTCAATTTTTTTAAGATTCCAGTCTTTTATACATGCAAAGTTGTCTTTTACTTTAATGTTAACATTCTGATGTAAATTAAGTACTCTGATACACTGATATTCCTCTGACTGCTAACTGTCCGTGAAAACTAAGACAAATTTCCAGACATGCCTATAGGAAATAGTACTTTGTAGAATTTACCAGTCAGTGCTTATCAGTGATGGAATGATGTGACTTTATTAATTTTCTTGCCTATATGCCAACTCTGGGTCAAAGTATTCAGTTCTTCTAAGAAATGTTTTTTGTTTCCATTATCAAACAGAACTAGGCATTTTCAATTGAAAGCTTCATTGTTCTCCCAGAATAGTGCTCTGGTAATTTAAATACCACAATAAACGTGTAAGACCAGTAGGTCAGAGTTTTCAAAGATAAGTTTAAAACTAAATGGCAGGAAGATCATTAAGCAGATACTTCGTTCGTTTAAAATTCTATTTCATTTCTAATTAACTGCAAGCTTGCCATAACTACAGGATCTGATCCAGATATTGAGATGGAAACCTTGTAGGCAGATTTTACAAGTACATGTACAAACAAACTTTTTTTTTTAATGACTGGTTTGTTACTACAACATTCAGTCAAGATAAACTAAATCCATATAATTACTTTGAGCATAAATTGTAGAATTAATGGGAGTATTTTAGCTTTGCAATTTGCATTCACTAGTAATACACTCTGTAAATAAAGATCAAAGAAAATATTGCTATAGATTATGTAGGACAATATGTTCCATTGAGAATTCAAGACAACATAATCTTTTTATTTACCTTTTCATCTCATTGAGATCTTCTACCTTTAAGCTGAAGTAACTTTCTAAGAGTTTAAACCCAAATATAAAGCTGGGTCTCCCACCACCATCTTTTTATTAAAGAGGTATTTCACCAGGATAGGAACTATGACTGCAGACCTTGATTTGTTTCCTTCTTTTTACCGTATGTAACTTTCATTTTCTTGGACAAGTTCTCATTCAATGACAAAAATACTTCAAATGTCACATAATTCACATTTTCTGGTCCACTCTATCATTTAAGTATAATTGTATCCTTGTTCCTTCCAATGGGAAAATTAAAATACTCAGTAACCAAGACTAATTTAAAATGGTTTAAGGAAGTATTTCCACCAAGACTAAAACAACAGTATGTCTTTCTGAGTCTCCCAGATGCAAATAATCACTGTTTTGTGTCTCTGACAAATACTTTCAAAGTAGTATGTACCAATGTCTTCTATATACTTTAGAGAGCCAGAGGTAGTCCTAGATGCCTTAAAGCAAGTGTACTAGTACCTGCATATACACTACATAGATCAGAACAACCAGCTGATAATGCTTCTCTTATTTATTCCTCACTCCCTTTAATCACAATGGCAAGCATTTTATTTACATTGTCCCTTCAGATGAAATGAAATGTTTTAAAATATTTAAGAGTAAAGAATATGGTTTTGGTATCTCTTATTTTTATGTCCTCCCTTTCCCTTTCTCTTGCTTTCCTTTTGCCCAAACTGTCAGGTATTTCAATCTGTAACTCCACATTTTTCTACAGAAAATTCATTCTGATTCATAGGAATTGCTTTCAGCATTACCATGGATATTTTCATTGGGTGTTTCCTCAGGAAACAGATTGAGGGGGTTTCTGCTGTTGTATGTCCTTATATTCTGCTGTTTCCTGATCATGAAAAGTATCATTGTGTGTTTTGTGTGTTTGAAAATAAATTCGTGAGGGTGCCCTTTTGAGTTAATTTTGGAGTGGGGTTTGGCTTGGGTTGGGTTTGGGTTTGTAATTAGAGAATCTAGAGTTTAAGAAGATTATCAAATCATGCACCTATTGCATTCCTATTCAAATTTGAAATTCTCATGGCCTGAAAGTTTGGAGTCTGAAAGACTGTCATGGTTTAACCCCGGCCAGCAACCAAGCACCACACAGCCGCTCGCTCAACTCCCCCTCACCCAGAGGGATGGGGAGGAGAATCGGAAAGGAATGTAAAAGTCAAGGGTTGAGATAAGAACAATTTAATAATTTAAACAGAATAAAGAGATAAGAACAACAACAATAATAATAATAATAGCAACAACAACAAAATGGAAAGGTGGGGAAAAAAGGTAAAGCAAAAGCTGGGCAGGTTTAGCAAGGAGCAAGGCAACCCGCAGAGAAGACAGGGCTCCATAAAAGTGAATCCATACATGAACAGTGACAAGCTATTACACAACATTCCCTTCATGGCTGGGGAGGCACCTGTGTCAGAGACTGACTGAACTTTTGAGTTTGTACTGGCAGTTTACTCGCTGCCTGCCAAATGTGAGCACACTTAGAACAGGGGATTTAACTAACATCCTAAAGCAGCTGTTGTTCTAGGTACTGCTGAACAACTAGAAGCCTACTTTAATCATAGCATTGGTTGGAAGACAGTAATTACATCCACCACTGGATCTACAGGGAGTGGAAATGCACACACTAACTGCCTAGCAAATTGGTTATCACTAATCTTAAACGCCCAAACCATTTTCTAGGGCAGAACAATGGAAACATGAAGAAGCTTCAAGGAACTACCATTAAGACTATAATCTTCCTACTGCAATGAGGGATCATCTTCATTTTTTGCCCTGCCTGCCCTTGCCTGACCCTCTTTATCTTGTAGTTTAAGCTACAAACCAGAACAGAATCACACATTACTAATGCTGACCTACCACTTCTTGTGATTACTTAGGAGCTCCTAATGCAGAATTGCTACCCAGACATTCTTCCTGCTTCCGTCTTCAAAACCAATAATGTACTTTAGACATACACATGCTAAATTGCCTGTTTTGGTCCTTGCAGATTACTCAGAAGTCTGGGAAAGTATTCGTGAAGCTGATACTAGTGAAGATAGCTAGGCTATTTTTGCTTCTGTGTGTACTTTTAGATCGGGAATGCTCTGGGAAACCCCCTTGAAGACAATCACTGAATTGAACAAGACACCCACAGGAAAGGGTGGATAGACAAAACGACAATGGCAGAAGGGAGTAAGTCTACATCATCTGTCAGATGTTCACCAGCACAATTGCCAAGGACATTGCAGAAGTAGCCTGAGAGACTAATACAGGTTAAAGAGAATCGTGAGTCACCAGTTCCCTACCAAATCTTAAAATACTGGGGAACAGTCTAGGAGACAGAAAGAGTATTCATATTTTGCCAGTATTTGGAGGAAATAAGAGAAGATGTTTATGTTAGCTGTGCTGGTTTTGGCTGAGGTAGAGTTCATAGCAGCTAGCATGGGCTACGTTTTGGGTTTGTGCTGAAAACAGTGTTGATTTCACAGGGATGTTTTGGTTACTGCTGAGCAGTGCTGACACACAGCCAAGGCCTTTTCTGCTCCTCGCCCCACTCCACTGGCAAGCAGGCTGGGGGTGCACAAACAGTTGGGAGGGGGCACAGCCAGGACAGCTGACCCCACCTGACCAAAGGGATATTCCATACCATATGGCATCCATCATGCTCAGCATATAAAGCTGTGGAAAGAAGAAGGAAGGGGGTAGGGGGTGTTCAGAGTGCTGGCGTTTGTCTTCCCAAGTAACCATTACGTGTGATGGAGCCCTGCTCTCCTGGGGATGGCTGAACACCTGCCTGCCCATGGGAAGGTGTGAATTAATTCCTTGCTTTGCTTTGCTGGTTCATGCAGTATTTTGCTTTACCTATTGAACTGTCTTTATCTCAACCCATGGGTTTTCTCACTTTTACTCTTCTGATTCTCCTCCCCATCCCACCAGGGCAGGAGAGTTTAGGTATGCTATTTCTTTTATTGTGTCGCAGGTTGATCTTATTGAGAACCACAACTAATTAATGCCACTGAACAGGATAATAAGAACAGCAAAGGTTTTGCAAAGAAACACGATTTTAGACTTTGGATATAGAGACATAAGAGAAGTGAAATAAATTTCATATTTTGATCGATCATCAAAAAGTAAATATAAAAAAAGTTGTGAAATTGTTTCTGATTTACAACCAATCTGCAGAGGTACAGAATCTGAAGAGCCATCTGGCTGTCAGAGTTTAGCAAGGGCTTCTGAAACAAAAATGTGTTTTATTACCAAATACAAAGTATAGGTATAGAACTAATAAATAGAAAGTTTTGGGATCATACCTAAAAATGCAGAGCAGTAGGGAGGTTTGTTTGCTGTTTTATTTTTAATCTTTGTGGTGGAGACATCCTTTCAAATACCTGTTTACATACTTCACAAAAGGATAATCAAGGTAAGGAAATGTATCAAACTCTGTGCCCCTCTTCAAACTGCACAGAAGGGACATATTACATTTTGCTCTCCAGTTGTGGCCAGTGTTCCCAAAGATCTACTGACAAACAATAGCTATACCTAAAATGAATCAGAAGCCTCTTTTAAATAATTAATTTTGTCAACTGCATTTTATTATTTCTCCACATCATTTATGGTTTATAAAGCCTATTCACAATAGTATTCCTTTAGCTTAAACAAACTAATCTGAACTCTTGGGAAAGGTCAAGTACAGTCAACTAACATCACTGACCCTAGAGGCAGCATTACTTTTCTGTCAAGAAAATTGTCCTACTTTTCCTTTTAAGTCTCATGTGCCTTCATACTTTCAAATATTCTAAGTTTACAATCATATGTCAGTTTTTCGCTGCTAAAGGAATACACAAACACAGACTTCAAAGCCATCTTTGCTCTGCACATGCATATCAAAGAAAACATCTATTTTATTTTGCTGCATCAAAGGCTATTAAGTACTATTTTAACATTTGGGAAATAACACAATTTGACATTCAATGAACCTGATGTTCATCAATGTGCCTTCATTAATTCCTTTGCTAGATTCTACCTTTATGAAGTCACATCAGAAGTTCAGGAATTACATACACAAAGACATATACATACCTATACACACACATACATGTGTGCGTTATATATATAAGCACATTTGGCTAATGAACAATTTTATTCAGAAATTATTAAAACTATATAATTACGATTGTCATTTTGTAAGAATTCTGTAACAGATGGTAATTCTATTAATTACAGGCTTGCAGTTCTTTTAATTTACACAATCACACCATAGCTGCTATGGTTTTCTGATTCTTCTCTCCCTTGATTCACTTATGGAAATCTTAAAGCTTTGTGAAAAGTTCCAACACTGCAGTATTTTAAGCTCTTGTTGAGGTTAATCAGAGCCACTTAAAAGCAATCCCTAAAAGCTCCTTCACTACACAGCAAATGAATCTTTCTTCACAACACATTTTAGAATAATGACATGGGTTTAGAATCTCAACTAAAGTGTGACCTTGATGCTCATTAGTGGAGAGATAATTTATACTTGTGCAGCTGCCTGTGGTGTTCAGGACAGAAAGTGTTATGTTTCAAAAATAAACTTTTCTGCTCAACTGGTCTCTTCCCACAGTAGTACCATGTAGCATTAAGAATTCTAATTTCTTTAGTTTTACTTTGCCTGTGCCGTGGGATGACTAAAGCTGTATTTTTTTTGCACAACTCTGCTTATACATGATCTGTGATGATGTAGGGCACACATTCAGTATTTCCACTTGGATACCTGAAGTACAGCTAGAACTGATTATCATTGATAGCAATCTCACTGGACAAAAGAAGATCAATCGGCCTGGAACTTATGACCCATTGAGTTATTCTATTTTTTGCTAAATAAAGCACAGTGTTGAGAACAGATCATCAATGGCATTAATGGCATTCTTGATTTTTTTCTAGAGATGCTTAAAAACTTATGTATAAAAATAACAAGGATTTTCATGTTTTTTAAGGAAAGACCAAACAAAAATAGAAACAAGAAAACAGAAGATGGGAAATACAGCAGCTAAAATTATTCAGGCAATTAAAGCCAACAGAAAACAAAGACATTTGCAAAAGCAATGCAAAATTGAAATTAATCCTGTTTACCTCATAGAAGACAGAAATATTTATTTCAAAACTATTTTCTGCATTAAATATTTTGAAAAAATTGCTGTTGAAAGAAAAAAAAATAAATTTCATCATGCTACGTCTTCATTTCCATCATTTATACTGCCATTCCTAAGCCTTCCCTCTCCCACCCAGCATACATGTTTTATAGAATCATAGAATGATTTAGATAGGAAGCTAACCCAGAAGTCACTGTGCCAATCCTCTCGTCAAAGTAAGTCTACAGCAGATCATGCTGCACAAGCTATGGCCAGTCAAGTCTTAAACATCATGCAACCTTTTACAGCATTTGATCATCACTATCATAAAAAGAAAAAAATCCTAATATCTAATTAGGAATTCCTATGTTCCCACTTATGTCCATTGCTTTTTGTCCTACCACTGTGCACCTCTGGCAAGAGTCTGACTCCATCTGCTCTCTATCCTCCAGTGGGATGGCAGTAAGCAGCAAGGTCTCCTCTGCTCCTTCTCTCCTTGAGACTGAGCAAACCCCGTTCCCCCAGACTCACCCCATACACCCTTTGATCCAGCCCTCAGCCATCTCGGTGGCTCTCCTGAATTCAGTCCAGAATGTAAATATCCTTCTTGTACTGGAAAGCCCAAAAACTGGGTGCAGTACTCCAGATACGGTCTCACAAGTGCCAAAGAGGGAGGGATCATTCCCTGGCCCTGCTGGTTACACTTTTGCTAACACAGCCCAGGATGCAGCTGGCATCCTTTGCTGCAAGGGCACAATGCCAAGTCATGATCAACTTGCTGTCCAGCAGGACACCCAGGATCCTTTTGGCAGAGCTGCCTCACACACAGTCAGCCCCACGACTGTACAGCTGTACAGCATGGGGTGATTCCATCCCAAATACAGACTCTGCACTTGCTTTTGCTGATCTCCATGAGGTTCTCCTCAGCATATTTCTCCATTTTCTCCAGATTCCTCTGAAGAGCAGCCCTGCTCTACACTGTAGTGATTGCTCCACTCAATCTAATTTTGTTCACAAACATGCTGACAGTGCACTCCATCCTTTCATTGTGGATTTGCTCTTGATAAATGTTTATTCAAAATCACCTTCTTGTCTTTCTTGTATTTAAAATGGCTTCTAAGAGGATTTGCTCCATCGTCACAGGGACTGAGGTGAGGCTGACTGGAGCCCCATTCTTGCCCTTCTTGAAGCTGGGTATGATGTCTGCCTTTTTTTACCCATCAGGAAGCTCCCTGATTGCCATGACCTTTTGAAGATGACAGAGAGCAGCCTCACAATGACATCATCACGAACATTCAGCACCCTTGGATGCCTCCCATCTAGTCCCAGAGATTTGCATACCTCCAAGGGGATTAAATAATCCCTGACTCTTTCTTCCCATACTATGGGTACTGCTTCACTCCAACACACTCTGCTTGGAGGCTCAGGAAGCCAAGGGGCCAGAGAACAGTATATATGTACTCTCCATCATATACCTACTTTACACTTATTTTATGTGATTACATTATCAATGCCTGTCACTAGCAAATGCAGTTGAATGAAAGTCTGTGGGATGACAGTCCAAAGGTTGTACTTGTATTGACTAAGTGGCAAAATAAAAGTGTGATGCAAAATCACTGGAGTAAGACAGCTGCCTAATTTGTAACTTAATACTTCCAGGACTTAGTGGAACAGCATTTCAAAGCAGTTCCAGGGTAAGAAAACCCACCTTATGTTACCTTTACCTAGATATGAATACACAGGATAAGAGAATGCATAAGTAGAGAATTTAGAAATTATATATTTCTTTGAATCCGTTTGTCCTCTAACAGCTCTATGCACTGCTCCACATGTCTGAATAGACCGTCGGATCTGGTCAGCAATGTGCATGGGATTAAATGAACCCCGCCTGCAATGTACAATAAATTCAAGTATTATTGCAACAGTAAGACTGCCTCAGGAGCTGCTAAGAAGCTGTTTAGAATGCAAACCACTGGAATTCCATGTGTTTCTGAAACTGTATCAAGCTTTAAACTGGCGGTTTCAGCTAAGCCTAACCCACTTGGCATCACTCCAGTGAAGCCTTTCAAGGAGCTGTGTATGGGGTAGTAGCTGCTCGGAAGTAACAGAAATACAGATGAATCAGGTGGAGGGGGGTGGAATCCTGTTTGTTTCCCTTGAATCGGAATTTACTATTTCACTTTGAATTTGCAAATTTGAACATACATCCCTCCATTTCACTCAGTTAATCTCTTAGATGAAGATGTCCTACTTGAGGTTAAGCCTTAGTATTCAAACATCCTAGAGGTGTACACAAGTACTATTTTCAGAGAGACTGCTGCTGCAAAGTGATTAAAAATATAATAATAAATGATAAAAGATAATATTAAGGTAATATTTAATAAATATTGAAATTTACTTCTGTAACAGGGTTCAAACAATCTTCCACAATCAGGAATTAAGAAAAGACCTCTTGATTCTGTTGTGTTCCACACTCAGATGAGTATGTTAACTTTGGATGAAATGATTACTTGTCTATATCTTCAAATGAAATACCATTTATTCTTGCAGCTCCAAGACTGCAAACTACTTCCCATACTTCTAAATAGAGAACTCGTAGCTCTCACTTGCCCAGACTCCTATACATTTCAGCAATATTACCTCAATATTCTTTTTTTTTACATTACATTGTTACTGGTATGAATCCAGACTACTTTCCTATTTTTGTGAGTGGTTAACACAAATAACGCTGTAGACTTTAAACACTAAATTGTACCTTAAACGTTTTCAAACTTAAGTTCAGGATACAGTTTGATAATACGATCTGGGATGTAACTGTGTGGTTTATGTTTTTGTGAGTCTGTCAGAAAACATTTTTAATTATTTACACTAATGAGTAAGACCTTCAAGTGCATGTGTTGTATATGAAAAGACTGAATTAGAGAATGTCTTACCTTAAACTCACCAAGAGATGTTTCTTCTCTAGAGATTGTAACTTCTTCTAAGTGGCAATCAATAAGCCACTCCTATTTAATAAAAACTGGATACCTTAAGACAAATGCATCAGTAACCTGCAGAATATGTGGATGATGTAAATCTTAAACCAGTCTTAACTCTTATGCAAACAATTACTATAGTTCAAGCAAAGGATAATATTCTATGCAAATTGTGTGCTTTATATACATCATAATAGTTTATTATTCTCTGTAAATCATGTTCATTCAAAGAAGAGAGTATAAATAGGAAAGCTGAAATTAAGTACCTGAAAGCCGAGAAAAACAACTGTGATGAGACTGTCTTTGCATATTGCAGCTATATATCTATTTATAAATGTTTCACCATTAAAACAAAATTATCATCATACCAAGCAATAAGAATAGGTAAGAAAAAGAAAGCAGTAGTTTCGAGAGTAGTTAAATAGGTTATGTACTTCTGTTTAGGCTGATGCAGACCTAAAATCCCTGGAATGGTTGGTATAAAGTAGGACCCTTTTAGCAGTTGTCTTCAAAACTCTGAAGGACATCTGAAGTTTCAGAAAATAAAAGTGGCATCATACTTCTTGTCTTTAAAAGGTAAGAACCAAGTGTTTATGACTATAGACACTTGACTGAAATCAATTCCTAAAAAAAAAAAAAAATACTATGACAAGCTGCCTTAAAATACAGGAAGAAAAAGGAAGAGATGAGAAGTCAGCATGGATTTATCATACGCACATACTGTCAACTAGTCTAATCTTCCTCTCTCACATGCTAGGAGAACCTAAGAAAGGAGGAAAAGCAGCAAATGTCATAACTTGAGTTTCCTAATTCTTTTGATGTGACAAGCTAGAAAAGCATGGTGTGGATGAAAGGGGTGTAAACCAGCTGAAAACTGTAGTTGGAAAGCAGTTATTAGTAGTTCCCTATCAAAGGGGCGGGCTATATCAAGAGTGGTTCTGCAAGGCAGATCTATTTTTACTATTATTTTTGTGAATGATAGGATAAAGGAAATACTTATGAAAGTGGCACATCAAGTGAAGACCTGGGGAGAACTAGAAGAGAGGACTAGAATAGAAAGTCCGAGACAGACCAGCCAGAGGAATGGCATGGGAGGAGGAAGCAGGGCAGAACTCAGTATGTACACCACTCCACACTTGAGAAAAAGAAAATAAACTACCTGCATACAGTGGGGAGTAGCCAGCCAGGTAGCAGCAGTTCAAAGCCAACCTGGAAATTTAGTACACAGAAACTGAACAGAAGTTGAAATGTCATCTTGCACAGGAAGGAAGTCTCATGCTATGGCTGCAACATAAAAAGTAACATTTTTCTCTCATATTAGCAAGCCTCATTTAGAGTGCTGCATTTAATTTTAGGCATCAGCTGGAGGCAGTCAGGAGAGATAAACATGAATGATCAGAGGCTTATAAGACATCATTGTTGAAAGACTGAATGAATGATGCCTGCTAAGCTTAGGGAGAAGAATGAGGAAAGAACAAGAATAAGTGAAATAACTGCTCATAAGCCCATGGATAGTAAAACAGGTTTAACTTCAATAAGAGCAGGAACAGAAGTATATATCCTAGAGAAGCTGTGATTTTCCAGAGCTATATAAATCACCCTTAAAAATGTCTAAATATGTTCTAACCTGGAGTGAGGAAAGTATAGTTGATTGTGCCTTAGGGTAAGCAAATGGCTTTAATGAGCTCTATTTTCCCTTCATTTTTTATTACTGGACACCAGAACAGACATCTAAAGTCTTAGACCTGCATAATGGAGGAAGTAAAATATTGTGCAAGTATTACTTTCAAGGAGTCTATGAATTAATTCCTTGCCAGTGACTTGAAACATTCAATTTATACCGATTAATTGTTTTCATTATGTGGAAAATAACTTGTGGAACTAATGATAAAGCTAATTTTTGCATTTCAGTGCTTTGAAATGACAATAGCATGATAAGATAAGCCTCATTATGTTGTGCATTTTATACAAGCTATAGAATATGTACAAAAGATTTCTGATACAAGTCAGCCAGAAAATAGTTACTCCCTATGCAAAATATTTGTTTTGGTCGATTTATGTCCCTTTTAGTCTGTTTTCAAAGTAGTTGTGTCAAATGCATAGAGAGATAACTTCATATAGCTAAAAATGTAAATCCATGTTTAACTCGGCACAAACTAATGAAGAACAACTAGACGTATTTCATATAAAAATTATATTAGTTCATTTTTCTCTAATGGTTATGGAAGTATCTGAATATTAATTCGTAAGTGTACTAACTGTGGCTGGAGTAAAATACCCTTTGTTAGTTTCAGAATTAGTTTACAAATAACTGTATTTTAAGAATAATAAACGTGTACCCAGACAGAAACAAAGTATCTAAACTGTGTTTTAAAAAAAAGTTTGTCTGTGAAAGCTGAATTCCTCATTTCAGTAAATTTGTGACTACATGCTTTTTATAAATACTTTTATGTAGCCTTGAAAAGTATAAGGCCAGAACAAATACAACAGTGATTAGTGGTACGTGGCCAAAACTTTGTTTTTCTAGGCACTTGCTGGTTTATGCTTTTAGTGTGTGAAATAAACTTTGTATTTCAAGATATGGTAAACAGTAGCATAACTGAGCAGATACTACTTCTGTCCTACTTTAAGGACTCCCAAGACTTGACATTTTCATATCTATATATACAAAATATGCATAGTCCCTACCACATGTTTAACACATCATGCTGCTCATGTGTGAGAACAGTTACCATCTTTGTACCGTAGTACATAGCCCTATTTCTTTTGAATTCTCCCAGATTAAAAATTTCCACAATTATATATATATATATATATATCAAGCCAGTTCAATATTTGATTACTACTCAGCTCTGTGGTGGTCTGCTTCTTTAACTGCCCCAAGTGTCTGGCTCTAAGGCTGATGGCAGTGTGCACACATGTTGAGGTTAGCCCTGACTAACAGCCAAACACTCACTCAGCCCCTCCTTGCTCTGCACCAGATGGGCGGAGAAAACAGGAGAAAGATCATGGATTAAGATAAAGACAGAGAGATCACTTACCAATTACTATTGCAAGCAAAGCAGACTCAACCCAGGGAGAATTGATTTAATTTACTGCCAATTAAGATAGATTTAGGTCACAAGAAAAAAAAAGACAAACACGAAAACACCTGTCCTTCCCCCTTGCTCAGGCTCAACTTCACTCCCCCACTTTCAATTACTCCACCCCCTCCCCAAACAGCACAGAGGGGATGGGGGTGGGGTCTTAACAGTTTCTCTCTGCCACTCACTTTCCATTTCTTACAATTATTCCATGCTCCAGTATGGGCTTTCCATAGGCTGCCATTCGTCTGGGAATGTCCATCTGCTCTGGCATGGGGTCCTCCATAGGCTGCTGAGCAATACTTGCTCCCTGCCTGGTGCACCTCCCCTTCCTTCTTTGACCTTAGTGTTTGCAGAGCTGCTTCTCCTCACTGTCCTCTGGTGTTCTTTCCCTTTCTTAAGTATCTGCTCACAGATGCAGCACCAGCTTTGCTGACAGGCTCAAGTCAGTCCTGCAGGCTGTAGGATCATTACGGAGCTGGCTGGAACCAGCTGTGTGCAGCGCGGGCATGCACCATGGAGCCTGCCCCTGCAGCCCCCCGTGCAAGCACACGGCCACCTGCACCCAATACAACGTTGTAGGGAAAGATGCACCACCTATATCAGCGTCTTTCTCCTCCTGTTTTCAAATTACTCTCTTTTACAACCTAAATATCCTTTATTGTATTTTGAACACTCCAGTTTCAATATGCAATTGCAGTTATCTGCAAAGAACTATTTAACTTCCCTGCTTTAATTGGCAGTAGATAATTTTTCCCCAAGTTAAGTTTGTTTTGCCCATTGTAGAGTTTTTGGTCTTAAACAGCTGCAACCACAGCACAGAAGACACTAGTTGATGACTGTAAAACTCGGATTTTGTTCACACTGAATTTTGAGGTAGATTACTCAACACCAGAATGTCTAATCTGGCCAAAGCATGTCACGGATGCAGCCATCAAAACACCGTAGTGTTCTGAGATTGACCAACTCCTTGGCATCTTTCAAGAATGTGCTTTCCAAAGTAATGACATCATTAGCCTCACAGGCTTTAAAGTCTGTATTTAATTAGCAGTACTAGGTACTAGTACTACCAAAGAAATCTTCAGGAAAGGCCTCGTTAGGAAGCTCAAGACTGAGGCTACTGAAAATGGACCAGAATAAAATTTAAAAGCCACAAACTGCCACAGGTGCACAAATTACTAAAACTTGATTAAGATGAAAAAATTATGAAGCCCAAGATAGCAAAGAGTCAAAACACAGTCTTTATCAAGAAATAAAACTCCTTAAACAGGAAATGTCTATTTATTGAAATGCATGTAGAATAATGTGCACAAAGAACAGATGTAGCAATCTGATCATATCTATTTATTGTCCACTTACTTCTTACAGGAGGTACACTCTGTCTTTGGTTTGATTGTCTAATTAAAATTCATCTTGCCTTTAGCTCTTCTCAAAGCTCTTTTTTTTTCAACTCATGATTATGCTTTCTTATAACTTCTTAAGGAGAGAGGGTAGGGAAGATAAACCAGCTCCCTTGTAATTAGTGTATTTGTTGCATTGTATCTGTCACTTCTCTATTAGCTAGAACTAGTTCTCTCATTGGTTAATCTTCCACCCAACAACAGATACTAATATTCAACAATCTTTAAAACAAAATCTTTACTATTGTTAAAGTACATGCTTGTACATATACATTAAAGATGTTAATTTAATAAACAATTCTTAGCATTATCCTGCTTTTACTGTAAAATCACTGTATAGCACTTCAAGCTTCTCTAGACAACTATGAATCTACAGAACTACTTTGTTTTTTTATCACTTCTTCTTTAATTCCTTAACCAAAAGTTTTCTTGTAGGGATTTTAGGGTACGATAAATGTTTCACTTCATAACAGGGATTCATTAATGATGTTATATAATAAGGTAAATGAAAAAGCAACTGCATTATTAAAAAAGAGGGGGAAAAAAGGAAACAAAAAATTTGAGAGCTGCCACACTTCATAATAATGGTAAAGGTATCACCCTAAGATATACAGATATATTGTGAAATTACATACTTACATTCATTGTGACTACAACATGTGTTTATCACATGTATTTGCTGGCAATACTTTGGTTCATTAATTGATTTTAAGAATTTTCACTGAAATATTCAAATTAATTAAAGCAAAATCTCACATTTAAAAGTGTAGTTGTTTAATTATTGTTTTTTCACTGAGATTATGGCTGTGGTCCCAAATGCAGGATCTATTTTATCAGTTGCCTTTCACAAACTGAAATGCTTCTTACTACTGCATTCCAGCTTAGCTACTAAATAAATTATTTGGTTTGATGAAAGTGACTGCATGAAAGTTCATGGTCCTCTATACAGGAAATATGAATATGTAAGCAGGATAGTCCTTTTTATTATTGAAAAATTTTGAATATATGAACCGAGCCCAATTTTAACAAGAACTAGCAAAGCTCAAATTTACATATGATAGGTAGATAGATAAATAGATAGACAGACAGATAGAGATGAGCCTTCATTCTCCCAGTGAAGATACTTATGGTTTGAGTATTTTTTTAATACTCTTGATGAAAGAGACAGAAATAACTTCAATTAGTAAAAAAGAAATCATTACACTCAGGAATGCCTATGGGACTATTCGTAGATTTATTAAAGTGGACGTAGTATGTAAAGAAAGAAAGTACACAAACCTGCTTCTTCCCCTCAATGCTATAAATTCAATTCAGAATTCTCCATGAAGGAAGGATGCTGCATCTCTTCTGAAACAAAAAAGACAGCAAGTTTGGAAGATTACTGGAGAAAAAGATGGCCTATTCAATACTATTTCTCCACTGCTTTCAATCAAAATAATTTATGAAAGACTGGGCAGTTTTCATTATGTTTTCCTCATTTTCTGGCTAGCTCTTATTGAAATCTAAAGCTTTCCTTATAAGAGATAAGGAGAGAGCTACTTAACAGACTACGATGCTCCTCATTTACTACTGTCATTCCTAGACTGAGTAGAAATATTAGACATACTCTAGTATTTCAGAAAACAGACATTGCCAGCAAGTCAGCTTTGCATGTCAGATCATTAACTTTGCCTCTGACTCCCCACCAACAGGTTGTTGAACAGCCAGAATAAATATTAAACATTATCATTCCATAGCTCTTGATAAATGGCAAAGAGTAACATGACACAGAGTCTTTGCGAGTTATGTATGTTATTGTTATGAGATACTGAGTGTGCTTATGCATCTATTGTTGGTATTATATGACCTTTTATTGTACACGTATGTATATGTATCTAGTTACGTATCTAGAGCTCCCAGTCAGTTTTAGTTACATTTGCATTGAGATTGCAGACAACTCTGGCAGGAGTAGGCAATTACTAAAATAGGTGTGTGGGAAGTATGTTGGATTTTTTTTCTCTTGAGGCATTTGAGAAATTCCCTAGTCTATGATGAATATGGGCTGGTATTAATATTCTTACCAGACCAGAAAGACTCTGAAGTTTATCCACAACTTCACACAATTTACAAGAACAAATTAAAATCCCTTAAGATGGTCCTTTCCTTACTGCTAACAGTAGATCTAGCCAATAGCTCAAACACGTAATTATAGTAATATTGCAGTAATATAATAAAACTGAACACCTTATTGGTATGTGTCTGGATTAATTAGTTCAGATAAAATGAGTATCACAAAATAAATCTGGAAGAGTCACACAAAGAAATGCATTGAGAACTTGATGTCTTGCAGAGTTACTCCGCACAGAAATGTGTTATTTTTCTAGCATTTTTTAATGAAAGATATTTTAAAAAATGCAGACATAGATGACACCTTTTAGGGGACAAAATGTTCAAAAAAGTATCACTCAAATTCTGGAGAAATGTAACTATAAAATAACAGGAAGAGTTATAAATTCAAGTAGGAAACTGAACAAGTAGACTTTGAGATAGGTGTCCTGAGTATTTCTGGATTATTCAGATGCCAGTAAGACTTGGGACACTCCAGTGAGTATACCATGAAAAAGCACTCTTTTATTACATTGGATATTTTCCACACATAAGATGAACACATTCACTTTAGAGTACTTGTATTTCAAGTGATAAGGCAGCATATACTAAAATTCCCAGACTAATCATTTACTATTTTCTTAGGCTGAGTATTTCACTTTTTTATTTTACATAATGAACAGAGTGTAGCTGCTACATTACCTCCTTGCCTTGGCATATCTGACCCTAAAAGAATCATGCAGCTTAAAACTGTGTAATGTCTCTGAAATGTGAATGTCAGAAATCATTAAGGGGGATATCATGCCTCTTTCATGCCCAGACTGAGACCCTTTTCTGGAGGGCTGAATTAGTTGGGGCAAAGAATGTGACTGTATGATGTATGACATTTCTTTTTTCCCCTGAACAGTTTAGTTGCTATCAAAGTAGAAGTAAATTGTATACAGTGTGAACCATACAACAGGTTCTGCAAATGAAACTGCTTACATTTACCCCCACAACATGAGTCCCTCATTTATGAGAGCAAATCCATGGTGTCAAGTATCACAGAATCGCAGAACAGTTGAAGTTGGAAGGGACCTTTGGGAGATGGTCTAACTCCCCTACTCAATGCCAGGTCACCTAGATTGGGTTGTCCAGGTCCACATCCAGTCAGGTTCTGAGTATCTTCAAGGATAGAGACTCCATAACCTCTCTGGGCAATCTGTGCTAGTGTTTGACTACTCTAAGAGTACTCTAAGAGTGAAAAAGCATTTTCTATGTTTAATTGTAATTCTCTGCACTTCAGTTTGTACCCATTGCCTTCTGTCCTTTCACCGAGTACCCCTGACATACCACTGGCATCTAGGTTCTTGATGAGAACAGCCATACCTAGGTAGAGTTGGCACATATCTAACAGCAGAAATTAGTGCTCCAGAAAAATGAGAGAAATGGAAGAGGGGCTTGTTAGAATATGGCCTCCAACAAGAGGGGATTGTTAGATGGCCATACTTTTGATCTCTAAGCTAGACTTTTAAAAACATGAACCCCTTCTTCCACAAATGGTATCAGATTATTAGATCAGGCCACTGTGTTGTTTCATTTAAAAAAGAAAACCCAAAGCACAGTGTTTCTTGACATGAAAAGTAATAGTTCCATCTATTGGCACAATTCTTACAGCACTCGGGTTCCCCTGGAGGTCATGCATGCTTGCTATACCAAGTCCTGCTTTGCCTGGCAGATGCAGTAACAACTTGAGGTGGTGTTATCAGAAGGTCTACTGACTTTTTTTCATCCTCTGGCTACTTAGGATCCAAACAACATTTTAAGCATAACACAAATAATGAAATTGAGCTCTCCATTTTCTCTCTCACTCCAGCCTGAAACATTTAACCTCTTCTCATTTCACATAACGAAGTTGTGACAAATCAGTGGGTAAATCTGGATGTTATAGTATTTTTTTAATTTTATTTTTAATAAAAAATTCTAAGTTACTTCAGGGTGAAGAAGACTGATCTGCTATACAGGGAACTATCTTACAATTCTAGAATATATATGGCATCTAAAATGCCTTTTAAACATCATTTCTACTTTTATTATTTCAAGAATACCAAAGAAACATCGTAAGATATGAAAATCATCATGATGTCAACAGGGATTATATTTATATATTGATTAAATAAATAAATAAATCCTATTGAAACTGTAGGTTTATACCGCCAAGAACATTTTTGAATGGGTTTTACTCAACACCTGGCATGTATATGTCTACAAATGCTGTATGTGTTACTCTTATGTTGACACTGTAAGAATTATGCTTTTACAAGCTGTTAATAACAAATAGTAAGGATCCACATCCTTTCAGCAGACTGCTAATGAACTTATTTTGTAAATTGTGTATCTGCCAAGTGGCATAACGCTGACTGTATCAATTAGTAGCATTTTGCTGAACGTCTTCCTGCAGACTATAAAAATATATCCAAGACTAGCACAGGCAAGAATTGTTACCTTTATATGGAGTGTTTCTTTCAAAATGTAACATATACATATGTACGTCAAGAAAAATTTGAGGAGTTTGTATTTTTGTTTATTCAACAGTAACCCTGAATAATTGATGAAGCTTCGCATGTTTTAAGGCATAACAGGAAAGGCAGATAAAATTCAGATTTGTTGCATTGGTCACAGGCTTCTCGTTCTTAAAAGCCATTGGAGAGTAGCCCTTTCATGGCCTTGCTATATTGTACATGGCTTTTTTTTTAAAGGATAAGAGTCAGAAGATGATAAGACATGATGGCTGATGCTGACCAAAAGCAACCTTTCATCTGGCATGCTGCAGAAATCATACCAGAACAGTTCCTATTTTTAAGGTCTTTAAAATAGTTGTTCATGCTTATAACCTAACTTCAGACTTTGATAGTATTTCATATGTTGGCTTTTCCTCTTCCACAAATGTAAACAGTTGTCTTTGAAAGAATAATACATTTTCAATATATTTGTCAACGTAGTGATTCATTAGAAATAGCTGGTATTTATTGTACAACAAAGCACGGAAACAGCAGAAAATAAGTAAATGTGGAGCCATGAAAACTACTAGAATGAACCTCTGTGGCTCTTTGAATCAAATCTGCTGCAACTACACTGTAATAATTGAAAGTCAAGATTTAAAATGTGTTAGCTTTTGGAGGTTTTTTCCTGTTTCTTCCTTACCTTCCCCTAGTAAGACAGAGACTTGAACATGAGGGAAAATCTATATTTTAATTTATTACTTTTGTTACACTCTCTCTCTGTAAAATTCCCACTCGCACTCACTTGAATAAGTGAAAAGTGATCAAGCAGGAGTGTGGAGGGGAGTTATTGAGACTATGGCTGCTGAGAAGTGGTGTATACTCTGTCACTTTCCTTAACATACAGGCATCAGGGAAGAAGGTAGGCTGTTGAAGCCTGGTAGACTAACTCCATCATGACATGCATTGGAAAAGTAGATCTTGCTCTTCTCTGAAGTCTGTCAACTTAATCAGCTATTTATTTTGCAAATGTTCTGAGATTGATCTGCTTACAGAAAAGTTTGTTAAGTTTATTATGAGTGTCATCACTATATTGTCTAGACCCTAGCAAAATTAGTTCCATTAAGAGTATAAATATGCTGACATACATTATATCTCTTATCGCTACTAAAGATAGTATAAAGACATGGTAGCAAAGACTTGTCGCTGAGATATTTACTTACAGGTTCACATAGAAATACTATGGCCATTTCACCACCTCTTCACTCCTATGAAGTCCTAACTTTATTAGAGAATATTTAGTTTGTGCTTTCTGTCATTCAACATTAAGGGGAAAGCTTGCCCTGCCAATAAAATACCTTAACTTTTCAATCTCAAGCTACTAATGGGAAAAATTTGGGGGAAAAGTAAGATTATATCTTCTGTACTTATCAACTTGTTGAAAAACATCCATGCACATGAAGTTTATTTTAACCACATATAAAGTATCGATCATATTTTTAAAATTTAGAAAGACATCTTACTTATTAATATTTTTGTTTTCCAAGCCATACAAGGAACGATTTTATATATAAACATACGACTGCATATATAAAATTTTAATAATGAGTTTTAATTTCCTGTTGTTGCTGTATAAGGTAATTTCCTAATATGTAGCAAAATCCATCTGAGAAACCACTTTTTAGGTAATCACTTCTTTTGAGTAGACACTCTGATGGACCTCTAAATTCACTAGTTTTGATTTTTATTAGAAGTCTCTCTCTTCAAGTGATTGTTAATTGTCCATTACTGTACTATCTTCAAACAGTATTTTCATCAAATTTCATGTTGCACTGGTATTTGGTATCGTATCTTCTGCTTGTAATTTAATTTGAGGTCTTTGCTCAGTAATCTAATAACTTGTATGTAAATGTAAAAGAATTTTTGAATGTTAAATGTGCTTATTCAAGTGTCTCCACTTTAATCACATTGGATTAAAGCATCAGAAACTTAAACATCTTTGAGCAATGAAATATTACTTTAAATTGAACCTTATGTTCTAAAATGTGTATTCAGTCATAGCAGTGGTGAATGTGGGTATCTCTGTGGTGACTATCACTGGTATATTAAGGAGTATGTGTGCATACATAGATAAGTACTATGCATGTATATTACATACATATAATGATGACTGATGATAGTGCCTATAACCTGAATGTGAATGATTCTGATTGAAATACATAGTAGGATTTTTTTAAATGATGCTCAAAGGGAAAGTTAAAGCTACGAATTAACCTATCTGCCCAAATACAGTGACACTGTTAGAAGACTTAGCTTATCATATCTCCTGTCTACTAACCAATTAAAACTGTTAAGTCAATAACAACAACCTTTTGTTATGGTTAGGAGGATATGGATCTGTGAATAATGAAACAACATAAAAATTAAGGTATAAATCATAAAAATGACGTTATAAATATACAGAACTTCATGACATAAATGATAGATTAGAACATTTTCTTTCTGATTCAGCATGGGAAAGCACATCCAGAAACTCAGTGCCAGTAGAAAAAGCCCTAATATATAGTATAATATATTTTCTTTCATACTTCTCAAAAACCAAAATTCTTGAACTTTTACACTATGCTAATAAAACTGTGTTATTGAATACCTGATATTCCAATACCAATCCTTCTTAATGGGAATAATCCAATAAGCTGTAGTATAAATAATTATATTTTATAAGATAATTTGATACTATCGATATTCTACGTTTCAGCATTTACACCACTTCTTAAAATGAAATACATTTCTAAACAACAGAATTCTGTATTCTTATGGATTAACTTTCTACAGGAACTGATAAACCAGGGTTACCAGTGGTCATTGCAAAAACTGTGTAGCAATTCTCAGGGAGGTGATTAACCTTAGAACAGTAGTCAAACTTAAAGTACAGTTAATAGCTACGTCCCTATTGAACATATTTTCTTGAAACCAAGCTTTGCTTCTTCTTACTATTCATAAACCTTCTATTGTCTGTAATTACTTTCTAAGGCATGCAGGTGTGATTGAAAGGCACCTATGCCTTGTTCCAGCACCATAGTAACTGTGAGACCTGATCAGTCAATGTTTGCAAAATCCATTGAGATACTTGGCTGAAAGATGGTGTTGCTATACAAATTTGTATTCTTCGTTCTTATTCTCATATAATGCATACAGAAGAATAACGAAATCCAGTAATGAAACAACAGAAGTACTTCATAATGTCATTACTGTAAAATTTTGTAGTGTTTTGGTGGCTTGATTCCTTCTTGCTTAGTTATTTTTCCACAGTAATTGGAATTCAAGTTTACAGTGAACTAATTCTCCTGAGTTTACTTAGCAGGATTTGTGTTCACAGCCACATACTGTAGTTTTCATTAAAAGGACAATGATAAAAGTCATATGTTATCTTGAGTTTTGAATTTTGCACATAATAGAGTGGCACAAATCCCATTACTCAAGCAACATCTGCCCTTGGTCCCTTAATCAATATCTCCCATACCATTCTCTTCCTGTAAATCTTCAAAGTGTAACAGCTTGTGACTATTCTAGGGGAATACAGTCTTTCCCTCAGGCAACAAGATAATTTAAGGCCCCCTCATAATCTATTAATTGCCAAATATCTTCTGACTTGCTGTATGTATCTCTCCTGATTCAAGAAGCTACATCGTGGTTTTCAAGCAGTAAGAGGTCGCCAAAGAGGAAAGACAGTAAAGACAGAAAATCCAAAATGAAACAAAAACCCACAGATTATGAAAATGGCATTTACTTGCCAAGTGATGAACCAAAGATTTATCCAGGCAAATTAGCTGGTGCTGAATAATGAATATTCAAAATCTTAGCTAGCAGTAGACAAGTACCCGCTAGTAGGGGAGCTTATAGCACTCCATTAGCTGGCAGATTTATACTAATGGTGGCCAACAACACAAAAGATAACCAGAAGTTAAAACAAATGAACAAACAATGAAATAAAACCCCATCTTGAATCTAAAATGCCTAAAAGAGTCAGGCAGTCTTTTACAGGGGATAGATGATGCTCCCTTTATGAATCAAAAATTTTACACAATTTTTTAATATTTCCGTTCCAGTAAAATGCCAATATTGATCTGTTTAAGAATTAAAGAAAAAAAAATATCAATGGGGAAATGGTAATTAAAAAAGTATTAAGCATTCTAATGCAAAAAAAAGTTTCATCTGGAATAAGATCACAACCTAAACATTTAGTTATGAGTCATACTTCTACCCACCTGTCTTATCATGCAAGAATACAAATACATGTAATTTTAAAAAATGTTATTTCCTCATAGTTGTGCAACCTAATCTAACTAGCATGGGTAGTAATAAAAATGAATGTGTGGTTTTCAAATGTGCTGATCATCGGAGTAAAAACATTCCAGAGACTATGGTATGTACACAGCTGTCTAATAAACAACAATGACCATAATGCTGTATCCACACTGTTTAAGCTTAAAAGAATCTCATGCTATGTTGAGAAGTTGCCCTCTAAGCTTTACTAGCACTGAGGAGCTGACCAATGTTATAGCCTAATTTTGGCATTGTTTGTAGTGCAGCACAGTAAATAAGCTCCCCTCTGATTATGCCTAAATGTAATACTGCTATCCAGCCATAATAAATTGTATGAAAGCATGCATGTATGTATGTATAAGTATGAACTATGTTATGGGTGATAATTTTTATTTTTCATGCTGGAGAAAAAAAAAAGCATTTCACAATGAGGGTAGTGAATCACTGGGACTGGTTACACAAAACTGTGGAATCTCTGTTCTTAGAAGCATTAAAAAATAACTGAATATGAGCCCTGAGAAACCCATCTCACTTGATTCAGCTTTTAGCAGGAGGTTGGACCAGATGACCCCCCGAGTTCCCCTCCAAATTAAGCCTAGGATGCTTGGAGTGTATGCAAATCATTGAAACTTTTTCCCTATCTGACATCTACTGCATTCATGTCAGCCTCTGGTATAAATAAGGAAGATGAAAATCAGTGCCTGCTACAAAACACTCAAGTAAATTCAGCCCTCCTTCACTATATCCTGAGTCACTAGAACAGATGAACTGTTAAAATTGTGCCCCTTTCCACTGTAGAGAATAACTTGGTGAAAACAGAAACACTAAATGGTACAGAGATCTATGAGTTTGGTCATTCAGAAATCCACCAGAGGTGAACAGAACTTTGAAAACCAGTTCATCCTTAAGAATGGAGGGGAAAATCAGGGCCACTGCTTCCAAAAGAAATCATTAGATGTATGTTGACAGCAACTTTTTAAAGTATTGCACACACAAAGAACTGTATGTTTTTCTCAGAGACCAATGATATGCTTCTAATATCTGCTACTAAGCAAGAAAAGTATCTTTAAAAATATATGCACTAGATGTGCATTTACATAGTCCTCATTTACAGTAGGGCATTTTAGAAAAGTTATCTAGTAGTGCTATTTATTGCTACATTATCTGAATACAACAACATGAGCAGCCTAAATACTGACAACAGTTTTAAAAGCTGTTTTCAGCATCACATTAAATTTGCTTCTAGGACACATTGATAAAACAAGTGACAAAAATGTGTTTGTAACTGATTGTTCATGTGTGCCAATGCACGAACAACGTTTACATATTACAATATATAATAACATTGTTAATTATAGTTATTAGTCTAATCAGCTACTAAATGGATCTCTGCTTAGTTTCTGCCTCTCTATATGGGGAGCATAGACAGCACTGCAAAGACATTCAAGCTTGTCTCAGAGAGTCTCATGTATTCACTTTTAGGAGTATAGCATTTGGCAGAAATATTAATCTAGGACCCTGGGGAGGAACAGCCCCAGGCACTGGCATAAGCTGGGGGCAGCCCAGCTGGGAAGCGGGTTTGCAGAAAAGGACCCAGGAGTCCTGGTGGACAGCAAGTTGAACATGAGCCAGCAGTGTGCCCTTTGTACAAAGAAGGCAAGTACTATCCTGGACTGCATTAGGAATCTTGTGAGTGGGTCAAAGGTGAGAGCTGGAGCACTGTGTCCATTTCTGGGGTCCCCAGTAAAAGAAAGATAGGGAAACACTGCAGCACCCAGCAAAGGGTCATGAAGAAGATGAAAGGACTGAAGCACCTCTCCTACAAGGAAAGGCTGAGAGAACTGCCCCTATTCAGCCTGGAGAAGAGAAGCTTCAGGGAGGACCTTAAAGGATATAAAGAAGGTGGACCCAGGATCTTTTCAGTGGTGCCCAGTAACAGGACAAGAAGCAAGAGGCACAAACTGAAGCTCGGGATCTTCCATCAGGAAACACTTTTTCACTGTGAGGGTGACTGAGCACTGGCACAGTTTGCCTAAGGAGGCAAATATCCTTGGAGATATTCAAAAGCTGCTGGATGTGATCCTGGGCTTTAAGTGACCCTGCTTAACCAGAGGTCCCTTCCAAGCTCTGTGGTTCTGTGAACCTCAAAATGGCAAGTTAATAGTTTATTAGCTCTATACAGAGCTAATAAACTTTGCCTTTCAGTAAAGGTGAAGTGCATCTGAGGTGCCTGTCAAAGAAATTAGTATATTGAACAATATTTTTTCTGCCATCCCTCTTGGCAATATGAAGTCTGTCAGGATCTGAACTCTTACTCAGAGACACAAACCACCTGTTAATATTCCTGTCTAACTTCCACAGATAGAGATGTTTGGTCTTTCTGTTGCCACACTCTGATGTTAACCTGTAATTACAGCAAACACTGAAGACATGAATTAAAAAAGTAAAACTTTTGCCAATTTCTTCTAATTTTGGAAAGTCCTAGTTTGAATATGACCATTAATTTCAGACAAATGTTTATTTTGAAGTCTCCTGTTTGGCATATGCAAGGTAGATAGAGCTTGTGAACTTTTAGGAACTTTTTGGATATTTTGAAGGTGTCACAGTTCAGTTATATCCTTATCCCACTGAAGTAAAGTGATCACTGCTCTTGTTAGCCATTCTTGTTATAATGCTTACGGTATAGTTTCATTAATTTGTATATTTGTAATCTAAAAATTAAATGCTAGATTTGTAAAATCTAAATTGTGTTTTGCCTCTGGTTTTATTTCAACATGAAATTTTGGAGCAGGAAGATTCTAGCCCTGCCCATAACATCAGAATCAGAAATCTGTCTCACACAAGGTCTTCTAAATTAATACAGAGCTCTCCTTGGCCATACCTGGCTATCCAAGAGGTGTTACTCTGCTATCCATTTCCATGTACTCTAGTTTCAAAGAGTTTTGGAATTATGCCAGAAACTATCCGTTCTGAGTGCCACTTTTTGAAGTCACAATACTCTTTCTGATAGAATGCCAGACTAAATCCTGTTGGACATTGTAGTTCTTGCCGTTTAATTTCTGTTTTGACTCTGCCCCTTACTAATCCCTCTAACAGAATTCATTATTTATTTCTGAATATATGGATAAAAATGCAAATGTATGTGTAGCTATTCCATTTTAAATTGTTTTATCTTCAACATTTATCTTTAATTGTTTGGGCTGAACCTGAAGTGCTTTACATATACTGTTTCTTGTAGAAGTATCCCTCAATTAAGCTGTGTGTTCTCATATTCATCACTGTCTTAATTGTTTCTAGATGTACTCTAACATCACAGTGTAATGTGATCCAAAAGCTCAAATACTAGTCTGTTCCTCTATTCTACATTACAAAACACAGTTTAACAATATGAGCTGGCTCTAATTTCCAAAGACATTTTATAAACCCTGGTGTTCAACCTGAATTATGGGTAATGCTGTAGTATTTTAGTTGCATAGCACATGAATATTATTTCAATTATTTTTACAAAATGTGTAAAAGATTTCAGAATTACAAGAATGGTTATGTTGAACATACACTGCCAAACAGATCTGACCAATATTTAATACAGTGTAATAAAACAGTTTGATAAAATGCTGTAAAATATTATAGTATAGCTGTGAAATTCTAGAAATCCTTTAGCTATACCAAAATAAAATTCTAAAAATATTTTGACAAATTATCTTTGAATAATACAGATTTTTAAAAATCAACCATTCAAAATTTTATTGGATTTACAATATCTGGTTTTTCAATATTCTTGTTATTTATTTACACATAATTCTGTGGCTAATTTAAAATTTGAGTTTAACTTTGATTGCATTATTCTATACCACTGGTTTTAAAATTCCAAAATGTGAGTTTCTTCATCTTAAAAGAAACAGAAATCCTAAGCAAAAATTAAAGAATTAGAAGCCAATGACCGTTTGTTCTATAGCAGGTCTTTTCTCTAAAATTGCTACAGTTATACACAGATATGCACGTAGACCCTAAAAGTAGACCATTGTGGTTGCTTTTTGTTGCTTAATTTAGGAAGACCACAAGACTTCTAATAATAAATATTCTAATATATAATCATAAATACTCTAAAAATACATATAAATAAACTTTATAATAAAAATAATTGTTTCAGTGCAAATCTGAAATATCCTGACCACCATTTAGTTTAGTTCATCTAGAACCAAACCATCAATGAAGTGATTTGTTAATATACTAAGCATGATCCTGCACAGTGGAAGACAGTATTTCAGTATTTTCCTGAACTAAGTAATTCCACAGCAGCAAGCTGCCTCGAACACAACTGCACCTCAGGGTCTTGATGCTTTTGCCCTTTTTCAGGGTACAGATTTATCCAAAGCCCCAGTGTGATTTCTTTGACAGATCTACAGCTCTGGGTGGCAGCTACGCACAAACAATGCTTCAGCTTCTTTTCTTCTGAAAGCCACACAGAAAAATGATGTGGGGTTCTAGTTCGTATGAGAATTTGTGTTTACTTTCCATAAATAATATTTAAAGAACCTTGGAAATAAACCTTTTTTTCAGTTAATGTTCACTGGCTATGAATAATGGGAACTATAAGCATGACTCAAGTGAATACATAAGTTTAAAGTAGAATATTCATAAATATTGTTTTCAGCTCAATTTTACCTACTTATGTCATCTATAGGCAAATTCAGTGTACTGCTACTACAGATGGAGTACCCAGCCTTCACAAGTGTTGTGCAATAAAACTTCAGTATGATACACAGATTAAAAAGAACTATTCAGTCTTTAATGTGTGAACTAAGTAATGTAATAATGAATCCATGGTGACCATTCAACACGAATTTTCAGAAAGAACAGTTTATTTGCTTCATAAAAACCTGTGAAGCATTCAGATTGAATAACGTAAGCAGAATGCTCCAATATAAATCTTCTTAATTTACATCCAGGGCTTCATTATGCATGTTTTATAGCACTCCACAGAACTTTAATTTACAGATTTTTGGAACTTTACCAACCCCAAAGAAGTGCTAAAGATGCCTGTTGGAGCATTTAACCAAAGTAAGTCACTGGAGATTTCCTTAATGAGTACAGAATTATCATTTATTTGCATTCTTAGTAGATTTAAAGCAGTAAGGCCTATTAACAAGATAACGGTAAATGCTATTTGAATGTTAGTCTTCAGCAAACTATTCACTAAAATGAATAATTCAATGTACAAATTTCATAGTAGGTAACTAAATTGAGCCAGCATTTGCTCAGCTCATTTAGGTAAGTAATTTGACTCAAAATGGCCAGTTACTGAACAATGTGCAGCTGAACAGACTCAAGCAAGTAACTCTAATAAAAACTCTAGAATGCATCTCTAGTCTTCATTGACCTTTACTGTTAATTTTCCTAAATATAGAGCAGTATGTATAGAATGAAATAGTAACTTGCCATTACAACCTCTGTATATAATTAAGAATATTTCTGCTGATGAAGGCATATCAGTGAATTTGGTAGTTTTTTTACAAACCTGACCACCAAAAAAATCTACAGTCTAACTATGCATTACACTTCCAGAGATTGGAAATGCTCAGTCTTCATTGCAGTTCCAGAAGCTACAGTGATTTTTAACATCTTGGGATAAGGAAAACTTTGATTTAAGAACATAAAAACTGACATTTGTTGATGGGGCAACAGTTACTTCAATTACAATATTTAATATGAGTATACATGTTAGTGAAATAAACATCTCTGACCACATGCGTACTGAACTGACTAGTGTTTCTTATGCTACTCATAGCTGCGCAGCTCATTTCCATTATGAGCTGGAGAATACATTTACCACAGCAAAAGAGCAGTTGCTTAGAAAACTATTAAAATTAGAATGAACTGGGCAGCATTATGTGTTATGTGGAATTACCTGTATTTCTGGATCCCACCAAAAAAACTTTATCATATTACGTTTTGTTTCTCTCTCCAAAACATAAATCCGTATAATTTAACTATTTACTCAAAACAGTAACATTTTTTTCCTTCTTAGAAGAGTAAGTTTTAGATTACACTGAAAGTAGGAGATGCAGAATATCTAGTGGTCAGGTCCCAACGTGCTCCAAAGTAGCACTGAGACAAAAATGCAGATAGGTTGATTTGGATTTTAGTTGTTATGTTTTGTTTGGTTTGGGTTTTTCTTTTCAGACTTCACTTTTTGCTGTACTGAAACTTTTGGCTCTTAAGCTCTCAGCAGTGCAAATCCAGACAACAAGTTCATGAAACCAGGAAAAGACAGGGATTTGGTCCTCATTTTTCTACAGGGCTTCAAAGCAAGCAACAAAGACCCCACAGACTCCCCCATTAACAAAATCATCAGCTAATTTAAGAAGCATTTCTTTGTCTTGATCTATCCTACTGCACAACAGTTCTGTATCTGAGGTGGCACAACTTGAATTTATACTCCACAGCAGGTGTAGCTTCTGGTATTTTAGTCCAGATTAAGCAGCTGATTAGAAGACAGCACAGCTCTTTTCCTATTTGTATACCACCAGTACCTTTAAAGGAAGGTAGGGTATTGTAAACATTGATGTCCCAGTCTTACAGGCAGCTGGGACAAAACCAGCAGCTGGGTATCAGATTGCAAAAGGTGCCACAAATTGTACTTGCCATTCAGTATATACCCAGTCACTGTGACAAACACTCAGGTCTCATGTCAACTTTTAAACTGTTACATTCCAAAACTGACATTATTTTTTAAAATTATATGGCTCTACATACACTGCATATCCAAATGTAAATCCCTAAAAACCACAAAAGTTGATGCAAGAAGATTTACTTGCTAATTCAAGGATATTTGTCATGTGACATGTTTTGTTTTAATTTAAACATAACCCTTTTTTAACAGTGTAGAGGAATTTGAATGCAGTGATCCTTGGAGCTTCTATCACGACACATTCTGCAGGACCATGCTATGAAACTATGTCATGTAGAGGTTAAAATGTACATAAACATACAGATAGCTTTTTTTAAAAAAAACCCAAGCATTAAAAACTAGATCAGCTACTGAATATTTGCAATTTCTTTTTAGACTACTTCTATCTGTAAACAGTGGGGAATTTATGAAAAATTTATACAGTGTATAATGAACGACCTCTGAAACAGCTGATTATCATATTGTTGCTCAATAACCCTACTAACATCTCCAAAGACAAATGCTGAAATATGATCACATACTTAAAGATTTAGGATACATTTAGTTATAAGGGTCATCATATATTAATATGAACATTAGGTCAGTGCATAGTGTATATAAAGCTGGTGAAACATACCTAACTTTCACTAAGGACTGAACCTGATATATGCAATTTAAAAGTAAGCAAGGACATGGAATGAATGAAAAAAAAAAAAGAAGAAAAAAAAAACCAAACCCAAAAAATGCCTCTAAAAAAAGACAAAAAATGTTTGCAATTGTTTGCTGAAGTCTGTGATTGCAATGACTGTGAACAAAATCTCAAAAACGTGACTAAAGGAAGTAAGAAAAAAGATGAAGATACCCTGTGAGCATTAAATTAATTTCATCAATGTGTTAACTCCAAACTGTTACACACATGTATATGTTTTTCACCTTAAAAAATGCATAAGCATTTCAAATTCTTGATAGCAAGCAGCTACTATGTGATACAAAATAGGTCGGTCTGATTTTTCAGGACTCTTGCCCAAAAAATTTGAGTACGTAATCCAGATGATTTTACATGTAACTCAGAAGATCAGAAAATAAAGATGTGTCTATAAAATTAGGTATAAAAATGGGTAGCATAGAAAAAGGAGGAATGATTTTGAAGAATATAGTGTTAGCAGAATAACTGGCAATACAAACGGGGAATCTCTTCTCATGACATCTGTTACATAAATGTGTGCATGGCTCTATGTGCATGCATATGTATTGCCTGTCTATGACATTTCTAGTGCTCTTTCATCTATGACTGCAGCTCGTTAACAAACATTTCTGCACTGTATCAGTGGATAGGACATTTTTCAGTTTCATACTAAATTCACACACAATGTTAGCTCAGTGTTTTATGCTCCTCTACAAAACAATTACTGATTTTCCTTCTTGCCAGATACACTTTTAGAAGCTAAGGCATTCCAATATAATCAAGGGTTTAGATGACAAGGACCTTTGTATAAGGAACTCAATTATTTTGTAACATGTACCTTTAGGCTTATGTTATGTTGTCAGAAGCAGCAGGCAGTAAGTTTTACTTACCATTAAAAATAAGAATGCTGCGGTTTTCTTTTAATCTGACATTTTATTATCAGCAAAAACTGTACCAATATATGACTCCCAGGCCCAGAACACCTATCAAATAAATCCATGCTAACGATAACTCTTACACTACTGCTGCTAGAGACAGATTCAAACACACACACTGTAGGTCCCCGAATCAGCATTAACAAATACTGCTGCTTACCAAACTTGGTTTCCAGATGGATAAGGTTTTAATTACCCAACATCAATCACATACTGTAACAGTGCTGCTGTACTTAGGGGCTCTACTAAGATTACTGAAGAGAATGTAATATGAGAACCCCAGGAATGCTGACAGTTGCTCAGACTTCTGAAGACTATTTTTAGCCAGCTGAAAGACTGCTACTAGTTTTCAAAGGATCCATCTACATCGTGTATTTATTGACATAACGGCTGATATGTCCTTCAGGTGAAATCAGCCCTATGCAGGAGGCAAGCAGAAAACATAAATTATTCACTTCTTATTCTGAAGTTTTAAGTGGAACATAAGTAGGGTATCATCCTTCACACAAAAACACAAAAAATAGTTTCTTGGGCTGATTATTGTGCTGAAGAACTACAGGTCTAATGATCCTAAAATATTTATCCATTTATTTATTTTAAAGTTCTGAAAATCATAGTTCAATGTAAAACTGCCTTCCAGGAAATGCTATGTTTTTGGAATTCTCAATTTTATGTCAGTAGTGGTGGGATACTGAAGTGTGTCATTCTGATTCTACCCATAGCCACAACTCAAAATCCCCAACCAACATTTGTCTCTCATGCACAAGCTGTTACAGAAATACACTGAGATTCAGGAAATTTCTAGGAAGACAATGGATCTATTTTTTCTAGAAAGCAGTATGTACTTAATCAATGAAACAATCTTTTTACTGCAAAGAAAAGAGTATTTTATATACATAAATATGTAGGTATAAATATACACAGATAGATATATCTATATTCTAAATGTACATATAAATGCAATAAATGAGACAGATCAATACATAGACAGAGAAGATACATATCTTGTTTTCCAGTTCTATGAAGTAGCTTTATCTTTTTGAATTATCATAAAAAATAGCTGTTACTGGCCATAGAAATATTATCTTAATTTTTTTGTTGTTCATAAATAACACACTCCTCTCTATGATAACTTTCAAAAAAACATATCTGACATTAATAAATTTGCAGGTTTTCTTATTGATCTGTTCAACACATCTATGCCTTCCAGGTTATGTGAAATCAGACTTCTGTTCTGAATGTTCTTTTTAATACCAGATGTACTTGGGGGCAAATACCTATTTGAAAGCATTCTAATTCTTTTTTTTCCCCTGGAATCTTTTGTATCGTCTCTATGGGACAGCAGTTAAGCAAAGAAGAATATTAGTTAAATACACATATTTTGCCAGGTTACTAACATAGCACTGCAGTCTTGCATCTTTACTGAAGAGCTTATTAGCTGGTACTGAGTGCAGCATTCATCTCTCTGCAGTTTTCACACTGGTCACTTTATAGTACACAATATAAATGAAGCAGTGTGCACCTATACACAAAAATGTCAAGAGAAAGGAAAGATATAAGGAAAAAAGGTGTGATACAAAGCTGAAACAGACAGAAAGTCCATCACAAATGGAAGATAATACTCAACTAGATCCACTGTTTTCGTGCCTCAGCATTAAGTCCCCTAAAGTTTATTTAGTGATATGTATGGTGGGCAAAATAAAAGAAATTGAAAAATAAATTAGGATATTATATTAAAAGTGTACTAAAAGATTCCTTAATGAGTAATTTAATCCTGAAGTTGGTGGGAAGCAGGGTGCATAATATTCTTCTAAAGATTCATATAGTCTCATAGAATCAGACCCTGACAGAATGACTGTGATATGCAGTATGAATTTAAGAATCAAGACTGGACCTGGGAATCCTTTAGTTTGCCACATATTGAGCTATGGCCTTTTCTATACATAATCAGTTAAAAATGAACGTATGTGCTTGCCCAGATGTTGTAGATATTTTTGTGAGGGACAAATACTTACTGCATTCTTCAGCCATTATTTAGGGTAACTATAGAAGCCTACAGTATCATGGACTATATGAGCAGTTTATTTCCCTCAATGGCACACAAGGTTTGCTTGAAAAGTAACAGCCATAAGGAAGTAGCACAATAAATTCCAAGAGCAGTAAAGATGTTAAACCCATTGTTTCTGCATTCTAAAATGGTATTTAGAAATTCTGTACTAATGGCTAAATAAAATTCTTGAGGATACTTTATAATTTCTTAACATTTAACTTTCCATTTTAAGATTCACTGGGAAGAACCATAGTGGCAAATTAGGAGGATGAGTATGTGTAACAATAATGAATTTAAACTTTCCTGCCTTTGACACAAATTCTCACAATTACTTGAGGTTTTACATTTCAGATTTCTATTGGAAAAGATGTACTCAGACCTCTGCCTACACTGATTATGAAACCAAACTTATAAGCAGCAAGTTTTAAAGAGTCTTTGACTAGGTAGGTCTAGGCTAATTTTCCATCTAATTAGGCAGCTTGGGTTGGGATGCAAAACTTCTGTATGGTGAAGCACTTCAAGTCACAAGCTTCTGTGGCAAACTGTATTAGCTTACTGTCATGGCATATGAACACAGCAATTTTTTGGGGGGGGGACTAGAATTTGCTTAGCAGAAATGCTGGTATCATGTTTCACAATTTAGAATTGGAAGATCTTTTAAATTATTTTTTCTACCTTGTAATTACATTCATTTTTAAAATATGAAAGAGATTGAAGAACTAGTCCGATTATTTGTAGGAAATTTTATAAACATTGCTGGAATAAGAATTTAAAAAAAAAACAAAAAAACCCAACACTAGAGTATGTTATTACCAGGTTTGGTTTTAATGAGTATGTGATGGACAGAAGAATTAGTTTAAAGTTACATTCAGCTTTATTTCTTGTTAATATGGTACTAGTGATATGCAACATGGCTATATCATTTTCTTTCACTGTCACACTTTCTAGTGTGTTTGTAGGTGAGAGTGTTTTATTTCAGCTGAATTTTGTGGTCTGTTAAAAAATAACTCCAAAAATCTTTGTTCTAATAAAACCTAAGTAATTATCCCATTCACATTTTTTATATTTTGCAAATGTCCTAATTTTGAAGCAATATTTCTGCTTCTTCTTGAAAGCCATAGAAAAAGTGACTTCCTTGTAGTAGGATCTGATTTGTTAGAGTAATGCACAATTACTATTCAGGCTTTTTTAGTTGAAATATTTGAAGAAACCAAGAGGGATAAAATATTTCTTATTTCTGAAGTTACTGATACTAGGATAGTATATTGCCACTTGTGTATGCTACTGCTATGGCAATAGTACCTTTTCTAATTTTCCCTGTTGTGTTTTAATATATAAGCTTGTGGGTGGTGTAAGTATTAAGATAAGAATTTAAGAATCTTTTAGTATGCATATGATTCAGAATTTGCTTTTTCAGTGTTCCTCTTTACCAAAAATATCTTCATTCAGCTTTCCACATCTGACAATATTCCTGTCTTACCATTAAAAACTATCACTAACTTAAATATTTTAAAGATGCTAATACTACAATATGCATATATTACATCTGATAACCTGGTAACGTGAATGTAGAATTGTTGTTCACCAAATCCCTCATTGCAATACCCTGGGGCGCTCAAGTAGATCTCTTAAATAAAAGTAACAGGAGTACTTCAAACAGTGCTGTCATCAGCAAAATTCTGGACATGCTGCTATAGGAGACTGTCAAGAAGAGAGTATCAACAAGTTCAGGAAGAAAAGTATTCCTGCACAAAAATTCATAAATTTATACTAAAAGGACAAGATATGAATTTACTGTCTAATATCCTAATACAAGAGCTTCAATAGAAAAGGGCAATAGACCACAGAGAGTATCTAGGCTCCCATGCTTGTCCGAAACAATATGTTTCCTAGGCACTGAGTCAGAATAACGAGCTAGATGGATCACTGGTCTGACCTAGTATTTTATACTGTTTTATATTCTTACACACTTCTCTCACTACTTTAGACACTCTTCCCTCTACATCTGTATATATAACCATTTCTGCACCCCATACATAGGCAGGAGTTGCCCCTTTTCTGTCTCTTTCCAAATACAGTTGAACTCACTCTCAGAAGTGGCCGTAATTTAAGGTGACACAGGGAGCATGCTTTCATAGTAGGTGACGTCAGAGAAGGCAATCCCACTACATTAATTTACTCAATCCAATACAGTGCCAAAGGCATTTTCCCAATAGGGAATTGCCTGCAAAAGAGGTCACAACAGAGCTCAGAAGCTGAAATTCTCTGCACTATGCCATGAATGGCTAACTTCCCAGGACCCTGCTTTTTGCATATGTGAGTGTAAAGCCTTCAGTCCTAGGTAAAAACAAGGGAGGAGTGAAACTGGACCATAGCATCACAGGATAATTCAAGTTAGAAGGGACTCAGGAGGTCTCTAGTCCAGCCTCTTGCTCAACGCAGGTCAGCAACAAGATCAGACCAGACTGCTCAGGGTTTGATAGAGCCTATCTTCAAAATCTCCAAGGATAAAGACTGTACAATGTTTAGGTCCCTCTGAATGGCAACTTTGCCCTCAAGTATGTCAACAGCTCATCCTCCCCTTCTCATACACACACTTGATGGTAGAGCACTCCATTCCTCTCCTCCAGGTCATTAAAGATGATGATAAACAGGACAGAATAACCCCTGCAGTACTTCATTTTTACATGCCTCCAGGCAGAGTATGACCATCCAGTCAAACTTAATGCGCTTGTATACCTACTCATACCCTAATGTTCTAGCTTTGATAAAAATATACTATAGGAGACACTGTTGAAAGCCCTGTTAAAGTGGATGTAAATTATATCCATTGCTCTCCTGTCATCCACAACTCTATCACTTCATTATAGAAAGCAGTTTTGCTGGTCAGGCATGATTTGCCCTTGGTAAATCCATGCTGACTGTTCCAAATCATTTTCTTCTCCTTTATGTGCCCAGAAATGTGTTCCAGGAGGACTCACTCCATGATTTTCCCAGCTGTGTCAGCTAAACCAGGACATCTGGTCATTTCAGCCTAATTCCACTTTCAAATTAAACTCATAGTACAGGTCATAATAAATTGAAGTCAAACACTCACCTTCAGACAACAGCATCTGTCCCACTGATGAAACTGGGATGATTTCACAAAGGTGAAGTGCAGATACACAAGCAGGTAAGTGATAATAAAATTATCTTTAATAACAAAGAGTTATTATTTGTAATCTATTTCAGTGACTGAGAAAGGAGCACAAACATTGCAGAGACAGTGTAGGCAGCTATCAGGAGGAGCATGTTGCATTTCCAAGTTTTTAAGTGTGGAGAATGCCATATGCAGCTCTCTTAAATCTATGGAATTTCTCAAATTTCATTATTCGTTATCTATAATCACTTGCTGAAAGTGCATGGTTGTCATAAGTTAAAAATCAGTCAGACAAATACAAACATTGCTACTAGGGTACAACTGGGGGCAGTCCCAGCCCCAAGCATTGAGCACGTCCCTGGGGAAGGGCCAAGGCTGTGCCAGAACATCAGTCTGCAGGTGGGGGTCAGGGTCAGGCCTGGTGAGGGGAACCAGGCTCAGTCATGCACGGAGCCAGGGTGAGGCCAGGCTGGGACATCAGCCCTTCCAGGTCTGGGCTTAGACCAGGAGCCATGGCTGTGCAGCAGGGCTGAAGTTCCACCAAGAACAAGTGCCTTGACTGAAAGCAGCCCCCAAGGGTAGGGAGGGGCTCAGCCTGGGAGACTGTCCCCACAGCCACCAGTGGCACAGGGCTGCCCTAGGCCACGCTGGCCCCCAGCCCTAGCAGCCAAACTTCCATGGCAATCTGCTCAGCATCCTTGCTCATGCGAACTATACTGACAACTGCTGCTTCACTCTTAAGATTTAGTGATTTTTATACAGAAGTGGAAGGAACTGCTCTCATCCTCTCAGCTGCTATGTTTCTTTTCACCATTCTTCAGCAGTCTCAAGCACACCTGTCTGAAATCCACAAACATACTAAAAAACTTACGTGCACTTAAATGTGTGTATGCTCCATGTTTACACATTTTTCATACAGAAATTCAAGTGGGTTTGTATGCCTTCAAAATCAAGTATCACAACAGTATTTTAGAATCAGTTATGTACTGTTTGTAATGTGACAAAACTGCCTAAATAAACTATATCAACTCTTTAGTGTTTTCTCATTCCTCACACTCTCATTCTCTTGATATGATGGTCATAAAAAGGGAAGATGAGTCTGGAGTAATTTATACAGAAATTTTTGCAAGTTCATCTGCACTACTTTTCATTATTTCCTCACAGTACTTCAAGACTGAAGCAAATTGTTTATCCTATTATGAAACTCCTACGTAAGTGCAGTCATTAAATCAATGACAAGTCATGAGTACAGTGACAACCAGTCCCCCCCTTGGTTCATTTGGAACAGAAAAATAATGTGTTGACAGTTCAGCTTATTACTTTTATCTGTGATTATCATGCTCATTTTTATCTTTGAAGACCTTTAACTGTAATTTATTTGAAGCATATTCCAAATTTATTTTTCTATTTTCTATTAATTAAAAAACACATAAAGGAACCCTCAGGAAAAGCCTACTGAAGCATTCAGATGCCCTGATGTTAACAGATAAAATAATAGTTGGTGTGCATTTGTGTTTCTTTGCACTGCTCTGAGTTTTTCGGTAGCAAGACACTGGTTTAACAGTCTATTTAGCAACATGCACAATACACAAAGCATCAACCTGACAGTTTTTAATGGATGAATCTGGAACAGAGCTGGAAAGCCTTGAGGAAGGAAGAGAGGAGTGAAGTTTTAAACAGCAAAGGTGTTTGAAATGGAAAAACAATAGTATTTGTGTAGGCTATTCTTTTACTTAGCATTTTATAACATAAATGACTCAAATCAGAATCTGTTAAGAGTGGACGCTGCATATTCTAGAGTGCTAAGGTTTCCGCTCATTCTTGCCTATGATTTTGAAAGAGAGGCTTTGTGAAGCCACTTTATAACCACTTTTACTACTGTATTATTGCTTAAGATTTAAAATGTTGCTAGGCTCAACTTCATACCCAAAGTTTATATTAACTTAGAATGCATTTATAAATGATCACAGCTCTGAAAAGCAGACTCAAATAGACTTATCATGTGTCTGAAACCGCTTTGACTACTAATTTCTATTAATTCCTTAGCAAGTGGTCCTAATTACTTCTTCTTATATCTGAAATGTCATGTAGCTTGTAGCCAGTCTGAAACTTGCACGAGGTTAAGTGAAACATTTAAATAAGAGGTATATTATATTGCAATATTGCGAAGCGCTAGGATTACTCATAGGATAGCAATAAACTGAACCCCACCTAGAAAAATTACTACACTGAAGACAACATCCCACATATTAGTCCTTCTTGTTTACCATATGTCACACAGTCACACCAAAATACTTAACTGCTCTACATCTTAACAATGCATCTACAACACATCCATTGCTTTCTTTTTATTACAACCATCAAATGTAGTCAATATACTATGATAGTCTATCAATCTATGTTAATAGCTGATTAGATATATATATACCCAGTGGAGTAAATGTTTTCTTTGGTTCATGATGGATGAGAAGGACCATAATTCACTAAGATGTAAAATATATAGGGTTTTTGCTCCAAAGAACTTCTAGGGGAGCAATAAAGGACTTTTTCTGAATTTGTTTTCAGAATTACAATCAAATACCTTTATCATCATTGTCTACACATGCACAACCCTGTGCTGCTCTTTTTTATGTAGTTACTTCGTTATAACTGAAAACAGTTTGCCCCATTAGAGAAAATCTAAATATTTCCAACTCAAGCAGTTTTTAATCCTTAGTCCTTACTTTTTTAACAGCTAAGCAGGGCTTTAATGACTTGGTCTAAACATCATGATCATTAAGAACAGTAATATTCTTGGCTGCTAAAGCAGTCATGTTTCTCTGGAAAGCAGGAACAGATTGTCATAGTTATCTTGGAGTTCTCTACTTCTACCTACCATGCTTACATGGTAGCCCATGTAATGATGGCCCAAATGAGACTCTAATTACATCTTCTTAGCAGTTGTCTTATCCCTGTGTCAGATACTTTCTTAGTATTTTTATTGTTTCTTTTTTTTTGTTGTTTCAAGCAAGTTTTACATGCAGTTTACATGAAATAATAAAGTAGTATGATCCGCATTGGAAATGGGAAACATACGTCCTCAATAAAGAGCTCTCATAATCACTTCACTTGGGAGAATTTATTTGTGGAGCTCAGGACAAAGATTAATAAAGTTTTCCTACCTTATACTGAAAAAATTAATCCTTTTTAAAGGTGTTCACACATCATTAATTCCTTCCATGCTCTTGTGCTGTGACAGAGCTCTGTGAATTTCAATACGGATGCTAGAACTACGGAGGTTTTGGTGAGACACCTTTAATCAGTTTTCCTAAAATTACAATAACTGTATCTACTCTTAGAGGATACAGGATTGCCTTCAAACCAGAAGAGTTCATCTAGCTTACAATTTTAAGCAGTGATCTGAAATCCCAAATTTGGCAGTGGTTTGGAAAAGGCAGACACATCCACATGCAGTAAATTATGTTTCTTCCCTGTATGCATAGCCAGACAAGGAGATGAGGATAACTAAAATGTGATGTTTGATGTCTCAGTAACTTTAGAGATATTTTAATAATACAGTCCCTTTCATCCAGAGGAACAACTTTAAGTCACTTCAAAGCACTTCATAAACACTGCAAAATAAAAGAGATTGAGAATTTGAGAATGTAACGGATTAGATAAAAAGAATAATTAAAGTGAAGTTGTTGCTGGTGGTTTAACAACTCTTCATGAATAGCAGCCAAGGATTTCAAATATGACTAATGAATTTGGATGTCTCTATTCTGTGTGACTAACATTAAACATGTTAATGAATTTGATTTTTAGAGGAAGTACAATTGATGTTTTTGAAAATTGTCCCTTTTTCTGACATTAGACACCTAAACTGAAATATTTAGTCACTTTTGGGAAGAAACTGCCAGTTAACTGGGCTTCTCACATCTCACTTCCAGATGTGTTTATTAATGCAATGATGTGATCCTACCTGTACTTACAGTAATTTTATAGAGGGTTATTTTAATTTTCTCATATGACAACATGGAAACTTTCTATATCTGTAAAACCTTGGAAATCTATAAAAACTGTGTATATGTGTATATTCATATAAACAACACTTCTAGTTATATTTACAATTAAAATGTTTGTATTTTTGGTGGTACATAGTAAGATTTATATTACTTAGATTAATGAAAAAACAATGACTTGCTGTATATCTGTGTATTTGCAAGTCCTATGAGAAGCAGCTGAGAGAACTAGAGTTGTTTAGCCTGGAAAAAAAGGAGGTTGAGGGGAGACCTCATCATAGGGAGGCTGTAGTGAGGCGAGTGGCAGGCTCTTCTTCAAATTAACAAGCAATAAAATGAAATGGCCTCAAATTGTGTCAGGGAAGGTTTAGACTGGATATCAAGAAAGATTTCTTCAATGACATGGTTGTCAAGCATTGGAACAGGCTGCCCAGGAAAGTGGTTGAGTCACCATCCCTGGAAATATTTAAAAGATGTGTAAATGTGATGCTTAGGGACATGGTTTAGTGGTAGATTTCACAGTGTTAGTTCAATGGTTGGACTCGATGATCCTAAAGGTCTTTTCGAACTAAAATGTTTCTATGATATCTCATGTTTTTAAATGTAACAGTATTTTTATTGCAGCCTGCAATGATCAGAAAGTAATGCCTTAATATGAGAATACTTTGAAAATAAGTATCATCACAGTTAAGTGCTTAAAATGGGAGACAGATCAAGAAAATAGAATTCTGCAGTTATTTTTACTACTGAAATATAACAGAGATTATTCTTAAACCAAAATGATTGCTGTGTTTACTATGTGCAGATATCTGAAGCTGCATTTCTGTTAAGAAAGAAACTGAATATAATTATAAAATTCAATCTTTTTTAGAACATACATTCCCAAAGTGGTAGACGTTAGGCAGTTTAATCAAATTTCATCTATTTACCTTCTTTAGAATACAATACTGAGACTTCCAAATTGAGTTATATAAAACCTAAACTTAGGTAGTATGCCCCAGTCATTTGCAACTGCAGCAACTGATGAATACTGCCACTGATTTTGTTAAGTTTTCCCAACTCTGTGTATTGTGAGGTCTCATTTTCACCTAAATGAAGCTTTAACCATTTGGATTCAAGTATTTAATGCTGACAGTATTTATCATTTTGCTATAATTCATTTATTCATTTATCTTAATTTGTAGCAAAATCATACCAATTTCTGAAAGCAGAACAAGGAGAAATGTCTTGGTCCAGAATAAAAAGTGCTGCTGCTTTTTAAAGAATCATAAAATTATAGAATCAGCTAGTTGGAAAAGACCTTTAAGATCATTAAGCCCAAACATTAACCCAGGACTGCCAAGTCCACCACTAGACTACATTGTCAAGCACCACATCTATGTGTTTTTTTAAACACCTCCAAGGAGGGTGATTCCACCACCTCCTTGGACAGCCTGTTCCAATGCTTCAACACCCCTTCAGTGAAGAAACTTTTCCTAATATCCAAACTAAACCTTCCCCGGTATAACTTGAAGCCATTTCCTCTTGTCCTGTCGCTTGTTATCTGGGAGAAGAGACCAACCCCCACCTGCCTACAGCCTCCTTTCAGGGAGTTGTAGAGAGAGATGAGGTCCCCCCTGAGCCTTCTCTCCAGACTAAACAACCCCAGTTTCCTCAGCTGCTCCTCATAAGGCTTGTGCTTCAGACCCTTCACCAGCCCCATTGCCCTTCTCTGGACACGCTCCAGCACCTCTACATCCCTCTTGAAGTGAGGGGCCCAAAACTGAACACAGGATTCCAGGTGTGGCCTCACCAGTGCCCAGTACAGGGGGACAATCACTTCCCTTGTCCTGCTGGCCACACTGTTGCAGATACAAGCCAGGATGCTATTAGCCTTTTCGGCCCCCTGGGCACACTGCTGGCTCATGCTCAGCTGGCTGTCGGCCAGCACCCCCAGGTCCTTTTCCACCAAGAAGCTTTCCAGCCACTCTTCCCCAAGCCTGTAGCATTGCATGGGGTTGCTGTGACCCAAGTGCAGGACCCGGCACTTCTCCTTGTTGAACCTCAACCTCATACACTTGGCCTCAACACATCAGTCCAGTCTGTCCAGACCCCTCTTCTGAGCCTTCCTACCCTCAAGCAGATCAACATTCCCCCCACAACTCGGTGTTGTCTGCAACCTTACTGAGGGTGCACTCAATCCTTTTGTCCAGGTCATTGATAAAGATTTTAAACAGGACTGGCCCCAATACTGAGCCCTGGGGGACACCACTTGTGACCAATTGCCAGCTGGATGTAACTCCATTCACTAGCATGCTTTGGACATGGCCACCCAGCCAGCTTTTTAACCAGTGCAGAGTACACTCATCCAAGCCATGAGCAGCCAGTTTATAGGTTTCAAAGGTCTGAACTGAAAGCCTCTAATACTTCAATAGTTTAATAGATGAAAACCTGCATCTGGGTGCTGAGCCACCACAAATGCCCAACAGGTAACAGCACTACATTCTCTCAGCCAGAACTGCCTCACACAGACTTTTAAGGCAACTTTCAAACTACTACTGTGTGCTGTGTACAAAGTTAAACTTCCAAAGATTTTGAACTGTCTGAATACATTTGTATTTTCACACAATTTCTAGTGATGACCACATTTCATGGCAGTATTCGGTGTACTTGAGGTGGATTGAAGAGTGCTGAGGAGGTACGTAACCCTAACGTTAACACTATCTGTTTCATTGTTCCCTATGATGATTATACCTGAGTGGTTCATTAGATTGCTAGAAGACTGCACTGGACAGTCTGTTAGCTGTTAAACAGTTATATGTCCATAAAACTGAACCTGAAATCTAGTAATTCTCATGAGATTTTTCTTATTAAAATCAGAGTATGTTTACAATAAGGATAAGGTAAATATATTTCCACAGTTTTGGACTGTGGCAGAAATTTGTGGCAGTTTTAATTTTCTGGTTACTCACTTTCCCTTGGCTTTCAATAAACTCCCTTATCAAAGCTGCAAGTATTTGCACATCTTGCAGAATTCTTCAAAACCAAATCTATCCCAGAGGTATTTCTGAATTAATTTTAATAGATTTTTTGTGCTGGAGAAATCATTCTACATTTCACCACTCACCATCAAATGACAATGCTGCATACAGACATTTTTAATATTCTCTCCAGGTATACCCCTGTGGCTACTACTGCTAAGACTCCTTGCTCTACAACTATTCCTGCTGGGGGAAAGGTGTTGCTATAGCTGCAGGCTAATAGTAACTGCCACGGCTGATTTGATGCCATTTAGTCTATATCTGTGCAGATTCAAGAAAAAAAACTGTCTCTTTGTTTCCCCTTTGCATCTTTGGAGCTAATCACTTTTACTCATCAGTATCAAAATACTTAATTTTTTTTATTTTTTTATATTTTTTTGCCTGATAGAGTTGAAACAGCAATTCACTGCTCAAATTCAGGCACTCACAGCTAAACATTACGTTAATGGTGACATTCAGATTTATAACTCATACTCACGGACAAGCAAATCAGTATCCAGAATTTCAAACTAATTAACCCCTAAAATATGAAAGAAAAAAAAATATTGTGAATGCTTAGCTTTAAAAACTGCATTTTAAACAAAGTTAGAGGGAAAAGGTCAAGCTAATGCACTTCACCTTCTGAAGTTTATAGTAATTTGACCACTGACTGATGAAACAGGATCAGATTCTCCAGTAGTAAGCCACATCACAATCAACATGCATAAGCCTTACATACCATTTTGTGTTATGTGTATTCTATTTCTCTTGATCATCACCCAAGCTCCCCCCTTTGTGCTGAAACTCAGAAGTAGAATCATATATTGTCTTTTTGTGTCAGGACTATCTAATAGCTCAATGCAAATTTCTGATATTTTCAATGTCTAACTGTTGTACAGGCTGTCCTTAAACCCTTCCTTAACAATTCTCATTTTTGGGGGCATAGCAATGTTTTCTGCACTTTCAGCCTTCTCTTCTGTCAAGAAAGCTCTTCTTCTTACCTCAGGATAAATAGTATCAGCTATCATGAAGTGTAAATTAGTCAAGAGGAAATATTTCAGTTTACTAGGAGTCAAGACCACTAAGGTCAACTCTGTACTACCACCTGGGGTTCAGCTCAGAAAGTTCACTTCACCTTAAGAATTACATGCCTTTTCTTCATTGTGGGGATATTTTGGTTGGTTTGTGATTTTTTCCTCTGTGCATCTTGTTTGTTTGTGGTTTTACACGACATGAACTGTTAATGTACCTGATTTATCATTACATTAAAATATTAGCTTTTATGAGAATGAAATCCTGAAAACTTACAAAACTGTGGCTCAGGCTAGCTGCAGCTTGCTACAGTTACAAAGGCTCACTGCCCATAGCACTATGATTGATAACATTAGGGAACTATGACAATCAAATAAAGTGATTTTTGTGCATAAACCTATATATTTTGTGTTTCTATTTAATTTGCATAAAGAAACTCTTTTCAAAAGACTCTCTTCATTTTGAAGGCCTTGTGAAAACATGTTAGTACATCCACTAAATGAATAATCCAAGGCCATTCTAAGACCAAAATTAATTTGATGTTGAACATTTAGTAGAAGTTGCATTGCTCTCCTACCTCTCATGTAATACAGGATATTGTATAGCCAGAACTATCAGCACTTCCATTTTATAACAGTTTGGCAATTTAATACATTAAATTAAGTGTGTGTTCCTCTGGCACAGTCAGGTTAAATACCATTTTTAAATGTAAGAAATTTCAGTTAAGCTGATTACATATCTGAACTAGGATACAGACCATGGTGCAACGATCGCTAAACTGTTATTTCTGCACAGCTCAGCATAGAATCATGCAGAAATATTTCTTCAGCTCTGCAAGCTATTAGTCATGATGCACCAGTCTTGTTCCTTGTGTTAGTTCGAGCTCATAAACAGCCAGTTTGGTCTTTGCAGCATGTGCCATTTGCCATTTAAGTTCCAGAACTAACTCACACAGAAGTGACTTAGGATTTTAAATAGTATTATTTGAAGTCTGGAATTACAGACTATAAACTTAAATCCCAGATTTGAAAGGACTACATTCTTTGAAATATTTTTATGCAGAGCTTTTTTGTTGTTTGTCTTTCTTATATTTTTATTACAAAAGATGAAAATGTGACCTTTAAACTGCTCAGTTGATCCACTGAATAGTATTTCTGTAAAAGAGAAAAGGGAAAAAAAATGTTCTGAAACAATTTCTGTATCAAGATTTATCAAAAGAAAGTGGACTGAAATAGATGCATAAAAATACACAGAAGGTGGACAGCCAGTCACAGGTGTGAAAGCATGGAGAGACTGCATGCACTTTAAAAGTAGCTGCAGTTGTAATACAGCACTACAAAAACATTTCTTAATCAGCATTATATCCTTCCTTGTTATTCACTGTTGTATAATACATTTTTAGTACTTTATTTAAGTATTTCTAGTGAAAATATGAACTAAACCAAAATATCCTCTAAAAGAGATCCCACTCCAGAGATCCTAGAATCTCAACCAAAGAACTGAAGAAGCAAGAAATGAAGGAGAAAACAACATACAAAGAATTTCAGGTATTAGAAAGTTACAAAGGGCGTCCTTTTAAAAGTGACTTGGGGAAAACTACAGTCAGCATTATTCCTAGGTAACAGTGTGAGAGGTAATTCACAGTCGAAGACAAAAGCTTTCTGGACTCAGAGCATCTTCCACAGAGGTTCCAAAGCAAAAGTACTGACTATTGTAAGAACAGGGAGTCTGGTAGTTTGTTACATCAGTGCCAACCCTCTCTTGTTTCCATTTATGGCTTTATGGCTGTTGACTCTTTCCTCCCACCATGGACCTCTGTGAGGCACCTGGCTCTGCCTTCTTGGTGACCTCCTGGTAGGTACAGTGAGCTATTGTTACATCCCCCCAAAATCCATCTCTTCTCCAAACTGAACAAGCCCAGATACCTCAGCCTCTCTCACAGGACAAGCATCTAGCTAGCCCCTGATCAACTTGGGGGCCCTGTAAATTCACTCTAGGTAATTCATGTCTTTTCTCTAGTGGAGGGCTCAAAACTGGATGCAGGACACTAGACATGGTCTCACGAGAGCTGACAAGAAGGGAACAGTCACTCCCCTGAACCTCCTGGCCATGCTCCTGTTGGTAAACACCTGGTTGCTCTCAGCCTGCTTTGCTGCCAGGGCACACTGCTGGCTCCTCTGCCCAGCTTGCCACCTACAAGCACCTCCCAGGTCCTTCTCACCAGAGCTGCTCCCCACCCAGTCAGGCTCCAGCTTGTCTTGTGCAGGGGTCTCCCCCTTCCCATGAGAAAAACTTTGTACTTGTCTTGGTTGAATTTCAGAAGGCTGGCAGTGGCCTGCTTCTTCATACCATCTAGGCAGCCCTAGCCTCAAGACTATTACTGGTACCTCCCACCCTACTTTGGTGTCATATGCAAACAACTATTAAATGCCATTCAATCATATGAAGTTGATTTTAATCTAGATAATTTCTCCCTTCCAGCCCTAAAGTATTAAAAACACCTTGGCAGTAGAAGTGATTGCAAGGTCATGAAAACACTGTGATCAAAAAAGGATATGGATATATCTTGAATGGATAAAATAAAAGTTTTGTAAAATGTCACCATAACTTAATATCAACATTTTCCTCCATCACAGTTCAGCTAAAAACCTCACTGTTCTGCACCCATCTTCTACCAAAAAAACACAGTAGAACACAAACCATACTATTTAAATGACCCTTAACCATGACATAGATTGGTCCAATGTCCTCACACGTGACACTAAATCACCTGAATACTTCAAGGAATACAGTTAACAGGATCAACATTGCTTAACATTACAGTAGTATGCAGTCTTCAAAATATATCTTATCAGAATGCAAAATTCCAGACCAGAATTAAGAAATCATCTGACAATGTAACAAAGCTGCAACCAGAATGACTTTTTCAATTAAATGATTGCAGAAAAGACAACTGAGAGGATAATATAACATCTCATCAGGAAACGAAAGAGGTTATCCAGCCTGTCCAAGTTCATCCATTCTTAGTACTCTGCTCCCCTGTGGAAGGCATCTCATTTTTCTCATATGACCCCAGTGTTTTTGCCTGAGCAACTATGCCTGACAGCCTGTATCACACATTTATCATTCTCTGCATGAAAAAAGTGCTCCTGGCACGTATTTTGAATATGATTTCTTTTTTAAATGATCAGGTGTCCTGTCTTTTTTTATGTTATTCTGAACAAAAAACCCAAATGTATCAAAGTTCTTTGCAGTTTACATGCTTTACTTTTAAAATTTTCTTAGATAGTCAGTTTACCTCATACAGAGACTCCTAACTTTAGCTTACCCATATTTAGCTGCATTTTATTGCTAGCTTTAATCATTAAATTGGTATGGCTGATATATTTTCTTAGCCCTGCAGTATGAGTTTCCTGCGAGACAATTTACATTAGGGGTTTTTTTATCCTAATATTCTCATTTAAGAAAACCATACAGAGCTACTGAAACTTTCACTGGGTGAGATGCAAAAGGACACTTTCACAATGATGTGAACTTCAGATTTTCATAAATTTCAGTAACAATAATTTAGTTTAGATCTGCCCCAATGCAGGAGCATTGCAAGGAAATGCAAAGAGTTTTTTTCTGATTTATATGGTTGCACACTTTTAGCACACACAACATATTTAAAAATATTTCTGAAAAAATATCCATTTATTCCATAGATCTCTTTCTTTTCAGTTTCAATTCTGTAGCTATTGTCCTCATACCCTTCCCTTGTCCGTGACATTTTTCAGCTTTATATTCCTGTATATTTTTTAAAATTCTGTCTTGGATGGTCATTGGAGATGTCTACCTATTTCAGGTAAGAATTTCCTTATACATGAGTATGCCTTTCCAAATGACTAATTGGCACATAACAATTTACTATAGGCTGGAAGTGCTGTAAACTTTTTCCTTATTATAACAAAGACAGATAAAAAAGGAGAACAAAGCTCCTCTGAGACCTTATTTCCTACCAGTACTGCTTTCAAGATGGTACCTTATGTTCAAGAATGGGAGCAGAAGTATAATTTTACCTGTGGTAAAATCTGTGGAATTTTTAGATTCAGCTGATAAACAGTCCCAGATAACTGACTGTATCCTCTATTGATCACTGCCTACTAAAATTGTTTCTTAATTGTAAAAAAAAAATCACTCATCCTTTGATTTCTTTTACATTTCTTGCTGCTGCATACATCCATTTTATAAATTTTCTAAGAGCTGACACGGCAAATTTCTTTTATCTTAACAGCTCAGTTTTTATTTTCTTTCTGATGTATTATATGTAACAACTATGCATTCAAAGGCAATTTAGTAATTTTGAAGTGCAAATGTAGCACCTTAAACATACTTTCACAGCTCACCTCTGATTAAAAGCCATGGACCTTCTGGAGTAACTACACTAATTAAAAAGTTGAGCTGTTGATACATTTTTATACCAGAGAAGACAGTTACAGTGCCTTTAGTCCATTGGGTTAAATTTCAAACTCTAGAACAAGGGACAGATGTTCAGTTTTTCCAATTTTAAAATTCTCCTCAAGCCTCAGAAGAAGCACTTTTAAGTGTTAACTTGGGAAAACATTAGAAAACCTTTTGAAGCAGAGAAAATCCTCTTCCCTCTATTTTTGCAAAGACTTACTCTTGTTGAAAAAGAACTTCAAATTTACCCCATGGACTTACAGGGAAAAGAATAAAATCTTTTCTTTTTTTTAAAACTCTCCACTGTTTACTGGTTTTTATCCTCTGCTTCAATAATTCCCATGGTTGCTCATCTACATGCCTTAATATTTTAGAAACATTTTCAAGGGCAGCTATCCAACATCAAGAGATTCTGCACTGCAGCCACTTTTCTGACAGGTTGGCTAGTTAGGTTAAGGGTCCACTTATTTACGTTGGCTCTTGAGCTTTAGTACCTCAGATGTTCTGCTTCCATAGCTGGACTCGCTAAATCTAAGACACATGACAATCCAGCAATCTTTTAATTCAAATACTCATTTAACACACAAAAATCCCATTTGAAAATCAACTTTTATATAATATGAACAGAATAATAAAAACATAGTAAGTACAAAATACCATTCAAATATTAACTATAAAAGCTAAGTCAGAAGAGTTCAATCTACTGCAACAAACCAAACTTAACTTCCTCATATTTTCATTATTCACTTATTTGCTAATGTATTGAAATTGAAGAAACTATAAATAGGCTTTTAAATTAAAAAATTAATTTAATATTAATATAAATAAATAAATTAGTTTTTTTTAAAAAAGGGAAACTGGGGGGATGGACAGGGGGACGGACAAAACAAAGAACTCTAAAAAGAGTAAGTAGTCCCTGTCCAGTATCACTAGCTGAATTTAATGCTTAAAGATCAGTCAGTCCTAGATTTACAATACTGATGTTCTTCTAAGATAATAAATTCTTCGTTATATAGTAAAGGCTAAATCTGCCACACTATGAAACCTGCTGATAGAAAAGGCAGGGTGACTGATCTATTAAAAAATGGACCCAGAACAGAGGATACCGTTATTTCTTGTTTCTCTTTACCATCCTTTCTTGTTTCTCTTGTTTCTCTTTACCATCATTCTGAGCAAAGTCTTTCTTTGGAGACTGAGGGGGAATTAAAAATGTAAAGTATTGCTGATCACTTTAAAAAGCAGAAACAAGACAAATGAATCTGACTTATTCACTCTAGGGAAAGGTAATATGCATGTATCAGCAAAAGAGACAGAATGATCACATTTATTCTGATTGTTTCTAAGGGTGTACAACACTTCCTTCGTCCTCAATGCCTCTACAAATATGTTCATTACATAAAACGTGGTGAATAAACTCTAATGTAGATTTACAGCAATGAGTTCAACAGTTTGACACAGCCTCTAATTTCCTTAGAGTTTCATTTGAAAATGTTAATGTCTAGTCTTTGTCATCAAAAGTTTTTTAAGACTGGCTCTGGCCTTTTAAATCTGTTGTTTCTCTTGCTGGATACGCTGAAGAAAATAATGTTTCATAAGACCAATGCAAAGTAATGTCTTACTATCAGACATGCTTCACCACAAATTTCTTGATGTAGCACTTGATGTTCCAGACAGCACCTCATTAACATAAGCAATCACCCAGTCAAAGACATTGTAAAGCTGACCTGTTATCTGCAAATGTGGAAAGAGCTTTTGGTATAGAATGCCCCTGGTTTTCCAATTCCTGCTGTCTCTCAAAGAACCACACAGATGTTTTCTGTCAAAATCAGAGGTCATCATTTCAGCAGATTTGCTATTAGAGAAAGACAGTCTTTCAATCAACCCTGATTGCCTTTAAAGAAAAGATCAACCTTGTGATTTTCTAGACTGGCAGAACTGCTCTGATTCAGTAGACTTTTTCTCATTCTGATCTGCAGCCTTTGTTTCATTATTTTCACCTCCATTTCCTGGATTCTTGAGTATATGAAAAAATACAAAGACTTCTCTCTGCAAAAAATGAGATTCAGAACCATAGAAGTATACAGGTTTTCCCCGATTCTTTCAGTTCTCTTTTCTGAGGTCTTAGGATCAATTCTCAAACATAAAATAGTTATGTATTGTTTCAATCCTGGGAAGAAGAAGAAAAATACAATACATAATTCACTTGTTCCTGCACCTCACAAGTAGCATTTCTGACCTCTTAGCAGATTCTTTTTGATCAAAATATATCTTACAGAAGTGCTTGTATTCTCTTCACCACTATAATTACAGTATGATTGGCATCTGATGGCTTTTTCCATGAGTTAGCATTCAATTCAAGATTTCAGAGCTTCTTGGTTAAGAAAGATGGAACTATGGCCTATTGCTGACTTTTGTCAGTTTACACACCTGTAAGCAACTCAATCCATCTAATATAGAATCATTAAGGAGAACTGCATGCATCAGCTGCCCTCTAAGTTCAGTAAGTCTTACAAAATGTGAAAGCTCAAATCATAATCTAAGACTACATGAATTTATGCATTTCTCTGATTTAACTCATGTCAACATCTGGCTTGTATCCTATCTCAAAGTTATCTTTGTTTTCTTCTTTCCTGATACATGGAACTATAACACAGACTGAATAATATTTTTCTCCTATGCTCCATTATTGTATTTTGTATTTCCATGAAACAGTATAGATAATTCTATATAGACAGACAAGTTGGTTTAGGCAGCAGCTGACATCTTTCCAGGAAAACAGAACAGACTAATGAGAAGAAAAAAAGTAAGCAAAGCAGAACTGAACAGCAGCAGAAAAGTCTTAAAACCAAGTAATCACAAAGGCCCAGAATAATAAAGCACATTTACACAAGTTATTTTTATCTTCAGTTTAAGTAATGGCCTTATTGATCTTGTGTTTCTGATTCACAGTGAAGCAAACTTTTAACTGTGTTCCCTGCTCCCGGGTTAGCTCCTTTATCCCTAATTCTAATTTTCTTTTCCTGATTCTGTGTTCTATTGATCAGATTCTTCATACTATTCATACACCTTCAGAAGTTCTTTCTAAAAATCTTTTTGCCTGCCTTCAGATGTGTGACATTTTCATTTTTATATCTTTATATAGATGAAAATATAATTTCCTTAAAAAAAACAAAGTAAAGAATAGCATATCTGGTATCAAGGATCATGGATTTCATGAACACTCAGTAAACCTGAAGATTTTCTTGTTGTTGTAATAGTTAGAGGGCAAGTATAAATTCATAAAAGCATATAAATCTGCATTTATTTAAAAATTCATCCTTTTCAGCATTGCCTCATGGATGAATTAATTGAAATACTTGGTGGAAACTGGGTCATTTAAACATAGAATTGCTGTTAAACTACATAGTAAATTAAAAAGGTGACAGTTGGGGAAACTATACATGCAGATTTTCCTCACTGACACTGTAAATTCTTTTAAACAATACTTTATGGGTCTGGAAGGCTAATCTTCTGCTGTCATTCTGCATTTATCAAGGTCACGTCACAAATGAATCTTCATTTGAAGTCTGTTGTGATGGGTTGACGCTGGCTGGATGCCAGGTGCCCACCAAAGCTGCTCGATCACTTCCCTCCTCAGCAGTATGGAGGGAAAAGAAAATATATCAAAAGGCTCATGGCTCAAGATAAGGACAGGGAGAGAGAGTTCACCGATTACTGTCACAAGCAAAACACTCGACTTAGGGAAAATTAATTTAATTTATTACAATCAAATCAGAGTAGGAAAATGAGAAATAAAACCTAAATCTTAAAACACCTTCCCCCCCACACCTCCTTTCTTCCTGGGTTTAACTTCACTCCCCAATTCTCTACCTCCTGCCTCTGCAGCAGTGCAGGCGGACAGGGAATGGGGGGGTGGTCAGTTCATCACACATTGTCTGCTGCTCCTTCCTCCTCACACTCTTCCTCTGCACCAGTGGAGGGTCCCTCCTATTGGAGACAGTCCTCCATGAGTTTCTCCAGCGTGAGCCCTTCCCACAGGCTACAGTTCTTCAAGAACCATCCCAGCATGGGTCCCTTCTGTGGGGTCAAAAGTCCTGCCATCAAACCTGCTACAGCCTGGGCTCCTCTCCCCATGGGTCCACAGGTCCTGCCAGAAGCCTGCTCCAGCATGGGCTTCCCAGAGGGTCCCACCATCCTTCAGGCACCCACATGCTCCAGTGTGGGGTTCTCTGTGGGCTGCAGGTGGGTATCTGCTCCACCATTAATCTCCCTGGGCTGCAAGGCAATAGAGCAGGGGTCCTCAAACTTTTTAACCAGGGGGCTGGCGCGTGGATGAAGTGGCAGGCAGCCATCTGCGGCTGCTTGGTTTCCCCCCCCACCCCCCGGCAGGGGCAGTGGGGTGGTGTCTGTAAATACCGGGGGCTGGATTGAGGACCCTGGGGGGCTGTATCTGGCCCACGGGCCATAGTTTGAGGACCCCTGCGATACAGATTCCCTCTCTGGTGACTGGAGCACATTCTCCTCCTCCTCATTCACTGACCTTAGTATCTGCAGAGTTGTTTCTCTCATATTCTCCCTCCTCGTATCTGGCTGCAGTTCTGCAGCCTCCTACTTTAGTAAAGATGGCCTGTGAAAAGTGTTAAGATCTGGGTAGGAACTGACCAAAATCAAAATGAACACTCCTAAACTGGTTTTTAATTTCATTTGGGAAAAAATAAACTTCTCTTCTTCCCCTCTTTCTGGTACTGTGGGGCTTGGGGGGTTTGTTTGCTTGTTTGGCTGATTGGTTGGTTGGTTTGTTTTGGTTTTGATTTATTTTTTCTTGACTTAGTGCTATTTCACAGTCAAGTGAATAGCTGGGTATCCATCTATAATGGGAATATTCTACAGAAACCCAAAGGACTAGCTGCTTGGCATACCTGCTACTTCCCTTCTCACTTACTACTTGCCATAGGGTACCAATGTAGATGGAGTTTTTAATTTGATCCAGTATAGTATTTTTATGTGCTGTCAGTTGTTGAATGCCTTCAATGATATAATATTTTTAGAATATCTTTTGCAAAATGATATGATTACACACATATATATAATTACTCCAATTCAGCTGATGAAATATGCAGCTATAGATAAAAAAGATAAAAAAAGATTAGAAGGACCAATATGATTACCTGATTTTATATTCTGTACAACAAACACAGCCATAAATTATCTCCTGATTGATGTTCAATAAATGTGGATTACTTATATCTCCATCAGTAATACAATCCCTTTCACTGTCTAGAATTGTAGGCTTCTTGGGAGTCTGTGGAAGTTCAATGATTCGAGCATTTCTCTTAAAGTATTTGAGATGAAGCACAGAACTTTGAAACTCTACAAACTGCTGTGGCCATAACTGTCTGAAATGAAAAAAGGAAGCATTTAAGATTTTTATGTACTTGTGAACACTATGTTAGTTCTTGTAAGGACTTAAGGGGGTTTAATTATTATTAAATATATAATAAATATATAATATATCTATATAAAAATATATAAAATATATATAAAAATGTAAACCTTAAACTTCAAGTTTATTCTACTTTTAATTTTTTTTTCTGTTTTTAAAAGAAAGAAAAAGCTACTCATTGCAAAGAGCTTGAATGCAAAATGCTTTTTTTCCCCCCTGCATTATGCAACAACCTATTGTAATATCAGACATACTAATTGTTTGATGAATATATAAATGTAGGCTATAGTGCTTGCTGTCAGCAAGCACCAATATATAGAAAAAGGCTGCTCAGTTGAACATTATAGTTTCTGTTACAGAAGACCATACGACAACCAGCTGTCTTCTACTCCTGATGTTTCACTGTGAAATGGAAAAGAGAGATTCCAAGTCTGTCACATAAAAATCAACATGTTTTTATAACAGGAGTCTCTCTCCAATAAAGACATCTATCCAAGAATGGCCTTGTGCTGTTGATTAGAGTATTTACACATACTTGTGACAGTTCAAGGTACAGAAACATCAGGTAAAGCACTTTTCCATCAGAAGACTCAGGATTTTTTTACCTTCCTCCTTTTCTAAGCCTTGCTACTTAAAACTTTCAGTATGTTTCAAAACATATGGGTTTGCTTCAGTACAAAAGCAAAAAAAGGGAATTTGAAATCTCCAAAGTTCAAATGGCCCGGGAAAATATTTCTGCCCAGGACTGTTGGAGACTACCATTCAACAGAGACATGAATTGCTGAAGTTCTTGTCATGGCTTTTTAATAAAAGCACTAGCAGCTTCTTCTTTCTAAATCTGGTCCAGTCTCCAACTTGTCAGACAACGGGATTGCTACTACATAAGTAAAAGATTGTATTGTTTATGGAATATGACATTAATTTGTCACTTGTAATTGTAGCAACAATTTACAAAAGTCAATGATTTTAAACTTTTTGTTTAGAAAGAAATATTCTTAATTAAAATTAATAGCTTTAAATGAATGGCATAATTGAAATGAATAGTGTAACTCTCACTAAGCAGTTTATATTGGATCAAGACTAAAACAATCATTCTCACACCCTGTACACATCATTCACCTCCACTGAGACATACTGATTTAACTACATTTATTCAAAATGTCAATACAAATAACAGACATTTGGCAATTACAGATGAACATAAAGGACATTCTAAATTCACAGTTTGTGAAGATAAATCTCAGCATCTCAGAATGACAGCAATGTCTTCATCTTAATTTTCACTAACAAGAATACTTCCCTTCTGCTGTCAGGTTCCAATACTTTCTTGAAATTCCACTTAGTGTACAAGAATGTAAACAATAATAGGAGCTCATTAGAATGACACTCTCTTCCTTTACAACGGTTGTTCTCAATGTGAATTTAATTGGCTGAATGACAGATGCAGCAAACACTAGAATCATAAGACGTGAAAACAGAAGGCAGGAAATTTCAGCTGGTACGACAATGGAGCTAAATTTTTTTTTAATCACCTTATTGTAAAATAGCCTCACCACCTTACTTTTCTTTAGATAAAATGGGGGGGGTTTGTCATTCATGGCAGAGGCTTCTGATGAAATGCTACGGTAGTTTACTTAACCAGAGGTAAATACACCTGCAGAAAAAAACCCAGATTTGTCAAAAACACACGGGAACATGTTAATTCCTTAGCAAACCAGAAAATTTTGATTCTGAAGAAAAGGTATAACATATCCCCTAGAAGATATTTTTATTTTGCTCTTATGGGCTCTGTACTCTGTGGAATATGCATACACATGCCTGTGAGCAAAGAGGAGATTCATAGAAATGCATGATAGATAGAACTACAGTGCTATCAGTGGAGAACATAAGCATCACATTAGCCTCCTGCATATGTACTTTTCTTTGCCCTTCGACAATGAGACTCAACATTTTCAACACAGACTTGAAACAGCAGACATTATTCAAAATTGGTAAGGCTACTTCATTTATGTCACTGAATCACTGCCCCAGAGACGGTTTTCCTATAGCTGCTGGCATATATGCAGCTCATATGCATGAGCTAAAAGTCTTATACAATGAACACAAAGAACAGGAGAGCCCTTCATAGCTTTAATTATTTGTCTTTACCATCAGGTATCACAGATGCATGTCACAGGGTAAAGCCCCAGGTATAGGAGACCTCTACTACATCTGCCCAGTTCTGACTCACTAAACTAATCCAGCACAAAACTGGAAAAGCAATTAAGGAATAGATTAACTTTGTTAGGTAAATGTTGTTTTCAATCCTGTGTCCTCAATCCTGTGCCACCTTTAAGGTAAGAGGACCAAAACATGTTAGAAATCATTATAAAACCCATTCATTAACCTTTGGTATGGAGAATGCCAACAAGACTAGCCTGGTTCACCAGACCAGCCAAGCCATTGCCAGCTTTTGCCAACAGTCTACTTTAGAAAGCAATACAGAATTAAAATAAAATGCTCTCGAGCCCCGCCCAAGATCCTGCAGAAAGCTGAGCCTGAGGTGCAAGCACTATGCACAGGAGCCAGGCCACCAGCCAGGACTTTGGCGCGTGGAGCAGCTAGAGTGAATGTCCTGTTTCCTGAGTCCGTGGTGCTGGTCATACTGGACCAGGGGGGCTAGGGCCCTGGTCAGTGCAAGTGCCATAGAATAGAAATCACAAACCATCCATTATATTCAACTTTTCTAGTAAACAAATTCTGAATTATATACCACTGAGTACTTCTGTTCTTGCCACTGCCCTACCTAGAAGTTCTGTGACACACAACTGTTCTTATTTTCTTTGACCTTTTAGAATTTCAGGCCCATGGCAGGGGGGTTGGGACCAGATGATCTTTAAAGGTCCCTTCTAACCCAAACCACTCTATGATTCTATGATCTGCAAAATGATAAATAAGAGATGGAGGAAATAATCATGGTGAGAGATTAAAAGACGCTGAGCTTTTCTCAAATGAGATAGAAGGTATGAACAGCAAAGAGGTATAACTTTTAAGCCAAACAGCTCGCTTCAGGAATTATCACTCAGCCAAGCCTAGAAGGAAGTTACATATTCACCTCAGATTCTTAAATCTTCCCTCTTGTCACTAGCTCACAGCTCATTATTGGTAGAACATCAATGAGTTTATTTTACCATCTTAGCAAATCTGTTTTAACAAGCTAGTGCAACTATAAGTTAAATTATAAGCTACACAGTTAAACAGTTTGACAAAAGTCAACATAAATTCAAATAATCCAATTGTCAAATTCAGGTAAGAGGTCAACCCTTTAAAATCAAAGAATATCCTTAGGCTAAGCTTAGCGAGACTACCTTCTGTCTCTAATTAACTGCACTTTAATACTATGAACTGCTCTTTAGGAAACATAGCCGGCTGAATACGGCTATGTGATTAAACATACAGAGAAGACACTACATAAGAAAGCTGAGTGTGGTAATTATTCCAGTCAATTAACTGGTAAAAAAAATCAAATGCTTTAATTATCTATTTAAATTTTCTTTATTTTATCAGCCATTAGATACTTCAAATCAGAAGACAGCTGGCAGAACACACAATGTTCTTCCTTTTCATGGAAGTCAAGCATGTCATGACTCTAAGGTCACAAAGTTAATTTTCTGTTAAGTACTTAAAGTCATGTAATTTTGGTTTACAAATTATCTGCTGTATCAGCATAAAGTCCTTTGGTCCAGGTTATAGGACAACACTGTATCTTCAAATAAGGAAAATATGTACTATTGTTCTTTATTTCATGCTAGATTTACTTCATATTGGAGTACACAGGTCAGTGCTCAGTTTTTGAAGTTCTTTACATTAACTGTTTCTGGGGTATTATTTTTATTTCTTACCTATTATTTACTACCCATTATCTCCCCAGCCCAGTAATTCTAGCGTTATTAGAAGATGTAATATGAAAAAATGCTCATTTAAAAGATTGTTCTAGTTTTGACAAAAATTAATCCAACATAGGTACCATTTATTTTTAATGGTCACTGTGCTGAAGGATTAGCTGAGTACTGGATCCTATTTGTTGATCACTACAGAAAATTCATAGTCCTTAAGAAGCTTATACTCCTTTATATTTTTAAGTGGCCTTCTTAAACTTTTTGCAGTATCTGGCTTCTCAAACTCTCTCAGCTACTTTCTGGTTTTGGTGTATTTGCAAAACCAAGAATTAATTTTTATCCTTTCTTTTTTATCATAATTTTATTTATAATAACAAACAGCAGATGAACATTACTTTTTTAGTTACATTCTTATATCTAATAGTCTTTCACTATGTTGTTTAATACTAATATTTGTTCACTTTTATATATTTCAATTTTTGTTATATTTATATATTTCAGAGGAGATGAATAATAATTGTGCTGTTAAATATTTATTCTATCTAAATTATGTTTATGCATATTACATACTATATTGTAAGACATAGATATGACAAACTATTTAAAAAATTGATTACATTTTTATCTATAATTTATTCCAAATCATTTCATGTCTCTAAACAGCTTCTGTAGCACTTGCAAATACTCTCTCCTTGTTCCTTAATTGTCATTGCTCCTTAATTCTAACTAGTGTGGGGTTGTTTTATTTGTATGCAATCTTTTTAAAATCAGCCACTTCCAATTCTGGAAAAAAAACCCTGTTTCACACACGTTGTCATTACTGAAAGAGTTGAAGTTACTCCTTGTGCATTACTGAAAACTTTGATTTTTAATGAAGATCAATCTGTATCACTGATCATAGCAGCTATTACATTGTGTACCAGAGTTTGATCTTTTTGCTTGACTTTCTCATACTCTTCTTCTAACTGTTTCTTCATCCTTTCAAACACTTCAGTAATAACTGTCAGTACTGAAATTCCCATGAAGAGTTTGGAACTGTACCTCTGAGGTACCAGATCAAAACTAGTTCCTGTTCTCAATATACAGATAAACCTGAAGACAGCATTAAATTGAATGTGCTCAACCACTGAAAAGCCAACGTTATTAAATTGCATACAGAAATAAACTGTTGAAACACAGCAAAAAGTAGTTGCTACGGTTACTAGTTCTTTGAAATGCTCTAATATCAAAGCTAAAACAAAAATAAAGTGTAAATACAGATTAATGTGGAATAAGGTCCTCATTCTATAAAGTGTCACTGAATGACCTCGTACCTATTAACCTTAATGGACAATAAATGCATACGACGCTTACACGCGATGAGGTCCTAAACTACTTACGTGATAGTTGTGCTTCATTTCTGCATTTACTTATACAAAAGCTGACCTGATTATTATAAATAGAAGCATCAGTTAACATTGACCTTGTATGGTAGATCATTTTCCAAAATTATTGCTGTTGCCTTCTTGCTGAGGTATGTAGATGCAACTAAAACTCTAGCTCATTGCAGTAGCTGACAGGACATTGCCATTCAATTTACGGAAGAATAACAGATATAGGGGGAAGCAGGCCAGCGGCAATGAAAGAAGATGAAAAAATGTCTCACATGAAAGGAAACTGAAAATTCTAGGACTTTCTGTTTTAATCTTAGAAGACGAGTAAGAGGGCACACAACAAAATAAATACAGTATAAAAATTATAGCATTCTATTCATTCTCCTAAATTCTATTCTATACCTAGGAAAATATTCTATTCAGATCTCCTAAAAGAAAAAGGCAAACAGTAAAGAGAAAAAAAGTGATTCAAGTACTTGAGATAGGGACATAAAAAGATTCAGACAGGAATTGGACATGCACTTTCAAAAAAATATAAATTTAATACAAAAAAAGCATTGTGGGGGGGAGAGAAAATAGTTAAATTATCCAAGTCTTATGACAGCTTTTAGTTGCTGTAGCTCAAGTTAGGGTCTTAATAGGGCTAATTTACCCTAGATATTTACATTACCAGACACTTTAGATATTCTTGCATAGAACCATGAAGCTTTTTACATAGGTTAGGATACTGGACTACAGGTACTACTTGATTTCTCCACACTAGGATATTTAAATCCATTTAGAACGGTTTCAGAAAAAGGAACTTCAGTGTTAACTTCTTCCCTCCACCCTGGGAATTACATTCTTTAATCAGTTCTAGATCAGAGATATTTCTGCTAACAATTTCTAACATTGGCCATTAGGAAGAGAATGGCTAACAAGCAATTACCAAATCTAGCTTTACAAATCCTATAAGCTTATGAGAGACTGCAAGAAAATTTGAGATTTTTAGTTTATTTAAATAAAGATGCATACATAATAAGAGTGAATTAATCTCTACTTTGAGAAGAAAAAACAGAAGTTACATAAGCTTTGGAAGAAATACTAATGCAGTAGCTCTTACGATCTGTATTAGACTATGAAGCCCTATCACACTCTAGAACGGAAATCTGTGAATAATCAGTGCATCAGTTACTAAATGCAAGGACTCCTGGTTTATGAAGTCATTGAACTGCCAATTACAAAAAAGAAAACTAGGAAAGAATGTAGCAAAAGCATCAGCATTGTTCTTATATTCTAAATAGCCAGACAGGGTGTCAGGCTAGACAGATACTCAATCTAAGCCAGTATGACCATTCAAATATTTTCATGTTTTATCTTACGATCTTCACTTCTTTGGCCTGCCAGTTTCAGTTGCCTGTTTGCTGAATTATATTCCCTACCCCAGGCCCTGTTGCTGAGTTTTCATAAAATAATTTTTTATTTGATGAGCTGGCAGTTTAACTATTCCTGGTCAATTTTTATTTTTTTTTATTTTAGCCTATCTGCTGCATTTTGAGCTACCAGAAATTCAGATTTAGATGTAGTGATTTGGGCCTCTTCATGGTTTTGGGTGCTTGGAAATCACTCGTCAACATCGTACTGCTTAGCACAAAAATCAGCTACATAAATCTTACAGCAAAATGGATTGCTATAGGAATTATGTATCAGTATAAGCAGGGCATAGACATACTCTAGCAAACTCAGGAGAGCCATGAAGAACACTAGGGGATTGAAGTATTGACATATGAGGAGAGGCTCAAAGGGAGCTGGAGCTATTTAACCTGGAGAAGACTCAGGGCAGATGTAATCAATGTGTATACATAAGCAAAGTGGAGCTCTAACGAAAACTCAGCCAGGGTCTGCTCAGTGGTATGCAGGGAAAAGAGAAGAGGCACAAACTGAAATACCAGTAATTCCACTTAAACCTAGAAAAAAATCCTCTACTGTGAAGGTGAGTAAGCACTAGCACAGGTTGCCAAGAGAGGCTGTGGACCCTCAATTCCTGGAAATATCAAAAAAACCATCTGGGCATGGTCCTGGGCAACCAGTTCTGAGTGGCCCTGCTTGAGCAGAAAGGGTTCCACTAGTCAGTCTCCAGAGATCCCTTCCAACATCAGCCATCCTGCAATTCACTTATTCAAGGTTCAGAGGGACTGTGATATCCACAGAAAATGCCTGACTACAAAATCACTAAAGGCATTAAGTGCACCAAGGTAAGTAATTCAGTAATTCTATAATATGAAGACAAAGTTAAGCTTCACCAGAAATTATGAAAGCTAAAGCACAGCATATCAAGGATGAAGACTGGTGCAAATAAATGTTACCACTTTCTGTAATGTAAACTTCCTACTATCTTTCGTGAATTATCTTCTCTTACCAGAGAATTTTGCCTTTTTTTTTCACAGCCAACTAGAGTTTATATAAACGCGCATATATATATAAACATATATATATGTGAATACCGAAACAAGTTTAAACTATGCAGTGTAAATAAAAGAATGTTTGAAAAACTGTCACTGATTATTTACTCAAAGTAGATTCCCATGCTATAATTCTTTTGGTTGGGGGGTGGGGGTGGGGTGGGGGTGGGGTGGAACAGAAAACCTGCACGTCAGCTAAGTCTTCTAAACTTCAGTGGAATGCCACATGAGCTCTGAATATTGCACAACTACTGCACTAGTAGTCTAATTTCCCATTTGGATAAAGTACCCCATGATTTTTCTATATAAACATATAATAGGCAGTGATTTAGTGGATTAATGCTATCTTTATGTTAGAAAAGTATTACAAGATTATTTTAGCTTGTGGAAATTTTATCTTTAATTAATATTCATTCTGTTTGCTGCAAGATAAACTTGACCTTGATTTTTATTCTTAACAATATTAAGTTTTCTGGTTTGTTCTGTAGTTAACATTTTTGTGTTTTCATCAACAACTTTCTTTTTAACAGTTCTTTAGGGATTGTGCTTATATTTATGGCTATACAATAGTATAAAATTGTAAAGATTAACAATCTTTGGGGATTAGTGTGCTTTTTTATCGATGTAATTGCTTTTTGTGAAGAAAAAAAATTACAAGGAAAACTTGGGAGCTGGTTAGAAGTATTCTGATTACATTTTGTTAAGGGATTTCAGAAGTGGCCACTGCCTTCAGCAGCTTTAGGGGTCAGTAACTCCTCCTGCCAGCCCCTGGAGTCCAGCCCAGAGATCTCCATCCCAGGTCAACTGATACAGCTGCTGCTTTCTCATTTGCAAGTTCAACCAGTAGTGATGCTGAGCGTGTAAGACCCAAACACACACATAAATGATGATCCGAACACACACATAACAGACACCAACGTGGCCAGCTCCACAGGCTGCCACAGACAAGGTGCTGCCTTCAACTTCACCAACATGCAGGACTGACATAAAACATAGGATACAGACTGAAGCTCACCACTGACAACACACACTCAACACCCTGTCAATTCACACACACACTTTGGTGGATCCCTCAAATAACCAGCACAACCCGTCTCAATTCAATACCCCTGACCAGTTCACAGGCCTTCTTACCCTCCCCATTGGTAACCTGCTAAGAAGCTGGTCCAGCTTGAGGCTTGCTAGCAGACAGATGCATGAACTCACACACTTCCTTCACAGGCACTCCACACTCTGGCTTCCCCACCCAAATACCAGCCTGGGCCCTTTCTCTGCCTGATAAGCCTGCCCAAACTCACAGCCTCTTATCTGCCAGCTGATGACATGCTGTTTTGTTCATTATTCGTTTTTATTTTTGTTTGTGCCACATAATGTATAAATTTCTTTACTATTCTAATTTAAATTTAACAATACTATACCCTACTTTGTTATTCAACCCTGTTGGCACTAAACCAGTCCATGTAAGAACACAGCTGCTCAGTTATGTGCATCCTGCTACCTTCCACTAAATCTCAAACTTCCTAGTTTTCAGCCCACACCCTTCACTGCCCTGGAGCCTACAGCTCTAAGAATATTCTGGAATTTGGTTGAAACATGCAGTCTTACCCATAACATTTAAAAACAAGCATTAATAAATACTCTTTTCCAGATAACACAAGTTTCAGATGCAACACAATGACATCTGGTCATTTAGTATCTCTTTGAGAAAGGAAAGGAAAAATGAAACATTATTGATGTTATGCTGTAAGGTGATGAGGAAATAAAAATAATGAAGTGTCATCTAGATCAATACTGAAGTGGAGGAAAAGTTACTCAACCAGAAGTGAGAGGGGAGACAGCAAAATACACTATAAAGCAGTTACGCTTCTGTACTCTTAAAACACAGTTCTAACTAAGCAGTTGTTTCTACGGTGGCACACTGTATTATGGCAGCATTTGAATGGTTTCAAATACCTAGGAAAAGAAACAACAACGATGTGGCAGGAACTGATGGCCATTTAACGGTAATACCTACATTTCACTTTTGTCTAATTTTTTTCAAAAAAATAGCTAGATCAATAGCAGCAACTTCAAAATTTATGAGAATCTATTCCTGAGCTGAAAGAATGGGGTTAGAGGCCCTTTAGCAAAACAGGAGAAAAAAAAAAATTGAAGCAGCAGTAGTTTCATTATTTACACTCTCTGTATAAAAAGAAAGGTAATAAAGTTGCCTAGTGATTCCAGTATGCCTTTATTTTTTTCTAGGTATATTTGACAAGTGTTTATATTTGTAATTTGTTCTTTATATTTTCAAGGTGTTAGACAAAAACTGCCTATTTAATTCTCACAATACAAATGTTAAAGTTGGGGAAATTCACTCAGGATAAAACAACTTCTTCACTAGTGAATTAAAAGATTTAATCAATAATATATTGGGCATTTTTAATCATATCTAGTGTCATTCCTTAAACACGCCTTGAATCTTATGCCAACCAATGTTAAGAGTATCAGGACATTTTTGTGTTTTTTTCTCTTTACTGCCACAGTCTTTGCAATGAATGCTGAAGCTATATCCATTACATTTGCATATTACAGACTTTACTTACGAAGACAGTCTCTTATGTGAATCCCTTTACAAGCTCGCATCTATTTTGCTCGCAGACGTTACAATATTAGGACAAATCCAAAATATTATAGTGATTTATTACAGAAAGCATCCTTTAAGATATGGGTATGTGAAAGATTACCAAGGGAATTTAAAATCACTTCCCATTCAGTTTCATAAAAGTTTGAAACTCAGAGACCTGTCTTCTCTTTTCCCACATCAGATTTCCAGTGTTTCAAGAAGCAAATAGGAAACACCTTAATAATTCAAACTGACATCCTGAAATGTTAGAGTAAACAAGGCCAACTTCTGTAAGTTTTCCACAGGTACTAGTTTCTTTCTTGATGTTCTATTGATACATGCTCTACAGTGTTCAAAGCATTTGCTTTTCCATTTCTATCACAGACACAAAAACGAATGAACCAAAAAAACCCTCTACCTCTGCCAAGTTTTAAGCTGAATAAATATGGCCTGTAAAAAGACATCAATTAGCATTGCTCACGTTCATTATCATCTTACCAAATGTATGTTATCACTCTGATCACGCCTGATTCTGCAATCACAGTCTTAATTTTTAACAAAAATGTAAAGTTAATGCAACAAATCTGAATGCTAAAATATGCATAGGACTATCATCAGTCTTGTATGGCCAGAACCCTAAATTCTGTGACATGCCTAAGATGTCCTGCTCTCCAACACACTACTTCTCTCAGTCTTTGGAGCTTCTAGTAAACAATAGTAATTTATTTTCCACAAATGTAAGCAAAGGATCAAAACTTTTCTACAAAGCAAATATAAATTCCAGAAAACTTGCAAAAGGTGGTGTTATGTTTAGTGTTATGTTATGTTTGGTGATCCAGTAACCAAACTAAAAACAAATCAAGATGCACTAATCACATCCCTCAATCACTGGACTTGTGATTGCACCTAATGAGTTTATTAGACTACTATATTGTGTAGGCTTTGTATATCTAGGAAGGTAGAACACAAACAAAGGGTTCTGCTGTTTACTATGCAGAGCATACTGCAGCCTATTTTAAGAAACTATCACACAATACAATTATTTTGTTTCAATTGTAATGTCTTATTTATAGGAAAAAATACAGAAATATTAATCAAGTAGGCACATGTTTCATATAAAGCTGATAAATGTGACCAAATTAAAATACCACACACGCAAATTACAGAGAAAATGAAACTGTTTGCCAAAACGCCTGAAGGAAGCAACAGATTTTTTGATTCCTATAAATCAAGGGTGGATTGCTTTCTAGAAGGCATTTCTCTTCAGATTATTGGCCTCATATAATGATGAAATCCTGTGGCCTATGCTACTTCAGCAGTACGATTGGATGATCTAACAGTTTCTAATTATATGTGAACCTGTCAGCTGTATTTAAATAACTACTTTCTTCATATGATCTGTCTGTAATTGGACACTGTTGAGGATTACCTTAGACTACCCCAAGAGCAAGACGAAATTACATTTGCATGAATACTTCCCCTATATATGAGCCTTCTATAATGGACATTGGTTAAGGGTTGCTTTAGACTACCCCAAGAGAAAGACTAGGCTATATAACAACAAATTTTAAAATGTTTTTTGAGATAATAAAGATGCCTAAAACTCTGTCTTTCTGGCGTTTAATTAAAGAATAAAATTAACAGAGGTAAGCCTATACAGCTCCTGCTTCATGGCAGAAGCTACTGCTCTTCATGGCTGATGTCAGAAGGGCAGCCATAATGGACAAGTTATTAACAATTTATTTTCATAGTAGAAAATAGATTGTTGATCTTTGAATAGCTCAGAAAAATAATTGCATGTTTATTCCTTTCATTAAAGAAAGGAAGAGGTAACTATGCATACAGAAGACAACAGGTAAAATGCGAAGAGATCTGGACCCTCCAAAATATCACAATTTACAGTCCTCCAAATTTAAAATAGACGTCCAAAACATTTTTGAATCCCACAAGAATTACTTTTCTCAAACAGAAAGTGTGCAAAAAGGCTGACTGTTGGCAGACATTACTTTTACGCATATTAAAAGAGACCTTTTTCTGTAAGCAGTCCCATTAAGGTTATCAGATACTCCTAGAGATCTGTGAACATCAGTTTACTATTCTCGAATAAAGACAGGTTTATTATTTTATTTTAAATGAAACATGTACATTTTATTACTGAAGAAAGCGTAACTGACCATGTGCCTCAGGAAGAAGTTTACAGTTCCATTTCTCAGTCATCAGCTTCTCATCTATATAAATACTCAATGAAATGCAGATCATAAAAATTTATTTTGTTAGAGAGAATACTAACCTCTCTTTAAAATGTTCTTAGTCATAAGGAAATAATTTGCTCCAAGACTGTTTCTTTTCCCTTTGCCTTTCAAATATTTTAAGAAAAAAAAAAATCAGTGACATAGATTTTGCTAATCACAGCATAGATTACAAATCAATTAAATAAAACTTATAAGTAACTACAAAAATAGTTATAAATACATTAAAATAGTCTCTCTAAGACAGTAATAAATCCATCCTTTTTAAGCATTTGAAAATTTCACCTGTGACTTCAACTTTACTAATTCTTTGCTTACAGCCTAGATCCTGGAAATACTATACTTTGACAATGATGCATTATGTGCTCAGTTTCACGAAGTAACATTACAACATACCTCCTACAAAAATAATACTGCCCGTGGATAGTGATTTTGTGTAAGATTAGTCAAATGTCCAAGATATGTGAAAAATCAAAAGTTAATCAGCAATCTGAAATCAAAATTCATTAATAACTCTCATATCAGAACTCAGTATGATACATCACATGACGGTACTACATGGTCAAAGATCAGAATTAATTTGGGCTGCTTTTGTTGAAAACTGACAGTTCGATGAAATATTTTACCACCTACTGTGCATTTTAAAACACTATTGTAGGAAGAACAGAACTTTGGTATCTTCATTTTGCAGATACCTAGCCAGTGAAGTATGTGGAATAACAACAGCAACATACAGCATATAAGCTCTTGCCTATGGCATGCATTTGCTGAGGGATGCTTCAGAAAATTACGTAGCCCACAGTATCGATTTTCTAGGCTACTTTCAGTGTCTCCATTTTCTACACAAAAATGTATCTATCCACAGGTTCTATAAATTTTGATATCTGAATGTTCTCTCTTTTGATGTCTATGAATGCAGAAGGAGCATGACCTTAAGGCCAAGGAACTATTAATTAGCTGACTTCATTTTGCGCCTAAACCAGATTCATCTCACCTAACTTAATCCATTTTAAAAGCAGTTCTGTTGTCTAAGGCAGTCCTCTAGCCTTATTCTGCAGTTAATGAAGACAGATAAGTATCTATAGAAGCCTGTACACACCCACACACATAAAAGAAGTGTTTAAAATAAATGGGATAAATTATCCATTCTAAGTCCTCTCTCAGTTACAAAAGGCACCTAGGTAAAACAGCTTAACATGCAGTCCAGGTATTTAACTAGCTGAAGTTATACGGGGTGAATTCATGTGGAATTCATTCCTCATGTGGAAGATCCAAATACTATCACACACAAGACATTAATTATAGAAAAAAAGAGAGCAACCTATGTCTCAGTGCTAATCTATAGAAGTTACAGGTTTACAAACAAAAGGAAAGTGTAGGCAAACTCCTACACACCTAAGTTCATACCTGTTCATGATTTGCACTGCTTACAAAATTCACACGTACACACTATTCACATCTGCTTATTGCATGTCACAGAAGAGGCTGCCTAACCGCTTCCACCCCGAGATTTATGGTTTTTACAGAAACAAAAAATATAAGGAAAAAGATGTCTGACAAGAAAAACTAAAATTATCACATTTTTTTCAGAAAGCAGTCAAATGCAGATCTATCACACAGATTTCCAAGAAGGTCCCCAAACCAAAGTGCCTCAGACCCACACTGTGTAGAAACCACAGGAAGACCAAAAAAGAATGCTCAAGTCTTCCTTCCTGTTCAACACACCTCTAACCACAGATTAACACAGGTATGGATGATCTGAGCAAGCTGAATGGAATTTCTCAGACCACAGCTTCAGCAGAAACTTCCAGGCATCCTCTCTGCACAAAAGTATTCACCTGCATAGGTCTGGTTTTAGTATGAGTAATTTCCAAAATAACCAATGGATCTTACAGAAGAGGTTGTTTTAAGCTACCTTTATAATTTTTCCACACTTTGTGAAAGCATTTCTCTTTTACTTAGTTGCCATTTCATTTAATTTATGCATGGTTTTAAAGACATGGGGCAATTCTTAAATAGAATCAATATAAATTTGGAATTAAGCAGTGGTGCTAGAGAGTGCACATTTGCAGATATATTCAATATTTATGGATTGTGTGGGTTATGCTTGTAGCTCTAAAGTTTCTCTTAAAGTTCATTTAATCTAATCCACTCAGTTGTCTCAAGATATAAAGTTCCTCATTTAGTGTCATGTCAAGGCTTAGTCAAGCCTTTGCAGCGTCATTGTTTTTGACATATTGCTGAGATAGAACCTTTGATTCCAGAGGCTGCCAAGTGGAAACATGTAACAGAAATGATTAATCAAATTATTGGGGGGTGGGAGTGAGGGAAGGAAAAAGAAAAAAGGAAAATAAAACAGTTAATAGTCTTCCCTGAATGATACTATGAGCAAAAAGACCAAGGACTTTCTCATTTCTTCAGATGAATGGCTGAAGTCACAATGTAATGGCTTATCAAATGTATGCAAAAATAGTATTGAAAATGTACTTTTACAATTTTATTAGACATGATAACTGGTTTATTTATATAGGAAATAATTTATTAACCTACATATTTCAGTAGTTCAGAGGTTGGGGGCGTTGATTATTTTTGCAGAGCCTAACACATGAAATTTCTAAGTGTACTTTGAAACTGATATACATCTTTGTGGTATACAGATGAACGTATCACAACAAAAATATTTCCAACAAGAAAAATAAGACCTCTTTTTATGTTTCATGAAGTGAAAGGGAAAGGGAAGGGGAAGAATTTTCTGAAAAAAGCATACCACAAAAGTTTCTACATGTTTGACATGCTTAGAATATTAAATCAACAGAGAGATTTTGTCATTAATTTCAGCAGTGAGCCTATTAACATTTCTACACCTTAATTTTCTTTCAAAACTATAAGTAAAGATTCATGGATCTTCAGCTACTGTATTAAGCATCCTTTTCCAGTTATGCATCCATGTATATATCTCTTATCATTTGGGCATAAGATCATCCTTCAGAATCTTCACAATTTTTTTTCTAAATGTACCAGCTGTAATTCATCAGTCTATACAGAGGTGTGAAAATTATATAACTTGCTGTCAGGATTTATTGTTATGATTCTTTTACACCACATACAATCACAGTGTACTTCTGACCCTTCTGAAGTTTAAATGTTATGCCTATTTGTTAAGGCCTCCTTTTTGGATTTCACAGGTTTTATATTCACATTTCCAGGAAGTCTGAGCTTTTAGTTTGCTTTTTTAATGTTTTTAATGTTTTTTTTTTCTTTCCAGAAAAGTTCCTTTTGCATTTACAGAACCTAAGCAAATCTGTTAGACTAAACAGGATCCGACATCACTTATTCAATTTATTCCTGTCTCTGTTAATAATTCCTCTAAGAATAGAACCACCAAGCATATAAACCATATCTGCTTTGTTTCCTTGCATGTTTTGCTAAATAAAATCAGGCTTTCAAAAATAATAAAAAGCCAAAACAAAACAACAAAAAACCCTAAACAAGCCAAAAAAAACCAAGCCTCTTTTCCTACTGACTCAGTCAGATGGGCAAAGGGTGAACATGGAATGAAGTTGCAGATCTTAATAGTGTGCATGTATTTTATGAGGATATGTATACTATATAAAGGTATTCTTCTTTATTCATAGAAATGTTTTATCTTGAATGTAATTATCTGGGCAAAGATGGAAGAGCATACTTGGCCCACGGGACCTGAGGCCAAGTCCTCTCTAAAAGATTCACGATTAATGCCTTGTTTCTTCCTGGATCTAGGCTTTGGACAGAAGTTTGTTACCACGTATTTTACCTTCAAAGCCTGTTCTTATGCACTTAGCCATACAGAATCTGATTATTTTAAGTGACATGCATCTTTTGATGTGGCTATTCAACACCTGACAAAAGGGTTATTCTTCAGCCTTCAAAATGAATACTGTCAACTTTTATGATTTCTCCCAGGCCTATTGTAATTGTTTCTGTATAATTAGATATTGGCAACCTCTACACCCACATTAAGATCCTGCTTTCTTATGTGACATGGTAACATCCACAATTGCTTTCCAATATCAGTGGCTTAATGCTATACCCAACTTAGCAGTATTTCTGATAAGCAAATAGTATGGCTGGCAACAAATGAGTGCAGGCTAAAATCCTCCCATTTCTCCTTTCATTTTACTGGTTTATTTCCTTTGGTGGTTCTCACCAAGCACACTTAAGTTTTCTTAAATGACTGCCCTACAACATATGGTTCATAAGCATGAACTTGCACAGTACCATTCCACTGCTGTCCCACTATTTCACACTGCAGATTTCTTCTGGGAGCTAATCCATGTTTTCCCAGATATACTAACAGTTAACACACGTTTCTACCACACAACTGTATGGCTTTTGATCAAGCTTGCCACCCTCAAACTAAGTTACTCTTATAAGATTCAGGTAGGATGCCTTAACCATTTCTTTGTCAGCCTGTTGACAGCTCTTGATCCAGCTGACAAAGCTAATCTCTTTGGAAGGCCTGTGCCAAAAAATACTGACAGTTTAACTTCTCACAAACTAAGAATAATTAATTGTGTGAATAGAAACATGACATGGAGAATTAAAAAAACCCCAAACTAGAGATCCTTTGTCCTGCGACATTAAAAATTAAGTGCTTGGACTTGTCTAGTCTTCAGGCTACTTCAACTATCAGCTTTTATATATGTAATTAATTTTAACTGCCTGACCCAGCTCTCTGAAAGCTGGTAGCAAAAGGACGTGGCCAACCCTTTTGGTTCTGACTTATCTTCTACTGAAAGCTGAACCAGCTTATCTCCTAATGACCCAAACGCTGCTAAAGTATCTGTTAAAGGGCTGCCTTCTTTGTGAAACTACAAAGATCAGTAATACCCTGATCTTCAAAATGTGAAGAGATTTCAAGAGCAAGCAAACGTCCACCACCCTAGGCTCAATCTTTCAGAGTTTTTCCCAGTAGTACTTTCATACCAAGTAAACCCACAGTTCATGGTAAAACCTCGCAGCCTGTAACAGTGAGCACTGCCAGGCCTCTTCTAATAAGGTGCAGAAGGTCATCCACATACAGAAGAGGTCAACTATCTTTCTGAAGTTCAGATACATATATGATGACTTTTTTTCCCAACAAAATGAGCATTACCCTTAGATTACTGGTGCTCTGGGAGTTTTGCTTTCCCTCTCTCATCCTGGAAGCACAACAAAGCAGCTGCTATGCCATTATCTAGTCCCAGTATGCATTTTACCCAGAACACAACATTGTACTGTAAAAAAATCAAGTACAAAAGCCCATACCAACCTCAGGACTGATAGAACATTTGCCATCTGCTTTTTAATCATGTGGGCCACAAACTGATTGTCACATACACAGAAATTAATTTAGCTGTTAACTGACTTCTGATATATCACCATTGCCATTAGAAAGGAAAGAAGGATTATGGTCATAATACATGCTTGCACACACCTCTGAGCCTACATGTTCCCTATGGGGAACACATGAGTCCAAGCATATCTTCAGTTCCTGCTTCCTATTTATCTCCAGGTGTCATAAGGAAATTATGTCATATCATATAAGGAGGGAATTTCAAACTCTTAAATACTCATCATATCGCACAGGTAACTATTTTTCAGTTCACCTAGTGCTGCTGCAACATGAACCAACCTGTACTTAAAATGCAAAGTGCCCCAGAATCTACATTGTTACTTCTTTGTCTACAGATCAGTTTGTAACTACCTCTTGTGCTGCTGGGAAGCCCCACACTTGAGTTTCTGCAGTTTTTCTTTCTCTCTCTTTGCCATATCCCCCTTGCCACCTTGAACGCAGTTAAAAAAATTAATGCTTTCCTCCATTCAAAATCTTCCTGAAAAAGGAAACGATGAGCCACCTAAGGAATCCTGGTTTCTCACATAACATTCAGCTTTCAGCAGTGAGCCGAGTTTTTCTCCTACTCTTTGGTCTATAAAACTGTAGAAGCAGAAGTAAACAGAAATACAGCACAAAAAATGCACTGCCTAGCATAAAGAAACACTGCTTCCAGAACTTAAAAGCATACAGACCTGCATCATGAGCCTGCATGAAAAAAATGCAGTTTAGCAAGCCACACATTAAAAGCCAGAAGTTTTGACTGTTGTCATGGCTAAGTACTGCAATGAATGCAACTGTTATTTTACCAGATGCTCCTGGAGATACAACAGGCAGTAAATCACCTCAAATCCACACGCCACCTTTTGGACACCAGGCTCAGAATAAAGATATGTAGATTTGTATTTGTTAATTTATTGAACAAATCAACAACTCTCTTTATGGCCACTTTGTCTATTTTTTGGGGGGGTTGTTTATTGCTCAACAAATTCCTAATTAAACTTCAGATTTCTTACAAAAAAATGGCTCATAGATGCATCACATCACACTTCAAAACAAAGTAATAAGTATGCTATATAGCTCTTCAGTGCATAATTAATTAGTGCACTTTCCTGAATGACACAGGCTGGGCTCTATGTAACAATCTGCTTTATCTTAAGTCCTTCAACAAGTGAAGGAATAGATGTGTCTCATCTGAGGACTGCTTCCACTCTCCACAGCACCTGAAAGGCTGGCTTGCTAAATGTAGTCAGCATTGTTGATGACTCATTCTGTGCCCTGCATGCACTTCTGCTACAGCACAACATTCAGCTTCTCAGATTTAACACAACCCATTCTGCTTACCACTGCTTAGAAATTTCCAGTCTCCAAAAGGTAAGAATATCTGCTATGGTATAACAGTCTGGATTACATTTGGATTATCTCCACAGAGGCAGTGGTTTTGTAGTATTTTTGCTGGTGATCTGTCAGAGTGAGGGTTCCTTTGAGAAATGAAGAATCACCATGATTCTTTATTTTTTTACATAGTTGTATTGTTTGACAATCTGTGGTCAAATAAAAAGTCTTTCCCCATGCTCCAATGAAGTCAACTTGTCTTAACAAATATGGTCATCTTTGTTTACATTAAAAGCAGCAGAAAGCTGGTGAGAACTATTAAAGGGATAATGTTTCAGGTTCTTCTTACTTTTTGGTAAAAGAACCTCTAAGCTAATGGAAAAAAAAATCAGAAGGACAAGAACTGAAAAGGGAGCCTTCTAAAGTACAACCACATGATTCACTGAAGATCTTAAACCATAGACTTAGTAAATTTAGTATCTCCCTTTAAAAGCCCTGTGACTTTACTGCAGTAATGGTTGCAAGGCATATACTTTGGAAATAGAATCCCCTCACTCTGACCATACATTTCTCCATTAAAAACAAAGGGAGAAAGACATAATCATGGGGAATAGGTTAATCAACATCAGATTGCTTGCAGCAAATGCAGCACTTACTGGTTTCTTCTCATTTTCTTGCTCAAAAGCAAAAGCAGTAGTAGCTTTACCACAGATGTCACATTCAATTTTGTAATTGCTAACCCTTCCCCACCCAGAACAGAAACCGTTAATAGGCAATGCAAACCTATGTACCCCTGGTTGAGGGATCAAACTAAAAATCAACATTCAGAGAGACCTCATAGTCCATGTGTTGGGTCCTATCTGCTCTAAGCAGAAATTCCTGGTTGGAATCATGGAGCACTCTTCCAGCCAGCAAACTGTCTGGCTATCTGCCTACGTCTGTCTCTTCTATGCTAATTTCCAGTTCCCAAAACTTTGCACTTGCAGCTTCAATTCACTTCACTGTTGGCCGTACCATCTTAAAGGTCTTGTCTAACCCTAACAATTCCGTGATTCTGTGTTTATAAGCGATTTGGTTGATATGGCTACATCAAGTAAAAGCAGATACTGGAACACAAAAGTATCTGTTCTTTAAAGATGCATAAATCATTGAAAGTAGGCAAAGAAGACTTGATTAGAAGCAAATCTAAAAAAAAGACAGTATTGGAGTTCTAGGAATGAGAACATAACTAATTTGGCTGATCTAGAAGATCAGGCCGCTGGCCCAGCAAGTTGCTTATTCTGCTGGCTGTTGGTGAATCAAAGGAGAAAGAGGAAGCAGACAAACACTTAGTGTTACATTACAAAGGAGAGCTATTTTCCTATGTTTCTTAAAATTCAGCGGGAAAAGGGTTATCTTCCCCTCTACAAATAGATTGCTATACCTTTATCTGAGTGATGACCCATCAGAACAGTATTTTTCATCCTCTGCCCCGAATCCCTTGCAGACTAGTGCAGCCAATGTATATAATTACTGTGCTGTTACTGTTGAAGTAAATTCTAGAATACCTGTTAGCACTAGAAGCAAAATATAGATGAGAGAGATGAAACCGACAGTTCTGTACTCTCAGACATTGTAATGAACCTGAGCTAGATGAGAAGAAAATTAGAGCTAATAGGTTTCCAGATATTTAATTAACCAGAATTTAGTTGGGTTGCCCAAGTTAATCCTGACTTCCTTATTAGTTCCTATGTTTGCTGTGATTCAGATTCAAAGAGTTGTTGAAGCACCCTGATCACAATCCTGATATTCAAAAACACAGGCTAAACAACATTAGTCACATTAGGAGTTAACAGAAATCAAATAAAACACATCAGAAAAGGTACTTCCCAGTGTACATGTATATATGAATATAGTATCTCTTTTGAATATAACACTGGTGAGACTATTAGTCTGCCTAAATCTCCAAAAAGTTTTCAAAAAAATGGAAGAGGTTCAGACAAGCCTCATAAAACTGATTCAGGGTCTGGAGTTCGAAATTTCAAAAGCTCTATTTAGTTAACTTTTCAAAGACAATTTTTTTTCATCTACTAAACAAAGGCATAACAATATCCTGTGACTGTGAGATGAAATTAGATAAATTTCCAGCTATAAATAAGGCATAATTTTTAATAGTAAAGATAATTATCCATAAGAAACTACTTAGTAAAGGATGTGCTCAATATTCTGTCACTCAAAAACTTTCAAATTAGGACCAAATATTTTTCTGAAAGACATATCAAGCTCAAGCAGAAATTAGAAACTTGCTACCTGAAATTATAGATAACACCCTGTTCTGTGTTATTCAGAAAATCAGTGGTTAAATATCATAGCACCTTCTTGCACTAAAATCTACAAAATGTTTAATAGAAGCAAGAATTTTATTCTACTTTGGTAACATCATTTCCATTTAGGAACGGGCTAAAAGTGTTACTGAAAATTAATTTATTTTCCAAATATCTGACCAACCACCAAAAAGGCAACAGAGATAAAAAGTGGGGCAATGATAACTGTCACAAGACATACATAAACCATATGTGTGGCCACCAGTGTCTATTAATTAAAAGGTAAATCCTGTAAAATCAGTTCTTCCTCATATCCTCCATTCAGTTCAGCTTCACTGAAAGAACTCCTAAATAAAAGAGAAGAGCTTCCAGCATCACTATATTTCTAAGTAGTTGGTTATTGATACAGATATCCTGGGAATAAATAATTTCTTTATGTAAGAGAAAAGATTCTATGGCATGTTTCCCTATCAGCAGTCTATGGTTTGTGGGCAGATTCTGAGCTCCTGACTCCCAAAAATCTAGTCTCAATACTGCTGAGAGCCAGGAGCTGCTGCGTGTCCTGGTTTCAGCTGGAATAGTTAATTTTCTTCTTAGTAGCTGGTGCAGTGCTGTGCTTTGGCTTTGATGTGAGAGCAATGGTGATAGCACACTGATGGTTTTAGTTGTTGCTAAGTAAGGTTTATTGTAAGTCAAGGACTTTAGTTTCTTTTAGTTTCTCAGGCCCTGCCAGCAAGAGGGCTGGAGGGGCATAGGAAATTGGTAAGGGACACAGCCAGGACAGCTGACCTGAACTAGCCAAAGACGTATTCCATACCATGGGACATCATGCTCAGTATATAAACTGAGGGTGGAGGAGTGCTGACCAGGGCCTACAGATTGTGAGCAGGTGATGAGTGGTGAGCAAATGCATTATGCATCATTGTTTTCTTTCCTCCATTCCCTTTGGATTTCATTCCTCCCCCTCCTTTTCATTATGTGTTACTCTTATTATTATTCTTTCATTTTTATTTTATTTCAGCTATTAAATTGTTCAGATCTCAACCCTTGCGTATTACATTCCTTTCCGATTCTCCTCCCCATCCCTCTGGATGAAGGGGGAATAAGGGAGAGGCTGCCTGGTGCTTAATTACCTCCTGGGGTTAAACCACAACACTGTGTCTCAAAGTTCAGCTTTTGTTTGTCTAAGAAGCAAAGACATTCAGTACCACTGAGGTCTGAGTTTAGCAGAAGCACAGAAATGCACTACTGCTATGTATGACTAATTTAGAAAAGAAATTTGTGCAGTTTCATCCCCCCTCTAAAAACTGCTAGCAGCTAATTTAACTCTTATGAAGTCCAAGCAACTGTAAAATTTCTTCACCATTTGTAAACTGTGACATGTATTCCAAGATAAACTTTGTTCTTATATTTGGCATTTTTAGCTTACTGTTGTTGACAGCCACCTGGATCAAAACTATTACTTAAAAGATCTTTCTGCAGAAGTTTTTAAAAGCAGTTTCTAACCTAATTTAATACAAATTAAATTAAAATACAGACATGAAATCTAAACCACACATTTTATGTCTTCTAATAGGGAATTCATATTAGGACATAACTGACTATGGAAAAGATCCGGCAATGCATCTTCTTTCTAAAAATACACTGAAATCTTTCAATCTTGATAATCGTCTTCCTTGTCTGAGCCTGCACAGAGGCTGACAGTTACACATTATAATACTCTACTGCGGTAGCCAAGAATCAGTTGAAAGAGGGACATTAAAACCAGGTACTTCCACAGAAGCAATTTCCAAGAGATATTAATGATAGGATGGACTGGGTAATAATTTTTTGTAAAAATGGCAATCAGGCTTACTATTGGCACTGGAATTCTCTGCAAGTTGGAGCAAGAATCGGAAAGATCTCCAGTCTGCACTACTTTATTACCAGCCCAAGAAAAATCTTCAGAAGAGTAGCTTGTGTTTATTAAGGTTTATTTTGCAGGCTTTGTATTTGCTAACAGCAGCAGCTGATTTAAATCACTTAATTCATTAACTGGTATGGCTGGGATGGAGTTAACTTTCTTCATAGCAGCCCATATGGTGCTGTATTTTGCATCTGTGGATAAAACAGAAGTGTTAACACACCAGTACTTTGGCTATGGCTGTCAGTGTTTTGGCTATAGCTGCACCAGTATTGAGCTTTCTCTTTTTCCCACTCTGCCTGACATGCAAGTAGACTGAATGTGGACAAGAAGCTGGGAGGTGACACAGACAGGACCCAGCTGACCAAAGGGATATTCCATGCCATGTAAGATCTTGCTCAACAATAAAAACTGGGGGGAGAGGAAGAAGGTGAGGAGTTTTTGGCTTCTAGGGTGGCTACTATTTGAAGACTGGCTTGGTATTGGTCTTCTTGTGGGAGCTGGTGCATGACTGCCTTTGCATCACTTGTTTATCTTCATCTTTCCTCCAGTTACTAAGCTGTCTTTATCTGAAACCATGAGGTTTCATGCTTTTGTTTTTCCTATTCTCTCTGCTGGTGGGAGTCAAGTGGGAAGTGAGTAAGTGGCTGTGCATAGCTGTTAGCCAGGGTCATGCACGACAGTCATACTCTCCCACCATACAGATAAGCCCAAAACAGGCCTAAAACTTAAATGATTTTAAAATAGATAAATAAAATCCAACTGGAACACAAACATAGAGCATTTCTAGGCATCAAGGAAACATGAATAGCTATAAACAATGTAAGTAGCTGTTATAGTAATGTCTCAGGCTTAATAAAGGGGTTTGCCTTGTATGTCCTAATCCTCAGAAAATCCAAATCTGTATTATGACATGCAATAACTATTGTCCAGGAAAAAAGGCAGTGGCAAGTGTATTTCTCTTTTACCTTTTTTCTTTCCCCAGGAAATGTAAGATTTACATTTACTTCATTTTACAATCAGTATAAACATGCTATTTATTAATAGTTCATTATTTGCACTGACATTCATGTACAGCTCTAAACCGGGTGGTCATGATTATTTGTATCAGCTATTTTAGATTACAGAAGCTCAAGATATGCCTATTACAAGCAACACTTTATAACTGTCCCCTTGATAAGGAAGACATACTTAACCTTACAGAGCTGAGTTGACAACAGATTTCTAATATTGCCTGCTTGCATTCCAGCTCTCTGAAAAATCACAGAATTGTATTGTCTCCTGAAATCAGGCACAGAGAAATCCTCTTTATCCCCCAGTACAGCAGGTAGTAAGACATACAACATAATATTTTCAATAGTTAAAAACCACTTCTGAGCACTTTGGACAGAAATATGCATGTGAAAATCAGTCACTGTAGAATTTCACCAAGCTTTGTTTACATATTTCTGTTCCACTCATAAAAGATAAGGGACCACCTGCCTATTTTCACATGTCATTTCAGCACTGCCCTCATAAGAATAAAGAATCAGCAGATTAAATTAATCTTAGGCCTTCCTTTCTCATAATTTTCTGTTTCACAGTCCAGTGTACTAAAGGTAAACTTCACTGATGTCTGAATCCTTCAGGTTTCACTTAGAACCCATGTAGTATTTTTGTGCCTGTCGTAAGAACAGGCATTGTAAGGAGGCAAAGACCTATAAAAATAGACACATTTATTCCAGTGATTTCTTAGACTTCCAGCAAAACATTCCACTTGTGGGAAGATTAACTTTCTTGAAATTTCCATTTTACTATATAATCCCATTTACTCTTGCTAGTCATAAACAAATTAAATAACAGCCATTGATATTTTGACAGCACTGAAGAATTTGTAGGCAATTTTAATGATGGAAAACCTACCTCATCACACTTCTCAGAGTTCTGAATTGATCTTTGGCAGTCAGGCTGATAATTTGATTGTTCTGTAATGTACAAATATGTAATTTCAAAACCAAAAATAATTTTACCGAGAAACTAATTAAACGCAGATGAAGTCCTTGTACAAGATATTAATACATAAAGTGATACGTACAGCTATAATTTAATAATAATAATAAAGAATACAGCTCATCTAAATATCCAATTAAAAGATGACTTTCACATCAAAACATCCTCAGCAGCATGATATAGTCCACTGCATCATTAATCAGAAATATAAGATATTAAATAAATCATCCCTTCATTCTTGCTATCTTTCTATTCCCCGCTAATTTTCGGGCCAAGCAGTCTTTCAAATTTGCTGTGCTCAGTGACAGTCCTATTAAACCAGAATTTAAGACACTGTCTATCACATAGGTAGACTACACAAATGGCATACTGGACAGTGGGTTATAAACCTTATTTTAATGTTTCACTTCCAATTACTAGTGGACAAACTAACATTCGTTTTACTTTGTCTTTTACAGAACATAAAGTCCATGATTTCCCTGAAAAAGATGCATTTTTTTCATGCATTTAAATGTTCCCGAATAGTCCAGTATTACTAAGCCAACTTAAATAAGTCTGCTGCCAGAGACAAATGGGAAAATACATCTTCTCCAAGATAAATACAACATGCACTGTGAAAGTAATGACTTACAAGGCAAATCTTCCATACATTTCAGCTATCAGGTCTTAACAATGTTATAATGCTACCGTATTTTAATAGCACCATGCATTGTGTGCCAAATGAGAAACGGTGTATGGTACTGGATTACCAGAGGTCCTACCTACTTTAGGAAGCTGAACTTGGATATCGTTCCACGTAGTATTTCCAAAGAGGTAGAAGGTACTTGCCACCCCATTTCTTCCAGGGTGCAGCAGGGGTCAGCCGCTCCCTCATGGCTGGGAGCAGCTGGGGCTTCTGCCTGTGGAGGCGCGAAAGGCTGGGCCGCTCAGGCAGGGCCAGGCTTCTGCCGCTGCCCCAGGCAGGGAGCGGGGCAGCTCCCCGGGAAGGGAGTCTTTGGGACAGGCCAAGACTAGGCCGGAAAATCCGCCCACGGTTTGGGGCTTTGGCACCAAAGGGTGAGGCCGTTACTCCGGCAGTGTCTGCGTGCCTGCGTCTCAGCCACTGGCGGCATCCACGGGCAGGGGCTCAGCCCCAGGCAACCAGAGGGCGACCAGCCCCTGGGCAGGCTGCGGCCCACGCTGCCTGTCAGCCCCAGCAGCCAGGCCCCACGGGGGAATGTGGACACGGCCAGCCAGCTGCACGGGGCAGCTTGCAGCCCAGCATCAGGCAGAGGTTCCGCTAGGTTGTGGGAGCACAACAGCCTGGCATTGCCTGGGCCTTGGGTGGATTTAGTCCAAAAGTTAGCATAGTCCCCAAAGCCTGTTCTACACCTATGCTGGCTATAGAGTTATCTTCTGTGGAAACTCTAGTATTAAATGTTACAGAAGTTCCTCCACCCTGAGTATCTCATAGCAGAGTTTCAGGCACAGTCTTAATTTATTCAGTACAGTGTGAGATGCAGCTCGATCTCCAGGTGCTTCTGGAGAGGGACCCAGAACAAAGACATTTCTGGGTTATTATACCTTTAAAATCTAAGTATTCCCACCCTTCACATGACAATTCAGTCCAATAATAATATTAGGGCCTGGGGTCTCCTTGGGGGGTCTTGACATTGCCTCTACACAGGCCGTTTCTCCTCTTAGCACTGTTACAATTTCTGCAGCTGGGGGTAGTGCACTTCCTTACCTCCAGCCAGATCTGGGGCCTCCTTTTATTTAATCAGGCAAAAGTTTCAGCATTATCTGGGTGAAAGCTCACAGCTTGCAGCCTAAAGCTTCAGCAAATTTACCTAGTAATGTGAAACAGCGAATTCCAGATGGTTTCAGTGCAATATTCTTTAACATTGCCTACAGTTTTGATAGTAAATCTTCTGGTGTGCCATTTTTGTAATCATGCCTGGTACTGCATGTAATTTTATTTGCTTTTTTTTTTATATCTCAGCTTTTTGACTGTTACTATGGCGCTTTTTTTTTTTTCCATCTCTCTGTGATCCAACATCCCATTTAAGGTATTAAATGTGTGATTAATTCCCTAATTATTTTTTTTTCACTATGAAGGGCAAAGAAAATTAATTCTGACAGGAAAGATAATAATCTTAGTACTCAAATCAAGTCAGGCAAAAGTCTAATAAAGGTAGTATGATTACCCTCAAGTGTAATCTGTAATCAAGTGTAATCCTGACCTAACTGATCAGAGGGAAGGAAAAAAAAAATAATAATCCCTGACTCAAAAACCAGTAAGCGTTACAGACCAGAGACAAGACTGAGCAATTCACTGGCACATTTCTTTTACTATTTCAAAATACAAAAGATAACTGAGGTTCTTCTGGATGAGTTTAGGCAGGATCAATCAACATATGTTATCTTCTCTTCTTTTATTCTTTTTAATTCCATTAAGGGTCACATGCTTATTTAAGCAGAATCACCTGTATGGAGTTAATCTGTTTTATTGATTAGCACAAAGCAATTGTTCAGCTGATTCTCATTTGCTACTTGATGGTCTGGTACCCAGGAAAACGCAACAAGGAGAAGAACCTCCCTTTGTATTTTCTGTACCTTTTAAAAATGGTAATTCACACATTTTCTAAGGATTTCTATATTAAGCTAGGTGTTATAGTCTGCAAAAATCATTCATGACAAACTTGTATGAGTACCTTTTGTAAAGTGTGGAGTTTTACCATTACAGCTTAGCCTTACACTTATTACAAAAGTTATAGCAAACCACTTACACTGATTTGACAAAGATATGGTATCTTCTTTAATGATAGTCATTCAAAAATTAATTTTACTATAACTTTAAAGACAGAGTATTCATACAGGTATTTCAAACTGCTCACTATTCAACTTAAGTGTGTGAACCAGTGTTTAGGCATACATTTTCATTGCTTAGAATTTTACAAAGCTTTAGAAATACACTAATAAATCAACTCGGTACAAGAAAAGAGTTATTGACTATTCTGGCATAGGTAACATTACAAATAGAAAGAAATAACTATAAATTTTTGTGGACTGTTGGCTATATCTGTAGTAACAAGACCAGGTCTTAATGGCTGCTGTACTGAAAAGTCACTTATGTATATAATTATAGCTGCTGAATATATTGAGCAGGGCTTCAAAAAGACATGTGATTACTTAAAGTAAGGCAGGGAATTTGCTAAGAAATGCTGAGAATCCGTCAGTGGAATCTGACTCCTGGAAAAATGTGATGTAGGTTACAAGCCACTGTTAATTAACTTACATATTTGTCAAGAAATACTAACTGTATTAGTAGGTAATAATGTTTCCTATACCAATAAAGTAGAAGAAGAGATACACTTCGAAGCTGCTAGTGCAGAGCATGTGAAACCAAAACCAGAGCAAATGGGAATAATCATGACATCTCACAACTGCATTAAAAATGGGAGACAATTAAATGTGGCATCTTTGCAACAAATGAACCTTAAAAATCAAAGGTGTTGCAGGTACAGGAAAAATACAGATATTTAAAAGCAAGACATCATTCTTTGTGATTGATTCATTCAGTCATAATGCTTCCTTCACTCTTATTAAATACTGAATGATGTTGGCAAAAATGTTTTAAGATATTAAAACTGAACTTCTCTTTAGATCCTGGAAATAAATTACAGAGCAGTTTAAGCTGATTTTTTTCCCCTGGTTGTTGAAAACTTTGTTTCACAGGCTTCTTCTTGTTAGTATTTGAACTTTCTAGATAATCATCTTATTTAGATTTGCTTATGTAGCTGCCTGCCTGCATAAATGTCTTCAGTGGGGAATTAGACTGGTAATTCAATAGTCAGGACTGTTCCTTAATCCTGTTGATGTATGCCCAATAATTAACAATCTGTGAGCAGCTTTATTGTTGGATGTCCAAATAGACTGCACCAAAAATGATCATTTGTATGTTGCGGGTTTAGTGGACAAAATGAAAAAGGCTTTTTTTATCAATAGTTACACTTTCTGTACATTTTATGAGTTAATAGGGTTCAATTAACATTGCCAAGTTGTGCGCTTCTTGCGCATGTCTCTGGGGCTTTGAAAAGTTGAGAAGAAAGCTTAATGAATGGTTGAACAGTTATATTGGTACCCTAGTAATTAGAGAACGGGTAATTAATGTGCATCTGTGGTAGACTCTGGGGTACTGTCAATGACCCTGCAGTGTGGTAGAAAAAGGAAATTATGAGCTTGGCAAGGGAATACAGCTTTTCCTATTTTCTTAAATTTTAGATCTACATCTGTGTTTAATTAAAAGAAGAAATGAATTACCATTAACACCATTAGGCAATCAGCTACAATTGGTTAAGGTCCACGTGGACTGTGAAACTGATGAAAACTCAAGAGATCAGATGAGATTTGGTGGGCATTTTTTTAAATGTCTGAAGGACTTTTCACAGAAGATACCAGACACTTAGAAAAGAAAAGGCTTACGGGCTGGAAAGCAGACTAGTGAAAAATATTTGTATTTTTGTACAACTTCTACTGTTATCAATATTTTTATAAATTAGAATGCAGGTGTCCAGGTGCTGGCAGCAGGAGCTGCAGGGCAGCCTCTGTGAGGAGCTGCCAGAGCTGCCCAGTGCCAGACACAGCTGGTTCCAGACTGTTCCAGCGGACCCACTACTGGGTACAGCTGAGCCCCTCAGACAAATTTGTGGTGCCTCTGGGAAAGTGCATTTACGAAAGGGCAGAAAATAGGAGAAAAACAGTAAAGGGAACACCAAGGTCAGAAGAAGGAATTGCTGTTTCATGGTACCAGAGCAAGTATTTTCTGCAGTCTGTGAGGCCCCCACGCTGGGGCAGAGGAAAAAGAAGTAGCAGAGATGAACTATTACAACTGATTGCAGCTGCTTCTCCATGTGCTGTTTGAGGGATGGGATGGGGTTGGGGGAGGCAGGCAGGCAGAGGACATGAGAGTGAAGTTGAGCCTGGGAAAGGAGGTAAGAATGGTATTGCTTTAATGTTTGCTGTTTTGATTCCCTTTACCTGAATTAATAATTACATTTTTATTGTGACTGGCAACCAGTTAAGTTAATTTCTCCCAAGGAAAACCTGTTTTGCTCGCAATGGTAATTGATATGCAATCTCCATGTCTTACCGCAACCCACAAGCTTTTTTTCTGCTATTTTCTCCCCCTGTCCCACTGAAGAGGAAAAGTGAGGGAGCAGCTGAGCAGGAGTTTGGCCCACCCCAGCACAAGATGTTACCATTTTAAGTCCAGTAAGGTAAGATCTGTTCACAACAGCTACAGTTTACTCTTATTTAACTTTAGAGGAAATATAAAAAGCATCTTCTTTGTGAACCATTTAGTTTGTACAAGCCTTGCACAAATTAATAGTACTGAAGAACACTTATTGAAAGATAGCCCTCACAGACATTACAGATGACTAGGTAAGCTGATGCACTAGTTTCCAGAGGGATTCAGATGAAAATTGCATTTATCTCCTGAAGCAAAATAACATTCCATATTTCACGTGACAGTAAAAAGTATCCTCAGGTTAAATAAGTTGTCTCTACTTTTAAAACAAAACACAATTCAATTAGTATGCAAAAGTGAAGTACTGTTTTATGGGGAAAAGTAACTCTCCTGAGCTTACTGTTTTTGTAGATTCTAATACCTTTTGTAATGGTACACTAGTTGCAAATTAACTATGGTTGGTTATGGCCAATCAGATTTATAAGATTCATTGAAACATTAAGCATCAACTAATAGTTAAATTACAAGGTGCTCCAAGATGTGATTTTAGTTAATTTAGAAATACCCTTTAATACAGCTAAGCTTTTGAGTATCTGAAACTTTCAACTTGCTTAAAAAACATACAGGTATATACATTGAATGGTTAGTTTAGCTGGGCATGTAAAAGGTACCTAACTGGGGGGGGAGGGGGGGGGGGGGGAATCTGATCTCAGACATTCAAGTTTTAAAGCATCTACATACAGGTTCAATTACATTTACACTTTGAAATACATGTAAGCAATACTTAAGGAAAGCTGTCATAGATTAATTTAAAAGTAACTTTACCTTGCAAGAGCAATCCAGATGGAGACAATGCCCTAACTAAATTTGAGCATTTCTTATTTTGTCTTGTCCTTCTATTTTTTTAGTTGACTAAATACAAAATTGTTTAGTTATACTTCCTGATAAATGTGAAACAAGCCATATCCTACAAGCTGGCTAGCTATAGTCCAAATTACTTGTACCAGAAGGCATGGTTTTGTTGTTGGCTTTTTTTCCACCAGAGTAGTAGCTGTTCTCAAGCTAATGTGTTCTGCCTCTGGTAAACAGCAAGTAGAGAAGAACTGCTTGTGTCTGCCCATATCCATAACAGATACTTCTCATACTCTAATATTCAAGGGCACTACAAGTCAGAGTATTTCTAACATCAAGTTATTTTAATTATTGTGTAAAAAGGATAGGTTTACTATATAAATAGGATATCTAAATATCTAGAGCTGAAGAACTGCTACTGTTTTTAACCAAAACCTGGTATACCTCTAGAGCAGGTAAAACCCATACTCTGAAAAACACAAGTTGTGGAGGTAGGCCATGGAGCAGGATGGGAGCAGAGGGAGATCTCTAGCAACCTCAACAGTGAGTTTCATAAAGCCTATGAAGTAAATTGAAGTTTTTTCTTTTTTCTTTTTTTTTTCTTTTTGTTCTAATCTTTCAGAATTTTTACAATTTCCTTTTCTTTTCTTCCTACAAAATGAGTCAGAGATGAAAGAAAAAAGATTCCTTGTTCATTTACCCTATGTCTTTGTTATCACATAAAGCCCAGTATCTTCAACAGCAGTGGAGTGAAATGCTTCTGAAATATTTATCCTTATAAATACAAACTTACAAAGCAGCAGTAAGTGGACAGAAGTGGATCCCTGAGTGCACCTACATTAAACATGCTGTTGTTTGGAATGGGGACTATCCACATCAGTTCTACTGTTTCAGAATAAATATAGACTTCGGAAAAGTAAGGAAAGCAAGAAAAAATTAAAAACATTTTTTTTTAAATAATTTAATTTAGAGGCAGGTAGTGACACACAACTTACCTTCAAGCAGTTTTTTTTATATTTAAGTTGACATTAAAAGGAAGAGGAAAAAAGAATTGTTAATGTCACAAACAAAATGAGGAAATGAGCTAAACACACTAAACCACAATACCCCAAAAAGCCAACATTGATCTCTGGCCTCATAGACAAGTGGCTGTAACTGGTAAAGGATTTAAGTCTTCAAAGCAGTATTTAGTAGATGCTGAAATTAGCATCTAGTCATGATGTTGCAATCACAAACCTGAAGTTGTCTAAGGCTTTCTGGAAACCACAGGGAAATTTTTGGTATGTTGGAAAGCTGATACATGATTCATACATTATATGCAGGAAAACCCACGCAGTAACAGGATGCTGAGAATAAATCTTACCTGGTCCTGCAATTTAGAAGCCTTAATTACACAAGTGCTTACTTGAAATTCTCCTAAAAATCCTCTCTTTAGTGCTAAACTTTATATATACCAGTGTACAGCTTTTGTTTTGTATTTTTGTATAATTCAGTCACAGCTGCTGATGCTGCTTTTGAGAGGTAGCTGAAATAAAAACTCTTGTTTACCTAGCAAAGATGACTCTATACAAAACACTGTTTTCCCAGCAATATTTCATAAATGCATTTCCCGAAGGATTTCTGTCTTGCATGGAAGATACTCCCTGAGTATTTCTGCAGGGCTGAGTGACTCTGGCTTGACTTCTAGATCCCAGTCTGGTGTAACCAAGAGAAAGGGAGACCCACAAAGAAAGGATTCATTGGACTCAGTCGGAGTTAGTAGATTTGGCCACGGCTGATTAGCTGCTCAGACAATAACACATGCTGAAGTATTTTCTAGTTGGAGACATACTAAACAATACAATCCAGCAACACTATGTAATTACTGACCAAGGTAGGCGACAATGTAGACATAGAAGTCTAAATTCAGCCTTTTTTTGTTTGTTTGTTTTTGTTTAATTGAGCTATCTTAAATTTTTGCTTACTATCTAGATAGCAATAGGGGCTTCCAAAAGATGTTCCCCAAACAATATCTTGGTCATTTGTCTTTTGGTCACTCACATACTCACAAACACCTGTTTTGAAGAGTTAGTGTTTAAGGGAATCTATGTGTTCAAACACGCTATTTGAGCAAAACAGTAATAGCGTTCGTGCAGCATACTACTTCTACTATTCCTTTATTTATTTTTTTCTAGTATTCCTTAAAGGTATTTATTAAATTGTCATTTGGGATTAAAACCTAAAAAGTAATATATTTCTTTCAGTTTATCATAGCTTCATTTGGAAGGTGGATGTAAACGATACTTAATATTATCGTAAATATATTTATTTATTGTTCTTCAATTTATGGCAACTTCCTTTTTAAAAATATTTATTCTTTTCACATTCAGAAATATTTCTGAAAAAAAACCCCCAATTTTTGTGTCCTCAAAGCTGGATCAAGGTAAAACAGAGTTCTCAGTAGATGTGTTTCAGGAAAAAAACTGAATCAGGAATCAAATAACTTTTCTCAAACCCTGTGAAAAAAATCAGAAAACTGGAAAAACAGTGTGGAAAAGTCAACAAAGAAATAAACATTGAAACTTCAGAGTTTACTGAAGATACTGATTAAAAAATATAATTAGAGTTCAGAATTCTAGAAATTGATGTGTATTAGATTTTATTTTTTTCTTTAGGAGGTAGTTACATGCTGTAGGAAGGGACTGCAGGCAGGCATTAGTTGCTCATATTTCTATCAAACAGTACAGGGTAAATGTTAGCGATCTTGCATGTACTGGATAGCACAATAAACTTCATACCTTGAGCACAAAATTAAACAAGGAAGTTTATGTCTGTTCTTTTTTTGTTGATGCTATTTTTCAATTTGTAAATTAGCAAGTTAGATTTGCAATAAAATTCAGCAAGTACATTTCTCAGAAGGTTTAGTTTATATTCTAAAAATGTTGTTTCTTTATTGTTTACTTTCTTACAACTTTGCAAAAGTTCTGCCCATATATGTGATGGTAAATCACAGAATAACATCTTGGTCTCTCCTCCTTTCGCAGTGGTCTGTAGAACTGGCTTAAAAAGAGAGTGCACTAAAGACCATTTCAGGCAAGAGGACATGTTTCTAATTGTGATGAGACAGCTTGACCTCATCTAAGCTTCCTGACACCTGTTCGTTCTTCTGCTTCTCCAGCTATAGGTAACTATCTTGATTTCCCTAATTGGCACAGGCTAAGAGGTACTAACAACTTTCTGTTTTTTACCCTAGCTTCCCCTTTCCTCCTACTGGATCAGATAAAAGGAGTGCTACCACTGATGGGGCTACAAGATACTAAGACATGCACAAGAGTGGATGTGACTTTGATACTGTGTTGTGGTTTAACTCCAGCTGGCAACTAAGTACCATGCAGCTGCTCACTCACTCTCCCTGCAACCCCTCAGCAGGATGGAGGAGAATGAGGGGAAAAAGGTAAAACATGGGTTGAGGCAAGAACTAATTAATAATGGAAATGAAATTATGTAGTATAATAATAACAATTATAATGAAAAGGAGAGGGCAGAGAGAGAGGAATAAAACCCAAAAGGGAAAAAAAAAACCCCAAATGATGCACAATACAATTGCTCACCACCCACTGACTGATACCCAGCCAGTCCCCAAGCAGTGATCAGCTGGCCCTGGCCAACTCCTCACAGTTTGTATACTGAGCATGACATTCTATGGTATGAAACATCCCTCTGGCTAGTTTGGATCAGCTGTCCTGGCTGTGTCCCTTCCTAATTTCTTGTGTCCCTCCAGCCTTCTTGCTGGCAGGTCCTAAAGAAACTGAAAAGTCCTTGACTAAGTATAAACATTACTTAGCAACAACTGAAAACATCAGTGTGTTATCAACATTGTTCTTACACTAAATCAAAAAAACAGCACTGCACCAGCTGCTAAGAAGAAAATTAACTCTATCCCAGCCACAACCAGGAGTTATTAGCATGCAGCCTCTGAGTTGCCATGCTACAGGAAGGGAACATGGGGGAAGTGCATGGGAGGCAGCGAGCAGATGAGTGAGAGAAGCACCCTCAAACACTTTCCCCATATATCTTCAGTGTAGGGTTCTGTACCTGTTCAGAAGATAGAGATGATTACTGTACAGCAGTATTTGATTTAAAACACATTCAGGGTTAATGCTGTGTTAATAGCTATTTTTAGGTAAGAAACAAGTCATTTTCCTAGCTGAAATTTACAGGATTAATGAATTTTTATATTATGCTGCCAAGAGAAGTTAGTTTAAATATGTATGAACATACACTTCCATACAAATGCAATAGCATGCTGTTCATAAAAAGAATGGAAGCAAAATATGCAAATAATTCTGTGTAGAGCCTGGTGTTATATCAACTCTACATTTGATTCTTAAAATGCTTTGTCTAGCAGTGCATTTCACATTTTAAAAAAGCTGATAAATAAACAAACAGGATTAGTGTCTGAATATGCAAGGTTCCTGACAAAATATCTGACACAATGAATTCTTCTCAATATATAAACTTTGTAATAGAATATTTTTAGTAAACCAAGTTATGCTTTCCTCTTTATGTTTCCTGTATATTTTCCTATATACTTTTTCCTTTAATTTTCTTCAAAAAAAGTAAGAAACTCAATAGATTTACCAATAGATTTACTGTGAATTAGCCTTTCTTATGTGAAAGATACTGTCTATTAAAAATTGCAGAGGCATTTCAGAAGAACTTCACTGCCAGAGTAAATTTGTTCTCATTGCCTGCAAACTTATTTCATCTGTGCAAAGGTGTTGTGTACATTTGAAGTAATATGTCATCTTTGGAGATCTTTGAGTGTGATGAAGAGTAAAATAACAAGAATTAGCAGATTCTCTGCAGTGAATCTTAAGTACCATGAAAAGAGAAGAACTGATAGTGCAAACAAACCCACCCCACTTTATTTTCAATCTGGAATGCAAATATATCCCGAAAGATAATCCGTATTTCTTTCAAAATAACAAAACCACCTTCCTTTGGTTAAATTAAATGAAAATAAATGTAATCTCTTAAAGTATCTTTTTTGAGAATAAAAGCTTATATGTGTGGAGAAAGAGCAAACCAGTGAAGACAAAAAGAGAGGGGGGAAATGAGAAAAAAAGAAGACAATGAACTTAATGAAATAACCATTTTTGTTAATGTAATGTTGGTATCTAGTGCTTTAGTCCCTGAAATAATAGTTTTCAAACCAAGTATTTTACCAGTATACTCTCTGTCATCTCATACATTTGTTTACTCAGCAGTTTTAATTATATGATGATTTTCCTCTGAGATCAGCATGTTATAGATTTTCTGCATATGTGACATTTAATTGTATATAAACCTCTGAATGACATCATACTGTTAAATCAAAAGAGGCAGGCAAAGTTCAGACATGTTTGCTGTTGCTGCAATTGCAATTATTGTAGTGCTACTTGGGCATTAGTGTCCCTGATTACAGTTTTGCCACAGAATATGATGTCTTATGAGCACAGTGTTATGATAGAATTTACTGTCAGTAGCTTCCCGTAAATGAAGACAAACAATAGAAGGTTTAAGATAAATGCAAATGTTTAATATGTGAACCCTTCAAGCCTTATCAGTCCAATTAGTACAATGCAATTAGATCCAGTACAGAAAACTGCATCTTCTCATTTGCATTTTGGAAATATAAAAATAAGCTATTTTTGTTCTGTTGTTTATAAAAAAATTCACCCTTGTGGAAGGCACATGATCATATCAGATTCCACAATGAAGACCACAGTATAAAAAGAAACAATTTGATGCCTGAGATGAAATGTTAACAACACTGATTTGACAGTAAATCAAAGCAGATGCAAACATATAAAGCATTATGAAAGAAAGTCATGCCTACAAGCAACAATATATAATTCTAATTATTATAATGCTTCTGAAAGCCTGGTTTATGAAGTAATTTTACTGATTTCAACGTTATTTTTCCATCATGATACCATCATAAATGAGGAGGATTTGACCTATGCTGATGGAAAACTAGAATGTGGAAAGTAATGGAAATCTTGAGGTTAAGATGATACGCAGTATAGGTAAAGAATGAATTGAGCAGAATGCAAAATGGCTTTTGAAGATTTAGAATAACCTTTAACATAAGATTTGATAAAACAGAAATCAGTTTTCTAATCCTTTGTTACTTATATGAAATAAGATTTCATTTAATCCTTGTAGGTGATGTGTTTTCATTATGACAGTCAAGATAGTTAATAAGATCTCTTACTTCCTTTCCTGTCAAACAGAAGGAAATCAGATGCCAGGAAGAATAAACTTCCTTAAACAACCAATCCAACTAGTGATAGACTTTTCCATTCATTGCTTCTGTTTATTTAAAATATATACAGTTATTAAACTACACACATGGTGTGCAGTGAGGATGTAGCAGATCAGAAAAAGGGATGTGATTCTGTATAGTATAGTTAATCCTTTGTCATCTAACTGAGCTGTTTAACATTTAAATCTTCCACTGCAGCATTTTGATTTTCCTTCTGTTTCGCCACTGTGAATGCTTTCAACTTCAGCTAGTATTTTCAGATGTCAGCTGAAAGCAATCCACTCACACAAGACTTGCACATGGTCACCATTGTCCCATTGCAGTGAAACTGGGAAGAGTCACAAATAATTTCTGGCTCAGTTCCCCTAGATTGTGCTATGCTTCCCAACAGCAAAGTAATTTTTGCAAATACTTACCTGAACAGCTTGTCCTGCATAAGACACTATCTGCTAACAACCATTTCTCTCTTCCGAGTCTCTAGAGTGGAGTATTACACAACTAAATAAGAATAAAGACATATGTCAATAATTTGATCAAGACCTAGTATTTTTCTTACTTAGAAAAATAGAAGGGATATATGCCAGCTTTTTAACTACAAAAATAATAATAAAGCATATTTGGAGACAATAAATTTTGAAGCAGGAAGAACTTTTGCAAAACGTTTCAAAGCTTCTTTGGTTTTATGATTTTTATGGCCTTTACCACCATAACGACTGCGTGGAATTTCTGTGAATGTTCTGAAAATCAACCTTTTGACAGGTATAGCAAGTTTTGTTTGGGTTTTGTTGTTTGAGGGTTTTGTTTGTTTGTTTGTTTGTTTGTTTTAATTAAAAGCAGGAATGCTAAGTGAGATTACATTTTTAAGTGGTCACCTTTTCTTGTACATGTCAAGTCATAATGGAAAGCCAGTCATTAGACTGAAATGCTTTAGCATCTTATCTTCAATGATGAACAATGCCTATTTTTTAAAAAACTGTAAAATCTCTGAAATAGATCATTTACATAATACGCCAACAGGGAAATTTACTCCTAATATCAGACATTTATCTTCGTAGAACATTGTGCACCTTAAAAATCTTCCCTACTTACCCATAACAAATTATTTTCATATTCTCAAACTGGAATAAAAAATTGATTTAAAACACTAAAAATCTTTGTGAGCCACATAAAAAAAAATAATACAATGGTTCTGAAAATCTTCCATATTACCAATGCTTGTGGACCATAAAATTCACCCCATAAGCATGTGTACTCTCCCCAGTGACTAACGTGAACAGACTATGGAGATCTAGAAGATCTGTTGTTTCATACTGGTAAAAAATTATATGTATAAAATCTTATTCTAGAATATACTGTGGTGCACAGTATTAATGCCAGATGCTTCATAGCACCATCAGCAAAACCTGGTTTGTTTTCATTCAGTTCTTTGTTCTCCCACTTTGTTCTGAACCCACTCTACCCTGGTGGAGTTCTTTATCTAGTTCAGAGCAATGGAATATATATGTATATGTGTAATTTTTTTTTATTATTTAATCTTTGATGTTGCAGAGTTGCCACAGAACAAGAGAAACTATTTTTTTATTGAAGATTTGTTGTTTAAATGGTGCCAAAGCAATACATTATTTTTTTAATAATTCACATTCTGCATGCTCAAAGGAGTTAATCTTTTCTTTCCATAGATGGTTGTTTGATATCTTACAGAGTGTTCTTTACTTATGTATCATTTAATACTTTTTTGATTTTATTAGCTATCTGAATTTTTTACATTTTTTTTCTTACAGAGTTGATTAAATAAGGTTTTTTTATGTACCATTTTCACTTTTCACTATACACGAAGCTGCTCCATGAGTCAATTTTGTTAAATCAGACCACACAATCTAAATTAATACCTACTGTTGAACAAACTGAAGGCATTGTACTGTTTTAGGTTCTCCAGTCTGAAATTTTTCTTGTCTACTGAATTCTTTTAGAAATGTTACTTGGGGCTTATTATATCTACATAGTTTTATTCTGTGTGAATTGTTTCCTATATGGACTTCTCAGCTTTTTGATCCTATCTAAAGGAAAGCTTCATCTGACAGAAAGCAAAAATAAGTCTTCATTTCCATTCTTGCAGTCATTCTTGAATTTGACAAATGTTAGATACGTTCTCTTTTTTTTTCTTTTTTTTCCTTAGAAAGAGTGAAAATATCCTTAAACTTTATATATTTATTTTCTATCTAGATAGACGAAGTATCACGCAATTTCTACCCTAACTGAGTACTGGATCAAAAGAACAAGTTCAAGGACTAAGCAGGTTTTCAGGGAAGTCTAGTTAAGACTTCAGGTTTTCTAGAAAAAGGAGACATGATTTCTGTGTTACAGTTTGCATTCAATAAAATTTTCATATAAACAAAATTCAAAAAAGGAATCACAAACAAAATCTCCACAGAACTTTCTCACTGCAGTCTATAACTGAACAGAAATAAAATGACAGCTTCTAAAATTATTTTCCATAAAATTATTTTCCATCCTCTGTTGTTAGGTGCATTCATACAACATGCCTATTGCTGCACAACAGAGACACATGTCTGTATTTTTTTCTTGTCTTGCTACTTAAATTATAATTAGCATATAATCTATCCGAAGTAGTAACCTTTTCTGTCTAGGACATCAAGTTATTGGCTCATTAGTTAAGCATTTTTCGTAAAGAAGCTGGATTCTCCCCAAGGGCTTTTTGTGGAGAACAGTCTCTGGCCACAGAAGTACCTACTTAAGTTTAGCATGCAATCAGTGGCACATAATTTCAAATAATGTTCATTCATTCTTACATATGGTTATTGGAATGAAGTTCATATTTTGAAAGCAACTTGTGATGTTAGAATAGTTGATGACAATAATGGGTAAAGTAGGTTTTGTGTGAATATCCATTTTTAGGAAGTTTTACTCTAAGTGCTGCTGGAGTTCTAACAGTAGGTGGTTATTTGTTAACTGAAAAATACATTCTTTGTGGAGGAATTCTAGTTAGTTTTATTACTTAATACCAGCAGATGTTACGTAACCATAAATAATAAGTCTATTAAAATTAAATACACTCAGTAAATATAATAAATATTTGAATCTGCACTCACATGATATGAAATAATATAATATAAACAGGGAAACATTTATGGTAATGTAATATTGATTGCACTATGTCCATACAGTATTTTGGGGGTTTTTTTAATCATAAATTATTATTTAGTATAACTTTTAACAAGCTGTTTAGAAGCTATTTAAAGTACATGGAAGTATCTAATAGAGGACAAAGGAAAAATAGGGTGGGAAAAATCTACTTAATTTTAATCTTTGGATACATTGCCTGACATACTCCTTTTCTTCCTCCCCCACTATTATTTATTTTGTACAACCACAAAATGCCAGCTTGAGGGAACTCATGCAATTTTACAAACACATCTGCTTTCTGACCTTTTAATGCCAGTGCTGCATTTAGCACAGGAATACTCTAAAGAGTTTTAAATACTGAAAGTCCTTCAGACAAAATGTAGCTCCTGAAAACAACATGTAAAATATTTTACCTACTTCGGTCAAGATCCTCACATCATGTAAAATGGGATAACTGAAATGAACATTCATAGCTTTCAGCTGTTATCAGAAATATTAAATATTTAGATTGATAGCTATAACCTTGTAAGTGTATGTGCACGTAGTAACTATAATACTGTATATCTTGGAGTAATTGCATGAATATTTACAAGGCATAGTTCACAGTCGCATAATTGCACACTTCATAGCTAACTTGAAACACTAGGAACTCCTTGAGTATTTTTCAAGACTATCAACAATTACCATAAACTTCTGTATAGCAGTTTAGTCCTGCTTTATCATTTAAAATGTTATACTGACACACATGTATCCACGTCTCATAAAATGCCATTAAAGGATTAACTACATTATTAAAGCACTTAGCAAGTAGGTAAAAGCAATTGATAGAATATCCTTTCAATCTATTTCAGGTTTCCTGAGCCCCTTTCAGGCTTCCTGAGCCCAAGGGGGGGGCTTCAGTTTCAAGGCCTGAAATTGAAAATTAATCTATTCCAGGAATTTCAGCAATTCAAGTAGAACCATCTATTACCTTTTTTTTTTCTTTTCTTTTCTGATTTTTGTTGATTTAATAGCATACGTGAAGTTAGTGGAGATAAAACTGGAAAAGCTTCTGGAAATTTTCTGCAATACAGAAAGCTTAAAGAAAGTAACTTGGCCTCAAAACCTTAATATCTCTATACATATCTGTCGATAGTATCCCAACATTACACTAATAGATTATGTCAAACCAGATCAGTTACCTAAGAATTACTTGTTCCCAGAGTGAATTTTGATATATTAAGAACAAGGAACAGATTTTTGTTGGTCTGCATTCTCTGCAGTTATTAGTACTGAGGATGATAGCTTTCATAGCACCCGTGCTAGGATGCGTTAAGCAGGTGTGAATGTTGTAAACTGATGACACATAACACTCTGTTTCTGTAAATGACAGCAAAACTGATAGAGAGAAGAAAGTTGACCCCAGTTTTTAATGTTCATTCGACCAAAATATCTGGCCTTTCTGATATAGAATCATTCATTTTTTGCTATCAAGTATAGGAAAGATAGACCTGAAAACTGCTTTTTTTTTTTGTTCAGAAAAGCCTACACAAAACCTTTCTTGACTGGTTCCTTCATAAGCAATTTTTCCTAGGTAGAAAAGGAGATTTAAGTTTGTGGGGTTTGGGGTTTTTTTCCTTTTTTTTTTAACTGCATGCATAGAATAATGTTTGAATTTTCTCCTTCTCTACCTTTTTACCAGTAAATACTGCAACTAGTACCTCAGAGGGGGCACATAGGTCTCAGCTCAATAAAGATAGTCTTCTTTGCCTCACTGGCAGTACTGACAAAAGAAGAGGATCTGCAGGGAGTAAAAATTAATTCTGGCAGCTGGAATAAAATGTTTGTTGTCACTATGCCAGAAATCATGGTAATTTGAGCATTATTTGTGCTTTGATAAAATAGACTTGATTTTTGGAAAGCTGTATTTCTTCTAAATGAAAAAGGCATGATTATATTGTAGAAATCTGTCCAGGCTATAAAGTATAACTTTATACCACAGCATAATATCTTAAGCCTTGCATGAACTGTGTTACTGGAAAAAAAATCAGAAATGCTTGCTTTTTAACTGCAAATTGTAGTAATTTTTTTTCATTGTTTTCTGTTGGAAAATCCAGGGGTATTATCTCTGAGTTCCATTCTCCTCACCCAAAAGAGAAAATTATTAATTTATTAACATCACAGTTTAAAAGAAGAATGTAAAAAAAACCACAAACGCCTCAGTATTGACCCATAAATCCTGTAAAACATGACACACAGATATGACACCACCATTGAGTGTATACTTTGGCTTTCATTTAAGGGAATATACTCACCATGTTTTTTAAAATGTCAATCCAGTTTCTATAGTGCCACCACAAGAACAAGGGTTATCTTCTGTTTCAAGACCTAAGGAGACTGTGGTGATCCTTAAGTTTCTGTGAGATAAAACCTAAATAATTGTTAAAGAAGTTTTTAAAAATCCACAGTCCTGGTCTAAAAATATGGTGTAAAAATGTCAAATCATCAAAACACAGTTATAGGAATGAAAAAACATGATTTTGGTCTATCAAAACAATTTGCTTTGACATTTTTAGTTGTGATTTTTTCTTTCATCTTACCATGTCAGCATCCTGAAAATTTATGATAGTTATTTTGAAAAAAAAAAAAAATCTTAATTGACTTTTCATTTTCACATACCTTTTAAAAAAATTAAGAAGCCTCTCCTGAATTCATGAATTTCCCAATTAGAAAAATCAAGTTCATCAGATCTCCAGACAGTGAATTTGTTATCCTTAGATGTCCTTACATTGCTTTATGCATAATGTATTTCCTTCATATTTTTTTTAACATCTATAATGAGTACTTTTTTCTACTGACCATTATTTATAAAGAACCATGTTCAGTTACAAATGTTGTTCAATAGATGCTCTTTTCTCCCTCTATCATTGTTTAACAACATTAAATATGACATCATGGAGGAATACAGTATACAAAGTAGTGCCTGAACATCATACAGTACTTGTGTCATCTGGGTAAAATTTTCAGAAACATTTGTGATTGTAAAAGCAAAATTTTGCTTCCTAATTCATGGAAAACACCTTCAGAATTGTATTCAGTGTACATACTTAGTGTAGCACAGCTAAATATGACTCATATTTTAATTTGATAAACTCCAGTCTTCCTCTTTGAAATATTTCTTTCCTGTTCTTATGTAATATTATTGTCTGACCTTGATTTTTTTCTGCATTTACTACACATAAAATTTCTTTATGCAGAAACAGAGTTTTCGAGATATCTTAAGGCAGAGCTAGTAAAAGAGATGATGGTTGGCTAATACTGGGTGTTCTGTAACCTTGTCAGTTGCAACTCACTTCTGAAAAAATATTGCTGCTGTTTCCTGTTGGGTATCTTGAGCTATTGGGATCTGCAGCTACAGCTTTCCTTCTCATTTTCTCTGGTTTGATTTTTTATTTTATTGAACTTTATTTCTAAGTTGCTATACTGGAGGCAGGAAAAAGACATTCTACGTAATTCTATTTTCTTATCCAAAATGTAACTCAATTGCTTCATTTCATGATTTTTCCGTGAAAGAAATCTCATGTGAAGTTCAAAACCTTGCTGGAGGTATTTTTAGCAGATTATTAAACCTAAATATCCATCCCCAAAATTTTTGATAGTAAATATGAAACGTAAAATTAATGTTGGAAAGTTAGTTTGTTCAGACATCAGATGATAAAATATAAAATAAGATTTTCTTTCATACTATATTTCAGTTTAAATACTTCTTTTTTAATGACACATGTTCTGTACTGTTTAGGTGATCATGTTCAGAACACCTGTGCACATTTTACAGACTAAAGGAACTCACTAAGAATAGTATTACATATTAGATTACATCCCTTACTTTTTCTTTAAAAAAAAAAAACAAAACTAAAGCGGATTTTTCTTTTTTTTTTTCAAATAAGGATGTTAGGTCAGTTCCTCTTTATCTGTAATAAACAATATTTCAGTGTTTATCTCCTAGACCAGACATTTTTTCTATTGACTTCCACAAATTATTACTATAGTCCCTTGCCACTGTACTAATAAAAATTCTAAATAATGATTTAAGTACAAAGCGGCTCATTGACCATTGCCAAGTAATACACAAAAGTGTCAGAATAAAACAAGAGTGTGATTTATATATGCTAATCTGCCATAATTTTAATTACTTCTTTGGTCAATCTGATTTTCAGGGATTCTGAGAGCTACATCTCTCAATGACTTCAAAAGAAGTTCTCAGTACTTAGTATTTCAGCAAAATAAGTCCATGCTTCCTACTTTGGTATTTATTTTGGACACGTTATATTCCTTAGGGGTAAGTTCTGCTACTTTTTGAGTTTTCTTGACACCTTAAGTCAGAAATTGTTTCTGGCTGCAAACAGATGGTGTTTTTTCTCTTATGCAATGTCCTAACTAAAAGATGCAGAGTGAGTGTGCTGCAGTTAACTCTTCAGATGTCACTTCCCTCCGTAGCCTGTAATAATTCTACCCAGTTCCTCCTTCCAGGGAAAATTATATTCAGTTGCTATAACCTTTAAGTAAAAAGAATTTGGCAGTGCATTTAGCTTCATTGTGGTATGCAGATTATTTCTCATTGTTAATGTCTGAAGGAAATTAATGTCAGAAATTTGGACCAAAAAATATTCTGTAGTTTTGTCAGAATCTATTCAGGTGTTTTTTCTTTCTGCCAAGGGAATACTAATCCACTTTTTATTCAAAGCATTGTGTTAATTCAAAAGAGCCAGCAAAACATTCAGTTTTGCTTCCAACTCTAAAACTAATGATTGGAGCACATACAATTTCAAGATCAGTTTGCCAGTTGTTTTTTTATTTTATGTATGAGACCAAAATGTCACACAGCCTAAACTAAGTAAGGCAGGAGCAAGTACTCTAATACAAATGGTTTTGAGATAATTCTGCAGTATTTCATCAGAAAAAGATGAAAGGACACAATTGGTCCATTTGAGGAAAGTCATGACCTCTGCTGAAATGTCATGAAGAATGTTTCTTAAGTTAAGGATTGCTATGTATACTTAAACATAAATATGCTCAGTGGTCCTAAACAACAACTTCTAAATTTCACACCATCTAAAAAAATCTATGTGCGATTTTTATTGCTTATAAAAGACTTAATGACTCTGTTCAGTTAAAAGTTCTTCACACATCTGTAGGAAGTGGGAAGCATGATTGCTCCTTCATGGAGATTTATAACATCAGTGCTAGTTTTAAAGAACATCCCTGTTATTCTATTTTGACCCCACTTGAAAAGAAATAAGAATGGGTTGTTTTATTAGCAAATAGTTTCAATTTTTCAAAGGTTTGTCATGAAAAAGAACTATTATTAACCCAATTATATATCACTGAAAAAAAGGTAATCTTTTGAACACATAAGCCATTCTTTCAATCTAGATCAGGAGCAATAGACTTCAAGCTGATTATGGACTGCAAACTGTTTTTTTTTAATAATATGTTATTATATAGATTAAATAAAATGAGTTTGGGGGTTGTGTCCTGTATGACTATATTACTGTATAAATATCTGAGTTTTGTAAATGTTGTTTTTTTAGATAAAAGAAGGTTAGGGCAAACCCACTTATAAGTGCATGAATTCTTAGTCTGGGTTGCAGTAACTTTGAAATCCCATAGGAAACCTACTTTATTATTAAGTATTGACTTTAAGAACTTTTATCAGAGTGATATTTAGACCAAAGCAGTGCGCTAAATAGATTGAGAAACAAGAAATTAAAACTGTCTGAAATACTGCTGCAAAATGTAGCTCTCTAAAGTTTTTCTGATGAATATTCATTTGTTAAGGAACTGTATATCCAAGAAAAAAAAATGCAGAAAGGACTTCTTTTGAAGCAGCATCAATGGTTACGGAATAAAGAACTATCTGTAGAAAAAAGTGACTACAAACTACAAATCTCTTTTTTTAATCAAGTTTTTTTTAAAAAAAAAAGTCTGACAAATGCTATTTTGATCAGTATTTGCAAATATCACAAGCATTTCATAGATATTTTACTGAACAGGCTTTCAAGCCTTCAGGATTATGTGCCAAAATAAAACCAGCACACTTGAAGTGTGGTTGGAGATCTTAAGATTTAAATAATCTGTGGCAACTACCCTTTCAAAGGAAGATATTGAAATTTTTTAGATTTAATTCCAAGATGGAATTCAATAAAATTCTTTCACAAAATGGAAATAATATTTTTCAGTAATATGTGAATAATTACATCTAGATTCACCAGAAAAAATTAGAGACACACAGAAATATCTTTTTTCTTGCCTTCTACAGGTGTGAATATACTTGCACACAGATTTCCATGACGTCTATTACTGTCTGATTTGCATCATGATTTCCTCAGCTACCTACCTTTGTCTTTTCACAAGTATAGCTATCACAACAAAGTACAGAGGGCTTTTTCTTCCACCTTTCTGATTTAGGTTTAGTATTTTTGGCTGAGAAGCTTTTAAAATTAGTGCTTTGTTGTATTGCTACTTTTCTAAACCAAATTTCAATGAACAAGGGCGTATGTCATTGTAATTTAGATAGTTATGTAATTTTTAGAGGAATAGTAACAACTGAAATTATATGATACTTTCACTTTGTAATTCTGGAAAATTTACATTAGTCTTTATTGGTTTTGTTTCTTCCAATGCCAGACTCGCAGGGAACTTAATTTAGGAAATTATGTTTTCAGAAGTGTGTAAAACTCATTTCCAATATAACAGATACCCAAGCAGAACAATATTTAATGCAACAATTTGTCTTTACTTGGTATCAGGGCAGACATCTCTCCCAAGTATGACCTAGAACTATACTAGCTGTGAGAAATACCAGAACAATTGGATCCATACAAATACAGATTCATCTCCTGGGCTCACTCCTACTTTAATAACAACATAGAAGAGAACATCCAAGGAGGTGAATGAGCACTTCTGCATTACTGATTGCTTACATTTAAGAGTTTAAACCCTATAAGCATCAACAGTATAGAGGCGTCCTGGTTTCAGCTGGGATAGAGTTAATTTTCTTAGTAGCTGGTGCAGTGCTGTGTTTTGGATTTGGTGTGAGAAAAATGTTAATAGCACACTGATGGGTTTAGTTGTTGCTAAGTAAGGTTTATTGTAAGTCAAGGACTTTAGTTTCTTTTAGTTTCTCAGGCCCTGCCAGCAAGAGGGCAGGGGGGAGCACAAGGACTTGGAGGAGGACACAGACAGGACAGGTGACTCGAACTAGCCAAAGGGATATTCCATGCTATATGATGTCATGCTGAGTATATAAGCTGGCGGGGGGCAGGTGTTAGAACAAGGAAGGGGGACACATCCAGCATTATGGCATTTGTCTTCCCGAGTAACCATTACGTGTGATGGAGCCCTGCTCTCCTGGGGACGGCCGAACACCTGCCTGCCCATGGGAAGTGGTGAGTGAATTCCTTGCTTTACTTTGCTTGCATGTGCAGCTTTTGCTTTACCTATTAAACTGGCTTTATGTCAACCCATGAGTTTTCTCACTTTTACTCTTCCGACCCTCTCCCCCATCCCACTGTGGGGGGAGTGGACAGGTGGCTGCATGGGACTTGGTTGCCGGCTGGGGTTAAACCACGACAGTTCCATGTTGGGACAGGCCTATGTTGAGTATTGGAAGAGTATGTCAGCATGACATCATATGGTATGGAATATCCCTTTGGCTAGTTTAGGTCACCTGTCCTGGCTGTGTCCCCTCCCAGTTTCCCGTGCCCCCCCAGCCCTCTGGCTGGCAGGGCCTGAAGAACTATAAAGCCCTTGACTTAGCATAAACATCACCCAGCAACAACCAAACCATCAGTGTGCTATCAACACTGTTCTCACACCAAATCCAAAGCACAGCACTGCACCAGCTACTAAGAAGAAAATTAACCCTATCCCAGCTGAAACCAGGACAAGAGGTTATACATTGACCCTCAGAGACAATCAGTTTTATTTTGGGCCTTTTCCTGCAACGGTGAATGAAATAGGTACATTATTCAGCAGACTGGAAAACAAACTTCATAAAGGAATGAAAAAAAAAAAAACCAAACACAAAACCAACCAAACATTTTACAATTTTCTGAAGCAGTTTTAAATTCTCTGAAGTTAATGAGAGCTTTCTCCTCTGACTTTAATAACTCTTTTCTTTCAGTTCCGGGTGTATTTTCATAATAGACTACTAAAAGGCTCCTTAACTGTACAGTTAAAAGGAAAAAAAAAGAACTAAAGACTGAAAGCCAAGTTTTTTATATATTCTAACTGTAAAAAGAAGCATCCTTATTAAAAGGATGATTAACCTTTGGTGTAAATAATCAAAGTGAATTTTCTTTCTACCAGCATAGCCTGGGTGACAGATTTTAACTACATGTTATTTTGAAACTGTCTACATGTGGAAGTTAATGAGGAGAAGGGATTTATTTATTTTACTGTTGCCTTACAGTGGCCAGTGGCTCTCTCCATAACCTTCCATTTAGCAAAGAAAACATTCCACTACAGAAAACTTAAATGCATTGTATCTTAATACAGTTCCAAAGCATTGTAATCCATTTCACAGCAGCACTCTTACAGCAGAGTAGGACTGCCCTTCTGGAGAGTTAATGAGAGCAGTTAGTGGCCTATCTTTTCAGATTCTAGCCCATTCCACATTTATTTCCCCATATAGACAAGTCCCTAGCCAAACACAGCTTTTTTTTTCCTCTTTTATGTGTGGACAACTGTTGCATTATTTCAGCCTGTGATAAATAGAAAATAAGACAAATAGTAGCTTCTAACCTTGAGCTCCCTGAATGTATGCAACTCTTGGCAAAGAAACTAAATCAGTATTTTTCATTACCACTGATATTTTCCTGTGTCTCACTGAATTCCAACAGTATTCCTTGTTGATGCAGTTGCTGGAAATACAGAATCAGCAGGGCACTTTGTAAGGCATTATGAGGGAAATGCTGCTTTGTTAGTATTATTTACACATTTATTAACAAGTTATTCTTTGGGTAGTGACAACACATTGTAGCCACTCTCTTCGTTACAGTGCTGGTGTGAGCTGTGCTGTCTACTGGTACTGGGGAGCAAGGTTTGCTGGAGGGGAGGTGTGGCTTGTTTTGTTTTGGTTTTATTGTAGTTCCTCTAATAGCGATGATTCTGCTGCCCTGACATCTCTAGTCTGTATTTTTGCATGATGTAGCTCAGTTTTTAAACTAATTTACTTTTGTCTGATGTGGCCAGGGATTTTGTAGCTTTTAAATCCATACTTGGTAACTTCTGATTGGTTGAGAACATTAATCTGCAATGCATCTTTTCAAAACGTACTGATACTCTCTTGTAACCGCAAAATATCTTCATACCAAAATACTAATTTAACCCTCATAATTGATCTGATCACTTCTGTGTGTCATAAAATTCAGCTGCCTGAAGCCCTCTCTTTGTAAAAAAACCTTGCATTCCCAGTTTTTTTCCCTTGGAAATCTAATTAACAGTATTCTTTTAAATAAGAAGATTACTTTCTGTGAGCAATTAACTGAAATTCAGCCTGCTTTAAACTTTTCAATATAGCAATGAATATTTATAAACTCAGTAGAACTTCACCCTGGTAGGCAATCCCTTTAATCTTATTTGAAGCAGTGTGGGGCCTAAGTCTCACTGGATTAACATTGTGTTTTCTTTTGGCACACACACACACACACATACACACACAAATAATTTCCTTGAAGTGAAATATTTGACCAACTGATACCCAAACCTATGATAGTTCAAGTTCTGTTCCAATAAAACTAGAGTGTATATATCCATATTATCTGTGGCTCCATGCTGTGATTCAACAATGCTCTCTGAAGCTCATACGCACTTTTCTGCACCATTAGCACTCACTGGCTTGCAAATATCAATCATGGAATAAAATGTACAGTAACTTTGGTCTTAAAATGTAAGCCAAATAGGGTAAAGATCTGCTACAGAGAATAAGAAAAGAATTTAAAACGAAAAGCAGATATCCATAAAGCAAAGAAGCAAGCTGGAATAGAACCAAAGAAATATCTTCAATATTGAATTCCTGTCTAATTTTGCTTTATCTGCTCCATATGAAAAGTCATTATTATGAAATTGCTTTTGAAGTAAAATCTAGTTTACATTCTCAAAACAAATGGATACTGCAATTTTCTAGTAATTTCTATATTATTGCCACAAATGCAAAATGCATGAGAGCAGTTTTTAGTGCTTTTTTTGCTTTTCCTCTCATTAACTCTGCCATCTCATTTGTGCTTGAAGAACTGTCTGTTTTTGATATGTTTACTAGATGAACTCCTTTTGTTATACTTCACCTCTGTGTTTCTCACTTGCCTGAGCCTATTCCTCAAGATTTTCTTTTCATATGTCCTTTTATTCTGTAGTCTTTGTTTTGTGCTTTCACTGGGGGTAAAGACATCCTTGTGAAAAATGTGTTCTTTTTAATGAACTCTCTTGTTTTTGCAGGTGGTTTGACAGTAGCTGCCTTTCAAAAAGATAGTGGGCTGCAGTTTGGTTGTCTAGTGTAGAAAAGAAAAAGGTAGGATCCAGATCTTTAGGATCATATCATAGTCACATTTTAAGTAAGAGGTGATTTTGATGCAAAGGACTTTTCAAGTGTAACACAGAGCAAACATACAACACTCATTTATGTCTGTGAGAAGGGGCTGCTTTCAGTGATGCACATTCCCAATGGATCTGCACATATTCTGCATGTTTAATGCATACAGAATATGTCAGTCTTGATGCACAATCTAACCCTGTTTCAGAGCTACAGCAGAATCAGTTATCTCAAAACCAGTTTGAAACTGAAGAAATCTCAAACAAGTAATGAAGTGACACAGCCTTGGCCAAAACCTTGCAAACTCAAACCACTGCAGTAAGGCAGAGTATTGTACAAAAACGTAGAAGGCAGGCTAACCAGGATAGAAAGGGACGGGTACAAAACCAAGAATAATTCTAATAAAGGTAGAAAGAGCATTTAGAACTTACACTCTATGGGTTCTTACAAAACATTTGTCATGAAACATAGACATCACTTGACCTCAGTGAGGGACATATATGTGTAACGCCATAGTACTGTACACAACTGTATACACTATACTGGCAACCACCAAAGATAGCTGCTTTCATCCTTCCATTAAACTGCATGTGTCAAATGGAAGCCAAACTGTTATTTTGTTTTGGAGTTTTAGGGGATTTTGTGATGAGTTCCTGTTGAGGGTGTATATCCTTTTCACATAATACTGTGCAACTATAAAGGTTGCAGTTCACATAGGAAAACGAATTAACTGAAACCTAGGACTTTAGACCTGTGCTGTTGAAAAGCCACGTTCTCTTCTGAAAAGCCCACATTCAGCAGGGCTTCAGTCATCCCTTAAAAAAGAATTCTTGCAAGTGGAATCACACTGTTAACTACCTTTGCAAGTGTCAAATAGGAGCAATACTAAAGCCATAATATACAAATTCTCCATTATGCAACCAATATTAAATTTAAATTTACAAAATGACTTTGTGAAATACAAGGTCTGAGGATTTTCCCTTCCTGATATTGTCTACCTATAGAATACAAAATGCCCACCTCATCTCTGGATGTAGCTGAGTAGCGTTGTTCAAGAAAATGTGCAAGGGCAGAAAAGCTGATGTTAATTGTGTACAGCTACTGTAATGTTTCTTATGACCTCATTTCTTCCAGTATCAATTGTGTAGAGTCTGTATGGTTTGGGGTTTTTTTTCTTTTCTCTTTCACTCTTTCCTCTTGCTGTGGGTCACAAAAAGGGAGAAAAGAAATAATGTATGGGAATATCACATTATATGAGATGTCTTTTGTGGCCGGTGCGTTACAAGCAGATCTTTCCAAAACACAGGCCTTGATTGCCTGGTTGCCATTGGGAATGTATGGGTTCCATCTGGGTGATGAAGGTAGCAGAAAATGGAAAAAGAGGTGGATATACCTAATTATATCATAAACATAAACAGTTTTGTGACATTGTGTGGGATATTGTATCATTATTTGCATGGCAACATGAAACAACATTTATGCCAGCACCGACCTTCTAGTTAATTCACAGTTAAATTCCAAAATCTTATTTTTCCTGATAAAAATCATGTATTTAAGCTAAAATATTTCAACCTGTGAGATTCTTTTCTGATGCAAAAGTAAAAAAACCCTGTTATCTAACTCCATTACACAGGCACAACACGGATTTCTCTAATGTGTAGGAGATGTCTATTACTTTTAATATGAAAAGCTATCAGTTCTCAGATTTTGGCAAGTAAAGGAGGAAGATTTTTATTTCCATGTGTCATTTTCTCTTGGAAATGATATCTCTTCTCTAAATAAAATAAAAAATAAATATAAGCACAAAACATTGAAAAAATTCAGTTGATATATGTTTATGTATTATTTTTCCATCCTTGTTCCTGAGAAAAATCAAAAGTTCTCACACAGACTACCTGAAAAGACTTTTGGCACAAAGGTCATTGAGATTCAGGATCTTTAAATGCACATTTCAGGTTTAAGAAATTGGATTTCACTAATAAAATTAAAATTCATAGCAAAAAACCTAACCAGCTGTGGTTACTTCTAGATGGATTGTAGACTACACCTTGATACATACTGTTCCTGATATGTTATCTTAACATGTGATCAGAACTTTGCCAAAAGTGTAACTGGCATTAATTCCATGCTACATGTCACCCAAACCTAAACTGAATTTCAGAAGAAAAAGTTGTGGTTTTTCTATTTTATCTCACAGTTGTCTCCAGGCCAGATTTCAAAAACTTGCTCTAAATATTGGAAGTATAAAGGTTTCCATAATTTAGAAAGCGCTTTGAAAATTTAATAGGCAGACTTTTTAAGATGTGTTACTACAAGCCAGCATAAACTTGCTCTGCTGTTCTCTAGGTCTAGGGTAGTTCCATTTGCAGCCCTAATGAAGAGGGAACTAAGAATTATTCTTCAATCTTCTTAATATCCATAAAGTTCAGAGCTTCTCTCTTAATGAGCAAATGACATGAGCTGATAATTAGAGCAGTCTCAAACACTCTCACAGAGATGTTGAGAAAAAGCTTCCTTTAGGAATGTTTGACTGCTTGCCATTTTATAGACAAGCATGGGTTTTGATTGATTATGAAGTAATGATTTCTGGCTTGAGTAAGAATGTATACGTATAGTCTTCTTTCAGATAAAAAGTACGGAAGAGAAAATAGTCATAGTCTGATGAAGTTACTTCTAATTTACCATGATCACAACCAAACTTTTTCATTCTATCCTTAAAATTGTTGTTTTCCTAAGAAAGCAAATATCCTGTTAAATCAAGACTCCTGTTACATTTCCTGATGCAGCAAAGCTCTGTGTCTGGTTATTCTGCTCTGTTGTTTTTTCCTTTATCCCATACCTTTACATGTACTACCTAACAATTAAAAACTAGGTAAATTGATAATACAATAACTTCCACTACTAATTACAATGTTTTCTGCATGCCCACATACTTTATCTGTCCTATTTCAAATAATTTTTTGTTGCTTTCAAGGACAAAGAGGATAAATGTTATTTTTTGAGTATCCTCTAATGTAATACTTCCATTACTGAATTGTTTTAAATTGATTGCATAGACAAAGTGCCTTGAGATTTCCATTTTTTTCACCCTTAATCCAAGTCTGTTGTTATCTTCAGTAGTCCTTGTCCAATTCCAGTCATAATTCTGACAAGACTATTACTTTGACTGATGTTTGATTTTGATGGAAACCCAGCGTGTCATTTTATTACCAAAAATCTGCACATTTTATTTCCTGTCATTTCTCCAGTGATGTTCACTAACTTATTTCAGATGCCACAGTGTTTTAAAACTGCCCAGAGGGATGACTGTCCTTATTTTCAATTGTCTTTTGAAAGGAAAAAGAATTCAATATGGGATAACTCTGTTAGCTGAATGTGTTTCCTTTTTATTTTTTCCCTATGTAGTAGAACAAACAAGTGTATCATTTTGAGATAATTTTCAGAGTCTTATAATTGCACCACTTAGATTCTGGAGACATAATTCATCATTATTCTGCTTTCAGTTGCCAAGGTGTTTGTCAAACTATTTTAATTTTATTTATGAAGCTTATTTTAATTTTCATTGTTGTTCCATGAATAAGAGAAAATACACAATTTCATCTTTTTATGTACACCATTATATAAAAAAATATTCCATTTTCTATTGATAGGTAATCATAGTACCTATTGTATTAAGAATGAACTTCTTAATTAAGAATATTTTCTTAATACTAATAGTTCTGTGAAATTCTTATTTAAATTAGAAGCATTATTCTTGTGATGCTCTATCAAAAAACTATCATAAAGTTTGTGTTTAAAAACCTAAAAGACTATATTTCCTCTTTATTTGCTAAACTATAAATATTCATTGCTCCTCTAGGTGTCCTCGGCACAAATTCAGAGCAATAGAAGAATGTATCAAGAACAGAACAGAGATTCAGAAAATCTGAATCCAATTTGTGCATGATCAAAAAGTCCTACAATGGCAAGCCACTTAATTGCTCTTTAAAACGAAAACAAAACCTCTCTCTCTTGTCTGACTGTGAAGTCTAGGACAGAAAGTCTGTCTTTTGTTCTGTGTATACAGCATCTAATTATAATTTGGGATTATTATATAAAATATTACCTTTACAAGCTTTATAGGGAATGATAAGCAAAGCTAGATGCTGTTATTCCAGAATAGCACTTCCATGTGTCTTCTGAATTCTACTTTTTAAGCAATTTTATAATGTGTTGATATTTAAATACTGGGGTTTGGTGGTAGTGGGTTTTGTTTGTTTTTTTCTTTTTGTCTTTTTAAGGGACAACTAATGGCCTGTTTATTCCTTTATGGTCTTTTTTTTTGCAGTGGCCTCAATGAAATGATACTGGAAAGCACTGGTTTAGGGTTCCTGTCAAAGGAATTCAAAGACATGTAACTCCCATAAATAGTATGAGGATGTAAGAGCTATAATGAAAATCTTCAGCACAGGAAGAAGAGCCCTCTAGTACTGCAGATCCCTCCCTTGTTAAAAGGAGAATATAAAATTCCAGCAGGTTATACATGAAAGATATACATGATCTAAGAGTTCTTAATTAAATTTTCTGTTACTGTTACAGTCAGTAATGAGCAGGAAAATACAGTATGAGCAGGAAAACTCTATGAGTCAGATGGGCCACCTGAGGTGTCTAATGTGGAATTTACACATCATTAGCCTTTCTTCAGCTATTTAGGTTTCCATCTACTTTGAACTTTTTATTTTAGGAGTCCATTGCATGTCCTTATACTTTTTTTTTTCTTTACTTCAGACAGATTACCTCTTCCAGCTTTCTACAGAACTATGTATTTTTACTTTGAGAATATTTTCCCACAGGTGAGTGAAAAGGAAATCAGTCATAATTTTAGTACAGCATTGGAGTTTTTTACATTTAAAGTCAAATGACAACACAGAAATAATGATTTTGGTGTAACACCATTATGTATCAATTTCGAACTGCTAGTTTAGTATTTTTCAGACTGTATTCCCTTTCTTAATGCCATTATACAGTAGCAGATATGTTTCTGCCTGAGAAGCATATTTAGGGCTGCAGGTTAGATTTCTGTTACTCCTGGGCATAGAGCCAAAAGGTAGCATAAACTTTGCTTTCTTTAGTGCACTTACTACCACTTACAATTCTGTAGTCCAGCATTTCTTGTGGGTATCGTAAGTCTTCTCACCCCTGAGTAAGTGAATCACAGCATCACAGACTTGCTGAGGTTGGAAGGCACCTCTGGAGGTCATTTGGCAAAACATTCTGCTTAAAACAAGATCAGCTAGAGCAGGTTGGTCAGGATCGTGTCCACTTAGGGTTTTAGTAACTTGAGGGATAAATACTCCACAACTTCTCTGTGCAATCTATTCTGGTGTTCAACTACCCTCACAGTGTTTTCTGCCAGAATTTCCTGATTTCCAGGAATTTGTACCCATTGCCTCTTGTCTTGACACCAGGTACCACTGAGAACAGTCTGTATTTGCCTTCTTTACTCATCTCATCAGGTATTCTTTGTAATTTGCATGATAGTCCAGGTAAAGTGCTGACTGCTAGAAACCAAGAGGACACACTAGGTAGAAGATATCTTTGTTCTTGCCGTTTCTGTTAACCTTTTCCTAAATACCTCTGTTCTGGCCTTTGTCAGAGATGGAAGGATGAGGAGAGAATATCTGTTCAGTGGCAATTCTTTTATAACTCTATATGTAAGCTACTCTGGGAAATAAAAATACTGCAGTGTTACAGATAAAAGCTCAATCCATGGAAGTAAAATGGCTGGTTTCTAATATGCACTACAGAGACCAAGTTTTCTATCTTCATAAGATTTCTGAGTTTCCATCAAGAGCGTGGCCTGATATTCCTAGAGAATTAAAGGCATATACTGGTTTAAGTATTGTCATACTGAAAATCAATAAGACATATACATCTAAGTCATTTACTATTGTTTATACTTTATACCCATCTTTTCAACATTTAATTTTTAATAGTACAATGTTTTTTTTCAGTGCATTCAACATTTTCAGTAATAGTGAGGCTGAAGACAAAAATGGTTACATTTGAGAAAAGCAATCAGAAAGTTTTACCTGAACCTGTCAAATTTACAGTATTATCCTGAAGTATCATAGATACAGGTTTTCTTTTGAGAAACATGGTTGGAGTGAGGGAAGGAAGAAAGCCCTGACTCTGTCAAATTTATCTTTTAGGATATATTTTATCCTGACCAGTATAATGACACCATGAAATGGAAAAAAATAACAATGTTTAAGTATGAATTAACTATAAACCAAACATCAAAACTGTTTCTGTCAAAGATCGGATGGAGAATTAGGTGAAGATGTAGATCAGTTCTTGGATCCAGAACTAACTGTACACTTTGCAGACTCAATGACAGGATAAATGCTTCAGTGTCAGGAAGATACTGTTATAGTCATTAATTACGTACATACATGAATAATTCCCTTCATGTGGGAAGAACTGTTCATATTGACTAAACAGATGAATAAACATCTGTAAGAACTGGCCTAAGTAAGGAAAACATGAGAGAAAACCATGCCAGTAGTGACATGGATATATGTGAATTTAATGTGTATACACTTTGCCTATGACCCCTTTTTATAGCCATCTCTGCTTCATAGTTGTATAGGAGAAAGCATGCACCTAATGAGGAAATATTTTTTTCTTACATACATATTTCACCGTGCTTTATTCTGATTTGTTTTGCTGAATGTAATCCAACTGCCAGTATAATTAATATAATAAAATTTTCTAGTCAGGGATTTTTTCCTGATAGAGTAACCAATTTTAAGTCTTTTTTTCTTTTTCCATTTAGCTACAAGTCTAGAAAGGCAAATGCTTTTTTATGGCCCTTCTTATAAATTGGTGAATTATAATATGTATTTCAGCAGGGTATTAAGAGATTATTGTTATTCTTTTTATCAGTGTCATTTTTACAATCAAGTTTTCTGACTCACTGAATATTTTTTGTTTTTCCTAGTAAGACCTTTATAGTTATTTTATTACTTCAGCCAGCATTCTTGCAAACCCACTTGTATCTTTCAATTGCAAAACCATATTCTGTAATTTAGGAAGTATTTAAAGGTGATTTCTTGTGTCCGATGTTAGTTGCTATCATATCATCATTCTGTCTACTAAATGTTTCTTTCAGGCATATTACAAATGCAACAGTGTACCTTTGGTGAAATTCTGCATATTTGCTATGCTATTTATCCAACTAAAAGTGGTCTAATGGCCTCTGGTTACAGCTGTTTTTCACCCCAGGCTGTTTCATATTTATGTAATGCTGAGAATATGCCTCTCTTTTGTAACCTGCATAATACATTTAAAGTACTATGTGTCCTTCCTACTTCAAGAGAGAAAATAATCTGGGGAGTTTGCCTTAAAGTATGTTGGTCTGCCTTCAAACTGATAACATGCACATTTACAGTGCATGTTCCTGAGATATTTAAAGTGGTTACTGCTATCCAGTGTCCTTGTCCTTCACGATTAAATTTTGAAAGTCACATTTGTTTCATCTTTTCTGATGAAAAGTGTTATCAGCAAAATGAGATTGGTACACAACTTAAACATCTCTTTCTAGTACCCCTACAGGGATGTGGTAGATGTCATTATGCGGGTCTGAAATGTGCATTCTCTGCGTTTTTTCCTGATGTTTCCACCGACTGCTTTTAATAGAAAATTGTACTTTATAAATCCTGCCAGGTTTCCAATTGCTAGGTAAAATTTAAGCTGTTTGAATTAATAACTCCAGTACTTTTTAATTAAGACATTTAATCCTTCTCTGTCAACACATTTTTTTTTGTACGTTTCTTTTCCTGTATATGGTTAATTTATCACTTTATTTAGCACTTTGGTCTTTTTTCTCCTTTTCCTTCTATTTATGATTTGTATTGGACTGAAGAATATTCCTGTTATGCTAATGTATTTTTTCCATTTCTGTTTTAGTTGCTCTCAGTAAAATCAACTGTTTCAATTTGTTATATCTGTATAAAATGGAATGAATATTAAATTAATGTCTTCTTTGCAGCAAAAGTTGGTATCCAATTACTGTCATTTTCTTCAGCACGAATGTCAGATTTGTTGAGGTTGATGTGATCTTGTTACTTTCTAATAATAAGTGAATTATTTTTAAAGTGACATGTGGATAAGCAGTTAACTGCGATGACCTTATTCATCACTAGCAGTACTTATCTCATGAAAAGTCACCTTGATTTCACTAAGACTTCATATGATATAAGCTAAGTAAGCTTACACGCATCACAATTTGGCAGTCATACTGGATTTGGCATTCTATACTGGAGACAAAATAGCAACTGTTTTCTTTTCCAGTCTGCAAAACTCAGCACAACAAAACCCTTATGGCATAAATTAGACTATCATTTATAATCGTGTTATTTTTAATATTTTACCACACCTCAGCTGATACATAGAAACTGAATATGCACATGATTCTAATCTACTGTAATTCAAAGTAATTCCTCATAAATTACTTTAGTGAACTCATATTACATTTTAAAAATTACTTTTTATCAGTATAAGTGCAATTACGAACAGGTGCCATGGTACCTTATTAAAACAAGATGTGTGCAACTACTTGTCTGATTACACTTCTCCTCCTTTATTAACTGTCTCTTTCTATAATTCTAAATTTTTGAGGGTTTGGGGCCCTTTTATATTTATGATAGCATATCATCTGTGTCCCTCAGCTAGGAATCAGACTGTTTTGAGATACGTATGAAGGCAACAATCTATAGGCAAGTGATTCAGGCTGTAAATGTTATACAACACAGGTCAGAAAGATACATTTCTTGTTATTATATTGTAATAAATGAATACCAGGGTACATCAAATACTCAGCCATAGCTTCAAGTCTTGCTTAGCATTGGTGACTTGCATAAATCACTACTTGCTTTCTCTGATTTCTCTTGAAATTTGTCTTCCCCTGCAGTTTTTCTTCTAGGAGATAGGTGTTTCTGACATTCTCAGAAAAACTAACTGATCAGATTTCTCAAGTTTTTCTCCCTTTTCCCATCAGTATAACATGATGCTTCTTTATTTTTTTTGGTTTCTCCCAAAAATGTCTCAATGCTGCTTTTCCTCCTTATCTTCTTCCTTAGATTTCTTTCCAACTGGAGTATGTACCTTTAAAATAATATCCTGCCTTGGTATCTCTAACTTTAAAAAAAGCCCCCAAACTAAACAAAACAAACAGAAGGCAAACAATATTCTGAACTCATCTGTCCTTCTTTCCTAAATCTCTGTTTTACTATGATGTGACTTTTAGGATTGGGTTCCTTCTGCTAAACTCCTGTTCTCTTCAGCCTCTTAGAAGCAAGCAGTTAATAACATATATTTTTTTTTTCTTACAAAATTCCTGAATTCTTTATCTTTCTAGCCTTACCTAAAATGTACATGAAAAACAATTCACCCTTCCCTAGCCTCCCCTCCATCTTTCCTTCTCTACAGTAATTTTGGTGTAGATGATTATTAGGCCTTACATCAATTTCAGGTATTTTTTACAGTGCAGGGTAGAGCAAAGAAAGATCTTAAATATATCAGCCTCCTGGAATCATATACCGGAAAAAGATCACTTGTCCCATGTTTATCTCACTAAAAGGAACTAGCTTTCTCTGACAAAAATAAACCGAAAACAAAACAAAAAGATACTTACAATGCTTCAAGTGCACCATATTCTCCTCAGGATTTAAAGGTTTCACCCTGGTCAGCACTAGAACCTTTGCCTTTAACTATGCCTTCAGTATGAGGACACAACTGCCAATAAAGTATGCCATATCTTCAGCAGACAAACAAAACCTCAAGTACAGAGCCATTTTGTCTAGTTCCCAGACAGAAGGAAGGATTGACTTGTTTCTCTAGTAATTTTTTCAAAAGGTGTTTCACAATGGGAAGTATGGTGCACAGTTATGTAAATTCCTGCTTTTTAGCAAAAGGTGATTGAATTGAGATTCATCTTCATGAAAAAATGAACAAATTCATAGTTTTGGACGGAAAGATATAGAAATGTAATGTGTCAGCTTCAAACTTAACTAGATTCAAAGGTTTCCCAGCTTTAGTCTAGTGACATTGACTATTTTTAGTACTATGCTTAACCCTGTGTACATTGGAGAAACCGCATGAAAAATTGCAAAACTGCTTTTACAAAATCATCTCACTTGTGAAATACATACGCTTCTTGTACAGTGCCCCAACAGTGTCTACATTAATCCTATAATACAAAAATGTCTAATTAGAACAAATTTGATAAGCGGTTGTTATCTGCATTAAACATATGTGTCAACATTCTTTGTACAAGTAAACCTATTATTTCTAAAAGAAATCAGAGCCATTAGATCAGAAAGGCTTACTGAAATAGAACTTTCTTCATTACTAAGCAAAATTGAGGATTTCTATTTCAGAAGGGAGCACACATATGATTTCAAAGTAAATGACAGTAATAGACATAATTAGCACTATAAAGTGTTCAAGAGTCTTGCAGAAATTACCATGTGTTGAGTTTGAATGGACCAGATTATTTCTAAGGTATTGCAAATAGGTATTAAGTATATTAGCGTTTTAAACAGTCTTACAGAGAAATAGATAGTCTAAGAAGTGATACTCTGGAAAATGAATCTGAATAGATTGTGAAACTCTTTATGTGATTAGAGGCTGCTTAAAATTAGGTTTCTTCCCTGGATTCTTCCTCAGTCATGAAACATTATTCATCAGTCATGGGAAGATCTGTAAAACAGAGTTCAATTAAATTGTTGTTAAATGGATTTTTACACAGCACTGATTATGTGCGACAGAAACAGTTTAACAGTCTGAAAAAAAGGGCTTTATTCACCACTTTGCATTCTTCTATGTTGCTGCTACATTTTGGATATCCACAAGTCTTAGTGATTTCCACAGACAATAAGAAATAACTATTTCACCAAAAGCTGTGTTGTCACAGTTCATGATTTGATTCAATATTTGTCCGGCTGATTATTGGGAATATTAACCAACTTAACCAGATATACATTTCTAATCTTTGTTTGAGTAACTACAGTTATCTTTGGAGTCATATTCATATAAGGCTCTGTAAAATCAGATAAAGCTTGGAATTCAGCAAAACCTTACTTGCAGTTCTTCTTAAATGAGATATTTATAGAGGCAAACTAAGGCAAAGTAAAGGTAACTAGGAATTTTCCCAGATGCTACTTTAGCCTTGACAAGTTACATTCCATAGAGGCGACACATCCCTGTCTGTTTTTCAGTCACTAAGAATGCTTCTCATTTGACTGAAGGAAAATGTGCACTACATGCTTTCCCCATTAGGATAAGAAAGGAACAAAGACATATTGATGCTTTATTTGCTCTTCTCTTACCTTTAAAAGAGGCCAGACAGCCCCCCATCTAAGTAGTGTAAATGGAAGCATAGTTGGTGAATGGCAGTTATGATGATGTTGACTTGCAAATACATTATCCTTAATCACACTAACCAAAACTGCATGTCCAGAAGTGTGGAATTAATATACAAATGAGATACTGATTAATTGGTAGAAGATAACCCAAACAAACTTCACCTGTGTTTCTGTGACAGCAGTAACCTGTCTCAGAGACTGAACCTGCCTTGAAGTCACATAATCAGGCCTTCTTTAGCCAGGATGTTGTCTGTGTGCTTCAGCCATAGTGTCATGCGTTTGTCTGAGAAGCACTTTAGTTCTGACAAAAACAATGTATTTTTTTGACACACAAAAGATTTCATTTTCCTCACTCACTTTGTTCAATGAAGTTACTTTTCATTCCTGGCTTCTGCTGTATTTTTGTGTGGATAATCCGAAAGAAAGTTCATTGCTTTACAGTAGCAGGGGAAAGAAATCCCAAAGCTGAATGATTTCAGTGTTTGCTTTGGGGTAAGCAATTAAACCCCAAATATCTGAAAGTATGTTTCAGTAAGCATGTATGCAGAACAGACTGGCATTTGGAAAAAAAATCCTAACCCTGCCATTAATTCTATATAAATTTTGTGCTGCAGAAAAAAGTGAAGATTTTTTCTTTACAGTGAGTGAACAGTATGTTTGGAAAGCCCAAGTGTTTAAAGCTTGTGGACGTCTCAGAACAGGTTTTATGGGGTTTTGGTATAATTTTTCAGAAGGTGTTTTTGAATACGTAAATGTATTTTTTGCTCTGAATATTTACTTCCTTAGATATTTTATCCATGCACTTTGACTTCTTAGTTCTGCCTTACTAAAAATTTACTTCCAGTTCTGTTTCCAGGCGTTTATAAACAAAATCAATTACAACACAGTGTCCTGGTTTTGGCTGGGATAGAGTTAACTTTCCTTCTAGTAGCTGGTACTCTGCTGTGTTTTGGATTTGGGATGCCAATGATGTTGATAACACAGTGATGTTTTCAGTTGTTGCTAAGTAGTGCTTATACGAAGTCACAGACTTCTCAGCTTCTCATGCCCTGCCAGTGAGAAGGCTGAAGGGGCACAAGGAATTGGGAGGGGACACAGACAGGACAGCAGCTGGGGTTAAACCATGACACACACCATGTTACATATTTTCATGATTGTTTACAGTATTTTGAGCAAATATTTGGTGAGAAATAGCCATATGCTTTCATTTTCACACATATTTTGCACACATAGCAAATATTTGCCAGTATGGATTTGTATTATCTCACTTCAAGGTTCTTGGTATAATTGTGCCACTTAGTTCATTTATAGTGCCTCTTTATTTAGTTATTTTGTTCATTAATTTTGCATAGCAGAATATAGTAACAGGATTTATGGTAATTGAGATTAGCTGTTTTGATTCCAATTTAGTCTGCTAGAAAACAAAGTATGCACAAATTACAGACAGGCAAATTATGGTTAGTGTTTCTTTCCTGAAGTTTAAAGATACTGGTTTGTTCCATTAGTAGGTCTAGACACACAGATAACCAATGTGCTCTTCTATGAATTATGGGCTATTCCCATTCTACAGAATTGCCCTGTTTATTCCTTCTTTATTTTTAGTAGCAGCATTTTTTGTCTGGACTTATTTTTCAGAAATTGCCTAACCACATTGGATCCACACCTCTTATTTTCATAAGTTTCTTAAAAGAATCTGGCAATATCATCATATCCTGTCTTCTCTTTATGTAAGTGTAGCCTTTAACAGTACAACAAAAATCCACATAGCCCTCACTTACCATACAATATTATAATTGACAGAAAAGCAGTCTGTTTATTCAGAAGTTAAAAACATTTTTGCTTTATCTTCAACACTGTAGAGATGAACAGTGAAATATTAACAGCAAGAAAATCCTCAGAATTTTTTTCTTAAAAAAATGGCAAAAATTTTATTATGTATTTTTTCAGTTCAGGAGGGGAAAAAATTTCTGAAGTTAATTTTAAGAATCAAATGAACTAACCATAATGTTTTCTGTTGAGATGACCTTAACATATAAAAGATTTCCCCTTATAATAAGTGTTGTTTGAGCATCAGCGTTGCAATTCACACATTTGGGTTAAGCTGGAATATCACATTGCCTAAACTAACAGCAATAATTCTGACCAGTAGTCCCAAGGCTGGGGACATGCATCCTCTTCTGGGACTGTCTGTGCCAGTAAAAAACTGCCTGCCCCTCTGTCTCCAGCTACTAGTTACTGGGTTTGCCCCACAGGTTACTTCTCCCTAATGTATTCTAAAAACCTGTTCCACCATAATCCATCTTGGTCTAATTGAGATGCTAGCAAAGAATTATTGTTAAACTAGGTCATTCTGCCTGAAGGTTAGGAAGCATTTGTCTGCTCCCTGAATGCATGATTTCCACTTTATACAGTTAAGTTACATCCCGCATCTACTTGCTAGTTTAAAGTGCAAATCATCATCCTCAAGATCATTCTCTTCTGACTATATGGATATTTTGACCCCTTTATCTACTGTGCTCTCCAATTTTGCTCACTAAAATTTTCAGTAGAACTTTCTACTTTGGGCCTACTTAAAAAAAGTGAATGATATTAGTCCCCAGACTGATCACTCACTGAGAAACTTTGTTACTAACAGCACAGTAACAGTGTCCTGGTTTGTTTCATATCTCTCCACCAATCATTTGCTTTTTGTCTGCCAGAACTGTAACGTTGCATGCCTGTATACTTACTGGAAGGGTCACACAGAAACAGTGCTTTCCCAGTCTTGACATATATTTGGGTTTTATTAATGAGCACTATGTTTGTTTTGCAATGATTATTCTAATTAATAAATTAATCTGTTAATATGCCAGCTAACATCTACTTACATCTCATACAGAGTTGTTATGAAGACCACCTTTTGCAATTAAACTGAGGTCAAAGACACGACTAGTGCATAGCTGCTAACACCACAGCAATATGTAAGTCCAAGCCCTCAGAGAATCCTCTGAGGATCTAGGCTCTTGTTCCTAATTCAATCTTTAGCCAACAATTGAAAACTGTAGGATTAGAGAATGAATTTCAGAGCAATTACCTTGGAGAAACTTATAATCAAGAGATTGGAGAATAGAAGTGTCTCACAAGTGTCAGCGAGTTTTGCTTTTTCCACAATTTAACTGAAATGTATTAAAAAATAATCTCTGCATATTGAAAGATGAACAATTGGAATATTACTCTTCTAAAATACAGGAATGTTAGAAATGAGCAGTCTTCAGAAACCCCATGACTATGACAATTTCAGTGAACTAACATAAATGGAATAAAACTTTACTATTAGTTTAACAATAATTTCTATTCAGTGCTGACTAAAGAAGACTAATACATTTGCATAAGTATAGTGGCTACTATTAAGACATCACCACTAGAAGAACCAAGATTTATCAGCAGTTACTACTAGAATATAGCGACAGCCCAAAATCCCGCTGTGCAGTAACTGTATCAAGAGTAGCTATACAGAATCTGAGAACATGTTCTTATTTTAGACTGATCTAGGTGTGCAGCAATTAATCTGACAGAATAATTTAAGAATATTTGTATCACTGGAAGATTATTATTTCTTAAATGTTCTCCGAGTCTCTGTGTGCTTCAGTATTCAAGTATGATAGCCAAATAAAGCCAAAGAGAGCCAAATAAGATTCTGCGTTTGAACACTGGTCTGTCTTAATTACATTTTCACAGGACTGGATTTGATTTAAATCTTGAATTGATGTTTGGACTGACCAGGAGCGGACTTCCTTACTGGCACCATAAATAAATTCTTTACTTGCCATTGCTCTAGCAATGATCATTTTTCACAATTATGAAAGGGAAATAATATCTAATGCACCAATTGTGTGGGTTTCCTATACAATAGGATTCTTGTCTCATCTAAGTAAAGCAGCTTTCAGGATATTAGTATTGCTAAAGTAACTGGTGGGATCCTTCAGAAAGTCCACTGTCAGTCTTTTCCCATGCCTCACACAGGCTCAGCCTCCTTGAAACTGCCACTCAGTGGCTGCCCAACTTCATATCAACTTATGCCCAATATATCCCTATATTTCTAATGAAAAGTCTTCACTCATAGGTTTACTTGGGACCTTACTAGTCCAGTAGTCCTTGAAGTAAGAATAATTCCTAGCCATATGAAATCTGTGTTTCTTTTCATGTTATTTTATTAATGGACTCCAAAAATCATGAAAAAGCAAACTCCATATTTGATCCACCCACTGTGGATCATAAGATCATCCACCATAAGACTGTCCCATTTTTAACTGCTGTTTACTATTCAGCAAGATAAAATGAAATGTCCAGAATGCATTATAGATTATGTTTAATATTATCCTATACTGTAAGAGGAAAGACTTAGGTTCTTCAAGCAAACAAGAATCTGAACTCCCATATCCTCTTTCATTGATGTAACTTCCTGGGTATTTAAAGACAACTGCTTCACCTACATCTTTCCTGAGGTCCAATCCAGCATGACAGTTCCAAGTACTCAGAAGATAGATATGCCTATAGAACAGGCATGAAAGGAACTTCAAGAGGACATTTCTAATCTATCTTCCTGTCCAACGCAGGACCAACATAACCAGTTTTTCTAAGATATTCTGTGAAGTCTCCTATTCTTCTAAATCAAGCCTACAAATAAGATAGACTCATTTGTGGATCATAATGTGCTAAAGACAGTAGCGGCATACCCAAAAGTAGTGAAAATTGGTGTCATGACACTAGGGAAGTTGTCTATCTTCAGTTGTACAAAACTGTTAACTAGAGATTCTAGTAGACAAGTGATGTGCATAATGATAGGGATTTCATGATCTGGAAAGCTGAGTTGTGAGTTGCCCTTAAATGTTAAAGAAATGCCCTGCTTGTTTCCATCCACTGATGTGGTAGAAAATAATACAGAAGCTTTATTGGTGCTGCTTTCTGGCTGCAAACAAGACTTACGACATTTTTAACCACAGCTTAATGCTTTAGTTCACATATATGGAAAGCTGCAGTGGATACAACTGATTCAGTCTGTGCGCAAGTTCTTGCCTAGCCATCTTGACATCACTTTGTCAATGGGTTCAAGTAATGAAAAAACGAAAATGATCAAACCTTTGTTAAAAGCCATTGCATGTGTCTAAAACAAGTAAAAATGTTTACACATATCTGCAACTATAGGTAACCACTGTTGTAGAACCTGATCGTTAAGCACTGTGAATGCTTAAGCAGTTCTATAGAAGTCCAGGAACAGACACTTTAACTTTACCAATTAAAAGTTTAAAATTTTTGCCCCTGTGCTATAGGTGACTCTAAAATTAAAAGACAAATGGACAAATATTTTGAGGACCTACATTTTAAATTTATATGCCTAATATTGGTGTTTGAGGGCTTACATCTGTTGCAGAGTTAGCCATTAGTCTTGAAGCACAGAGCTAAATTTGACATGGAGGTAAACGACAACTCCTCTATTGGAGTAACAGAAGAGAAATGAATTTGCTAGATGTTTTTGGCACATAATCATTAATGTTCAGAGCTGTATAAAGTACAAGTGCTTATTTTTTTTAGTGAGAACAGTTATCCCTATCAAAACCTATTTAAATAGCCCGATGTAATAGTAAATTGCACTCCTCTTTCATGAAGCATATCAAAGCTTTATTTAGAAAAACTGTTGAAGTAAATCTAAATTGCCTAACCTGAAACTGTGATGCAGTTGATTGCTTTCTTTCAATTTTATTCAGCCTTTTATTTTCCCCTGAATGTATTCACTAAAGATAAACCATTAAATATTCAGGCTCATGATTGTATGAAAAACTTTTTCACTGAAGACAGTATTTCTCCACTGAAATCAGTTGTTACATGTGCTCAGATTGGTATTACTGGACCTTCCCATAAGTGGTCTGTGCTTTCAGGAAGGTTTCATCCTGTTAATTAAATCATTAATACTCTGTTATCCAAATTTCAGTTGATATATTTACATTTTAATGAAATGCTCACTTTTTTTCTTGACTATGTTAAAAAAAAGGAAAGGAAAATATCTTATGTAATTCTTTTACTTGCTACTAATTGTGTTAAGCAGAAGTTTTTCATTAAAAAAAAAACAAAACACCCTAAGGCATCAGCTAACAAACAACAGGCAATGAATAAAGGTCAGTCTCTCAGTATTAGTCTTTTTTTGTTATACAATGTGACTGCAAATTCTAAGATTCTAATATTTGCCATGACTGACTAAACTAACAGGTATAAATAATGTCTGTCACCCATAGTAAAAAGTAAGATCAAAAGGTTGGGAAAAGAGAAACATAGAAATAGAAGTCATATTTTGATGCTGAAAAGCATCTATGACCAGAATTTATTCTGGATCTAAAGCTACGGAGGATATCTCAAGGTGTGACAAACAAGGTGCTTTGCGTTTAAGAAAAAGAGAAAAGAAAACCTCAATTAACTTGAAAAGGCATCTTCTTCTACCTTTATATATTTCTCTTTAAAACAAATAATAGGGTAATTTGAAGATCAATTTTTGTAGATCATAATGCTGTCTTATTGCCAGGTAAATTCTTATGAATGCATCCTGTAATTTTGAGAAAATATTAAGTCCTTAGTTCTGATTCGCTGAACATATGGTTGAACCAATGGAAAGAGAAGCAGTCTGGTCAGAGCTACAACCTGTCAAATAGGCAAAGTACAGGACTTAAGATTGTTCATTTCAATTACAAAACACTGTTTACTTCAATCATATGAAAATCATGGGATATTAATAAGTATAAAATAACATTGCTGTTATTATTTAGGGAAAGAATTATGCATGCAAATAAATAAATTTATCCACTATTCAGCAGTACTCAGTTGCTGAACTGATATGAATTTCAATTTCAGTTGATGGAGTTGAAAATCAATCACACTTTTGCTTCCTGTTTTAATAATTTTACCATTAGAATTAATTTCATCGTTTTCATAACTAGTTGCCAAAACACTAGCAAATAATAAAAAATTACATCAAACTGAATAGACATAATTCAAAGTATTTTGTGTAAATTTATACAAATCATTTGATCATCAGGATTTAACAGATACCCAACTTGATTCAGAGCCATCTTGCTATTCAAGGCAGACTGAAAAGTACATCGACGTTTCCAAGGACTTCAAAAGAATTTTATTAGGTTATAGACCAATGTGTAAATTCAAAATGGAGTTCCTTAAGTGTTGATCTCTTCAAAATGGACTCAGATTTACAAATAATTTTGACTTTTGTCATTATACTGTGAGAAATATAATTGAGCAACCTTCACCATGTTTTCTGTTTGACTTTTTTAGGGGGGTAGCAGTAAGCTCACATAAGACATTTATGCACATTCTCCCCTTTTTTAATTTGCATATGTATGAATTGAAATATTACTCAGTAGGGGAAAAGTTCCAATATTATTGCTGAAAGAATTAAAAAAGTTTTACATAAACATATTGAATAGACAAGGAAATATGCCATAATTATTCACACAGTTTTACTTTCCTATGGCAATGGTTGTCCCTGTACACTACTTATCTTTTAAGCTCTCCAATTAACAGCAGTAGTATTCAGGATATGGTGTTTTGGTCAGAGGTTAAAAATGCAAAATAATTCATTGGATCTTTGATCTATTTCTAAGCACTTGTTCTAAGTTTATTGTGCCCTTGAGGTTGAGCCATAGTATAGCATACCCAGCAATAATTCTCAAATCTGTTTCATCTTTCTGGGCTTACTTCACGAATAAAAACCAGAGCAGATGTCAGAGGTTTTTATGTTTTCCCCCATGTTCCCCTAGACATTGTTTTCCCTTTACTGACAAAACATTTAAAAATTAGAGAGTGTATTGTTTTGGTAAACAGGGATTGTCATTAACCTTTTAATTTCCCTCAATGGATTGTATGATACATATCCATTATGACATTTACATGGCCTTATGGCTCAGTCTTATCTCTTCACACATCTCCTTCTACAGCTTGTGCCATGTCAGACAAGACAGCCCTGGGTAGTTGTGACTCATAAAATTACTCTTCTGTTCAGACATACAAATTCATATTTCACAAAACCAGCTGTACCAGATAAAAATTTCTCTCCCCCCTCTCATTTTGAATTCCAGACTAAAGGATATCTGAAACATTACTTCTTCCTCCTGCTAGAATCAGAGAATATCAATAAATATTTGAAGGAAATTGACCTGAGAGATAGAGTAGAAGAACAATATTTAATTAAAAAAAAAAAAACAAACCACAAAACATGATTATTCAGTGTTGGGATCAATTTCTATAGTTTTCTGTCTGTCCTTTCTTCTTTTCCCTCTGTATTCTTCTATCAAATTCAGGTCTGTGATGAGTGCTAGATAAACTCAACGAAAGCCAAAAAAGTTCAACTTAACGTTTCTGAAAATCAGCTTTACAGCTTACATATTAAAACTTTCAGGATGTTTATTTTTATTATTTTTGAAGACACAAGGGATCTCCAGAATCTTAAACTTCATTCAAAATAAAGTCATTCATATAATTTTCTTTAAAACCTTTACCTTCAGCCTTATTATGGATGTATCTATTACATTTTTCATGGAAACAAAATATTTACATTTAAGTGAATAGTGATATTGACATTGTTTTTTTAACCCTCTCCATTACCTTAACTATTATAACTGGGGAAAAAAACCCACATTATTATATTCAATAAACAGAAAATTGTTTGTAGAAAGAAATACAAACTGAAAGTGAATGTTTTGTTTCTCCCTATGAACATACCTGAATGGCATGTCTATAATTTTCTTATGTTTTTAAGCAAGTATACACCCACGCATCTTCTTCTCTCATCCTCAGAGATAACCGTGCTCCTTCATCACCCTTTGTGCACTTGATCTTTGTCTTTCACAGATGCATTTTTTTTTCCATTTGCTGTTCTTCAGTTCAGACATCCTTTGCCTGCTGATCACTTGCCAGGAAACACACCTCTTCCATTGACCTTCTCTCTCACGCAAAACTATACGTGTAACAGTTAAGTGCACAGCTAGGTAACATCTCAGATACGCACTAGTCTTTTGAGATTTCCAAATGAACACTCTCTAAATGAAATCCTACATCAGCATATTCTAAACATTTGAATATTCAAGGGATTTCCAAACTCTTATCAATTCTCAGTCCACTCAGAAATTTAATAATACAGAACAAAAGTAAAAAGAAAAAAAAAAAACCCAACATTTTTTCTTAGAACTTTAATATTTCAATATCTAGTATCCAGTAAATAGTACATCTAAATTATAGGGAAGAAAAACCAAGCTTAAAAAACAAGAAGAAATATTTTAAAAACTTAGAAATTTAAGAAAATGTCATTGCGCATGACATATCTAACTATCTATACTATATGATAGAAACATTCTCTACTTTTTTAAAAATAAGTTTTCTCTCTGGTTGCTAATTCACTATTCAAATATGTAACACTATGCATTCTGTAAATTAAAAAAAGTTTCAAACAAGAAAATAATTTTGCCTATGTATTAAAATTTAGAATTTCTCTTCAGCACCTCCTTGACTGCAGCAAATACCCAGCCCTATTTCCTTGAATATCTTTTTTACTTACTCTTTTTTTAGTCTTCTGTTGCAAACCAACTTTGTATGCACATAAGCCAACACAAAAACATTAATGGGGTCTCAGTTTCTGCACCCTTCCCTCCCTCATACTTAACCTAGTGATGTTATTAGGGAAAGCAGGACCAACTCCACACTTACAGGTGCCACATTAGAAGCAGGTCCTCAGCACAAAGACCTTCAGTGTAGTGGAATGAAGCTGGGTTAATTAGCATCAATAATATACAACTGTGTGTTGGCTTCAGGGGCTGCAGGTTGGCCAATCTAGATAACGTGCAGCTGTGGCTGGTTCTGTTAAGTGGTTGAGAGCCAATGAAGAGACAGCAGCTGAGGAAGAAGCAAGAGGAGAACATGCACCTTGGATGAGATGAGGAAGCAGAGGGACTGTACCATATGCTGGTATGAGGTGGTGAAAGACCTTGTTGCAGCTTGATAGTTTGGAGAGTGCTGTGACACTTCAGCAGAAAAAAAAAAGTGTTAATCCATGCTATGTTTATTATCTGTGTCTTCCACACAGAGACCACAGCAGCTACAATGGGATGCTGGAGCACTAGTAGCACTGTGAAAAATGGAGAACCATAGAGAGAAGGGGAAAGGAAATACATCTCCCTCATCATCCTACAGAACATATTTTGTGCTTATATGTCTCTGTTTCTTGAGTCTTTTTTTCAACAAGGTAGTGGAAAACAGTTTATAGACTTTTTTTAGCTGGTAAATTATCAGACATTCCTTCTATATTTAATATGATTGGTTTGTTGCTTAGTGGAGGAAGAATAGGGACAACAAAGTGCATATGCTCTTCCACCTTCCTGGACATGATCCTTTCCAGTTTAATAGTGTTAACTGATGCTGTGTTAAAAGAAGTGTAAAGGTCTTTAGTAACACCATGATAGTTCCATAAAGGATAAATCACATTCAGGGTTTCTATGCTGTTTTTAACCACATAATCTTATGTAATACAATGAATATTATTAATCTAAGCAAGTTTAAATTACAACACCACTTGTCCTTATGAGCTTAACTGCTTATAACAGCTAGGCAGACAGATATGAACAATTTTTTTATAAAAAGTAATTTAAATGTGAACCTGTTTCTTATCAATCAGTTCCAGGTTTTTGCAGAATTTTCTTGGCTCTCTTTAATGTGCCTTTATACATTGAAAAGTGGTAACATGAATTGCTACATCTTTAAGCATGCAATCAGCACTATATATATCAGGGCAGGAATTGGAATATTAATGATCTGTTGAAAACCATAACTTGAGCATGCTTGGTTTTATTTTTTATAGCCTCCAAAGCAGTCCTCCTGAATTAACACAAAAACCACAGGAGATACTGCAAAGACTTAATCCCTATTTTTCCAAGGTGTTATCTGTTTAGTAAGACTCCTTGTTGGATGTGGGGCATTTGTTTTAAATCCAAATACAAGGTTCCAATCCAGTTTCAGAAAAGAAAGGACATGCCATATAAATATCTAGTATATACAGGGTTCACTTACAGCTTGTAAAAATCCACTTATTTTGGATTTTGTTTTCAGAAATGTCAGGATATATTTTAACACTTTCATTAAGCATTTTTTTTACTACTCTGGTATTTGTAGCAAAAGAAACAACAAACTTGCAAGATATTTTGTTCCTTTGTTTTTTGTTGCTACTTTTAATGCTGAAAATATGCTGGCTAATGAGACAATACCTCTAATTATTTTAGATACTGTATTAGTTTTCCAGTAGGCTTGATAGCTGAAATTGATTGGGAAAGTCACATGCCATATGGTTAAAATTCAGTAAAGCTTGTGACAAACATGGTTCATAAACCTCTCTTATTAGTAGTGTTTTCTTAGGCCTCTCTTCTTTTTCCAGGAGCATAAGGAGGTAGTTGCTTAGTCTGTTGGGAGTTTTTTTGTAAGCATATATGCCTGCATATGTATAAGGCAGTAGGCAATTTTTTCAGAATAAAAATGCCATTAAGACCCATTTGTATTGCATGGATGTTTTAAACATTTTTGTCTTGAAGTCGTGCTGTGTTGTTAAAGACCATCTACTTTGCCTTGTATTTCATAAACATTTTAGCACATAAGATTTTCTTTGCAAATTGTTAGAACTAAAAAGCCTTCATATCCTGCCAAAAACGGCACATTAATCACCCCACTGGTGTGTTATGAAATTCTCTCAAAATAAGACAACCTTTACTCTGAATGGAGTTTGTTTACTAGTGGATAAATCATATTTTCAGGCTTTTAACACTGCAAAGTTCTTGTAACCTGGCAAACATTTTTTTCTTCTGTACTCTGGCAAGGAAACTCTTATTAACTCCCGACATGCCTGATCCATCAGCCTAACTGCTGCCCGTTCTGATCCAAATATATTTCTCTGCTGTACACACTGCGAGGGTCGATCCCCTCAGTAGTTCAACCTCTCCTGCAGGCAGCAGCACCCTCTGTGGACAGGCAGAAAGGTTCTGCCTCCTTGGCTGGTTCCCTGGGTCTCCTGGCACACTGAGTTCCCACATACTGTATGATGCAGATGAACTCGGTGGCGCCCTTCCCGCTGCTTTCAGCTTTTTCTCTCCTTTTTCCATACACAGAGATTACAGTTTTGATGAACGCTGCTGAGGTACCAGATGACCAGGGAAGGGTTCCCATATTCAGACAACAGCGGAACTGTGTGCGGACCTGCCTGCTTATATCATCTCATGGTATAAGTTTGTGAACAGAGCTGAGACTGCCTACTGTGCACACATCTGAACTTGCTTCCCCAACTGCTGTCATCAGACTATGTTTAACCTCCTGAGGAACTTCAGAGTCATTCACATAGATCTGCTCCAGCAGTTTCACATAATATAACAAACTACTTCACCAACAAATCAGCATAACTCCATTATTCCAAACCAATTCACACATATTTGGAATCTGTGCAAGTATTCCAAAACAGGAGGCGGAGATTTGAGTATTTATGAGCTTATTCATGATCACAGTGACATCTTACCTTTTTTTTGTCTGACAATGTAACTGACAGAGGTCAACTTCAGTCAGTTAAAGCACTGCTTTGTTGTCGTTTTTGCTGGCAGCAGTTGCTTCTCAGGATGAAATAAATTCATGATCTGTAACTCTTCCTGCTGTTAACATTTCAACAGCAGCAGTACTTTTCCACTGAGGGTATTTTCTTACTGGGGTTTAGTCTTGTTACTTGGTTGGGTTCAAGATTTGCTTAGAATTGTGATGGAGGTTTCATTGATTTAGTACCTGGGTTTAAATAAATTAGTGTGACACTATGAATAACATAACAGTTCCAGCTCACATGCAAGGAAATGCTTAAGAGTGCAGTTCTTTTGGAATTTCTTTCAGTAAATTTTGTGCACACAGTCAATTAGAAGACAACCTTTGCATCTAAGAATTTTAAAACCTCCAGAAAGCCTAAATATGAACAGTATGGTGTGCTAATGCCTGTTATAGAATGATTTTTTTTTTTTAATAAAATCCTTAACATTTTTAGGGAATTAAGGAGAAAACTCTTGAGCCTCTCCTCCCAAACTATCCTTGTTTCAGAAATTAGTTCTCTAGTTATGCATGAAGAGAATACAGTAGCTGTATTTTCAAAGGTGTTCCAGGAATGTGCTGTTAATAAAATTACAAAAATATTTTCAAGACTCCACATCCAGATTTCTCATGTTTTTCTTGCAGCTGAAAAGGAGGGTACTCTGTGTTCTTAAGGTAGAAAGACAAGGGACCTTTTAGCAGGTTAGTGTTGAGCGGATGAGTGGACAGGACAGCTGTGGGGACAAGCTCCCCTACACTATGATTCTGGCCCCCTCCACCCCACCCAGCTTTTCAGGAAACACCAGGGAGGCCAGATGCATTCCCAGATCAACTTCATAAGGGGGTTGCCCTAACCTCCATGAGATACCAACCCATGAGATATTTTGTGCATTGCTTCAGGAGCTGGCTTCTCAGCAGCTGGGGATGTTAGCATTGCTCAGCTGTCCACAGGTGTTCAGGTTCAGACTGCTTCAGAACTTCAGCAGCAGCAGCAAGATCTAATAGGTGGCTTTCAGGTGCGGGAAGCTTAAGTTCTGACAGTGCTGTGGTCTGACAGTTTCTGTGGTCTGACTTAAAAGATGCCTTCCTGGAAACATCCTGCCTAAAAATCTTCAGTACGCTATAAGATTTTTTGACAATTACAAGATAGATGATTCACCTACTTGCAACTGCTACTCAGATTTTAGTTCCACATGCTGTTGAAAGGTAATGGAAGAAACCATTGTCTCAATCATATTTGGAAACACGCATTTTTATAGCATCTTATTCAATTAAGACAGGAGAAATTTATCTTAATTCCTAGATATTACTTTAAAAGAAGAAATTGACACTGCTTAACAGCAAGACTTAGATGTGTCTTAAAGCAATGTTTTATCTTTCCCTCTGTTCAAATAGTTTATGCCCAGCACTACTAAGGGAACCTTAGACAACTGAGATATAAAGCAAACCTGTATCCTTTTCATTAAATTCTAGACATGAGTAAGTGTAAAAGATGTAAAGTCTCAGGAATATGAATTTATACAGACATATAAAATCAAGGCATTAATTTGTCCATGCTGTAGTATAGGCTGTGAAGTTTCAATGTGCTACAAAGTCCCATATATTTCTCACATTCAGCTAGTGTCTGGGAACATTTCCTGGCTAAAATGAAGACTTCTGAGGTACAATTTTCAGAGGGAATCTAAAGGTAAATACAGGAGCGCTCTCGGAGAACCGACTGTCCTTGAGTCAGTGCAGTGTCTACTTAAACACATTTAAACGTACTGGCTGTTCAGATGCGGTTGCCAGACCTGTCTTCTTGCAGTGTCATTGCAGAACAACTTTGTTCAGATTTATTTTGTTAAGAGAAGAATTAATGTGAAGGCCTTTTCCTGCCATTTCACAGTATGCTAGAATTTACATAGTAAGCCTAAAAGACACTATGTTTTTATTATTTTTGTTAAAAATTTCAGAAGTGCCAGTGGCATGAGATTTAGTGCCACAAACTCAGAAACACAAACAAGAGTAGAGTGGAGACACAGAGTTCAAACATGCTTTCTTATCTTTATCTTACTTCCATTTAGTTAATCTTCCAGTTATAATAGAAATTATGCAGTGTAGTAATAATATTTGTAGCACAGTCTTCAAAACGTTCTTTGTCCTACCTTGCAGGCAAACATAGATTTCCTTGCATCTGTTTCCATACATTTTTAAAAAGATATAAGCTGCTTTATGTAGTCCATTTAAGAAACTTCTGAAGAATACCAAAGCACAGTAGACATTAAGAAAAGCAAATTAAAATTACATATGATATACTTTCACCTCTTGAACGCTGTGTTTCAATATACATATCTATAACAACATCAAGCCACAGGTTGTTTGCCTAATTAAATAACAAACAAAAAAACTAAAAGGTGTTCACAGCTGAAAGGCAGAATTATGTTATTATCTTCATACACGTTAAAATTCTCAAAAAAATTTTCCATACCAGTAGTGAGTAATTCATGTTTTAGAAGCGTAAGAACTGTCCCACAGAAATAAGTTAGAAGTAATATGCACATAAAAAGATCAAAACGGAGCCTTCAGATGTTTCACGGAATATTTTTTCTTGAAACTGAGGTGCTTTTAAAGTTCAGAGTTTCATGAAAGGCAATCTTTGGCTAAAATCAATGTACCATCAAGATAAAAGGTGCAACAATATGACTGTAGTGATCAAAGCTTTTCAAAAGAATGATCCACGCTTTTTAAGCCACATCCCAGGCAACAAGTCCTTTAAATGCAATAAGACTTGTACCAAATGTAGAAATGATGAGAAACTCTGTAAATCCACAAGAAATATAGCAGCTAAGTTTTACTATATTTGGTGTTTTAGAAGTGACAATGACTTGACAAAAAATAGGTTATTTTATATACACTGTAAAAAACCAAGCAGTAATGAGTACAGCTAGTAGTAAAAAATAGCTTAAGAAAATGGGTCTGTTGCAAAGTCCTGTGCATAAATTCCACAGCCTTCTGTTGTAGGAGCAAAGAACTTGAAGTAAGCAGGTTGATAGGCTCACTTGTGAGAAAGAAATATGTTTTGCCCCTTTTTCAAGTAGCAAACCCACAAAGTTGGCATGCAGCAGCAGGAAAAGTAGGATGCTGAAAAACCTTAATTAAACTCATACGCCATAAACAGTAGAAAAGAGGACAGAAATTGACTAGTTAAGTACCACATTTTTTCTGTGAATATTTTTACAACCTCTCTGCTTGCCTCACAGGTCAGTAGCAATTCAGGCTTCATCATCTGCTAGGTTCTTCCGTCAGCTACACGGGATGATGTGGTGGCACAAATCCCTTTCTTTGTGGACAAGTATCTGTATCTAAGAAGGCTCATCAGAATTAACATTAATTGGTCCCTTTGTCGCTAGGCTCAGTAATGAGGAGAAAAATTAAATGAGACAAATTAAAAAAAAAGAAACATTGATTCCTAGAACTGGTCTCCAAGCAAAAGGATCAACCCATATTTGTATGGAAATGCTGGCAAACTTCATAACTTCTAAAGACTTCTGCTGTTTTAGAAAGCTACATTATTCTTACATTGAGCAATCCGTTTTTCAGAGCCTGAAGTGGAACAGGACCATCTGCACATACTGCAGCTGGTCAGACCGGAGGGGAGGGGTAAGGAATGTCCCACCTTTCTCCCATCTGCTGACTGAATGGGGCAAGGTGGCTATGTTCTCCAGGGCTAATCGTTCAGGGGTTAGTAAGCCAAAGGATTTTCATGCTGATAAGGTGTGAGGGAGGGAAAGGTTTACCATCTTTACACCATAAAACAAATGCTTCATTGCTACTAACTTGGTGCAGGCATGGGACATACAAAAATCAAACCAAGATCAGCTAAAGGTCATGCATCTGTTGACACACCAAATCACTGGCTCTAGAGGAAGGACTTCAAAAACATTATCACAGAACAGAGCAACTCCTTAGTGAACAAAGCAAAAAGCAGCCAGACTATGCTAGGAAATACTGCAGAATGATTTGGTCTAAAGAATTTCACCCTCCTGAAAGCTCCCAGCCAGTCCAGCAGTGGCAGGAATTGCAGGTGACAGAAATCAGAAACCAGTCCTCAGGATCAGGAAGGATTCTGGACTGCGGGCAAAGGCCGATTCTTGGGAAAGTCCATAGCTATTACTTGATCCCACTGATATATGAACTGCTTGTAATGTCATTTATATATATATATATATATTTAAATACTGAGAATACTGTATTATGGCTTGAGGAATTGTACAACTTCCCCTCAGCATGTCACTTTACTATTAATCCCTGTTAAAGGCTCAGTGTTTAGATGAAAGTTCTGATTCATTTCAAGAGCACTGACATCACATCAAACATTCCTGGATTTGCTTACTGCTTCTCCAGGGGGTATTAGTATGGGACAAGAACACAATTAAAGTGTGAATAGTTCCTTGGATCTGCTTAAAAGCTCATAGTCAACCCTTCTCAAAAAGATTTTAAAAGGGGGGGAAAGAAAAAGAGGGTGATTTCACTTAAGGTTATTGGCATTGCCTGTTCAAGGTGAATGAATGACAGTTTTCTGAAAGCAATGCCGTTGTGCTTTTGTTGTTTTCCTTCTGTTTTTCTTTTCCCAGCAACCTGATAAATTGTAAACTTGAGACAATCAAGGGACATTTACAGTTCTATCCACAGGTAGGTAGGTTGTAAAAAATAGCAAAATCTTACATTGAAATGAATTCACAGAATTATGAGATTGCACATACACACTCCTTAATTAAAAAAACACCCAACAGTGATTATAGATTTAAATTATTTTATGACGGTAGTTAGAAAAGGACTCAGAAACCTTTAAAAAATATTCTATTCATAGAGCATTATCTGTGTAATACCATATCTTCCATTAAATAATGAACTTCAACATAACTGTGTTCCCTTCAGTTTATTACGATGTAGTAATTTAAAATTGCTAGTTTTCAGTAATTTTGTGCTCTTCATTTGGATCTTTCATATTTCTAAAAAAAACCCTATGAAGACAAAAGAAGATTAAAAATCTACAGATTTAATGATACAATCAGTGAGTGAATCAATTGATTTTATACCTCTGAACTCTCCTATGAAGTTGAAGGCTTACACAAGATGTTACTTACAGAACAAGCACTCAGATTATTTTAGACAACTGATCAGCAAGCAGTGCACTACTCAGGATCAGTTCACTTCTCCCTCTAAGGGCATTTGATCCAACATCTCCTGTCTCAAAGAGCACTCTTCCAACTTCCTTCAACTTCTCTTGCTGAAGCTTCAGCATATAGCAAAGCACTAATTCAAAAACCCAAATAAAATGAGAATATCTGTATATATTAGTTTATAACATGCACTCCCTAGAAAATCTGGCAGTTTGGATGTGAAGAGAAGGCAAAAGGACACTCCCTCATTTTTGGAATAAAGCAGTTATCAGGGCATTTCAGATCAAGAAAGTGGACCCATGGGATAAGGTAACAGATAGGAAGAATAACAGGTGTAGCCATCATTACAGGCTCACTTGAGTTTATTACCACTAGAGCATGCAGTTGGAGAGAAAACCAGCTGCGCAACAGTATTCCCTGTTATAAGTAAGTACTCACTGTTTTATTTAAGGAAGAGAGCCGTGGAAGAAATGAAGTCTCCTTTGCCACTCCTGTTAATTTCTGCCTGCCTAGATTCCAGTTGGTACACTGTGGTTCACCCCAGCTTACATCCTTAAGATTTCAGCGTGTATTAACAGAAAAAACAGTGTAAGGAATGAGGCAGGCAAGTTAACTACTAACAAGATATCTCATAAAGACAAAATATGTTTGTTTTTAACTGATTAATAGTGAAGAACAAAAAGCTCACAAAAACTCACAAAATCCAAGCATGCTTGAAACTTAGCAAATTTAAACAAAATTGATACTGCCCCAAGATATTTTTTTTAAGCAGCAATTATAAACTGAAAGCTTTTCAATTTTTTGGCCCACAGAGGCATAAATCTGATTTTTAATTTTTTTTTTTTTTTTTTTTTTTTTTTTTTTTTTTGGTCCTGAAAAGACATTTTTTTAAAGCATATACTCAAGGTCAGATTTTTGTTGCAACTATTCTTTCTTTCTCTTTGGGATCACCTACATTACTTTTTTTTGCTTCTTTCACATCACCTTTAAGGAGGCCTAATTTCTTTAGCCTGATAGGGATTTTCACTGATCATCCTGTGAGATTATCAGAAAGCTCACATTCCTTCCTGGTGAAGGTTGTTTGTGGATTTATTCTTCAGAAGCACTTACCACATCTTTCTCCCACCCCAAAAACAAGGACTGCCAATACTATTTTGAACAGATAAGAGCTTATTCTGGTTTATTGAATTTTTTACCTGGAGATTTTGTTACCTTTGTGTAGTTTCATCATATCTCAAAGAAAGGTTTGTCTTTATTGTCTGCTGCTACCAGCCATTATTAATAGATTTATTCCTATGCTGAGAAATGTAAAGGACTTCTATGATTTAAATTATATTATACTGTGTGTTTTTCAGATCTGAAAAATATAAAGTTCTTTAAAGTAATTAATCTATGGAGAATACCTTTCCAAGAGGACTATTGTCTGTCATTCATTTCTAATCCCCAGCCAAAAAAGCAGGCTTGAACCCACTAGGAGTGGGGTTTTTTAGTATGAATTATTAGCATTTCTAATGCTGAAATATGAATCTTTGCATCTATGAAGTTTTGTATGTTCAAGGAATCAATCTCAAGATTTCCTTCTATGTAGTTTTTTTGTGCCTTTTTATCTGTGCCTCTGTCATCCATAATCAGCGTTCCAAACACAAGTTCAGTGTTAGGCACCTAGAGTTTTTTATCAAAACTATCCATCAAAATTTAAATCTTATAAAAGCATTTTTATTTCCCCCATTGATGGGTGAAAAAGGAAAGTTCACTGAAGACTGTTTTAAATTAAGACTTCTTTTTAAAAAATATATCTTCAGTTTTACCTCTGAAAACAGTAAAAAATAATGCTATTCAACAAAATTCAGTTCCACACATATCTTTTAAGCATTTCATATGGGCATCAATGGGAAAAACAGCAGCCTGTAGAAGTTTCCAGGTAATAAATAATTAACTCATTCAACATGTAATGCTTTTATCCACATAGCTTATTTGGAACCATGATTCAGCACTTTCAATATTAAAAATCTGTATTTGTAATCACAAAAACTGATAGTTCTTTTTATTTCTCATAAACACTTTTTAAGGGCAGCATGACAGTGAAACAGAGCTAAGCATATGCAGAGTGCTAGAGTGCTCTCATCACATAACTTCAAGCTGCTATAGTTTATCACTTTGCCTCAGAAAGCTTGCAAAATACAGCAAATCAAACTGTTTTAAAATGCCTGTCTACCTCTGATTTGTTCCACAATTCAGGGAAAAATTCTTCTTGACATATTATATTGCAGGCATGGTGCCAAAGACAAAAACAATGATATGTATGGCATGCGACATTTTGTGGTAGATAGTCAGGATCTTCTAGATTAAAGTAAAAGTGAACAGTTATTATGTTATTGATCTGACCTCTCCAAATTTGGAATATGCACTGCACAGAAGACTTATTTTCTTAAATCATGATATTCTTGAGAAGCCTGTCTGTCTAGTGTTCATCCATTGCATAAAAAAGGTGATCCACAGATGTCCAATTTCACTTGATGAAAAGTAAGAATGACCCCTTCAGGGTAAAACTTTTTTTTTTTTCCAGGCAGGCAAATAGAATACCTACCTAAGAGCAAAGATTTATTTGCAGTTTGGAAAATTAAAAAAACAAAAGCATCATCAGATCCACACTTATACTGTTAATTTCTACATTGAAATTGAATTAATGTTTTATTCCTCTTTTAATATAGTTGTAAATTCTTCTTAAATCTATTTAGTAGCAACCTTCAAATACCTAAAAGGAGGTTATCAAGAAGGCAGAGCAAGACTTCTCACAGTAACGCATGCCAGGAGGTTGAGAGACAATGGACATCGAAGCAAAAGAGATTGTGACTAGATACAAGGGGAAACTTTGTGAACTGGAGACTGGATACAGGGCAAAACTGGGCAGTGGAAAAGGCTGGCCAGAAAGGCTGTGGAATTTCCAGCATTGGGGGTGTTCAAGACCCAACTGGATAAAGCCCTAAGTAACCTAGTCTGACCCCATAGCTGGCCCTGTGCTGAGCATGAGGGTGGGCTACAGACCTCCTGAGATCCCTTTCAATCTGAATTATCCTATGATCCTATGAAGTTTTTGGACAGACTCACTGTCTGTGATGAAGTCTAGGTCACAGCCTCAAATATGTCATAGACTATGCCATAAACCCTAAGTGTTTGCATTGAAAATTTCCATTACTTTCAACTGAACCAAGATATTGAAATACACCTGAAATCACATCTCAGTTGAGGTACCTCTGTGACCTCTGAAAAGCAGGATGTTTTTTGTGGTGGAAGAACCAGGTAAAGATACCTAGTTGCTTAGATCTTCTGCAACACATACAATCCAGTTTTAAAATACCTGTAATGCTTTAGAGTTCTCACATATAAAGAAAACACGCTTGTGTACATATTTAACCCCAAAAAGGTACAAGGGTGTGTAAGAATGGAGTGGAAAAGCAATAAACAATACAAAACAAAGTAAAATCAAAAGTCAAGACTAGTTCACATGGTTAGATAAATCGAATATTAATCATATAATCTTCAGTGAACTTACTTTTGATCAGATTCTTCCAAAATTAAGTCTTTTAATTTTGAGAGAGAAATTAGAAAGTATCTGTTAAGGCTGTAACCCTACAGCCCAGAAGCACAGTAATAGGCCACAGAATGCTGAGTCTACATGACCTCAGGACTAAGACTTGTCGGGCTTGCTCTGTTTGAACTTGTCTTGACCTGTCTGGAACTTTGTTTTTACTTGGCTTAACACTACCAGACTTCACTGGAGACTCCCAAGGATGTGGGTCTCATTGGTGGCCAGTTAAAGAAATGGAGCTGGGGAGGTGGGGTGGGGGGGCACAGTTTTAGGGGTAATAAAGAGAATAAGTTAGCAAACATAAAAAATGACCACAAGTGGATTCTAGAATACCAAAGAAGCTATCAACATCACATTGCTCCCAGAAAAGGACCTGCTGCTAATGAGTCACTCTACCCGCCTTCCACCAACGTATATGCACACACCACACTGAAATCATTGACCTCAGGACCTAGAAAGGCAGTAGCAGGATAAGCATAACACTGGGACAAGGGGTAGTTACCAGCAAATCTATATGTAACAGTTCTAACTGGATTGCTATTACTGACTCTTTTCCATTCTGCTCTTCTTTTCTTTTTCGTAATAATTAGAAGTGGACTAATAATGATTCCTTGATTAGACTGTTAAGATTTCAATTATAGTAATAATACATTCTTGGCTTTATATATGTAAGTTCCCTTTTTGCCCATAAGATGATTTTGAGTAGAAGTTATATGACTATCTATAGAGTTCTTAGTAGTAGTAAATCCAGAAGCAGTGCAATTATTCTGTATGCAAAGCAAATTCAGCACAATGATTAGTACAGCTTTCATCTTATTCCAATAACTATGAATTAGAGATAAAAAAGCATATTCCAGCTGAAGGAATAGTATTTTGTTCCTCCAAATTTTCTGCAGATAAATGTGATTTCATTCAGTTGATCCACAATGTTTTTGCAATGAAATTGTGATTAATATGCCGTGCATATCATTTTAACTTTCTGTAAAAAGGAACCAGTGTATATTTGAACGGTCTTTCATCTAGGCCTTTATCACTGCGCTGGTGAAACTTTAGTCAGTTATTAGAAATAACATGGAACCCATAACTGTATTTTATGAATGTGAACAGAGATTAGTCTACTTCTCACTGTATCTCCAATGAAAATGAACCATGCTAAATAATAAATACTTTACACACTCTTTACTTTGGATTATAAATGCAATTTGAATAAAGTATAGCTCATATATAGTAATTTTTCAACAGTGAAATGATAATCAAAAGGAATAGTATATAGCTCCTAACTACAAGGATTATTTTTTTTAGTTTAAGATATATTCATAACCAAACCCATAAACTGAGAAAGCATTTAGCTGGTTTCCTGAACCTCTGATTTTAATTTGCTGCACTGACGTCCTACTACTAAACATTCTGTTTCTGTGATAGGCAAGAAGAAATACAACTTTTCCCACTAACACTCAAGATAGAATTTAATGTACATGGTTTTCTGGGAAGAAAACAACTTAGGAGTTCTTCCTTCAGATATCATATAGGGTTGTCAATGTGCTCATGGATCTTTTTCAAAGGTTGTCTTACAGAACTCCTTTGGTCTATTTTGTCACATTAGGATTCTGAATGAGGAAAGCAGCAGATGCATCATGGAAGTAAACATGAAAGCATTTTCTTCATACCATTCTGAAAACCAGTACTGGCATCCTGAGGCTGTTCCATAGTTCTTGCAGGTTTTATTTCCCAGCCAGCACTCAGCAGCAGCATAGGCTTGTATCTCTGATAGCTTGCATCTCTGATAAAGGACATTCTGCCATCATCAAAGGCTTATTGAAGAGACATTTCTGAAATTGTGTGTTGATATGTAACACCTTCCAAAATAATTAAGTGGAAGAGCAAAAACGCCAGTGCCTATCCAGTAACTCCTCCATAAATACGGTGATACTGGTGATTGGGGGAGGAGTTAGTGATTTTATGCAAAAAAAGTATGAACTGAAAGAAGTCTCCATAGACATAATATATCAAACTCTTCAAGCACATAGTCATGGTATATCAACAACACAGAAATATAAAATTGAAAGTTCAAAATTTGTTTCCAAATTATAGGTTATAATTGAATGTTACTGGGATTACAGATGGTCTACTACCAAAACAAGTTGAAATCTGAAATAAAATGGCACAAGTTTCTAAAAGATACAATGTCAATGTAAGTCCTCCATTCAGCATTACATAGAGTGTGAAAACAATGATAACCATAATTTCTCAGCCAGAAGTCTCTGATGCTTATAATGTTCTAACTCAAACATTTTTCACAAACCTCCTGAAGATTAACCTCTTCATTCACTCAAAATATCCTCCAAGAATATAAGAAAAACTCTGCTGGCTTAGATCAATGGTCTTTATCCTATTTCTGACAGCATCCATTTAAGGACAGTAGAAGTGCCTAACCTCTAAAATTTCCCTCATGTCCTCTAAGCAGTCACAACCATTTGAGATGTTAGAGGGTACATTCCTGCATATTCACTTTAGTAACCCCTGTTCATGGGTCTCTTCTCCACGAATGTGTGGTACCATTCTGAACTTGATGACATCCTTTGGTATCCAGATGCAATTCTAGAAATAATTTCCCTTTCTATGAGTTGCTAAATATTACTCCCTTTTCTCATGCCTCCAGATTTTTTCTTTTCTTCTGCTTGATGTTCAAACCTTTCCTTCTTCAAAAAGCTCTTAGAATGCAGCCCTACATTTCTATTTTTCTATATTTTATGGAAAACAGACAATCATGAAATGCACAGTGAAGATACCAATCCACAAAGTAGGAGACAATGACTCTCTATTAATATCTGGCTGATTACTGGCAAAAGAGTCTTCAAAGATCCCTCAGAAGGATCATGACAAGAGCAGATATTCTTACAGTCCACCACAACTTACTCCTGGGCTCCATAAAAAATGTAATCTGTATTTTATTTTCACTCCTATCCTAAGTACTAGGATTTTTTTGAAACATTCATGTTTCTTTTCTTTAAAAATAAAACAATTTGAAATGTTAGATCTCCTTTGAGGATGTCATTCTCAGCAAAGGGAAATTCATAATGAATGTTCATTAATGTTCTTTATCAGTTCATTAAAGCTGCTTGTGCACTATGTTTATGAACATCTTTGATAAACATTTGGATTTGTTGTGCATGAACTGCTGATGAATAGTCATTAAACTGTCCCTAAGTTTATTCATTATGACTGCTTATTAATTTCTCATGAATTATTATAAAATTCAAGCTGCTCTGGCAGTCATCCATAAACAAGGAACAATCACTCGCAGTATGTATTACTTATTAGAAATAAATTAAAAATAGAAGTTTATTTCTAATGATTAATGCACGGAAAATGTACTTTGTTCTGGCAGTAACTTAATCAAATCTAAGGCAATTTAGGAGAAAACTACTGAAAATCATGTTATAATTGGAGACACACTTTCACTTACAAAATCATCTGACAGCCAAATTAGATCCATATTGCTGCAGAGTAGCACTTAACTTTTTGAGTATGTGTGTAAAGATGTCCAGATCTGTCTAGCATGTTCAATACTTTTCCTGCCTGTATTGCTAATATTTATAGGAGTACTTTCTGCTCAGAGTATAGGTAGCTAACACATACTCCTCACACACTTATATTAACTAAATCTTAAGTAATTCAAAACCTTGTGCTCAAAAAAATGCAAACACATCAGATTACAGCAACCTATACAACTTTAATTTCCTGTGCACAGCTGTTGTTAGTCATGTAAGTTTTTCCCTGTCAAATTCCACAGCCTCCATTGTTAACTGGATCTATATTACTTTGACTGTAGGACAGAGCAGAAATTTCTGAACTAGATTTATACTATTTAGATTGTATACTGGTCTTACCAAGTAGTACAGTCTTGTTTTAGTTTGTAACTGTATTGTTTGTTTCAGTATAATCACTATAGAGAGGTTGTTAACCAGACTCAGTTGTGTAATTTTATGCCAAGCAGTAAAGAGTCATCTACAACTTCTGGTCACTGAGGAGACTGTACGGTAGCTGAGGAGACCATTCTATAGGTAACTAACGAAACAAACTTGGCCTCTCCATACAAAGGAAGTAAATTAAGATTCAGTGGTTGATCAACCACTGACTATTGTCTGAGACCCTTTATAAGACTCTCAAATACCTGTAACAAGCGTGTGTGATGTTTAAGCAACATAGTACCACCAACTGAATAAATATGTATGATTTTTCTGAGAAATGTAATACATAAGTGTGGACTATATAATTTTGCTTGAATTAAACTTACAGGATGCATATTAGGTGGAGCGACCCCTTGTGCGTTCAGCGCTGAAATAAACACAGCCTTCTTCTTAATGCTACATTGCTGTCAAGGAGTTTTCTTATTGCTGGTTTCAGTGACACTGGTAATAATTTTGGCCTTGCTGTCTCTGTGCTGGGAAAGATATACCATAGACTCATAGAACAGAACCCTAGAATTATTTAGGTTGAAAAAGACCTTCAAGATCATCAAGTCCAAACATTAACCCAGGACTGCCAAGTCCACCACTAGACCATGTTGTCAAGCAACCGCATCTACACGTTTTTTAAATACCTCCAGGTATAGTGACTCCACCACCTCCCTGGGCAGCCTGTTCCAAAGCTTCAACACCCCTTCAGTGAAGAAACTTTTCCTAATATCCAATCTAAACTTCCCATGGCATAACTTGAAGCCACTTCCTCTTGTCCTGTTGCTTGTTATCTGGGAGAAGAGACTGACCCCCACCTGCCTACAGCCTCCTTTCAGGGAGTTGTAGAGAGCAATAAGGTTCCCCCCGAGTCTCCTTTTCTCCAGACTAAACAACTCCAGTTCCCTCAGCTGCTCCTCATAAGGCTTGTGCTTCAGACCCTTCACCAGCCCCACTGCCCTTCTCTGGACACGCTCCAGCACCTCTACGTCCCTCTTGAAGTGAGGGGCCCAAAACCGAACACAGGATTCAAGGTGTGGCCTCACCGGCATCAAGTGCAGGGAGACAATCACTTCCTTGTCCTGCTGGCCACACTGTTTCAGATACAAGCCAGGATGCTGTTGGCTGCCTTGGCCTCCTGGGCATGCTGCTGGCTCATGTTCAGCCGTCTGTCGGCCAGCACCCCCAGGGTCCTTTTCCTCCAGGCAGCTTTCCACCTGTTCTTCCCCAAGCCCATAGCATTGCATGGGGTTGCTGCGACCCAGGTGCAGGACCTGGCACTGAGCCTTGTTGAACCTCATACAATTGGCCTCAGACCATCAGTCCAGCCTGTTCAGACCCCTCTTCTGAGCCTTCCTACCCTCAAGCAGTTCAGCATTCCCCCCTCCCCCCCAGCTTGGTGTCATCTGCAACCTTACTGAGGGAGCACTCAAGCCCCTTATCCAGGTCATTGATAAAGATATGAAACAGGACTGGCCCCAATACTGAGCCCTGGGGGACACCACTTGTGGCTGAACATCAGCTGAATGTAACTCCATAATCTACCACTCTTTTGGGCTCAGCTATCCAGCCAGCTATTAACTGAGCATAGAGTAATGCATCAGTGCATAGCATCTGGATAGCTCAGATACAGAAAACTGAAAGCTAGCTCAGGTAATCTACACTATTCTTAGGTATCTGTAGTCATCTCCACTGCACTCACACCCATTATAAAGCTGTTCTCGTTAACATTTTTTGTTATTAACCAAACAATGAACATTTAAGGTTTTTCCAGACTTTATTAATAAACCTCAACTCTAATTTCTGGGTTTGATTGGTTATCTTAATAGAGAGTATTCTTCATAAATATCCCAAACACAGACTTTTATCTTGTTTGTATTCAAGGAAAGAAATAAGTAATGAAAACAAAGTAAGAGAATGTAGTAGGTCACTGTATCACAGTTTCACAGCAACTGTTGCCATCGGAAAAAAGTTAGGTAGGCTAGTCATGATAAATGCTATGGAAAGGTCACAAGGGTCAAAAAGATACTAGCAAATGCTAAAGAAGTGTTCACACAAGGTAGTTTCTGAAAAGCTGGGCAGCAGTGAAACAGAGGACTTCAGTGCACAAAGAACACAATCACCATAAAGGGCTCACAGAACAAACAGATAATGTGGTTTTCTTTATAATAAGTTCAAGTTTGATAAAATTCCCTGTAACAAAATTCAGACAGAGATGAGATCCTCCTTTGGGCATCATCATCAGTGTATTGGTTTCACAGTACGGTACTTCCACAGACTTCAGTCTTAACTTCTAATAGCCAGCAATACATTTGTATGAGTACATACTATCTACACTAATAAATATTCAGCCATTCAATAATGTCAATGTTTTCTATTCCTCAATAGACTACCCAGAAGCAATTTAAAACAAATTAGACAGAAAACATGTACCTCTTCTTATTTCTATTTTATAAAAACGGTAGTTAGTACTCCCTTTCCTCCCTTTAAGGATCTGATTTATTCACATAGAAAGGAGGCACCTGATTTTAGGCTTTAGGCTTTCCTCTCCTGTGGCCCATCCAGGACCACACACATCTCTAATCTGATGGACAGAATGTGCGTTACTCACACAGCCATTCAAAATCACCTGTAAATAAGAACATCCATTGTCATTCTAGTAGATTTCCATTAATGTAAATGAGAAGCAAATCTGTATTGGGAAGGGTTCAATCTAATTGCTTCTCTTTCCTTTATCTCCTTTTTTATAACCTTTTTTAAATTACCTTTTCTCTTCTTATTGTAGTCCCAATTTTATTCTTTGTTTTCCCCACAGTTATTTCACTCTTTTTCCCTTCTTTTCTTTTCCCAAAACCTAAACCAGAAACAATGTTTCACTTCAATTCACTCCTTGAAATCAAACAAGTCTAATAACATTAATAAAAAACCTGCAATCATTAATATTCTAAAACTAAGACCATACTAAGAAACTTAGATGGGTATATGAGAACTAACAAGCTTATCAGCAATAATTTATCTCTAAAGATTTTTTGACTTCTCAGTTCATGTTCAGCTGCGAAAGCTATGAACAGGGACCTAGCGCAAGGACCTGCCAAGCAACAAGGTGGTTACCAGGGAGCACCCATTATAATCCTGCTTCAGTGCCACAGATGAAACTCTAGTACTCCTATCTGACAGGGAGCTTCCAAACACTTCATGAAGTGCCAGCTGACATCTTCTCCCCAGCAGTATAATGAAACAAAAAGACAATTACAATGAATTTATTGAAAAGTTCAGTTTTAATATCTAAGTATATTTATGTCAGTATACATTTGATTTAAAAAGCTAAAAATGTGCTGACTGCAGTCTCCTTCAATAATCAAAAAGCTTTGCACCATTTTAGCATCTAGTCCGTAACACAGAAATAAAAAAGGGATTTTTGCTTTCAATATTTGCAGCAAAAGCTGTGTTACTGGGAGTTAATATCGTACATCAAAAAGCAGTATGAAGTAAAGCTATCTAATTTAATAAATTAGGCACTTTTGTCATTATTGAATTATCTAAGAGTAATCAAAAGTGATAACTACATTTTCATAGATAAGAAAGTAATTCTAGAAACAAGGCTGATTGATCAAGACTACCGCCTGGATTCTTTTTCTGGAATAAGCTAATTTGGTAAGTATCATTTGGAAGAGCAAATCATTAAAATGTACGCTTGTGGAAGTAGTAGCTTTAAGTTAAAGTAAAAAAAAAAGATTTAAGTAATCACAATTTTTTTTTTTTTAAACTATTGAACAGCTGTGCAGAAAAATCAAAGTCCTTTCACATGTGTGGGCACTTTTTTCCTTGTATTATAAACTAACCTTTGCTTTGTTTGCTGCTTACATGGCTAAAGGCAGAACAGACAATAGGTCCTCCGTATTTGTCCAATACAGATAGAACAGGTTTTCAGGTGCTGAGAGTTTTTCCAAAGACTAGACTTACTGGGGGAGAGGGGGATTTGTCTGACACCAAGTGGAAATTAAAATGGTTCCAATACTTTCCACACTGGTTTAGGGATTTAGGGAAATGTTGGATTTTACAGCTGAGTTCATGCATCTAGACTAGAGGCATTATCTAGACTAGAAATGGAGCATTTGTGTTTGTGAAAGCACATCATTACACAGCCCGATTTCAAAAGGGTGAAAAAACAATTGTTTCCATTTGTTTATGTCTACCAGGAATTTAAATCTAAGTCAATACACTTCCACGAAACGGACTTTTTAGTCTCAGTATGTTTATTAAAAAAAAAATGAAATCAAGAATTACACGTAGAAAAAATTGCTAAAACACATACTCCAACATCTGGAAGTATCAAAAATACTTTCTATACAAGTAAGAGCTGATGTTTGCTTAACTGAATTAGTGATTATTCAGTTTGCCCTTGCCTTTTTGCTAAGCATTAGATGCTAAGCATTCTTCCAATACTGGTAAAATTTAGAATTATTTCCTTTTCCATGCTACATCTGATTCTCCATCCTGAGGGACATTGTGCCTTACACATGCTCTCTGTAATATGTAATGCTAAACTAGGGTTTAGAAGGAAAGACTGCTAGCAGAGGGACATTACCCAACTGAGAGGATTCTAGTTATGAAGCTTCAGAAGTTCAGAGACAGACATTTTGGTGGAAGCCATTGAGTGTAATATTCTTGATCACTAGGAGACACCTACTGTGGACTACAGTTGAGAGAGACATTGTGTCTCTTTACCCTCCCTGACACAACTCAGAAAGGCCCAAAGCTCCATGCCTACTCAGACATCTCACCCTCTGCTCTGCAGTCCATAAAGCATGGTTGCACTATGCAGGACTGCACAAACAGATAAATGAAAACCACTCTTGACCTCAGAGTACAATTATAGGTAATTTCCAGTATGAAATTAGCTTCTCTCTCCCTCAATATTTGCCTTCAAGTTTTAGGAGTCTTCCCCTGAGGAGTGAAGGGCAGTTTGAGCCTTATACCAGCAACAGACCAGCACACTACAAGATGGGAAACACCCAGAAAAATTATCTAAGTGTTAGAAATGCCAATTATTTTGCCCTTTTCTTTCAGAACAGAAGATTATCTGAGTGACCAAAGACTATTAACATCATCCATGCCCGTAAGAATATCAGTGCAGACACTTCTATAACTTCCTTCAAAACATTGTTGAACTGTTGAATCACCTCAGAGAGCAGGTCATCCAGCTGAGACAAGAACAGATAGTAGCTGATAGCTAACCTCTACCTCAAGCATGAATGGATTCATGCATAGTGAGTGAAGTCTCCCTTCCCCCCCATCCCCCATGTTGCTTTGGTTTATGAAAAAATACAACTCTGAAGTCAGATAACCTTAGTTCTTGAGCACTGAATTAATTTGTATAGAAATCTATCAAAAAGAGGCTTATGAGATATTAGTTCAAAATTGCTATTATCTAAGGTGCAGCATCTCCATCAGTAAGAATTATTTTTTTTCCTAATTGCTTTTCATAGTGAAATATTGAGCACTCCTCAAACTCTTGGATAGTCTAAGCTAACTGACAATTTGTCAACCATCTATATTGGAATTAACTGAACTACATTAGTAATAAAATAACTGCTGCACAAGTCCATTGGTTATAGTAAGAGAAAGAGCTAGCACTCCTCAGAAATTTGCAAGAAAACTCTTTTGTATTACTACTGCTTCCAGATCTGGAATGTGTCTAGTGCTGAGAAAACATATTAATTCTGGCTCAGCACACAGCAAGTTCACATCCAGAGTAATATGCTCAAACTTCCATGCTGCATTCTCCTTTGGAAGTCTAAATACAGGACTTCAGATTTTATATGGACATTTAAAGATGTCTTCTCACTGCTCCAAATCAACCAGCACTTCCTTCTGTCACTGTACTGCTACTTAAGCTTAACTGAGCACTAAGGAATGACAGAACAGTTTCAAGAACAAAAAGGGAGTCCTGGACTATGTCAAATTTACCATCCTGTGACTGAAACCCTGGTATATCTAAGCTTCCCACAAATAAGAATCAGCTTAACTACCCACTTTCTAAAACAGCTACAAAGACCTGCATTCCTTTGTCTACTCAAAAAATATTCTGCTATCTACTACCCAATGTTACATCTGACAGTCAAATTACTGTGTGGGGAAGACTCGGGGCTGGGGGCAGCGGGGGGTGAGGTGCAGAGCAGAGAGAAAGGATTTAAACATGGAAAAGAAACAACAGGAGATGCCAAACTTGTGAGTTTTATCTCTCATTTTTGTAAGGGGACTTGGAAGAGCAGAGAATGCCAAGAATAAGATGAAAGGATGCAACTTAAGTGGTGGTCCGTTACAAGAAATAGCAACATGGAGACAGATAGGCACTCACGCTGCTAAAAACATGCACAAAGTGACTGGTAGGTCAGATATAACATTATGTCTTAGAAATCAGTTTTTTAAAATATCAGGATCTCCCAATTCAGTTCCTTGTTCCAGATACTTTGGATGGCAAGCTCTGTGAAAGGAGGTAAAAACAAATACAATTTCAAAATACTTTGTGTTTATTAATATAAAAAAAAATGGTCTTCTGACATTAATACTAATTGTGTCCACCAAAAAGCCAACATGGCCCTCAAGGAAGGACTCACATTAAGAACACAGGCTGTAATAACAGCAACTTCTCTAGCATGCTTTGGTACCCTAGGGTCTCTCTCTTCATCCTTTAGTCTCAGTGGAAAAAAAGTGATTTTTTTTTCAGTACTTGAAAATATTTAAATCAATGCACAGATCTCTGTGGTCCCATAAGATGGGGTCTAATTTCAGTGGAGAAACTACTCCATGAAAGTCAAGAGGCAACCGGGAGAATGGGACAATCACCTCAGTTCTTAGGAACTGACCAGTTTTCTGTTGAATGTACAGTAGAATGAAAATCCTCTTCTCAGTCTGACTATCCTGATGATTATCATAATAGCAGAGACACTACTCTCACATCTCTAGATTTAAGTCCAATTTTCAAGTCATTCCTTTTTCTTCAACTAGCTGTTATTTAAGCAAGCTAGGAAACAAAGACTTCTAGAAGACGACTCCCACCTTGAGGAGCCAATCCTTCTGCTGATATGAAGAAGTTATGCAGATCTATAAGCAGTGGGCAGGAAAGAATAGATCGTTTCACCACTGATCCCTTCAGAAATCTTGAATGGTTACAAAAGGCTAATATCCAGAACTGCCTTTGGAAGTTAGGAACCCAAATTCCATTAAAAGATGAAAGAACTTCTAAAGCCCAGAGTTTTAGAAAATATTCCTTGGAAAAGCAAAGGACAGAGACATCTAGGCTTTCAGAACAAGCAGCTCTTTAAGCCCTACACTCATCTGTCTCCAACGTCTGTAGTAGCTGGGCACACATTAGTCCACACTGTACACTGAGAAAGTTAAGTTTAAAAAGACATTCTTTTTACAATTGAGTCCTAAAGACAGAGAGACAAAGTAATTAACACATTGTACCTGAACTCAGAACCAAAACTGTATCATTAAAGTTCCTAGCTCTCACCTCACCCAGCAACCTACCCTATTTCTAACTTACAAATAAATACAAACTTCTATTTCCATCCTAACAGAGGCTTATGCATTAGAAGAGAAGGTATTAATTCCTCAGCCACTGGACTCCTAGCAATTAATGGATATGCCAACCAGGCTATTTGGATAAGGGTTCCTTTTTTTTTTTTTTTTTTCTCTTTTCTCCTGGCTTTGCCACTCTTGGGTATTATCTACATATACCTTTAAGTTACACCAGATGAACAATATGTGTTCCTTTGCAGGGACTGCTTCTTGCTTATGCCCGTGGTTCCAGTTTGCTGAGGCACAAAGGACCACAATGAATTCACATGTGCAATCTCAGGTGAGTCACCAGCTCAGAAGCACCATGACTCAAATGCAGACCACACTGTGTGCGCACAAGGGTCTTCTTCCGTTTGTGAGTCTTCCAGTGGGGAGTGAGACTGGAGCTGTGTGTGAAACAGTCACCACAATTTGCACTCAGATATGAACTCCCTGTGGTGTACGGCCTGGTGCAGCGTCAGACCTGAGACACGGCTGAAGCTCTTCCTGCACTGCATGACCTTGTAAGCCTCCTCTGTCATGTGGCTACGTTAGTGCTGGATAAGGTTTGAGCTGCAGCTGAAACTTTTACTGCACACAGTACACTGATAAGGGCTCTGTGCTGGTAAAGTTCTTCCTGAGACCAAAATGTCCTTTAAGTCTCTCACTTTAGAGTTTCTCTTCCCAGACACTTCTGTTTGTACTCAAAGGGTATTTTCAAACTGGTATTTTGAGACATTTCACCCTTCTGACAATTCAGGTCACCATTTTGGAATATATTTTCTCTTCGATCTCCTGATGACAACTTGTGTTCTTCTATATGTCCAAGCCTTTCCTGGTCATGAGTCTCCATTTTTTCTCTTCAAGTCTATGAACCACTGGAGGTAAAAAAATAATTAAAAAACCTAACTCGCTATTGTCTGCAAATAGCCAACTTAATTATTTAGTACCTGTACTTTGGAGCCAAGAATAAGCAGAGTAGTATGAAAACACACAGTAGTGTAAGCAAAAATTACGTTTTGCCGCCTCAAGGATGATGAATCTTTTATCCTCAGCTTTCAGAATATAATTTACAGTCGCACTGGAAGAAATCGTTCTGAGGAGCACAACTGCTCGGCGTAGAGAGGAACATGGGCAGGAAGACCAGAATGAGTCAGAAGAGGTTTTGGAGAGGCACAAACCAACTGCCAATTGGCTTAACTATTCCTCCTGAAGTAACAATTTAAATATGCTCACATATATCACAATCTGAACTGAATCAGAGTTCTACAACCAAGATGAAGTTTTCATTGTGCTTGGTGTTTTCTAAGGCTTTGATATTATTTTCTATTATCAAAGAAAGAACAGCAACCCTCAAGTTTTAAAACTGTAAAAGAACATTACCACAATTAAATTTTGACCTCTCGCAAAGAACAGGCTTAGAAGGCTTAAAATTCAACTCAAATAGACATGGTCTGATTCAACTAACAGTTAAAAATTCAACACAGGAATAACTGAGTTATGCCTATACCTGCATACCTTAAATATGTGGCAAGCCAGACTGCGTTCTATTTTCTATTCTCTCAAAACATGCGAGTTACAACTATCAGGCTTGTCCCCAAAAACACTTGCCTGGTAATGCCTCAGGACAAACACGAATGACTAAGACCCACTTTTTTTTCTTATGTACTCAAATCCCCAAATTAATGCAATCTTCCCTCTTTCACCCCTCTCATTTAAGCCGAAAGTCTCTCACTTTAAAGACCAAGAAGGAAAATGACTCTGCAATTTATGTTTCCATGTTCTTTACTGAGGTGCCAGATGTGATAGTGGATTTGCTGGTATGGACTGAACCAAAGTTACTAGAACAGCCAGCTAAATCTTAGAGAACAGCCACCTGATCAGGCTGTATTAATGCTAAATCCTGTACCTGAAGCATTTCCCTTCCTCAGAATTTTTCTCCCTGTTCTGCTGAGCACAAACCTATGTGCTCCCATCACTTATAGCTCCTTACCTATTTCTTGAGGGACCTTCAGTTCTTTAACAACTGAAAGCAGCTTGTATTTGAGTTCTGGTTGCTTGCTTTATCCTGCACCTTTCTGGGCTGGTTGTTCAGTATTAGGCTGTGGCCAGTTAAGCTGAGAGCTGGAAGACTCCCATAATTTCTCAAGAGCTGGCTTCTTCACAGAGGTCACTACAGAGCCTTTAAAGGCTCTGTAAACCTGGAAATAAATCAATCACGGTAGAGGTATGACCTTCAAATCACAAGAAGTCAGACCAAGCATCCTTAAGAAATAAGTACACATCTTGCCCTTATTCTTCACACTGCTATGGTGCTACAAAATGGATCAAAGAGCACCTCTGGTCATATATAGTTTTCATTTTGATGTAGGTACAAATGTTTATAAGGAGTTGAAACAACAAACTTTAAGATGCCACATGGGAGGAGCATTCTTTCATCCTAGCACAAAGGAACACACACTGCTTTTCTTCAACTAAATCTACGCTGGAATACAGGTCTTTTCTCAGTCTGCTCTTCAACTCTGAATGCTGTTTTAAAGTATGGTGCACTTAAGATCCTAGTACTAGCTTCTAGACTTACTGCAAGTAAGGTTAAGTAGTTTTAGAGAGTCCAAATAAAGGTTTCCAAGCCAGTACTTCCCACCTCTGTCACCTCCTCCCATGTGCACTCTTGGGCGAAACACTTTGAGATTTCATTTCCAAATCCTTCCAAGTCCCAATGAAAGTTACTTTTTAACATGTCCTTAGTCTTTTTGAGCTTCTAGATTCCACTTGTGTAAGGGAGATAATTCTTTTATTTTCAGAATGACATTGATGTTGAAATGCATGAATGTTCACCAAGAGTATAGATATGATGGAAAAAGAGAACTAAACCATCATCTGTGCATTTATTTCTTTAATGCAGGAGATTCCATGTAGATTTAGTTGATTCTTAAATTTATAAGCAGGAATGGTCATAATGTTTTGTGCAAAGTACTTCTTAACAAAAACTGCAATTTGATCAGGGCAGTCTCAGTACAGTGCTCAAACTAGTACAAATAATCCTTTGTTTTCCATGGGATTTTTAGAGAAAAAAGTTAAATTTCTGGTTTTTTCCTTCAGACTTTTGGTTCTTCAGTTGATGAAGTAGAATTAATCATATTCTATTTAAGTTTTCATCAAAGTGCACTTATAGATTTGCGTTACCTAGCTTGCTGCTTTGTGGCAACTTGCGTGCATGAGTCTTAAGCTTCTCTCTTTTATTCTGTGAGGCTTCTCCCACATTTCAGCATAATTCATGGCCTGCTCAGGCCTCCAGTTCCCACCTGGCAAGTAAAAGGAAACCCTCTTGTAGGCACTGAGGGTGACCTACTTCACTTTGTGTTACGGGGATCTCATAGGTTCCTGACACTTTCATAGCTCATCATCATCCCTTCACAAAATCCTCCGTTGGATTATCATGCCCTAAAGCTCTGAACTATCCCCATGAAAAACTGAAGGTGATTGCGCTTTGAGAAAAACTAAGATCGCAAAACTTTAAAGGCTTACTATAGACAAATTATTACCATGACAAGAAGGAGTTAAAGGCCTGACATTTCTATACTTTATGTCCTGCCTTGGTGTCCTAGCTTCAGCTGGGATAGAGTTAATTTTCTTCTTAGTAGCTGGTGCAGTGCTGTGCTTTGGATTTGGTGTGAGAACAATGTCGATAGCGTGCTGATGGGTTTGGTTATTGCTAGGGTAATGTTTGTACTAAGTCCATTTTTTCAGCTTCTCAGGCCCTGCCATCATGAGCTACTTCTAGATGGCAAGCAAGCTTTATCCATTCAAAATTACCCAAATAACCGTCATCGAGCTTGAGTTGTGCCACCTGCAGTTTCTCCCAAGCTGAGACAAAGGGGAACGCGAAGTCTGAAAGACTTGCTGACACCAAGTATCTTGACATTTTGCCATGCCTGTACTGCATGGCTAATTATGCCACTGACATGGATCCTATTTTTCTCAGAAGTTAATGACACTGTCTTGTCAATCCATAAGTTTCCTAGTTTATGTCAGTCCCCTCCCACACTTCAGAGCTAACCATGCCTCTGTTCATCATTACATTAAAACATCCCCCAACTAACTTTCCAGCAACAGCATTCTAGTTCTAGCACTACAGTCCATGCAGTAGGTAGCCTTTTCTTCCCCACATCCAAATTATGCAGAAATTGCTGAGCCTTAGTATTTAATACCTGGTGAAGACTGATCAAATCTACTCTTCTATGTCTGAGTCAGCAGCAGGAGGAAGAGTATTGGTGGCCTGGCAAGAGCAACAAAACACAGGCACATCAAAAAGCCTCATCTGAATAGGTCACAAAGAGGAAGAATAGAAACAATTACATACTTTACTGCTACCTACCACAAGCTTTAAAAAAAAAAAAAAAAAAAAAAAAAGCCCAAAACAACAAACCGCCCTCCCAGCCAAACAGGAATTCCCCCATAGACCAGTCACCACAGGGCTCTGAAACAACCAGTTCTCACTGAAATCTCATTATTGCTTATCTAGAATTTCTGTCTTCCTTGGATGCAATCCAAACACGAAGTAGGTGATAATTCTGCAATCTATGAAGTACTATTTACAAGTTGTTAAACCTAACACCACATGAATTTTCATTTAAAAACCTGAATGACGTACAATCTATGCAACTCGTGATACTTTAGTGTTTTGAAGAGCAGCTCACCATATAATTCCACAAATACATGTTTTTACTATATAAAATTAAAATTCAGACCAAATACTTTCAGCCAAAAGCTTTAAAATTGAATTTAAGTACATGTTAATAGAAAAGGACATGACATACAAATATAGCACCTTTAGTATATCATTAACAATAATGCAGTTTTATAGCATTTGAACAGCTCTTTCATAAACCCATGAAGTTCTGTTATGCTCTTTACATAATTCTTATATAAAACATAACCGTAACTTTAAATGTAGTTTGTAAGAGCAATAAAATTAAAAATAGGTATTTTCTCCTTGCTGTTGTTTAGAATTTGCATTTTCAAAAAGCTGAGTGCTTTTCCAGCTGTGGCAGCTAAAAATCTATTGTTACCAAAGTGTCAGAATCCAGAAACTGAGATAATGGTTCTTCAGTCACTACCAGTGTGACAGCTCTTACGAGCACTTTGGAAAATACATAAAAACTGTTGTACAGCAAATACTGTCACTTGCACTAGCTACAGACTCCTCTATTACCGCAAGTCGTATTTAAAAGTAGAACATGTTATGGTATCTCAGCCTGTTACCAAAAATCGTAACCAGGAGAACTCTCCAAACCAAGTGACAGCTTAGAACAACGGCACTGGTTTGCTGCAGTGCTGGGTGCATGGGGGATCTTCTCTCCCAACAACCACACCAAGCTGCTTGAGGGTATGCACTACGTAGAGTACTGGCACATGCATAGGACATCACACATTCGTTTTCATTCACCCACAGGACTGGTTACAAGTTTCTCACCTCTAAGGCAAATTAGTGAGCATCCTCTGATAACACTGCTGAAGTTTTTTACCAGCTAGGCATGCTCCCCAGGTGGGGGTTCGGCTGCACCCGGGTTCCTCAGGCTGGAAGCAGGTGCCGCCCCTCAGACGAGCAGTATAAAGTGCCAAGTGGGGGATGCGACGGGAACACGGGAGGCGCTAAACCCGCTTCGCGTTGTTTGCTGGGACCTAGGAACTGTACTGCAAACTGCGCTGCCAGGTGCACTGTCATGTTCCAGTCCCACAGGGACTCCCACCCGGAAGGAACCATTTTGTGGCCCTGGCAAAAAACACATACGGCTGTGCCAAACCTTTCAACAGCTCCCGAGGGATAAGGGCAAGAGATACGAGTGCAGGGCCTCCCCAGAATTTTTTTCTCAGTCCTGTAGCATGTTATTCCCTCCACTGACTCCTGTCCCCAGGCGCTGTAGGGAGGCAGACCTCATCCTTTGTAAAAGCGGCTGAAAAACTGAATCGTGTTTCCAAGCCCAGCCAAGCTCCTCATGCCTTTATAGTGTTCCGCTGCTGCCTGGACGAATCTTTCATTCTTCACCTGTTATGAGATTTTGCCTCAGCGAAGAGGGAAATCCAGGCCTGGGTGGCACACCTTCCATTCAGGTAATGCAATAAAGGACTATCTAAACTAGCAAAATGCTCTTTGGTTTTTTTGTTTGTTTTGCCGAGGCTTGTCTAGTCCAGCTGAACATTCAGTGCCTTCATTGCAGGTTTTTTTTTCTTTACAATGGACAAAGCTTAGGCCACAACAGAAAGATTTGAAAGATGACAATCTATTCACAATAGCTTTCTGAAGAGATTTACCTCTGACAGGAAAACTATAAATAGGTTTTGTTTATACCGACTTTTATTTATACACCAAGTGCTCTTTTTTTTTAAGAGTTCAAATAAACATGCAGCACTTAAGAAAAACATGAAACGTCCCCAACTCTGTCACACCATCACTTGGAGCACTGCTTACAAATACTCAAAACTGTTTTGAATCCTTCCATGTCCTGTGCCACACTTGGCAAAGCTCTTTGCAACTGCCGTGTGTCTAGTCCGTAGGTACTGCTCACATGCTGATCCGAGTGCAGGGCTGAGTCCTGTCGGAATCCATGCAAGCAGGAAAGTGAAGCATGACAGTCAGTTGCTGACACATGAAGTATGCAGGAGCAAGACGAACAGATACAGCCGTCTACAAATTGTCTGTGGAACACATGAGGCGTATCAGTTTAAAAAATGGAGATTAATGTGATGGGAGTGACGAACTTTTTTGAACTTTGACGCTAAGCCTTACAAAATCCCTTCAAGACAAGCACACACTGCTGATGACCAATTCCTACACAGTATTAAGCACCATCGCTACAAACACAATCCTCTGCCATTGCCCCCGCTGTGAGCACACCGGACGACCAAGGGGGCGCCGGCGCCGGCGGCTCTGACCCTGAGGGCTGCCAGCAGCACCTGTCCCTCCTTCGCGCCGCCGCCCGGGGCCGCCGCAGCCCCAGGGCCCCCCCTCCCCCGCCCGCCGCCGCGCCCGCCCGCGGCCCTTCGTGCCGCCCCCGCGCCCGTGCGAAGCTGCGGCCGCCGCACTGCTGCGGAGCGCTTGCGCGCCCCGGCTCGTTACGGTCCTTCAGCACGCTTGTAAGCGGGTTCAAGGAGAACCATTACTAATTTTACAGGTGTCACAGGCCCGGTTTTGCTGCAGAACAGTTTATCTTAAAAGAAACTAGATCGTGTGAGCCACTTGCAGCTAAGTAGCAGCTAAGTACTGGCATAATACAAGCCAGATTAGCGTCCTGTAACTGAATGCCGAGCGCTAGAGATAACGCGAGAAAAGATGCTTATCTTTAAAATGTATCTGTCTCGTTTCCTTAAGGTATTCCCATCCCCATTCGGCCGCCTTACATGAAAATACCTCCCATCCTCATCCGAATGCATTCAGCTCTGCAGTCATGCTGTGGCTTCTAAATTTAAGAGAAGATTGTCTCTTCTGATGTATCTGTTCCATCTTTTTTGTAAGTGACTACTCATTGGCTTAGATAGTATCTAAGAATAACCTTATACAGGTTGGTGGTATAGCTTTTATTTGAGAATCACACCTGGAATGTAGCCCTTAAATGGAAGGAAAAGCCCTAGTTTACAATAGCTCTAACAGCTGCTCTGTATGAAGCTGAAACTCTCCAGATCAGTTCTGAACAAGAAAATAGTTAAATTTGAATTTGAGGTTCTTGCAGCCCAGCAAATGCCTAATCATTAAATGCCTAATCATTAAACTTTAAGGTATACAGAGAAATCTCTCTTCCATTGATAAAATGCAATTTATCAATGGCAATTAAATCATATTCTGAGTTTAGTAATTTAAAAGATGCATCTCCTTTCTTAAATAGGTATCAAATAACATTTCAACTTTACATGCTGTATTTTCTCACAAAAAAAACCCCAAAAAAACCAAAATTATTTGCCTATTTCCAAATGTGTCAAGGAGGAAGTAATTATCAAAGTATGTGTTAAATGCAGCATCTTCATATTACAAACTCCAAAATATTTTTTTAACAATCCAGATTTTCATGTGGTAAAGTATTATCCCTTCTTAGAACACTTGGCAGTGTAAGAATGGGATTGAGGCAATAACTTCCAGAGTCTGTTAAGCACTCAGAAATACACAGTCACCTGTTTACATGATGAGCTCATCTTGTCATGTACTTGTGTCCAGGACAGCATGGCCCAGCTCTGGTTTGATTGTTTTTGACTCAAGGTGTTAACGGTTTGCCTCTGAAAGCTGAAGACACAGAATATGAGTTTCGGGGAGGAGATGAAAAAAATAGTAGATGATACATGAATTAGCAACCATGTTTTTAAACTAGGCCTGCTACCATTTATCAGATTTATTAGTGGGTTTATCCCCTAGATGGTCATCATAAAATGAAAAAAAAAAAAGAATATTGGAATGGAAGGTTACAGCCTTCTTTGATGAAATGACTGGCTTGGTGAATGAGGGGAAAGCAGTAGATGTTGCATAGATGTTGCTTATCCTGACTGTAGCTTTTGATGCCGTCTCCCATAATATCCTCATAGACAACCTGATTAAAAACAGCCTAGTGAACAGTTAGGTGGATCAAATACTGAATGAACTGCCTGGATCAAATGTTGTGATCAACAAGACAAAATCCACCGGGAGGCCAGTCACCAGTGGTATACCCCAAGGGTTTGCACTAAGCACAGCATTGCCAGCAGGTGGACGGAGGTGATCCTTCCCCTGTACTTGGTGTTGGTGGGACATACCTGGAGTGTTGTGTCCAGTTCTGAGCTCCTCGGTAGAAGAGAGGCATGGTTGTAGTGGAGCAAGTCCAGTGAAAAACCACAAAGATGATAAAGGGACTGGAGTACCTTTTGTCCGAGGAGAGGCTGAGAGATATGAGACTGCTCAGCCTGGAGAAGGGAATGCTTGCAAGGGATCTTATTAATGTCTACAAGTGCCTGCTGGGAGGGCACAAAGAAGATGGAGCTAGACTTTTCTTAGTGGTGATCAGTTGCATAGGAGTAATGGGTACAACTTGAAATACAGGAAATTCCATCTGAATGTAAGAATAACTTCTTTATTATAACAGTTGTTGGACACTGGTGCAGGTTGCCCAAAAAGTGTGCATTGTCTCTGTCCTTGGAGATACTCAGAACCCAACTGGGCATGGCTCTGGGCAACCTCATGTAGGTGAGTCAGCTTGAGCAAGGGAGTTTGACTACCCAGACTCTGTGTCCAGTTGTCACGGTTTAACCCCGGCCAGCAGCCAAGCCCTACGCAGCTGCTTGCTCACTCCCCACACAGTGGGATGGGGTAGAGGATCAGAAGAGTAAAAGGGAGAAAACTCATGGGTTGAGATAAAGACAGTTTAGTATGTAAAGCAAAAGTCGTGCACACAAACAAAGCAAAACAAGGAATTCATTTACTGCTTCCCATCGGGAGGCAGGTGTTCAGCCATCTTCAGGACAGCAGGGCTCCATCACGCTTAACAATTACTCGGGAACACAAACGCCATAATGCTTGATGTCCCCCGCTTCCTTCTTCTTCCCCCCCAGCTCATATGGTATGGAATACCTCTTTGGCTGGTTTGGGTCAGCTGTCCTGGCTGTGTCCCCTCTCAGCTTCCCGTGCCCCTCCAGCCCTCTCGCTGGCAGGGCCTGAGGAACTGAGAAGTCCTTGACTTAGTATAAACATCACCCAGCGTCAACTAAAATCATCAGTGTGCCATCAACATTGTTCTCACACCAAATCCAAACACAGCACTGCACCAGCTACTAAGAAGAAAATCAACCCTATCCCAGCTGAAAATAGAACAATAGTCAAGTTGAAATACAGGAAATTCTGTCTGAACATAAGAAAAACTTACTTACTGTGTGGATTGGCAAACACCGGAACACTCTAATCTCCTTGTCTTTTCCTAAAAACTGTGACCAATTCAGCTTTTTTATCCTCTGATTGCAAAATTGATTATTTCCACTTATATGTAGTAGTCTAGTCTGTTTTGAAATTAATCTTCATTATTTTTTCAGAACATTTCTTCAAGCTGACAGAAAAGAATGATTTTGAATTATTTTCCTTTAATGTTATAGCATATCTGCTTATCTTTTTGTTATGCACAAATCAAATTAGTGTATTTTATCACCCAGGTGATTAATTAAAATACTGATTAGAACTAGACCCTGGAAACATTTTTGAAGATACATCTCAAAATATCCCTTACTGTTGGCAGTAAGCTAATGATAACTACTCTTGTGCAGTTATGCAATCAGTCTTGTAACTTCCATGTAAGTCATTCCTTGTTACTGATGTTCTCTGTCTGAATTTAACTTTTTGGTCTTTTCTAACTTTGCCAGGATTTTACAAAGGAAATGCTGTCTCTTATTCATATCAACAAGATCAAGAGACAATAAATAGACACATTATTATACAGCTTTTCAGAAGGTCCATCTCTCTTCTATGAATGACATTCAAATCCAGCTGTATTCCAGTCATCTGTTCTCTACCAGCTGAACTCTGTGCATGTGCTTTACATGTGTGCGTGTGTATTTAAACACCAGACACACGTACAGGAACGACAATACTTCTAACCAGAATTTCAATTTTCAGTTAAATAAAGCTATATTCAAAATGGCCAAATTACCTTCAAATTTTTCATTAAAAAAACAGGGTTTTTTTCTAATTTCAGACATTACAGGGGAATGCATTTAATTTATATTCTTTACAAATTAGCACACATAATAGTGAATTCTTTTCACTGTTTCCAATTTCAGTCCATAACAGAAAATGTCATCATCCTAACTCTAATTAATCACTTTAGTATCAATCACTACCTAGAACTGAATGTTTGTAATGTAAAAACAATGTTTCCCAATGATGTTTTACTGCAAGTATTTGAGATATCATATTTCTTGCGGTAATGTAATTGATTTTCTTCAAGTGTTATCTTTCTCATGCAATCTTCTGTAAAAATACCTTCACTGTATAAATATCAGTAGGAAGATAAATCATATCTTTTAATCTGTACTGGTATTGTGAAGGTTTTTTTCCTGGTAAGTTAGTCAGGAGTTAAACTATACTGAACAAATAGACAATATCAACTTTTTTATCAAGTTGATATCTACAAGTATTTTATCTCTCTGTTCAAATGCACACTTGTTTTCATCATTATGTACCTAGGAAAGTCAAATGCTCAGATTTTTCATTATCCTGTAAAGAGGCAGCATCTAATTTTTATGAGGCCAAGAATCCCCAGATCACCCCCCTGTGATATAATATGGGAAATGAGTGAGTTTATTATTTTGTGTTTAAGATCGAAGTACAGCAAATAGACCAGCATTGTTTATATATGTATCTGATGATTGTTCTGTTGTTGTGCAGGGATACAGATTTACTTTTAAACTCAACCAGGAAAAGGTGACACATAACAGGCAACCAAAATAAGGAGCAAGTTGCAAGTTTATCAGGTAGAAGTATGTTAACTTCACAAGAAAAGCACAGCAGATACAAAAGAACTGTGGTTTTGAGCACCTAAAGTACAAGCCCAAACTCCTTAGAACATTGAAAAATAATTTTTAATTTTTACAGCAGCTGAGATCTGTTTGTAATTTTTTACTGCTTGAACATTCATCAGACATCATAGTTTCTATATAAAATTGCTTCCCTTCAGAAATACTTAATTTTCATGTAATACACTGAAAGAAAAAAAAAATCTTAGCTCCTGGCATTGAGTAATATGGGCATAAATTGTGCTCCTGCAATGTACAATGTTTTTGGGTTTTTATTTTTAAAACATTGACATATTTTGCCTGCCACAGTTACTGAAATTAGCAGTCTGTAATGGAACCTTAGTGCTGATCACACAGCACACAAAAGCAACAGCAGGTTCTGCTACAGCCATATAACAGAACATATCCCTGTGAACTAGGTCTGGCTGGGATGTTATTTCTCTTCATAGCAGTCTGTATGGTACTATGTTTTGGATTTGTTATCAAGACAGTATTTTAGCTATTGCTGAATACATCCGTATTTTAGCTATTGTTGAGCAGTGCTTACACAGTGTCAAAGCCTTCTCTGTTCCTCATGCTGCACCTTCAGCAAGTAGCCTGGGGGTGGGCAAGAGCCTGGCAGAGGACACAGGGAGGAGAGCTGACCCAAACTGACCAAGGGGATGTTCCACACCACATGACACCATGCTCAGCTGTAAACTGGGGGAGGACGGGGACGGGGGACGGGGGACAGGACAGGGGGGACAGGGGATGTGGGGGGACAGAAGTTCTTCCAAGGTAGCCTGTGTTTGGAACCTGGCTGAGCAGCAGTCTGCTGGTGAGAGGTGTTCTTGCACTACAGGAAGGCCATGCCACACTATTCCAGTGGGAGTTTAGGTTATGGCTCTGTGCAGTCTAACCATTAAAAAGGCATTAACACTTCAGTGTATTAGTTGCTTTCTCATATAGTGAGCACTAGCTGTAACAGACAATCCTTGTACACAGTTTGAGGTTGATTCAGGATCTCCTTGGCATCTTCTGAAATGTGTGAATTTAGTGGGACTGAATTTTAAAGTTTCCTTTCCTCATTTGAACAAAACCAAAATATCTTAATCCTTAATCTTTACCTCACATTTTACTGGCTCTTTCAAATTAGTCTTGTAGCTGTTTGTTCATAGTAAGATAACCTTTAAAACAGCTCTGTTGAACTGCAGATTGCCTCTCTGTCTAAGCAAAATAGATCACTAAGGTGTGACACTATTTGTATTTTTATTCCACCATTTATGCCAGTTCTAGGCTCTGCCTTTTGTAGCTTTTCTCCTCAATGGTATTTATGAGGGTGACTATTGAAGTGTATGAAATTATTTCATATAAATTTATAGTCTTCAAAGTGCCATAGCTCTCTGCAATTCAGATGCCTAAATGCGAACACAAGCTGTGAAACTAGGCTTCTTTCAAGCAGCATGGGTACTGTACCCATCTTTGATACAATTTTGATACACATAGTTATATGTAACTATTTTTATAAAATAGTTAAATTCAAGGAAAACCTTGAAATTTACATTTCTGGTATGCCTCTAGTAAAATGAAGGGCCATCTAGTGTATAGTTTTCAGATGTTTTTGCTAAAAATTTTCAGCAAATAGCATGTGAGTATTATACAGCATACCTGTATTCCTCTGTCTAGTTTTCATCACTACAGCTGCATTTGAAATCAGGATCTTCTTTTCTTACATTTTCATACATTTTGTTCTTAAGTCTGTACCTGCAATTGTATTTCCTTGCAATGCTGATGAGTTAATGCAATCAACTCTCATCTGCTCTAGACCAACATTCACCTTTTATATTCAGGATGAGAACATGTGATGCATACTGGGTATATATAGAGATATTTATATAATAAAATATTTATAAATAAAGCCAAAAAAAGAGTAGCAGAGGTGATGCAAGAAACAATGAAGTTATTTTAAAAATGTTGCCTAGTCTTTTATCCCTAGTACACTGGATTCAAGTCAGTAATGTATGATTTCATTCATATCAATATTTAATTTAATTTTAATTTTAAGAGAAACTGTTCTTTTTTTCATCATAATTGGTATCTTGTGGGGAGAATAGTGTAGTAAAGAACTGAAACTTCAGAAAGCTATAAACTAGGAAACAAAGATCAATAGGTTTAGAAATAAAAAATAAGGGAAGAGAAACACAAAGAAATATGTAAAAGACTGATTTTAAAATGTTTCTGTACAGCATCATTAGTAGTGCTTTTCTTCAAAAAGGTATGCAAATGATTACTGCATTCTAAACCTCCATTCCATAATGTAATATCATTAAAAAGATAAAATGGTGTTCATAGGTGTGATTTACATATTAATACATGTAAATTATCAATCAAATCATAACTCAGCAAATGAAAGTATATACTGTTTACAGTTCATTATGTGTCATGCTAGAGCAACTTAACAATGGAGTTGATTAAGTCAACTCTTATGGTCATCTGGATTATGCTACTGAAGTTTCTGTGATTAATTAACTTGTGAAGCCTAATTACTGTCAACTGAGGAACCTGCAGTGAAATATTTAAAAGAAAGACAAAACAAAGGTTGAATTAGAAAACGTTGGAAGTTCCATAAGTATTCTGAATATAGAATCATAGAATCATTTAGGTTGGAAAACACCTTTTAAGATCATCAAGTCCAACCGTTACCCCAGGACTGTCAAGTCCACCACTAAACCATGTCCCTAAGCACTGCATCTATGTGTTCTTTTAACCAAAACACCTCCAGGGATGGTGATTCCACCACCTCCTTGGGCAGCCTGTTCTAATGCTTGACAACTCTTTCAGTGAAGGGTTTCTTCCTAATATCCAATCTAAACCTCCCCAGGTGTCAATATACACATAGGTTGACTGCCTGCCCAAAATTAAACCAAATATAAGCAGATGCTTTGTTGTTCCCATTACATACTTCTGATAGAAGTACTACACATGCTTCAGTGCTCTACCAACTCAAAACCAGAGGCTGCACACACTATATAACTTCCACAAAAATCTTTGACTGAGATTAAATAATCTTGCACATTCTTTAAAGCAGACTGTTTTTGTGACTGTTATTAGCTGGGGTTGTTTTATAAGGTAATGAATCTGCAGAAATCTGGCTAACATACTGTAATTTTCTGAATGTATTATCTTTCCATAGGATTCAGTTTGATTTGGTTAAACTTTTGATCAGCTGTAAAAGGCTGGGTGTAATTTATTTGTGTACTGATTGGACAGCATATTTTTATTCTTTTGTTATGGATGCAGTAAATCTCATTGGTAGCTCTAGTTCTTTTTTTCCTGATAATGTAAACAGCCTCTGAATTTATTGTTTAGACAAATGAAGTAAAAATATATAAGTTGGAAGAATTTATATTTATTTTAATACATTTGCAATATATATTTATTTGGTATGCCAACACAGAATATCTGTGTCCAAGTAATAGCTCCATCTGCTGAGATGCCCTTCTAAGATCTTTAATAAACTATACTGAACAAATAACTAAAAAAGAAATAACGAGATGGAAGGAAAATATATGCTGCATATTGTCGGTTCCTTTCCTTTATGCAGAATATATCTACCAAAACTGTTTTTATAGAAAGTCATTATACAAAATCAGTTACTATTACCATATTATCCACCCATGATATCATAACTTTTGCTGTAGCAATATATTTTTGTGGTCACCAGATGATGGTTAGCCTCCAAAAAGAAGCTGAAATTAGAAACTCTAGGATAGTCTGCTTCCCTGAAATTTACAATAGAAAGCACAGCTCTCTTTAAAGACTTTGGTTGAGTGTTTTTTCTACTGCAGAATGCAAAAGTGAGGTTAGCAAGTTAAGGGCACTGCATCAAAAGCTGATTAATAGCCTCTGAGTGAGTGAATATGTGTCTGCCATCCTACAGCAAAGGCCATATGTTACACTATCACTTTTATTCCAAACTGCATCTTAGCCAAGTGACAAGAACAATTTCTGACAAGCAAGGAATTCGTCTAATACAAGAGATAGCATAATTTGCAACAGCAGAATTGCTGAATGACCTGTGGACCTAAGACTTACTCTTAGGCAACGTACTGAGGCTTCATCTAATAGTGCCAGTGTTTGTCATCTCTGAAAGGAGCTGAAGAAAATGTCATTCAAAGTCAGTACTTCAGAGTGCTGATTGCAAGATGTAAATTAATGTAGCTTCTTCTAGATCAAATAAGCTCATGGTAGATATCTGAGGCATGATAAATGATGAAAATTGCTTTCACTACAGAAATAATAACGTGTTGGAGAAAGTGTTAGAAACAGTATTACTTTTGGAACTAAACTACAAATTCTAAGACGTCAATATGTTGTGTGAAGCAAGTAAGGTCTGTTTACCCTATTATGCATACAAACTGTTTGTTTTGCTTTTAAATCATACCAGTTACAATAATAAATTTTATTTCTGAATGCACAGTTCTTCAGATAAGTTACTTTGTTACCATATTGCTTTTTTCCTCATGTGACATATTAAATTTAACAAATCAAATTGACTTAATGATTTTACGTCTTTAAAACATTACTAACTGAAAACAGATCAGAAAGCTTAAGTTCTGCTTATTGCAGTGATTGCAGTTACTATATTCACTGCAACAATATCTGAAATGGAGAGAGACAGGAAAGATGTTATTTTGTGAACTGGTGTTTGGCTAAATTCAGAATCTAATTAGTGAATTCTAAAGCATTTGCATTAAGTTAACCCTATAGTTTGGTTCTGATCATATTGTAACATCTATTTGTCTTGTATGCTTCACAGGGTTTTTGCTATTTAGAATGGCAAAAAGTCTTACAAGGACTTTGGCATGTCTCTTTCAGGCTTCCCTGGAAACACAGACATTAAAAATACAGAGAACTAACCAGGCTTTCTGTAACCTGCTAACATGTATTATATCTGTATCAGCATATATTTTACATAGGCTAGCTGATCCTGAAATTGGTGAGAGTGTCATGATTAGAACAGGATGTTTTGAACAGAATAAGAAGCATTTATTAAAGAATTCTCTTTATACTCATTTTGGCTATTAGATACCTTTAAATTTGCACAGAAATCCCAGTATCTCTGAAAAGGCACAGGCTAACTCAAATTTTACAAACTTTTGAAGAAAATATACATGCACAAGGCTATTACTTCCCTTTGCCTCCTCTTTCTCGCTTCCCATCATTTTGTGTGGTAAAAAATAAAGATGGTCTTTGTATCTAAAGTAGAAAAGATTCAGATACAGAAAAAATTTGTGGCTGGTTTTATTGCTGGGAACTGAAGGGAGAGTGATGGCAGAAGCAAAGGAAAACAGTCTATTGGAATCCTCCATCCTGAGCTCAATGCCTAGGTTCCACATAATTCATAGTTAATGCTCCACCAAAGAGAAGCATACCCTTCCGTCTGATAGGAAAATGTATGTTAGCTAAGCATTCATGAAAAAGAGAAGAATTGGGCAGATTTAAGAGACTGACTGGAGAGAGGAAGGCATCTGCTTATGGCCAGTCAGGAGCTTCCATCTGTGTACCATCCTGGTTTTATGAGTCTGTGCTTGTCTCTACCATGTGTGAAGCCAGAGCAGGTGTGCTATTCTCTGAACAGCTATAACGGCTATGATATACGGGATTTAGATTCAAAGCCAAACTCTGCTTGATTTGGAGAAGGACTTTCACTATTTCTTTGTCAGTTCCTATACAGGGTACACCCTGACAGACTTCTGTACAATTGCATGTGGCTTGCTATTCAGTGATTTCTGCAAATATGAACGAGCAAAAGTTTCAGTGCTGCATGAGACCTGTGGCCTCAGGTGACAGCCTAGGCCGATCTTCAGTATATACATGGTGGATGAATTTTCCCAAGTACTTTTGAAAAGCTGGATTTCATACATACTCCAGTTTAGTTCCCATCTGTAAAACAGAAAGTAACGCTTCTCTGCTTAGCTCACCAGACCATTCCTAGGATAAATTAAGCGTAATTCATGTTTCAATCAAAAGTAAAGTGTTTCAGTGCCAATCAATAAAGGCTGAATGAAACAGAATATATCGCCCCTCAATTCATCGACAGTGCAGTGCTTAGGGAATGTTAAATGCCTAGAGAGTGCAGGACTAACACTCCAAGCAAGAATCCCCAATTAAAGTTGTAGGCAGAAAGTGTCTTAATTTTTTCCTGACCCAGGACTCCTTTGTGCTCTTTCTGACCTCAAGAAAACAGCTTCTACATAGAGCACTTGCCTTAAAGGTGGGAGACATGATACTTCTAAATCAAGTATCCTACGTGCAAGGCCCTAGCCTCATGAAATCAGCGATCTGATTGTTAGAGCCAGGCTGTCCAGCCTAACCAGTGGAAAATTTACATGATTAATGAATATTGCTGCAAGGCAAAATACATAAAAAAACTTTTGGAGATGGAATTTTTCCCTGGAATCTTTGTCCTAGGAAGAATGGGAATCATGCTAACCTTTTTTCTATAAGATGGCTACTGACAGCTTCATATCTGTTATTAGTAAGGCTCCTTCAGAAAACATATTGGCTTTTGGGTCACATTTATACTTTTTATCTTTAGTAATCCAAGTTAAATTGACAATAGTGCTGGCATATTTCTACTCTATAGAAGAAATCTCCTTCAAAAATGCTTTCCTTATTGAAACACCTGTCATCAGACTTCATGAATGCAGAATGCGTAGAAAAAAGCCTATATTGAGAAATTATGGGGGGGAAAAAGTCTTCATATTTAATTTTCTATTATAGCTGTGCCCAATGAAGCAGCATAAAGGACCTTATTACTATACCAAAACAAAGACTTTCCAAAGAGAGTTCTCTAATTTCATATTAGCTTGTTCTACCACTGAAACAGTAGTTACTGCACCAAGTGATACATAAAAATGGGAAAACCAGCAGTTTTCATCAGTTTCAAAGGAACCAGCATTACTGGTGTTCCAAGATGAAAAAATAAGTGCCAACAATGACACTGAGTAGGATAGGAAAAGTATCTATTTTATATGCACCTAATATTTATGTACTGCACAATTTCTTTTCAGATTATCTGTATTTACCTTGAATAAAAAAGATTTCTTTCTGTATTTTGTCTTCAAAAACAGCCTGTAGTTAGTTTTCATCTCATCTGTAATTCTGAGTTTCAGTGCCATCAGCTAAAGTAATAAACATTTCTGCCTGAAAGTGTATTTTAAAGAGAATCTTCTCAAAATTCATACCTTTAATTCAGTAACGCATTGTTCAGGGTTTAAATAAATCTTCCCCTGATTTGAGTGGTAGTTGTATGGATGAATTCACAAACAATTCTTTGTAAATACAGAATTCATAAGCTTCACAGAGAAAAACAAAAAAAGAAAAAGAAGTATATCTAAAGCAGATACATTTCAGAAACAGGAAACTCACTTGTTCCCTAAGGCATGGCAAACATTAAAGCTCATTTGTTTACTCTTTTCCAAACCCCAAAATAAACAAAATGGTTATATTTAAGGCAGTTCATCTAAGCCTATTCTGATGAATGAAACATCTGCAAAGAAACCCCAAACACACAAACATTTAACAAACATTCTTCAGTCACCTGGAACAAAGTTAATTTAGTGGAGCTAAGTAGAAATTGGAATTTCTCTATGACTTTTCTTATTTGCTTCAAATTTGGAGAAAATGTTGAATGATTAAGAAGGTGGTGAAACAAAAACACTGTGAAAAGTCTTGCTTTATTTATGACTACTGTGGTGCATTATACTTTTTAGCCAGAATTCTCTGGATCATATGAAACATAGTATGTATGTCTTGACAGCAGAGAATGGGAGCATTTGGTATCTGCATGGTCTAACTTTTGCTTATGTGATACCTGTAAACAAACTTAATTAATGGGGAGAAAAAGAAAAAAAACCCCAACCAACCAAACAGCTTAAGCAATATAGTCTGGAGAATGCTTACTTCCGTTCAGCTACATGTATTAAGAATATGCCTATGTTGAATTTTGGTGAACTGAAGAAGGATGTGTTTGAATGTTTATTTTTCATTGTGTTTGATTTGGTTACTTTTAGTGGGAGGTTTCTGCATCCTGTGTTAATGTGTATTTTCCTAATAAAGGAATGTTCCTTTTCAGTACTTATGATGGATGGAGTAGCATTTCTTAAGTCATGATGAGTTTAAAGGAACCTATTCTACTTTACATTGTAAGAAATTAGGAGGATGCACATGTTGTCTGCAGTCAGCTGACAGTTGGTAAACTCTAACTGGACACCAGAAATCTATCTGGAAAGTTCTTGAACTGCTCTGAATGTCTTAAATGGCTTGGGTCATAAGCAAGGGTAACTGCATAGGAGATTTGATCAGATTAAATAAAGCAATTTAATTAAACAATTGAAATACATGTGCTCTGAAAAGTAAAAAGTCAAGAATGAGCATATATATCTTTGAGGCCTCAGGTGACATTCGTCACAGACAAATCAAAATTTTAGTTTCATTATTTTTAGTACTATTAACATACTCATTACGGAGATGTTTACAACATTAGATGTGATGGCCTTTTTCAAGGAAACAGTCAACATAAAGTATTCTAAGTACAAACAACTAGTCCATGACTGGAACTGTGGAAATAATCACACACAAGCTGTGTGTGTTAATTGTTCTGCCTAAATGTTCTATCTTAATTATTTCTTACTAAAAGTATATATGGACATTGTGGTTTTGATGAAATGAAGAAATTGGATAAAACTGAAAACTGTTGTTACTACCTGTATCATAACATATCAGGTGCATAAGAGCAGCAATGATCTACATTTCCTTTGACCTTAAATGATCTAACCAAACAGGAAAAGCTACCATTCTTATTTGTACAAGTTTTGTACAAGTGCAAATGATGAGCTACAGAAAATGCCTGGTGTTGCAGGATCAGAGTCCTAGAAACTGATCAAGCTCATTGTCATTAATGGAAAGACCTTACTGATTGCAGTGAGCTTTCATCAGTGATATAGAATCTGCTTCTTTTCACCTTTTGTGAGGTGATTCCTCAACGCTGAGGATAACATAGTGCAGTTATGCCTAGGGTGTTTGAAGGTTTGAAAACTTGTGTAAGCATGTAAAAGTTGGCTTGCATATTTGCTAGCTGTCTAAAGACATAAAAAGGGTCTTCAGTGGCAGGCATAAATAGTCAAAATAATTGAAAATTAAGCTATATTGTTGACTCATAACAGGTTTAGCTTTGGTTAAAAAAATTACTGTAATTGTTTGACTAGTATATCTCTTCTGACTTGCATTTCCTGGCCATGCTGTTAATCATGGCTGTTCAAATTCTTATTTAACAGCACTTGTTTCAGCTCTGTCAGTTTGTAGATCTGTTAGCTGGAAAGATTCCACATTGAGAAGATCTCGTAAGAAATTCAAAGGTTATTTGAATAGAATATGAATGAATATTCTGTTGCATAGGTATACTTGTAGTGCTGTATATTAATCAGAATTTAATTACAAGTTAAAGACAGATCTAGACAGAGTAGTTCAGAAGGTATTTAGTGTACTATATGCATTATTTTAAGTCACACGCAGCCTGATACGAGATTGTTAACATTTAATTGTTAGTGTACCACTTTCCAGAGTCAAACACCTAAATTTTCAGTGTTCATGCTAGTTTGTACAGTTAAGATCACTTTTGTGGTATGTGTTGAAAGCAGCTATTGTAGCTTGCAAAACAAATAGGTTTTTTATCCAGTATTCAAAAAATTTTCAGCAGGAAAATTTTATTCCCAGCTGTCACAGTATTTTTATATTTTACAGTCAGAAAAATTGTCTGTGACCTTTTCTGGATAATGATGTCCCAATGTTTGACCATGTCATAGGAAACCATTAAATCCTTCACATTTAGTCAAGGCGATGCTTTTGTAGTGTCTTCAGAGAAATTCAGCAGCATCATGATCTTAACTGTCTGATTTTTTTTTTCCTTATGTACTGATCTCTTAGAAAAATGGGAATTTTTTTGCATGACGTAAGATTTCCAGTCAGAATACCTCTAATCAATAATAATGTATTTACATAAGGTCAGTCAGCTATAAGAAAAATATTTTCTTACCCACATTACTGTCTTTCCTGTATTTAGCTGTAGTTTCTTGTGGCTGAGATAAGTTTTTGTGTAGACTTTTGGTTATAAAGACAGAAGATCTATTTTCCTCCTAACTCTTGCAGGGACCTTATATACAAGAATCTGTAATAAACCTAATCTGTCATTGTCTTGCTATATTGGAATAAAACATCGTGGAACCAAATTTTTCTAATTTAGAGTGCTGTCAAACTTTCACAGAATAAAGGTAATCTTACAGGAGATGTAAAATACATGAGTGTTATTCCTGATTGTGCCAGTCACCTTGGCTTGGAATAATTGCATAGAGCAAAGAGCAGGTGGTCAGGGTGGAAACACTATTTCTAATTGGCAAAAGTTTTCAAGAAATGGAAATCTTTTCTCATATAAAGTCTACACGAGAAGACAATTAAGAGTAAAATAAAAAGCCAGTCATTTAGATGTTTCTTTGGATATTGCTTAGAAGTTTTGTTTCAGTTTTAGTTATTTACATTTGATTGTTAAGATATAATCGACTTAAATCTTAACATGCAAAGTTGTCTTTACAGTAAAACCGGGTGCTTTGAAGAAAACAAAATAAAGTTGTTTACATGAAAAATACCAGCCTGTTATTCTGAAAAGCTTGTTATTCTGAAAATGAATTATCATTGATTCAGACAGACCTCTTTGGAGGATGCTCAGTCACTGATAAAATCCTTCACACAAATCCACAAAATTCTTTCATAGCTGTTTGAGAGTGAGAATTATGTTTAAATTAATTCTGGTACCTGTTTGAGAAGAATAACTTTTTGCCTGAAGTAATGCCTGTGTGGAAATGGTGAATGTTAGACTGATATCTCTGCTAGAGCGGGGCATAACAATATATCATGTGTATCAAATTTGCCATGGTATTGTAATGATTCATTATCACATACAGCTCCCTTTACATTTTAGATGAGATCTTTGAAGAATGTGCAAAGCTGTAATTGGCCAACTCTCCTTTGTGTTACAGTTAGTCTGGTTAGGTTTTACATGGGTCAACAAATTACTCTAGATCCTAAATGAACAAATGTAATACTACTTCCTGCAAAGCAGAGTTAAAAGCTGTCCCTTTACTTGCTTGTAATTTTGCAGTATTAACAAAACTAGTAAGAAAAGCAATTGAGTAAACTGCTTTTTATTAGGTAATGTCTAGAGACACCAATGACCCCACACATTTATCTCCTAACAAGAAGCAACTTCCAACATTTATTACAATGTACCTGGGTCCTCCACAATCATAACTCAATAAAAAAAATAATACTTGTAGTCCAGGTAATGGGCTGATGGGGCAAAATGCCATACTATTTTTTTTGTGCTTTAGCCAAAGGTCAGAAAGAGGTTGAAACATATAAGCACCATGAAATATTTTTCAGGACAGTGGTATGTATCTTAGAGACATGTCAACAATGAAAAAAACATAAAGTACTTCATTTAAAATTGGTCTATAGATAAAATGTTTAAATTAATGTAAGTTTTTGTGTATTAGCTACATTTTACTCTGAGATATAAAGCCACTGAGCATGTTTTGATGGTGTAAACAGTTTTATTTCCTCCCACATAAATGCCCCCAAATTTCTACTGTGTTTCTGAACTTAATGCAAAAAAGGTATACCTGCAAGGTTAAGTTTCAGTTCAGCTGGTTCTCATGCATAGCTTTCCTTTTTTGGGACCATAAAAAGCTATTAATCTATTAAGCTCTCACAATTAATTAAAACTGTAGTGATTTTTTAATCTTTTTACATATATTATTCTTATATCTTCATTTTGTAAAATAGAAAGTATAAAACATAAGAATATATTTATCTGTTTATTACATGGAGAAATTTGGAAATTAAGGCAGAGAACTATCAATCCCATTCCAAACTGGAAGCAGTAAGAGACAAAAAAAAAAAAAAAATAAAAATGAAAGAACCATGAATGAGAGCTATGTTCATATTGGATTGTTTCCCTCTACAAATCATTGATAAAGCTCATTGCTTTAATGTGTAAAGTACAGAAGTATTTTTCCAGGTTCCAGATTTGTTTACTTTTCCAAATATACAGTTCAAAAATACAATTCTAAAATTAAGCCAATGTAATCCATTACATTAGGAAAGAACATGACCTTCGTATCTTAATTTTATCATTGTAGAGGCATTCTTGTAAAATTAGCTAGAAATAGAAAGAAATTATATTTCTTTTTTAATTAAGATACAAAAGCAGTAAATTACACTGATTAAATGGTCCAAGGGGAACAGAAGTGTTTGTTATTTCCCCCATTACAACAGCGAGTAGAAAGTGAATATAAAACATTGCAAAGTCCAAACAGACTGAATTCTCAAAGTGATAGTCTTCATTTAGGCAACAATATCCAAGAATGCAATTCCCATGACTTTTTCCCATTCTTCTAAGAACTTCTAAATAACTTAAAACTTTGTTTTAAATCCATGAGTCTTTCAGATCCCAAAGATCTGTTTCAGCTTGATAACCATTTTGGCTTTGATGCGTATTATATGTATCACAAGTTGCATTAAACTAAGTGCTTTTCATACACATTCTCTGATGAGTTTGATTTGTTAAGGGTGAACAAGGTTAAGGGTTAGTATCAGTAACAGAAATTAGTTTTACAGAAACACAGAGACCAACATCTCCCTGTTTCAAAAAAGAGCTGTAGAAGGACGCTGCATCTCCTTTCAGAGGCATGTTTCAGACAGTAGAGAAACCTTTCAGGATACTTAAAATTATGATTCTGCACAGTTCTGTCATCAGTTCCATAGTTCAGCGTGTTAGGGAAGGAGTAGTTACAAGGTGGATTGTATATATCAGGTTTTATTGTGTTTACTTAGGATGGGCTGTAATTGGGTAGTTTGGACTATAAGTCTGTAACATGTAAGAGATGAATGAACTATGCCAAACAAGTAGGATAATTCTACAAATATATGGTATGGCACATCATCTTTACTAACTCTGGCTGCTTAATTTTTAAATAAATGCAGATGGTTGATTTGATGCAAAATATAGGACTTGGTTCTGTTAAACTCATCTTATTGGATGCAAGGTCTTAACAGGATTTCTTGCATGGGTGAAATAAGGAGGTTTTTAGGCATATATTACAAAAAGTCTTTCTCTCTCTTTTTTTTCAATAGTGTGGTGCATCTCTAAATTACTCTCACCTTAGCACCTCTTCTGAAAATTTGGATGTGGCAATTATGAATTATCATTTATTTAGACTCCTGATGTCAGAGGGATCAAAGGCCATACAGCTTCTTACAAAGTAAGTTCTTTACTGGCTTATACCACAAGACCTATGTGAGACCTATGCTTTAACAGAGCAGCTTCTTGTGCTTGCCTGTCACTGTTAATGATGTGTAATTTATGGAAATAGTAGATAGTAATTCCTAATCAGCAAAGGTGCAGCTAATAATGCTGGAATGTATCATATAAAATTGCTGTCAGATTTATGAAAAATGGAACTGACAGGTAAATTTTCTCCTATCAACAGCTGTAAGACCTTGCTTTAGAAAAGCATTCAGTCTATTCAGTAACACGTTTAAAAGATTGGTTTAAATCTTTTTGTCTCTTTCTAAATCTTTTTGTTTCAATCTTTTGGTTTATTCTGTTTATTAATTATTTATTAATAAAGACAGATCTAATGATTTTTGAACAAAAACATTCAGTAAGTGAATTCTTTGTGTTATATTTTACTATTCTAATATTTTAGTTCTTAATATATGAACTGAGATATGACTTAAAGTAGTTACTTATATGGACTAATTGGAAAGGAAAATTCTCTGAGTTTTTTAATTTGTTCTTTTAATTTTTATTAAGATCTATTCTAATCATGCCAGTGACAAAAAAAAAAAAAACCAAACAAAACCAAAACAAAAAAAAACCCCCAAAACAAACCAAAACCAAAAAAACCCAAAAAAACCCCAACAAAAAATACATTGCTATTTGCACTACACAGCTTTTCTGTGAAGGTTGTATAGATGGAAGTTATTTTTTGAAATCATAAGAAAAGGTTTCCACATTCTCACTAATGCTATTCCTTAAGCTACAAGAAGTCAGTATATAAATACAAGGTTATGCTCTTAACTATGCACTGTCACCTGCTCTTCTTTGTTATCAGATTGCCTGGGTTATTTGAGGTGACTTTTTTATGACGCATAGGTCAAAATATTTGGGGGACGTGATGTTTTAATATCTTGATTCAACTGCTCTTACTTCTTTGGGGTAAAAAGTTTATTATTTTACTGGGTTACTAATCAGATGTCTAATCATCATTTCCTAACTATACCTCCACCAACTTTATAATAAAAAGCTGAGTACCATGATAGGGGCAGGATGTAAGAAACATTATATTCCTCTCTCCAGTATATGTTGGATCGATGAAGACAATACCTTAAAGGCATCTCTCATTCTGAATTTGACCACAGGACAGAAATATCTAGGAATATAGGTAATTCAGTAAACACAGTTTTTTGTTGTACAAATCTGCATGGAAAATGTCTGAAGTAAAACTCACTTATAGCTTATCATAAACCTTTCAATTAGATGATGTCTCTCACATTATTAAATACTCAGGACTGACATATGTACCCAAACTGTGCAAAATATGGTAAGTATTTTTAAAATGAATCATGATAGTCACTGTAATTTTGGGCTGCACTGAGAAGACAAATGTCTTCAGTGATGACAGTGGAACAGACAAAATATGGCACTGACGGAGTGGACCAGATTGCTCTAGCAGCTTGACTGATTGGCTGTATCAGATATCACCAGTCTGGAATAATCTACAGAATCAACACCAGCTGAAAGGAATTCCAGTATTCATCTGGTTTCTGTAGAGCTCAGCTGCTTCATGACTGAGAGTCTGAAGCTTTTGAATGTTTAAATAGAGAGAGTGATATTTATAATGAGGTATATGGGTGTGTTAACATGAAATAAAACACCTACATCTTTGATACATTTCTGTTGTTCCTGTTCTTGTTAGCTTGCTTTGGGGAAATATGAATTGCCTTTAGAACCAAGCATTAAGAGATGAGGAGATTCTCAGGATGTCTAAGCTGGATACCTTTTGAATAATGTGCTTTTGGCACAACACAGGAGTAAACTGGAGAGTTCCATGGCTTGTAATATTGCATCTAGCAAAACAATTTAATATCCCATCTGGTCCTGAAGTTTCTTAGCATAGTTGTATTTCTGCTTAGTTATTTGTGGTGTTTATGTAAATCCTTCTTTTCTTCATATAGCTCTATCTCTAAGTTCTTGTGTGTTGCACACTGTCCAAAGGCTATGAATAAAAGTGGCCATAATTTACATTTAAGTCCTCTGAGCTCATGCATAGATCTTTGGTGTGGTCTTCAATGGGACAAATGGAAGCCTAATTAATAGGAATGTAACCTAAACCTCCCGCGTTAGTGAGCCATTCTTTCTCCTCTTCTGTTAGCATCATATTCAATACTGAAGATGCAGATAGTAAGTTAGCTGCACCAAAATCAATAGGAGCTTGCTGACATGAATGAGCAAAGCATCAAACCTACAATGACTATAGCTGAAGTCCTAAAAAAAACCCCTTTAACCTTTATTACAGAAGCTCTATTTTATAATATGTATTGAAAGAAAATCTTCTGTAGGCCTCCAGACAAACAGGAAATGGGACAATTAAAGACAATTTACAAAGGGGGAGTAAGAGAACAATATTTTATAGACTTATTAGCAATGGTTTAGATCAAAGCATAAAAAAAAAAAAGTCAAGCACAGGAATGTGCCTAAAATGCTGTCTTCTTCCAAGACTTTAGTAGGAGCTTACATTGTCTGAGAGACAACTACAGGTAGGACATTGCAGCACAAACAAACTAGTAGGCTACAACAAGGCTTTACCATTGGTCAGATTCTACTGTCTGTGCTGTATCTCCTTCCAGAGGCCAGACCACACTACTCATTCCCATTCCCTTCCCCCCCGCCCCATCCTCGGGGCTATTTAACTACTTTGTGGAACGAGCTACAGCTGCACATCATCCATGTCAATCAACCCACTGCCTCCAAGGCAAGGCCACAGCTGCATGTTATCAATGCTGATCAGCCCACTGCCTTCATTCCTCTACAGTAGGAAATTTATCCTGAAGGTAGAGATATAAAGCCTGCTGTAGTGGTACTCTATTTTACACAATGGCCTAGTGTACCTAGAAACAGAAAATCCAGGTTTGGCTCCCATTCCAGCAGAAGGGACTTCAAAACAAAAAAGCCCTGCTTTCTTAATAAAAACCCTAATAAACTGATTAGCAAAGAAGGACTTCCAGAGTTAAGCAATGTAAGCAAAGGGATTTGGAATCTCAGTTTTGGATTTATATATTTATTTTCTACTTCAGCACCAATTTAGGTAACAAATTCCTTCACTGACTCAATCCTTTAAGGCTTAATTTCATATACTTGTACAAAGTATGCCAAAACTGCTACTTAGCATATTTTGTCCTGAGGTAATATTAACTCCCTTTTTTATACCTGAACATGTTTTATTTTACCTGAAGCTGCGGAAGAGTAGGATTATTCCAGTAGGAGATCATAATGCTTGGCAATATCTCAGGTTCTGAGATCTGATTTATATTAGGTTTTATCTGGTGCCCACCTTCAGAAGGATATTTCTACAGCTTTACTGGTTTTTAATATCTGCCAACGAGCAAATGACAGATGCATCTTCTGTGCACTCAGCCATCAATCAGGAGTATAGTGTTGTTGGAGCTGCAATAGTCTGGGAATATAAGTGAGGTAAGTTTCCAGAGGGAGATAATATCTTTAATAGAATGATGGGGAAATAGATTCCAGGAGGGGGAAGCCATACAATGCTTTCGTCTCAGAGTAACTAACTGCCTGTTTTTGCATCTTTCTAACAAGGCCAAGGATTTTTTTCATCACTTCTCTTGCTGCCATTCTCCTCCAATAACGATCCTGTTTTCTAAAATTGTCTGGTTACTTAACCAAATGCAATTGGAAGTGTTTGTTCCAATGTACTTTGGTTGGAATTGTTTGAGTCTATTTCAGTCCTCTGCTAAGAGTTTGTTCCTTTTCTCCAACTGTACCAGCTGGCGCAATAAATTATACTAGTTCTCCCTAGAAAATCAAAATTGTGACTGCTTATTAGCCAAACACAATTCTAAGTGAATGCTAGTCTCTTTGCGTGGAGGAATTCATATCTCACTTGTACTTTTTACTGTACTGAGGCTAAGGCATTTTGTAAGCTTCTGTACTCAGTAGTATGACCTTTATGCAAAAGAATTAGTCAAACTGGAGATTCTATTTGTTTTTATTTTCTCAGTATTAGGTCTTGTAAGCTACAGAAACTTCACCTACCTTACATTATACTTAGATAGTTCATGACATAACTAACAAGAATGGGATAGCAGTGTACACAAGGCATAGCTGTTTAGTATGCAAAATTATTATCCACCCTTCAATAAACTTGTTAATATGTAACATATCAACAGTTATGCAGATGAGGTAGTGCACTTTGAGACATTCCTGTTCACTCTTTTGTGATCTGTGATGGATTTTCATTATAAGAACAGTTTATAAAATTTAGTGAAAAACATATTAATATATTGGTATAATTGAACTTACATGTTATTAACACAAAGGAAGATTTGTAAGTCATTACATGGCCTGTGCACACCTTAGAAGAATCATGGCTGTTTTAAGAAAGCTATTAATTGTTCTAACATATTTTTTAATTCAAACATAAAAGAGCATTTACTGGGGTACTGACGCTGATGACTTTGAAATACCTTCTAATCCAAACAGCTATGTGCAAAGATACTTAGTGTTTGTAATATCAGTTACTAAACATACTGTATGTTGCTTAGAATTACTCAGAAGAAAGTATTCTATTAGAAGTATAATTTTTAGTATAGCTCACCAGGGGAATTATGAACTGGAACAGAAGCCAGTGCTTCCCAGGACTGATACGTAGTGATAGAGAAGCCTGTGAACAGCCTCAGTGGTCTTAGTATGAAACAGTGCTTTCAGATGTGACAAATTATAGTCACGTGTTCTCCAGAACTGAGTATAGGGTGTAAATGGAAAGACCACGACCTGCACTTATAGTGGCATACAAATGAGATTAAAGAAGGAAGGACCCATGATAACCTTTTATTACTGTTTGCAGCTTAGTTGTGTCACAGTGCAGCAGGGAGAATAGCTTCCACAGAGTTTCTACTTGCACTGCTGAAGTAAAGAGGGGCAAGGAGTCATCAGACCTTTCTGCTCCCATCCTCTTACACTGATGCAGTTGAGAAACACATGACTTTCAAAGACAAAGAGGACTCAGGCATAGAAGTAGTTTGCAAATACCCTTCACTCAAGGAAGATCATGAGACTGCAAATATTTAAAAATTACATTACATTAGAAAGGTATTTCAAAGGTAGTTTAATAGCAGCTTTATAAGCAGTTAAAACAGCAAGGTTATCAAAAAAGGGATTGGTTATATTTCTAATGAAGCTATTTCAGGGAATGGCTGAAAGTTATTTTTGAAACACCATGCTTATTCACTAAAACAGTATTGTTTTGTCAGGCAGTAACCCAGCTCCTTGGTGAATAAACTTGGAGACAATTACCTTATTGTGAAAGGAGTATTGCTTAATGGGAAAATACTGTGATGCTGTTTATATAACAGGACAGCAAATATTTGTGTTGCTAACTTTTCCTGCTGCTTGAAGAAGCACTGTAAAGATCTAGTTGGAAGTCAAAAAGTCTTTGCCATTATAACAACTGAGCTGAGAAACCATCTGGGAGGAACCCAGCATAATCTAGGCTGGGGCTGCTAAGCATGTATTCTGGAGTTTTGCTTGTGCACAGTGTGGAGGGTTTGAAAACACTACAAGATAAAATAACACAATACTTTAGAGCTGGGCTTTGTATAAGTGCACCTAAATGCTCATACAGAAAGAAAATTCATTCTGTTTGTTTAGAGACTGTTATTCAACACCCTCTGGAGTACAAATTAAACCATGTTGTGAGTTGATTTCCATGTTCTTTCTGTTCTGTAAGGCCCCAAGGCCCAAAATGCCCCAACCACCATCGTTCTGAAAATTCCTATGAGCAATTGTACAAGCAACAATTTATTTGAACGTTTTAGAAAAAAAGTAAACTAAAATATTAGCAAAACCACCATATAATGGTTTGAAGTAACAATTACCACATATTTAGAAGCACAGAGATATCAGTCTCAGTGGTAAGACTATCCCAACTACTCTGACAAACATAGCCACTGTTACAATTAAATATTCTTTCAGACAGTGTGGCACAGATTCTCACCCAGTTTTGCAGTGGTCCAGAACTTCTGACATCTTTTAGTACTGCCAGGCATAGATTTCAGCCTTATACAGATCTAGAGCAATCTTCTCACTCTGTGCCTGTCTAGTTGTGTAGCTTGCTTTGTACAGCCTGCTTTTTGCAAGTGCCATCTCATTGTTGTTCTGTAAGGCTTGGCTCTATGTTCAGAGCAAATATTCCTGGTTGCATTTAGACTTATAAATAAGGATAAGCACATTCGACAAGATGCAAGTCCCCGTACAGATCACAAACAAATTGAAGTGCAGCATGGCTTCTGTGTGGTCTATGCAGATTACTTTGGGAAGTAGAGCATTCGGGGTGACAGGTGTGTTCTGGGTTTCACCTCGTTAGAGCTGTAGATCATATCCCTTACCCTTTATGCTTTCAAATCACCATTTGCAAGGTCTGGTTTTCCCTTATACTTTTTTGGATTTTGGAGTATCATCCTTGCTTCTGTAAAGCAGACAACCTCTCTTCTCTTTTAAAATTTTTTCTTCAAATTTTGTTCAGTCAGCCTCAGAGTGTTGATCTCTATGCCCTTGCTACTTCAATCTTATTGCACTCCCAGGACTAGTGCTCTTCCCGTAACTTTGTAGAAAGGGGTTAAATGCTGTTTTACATGCCAGGTTGCAAGTTCATGCTTTCTAATCTACTGCTGAAAAGTATTGTGTCCCTATTTGACAGTAGATGTCCTGTCAGAATCCTGTGACAGCCAATAATAGGCTGAGAAATGTGGCTTCCCAGGAAAACAAAAACAAAGCAAAAAGAAGTTTTGTCACAGTAGTTATTGGGTTCACCATAGAGGAAATTGGGTGAAACTAAAGGGCTAGTGCATCCAGGAGAGATCGGTTTAGGCTGCTTATTTTAATTGATCTTTCTTTTACCTTTTTTTGTTGTACTCTGCAGTATTATTATGAATTGCATAATATCTGCAACGTCTAGTAGTATTCAAGTGAGTGATTTTTCTTTATTATCTAAGACGAGTTCCTAGGACTCATCATTATAGAGAATAATTGACTTTGGCACTCCATACATGCTGCACAAAAACATATGGCATAGAAGAATTAGGAACTGTAAAAAATGAGGTGGCTGACTTCTTTTCTGGAAAATTCCCTTGTAACACCCTGTGTGTATGAAGACTGCAGATAGTCCCTCCTTTCTCAGGGCATGACATGAACAAGAGTTGGAGATCTTTATCGTCTCTGTTGAACTTGTCCTCCTGTGCTGTCAAGAGGGTTATAATACCGATATGTGCAGCTTGGGGCATAACACAAAGCAAAGTGGATTATACTTTATAAAAGGTTTCTGCTATATCAGAAACTCCCTTGTATGCTGAAAGATTCAAGGTAAAAGAACATGCTTCCTTCAGCATTGTCCCTTGCCATAACAATCTATTTCTCTTGAATTAATGCATTTATTAATCCGTTCTGGGCAGTGTTTAAGTCCTGCCATGCATTTACACCTATTTCTAATCCCTTCTGTAAATACCACTTTTCAGACTGGTGCAGATGTCTTGATTTTCATCACATAGTGGGCACAAGCTAGTGTCTATAGAATTGGTAAATGAACTAGATAAGGAGGAAAATGTTAACTAATGGAATCTCAGGTGACATATAGATAAGAGTCCATGGAATTACCAGCACAGTAACTAAAAAGGCCAAGAGCAACCTAAATCACAAGGATATCTTTTTAACTCCATTACTAAGGAAGAAAATATTTCCTAGGATAGCATGTAAAGCCAGCTTGAGATAGGAGAATACCAATGCTAAAATTTATATTCAAAAGATATATTTGTTTACTAATATTTTGAAGATGAGATTGTACTCATAAATAAAGAACAGATAAATCTTTCCAGAATGAATGTGCTTTAGGGTTGATGAATTTGCAATAATTAATACCCACACACAGTGTAATAAAATGTTCATGAAGTTTATTATTTCCCCTTCTTATCAACTAATTAAAAACATCTTCAGGGTCGAATGTGTAATAAATGGGTTGGAGAGAAAGACAGAATGGATATAAACACATTTTCTTCCCTTGAATATCAAATGACTGTTGACTCATGGAACATTAATTCATGCTAGAGAAAAGAGCAGTAATAGTATAAAAAAGGCTATATGTTATAAAAGGAACTCTAGGTATATTAGGCACTCTGTAAGCTAATTTTATATGTTGAGATATAATTAATATGCTGAATCATACTTCTAATGTAGAGTCCATGTGAAACTACAGGGTGTCATTGGCTAGCAAAGAAAAGTGAGAGCTTATTCTACTTCTTGTCAGCAAAGCTGAGACACTACAGCCGATTCTCTTTTCCATTTGTGTCAGAGGATAATGATGTCAGAGATCTCCTATCCATAGAGCTTTGATCATGTCTTTGGGAGGTACTTTGTATGGTGACCCTTGCCAAGTGAAATAACTATTGTCAGGGCAAGCTTTCCAGCGATGTTTAGTGTAAATAGAGAGAAATGTGCAAAATAGAACAGAAGCATGAAATCTGAATGAGTCACGATATATGTTAGTTCATCTTATCACTGTGAGGCAAAGTATGCATGTATATTCACCTGATGTTGTTTCCCTTTCTGAAACAAACCTCTTGTGAACTTTGGGAGCTGAATCTTGGTAAAGAATTAAAGGTCAGTTTATCTGTTAAGTTATACCAGTCTATGTCTGTCAGGGTGGGGTTGATACTACTAAAATACTGCCAGGGGTGGGGCTGATACTAGCAAATTGCCTGTTTATACAGTATTATCATCCAAAAAGTTTGTAACTGTTTTGCTTATTTGTGAAAAAGATGTGGGTTTCTTGGTTAATTAACATATTTGTCAAAAATCATAGTGATGAAAGAAAAGGGTAACATAATATGACTATATATTGAAGTAATATTTTAAAAGTGAGATAATGCAGAAAAGAACATTTTCATCTAGTAACTAATAAGTTTAAGATACATAGAAAATAAATTTGTAAACAGATGAGATGAGATATACAGTTCATTTTGGGGAGTAACTCTTAGAAATACTCCCAAAATTATGTTTCTCTTTTGCCTAGCTTCTAAAGAACTGTAAGGCATGCTTTGATTTTAAAAAATAAAAACAATACCTTTACTCTTCAATGAATAAGTAAACTTGAGACATTTTGTAATAATTTTAGTGAGACTTGTGAGAAACAACCAGAACTGTTAGTAGACCCACATTTCATCGGAACTTGATGCTGAAGCTCTAAAAATTAGTTTCTATTTCCAGAACATCATAGAGGCTTTCCTTTTGCCTGTGTTAGTGAAAACATATTTCAAGCAGACGTCTTATGTACTTGTTATACAATCCATTTTGTATGTCCTATTTCTGTTGAAAATGTGGGAGGAATAGTGGGTAGAACTGGAATATAGGACAGGAATACATACAGGAATATAAAGACAAGAACAAAGACAGGAATATATACAACCCACATAGTAAATCAGGAATTACTACCCCTAATTCCACCCTCCAAAGTAAGGCATGATCTCACATCCTTAAATGTTTGGGCTGTACTGGATTGTCACTGTTCATACTTTCCTTGCTAATAAAAACAGGCAGAGGGAGGATGTAATATAAGTTCTAAGGACAATAAATTATGCAGTTAGTAAATATAAAAGCATAGGCAATCCAAAAGACTTCTTGAACAGGTTAAATGTATGTGTTTTGATGAAGATAAACTTACACAGTAAGGATTTTGAGATTAGTACTTTGATTCTACTTTTTAATAATACAAAAAAAAAATTTACCTATACTAGTCCACTAGTTACAAAAAGAATGTGAGTATAAAAAGGATTATAAGGCCAAAATATCATTCTGGAGAGATTACCATATTGCTGAAAAGGCCATGAGAAAAAAAAAAAAGAAAAAAAGGAAGGATAAAAGGGGAAATGAATCAGAACTCAAAGGTAAAGTCTATAAGCTTGTTTCAGTTCTTAGATTTTTAAAGTCAGAAAGCAATGAATTATCTTCAAACAGTAGGGGAAGGCATTAAACAAGTTAAAAGATTTCAAGGAGAAGGAGATGTATTAGCATACAAGGAGGATATCAACTTTATAACAGCTTAACATAAAAAAATAGTGAGGAAGCAGGAATTAATGTGATTGAATACTAAAGGTCTCTCTTGAATGCTGGGTGAGTAGCACAATGTGAACCATTAGAAAATCAGTACTTAATAAGTTACCTTACAAAAAAGCTCAAGAGAGTAAAGTTGTTCAACTAGCATAGAAATGAATATTTGCTGAGTGATGGTAACCGTCACTGATGACCACTGTATCCTTTGCTGTGTGATAATGCTTCTGGTCACGTATTTACATTTACATTGTTAAATCTTCTGTTCAGCCTAGGGGAAAACTACATTTGAGGCCACTAGAGTTTTGCTTCAGAAAGGACTGTGGAATAAATCCTGACAAAACCTATGCAAATATATGAATAAGGTAAATTGCTGTATATCAGGGCTGACAATTGCTCATTATTGATTACAATGCAAGACATGTATGTTACAAAGGACTTGTACTCTTTTAAAAGGGGTGATAAAACATCCTTCCTTTAGGTATCTGGAAATATAAGCCCTAGAAAGGTTTTCAGAACAAGTAGCAGGTGAACAGGTACTTAGTCAAAAAGAAACACTGCATGAATAAAAATTACTGGTGGTTATTTAGACATCTGTGTCAGGAAACAGCTTCACCTACTTGGTGGCAATTTTTAGAATTTGTGTTCTAAGCATTAATCTGTACAGCCCTTCTATAAAAATACAGAACAGATTCCAGACTATGAAAGTTTCAGAAATTGTTCTGCCATGAAAGCACTTGAATAATGGCTTGAAACATTCCAAATTATTTTCCTTCTCAGACCCATGGGATCAAATTCACATCCTCCAGGTCCCAACAACCTAATTACCTGATTAGCTTCTAGGAGGACTGTTCTCCTATATTGATAAAGGTGTGGCATGACCAATAGAAAATATTGTTCTCAGCTGACCATTGAGGAGCTTACCCCCTTGAGAACATCTGTCCTGGAGTTTATCCAAGGCTTTTATAATTACTTGTGTATTTTTAATCCATTTAAAAAAAAAATAAATAGAGAGTATAATTTATTAGACAAACTGGTATGGGCAGACTTGAGGGACACATGAAATTCTACAGATCAGAATCAAGATCAGCAAAGCTCCCAGTGTTACCTAACACATTTCAAGTTTCAGCTCACACCTTTAAAGTATCCAACTACAGCAATATATGTCACATATTGCAGAGGTGTGATGATTCCGCAACACGTCATGCAACAGAAGACCAGTTGTTGGTTTTTTTACTGCCATCCTGGGTTAATGGTCGGACTTGCAGGTCTTTTCCAACCTAAACGAGTCTGTGAGTCTATATGCACTTAGCATTATTGGCAATCTCAGAGGATACTGCAAAGCCTTTTTAAAGATTTCTATGTACTGTCTAGAAAGTCCATCTCTAAAATGCTGCACATGCAGCCAGAATCATTGTGTCTGTTGTCTTTAATAATAATACATTGTCAAGAGGTTTTTATTATACAGCTCATATAGTGACAGCTGTTTTCAGTGATGAGAAAAAAGCTTTTTCTCCCCTTTAACTCTTACTGCTCTGATTTCCTCATTTTAATGACTCATCCATCCTGTAACTTCCTGGAACAACAAAATGAGTAAATAAGGTTCCCACGCTTGCCATCTGCTAGGTCAGGAATAAATAAAAAAACTCTACTCATTTGTCTTGTTTGATGAGCCACTTGTTTGAGTTGAAGGTATTGAACAGCACTGAACAGAACATAAAAGAGATTCCTTCATGACATGCTTTTGACGAGAACACTAATGAAAAGGATATATGCTTTTTTTAAACTGACACCAAGCATGGCTTTGACAGAAAATGAACTAGAGGTGGTTTTTTTGTATTTCAATTCAAATGTATCTAGAAGACTATGCATATAGAAACTAAAACCTGCTTGCTCCATATATAGTTCTACTTACATATTTTACAGAATTCTGTTTTATAGAATTATAAAATATGTCATCTTCATATCTAACTGTAAGTTTGCCTGTTTCAACTTCTGTCTCCCGAGTCTCATTGTATCATCATGCATCTCTGAGAAATGTCTGGATCTGCCTTTTCCAAATTTTTTGATCAAGGTAGTACATGGACCAAGGTCTACTTTGAACTTTCCCTTCTCTGGACTGAACAGACCAAGTTTCCTCAACTTCTTTTCATGTTATGTACTCCAGACCCTGACCATCTTGGTGGTCTTGCTTCAGCATGTTAATATCTTTCTTATACTGGGAAGTTCAAAACTGGACATAACATTCCAGCTGCAATCTCACAAGTGCCAAAAATGGAAAGGATGACTTTCCTGGACACACTGGCAATGTTTCTACTAATAAATTCCACAACACAGTCACAATCTTTTCTGAAACATAAATTTAATTTTTTTAAAAATCAATATCAAACAAAAATGAAATAATGTAAATTGCTAACTGGCTGCTCTTGAGATCAATTAATGCGGCACCTTTCTGAAACTATCCAGATAAGGTCTAGATCCACAAAATATGGTCTTCTAAGTTTGCAATTTAAATTAACAAAACCTTTAGTCTATGCCTGGGTCTACAAAAATTCTAACATTGAAAGTCTTGTGTATGCTTAAAATAATCTCTTTTTCAGGAATAGTATGCTCTAGAGTATGCCAAGCATAGAACACTGATCCCTTCCAGCTTCTGTGCACAGGGGCACTTCCTACTCTCTCTAAATAGTATTTGTGCTGATGTACCTGGTATTGTATTAGGCAAATAAAATACAAAAGTTTTTTGTTTTTTTTTTTTTTGTGCCAAATAAAAGTTCTTAATTTTTTTACTGGTAAAAGGAATAATGAAATATTTCATTGTAGCTAACTTGCATTTGCATTCCCTTACTACTTCTCTGACTGATGCAATTCCAGGCTTTCCTGTTCCACTGCTGATAACAATTACTAGGTAGTTCTTCACTCTTTCTTGTAATAATTGTCTGAAATTGTCTTAACAGTCTAAATAGACTATGAAATTTACTGAAAAATTACTACCATTTTAAAGTCTGAATGTGCTGGCCTAAAAATCTGCCTATACACAGAACAGCTATTTTATTTTAGCCATTCTTTTGCCAAAACAAATAAAAAAAAAACCAAACAAACCTTTTCCAGTAGGATTTGCTTGTCCTTACCTCAGACACACTATTTTCTTTAATTAGTGGTATGCCTATTACCCCATTAGGCTAATCAGGCAATGCAAAATTATTCCTTTAGGTCTAAGACAGATCTCTGCTTCCTCCCAATTTAAAATTATTATTAGCCAATCAATTTTTCTTTCAACTTTTAATTTTTTTTTCTGTAAGATTTTTTAATTTTGGAGGGGAGGAGTGAATTCTCATTTTTCATCAGTTCTGTTTTGTCACGTGGGAATCATCATTGGGCACTTTAAAACCAAGTGGAAAACTAGTTGCAGGACTGGAGCCTTCAGCTTTTTCACCGTGAGTCACTCTTTTTAGGCCCAGTGAGTAACTCATTATGTATAATTATTAATGTCTATGTCAATATTGGAGCTAGGGTTATGGCTACATGCACAAGTTACAGTATGATGAACTAGAATGCAGAGTAATAATGCATATTCATTCCATTGAAATATTTGTTCACAGGTATAAATGTGTTTGCCACAGCTGCCATTGGGATATAAACTATCATTTAGCACAGGCTAGAAACATGAAATGGTTAGTATTGATATAACAATACATACTGAAGAATCAGCCTTAGGGTTCACTATTGAAAATGTGTGATATTCAACAACACTCATGTCAGCAGCACTTAAAAGTATTACAAAAGCATTCAAAGAGTTTTTTTGATAAAAAAATGCAGAATTATCAGTAAAATGTGTATGTATATTTGAGAGGGCTTTTTCATAGAAATGATTTCTGAAGTTACAACCCAAATAATGAAAAGATCATTTTTTAGCTCTTTTTGAAAGCTGAAGAATTCTATATTTCCAGAAATGCTCTTTCAAATTCAAAAAGTGGCCAAAACCTACATGTTCAACAAAGTTTCCCCTTACAGTAAAACAAAGCTTTCTGACACAGACTGTACACGAACAAAAGATTATTTAATCTCTGCAAGTTTCTCAAGGGGAAAAAGATAGTTTCAGCAGTGATTCTGCTCAAGCTGGTGTTTGAAGAAACTTCAGCTTTAGAAAGGTTAAAAAAAACCCAAAAACAAACAACCCCCCCCCCCCCCAAAAATATGCAGAATTTTCTAGATGGAAAGAGTCCCTGACTATTCAGGTTTAATACAGTGGGAATATAGATGACACTAAAGACGACAGCTAGGAAGGCATACCAAAATTTGTCTCCTTGATAAAACTGGCAACACAAACCAATAAAAATTTGGCTCTCTTGACAAGTTGCTACTATACATACAACATATATAAGAGCACAGAAGGTAGTGCTGTGTCACATCGCAGGTCCAGCTAGTTCAGTATCCTGTCCCTGATGTGACTGAAAGTGGGTCTATAGAAAGGAGGAAGGATGTACAAAACATCCCCAAGGTTCTCTTCTAGCTGCCAGTTGTTTGAGGTCCAGGAAACACCTGAGACTCAGGCATACTTTAAGTTCAGAAAACCTCAGTCACTTCCTTCTCTATGGACATGTCTAGTCTGTCTAATTTTTAGAATCCACAGCAGGCACTTCCAATGAAGTCTTCTGAAGCAAGAACATAGTGTGTGATGTTGCCACATATTCTAAAGTGAGCAATATTGCCTTTAGGTGACAATGGATAAGATAATGTGTACATGTAATTGTTCCCAGCAAAAAAAGAAGTGCCCACTACCAAAAAAGCACACACTACTTTTGTATTATTTTATTTATCATCATAATTTGGAAATTTAACATATTTCCATTTTAATAATTGTAAGCCTGTAAACAAACATTTAAGTGAACGTAGAATACTGCATTTACAGAAGCTTATGCTTATATTTATTAACGGTAGTTTCCATTCAGCTCAGAGTTCCATGTGTAAATTACTTCAGTATGAAACATTTAAGGGTCCCTTATTTTTTTTTCATAGTAAGCAATAAAAGTTTTGCTTGCACCCTGTAATCTGATGTTATAATTTTCTTTTCCCCTATCATTTTTATTAGGTACTGTGTCATTGACTTGTTATCAGTCTCTAAGCTAAATTGAAGCAAAAGATTTGCCTTCAGTGTGTAACACCAAGTCTGTAACAGCATATTTGTCTTTATGGGTAAAAAAAACCCTTTTTGCTATTCATTTTAAGTTTTTGTGTAAAGTCTAAATTAAATCTCTTTTGTGCTCTAATTTTTCTACACTCCCTAATCTTTAACATAGCAAATATACCTGTTAAGCAATTATTTACATCCTTCTTGATTTCTTTTCTAACTTTATATATCCTGTCTATGGAAGGGACTTACAGATCCAAGGAAATCCTTCCTGACCATTTTCCGCCTTCTTATCAGGAATTAAATTTCCAGATAGTGTTTGTACTTTTGAATAAAATTAATTCATACCTTCTCTGCATTCTGTCTTTAATTCAAGTGTTGTTGGCCTCAATTTTTTTTGGTTTCTCAAAGTCAGCTTCTCCAAAATGCCAGTTTTTGTTACTGATCTGTATTTTATTATTCCTGCAATTTAGCAGGATCTGAGTCTGTTCAAGACTTCATGGTCCAACATTATCTTCTACTATGTGCATTTTTGCCATATTCTCACTATTTCCATTTGACAAGTTGCTAATTTTAGATGTACCATGTCTATCATGTTTTAGGACATCCAATGCATCTCAAGAACAGTATTTATAGTTTATGTCTAGTAAATAAAATGTGCACTAAATATGCAAAGTATGTGATGAATGGCAACTCAACTACTTTATCAACAATTTTTTCAGTATATTTGCAGGCTAATTTATCTGATTTAAAATAGTTCTATGTTAAATTGCACGAGGGTGGTGGTGGGACTGACACACTTATTTGATACTTTTCAAAGAACCATGCTATGTTATACAGAAACCAGATACGATTCTTTCCAGTAGTTAACTTGACACCTGACATCACAAATTACCTTATGAAGACAGAGTGGATTCTCCACGTCAATTTATTTGTAGCATCAGACTTCAATGTTTTTTAACATTCCCCAAATGCTAAGTCCTAACTCATTCCCAGTTACATTACTCTGTCAGTATTAAAGACCCTACAGTATCTATGTAAACGTCTTGCTAAGGTGCAATCTCTTTCTTTGATATTTTTTTTAAAGACAGACTGTAGACACCTATCATCAGGCAAAGATTTTAAGCTATCAGTAAGACACACGTCAGAAATCTGAGTATGTGATAAGTCTGAGCAAGGCACATACACGATAATTCTGAATAATGCACCTAAATGCTACAGAAGGGCAGAATTTAAGACACATTACCACTTACTAGCTTTGACAGCTCTCCACTATAGAATACTAGCTTGCATCCCTAGGAATAATAAATGCGTTATTGAAAGATTACATACAATCCTGAAAAGCTGAATCACTGGGGAGAGTTGAGGAATCATAAGGCAAAGAAACTAATTCAGTTTTAGTGCCATGTTGTAACCTAAAGGAGCTGATGAGACATAGAAATGTACAAAAGAGGCAGTAGTGAATATGAATGGAGTAATTTTACCTCTTTATCAAGGCTGGAGTGAACAATATTAGGATAGCCACCTGAACAAATACAAGGAGGGAAACTACTAGCTGGATATTAATTTTACAGAAAAGAATATTCACAGTAGGTTCTGAAGCTAAGCTGAAAATGAGTGAAGTGCTGTTATAAAAATCAAATATGTTACTATATGGGATAACAAGACTGTGAAGTAATCCTTATGTTCTGTTCAGCATTAGGAAGGTCTTATATGGAGTATTGTGCCCCATTTTAGTTAGAAGATTTACTTTCCAGTGGCAAAGATAGGTAAACATTGGAATAGATTACCTAGAGAGGTTATAGACTCTCAATTGTGGATTTTTTTAAGAACAAGTTAGATAAACCTGGATTAAGAATGTGTACAGCTGATCCTGCCCTGGAATAGTGGATGAACTGGATGACTTTGGTACCTTCCCAGCCCCATTTCGTATGAATTCTATGAATTTTACAATTATGTGAATAAAACACAGTTCTGATGGGATGTTGAAATATAGGAGAAAGTACAGAAGAGCCGAAAAATGTATGTTGAAAAAATCATGTTTTAGTAAGACGTTTAAAAGAGCTTAGGCTACTTTTCCAAAGACATTGAAAAGTATCTTGATTAATCTGTTGAAGATGAAAAGTACTTTTAGAAAAAATGCTAATTCTGAAACCATCCTTAGGCAGGTAGAGAAACATAACAAAAAATCACTGGCTAGAAATTAGACAAGACTGGAAATAATAACAAGGTGTTAACAAGATGTCAACTACTGAGTCAAAAGCCCTAACCAGGATTTGGGGCAGAGACTTTTCTGAAAGATGTGATTTGTGGAAGGTTCACTTCAGCAAAGGCACAATATGTAAGTACAGGAAATACATAAAGTATGCTGGAGGTAAGATTAGATTAGATTAGTCTAGTGGTCCCTTCCAGCTTTATATGATAATTAACCTTTGCAATGCTTCTCCTCTGAAATGCTTTGGTGTATTCAAGGTTTGATTTTCAATTTTCTGAAAAGTCTTTTAAGACTATAGCAATATATTTAGCTTTCTAGTAGGAAAAGAAGAAAAAACAAAGGTTGAAAATTCTTTTTGCTAGAAGTATAACACAGTCTGATAGTTTCTGTTTTAAAATGACGCAATATCTCAATCCTAATTCACAGAGCAGTGTATGGAACAATTCCTCTTGTTTTGGAAGAAAAAAAAGTCCATACACTTGCAAGGCAAAATATGTAAGCTCCTTTGAAATTGGCAATATGTAACAGATTGTATTTGAATTTTTTTTTTTTTTTTTTTTTTTGTCTCACAGGGAAGATGGAATTGGGCTTAGAGGGAGAAAAATGAGTCAGCAAAACCCCTATTATTGGCATTGGTTTCACTGGCATTGCAACTTTTCAGTGTCAGGATCAGGTCCCTACATTTTATGTTCTTCCTGGAAATATCCCTGTAAATCTAATTAGTCTTTAACTTGGGAATGACAGCAGGGGAGCTATTCTTTCTGAAAAACAGAAAACAAGCTTGCATCTGTTTTGTTCTCCAAACTAGAACAGCTCTGTGCTTAACAGGAATAAACCATCTATTGATGATGAAGTTCATGCCCTTAAAAAAAAAAAAAAACAACAACAAAAAACACTGCCAAAAAAACCCCAACAAAACCCTTGCTGTTTCAGTGTATCACAAGTGAGATATCTTGACTTGCCTAGAAGAAACCAGAATTTTTTTAGCAACAGAAGTTCCAGATTGGGATGGTTAATCAACATGCTATATTTTCCAGTTCTTTTGTCATAAGTTATATCCATATGCAGTTTTCTCACCTTTTGCATGTTAGGCATAGTCCACATTTTTCTTTGCCATTTGTCCATGTGGGCACAATTGGATGCACATTCTTTCAAACCAGATATTCTACTGTAGTATAGAGTAGGGAGAGGGATGATTTTAAAACAAGTTTGTCACAAAAAAATCATTAATATATTCATAAAGTCAATATTCCTATGTACTCTGACCTTCAGAAAATTCCAAATAGTGTAGGTTAAGAATTCCATGGACACTTATGGAAAAAATGTAATTGTGATTCCAACCTTGTTAAATAATACAAGAGAAATAGAGACATCAGGCAGAGGAGAAACAGTCCTTATGAACTGAAAGAAAATACAGATACATGCAACATTTGATAGAGAGGAGATGGTATGAATGTTTATGGAAGAAAATGACAGCTGTTGCCATTCCATATGGAAAATAGACATGTAAGAAAATGGGCAGGATCTCAAGGCAATAATAATTAGATACTTTTTGGCTTTGCAGTTTTTGACAAGTAAAGGCCAATATTTACCTATTTATAAAAACCCATTGCTACTTTCACAGATTAATACATTTAAGTCTCAGCCCTAAATAATCTGCGCAGTTTATATCTTTCTGTACTGTATATTATTTTTTGTTCCAATGATAATTTCACTGTTTCTGTAGCTCTGCAGAAAACATCACTCCATAAATCTTCCATGACAGATTATTTACATGGCTATTTCTTAAAAAGCATGTCATACTGAAGCCTGATGAAATTCCATACACATATTTGACTCAGAAGCCTCTCTCCATTAACAGGAAGCAATTGTTTCTGTTAGTTTAGAAGAAATATAACCACTGTAAGCACAGAATAAATATTTTATTTTTTTCAGTAAAGCCTGCTGTACTTTCTTCAGTCAAGAGAAAGATCCAAGACCGTGAGTGACCAATAAACCCCTGCAATGGAACAGTGCTTTGAGGAGATGGGCAAGGGAGATGAGCCCATGTAGTTCAGGGAATAATGCAGGCTGTGACTGCCCACAGCTGTTGCAAAGAGGCCAACTGTATCTCGACACAAACAGGTGTCCTTTTTGGTGACCTTTGCTTTCCCTAAGCAGCCATCAGCAGTTCAGTGGATCTACAGCTGGTGCAAAAGTTTCCCCTGAGTTCATTAAAGGAGTGTGAATATCTCCCCGAGTTAGCCAGACCAGTATCGGGGAGTGGGTACATGGCTTTGCTTAACATAGAGCCATAAAACCCTAAAAACTAGCAAAAGTATTTTGAAGACAGCAAGTCTGAGCTGGCTTCAGTCCACATATCCCTTCCTGGCAAAGGGATGTTTCCTATGTTTATGTTCCTATGTTTCCTATAACATGAAACTCAAATCACGGGTTACAACAATTTAAAGGTATATCCATTACAATCTCCAACTCTGGTCCCTTCAGACCAGCCTGTAGGGTTTAACATCGCAATGAACTCCACCCCTTGCCCCTGCTCTGGCTTGGGCTTATCTGCAGCCTGCTCCAAGTAGAGCCTCAGCTATGAGCCACAGTCTCTCCAGGGGCGTACCTGCTGCGGCATAGACTCATCCACAGCCACAGTCACTTCGAGGTGCACCTGCTTTAACATGGCCTTATCCATGGGCCATGACCATAGACCTGCTCCAACGTGGCCTTACTCACAGCCACAGTCCCTTCAGAAGTAAATCAGCTCCAGCATGGCCTTATCCTTGGCCACAATCCCTCCCGGGCTGTACCTGCTCTGTTATGGGCTTATCCATGACCACATGCTTTGAGGTGCTCCAGCATGACCTCATGCACAGCCACCAATGCTTCAGGGTGTACCTGCTGTAGCACAGACTTATCCACAACCACAGATGCTTTGAGGTGTACCTTGTCCAACATGGACTTGCCCTTGGGCCACAATTCCTTCAGAGGCGTACCTGCTGTAGCAAAGACACAACCATGACCACAGACACTCTGAGATATACCTGCTCAGGCATGGACTTAGTCACAGCTGCAGGGGCTTTGGGTGTCCTGCTCCCACATGGACTCATCCACAGGTCACACAGTCCCTTTGACTCAAGTTCACACTGGAGTTCCAGCCTGCCCAGTACAGCAGCACAGAAACAGCAGCAACACCCTGGCCATCTGCCAGCCCCAGCATATCACCATGGTTATCAGAATGTTCCCAGGCACAGCACAGTGAGATGATAAGCAGTACAGCAAGTAGAGAAAGCAAGAAGATACACTAACGAGCACTAGACTCTGTTAATATACAGTAAGGCAAGCCAGCCCCATGGCAAGCACAGAAACCTGCCCCTTAATAGCTAAACAGCAATAAATCTGTTATAAATCTGAACTAGCATATTCCAAAAAAATCTGTTATTTTGGACCCTTCAAGCCCCACGCTGGTTGCCAAAAAGGACTGTCATGGTTTAACCCCAGCCAGCAACCAAGCACCACACAGCTGCTTGCTCACTCCCCCTCACCCAGAGGGATGGGGAGGAGAATCAGAAGGGAATGTAAAACTCAAGGGTTGAGATAAGAACAATTTAATAGGTAAAGCAAAAGCTGCACACACAATCAAAGCAAACCAAGGAATTAATTCCTGCACCCAAGTGCAGGACCCAGGACTTATCTTTGTTGAACTTCCTACAACTGGCCTCAGCCCATGGGTCCAGCCTGTCCAGATCCCTCTGCAGAGCTTTCCTACCCTCAAGCAGATCAACACTCCCCCCCCCCCCCCCCCCCCAGCATGGTGTCATCTGCAGACTTACTGAGGGTGCACTCAATCCCCTTGTCCAGATCTTCAATAAAGATATTAAACAGGATGGGCCTCAATGCTGAGCCCTGAGGGATACCACTTGTGACCAGACACCAGCCAGGTGTAACTCCATTCACAAGCACTCGTTGGGCTTGGCCATCTAGTCAGACTTTTACCCAGCATAAAGCACACCCGTTCAAGCCATGAGCAGCCAGTTTCTCCAGGGGAAAGCTGTGGGAGATAGTGTCAAAGGCATTACTAAGGTCCAGGTAGACAACACCCACAGCCTTTCCCTCACCCAGTAGGTGGGTCATACTGTGATAGAAGGAGGCAAGGTTTCCTTCTCAGATATAGATATATATATTTTCTTAATAGAAAATTGTCTTTTTCATTTAAGGTATAATCTCACACAAAATATATCGGGTTATACCTTGATCATCATGTGTTTTACTAGAGAGCAGAATGGAGGGATGAGAAACTTTGCAGGAAGTAGGGGAAAACCAAATACAGTAGGATGAATGGATCTGAAGCTCTATAAAATTGCTAGAGGCAATATAAATAGAGTGAAGCTATTTAGATATATAAAAGATAAGGTTTTCCAGATAGGACTTGCCTTTCATAAGTCCATGCTGGCTGGGCCTGACCCCTGGTTTTCCTGCATATGCTGCATGATGGAGCTCAGGACAATCTGCTCCATAACCTTTCCTGGCACCAAGGTCAGGCTGACAGGTGAGTAGTTCCCTGGATCCTCCTTCCTGCTTGTCTTGTAGATGGGCATCACATTGGCTAATGTCCAGTCTTCTGTGACCTTCCCAGTTTGCCAGAACTGCTGATAAATGATGAAGAGTGGTTTGGTGAGCTCTTCCGCCAGCTCCCTCAGTACCCTTGGGTGGATTCCCATCTGGCCCCAGAGACCTGTGCACGTTTAAGTGAAGCAGTGGGTCACTAACTGTTTCCTCCTGGCCTGTGAGGACTTCCTTCTGCTCCTCCGTATCCCTGTCTTCCAGCTCAGGGTGCTGAGTACCCAGAGGGAAGGTGGTCTTGCTATTGAAGACAGAGGCAAAAAAAAACATTACATCCTCCGTGTTTGGAATGTTTGAAAGGTCAGAGAGTATTGGGCACTGACAGAGGCTGCTCATAGCGTTTCACAGTATGAGACCCTGTGTAATGGTTTGACCCTGGGGCTACTTATTTCACAGTTTGTAGTGGCATACTTACCTCCTTTTTTCTATATGTATGAGACAAGAGCTTTATGGATATGAAGTATTAATACATACATTCAGTGTTTTATGTTCATTAACATTAAATGTATTAGTAGAAAGTTAAACTATTTTAGAAGAGTTAAAAAGTAGCAATGCATAGTCCATTTGCTTCACCTGCTGTAGGAGCATATGTGTGGTGGCCAAAACACAGCCTGTAACATCTCCATATGAAAAACGTGTTAATCAGCATATTGTTAATACTAGCTTGCCTTGAACCCGCATACAAGCATGCAGAAGGAGTGTAACAAGCCAGGCACACAAACGTTCCACAGCAGGGCGGCAGCCTCAGCTGGCTTTACGTAAGGCAGGCAGTGGCGTAAAGGAGGGACAGATAAGCAGCACTCCCAGTTATATATCTAACCTATACATATGCGTAAAGGAGGGACAGATAAGCAGCACTCCCAGTTATATATCTAATCTATACATATATAACCTATAACTGGTTACAGTGGTGGGGAAGGGAGCAACAGCCTAGACAGATCGGGCTTAGCTTGAAAGTTCAAACTTACCTGATACCCACTGTGTGTATATATATTTCGTACATATACATTCACCCTAGCAATTTTATAGAGTTTCAGATCCATTCACCCTGCTGTATTTGGTTTTCCCCTACTTCCTGCAAAGTTTCTCATCCCTCCATTCTGCTCTCTAGTAAAACACATGATGATCAAGGTATAACCTGATATATTTTGTGTAAGATTATACCTTAAATGAAAGACAATTTTCTATTAAAAATAGCATTTTGGAGTTACTCTTGGAAAATATCTAGAATGAATTTGAACTATAATATTAACATCTTCCTTTTGTTATATTTTATCTCCTTTGAAGAGTCACTCTAAAATCAATACATGAAGAATGAATTGAATATCTTGCATACAATTATGAAATTGTTCATGTTGCTCTATCTGTTAAAAATCAAACTAGGGCCATCATCAAAACAGCAAACTTTAATATCTCAAAATGTGATTGTCAACTTGGAGTAACTGCAGTTTTATACTGTGCTGCTATATAACAAATTTGTTCCCTTTAGGTACAATGTACACAAGAGCATTTTCCAGTGCAATAACAAGAGAACATCCCTTCTATCTTGGTGTAAAGAAAACTGGGAATACTGAATGACTAGCTAATGAAAAATTACAGCAAAGTAATGTATCAGTAGTTAGGAAAGCTATGCTGCAAATTGTGCCAACAGAAGCTTTATAGAAGAAAATTAAGTTCACAGAATCCATTTGAGGCCTTTTAAAGTTGCAAATATTGATGGATATGCTTTAGATTGTCTCCAAGGTCCTGATTTTTCTTCCACTGTAAACCAGGAGAACACAAATTTAGTTACAGTGAATTAAATCTGAGTCCTAGGACATTATATTCAAGTGCAGAATATCTGAACAACTGTTGTCAGAGTATATTTTCCCCCTCACACTAAATTGTTCATTTTAGTTTCATTTTTCTTTACTGTCTGCATAGGCCTAATTTCAAATGAAAAATTAAACAAAACAAAATTGTTCAGGATTCTATGATTGAATGGCTGTGACACAAAGTATATATGCAGTGTGGCATGTGCTCTTTGCATATGGTGAAGCTGTTCAAAGTGCAAATTACATGGTTGCAATTGTGTCGGTGAGTGAGGATGGTAGCTTATATAACTCTGTACCTAGAGTGCACAAGGACAATTCACTATCAGGAAAAGAAATCTGTAAAAAAGTGGCATTATCCACACAGTACCTTTTTTGCCAGGGCTGAACTCAACAGTTAATACCAGATACTGTTGTGTAATCCGCCTTCTTCAGTTTTCTGTGTTTAGTTTATAAAGTTCATCTCTATATTCAGGGGAATAAGTCTGGACTAAAGGCATCTGCTTCTCCCTAGATTTCATAGCTTTTCTCAGTTACTCAGTTTTAAATGTGTAGTCAGTCAGTGCTTAGTTTCCAAGGGTATATTTCTCAATAGTAATTGTTACAATGCCAGTATATAGCAGCCAGAACCTGGCTGCAAAAATTCCACTATTTATATAAACACACACTTACATATATGGATGTACATATTCAAACAATACAGTATTACAAGACACTGGTAAGTTAATGAAAGGTAAAACCAAGAATTTTGATGATACTGAATATCTCTATGCAAAATTATGTAAAAACTGTTAAAAAAATCATATTCTATCATCTCTAGCCTCCTGTTTGTTCTTAGAGAGTTTAATTCTTCCAAATAGATAATAAGGATTCTGCACTGAATTTATCTAATGTCCAATACATGATTTTTTTTTCTGGACCCTCTAATACTTGTGAGGTTTTTTTATGGCAGCTGAACATAGTTTAGGGCTTTATGTTTATGCTTTGGAATCCAGGTTTTTTTTTCCACACTTCTAAAGAGGCTCCCCCACCCCCAATATTATGCTACTACTTGCTGAAAGTTGATATGAACATCGTGCATTGGCTTGACCCACACACACTCCTCTGAATTAAAAGTAATTTATAAACTGCAACAGATGTTGCTACCACAAGACTTACGGCTGTGATATTTAGGAAAAACCTAAATTGTTGGAAAGTTCTTCAATATGGTCTTTTCTAAAGGCATAAGTGTCTTGAGAGATCTTTCAGAATTCTGTTTCTTTAGAAGTCACTTTCTCACATAACAAACAGATGTTAAAATATACCAACTTGGTGTTCTGTTTACACTTACCAAATTGTTGAATATTGAAATTTTATGATGTAATCTTTTCCCACCTACTATTCTCAGTTGTTTTTTGAGGAGGTTTTAATATATTTCTTATTTTTTCCTCTACCTAGCCTCATGGCTCAGAAACTTAGCCTGCCATTTAGGCTAACCAGGAAACAGGAGGTTCAGGTATTGAACTGAATCACAGAGAAGAAAACATTGTATTACTTTTCTGTATTTCTTTCTTCATGCCTTTAGTTAGGTAACTGGCTAGAGGCTTTTTAAATACAGTATACAGGTTCATTGAACTGGTTGATCCCATTAAAATGTGCTAAGTGCAGATGGCTCAGTGATCTTTAGTTACTTATAACTCTGTAAAATATTGGTAAACCCCAACTGACTACGTAAGTCATAAAAACGTCTGTTGTTCAAATAGCTAGACCTAGATGGAAGTCTATGCTTTTAAAAACTGCAACTTGTTTTCTACAAAGCAACAGAGTCAGAACACCCGTCTTAACCTGATAAGAAAGTCAAACTCCTCTGTGTCCACTGAGCAGAACAGACCTCTCTGGATAGACTGACATCCTGGGCACCTTCATCATACTTTTATGACTTACCAAGCCAGGCATAGGTTTCCAGCAGTCCACACAGTTACAGGTAACTCATTTTCACTGAACCAGTTTGTTCCACCTGTGCTTGAAAGAGTTCAACCATGAAGAGCAAAACATGTAACATTCATTTAAATATCTGGGAGCTGTGATACCATTTGCAGCAGTGCCAGGGATGACCTCCTGCATTTTGAAGGGACAGTGCAATTCTATGGCAATGCAGCGTCCAAACACCGTGTTCCTATTAAGTCTGATTGAAACAATCTTCTGTTATTAAAGGTCATCTCATGATGTCAAGCCAAATAGCATTATCACGCTGTACCTGGAAAATGCAAGTGGAGTGTAGGATGTAAAAATTAATATCTAAAAAAAAATGATCAACAACATAGTGAAAGACTAGAAAAAGTTATATTTATGTTGGTACCTTAATTGCTTTTCCTGGGAATTTGTATGAAAAGAATCCCTAGCAAGGACTGTGCTATGTAGAAGCTGGATCATGATAAATTCTCTGCTGCATCCTTTTGGTTGTATGCCACAGTACATGCCAGGTGTGTACAGGAGGAGATAATAAGCCTGTCTCCCTTCAGGACTGGAAAAATCACCATCTATATTCAGGGAGAGAAAGAATAATAAGGAATTCCAAGGGAAAAAAAATATTTTCTGGTACCTACATTTTCTCTCAGGCTAGGCCCAATCTGACCTTCAGCAGAAATATTAACCCAAAACGTATAGAAACACAAAGAAATCTCACAGATATATGCATATAGGAGTTGACATTCCTTGAATCAACTTTAATTATTTTTATCATAATTTTATGTTATTTATTTTAAATGCCTCTATTTTTATTACAAGAAATATATCTGTTTTCTGTCTATTGATCTTTGTAATTACTTGGAAATAATTTTGAATTTTCCCCTACTGCAAATGTCCATTCCTATAGCTTGCTGTTGCATACAGAGTATGTTACCATCTATTTCACATAAATGGAATGACAGAATGATGTACCGAATGAGCATGCAAGTGTGTTATGAAGCAATTATATTTGATGGTGCAGATGTGTTCAAATTAACTTTCTTCCCTGACTTCAGAAAATCTGCATCAGAGACTTACGGGAGCATTTCTTGTATTATAAAAAATAAATTACTAGCAAAACAGGGCACAGATTGATCCCACTCTAACAGTTCAGAGCAGCGAAAGGGAAAACAAGCCTACTTTGCACAGTTAACAATTTATTACACCCTAGTTTTGGCCCTGGATTATATTTCATAAGCAGAAGTATTTTAAAGTAATACATGCCAGTCCCTTACAGGCTGACTATTTTGAGAATTAATTAGATAAGATTTTTTCCTTCCCAGATGTCTGTAATGATTAGTTTGAAAAGCTTGAGCCATGTATGATAAGGCATCATGTGCTGAAGTGATCATCTTAAAATAAAATGTTGACTGACAAGTACTGGCAAAAAATTATGTCATGACTGCTTTTTTAAAAAAAGACTAGTATTAAAACCTGTCTAAAGAAGAGAAGAAACATCAAAGATTGCTGGCCTCTTAAAGGATATGCAAAGAATATATGGATATCTTCTAACAGGACCAGTAGTCTTGTTAGATCTGCAATTATTTTTCTGTGACGTGAATCAGAGTAAATTTAGCTCTTTAGTATATTTCCTTTCAAAAAGAATATGTGGTATAAAGACCTTTTGCATAGTTGTTCAAGCAGACTCAAAACAATATGTGCAAGGTCATATGTGCAGAGCCACCTCAATCCAAATGGCTTAGTCTTCAAATGTATATAGAAATAATAGCTCCCAATTTGAGTTTGGAACATATTCCCTTTACCATGTACTGATGACAAAGCACCTAAGCTTAATTCTAATGAAATCAATGAAAAATCTTCTTCTTCATTCACTGCAATCAGAAGTGCTACATTTTCTTTGGGTAATTATTTTTTAAAGTTTGAGTTGGCTGTTAGGTCACTTGATTTTAGTGCCTAAAGCAAAAGCTTTTATAAGTGACTGGAGATTAATTTTGCAAGCAAGATCCTTAAGGAAGCACAATTCCAAGATATTAAATTCACTGCTTACCTGAAAATAAGTATCCTACATTAACTTTCTGAAGGATATATATGTGCATGCCATCAAAGACACTGTCAAAACAAGATCAAGTGCTGCTCAAATTCACTTAAAAGTCAACTTTCATTCCAAGTTGATATGCTTCTTTAAGGTGAAGTGTGTGGAATCAACCCCTGTTGCAGTTCTGATTTTGCTTGTTACTGAATGTCATGGATGCTCCTATAATTTGCTAAAACTAGCTAGACTTCACAGGTTGAAAGTACCTCTTAAAGGAAGCCTTGGGGATCATATATTCTTCAAGAATTAATTAGGTATGGTCAAATATAAAGCAAACAAACAAGTGTGTAAAACAAATCATTAAGTCTTGTGTGCAGATAATACCAGTGCTCTAGGTGAAAATACATTGTTATCCCCATAGTGCTCACATTTAATATAATGATTTAGAAAATGAATTTTCTATATTTAAGGAAAATCTTGAATATACAGACAATTAAAAATGTTACTAGGAAAAAAGTCAAGGAGACAATCAGGTACATAAACATACCTAAAAGACAGATTTGCTTGTTTCAATCTTGTTTTGTTGAAGCAGCATATTCTATGGATAGTCTCACGGAAATTAGGGGAACGTTTATATTCAATGAATGTAAATTCTTGTTTTCCAGAATCTGCTTCATAATGGAAATATACTTTTGAAGTGAAAAATGTGCCATTTTTAATGGGAAGAAAACCCAGTAGTTTTTAACAAGAAGGTTACTTTTACATTTGAATTTCGGAACTGAGAAAGTTTTTTTATATTATTCCTTCACGTGCTGGCAGACCTCATTCCAGAAAGCATTTGTTATGAATACAAGTCATTGGCTGGATAACAACTAGGTTTTTTTCTTGCTCATCCTTTTCTTACACATTTGTTACCTGTGATTAGCCTGTGATTGATTACCTGTAGCTAGTTTTGTCAGTAAATTGTGTATCTGCTTCCACATACAGATGTTGCTTACTTTGCATAGTGTGTTTTTCATATAATCACTGGGAAATACTGGTTCCAACACAGTCAAGATGAGTTTTACTCTTGACTTACAGGGGCAGGATTTTACCTTTCCTGCTCATTTTTTCTGTCAGTTTAGTAATACAGAACTACACCTATTTCTGATGAAATACATGGGATTTCTTCTCTAAAGATTTAAAAACCCTCAGATATTTATTTTCAACTTCTGCAATTAATTTTCAGGTATTTGGTTCAGATTTTTATGGACCCATGCATGTTTTCACAGATACTTGTTACCTGCAGGGACATTTATGAAAAATGAGCTATTTAATTCTTTATGAATGGAAGCAAATGGAGTCATGCGTTTATCACAATTTTGGACAGTGGTTGGTTTTCAAACTATGTAAACTGGACTGATGTCCTCCTTCAGGCATTTAAGTATGGCATCATTCTGCATACACATATTCAAGCAAATATTAATCCTTAGTTAAATAGGGATCAGTTTTGTTACAGTCACTTTTCTCCCCTCCCTCTACAGATCACATCATCTTACACTGTTACTGTATTCCACTTCTTTCTTGTTGAGAGCATTTTAAGGATTTTCTAAACTTGGTGGCCAAAGCGTTGTTTTATGGCTTTTTTTTTTTCTTCTTTTTCAGCTATTGAAACCTATCTGTGTTTAGCAGTGCTGCTAGAACAGTATTCTAAAGCTTGTGAAACAACAACATGAGTATCAACTTACTGATGCTTTACTTTCCCTTTAGAAGGGAGCAAGTCAGGTATTTGTCTAATGTCTGACTTGAAACCCAGTGCTATCCATATTAGAGGAAAAAGATTTTTTTTGCAATGGTATAATTACTTCCCTCTTCAGCACCTCATGTACAGTCACACTAATGAGTCTAACACCAGCTAGTACATTTTCTAAGTGGTAAACTGAGATTCAGCCATGAAGTTGCAATAACATTATTGGAGGTAGCACAGCCAGATCCTAGGACTTTGTTTTGAAAATCCTCACCCCACAGCAGGTTTAATGAATTTGTTTACTTACCTAGTTATGTTGAATAGGCAGAGAAAGATAAACTTCAATTTTAGAAAACCATAGCATAACAATAGCATCATCTGTGAAAACAGTATGCAATTTGTGCTACTTTTTCTACAATAACAGCATCTCAGTCTCATTAACAGCTGCAGCACCATTTATTTTAAAGTCTAAATAAAAGGAGTACCTGTGCTCTGCTACAACAAGGCTTCCACTGTCAGTCAGCATCTACTGTCTGTACTGTTTCTCCTTCCCCCAGAGATCAAACCACACCCCCATCCCAGCACCCCAATTCTTAGGGCTATTTAACCACTTAGCGGAACAAGCTACAGCTGCACATCATCCATGTCAATCAACCCACTGCCTTCAAGGCAAGGCCACAGCTGCATGTTATCAATGCTGATCAACCCACTGCCTTCATTCCTCTACAGTGCCCAATCCATATGCTCCTGAAAATACTATCTGTTGTTTACTCTGTATCCTTCATTTAACTTGCAGTTAAGACTATGAAAAATTGGTCTGCAGTTCCATTTTTCTGACTGAAAGGGACAAAGCATACTTCAAAACTGCATTACAGATTTGTTTGGTTTCACTTTTCACTATTGCTTCTCTTGCTGGACTGTACAGCTAGTGCTAATCTGTGACTTGCCCCTTCTCCACCACTGAGAATGTTTTCTCTGAAGCACCAAACTGATTCACCAAAAGAAGCAAATTTCACAACAAAAAAACATCCCCTTGAGGGAGTAGAAAATAAACTTAGTGGGAAAATGCTATATGAAAGAAAAGCAGAAAAAGACAGAAATGGAAGTGAGGCTAATGCAAAAAAATGATGGTCAGAGGTAATAGAGAGCTTGTCAAAACATTTCAGTTCTCAACTCGATGAGGCAAAGGCAGAGTAGTGTAAATGCTACAGTTGAAGTCAAAGGCAGTCGAGAATAGGGTGTGATGTTGTCACGTGCCATTGCGTCCCTCACCATCTGCTATGTCTTGACATATAATATATCCCAGAATGAAGTGTAAAGTGCAAGGTCAAGAGCCAAGATATTTCTCTCATCCAGGAACTCCAGATAGAAAGTCTTTATTGATCAGTCAGAGCTACCTAATGGCACTGCTGCAGCTCTGTAATTGGTGCTGAGTGATTTTATGTTTTTATAACATTAAGATTGCAATGATATCCGGCACAGCAAGGATATGCAAATGGTATAGCATCTTACAGACTGATTTAATATTAGAAATCAAGGTGCAGATCAAGGAAAGGAGTCAGGTGATACCTCAGCATGATTTAATCTTGAACGTGGGAGATGAGATGGCTGAGCAGATAGAAAATGGTATCAGTTCAGAGATTTGTAATAAGGAAGTGAATGTGTTAAAAAATAATTTGCTTCATAAAAATGACTTTTCAAATGATGGCAATTATACCAAACACAAATTGCTTCCTTATGTGTCATACTTGCAGACAGAATTAATGACTGACTTAATAACTCCTGTATTAACATAACAGGCTAGTTAGATTAATTCACTGGAAAAGTAGAAGTATTATTATATGTTTTAACATAGCATTGTTATAGGTGAGGGTATTTTATTAAATGAAAGGGAAATGAGTTAAAGCACAGGTAAAAAGGATTATTTGTGTAATCCACCTCTAGAGTGGTGGATTTAACCCGAATCAATTCAAAGGGATATGAATGATTAATAACTAAAGATGGATCTGCCATCACAAAATCATGTAATTTGACAAATACAAGGACACAATTTGCCTTAAATGTATACACCAATCTGCAATGAAGCATGATTTTTTTTTAACGGCAGCAGCATTCACTCCACCATCATTAAGCTTCTCTCATCATTTTTATAAAGGGATTTATTACTTGGCCATTTCATCTTAAAGTAAGATTTGCCATGCATGTTCTTAGTGACTAATCCAAATTGGTGCTGAACACCTGCAACTTCTATTGAATTCAGTGAAAGTTACAGGTGCTATCACTGGCCCAGAAGTTGATTTTATTGTCTCTCACTGAGTCTTTTAATCATTTCCACTGTGCTTTTTGGAACACAGCAGACCAAAGCAAGGCAAACAAATAAACATAGAAGTAAAATTATCCCTAAGCTCCAAGTAAAGGAATATTAATTTATTCCTTTCCATTTTCTCAGTCCACTAAAAATAAAGTCTATTTGAAAAGAAACAGATCTTTCAAAAATTGTGCAATGTAGTACACACATTAGATATACAATATGTCAGGGAAGTTTTCGATTTCAAAATGTGCTCGTTTTTCCTCTCCCCTGTAGTCACTGGTTCTGAATGGACTGTGTTACTCACAAAATCACAGAATGGTTTGGGCTGGAAGGGTTCTCTGGAGATCTACCTCAACCCCTCTGCTGTAGCAGGTTCACCTAAAGCAGGTTGCACAGGATTGTGTCCAAGCATGTTTTGAACGTCTCCAGAGAAGGAGACTCCATAACCTCTCTGGGCAGCCTGTTCCAGTGCTCTGAAATCCTCAAGGTAAAGAAGTTCTTCCTCATATTATTCCTCAAGAAGGAAATTCATGTGTGTCAGTTTGTACCTGTTGCCCTATGTCCTGTCACTGGGCATGGTTGAAGAGAGCCTGGCCCCATCCCCTTGACATTTGCCCTTAAGATATCTGTATCATTGGTAAGATCCCCTCTCAGTCTTTCCTTCTCCAGGCTAAGCAGGACCAGTTCTCTCAGCCTTTCCTCATCAGGGGGATGTTCCAGTCCCCTCATCATCTTCATAGCCCTCTGCTGGACCCTCTCCAGCAGTTCCCTGTCTCTCCTGAACTGGGGAGCCCAGTTCAGGACACAGCACTCCAGATGTGGCCTCACCAGGGCAGAGCAGAGGGGCAGGATCACCACCCTTGCCCTGCTGGCCACACTTCTCCTAATGCACCCCAGGACCCCGTTGGCCTTCTTGGCCACCAGGGCACACTGCTGGCTCATGGGCAACTTGCTGTGCACCAGAACTGCCAGGTCCTTCTCTGCAGAACTGCCTTCCAGCAGGTCAACCCCTATTATTATTGGTTGCTTCCATCACAGATGGTACCTTTAGGCCCAGGCAAGGCTAAAATCTTGCAGTCACAGATAGTTCTTACTACCAAAATTTTATAGACTAAGGAAACAAGATCACTACAAACATTACAAAGATGAGTCAAGATTGTTACTTCTGAGCAAATTGCATCCTATTTGGGCATGTGACCTGAATGGTGTGTGTACTTCTATAGGGATTTTGCATATAAGATTGTGAATTCATACCTGCAACGGAAGGACAGAGGATATGTATACCAAAGTCTACCCTAAACTGCTGCTCTTCTCAAATATGTCCAATGCCTAATAGCTTGAGGATGATGTTTTACATTTATGTCCTGTGTCAGATAAAACAAGATTTTTTTTCCTGTATTTCAATCTTTAACTGCATGAGAATAATGAAAGTCCTGCCTCATAGCATCATAATTCTTTTTGTCATTGGATTGCTCAGTTATGATGGACTTAGTGAAATCTAGATTTACTTAAAGGGGTTCAGGAAGAATTTCCCCTTTACCGTAGCGATATGAAAGGGATATAACCTGATCTGAAACAGAGGTCTAAAATCGTAAAGGATCTGGTTCAGTCTTGAGTTATATGCCAGAGGATAGTGCTGTAACCTATAGAAAGTCCATTTGAGAGCTAAGCTGAGCACATACTGTAGGACTGCACATGAAATGTGTTAAAAATTTCTTTCCCAAAGACAGAAGCAAATTCAAAGATGCATGTCGTTATGATAACTGCAACCTTCATTTATGATGCTTTACGTAGTCAATGAGAATTGTGACATTCTAGCAAGTTAAGGTGATCTTTTCTTATCCTGCAAAAACCCAAGCAGATCTGATTCCTTTTGCCAAAAATGTAATTCCTATTTGCAGCTGTCCTGTCCCTGCATTCTGTGTTTCTCACAGGAACAAAAACCTGATGTAATATTAAAATGTGAAACAAAGAAAACACAGATCAGGTTTCAATAAAACTGCAATACTGCATCATATGCATCAAATCATACTGTAAAAAACAGTGCCTATAAATATCAAATAACCTCAAAAACCACTCAGCTGCAGAAGCTTGGAAACAGGACCATTGCAGTATGCTACTGTTTTCTTTCAATTCCAGCAATCTTTGTTTATCTGAGGCAGCTGCTGACCCATGTTACTTTTTGTACTTTTCCAAATGGCTTTTGCATAGGTCCAAGCTGCCTAGAGAATAAAAATAATTGGTACCAAACATAATGCTATTCTGTGTCCCAGAAAAGGTATGAAAAAATGGTCAATGACATTTTCCTCTAGTATAGGTACTAGCTGAAATGACACCAGTCCGGTATGAATGTTCAGTCTGCCCACTTATGAAAGCATTAACCACGTCATCAGAGAATACAGAGACTAAGAAACAGTCTGAAAAACAACACTAAAAACCCAATCAGAAATAAGCAGAATTAACTTTATTGGGAAACTAACGATCACAACTGGCCTGAAAGGTAATGTGAATCTTTCTGCTGACTTCTTGATCCTTACTGCATGCTTTCTGTACTTCACATGGTTTTTCTTTCATTCCCTGGAAAAAAAGTTTTCCACAACCATTCAAGTTGAGTGAAACTTTGTGTAATGAGTGGTAGCTGATGTTTCATGTTCTGAAATAATGCTTAAAACCATTTCTTCCAAGCCTCTCCACTTTGCTTGATCATATGACAACAAAGAAGGTGCTCTGTCTAGTCATAAAGAGAATCAGTTTGCCGGAGAAGAGTCTGTATTCACATGTGGAAGAGCGAGCATATTTCAAAATGTAGCTTCCTCAGGTTATATATATATATATAATATATATACTGGATATATTAAAAGAATTTTTTGTGCCCCCATTACATGGTATTTCAAGATACATCTGCTCTTAGGTTTTGAAAACCTAAGGTAGCAGGGATGAAAAACTTTATTCAAGCCCTAGGCTTTTCTCCTTTGAGGTTTAGGCAGTCTCTCGTGTTTGACAAACCTTATATCCTTCTATGGCAAGACAGCTCATCTAGTGGATGCAGGAAGGGCTGTGGATGTTGTCTACCTGGACCTTTGGCACTGTCTCCCACAGCATTCTCTTGGAGAAACTGGCTGCTCATGGCTTGGATGGGTGTACTTTACAGTGTGTAAAAAAAAAAAAAAAAAGCTGTCTGGACAGCCAAGCCCAAAGAGTGGTAGTAAATGGAGTTACATCCAGCTGGCAATTGGTCACAAGTAGTGTCCCCCAGGACTCAGTATTGGGGCCAGTCCTATTTCATATCTTTATCAATGATCTGGGCAAGGGGATTGAGTGCTCCCTCATTAAGTTTGCAGATGACACTAAGTTGGGGGAGGGGAGTGTTGATCTGCTTGAGGGTAGGAAGGCTCTACAAAGGGATCTGAGCAGGCTGGACTGATGGGTCAAGGCCAATTGTATGAGGCTCAACAACAAAAGGCTCAGTGATGAGTCCTGCACATGGGTCACAGCAACCTCACACAACGCTGTGGGCTTGGGGAAGAACAGGTGGAAAGCTGCCTGGAGGAAAAGGACCTGGGGGTGCTGGTTGACAGCTGCCTGAGCATGAGCCAGCAGTGTGCCCAGGCATCCTGGCTTGTATCTGAAACAGTGTGGCCAGCAGGACAAGGGAAGTGATTGTCCTCCTGTACTTGGCACTGGTGAGGATGCACCTGGAATCCTGTGTTCAGTTTTGGGCTCCTCACTTCAAGAGGGACATTGAGGTGCTGGACTCTGTCCAGAGAAGGGCAATGGGGCTGGTGAAGGGTCTGGAGCACAAGCCTGATGAGAAGCAGCTGAGGAAACTGGGGTTGTTAAGTCTGGAGAGGAGAGGGCTCAGGGGGAACCTTATTGTTCTCTACAACTCCCTGAAAGGAGGCTGTAGACAGGTGGGGGTCAGTCTCTTCTCCTAGATAACAAGCTATAAGACAAGAGGAAACAGCCTCAAGTTACACCAGGGGAGATTTAGATAGGATATTAGGAAACATTTCTTCACTGAAAGGGTGGTCAAGCATTGGAACAGGCTGCCCAGGGAGGTGGTGGAATCACCATCCCTGGAGGTGTTTAAAAAATGCATAGATGTGGTGCTTGACAACATGGTTTAGTGATGGACTTGGCAGTCCTGGGTTAATGTTTGGGCTTCATGATCTTAAAGGTCTTTTCCAACCGAAATGATTCTATGATCTATCTGCCTGTTAATAAAAAATCTAGTAGTGTCACACATTCAGAATGGTTGATGTATAAGCCTAGGATGAATTTCTGTTCAGACCCAGATTGCTACAGGCAGCTATTTGGGATAAAGTACCTTTTATCTGTATAATCAAATCTTATTCAGCTTGTTGTCTTCTGTTGAAGAATTCCTGCAAAAATAAAGAAGTTACCTTGCATGACAACAGAATGTAAGTGGAAGTGTCTTTTAGAATGTCGTGGTTTAACCCCGGCTGGTAATTAAGCACTGCAGAGCCGCTCGCTCACTCCCCCTCACCTAAAGGGATGGGCAGGAGAATCGGAAAGGAATGTAAAACTCAAGGGTTTAAGAGAATAAAAATGAAAGAACAATAATAATAATGACGATAATAGTTACAATAAAGGGGGTGGGGTGGGGTAGGGGTCATGGGGAAGAATAAAATCCAAAGGGAAAGGGAGAAAGACAACAAGTGATACACAATACAACTGCTCATCATCCGCTGACTGATGCCCAGCCAGTCCCCGAGCAATGATCCACAGGCCCCAGCTAACCCCCAAGTACATACACCTAGCATGATGTCCCATGGTATGGAATACATCTTTGGCTAGTTCAGGTCAGCTGTCCTGGCTGTGTTCCCTCCCGGTTTCACGTGCCCCTCCAGCCCTCTCACTGACAAGGCCCAAGGAACTGAAAAGTCCTTGACTTAGTATAATCACCCAGCAACAACTAAACCCATCAGTGTGCTATCAACATTGTTCTCACATCAGAGCCAAAACACAGCACTGTACTAGCTACTAAGAAGAAAATACCCCAGCTGAAACCAGGACATAGAACAAGGTGCCAAAATAGAAACCCAGGCCTACAAGGGTCAGCATTAGCTCTTAGGAGATCTAAATAAGAAAATATCTTAACTGAAAAAGAAAACCAGAACAGCTGAAGTTGGAAGGAACCTCTTGAGATCACTTAGTCCAGCCCCCTGCTCAAGCAGGGTCTCTGACAGCAGGTTGCCCAGGGTTGGGCCCAAATGTTTTTTGAATATCTGTGAGGATGGAGACAAATCAGCCTTTCTGGGTAACCATCTGGTGCATCAACCACTTCTCTCATTTTATATCATCAGCAAACTCCTCCACTGAGGGTAAGAACATTGCTGAAGGTTTTACAGAAATATACATGTTGTAGCCAGACATATAGTAGCACACTTTGCGCTTTTTAATAAACACTATTAATAACTGAATTAAAATGAAAATTTCATTTTCAGGAAAACCATCTTCTCTTGTTTTAGAGCTTCTTCACAACAATTTCTTTCAGTTTCTGTAATGACTAGATGATTAACATTTCATGGAACATGTTTATTGAACTCCACATCTAATAAAATTAATTAAAAATAGAATATACCTTCAACAGCTGTCCTGGTTTTGGCTGGGACAGAATTATTTTTCTTCCTAGTAGCTGGTACAGTGCTGTGTTTATAAGAATATCAACATTATGAGAATAATGTTGATAACACAGTGATGTTTTAGTTGTTGGTGAGCAGCGCTTACTCTAAGACAAGGACTTTTTGGTTCCCCGTGCTCTGCCAACAAGGAGTTGCACAAGAAGCCAGGAGGGAGCAGAGCCAGGACAGCTGACCCAAACTAGCCAAAGGGGTATGCCATACCACAGAATGTCATGCTTGGTGTATAAACTGAGGGGAGTTGGCTGGAATGTACCAATTGCTGCTTAGGGACTGGCTGGGTCAGCAGGTGGTGACTAATTGTATTGTGCATCACTTGTCTTTCTTGGGTTTTATCTCTCTCTCTCTTTTTGTTGTCTCCCATTATTATTATTACTACTATTAATTCTCATTAATGTATTGTTATTGTTTATATATAAAAATTGTTTTCTTTAAATTATTAAACTGTTCTTATGTCATCCCATGGGTTTTACCTTTTTTCTGATTCTCCTCCCCAAACCAACAGGGGAGGAGGTGAGGAGTGAGCAAGTGTCTGCGTGGTACTTAGTTGCAGGCCAGGATTAAGTCATGAGAACAGCAAAACTGAGTCTCCTGGTTTCATTTTGCATGCAGATACTGAGCTGCATTAAGATTAGATTCATTTACAATTCCCTTTTCAATTTAAAATTAGTCAAGATATTCCCTGCCCCCCGCCAGCCCTGCCCTAAATGACCACTTTTCCTTTATGTTACAGCCAATGGGGACAGTGTGGGGTTTTTTATCTTTTACTATGACTTCTGAGATTGTGTGAGCAGAAACTAGTCCACTTAATTTTAGTGCAGCCTATATCACCAACTATATGAATAATTTCAGTCTCCTAATTTTCACCCAAACCAAGACTGTAACTAATGTAGATAGTTCGCCCTGTAAAATCGCAACATGTGGCTCAAGTTGATAGACAGTATTGTATTACTAACATTTTTCTTCGTCAGTGTCTCAGCATCCTCTTGTAAGGTATACATTCACAATCAGAATTTATATAAAAGAAAATTGTCCAGATTAATTTCTCATAAAACATTAATAAAGCTAATGGAAATTCACAGGGGCAACTTTGCCCAGTAGCACAAATGTAACTGCAATTCAGATATTACTCAAGGTTACGCTCCAGGATAAGCTAATCTGCAAAGACTTTTTTTCTTTGTAATTGTTACTGAAATAAACAATAAAACTATAGACACAGCGATTTTTTCTGTACAGAATCAGAGATATCTAAGAATACTTATGCTGCTAGCAAGATAAATAGAGCTGAAAAGCTTTAAAATCTGCAATGTGATTTCATTAAAAAAGAAAAAAAGTGGAATTTGTTTATAACAAAGAATGCTTTACCCTTTCAATGGCATTGTAATGCATTCTGTGTCTCCCTAGAGACTTCTACACTGTAAGAGGATTATAACACACCTGGGTTGTGTGTTTAAAATTGTGTGTGTAACTTGAAAACAACAGTCCTTATACAAATCATCGAATGGTTTGAATTGGAAGGAATCTTTAAAGATAACTAGACCAACCACCTTGCCATGAGCAGCGACATCTTTCACTAGATCAGGTTGCTCAAAGCCCCATTCAATCTGACCTCAAACACAGTTCATGGCTTAGCTACATGAACAATTAATTACATACCAGTTTATAAATGGTAAATTTTAACATATGTAGTCTCATTCCATCATGAAAAATAAGTAATTTGAATTACCTCAGTCTACAGTGAAAGATTAAAAGAAACTTGAATTGCTTGCACTTACCATTACACATTAGAAAATCGATATTATCATGGCTCAGCTGCTGTGCAGCAGCCTTTTATCCACAAAAACTCAATTGTTTCTCTAATCTTTCAGAAGTATAGAAACATTGGAAAATGTGTCCATATTCAGATGACAAACTGAAAAAGCTTTTTCATACTTTTAGACATTTTGTATTGCTTATTAGGTGCTTAGTGGGGTCACTCCTATAACTTTATAGTGCTTCAGAAACAACAAAACTATGTCTTTATCTAATGGTCAGCAAGAAAGGAGGAGTTAGATTGGCATATTTAAAAACTTGAATTTAAAATATGCTAGCACTACCACATTTTAATGAGTCAGTGATTCCTTTTAAAATATGAATATAGACTGTTCACGGTGTTGGTACAATTAGTTTTGCTGTATACCTTCCTACGAAGAAATATTTAAAAACCAGATACTTTGAAAAGTTTCTGAGTATTTGCAAGATGAAATTAACTTGTAGAGTGAAGTATTTCTCATCTGGGGGGGAGGTTGTTTGTTTTCTAGTTGCCAGTGCATAGAGAATAAACTCCCCACAACATCCACATATAAAGTTTTAAATCATTCTCAAAGCTAGAGAAAAAATTCATCCTGAAGTACAATTTCTTTTTCTATCAAATTGTTTTAGCACCACATGATCTCAGCATTGCAAATTTATTCTGTTTTCTAAAGGTGCTCTTGGACATCCTGACATACCTAACTAACACGAGCTATGAAAGTATGAGGGAACTCTGGAGGAATTTATTAGAAGTCAATAAGCAAATGATAAAGCCATTGATGGTCCCAGTCATAGAATCAATACTCACATATATTTGGTGATTTTTAAGCCACTTACTTAAACAATAAAGTGGATATTTTAAAGAGGTTTTTTTTTCAGAATTTTTTGTGTGAGATAGCATAACTATTACAAATTTAGAGCCATTTTAGCTGACTAAGAAGAGCTAAAAACCTGATTTTGCTCATTTAGGAATGAACAGCAAGAGTCTTATTATGGGATGAGGCTCCAAGCTGGAAAACAAAATGCAATCTAATCCTTTCCTTCATTTGCAAAATATTTTTCGTGTAGATAACAAAGGTATATGTAACATTCAGATAAGCATACTACAAATTCAGAAACACTGTGACACCATATTTAGCGACTTAACTTTTGTTCTTTGCTTTGAATTCCCTGTTGTCCTTCAACATACAGGGTATCCCTCTTTCCCTCTCCCTCCATCCCTTCCCCTTTTTAAAGTATATATGCAGTATAAATAAAATAAATAAATATAATGATACAATATATGCATTGAATGTATATAGTAAAATAATAAGGCTCAGTGGAGACAAATTGTATAGGCATTAACCTTGCTTGCAAGTACATGGAGCTGTTTCTGAAAAAGTCCACAATCAACCCACTGATAATATTTTGTCCCCCCAAATAATGATAAAATGTCATGAATCTGTTAATGCCAATGGACAAGAATTTTGCACAAAAGAATTGCATCTTCCATTTCTTACTCCTTAAATCACATTATTTCCTCAGGGAGTAATGCCTTTCATCACATACACAATGGACGTTGTGCATACATAGGTTAATTTCCTCGGTGATTTGTTCCAACTTATGGGGATAATTAAACACTGAATCAAATGACTTTAAGATATGATGGTTGCCCTTCAGTTTAAGTCTTCAAAACCAAAGTTGTCTTTTTAAAGGGTATGCCTTAACACAATGTGTCAACTAATAAATTTTGGTGAAATGTCATAGTCCAGGATATGCAGAAGGGAATCAGGCTGGATCAGTAAAACTTTCTGAGACAATGACATATCAATTACAGCTTTAAAATTTCTCGAAGACTAGCAAACACAGAATAAATACCAACCATTTATTATGGCCTTGCAGACTACTCACCAGCACACAGACTGCATTTTCAGAATCATCAATAAAGGCAAATTTAGCCCTCTGCATCACAAAATCTGTCTATGCCAATGGCAACAGATAGATCAAGGTAAATGCCCTGCCTGTTTGCCAAATTAAATTGTATACATCTGTGCAAATAACTTTTAGTTATATTCACAGTATGTATCTGCAGTTTCTTTTGGATTAGCTATTTAATGCTCAGCACCTGGTCTTTCTTGTTAATTTATATTGCTTAAGGGTTTGGGGGTTTTTTCATCTAATTTGCATAAAAACATAAAGAATAAAGTATATATAATTATTGATTGTTTCTCTGGGCATGCATTTTTTTCTTAAAATAATACATATTTGATTGGGTTTTTAATCTTTCCTCTTATTTAAATCTCTTGATTGTTCTGTTTATTATTAAGATAGTTTTTCTGATATTAATGAAGATATAATTAGCTTTGGGTCCTCTACAGTGATTTTGCTTCACACATGAAAATGAAATGAGACAGGAAAGAAAGAATGCTGTGAAAACAAGGAGAAAGAAAGGCAGCCCACAATAAAGGTAAAACAACAGCTCCCTTCAAGCTAATATTTGGCAATGACAGAACATAAGTCACCATTATTTAAATCACATCATTGTTTAATAGGCTTATATGTTACAGAATGTTCTCCCACCTTTTTCCCTTGGTATCACTCTTGGGATTCTGAAGAGTTTCTACTTTTTTCAACTAACATAAAATATAGCAGACTAAAGGCCAGTATTATTTTACCTAGAATCTGCTTGCTGTTTTGTTATATTTGTATTTGAAAACATAGTAGTATCACGCTTTGTGGATGTAACACTTTCAATATTAGAAAAAAAATGAAGGAAGAATTTTCTGTAAAGCTTGTATTATGATCTGTTGTAGCTGAGAACTACATATCTTCCTGACAGTAATGGAAGTTACAAGTTTTATTGGACACCAAACAGTCTGGCAAGTTTATCTTGGTTGCTAGATGATTGTGAATATATACATGTTAAAAACAAAAAAAATAAAGGTCCACAGCATCTGATGCCCCACTGGGGTGAATCAGTACAACTTCACCATTTGAAATTCTAATCTGAGGCTTTTTCTGTCCTTTATCTTTAAATATATGTTCAAAAGAATGCATGTTCAAAACAATTTTTCATGGACAGCAATGCTGCTCATTAACAGCTTGCAGTGCTCCATATGGCAAAAGATATTGACAAGCTATTATATCACACAAGCAGTTGTGGAATATAGGAAACAACACCTAGTATAGGCTATATTTAAGACCATGAATCTGAAAGCAGCACTATCGTGGTTTAACCTCGACCGGCAACCAAGCACCACGCAGCCATTTGCTCACTCTCCCTCACCCAGAGGGATGGGGAGGAGGATCAGAAAGAAATGTAAAACTCGTGGGCTGAGATAAGAAAAATACAATAAGTAAGGCAAAAGCTGCGCACCCTAGCAAAGCAAAGCAAGGAATTCATTCAGCACTTCCCATGGGCAGGCAGGTGTTCAGCCATCCCCAGGAGAGCAGGGCTCCATCACACGTAACGGTTACTTGGGAAGACAAACGCCATAATGCCAAATGTCCTCCCCTTCCTTCTTCTACCCCCAGTTTATATACTCAGCATGACGTCAAACGATATGGAATACCTCTTTGGCCAGTTTGGCTCAGCTGTCCTGGCTGTGACCCCTCCCAGCTTCCTGTGCCCCTCCAGCTCTCTCGCTGGAGGGCCCAAGAAACCAAAAAGTCCTTGATTTAGTATAAACATTACCCACCAACAACTAAAATGATCCATATTCTATCAACATTGTTCTCACATCAGAGCCAAAACACAGCACTAAGAAGAAAACTAACTATCCCAGCTGAAACTAGGACAAGCAGTCAAAGGAGTATAACAGCTGCAAGAGAATCAGGATACCTTTTGGAACTGTTGTATTCAAAGGAGGTAGTTAGTGGAAGAATATGAGTGTTTTGCAAACTGCAGCTACATCAGGAGAAAAGATATGAGCAACAGCGAGCAATACAGAGATGAAAAGCCTAGCTAGCTGGACGAGGTGAGTATGCTATTGGTACAAGTGGCTGCTTTGGTGAAAAAGAAGTAAGCACAGAAGGTCATTGTCAAATTAATAATCAGTTTTTAAAGCAGTTATTATGGAAACAAGAAAATATACTATTTACCAAATGACATTCCACCCCCCACCCCCCCTTTTTATTTCTATAGAGAAGGCAGAATTGAAAAACCTATTTTTTAATTAAAATCATGACAGAAGTTTCCTCATCTGCTTCTAACGTGTGTGGAATACTAGCTTCACATGTTCCCAGTATTCATCCCTGTCATATGAGGAGGCACACAAACACTTTCCATCGGAGTTGCTAGTGGAGGCATACCCTTTACAGAAATTAAAATCACCTAATCTAAAGGCAGTAGCATCAAGGGACACCTCTGTATATCCCATTGCAAAGTATAGTCAGTTCTAAGCTGTTAATGGTGCAAGACAGGTTAAGCTGAAGGATCTTGATCCACAGCCAGCATCTAGTTAATGTCAGGAATTATTACTACCTTGTGGTTTTCATTTATCCATGAACTGCAACCATGACATCTCTCCTGAGATATGAAGATGGCTAGTCACCTTTGTCTTGCAGAAAAATACTGAAATCATCATCTGGTGGAATCTAGGTGAAGATGAAGTTTCACAGAATAAATTTACTGTCTTTGACCAGAGTACTTGGTCAAAGCTCAGGGCACTGTGTATTGATTCTGTTAGGAGGAAGGTGGTAAGGAGTCAGATGCCTTTGATGTAATCTATTTATTTACAAAGAACGAGCAAGCTTCTGAACTGCTGCAGAAAGCCAACAACAGCTTCCTTGATCATTCCTCCAAAAATCTTTCAAGCTGGCACCCAGACCAAATTTTCTTTCTTAGATGTTAGACAAATATTTATCAGGTGTAAAACGATAAACAACTCAAGATCCTTTCTGACTCTAATTTCTGTGATTTTTGTAACTCTTAGAGCCATTCTCCTGTGTTCCAGTACCTTACTAACTGTGTATCATATTTCCTTAGGCACTTGTTTTTCCCAGGCATACATTTTCTACATTCAAAGCTTCATATGAATAAATGAATATGAATTCCCTGGGCCATGAATGTCTAGTTGAACACAGAAGGCCGGTATTGTTTCATCTAGTTTGACAAATAAACTTGAATAATTTCTCATAACTAGTGTAGATGAAGGATGGTGGTTAAATGTCATGGTTTCTGAGAGACAGCATTAAACTCCTAACATGTTACTAGTGCTAGCACACAGAACATGACTATGTTGAAATGCTAAGGGAATACATGCATAAATCAATATCAGTTTTCAGTTCAGATGTTGACTCAAAAAGTTAGAGCACTGTAATTAGTTTGGGATCATAGATGGCACTCACCTCCATTTGTTATTATCTAGTATCCAGTAAGCACTCATGTTCTGTGCTATAAAGGTTGGTGAATGCCAGCAGAAGTGCGCTAAGATTGACCTTTTTGATTTGTGCATGGCAAGCTGGTATGAGTATGGAGCCAGGGTTATATATCTCTGCATTCTTGCCACCACCTTAATGGGAAACTATTTCACATGGAAGATTAGCCTTCGCTAGGCAGTGAAACTGCAAAATTAAGTAATCTGAAAGCTGACACACCAGCAGTGCTTTTGGGTAGCAGAAGACAAGTAATGGGAAGCAGGTTGGATGAAATTTAGATTTTTATTTTAGTCTATATTGTCACATATCAGTAATCTTACATATTTTGAGCCCATTTTACTTTACTGACCTACATAAAGAAGTTTCTACAGAGCTGCTTGAGAGCCAAGGGTGTATAACAACCATTCCTTGAAACACAGTTTGTTCAAAAAAACCACAAAAATACCTGAATCAAATCCGTGAAATATGCTGTATTGTAAGTCCATTGCATATGTTGCATCCTACAGCTGTGAGGCAAATTTAGAAGAAGATCAAGACAGCCGGTGTTAAGGGAAAATGGAAAAAAGTAGCATCTCTGGAAATTCCGTATCCTTATAACCTACTGCTTTTGTGGTCACCAGGATATATGCAACACTGTTTGTCAAATGTATAGACACACTATGTTATTTAAAAGGTCAGACTATCTGAACAGCAATTTACTTTCAGGGGTGCGATCACAAGTGGCTTGCAAGTACACCACTTATTTCTGAGGCAGAAATTCAACAAAAGTGGGGCTTTTTTAAAGAAGGTTACACTATAGCAGCCTCTTTGTCAATCATACTAATTCAGCTCCTGCACGGTACTTTCTTTTTACATTAACAACGCCTTAAGCTAGAAAGAAACACAAATGGCAGGCTCAGTCAGATGGCACTGTACAAAAAGATATTACTTGTGCTGTCTTCAGAAAGGAATGCACTGCATGCCACAATGAAATACAATTTTTTTTCTTTTTTAAATCCTGGTATAAACAAATCAGCAGACAAAGCCTGTTTTGTCTTTGTCCCATTGTTCCAGAAAAGCTCACACCATTTAATGCAAGCCGTGGCAGCAGCTACAGTAAAAGTCGTGATTTTAATTATACCTCTTGAATTAGAGCAACCATCAGCAACGTGAGTACAGGAAAGCTACAACACGCCAGAAAACTGATTCTTGAAAAATAAAGACGTTAAGTGCATTTTTTTTTTCAGCCTCCGGGCACTAACGGTGTAAGGAACCAGATGGGCTGGGGGCCTGCACAGCCCAACAAGCGCAAAGCCCGCAGCGGCAGACGCCGCACTGCGTTACGCGCCGCGGGACCGTGCGTTGCGGGCCGGGCCGCCGCCGCCGCCATTTGCGGTGCTGCAGCGCCGCCTGTAGCCCGCGCGCGGCCTGCGAGGCCTGTCCCGCTCGGGTGTGCTTCGGGGAAAGGCAGGCCGCTATGTTATTTTTTCACTCAGTTTCTCTCTTTTTTTTTTTTTTTTTTTTTTTTTTTTTCACTCTCAAGCACAGTCTAAAGCCTTTTGGAAAGGATAAAAGTTAAACTGCTCAGATAATTTTAATTGCTGTTTTTATTATTAAGAGAAGGGAGCTGGACTTCTTGAATGCAGGCTTCTGAGCCATGAACTTGTCTCCCTGATCTTCATCTGCATGGATTTTCATGATAGCTGATTAGCTCCTGTGGATGGTCCAATTATAAGCTTTAGAAAGACTTCCAAAGCAGCAAATTAATGCTTTAGGGGGCACTGAGGAAAGGAAAAACTTTTAATCTTTTAGAAGTTGTGAATGAACAAACTGCTGCCAATTTTGCAGGCAGGACATTAACATATCTTTTTAATATCTCAACCCTTTTGCAGAGCCCACCAAATCTGTAAATACATTAAATATATATCAGACGCTTAGAGGAAGAACAAAACTATGATTGCTGTCCCTGACATAACTCACAGGAAACAATTTCTTACAAATTTCAAATGTTAAGCTGTCACACACTGTTTATTCAGTATGTGTAAACCATCCTGACTCTGCAACAAGATTATTTGCCTTAGTTCTTATTTTAAAATGAAAATGACACTGCAGCCACCTCACCTTAAATCTGAGATACCAGTTTTGAAAATTCAAAGGAATATTTCACCTGTCTTGAAAAGTACTGCCCCAAGACTTAAAAATCTTTCTTTTGTCTTAAGCATAAAATGAAAGATACAAAATCTTTCTTTTCTCCACCTGGGATTTTGAATATGTACTTCCTTGGATTTTCATTTGATCTCCTTCCTGCCCTCTCTCTGCCCATGTGTTAGTCTGATAGGCCTAAACGAGTGTTGGTGGGTTTGGTCTGAAATGAAACATGTTACTGATGCTTACCTCAATTTCATTGAGCCATATTGTTATGAACAATATATTATGAGCCGTATTATTTCCCGTGATAACAGTATTACTGCATGAAATGAGAAGTGATGTGTGACCAAAGCAAAATCCAGGCTGGACAGGACGCCAGGAGGTCTCTAGTCCAATCTCCTGCTCACAGCACGGCCAGCTCTGAGGTCAGACCAGATTGCTCAGGGCAATCTCAAAAACTGCCAAGGACAGCAAGTGTGCAGCGTCTCTGGGCAACCTGTTCCACAGCTTGGCTGTCCTCATGGAGGACGAGGTTTTCCTTGCATCTGACCTAAATCTCTCTCATTTTAATTTGTGCCTGTTGTCTTTCAGTCTTCCACTAAGCACTTCTGTGAAGAGGCTCTCTCTGGCTTCTTGACGACTACCTTTAGATGACGAAGGGCTGCTGTTAGGTCCCTGCAAAACTCTCTTCCAGGTTGAGTAAGCTCAGCTCCCTCAGCCACTGCTGATAGGACAACTCCTCCAGACTCTGGCCAGCTTGGGGTCCTTCTACTGGACTCACTTCAATGAGCATTAACCCTGTATTAGAGGCCTCAAGATGGGATGCAATATTTCCAGAATCCCTAACAGTTTTGGTGGCCACTGTCTCCTCAGCAGATATCTCTACTTCCATATATATCTTATTTTTATTTTATTCTGTCCTTAAAGAAGCAGCCTTTCAAGTCTTATGAAAGAAGAATATTACAACATTTACACAGCAGCTTTCTTACATTGGAGTTTTGCATCAAGAATTCACATCCTACAACGATATATCACAACATACACACAGACAATATTCTGTGATTCCTCAAGGTACTCCCAAGAAGATTTTACTTGCCTTGCTAAAGAATTTTTCCAGTTCTACTGTAAAAATAAAAATATTTTCTTTAAAGTTCACTATTTGGAAACTTCTTGAACTTCTGCATTTTGTATACATTTGGACATGGGATATCCAATTCAAAATTAAGTCCATCTCTTAAAAATATGTTGTCTCACAAAATCCAGGGAATTCCGTAAGTTACTACTGTATTAAATTCCAAATAGTTACAAAAGGCACTGAAAGATGTGAATATATCAGGTATTTTATTTAGTCTTTTCTGAATTAGAAGTATCCTCTACTTTACTTGCACTGAAATGAAATAAATTCACCACCACAGCATAGCATAGCATCAGACTGTTGTGTTCCAAATAGCTCTTTGTCATGCCTAATATTCTGCCAGGAAGCGGTGGAAGTGGGGCTGCTCAGTAAGGAAAGACAAACCAGGAGCCAAAGGTAGCACAGGCAGAGGCAGTGCTCCCTCTCACCAGGGCACAGCCCCACAGCGTGGGGTGTGAGCAGGGTGGGCAGAGCAGGGTGCCGACAGCACGGTCTGCTGACAGTCCCAGACTGTCCAGGGCAAGGTAGGGTCAGATCCAGGGTTCTTCCAGGGACTCCAGTCCAGGACCAGAAGGAGACAGGACTACAACAGAGGTCTGAGGACAGGACTGGGCAGATGCAGGGCTGGAGACTCAGCAAGGCACAGGAACGCCTGTGGCAGAGCTCAAGTGCCCAGGGGTGTGAATGGGGAACCCAGGTGGGGATGCTCAGATTAAAATCTCTTAGTGGACTCAGGGCCCCAACTGGGCAGGTTTATTTTTGAGTTGAGAAAATTTAGAAAAGGTGATGAAGGGGAATATAATGTAGCTGAAGGAAAAAAGGTATTATATGTGCTGACTTGCATCTTTTGTCACAAGTCGAGTAATTAAAAGTTTTTTAGGTTTTTTTATATATAGGGATAACAGTGAACTAAAACATTTAAAAATATATTGAAAAAGTACAAATATTTTTAGTATGGTAACTTTGATGTGTTCTGTCAGGAACCTGGAAAACTTAAATGAAAACTTCTCCTTCTCTAGGCTGCTGGAAAAATTCCCAGTGTTCATTAAAGATTGATATTTCAAATAAGTTCTTCAACTACCTTAGAGTCATACTCAGGGATGTATCAGAAACCACATACCTGTCAAGCCACTGAGATACTGAGAGTGATGCAAGCTCTGGGACTCCTTTACATAGACCTGTGGCCATTGTCATCATCACTGATCAACCTGACAGCTATCAGTTTCTGCCACAAAGAACTAGGATTCACCAGTATAATTCTTTCTTTACTGCCCATTTTTCATCGCTGCATCTTCCTGTTGAGTTAACCATTTTCATATAGAGCCCTCTACCCTCCCAAAGGATATGTACTTCTTCCTAATAGCACAAAAGAAAGTCAGGGTTTTGACAGGACTGTAAATATCTTAGTCATAAAGTCAAATCCTATCCATACAGCTAATGCATTCAGAGATGCAGGGATGTCTGCAGTAAGTGTGCTGAATCACAGAGAGCAATGGCAGGGGAGAGGTGCGTTCTTACTACCGGGCCCATCTTTGTGCAACCAGCTGCAAAGAGCTGCTGATAAAGGCAGATCATACAGTGCTGGTGCCTTCCCTTTTTTTACGCACCAGCTACAGCCAAAATATAGGTTTCTTCTGCCAGGGCTCAGGCAGGCTCTGATCTCACTCACACTGTTGTATTCTAGCAACCTCATATCCTTGTAAATTATATTATCCTTGAAACCACTCTGTAAAGACAAAATATTATTTTTTTACTCCACCTTTTATTCCTTAGTTAGCCATTTGGTTATTTTAATGTATTTACCTGGTTACCAGTTGTCTGGTCGTACATTTGATCATGTGCAAATATGTTTGCCTTGTTGCAGTGATGTATGCACCCTTTGTGTTTATGTCTGAGTCTTCATTCTTGAATAGACAGATTCCTGACAATATCCCTCTCTCTGCTGTGTCCTGAGGTATTTTTCTTCTGCTGTCTACTCTCTTTTTATCTCAGGCTATGTTGTTTTGCACAGATTTTCTGTCAAGAAAGAAAGAAAAGGTAGGATTTTGCATTTTATCCAATTCTGTTCTTTATCTCTCTTTGCTACTCTTTTTTTCTAGCAACTCCCTCATTCGATCCACATGAAATCCAGGTGTGGGAACGGAAGCCACCAGTACAGAACTGGGAAGTAAGCAGTTCTGTCTTACGAGCTCTTCAGGGTTAATGTGCTCTTGTAAACATCCCAGCAGGTTTGTATCTTCACGTCCAGACAAAAATATTTTAAAAACTTGACTCTAAATGCCATAGTGGCAGAAAAGGGAAGCTAGTCAAATTGTTCTATCAACATCTAGCCACCTACATCTGTGGCTGACTGCAGGAAAAGGAGGTAGAGTACTTCTGAGAGAGCAACCTACCAATTAAGCTGTTCCTTTTAGGGAATATTTCCAGTGTATCTGTTATGATGCCATCTCCTCGCCTTTTCCACAGGTTGATCTGCTACTGTGGCATTACTCTATCCACAGAAGGTTGGTAATGAAACCTGGAAGAAGCTACTACCAAATGTTTAATGATTTTTTTTCCATAGACACTGTCCCTAAAATGTCAGAATTTATGCACAGTGAAAACATACTGATTTGACATACCATCCACACAGAATAAAGAATAAATAAAACATTTCGGATTTAATTATGTGGTGACTATCAAAATATAGTGAATTTTAAGAGTTGGCCAGTGTGCCTAGTTATTCAGCTTTCCAAAACTGAGTTAATGCTAGTGTTACCAGCAGAATGCTTACATTTGTTAAATTTTATGGCCTAAGGCTCAAAATATCTACCACCTCCTATTATAGTTTATTCTAAATATAGTCAATATATATTATATCTTTGTACAAAATTTTCTACCTAATGACCTGAGCTGCTTGTGGAAATACACTTTCAATGAGATGCAGCATCATAGTTATGAATTTTCTGGGTAAAATGTATTTAATAAATATGCAAATAGTCCTATCTTCTCCAGTGGAAAATTATATTTAAAAATAATGAAGACTGGCTTCAATGTTCTGTTTTCTAGGAAAAAAAAAAAAAAAAAAGGTGTTTGTATTAAGTACATATGCACATACACAAAATAAAGATGAATATAAAATTTTCATATTAATTAAATAAATTTCTGTATCACTGACATATTTTCCTTCAGAAATGCACAAATGAAGATGTTCATAAAGCTGTATGTATTCACGAGGAAAGATAGATGTATGTGTGTATATATATATATGTATGTGTATATATATATAAATACATGTACATATATACACAATTTGCAGTGTAGCCTAGTTAACCTTTTAAGAAAAAAGGGATTAAAGTTTTGCCTATCATATTGTACTTTAAGACACCCAATGCATCTCATTACAGTTATTTTCAGTTCAGACTTTAGTTAAGAATCTCAAAAAGGACAGGAAGTTCAAAAGGCAAGACATTACCTCTATCATTGCACTGAATGTGTCAAATGTGGACACTCTGGTTCTCCATACCTCAGTGACTTGTCTCCCTCAAGTCCGCCCCATATATCTTCTTTAAATACTGTTACACTTCTGATCACGTCATCTGTAAAATGTGAAGCAGAAAGAAATGTCCAGGTATAGGTAGTAGGCTGAGAATTGGGGAACAGCAATCAGTCCTTGCTTTGCCAAATAATCTTATGTGTCAGAGTCAGTGGCTCAAAGTAATATATAAATCTTATCCTTTAACAACTTATTCCGTGCTCTATAGCTTTTGGGTGCTTCATATCTTTAGCTGTTATTACAAATAGTTTATGTTCCACCTCACAGTTCTCTCTTGCTGCATCTCAGATCTGCTAGGTCCTTTCTCCTATTCTGTGACCACACACATATGACAAAGTTATGCACAATAAAAATAAATAACATACCGACTCAAAGAGTCTTCCTCATCACACATCTTGATTTGGGAGGTCACCAGTGGGTCCATCACACTTCGCTCTGTTCTCCCTAAGTGAATATAAAAGCATTACACACTAGGACACAAGGAAGTTTGTAACATCAGTGAAATAAACTGCTTTATAAAGTTGAATTTGGCATGTACTGAATGGAGGGGGTTTTATTTTTTATAATCTGGCAGTAACAAAATAAAGTTCTTTGTACAGAGGCAAAATCTTTCCCAGGGTGGCTGATGTGATGTGATTGTTATGGCACATTAAAACAAGCTCTTCTAGCAGCTTTTCCCAATTTTACAAGCTTGTGTGGCCAGGTTTCCCACTGAAGCAGCTATATCATCTAATGAGGTTCCTAGTGCTATAAACTGTACCTATGAAATCACTGTGTTACCTGTCATAATGTAAGAGGTATGTAGAATCTGTGGTTTTAATTTCTATCCATTTTGAAATTCAAGGGGAGGATTCAAAGTTTTTATTTCTTTTTTGATCTGTTATTTTTTCCGAATGAATTCTATTGCCCTGAACATGAATATGAGCTAGAAGTGCTTTCAAAGCAAAATTAGTCAAGCTAATAAATTTATCTTTTTTTTTTTTTTTTTTAAATAAGAACACTTACGGCCTTTTCTCAAAGTTACAATTTTTTCACAAAAACCTGATTGTAGAGGAATGAAGCTGGGTTAATTAACATTGATAATATACAACTGTGGGCTGGCTTCAGGGCGACAGGTTGGCCAATGTAGATAACGTGCAGCTGTGGCTGGTTCTGTTAAGTGGTTGAGAGCCAATGAAGGGACAGCAGCTGAGGAAGGAAGAAGCAAGAGGAGAGAGAATATGTTGCCAAAAGTAAAACCCAAACCCAAACCTCACTATAAAAACAAAAGCAGCAAAGCAAGAAATAAAGTGACAATACTTTAAGTAAAAAAATTGTAGAAGATATTGTGAAAATTGCGTATTTTGGAATCTTATGCCAAACCATATGGTGAAAGTGGCAAAAGCAGACTTAGGGAAACTTCATAATTGGGAAACATTATAATTGCAGTCCTGTGACCCTGATAGGTGATATGAGCTACACCACTTTGTGCTGGATAAGGGCAGGGTCAAGCATGTCTAACCTCTTCCAATACTGCTAGACCTTCTCCCCTGTACAAAACCTTTTTTTTTTGCCGCCTCTGATGTATAATATGAAGATCGTGTTTGCTGTTGTGGTTACCATTGCTCATCTAAGGGTCTCCCTGTAAGTACTGAAGTAGTTAAAAGAAATTTATTCCAAGGTGACGTGTAAGGAATTAATCTTGACTGTAACCCCATTCCAGTCCATCGCGCTATCTGAGTACCTAGTTTTTTGCACATGTAAGTAGCATGTCATGAGACTAAAATAACAGCATGAAGTGGAGACATTTTCAGCAGCCTGTCAGGATTTGTGTGCTGATACTATAAAGGATTCCCTGGTTTGGGTCTCAGAGGAGATACTGGTTTTGGAAACTGCAAGACAAGATAATGACAAAGTGCAAAAAGAAGTGAAGGAACGAGGTGAAGCTGAGAATGGGAAAAAACACTATTTTGTTAATATGGCTTTGAAGGATTTTTACTTCCAATTTATCCAATTAATACTTGAGTTGAGTATAAAAACTTTTATTGCATTGAAAATACTTGTTTTGGAAAAAAACCAAAAGATTGCTTGTCCTAGCAGAAGATCCGAAACCTAGGAGAGATAAATAGCAAATTGGTGACAGCAGGCTACAAATTGGTGACAGCAGGTATGCTATCCAAACATTGCAGATTTAACAGATCACATTTTATGTTCACTTTTCTGAAGTAAGTGCTACCACTATAAATGAAATAAGTGAACCTTGTTCTTGTCCCATAGTTTTTAAATTGTGTTGTGCAAATTGGAAAGAATCCACTCACTGTGTGTATTTTTTTCTGGTCACTGGCACTCAAATCATGTTTCATCTTGTCTTTTACAATTCTAGCATGAATACTGTAATGTAAGTTTACAAGCTTACACTTTATAAAAATTATTAATATGAAAACATGATTACATCATTTACTAGGAAGCAAGCTCTAAACCAGGTTGGTTTTGAAAAATCATTTAAATTAAGAACACAAGCATTACTTGATGCATATCTTAATTCATAATTATTATGAGGGTTGGTTTAATGCTTGTGAAGATAAATAGTCTAGAAGCAATTGCAAATTAAATCTTATCTACAGACCATAAATAACTCAAGATCTCGTAGAATTATTCTTCAGACTAGAGCTAGAAACAAAGTACTTTAGTAAGGTGACATGCAATTTTGTTTTGTCTATGTACAAAGATTTTTTGTTTTAATATGCGTTACCATCTGCAAAAATTAAGGAACGATACTGCACCTTGTACCAAGTCATTTATCTTTATACACCTAATGAGTTATACTCCTGATTACATAATGACTAGTACAATCTTACTGAGGAATCGTTCCCTGGTTTTACCCTTTGTATATAATACAAAAATAAAACTTTCAATAAGTTGTTTGGTTTTTTTTTAGCAGGTGAATCATAAAGTACTACATGCTAGATCATCTCTTTTCTCTGGAAATAGAGCAATGTATTAAAAACAAACAAACAACAAGCCAATGAAGAATTCATCTCTGGATGAAAAAAATCTGCAAGATAAGCCACTTAGAAAAGACTGCTTCTACAGTGGATCATTTGGTCTATCTGACATCAGTTGTTACTGCTGTTCCATATTACAGGACTACTGTTGTTTGAGGCATGTTTTCTCTGATCTTTTTCTTAGGGTAAGATACAGAGCTTTCCTCAGATGTAATCTCAGTGAGGGTTATACTAGCAAGCAGAACATGAGGCCGGCATGCCAATGGAGCCTCTGGTTCTGCGTCGTGTCTTGCTGTTACAAAGTGCTCAAATGGATGTTTGTTTGCAAACAGCTATGCAGACCTTCCTGTAAAATGCCAATTATCTGGGGACAGGGCCGTTACTTTTTTTCCCCTTTTGTGTATTTACACTGAGCACAGCAAGGTCTTGATATAATCTGAGACCACAGTGAAGTAGAACTGGCAAATATTTGCAGCTGAGCTGATGCATTTACCTAAGTATTTCTGTTTCAAATTTGTCTTCACATTGGTCTCAAAGAAGATAAAGAAAAAGGAAATTATACATAACTTTCGCCCCTATTACAGCATCACTGCCAGAACTATCAAACTTTTGGAGATTTCAGGACTTATAAAAGGATCTTCTAGTGCAGGTGACATCAACTGCCCTTTGTAGGGGTTGCTGAGATTCTTTATTCTTTATGCACTTTTCAAGAGAATTAAAAGCTGGCTTAATTGTAGCTGCTTGTTGCAACACATTTAATCAGTTAACCACTACTAGCCTTGAAAACTTAAGATGGTTTAGCTCCAATGGTCCTAGGAGCAAGAACAATGGAAAACTGCATTGTTATTCTGTGATTGGTCTGGTCTGTTTCTATAATAATTTAAAACTTTCAATCTGCCTTTCAAATAGTATATATGGTAGTTCTTACATTATAATCTAGGGGGTTTTTTTGTTGAACAGTTTCAAGTTATTTGGAAAATGGATTCCAGAGTGAAGAATACTCATTTTTGTACATATTATACGCCTACCATTCACTATATTTGGCACCTAACTACTTGGCAGGCCAAACAAAATTTATTTCCTAATGCATATCTGAAAAGCTATGTAAGTGCTTTGTAATATTTTTAAAAGCGTCATTAAAGTTAATCTGTATCTGTACTCCTACTGTTACGTGAATCATGCTCAAAATGGACTTATTCTGCAATTTCATGCTAACGTATGCTAATGTCTATGTAAGACTAGTGGTAAGAGATGTCAAAACTTCTACTAAAAACACTTTTTTCTAGCATTGAATTTAGCCTCGCCTTTGACATTCCCAAGAGTTGTTCTCAGGGGCAAGGTATGACCATATTTTGTATTCTTACTGTGTATTAACACCTTGAATGTTAATGTTAAAAAATACACCTTCAAAACATTTCTAAGAATTTGTGCTGAGAGAAAACTGTCATTGTGTAGTCAAGCCTTCTGTGCCTAGTTTCATACATGTTTACAAACATAACTTGGGTGGCTTCTACATAAGGCTTCTGAATCAATCACCTGGAGACAGAAGGATTTGAGTCCTCAGCTGTGTGATCACTGAGAGAGCAATCATTTCGGAAAGCATCATAGCTATATTTCCAAAAGTAAGTCTGACTTTGTCTGACACTTAAAATGATTGTAAAAAGTGCATGAAATAACTAGGAAGGAAACAGACACAGGGAGAAGCTGTCAATATGTGAGGTTTCTGGGTTTATGGATCCAATAACTGTATTTCTGAAAGGTTCCTATACATAAACTGCATGATAAGATGAAGGTAATTTCTGATTTTCCTTTTTTTATAAAAAAAGAAGGAAATTCCACAGTCTGTTATAATTCTTGTCAATAAAACAAGAGGGGGTCAGAAAAGTGCAATATATTTTAAATGCAAAACAAACCCACTTCTATTTACATATTTGGTTAGCAGTTACACAGAGGGAAGAGGAAGAAAAGAGCTTTCAACCTTTCAGAAAGATCTAACACTAAGGAAACACTAAAGATAGTGAATTATAACATGGCAAAATTGTAAAGTAATACATAACAATTTTCAGTCTTGACAATGAGAAATTCCAACCTGTGATTATAAAAATACATAACTGAAGAGCAAGATGACAGATTTGAGTTAATGTAGACAACTGCACTGCAAAACATTTTAAAAGATTTTACCCTTCAAAACATGTGTTTCTGAAGTTATTCCATTCAGGAGAAAAATTCCATACAGAGATTGTTGACAACACCTTGGAAAAATACACTGAAAATACATTAGCTGGCTAAATGAAGAGAAATTATTGAAAACAAAATACTAAAAATATGAAGCCAAATATAAAAAATACGGTATTTAAAATTTCTTTTGTTTATCTTTGTTAAATCTATGCTTACCTGCCTATTGATGGCCACCATCTGAAAAAAAACTCAAAACAATAAAACACAGAAAATTGTTACAAGCGTGGAGTATCGGAATCTCTAGAAGACATAATAGAAATAAAAACGGCATAGGTTTGGTTTGTATTATTCTCATATGTTCCTAAGCTAATAATCATTCTGAAGAATATTAACAGATAATCCTGTTTACTTTTTTCCCCTAACGAACATAGTAAAATGGACAATATACCAATTAAAACCTATGAAAACAGGCAATCTTTTGCACAAAAACCATATTGTGGACACTGTTGTTACAAGGGTTCATGAAGATATGATGATTCTATTCTCCAAAAGAAAGCTCTTCTCTGCAGGTAATGGAGAGGACTGTGGAAAGGCCCCAGGAGTTCAAAGTGAAAGTTGAGACTGTGAAGGCATTAGGACACAATTATGGTATAATAAATCAGTTGCCCTACATTCTTCTTAATTCTATTATCTTCTTAAACTGAAGGAGGGGGGCAAGCAAAACTGGTAGTTGGCCTTGGTAATAACAGCACATTCACACATTAATAAACTGTTATTAAACTAATGGTTTTCCTTTCTGAGCCAGAAACTATTTTAGACCTCTAACTCAGGAGTTCACATAGGAAAACTGATGAAGTAATACAATGCATAGAAGAAATTCTGAACAAAATGGGCTGCAATTGACAGGCAGTTACTCTTGCCTCTCAGCTGAAGGGGAAAAAAAAACCCCAGACAAAAATACCACCTACTTTCCAGTGACCTGTGAAGTCAAATGACCATCAGGTAATCTTTCATTTCTTTCTGACTGCTTCAGCATGTCTCTTTCCTCACCACACCTCTCCATCACCTGTTTTCTCTAAAGAAAGATTTGGAAGTCCTCACTATGTGCTAAAAGAAGTGATATAACATCTAGGTCAGAGTTACCTGCCAAGATGTGTTCAGAACTAAACCCAGGAGCTATTTCACCTCTACAGGGATCCACCTGACCTTGGTCAAATGTTTTGTTGGGAAATAATGTACCTTTCAGAATACTTTTGTGCACAAACAAAATTCTGAGGAAGACTATTAATTCCTTTTGAATAACAATACAAAGGTTTTAAAGATACTGTATGAAAGATAAACCCAGACATTTTTAACTGAAACCAGGATTTCCAGTAGAACTTTACTGGATTCTGTAAAATTTATTGCAGTATTCTGCCTGTACAGAGGTTATTTGTGCTTTTTTCAATAATGTTCTAACAAACAAGGGGTGACTTCAGGTGGTTATTGTTTGGATACAGTTTTGATACATTGTCCTATCAACTCAGTTTGAGGTAGTAAGGTACCCTAAACCTTCTGCAATGGCAACCTTATTTTCTACCAATCTCTGATTAACCAGTAGAAAAAAGAATGGATTTGGGAGATATTAAAAAGTATGTATTCAAAATTGTATTGGACAAAGATGTTTAATTGCTGTAGGACTATTCCACTTTATATAATTCATTCTTTTTCTAGCACAATCTAGGTAAAACTTTGTTCCCATCCTCCTATTCCAACAATAACGTTATGGTATCTCATCATCCCTTTGTCATGTGTGCCAAATTAAAAATGCTCTTTTTAATCTTTGTTCTAATGGATTATTTCACTATTCCAATTAGACAATCAATTTCCCCATGCTAAAACATCATCTCTATATGGACCTAATTTTAGTCATCACTCATCAAGCTCTACTTTCATTTAAATAATTGTTTACCTATCCAGCAGTCAAAACCACTTCCATAATGGATTCACAGGATGAAGTCCGGATTTGTTTTCATGTCATATCTCCTCTTGCATGTCCTGCCTCCATAATGACTGAGAACTGCAGTGCCATGATAACATTTGATAACATTTATACGCTGTAGACACCCAATAAAAAAAATTTCATATATCTTACAAAAGAAAATTTAACTTTTGGAAATGGACTTTAACTGCATTTTAAAACCACCGTAGAAAGACTATTACATTGTGGAAAATGCAAGACCTACAACAGAATTACTTCATGTTTTGGACATATGTTGCTTGTTATTTTAAAGCCATATTTAGCTTACAGGTGCATTTACCAGCAGATCTTAGAACAACTAGCTGGGAAGGAGAAAATTGTTTTTTATGAGATTCCAAAACTTGTAAAGGAAAAAAGGACAACAACCTTGCAGAGCTGCAAACTTGTTCAGTATTTACATCGGGGGGAAAAATCCAAACTTTCAGTTTAATTTTTCAGTTCCACTAATGCTTTATAAAACAAGAAAGAAGTATGTTTTGTTACTTTATTTTATGCCATTTAACGTCTATTTGTTGATGCTGTAATTTATTCAATTTCAACTCTGATTTTGCAATGAGGAACAAAAATATCACCTAGTTAAAAGAACATGAAAATACATAATATACTAATGGTACACAGAGAGATACTGAAGATGGACACATTCTATAGTATATCTTTATTTTTCCCCTTCAGCTGGTGCACTAATAGCCAAATGTCTTTGTCAGCTTTTGTTGTGAGGAAGAATAAAACATACAGTAAATCTGCAGAGGGAATATTCTGATAGTCACCTTATGCTCTTTTGACCTTGCTACATTTAGAGTGATGTAGCACTAACTGCACTGTTCATTGTCATCACAGCTCCACCTAAGTGTCTAGGTACTCTCCGTGCCTTCTGCATCATACTTTGTGAAGGGCAAGGATCAAATGTTATTCAATCCATTTTCCCATTTTTGACAGCGACCCTCCTGGTAGCTAGTCAATGACTGTTGGTAGTTAATGAGTGCTGGTATCAGTTTTGCCCTCTCTTGACAGTTACTAAGTTGCCCTGGGTTGCTGATGAGAATTGTGATTGTAACAAAACCTTAGTTAAGTTGTGATACATGCCACCTCATTCTTCTCCTCTATCATAAAAAGGCTTAATTAGCCATTGTTATGTGCAAAGTCAGTGTCTCACCTATACTTTGCACAGTTCTATTTACATAAAGGCAGGACCCCATGAACGTTTAAAATTCATTCTGTGGAAAGACCCATGTCCTTACATAACTGCTATGCCATTTCTGCAAACATCAGTGTTCTACATCTCTGCATTCTGCTGCCATCTCTACCTGAATGCTCCATATTCTCTTGATAGGTAGCATTTTACTGCTTTTTCAGTATTTCAAGAAAACCTTTCTCTGATTTCGACTATGGCAAAATGCCTTTTCTTTCACTGCTCCTATGTGCTTTACACCATATATCAACATAGCAGCATCCTATTTAGCATCCCAGGAAGCTCTGATGTTACAGACAGATATTGTTTACTATACTTTCCTCATATATCTTCATGTCTTTGGAGTGCAGCTCCTAAAGGGAATGGTGTATGCTCTGCAACCCCTATCAAACTGGTCAGTTATTCTGGCCAACAAACAGCAGGTAAAGTCCAGACTCCACCTGGTGCTGACATTTGACTGGTAGCACTTGCCAGATACGGTCATTGTCCTCAACTGAGTTAAAGAGCAAGCTCAAGAAAGACAGAGGGCAAATGGCTCAGAAGGAACAGCTGAAGGTGTCAGTAGCTGCAAGCAGGAAGGGCTGCTTCAGAGGGAGGGATTCTAACGAAAAGTTGCTTTGTGGATGCGTAAAAAGAACTCAAGGACCAGACAAAAATATAATTAAAAAAAATAAAAAATATAGGTATGTAAAAAAGGGGTCAGAGGGAAATAAGAGAAAAGGAAGGCATAAGAGAAAGAGGATAAAGTATGTTTTACCATAGAATTAACATGGAATAATTTCAGTGACAGAAATTTTTGCAATATTTTTGTCCACTTGGATTAGTCAGAGAAAATATCCGTCATTTACTGAGTAATTTCCTTAGCTTGCAGTTTGTGTTTTACTGTATTTGCAATTCACCAATTCACAGACATACTAAGTAGTTGTTTAAAACTTGCCTCTCAATAAGACCATCAAATAAAATGCTTCATTCTCATATTTAAGTATTTATATACTCAATACCTGTACAGTAGATTGATTACTGCACAGGGTTTCCCTTTTTATTAAAATTTTTCCCAACTATATTGTTCAGTTTTATAAGTTGAAGTATGTCTCCTAACCTTCCTTAGTAACCTTCCCAGTTCCTGTTATCCCTCTCTTTCCATATGCAGAGCAGTAGTAGATTTTTCAGGGTGAGTATCATAAAAAGACTTTATTGTACAGCACTGAACTATGGGAACACAACAGGAACATGGGAAAGTAAGAAGGCAATGGATGGTTCTGGAGAAGAGACAAAACGCTGAAGCACAAGCAAAATGTTATAAGACTGTTGAAGGGGGAAGAAAGTAATATAATGACTGAAAAGGGATGGAAATAACTAGAGTCCAAAAGAAAGCTGAGATAAGCAGGAGAAAAAAAACCAAAACCCAAACAATAACAAAAAAAACCCCAAACACACAAAATAAGCAACTGGTTATTATAAAAAAAAAATATTCATTTCCATCTTCCTAACCAGTCATTCCATTCCTGGTCTCACCAAAAATCTCCTGTGAAAGGTGTTAGGTGTTATCACATAAATAGCTTGATTTATCAATTATTGTATGTTTTTCTTGGAGTGTTAGTCAAATTATACAATTCACAAAACCTTAAGCTCTGTAGTAATTGATGAATCACTGACCATTCCCATGTTTTAATTTTACATTCTCCACTACTTTTTTGATAATAAAAAAGGTGTGTAAATTGCCCTAGTAAAAAATATGGAGATTACCTTTTAATTGAGAGGTAGTATGGAGATTTGCACTCTCTTTTAAAGGTTAAGCTTCTGTGCCTCCTTTAATAGTGCAGCAAGACAGTGTCATTTTATGCATATTATTAGTATTTGCAATTCACACACATATTGCACTGAAAAATAAATTCACAGTTACTGTAAATTTGCATTTGCAAATCCAAAACCTATTTAATTTAATCTTGGTTAATCAGCAAAATGCAAGAAAAACATGTAAGTGAAAATACAACTCGGAAATGAAACCATACAAAATTTGATGGAAGAAAATTTGGCAGCATGTCTAGACCTCTCCAGTCCTCTGAGATAATTACTATAAACCTTGTTTATTAGAAATATTAATTCCTATTGCTACTATTTCTGCCTGTCATCTCTTTATGTGTAAGGTACTATGTGAATAAGGAAAATGGTGCAGAAATGCTCCTTTCCTTTCACTCACTTTCATTGCTTCTTTTCTTCAGTACAAGTTGAGACTGTTTCTAGATATCACTTTTTCTGCTCCTGTAAGGTAATTTTGTAATCACATTGAAATGCAGAAATAAAAGTATCTTTTTCATTAATAATAGATTCCATTTTACAGACATTTGAATCTTTCTTGTTTCTGCATCCCTCCTCTCTCCATGGAATGACAGCCACCTGTGATGAAGTAGATTGTGAAAAGGTTATGAATAGTCTCTTCCTACCACAGAACAATAACGGAGGTGAAGAAAAATAGGCTCTGCTTAGGTGCTGGGATCTTGTTATGTAGTTACCTGAGATAAAGTCAGCATCTTAAACTGCTATGCACTCAACTATCACATCTATTTTTACTTAGAAGTCAGAAATTTTAATAAGAAATTTATGATACATATAACTTCCAAGATTTAAATAGGGCATGAGCAATGCATAGGCATTGTGCTGCACTGTGCTGAACGATGAATAAACAGGAAGAATACAGAACAGATCCTGAAAAATCCTGGATTACCGAGTCTAACTGATATGAGGTGTCTGTCAACATCACCTCACATCTCAACATGAGGAAAAAAATGTGTTTCCCTGCTTTATTTTCTTCAAAGTCAGAGAAATATATGTTGATATGTGTATATAGATACAGTACTCTCTAAATCTAGATGTGGATCAGAAAGCTGTGTCATTTTTCCTATAGTAACAGTGACCACAGAAATGTTTAATTTTGGGTTTTCCCTTCTGTTTATTTCCACGTTGGCCCTAAGCATCTATCAGACACCAAGTTATTTCACCATTCCTAAGGGGAAAATGATTCAGGAAGTGATTGATGGAGTTAATGGAATCTCACTTCTCCTCAGATGCCTGAAAACAAGTTATCCTCAGAATTGATTTGCTGTTTCTTGTAGCCATAGATCACACACTGAAAGTATCACTGAAACAGAGTATTACACACATTCTTAAACTAGTCAAAATCTGAAATGGTAAATGCACTCAGATGCATGCAGATATTTGCCATCACAGTTTAAATTCAGTCTAACCATGTTAGTGAAAAAAAGGTACTTAAGTCTGTCTAAAGTCAGCCTAGAAAGGCAAATTATGCCTGGGGGTGAGCTGAAAATTGCTGCATGGTATTTGCTTAGGTCTTGGCTAGTTCAGTTATCTCTGCATCATACACTATTCCAGACTGGAGATATATCTAGTGTGAGCAGTTGCTGCAGGGGAAATCAAGTTGTGCTTGTTAGGGACAAAATTATGTGGATGTCTGTAGTGTGAGGAAGGAAGAAGGAGAGACTCTGGTGGGAAACTACTTGCCAAAGAAGAAAAGCTATACATATTTTTGAAGTATCTGATGATCCAGAATATTATTGAGCTCATAAAACAGCTGGAGATCCTTCATTGTTTTAAGTCGGTCAAAAACATTGTACTAATATTCCCTGCTAAAGCACTTTTCTGAGTTCCTAGTGTTACCTTTTGGAAGCTTGTTCTAAAGCTGCTGGCTGGTGCCTTCCAGCTGCTTTAGGGTTTCTGCTTCTGAACTGCTTTGTTGCTTTTCTTCCTCAGATACAAGATGGCAAAAAGAAAAAGAAAAAATAGCACATGGCTATTCTGAAGTGATGTCTAATATCTTATCCTTGTCTTGTTGATCTTGAAAACTTGCTGTAGAATTTTTCACAGTGCATATCTATTTAAAAAAGCCAATAGATCTGTTACACCTATTACCTACACTCTATCTGACAGTAATATCCTGTAATCAAATATTAAGTTTCGAAGATTTTCTGAAACAATATTATGAGTTTACATCATGTCTTCTTTTCTCTTTATTTCTATGCTTTCTGTGTTCCATTTTCTTCGTGAAGATGCAAGATATCCATGAAGCCTTTCAGCTTGGATTTAGACCACCCAGTTTGTAAATGAGGTATGGAATTTTGAGTAATCTCCAGATTTAGATAAACAGATAATCAGAGACTGATTCAGAATCATGCCGTTCCTATTAAATGCAGAGTCTCTAGCACGCTCTGTTGACAGTGAGTTATGACACACAACAATGACTTATCACACACTCCTATTTTAGGTTCATGAAGTTATTAGTACAAATCAGAGTCTTTCTGACACATAAACAAAAAAAAAAAAGAAAAAAGAAAAAATAAATTGCATTACATATGCAGAATAAACTTTTGCATTAACTAACTAATGAGGAATTACTTTGACATATACCGTGACAACTGTCCTTTCTGTTTTCTGCACTCTTTACTAGCCATTTTCATGAATACCTCTTTCTGACTTGGAGTCTTCTATTACTAGAGCCATTCACCAAGACTTGTGTCTCTAAACCCTAACCAAGCATATTCTATGGTGGCGTGTATACTTTGCTTAGCAACTTTTTAACCACATCCTATGCCTACTCTTTCAGTAATAAATGTAAAGTCATTCTACTTTGCACCAGTATCAAGGTTTTGCCTTGTAGCGAAACTGTTCTGCATCAAGCTGTTTCTCAGAAAGAGCTTTATAAGAAAAGACATGAATGCTTGATGTTAACAGTTTAGAATGAATATTCAGACAAATGGAAGAAATTAAAACTAAGCTGTATAGGAAAAAAAGCTAAATAACAACAAGGGGAAACTGAAACTAAGATTTATTGGCTGAGGAATCAAAAAAGGAAGTACAGCAGTTTGGGAGTGATTGAGTGTCTTTGAAATGTTTTTGTCTGGAAAAGGTGGGGGAAAATGACTCAGAAATCTGGTGGTATTTTTATAGAAATGTGATATGTATCTGCATAAATGCAGCTGTTTACCACCATGGGTCAGAGTGCTAAGCAAGAATGTTGATCAGAACGTAACACTTTAACTAATGCTGATAAACATGAATTCTAAGGGACTGGCTTCTTCAAAGTATTCATAAAATAGACTTGAAGAATTCCCAAATCAAAGAGGATAGTTAGTTGGGGGGGTGGGTGGGGTGGGGGGTGGGTGGGAAATGCTTGAATAAGAGCAAATTGGGACATAAATATCCAAGCCACTGAATCCTCAGTGGAAAACTGTGTATGGGAAGTTGTTATGAATGCTGTATCATGGCAGCAGGCATTATCAGTGATACGGCTTTCCATTTCGGAGTATGAGACTAGATGCTAGTCATACCTCTATGATCCAGCTATGGAAAAGTAATCTTTAATTAGTACAACCCACTAACTCAAAGGAACCCTGTATAAAATTCTGAGAATCCTTTCCATATGCCCCTCTCTGAGTTTATCGTGGGTTTGGTTGTTTTTTCTACAGGCGTTCCCCTTTGGTCTACCAGCAGCCACTACAGCAGCACAGCCCAAAATGAAATCAGTAGCCAGAGGACCTCAGCATCAGAGCAGTAGATACCACTGAAGTGTCAATGCTTCCAGATATAAAACAAACCCCCGCCCTCCCCCATTTAAATTTACAGGTGAAAGTATTCACATTTTGTTTTATTGTCAAGGAAGGAGTTACTCAAGCAAACAGAGCAACACAGGAGCAGACCCTTTCCTCAGCTTTCTTATTTTGTGTAAAAATTTGTATTATTCTTAGTAAAAAGATGCTTGAAGTTTAATGCTTTCCATTCATTAAACTGAAGTACTGTCTTCTGTACCCTACAGGGAAACCAATTAATTAGTAGAGCTTTAAGAAACATGCATTCATAACACAAGTTTGCCCTCTTTAACTGTACCTCCAGGCACATCGCAAATAATTTATGAGGTAGTGAGATGTTTGACAATCAAAAGGAATGAAAATTAACTAGGCAGACTCTTAGAAAAATAAATCTTAGACAATGTATTTTAAATTCTATTAAGGTTTAAAAACAGTGTCCGAATTCCTCACACAGCAATGAAGCAGTGTGTTTTTTGATGTTCAATAGTTTTTTGGTAATACAAACATATTTGGCATCACTAAGAAAAATTAATCTCCCTCTTACTGCTTGATATCGCAAGCAGACAAATATGATGGCCCATCGATAACTTGAAAGTATTAGTTTTATTTTTTGCTATTCTGTATTAGAATTCCAGAAGCATTTCTTCAGGCTTTGATAAACAGAAGATTTAAATCCTTACTTGACAGAACCACAATGCTAAATTTCCAAGATTCTGTAATACCAAAAAGCCTGAGTTAAATATATGAAAATCCTAAAAATTTAAAACAAGGTATTCAGCATGCAAAGCACAAGTCTTTCTCATTATGCTATAACCGTTTGGGAAATCACTTTTTGTAGTATCTGGGAAAAAGGATTTCATATGAGTGGGTGAGGCAGGTCTTTGGTAAATCCCTTCCCACCAATCCAGGTAGAAAAGCTAGATCTTCAGAAAGAGCAATATGTTCCAGATCAACAGCTAGAGGGTTTGTGGTTTTTTTTCACCCATTGATCTTCCTCTACATAATACCTCCAGAAAGACTGTCTCTTTCTGGCTCAATTTTAATAACATTCCCCTTTGAGAAATGACACCTGTATGCTGCCCTTTTTAGAGGGTACCAGCAAAATTGTCAAAGGGTAGATCCAAGTGAGATAAAACTATAGGTGACAATGGAAGGAAAGGAAATTATTCTTGTTGTTCATGCTTTACTTCATGTTCTCAGAAATATTTAGGAAATTAAACTTTGGAACAAACATGAACATAGGTTATCAAGGAAACAGTATTATCTCTCATGAATTTAATAAAGTATCAAAAGGAGATAGGAGAACCTTTACCTTCCAGTAATTCTTATCAAATCTTGAAAGAATATTAAATTCTTGAGGTGCTGTATATGTGTCATTGCACAAAGCAAAACATATTTTTTACAGTCCGGAAGCTTTTCTGATGTAGGAACAACCACCTTACATTACCATTTAGAACCCATAGCCTCAGTGTTTAAAAAACACACCTGCATGTATCCATCAAATCAAAGAACTTGCAGATGTTATGCATGGATATGAGAATGACAGACGTTTCATTCTGGAGACTCTTAGCTATGTTGGGAGAGAAAAACCTCACAAAAATTTCTTCAGAGAGCAAGAACTGTAGTCTTCTACTTCTTGGTCACTATTCAAGCTTAAACAAGAAACCAGAAGGAGGTTCTGACATGGCTACATAGTGCTTCTATGAGTCCAGCTGACCACCAGTAGGTGTAGAGGTAACTGTCACTTGCAGTAAATCTATTGACTTGCATTCTTCCTTCCTTCCAGTGTCTCCTTTTCCAATGTTTTCTCTGTTTTGATTAAATCAAAAGATTAAAGATAATAATTTTCTTATTTCAAGTTGCCAGGACAGGGGTGTGTTTTACTGTCCATGAAGTAAACCCATAAAGAAAATACCAAACTGTTGCAGTAATGACTGCAGATTTACTTACCGGATTGAACAGATCAGGACATTTCCTTCAATTCTTAATGTGGATGTTTCTGATTAGGAACAGGAATGCCTACACTCCAAACTTTGGTGAGACAAATGATCTTTATCCTTTTGTTTAGGGATTACTCATAAATATAAGTAAGCTTTAATTAATGCTAAAACATGCATGTGTGTGGTAATTAACTGTGGCTATAGAAAGAGAAGCTTTCTTATTATATTACTCTGCTTTGTTCCCTCTTTTTTTTTTTCTGATTAGTTTTTCATATTCTGTTATACAAAATACTCATTAGCTTTTTAAAAACATCTAATATTTGGCAGCTGTGAGCCTTAGATCAGCCCAGGGGTTCCTGCAGATATCAGGAGATGGAAAGCAGCATTTTTTTTTCTACAGTACCCACTTAAAAAAAAATCATATTTCTTGAGCATAATGGATGGACTGCAATGATTTACAAGGAAATAATTTCACTGAGGGACTTTGGGCTGGTGGTATCATATAACATGAGCAAAAAAGTCTGATTGGTTTATGATTTCACTGGGAAGCTGAGAGGAAATTAATTCTATTTAACTCACTACTTGTCAGCTCCTTTGTTGTTGTTGTTGTTTGTAATATATGGACCTAACACTGGATTTTAAGTCTGGAGATATTTCAAGCTACTAAAACATTTATTAGTTTAATAATGATGTTAGAAATCATTGAAACACTGTAAATGTTTAAACTGGAATATAGAAACTCCTGGATTCGGTGTTCAAACTAAAGCCATTTTGACTACGGCTCCTGGAACAGCCAGGTAACCTCAGTGCTTAAGCATGTTAATCAAGGAAACCTGCCATGCTAAGGCTTTGTTCATAGGTTTGGACCTCCTGAAATCAGAAAGATGAGTTAAAATGCAATATTAAACAAAGCTTTTAATAAGATTGATATACTATCCCTGTCCAGCTATTACACTTCTGTACATTTGCTCAAAACAGAAAGCTGAAAGCAGAAGGGAAACAGCGTCAGGGAGCTTAGAATGAGAAAACACTGAAAGCTCTGTGGCTGCACCAAGTAATTGCCTACTGTATCTATACATCACATAACCATGGTGGGTCAAGTATTTCTGATTACTTTCTTAACCTAATGCCCTCAAAATCTGAGAGGGAATAAGTTTTAATGATTTACACAAGCATGCCTTGTTCCCTGATCAGCATCACGGTTCCCAGGTGAGTAGCTACTGTTTCTCTTGCCTGCCCTCCTGCTGAAAGCTGACCTCCTCTCCAGGTAGCTCAGCTTAGTTAGTACTTGTGCTCCCCATAAAGGCACTTACAGTTTCCTGAGATAAAAGCATTAGCTGATAACCAGAATTTAGTGCCTTTTTTGTCACAAACAGGAAGGAGGGATTGACTGCTTTGGCCACAGTTGAAATGCTTCATTTGAGTAGGGATTAACTGGAGCTTTTGAGAATGTATTAACCAAGGTATGGACAAGTATCTAGTTGCTGAGAAGCCTCTAGATTACAGCAAATTTACGAATGACCACAACACTTGTGTCATATTACCACTTTTAACTGTCTCACAAACCTGCCTTCCGACCAAATGCCACCACTGTCTTCCATGATTACTGATTTTTCACAAGGCTTTTTTTTTTGATTGGTGGTCTTGTATTTCTGACTTGCCTCTGACATACTAGCTAACTAGTCACCTCCCAATTGTAAGCATATTAATACAGCAAACACTGGGACAGCAACTGTTTTAACCTTTGTGCGTGTGAGAAGACGTCACTGTTTTGTGTTAAATATGAGTAGGGGGTCGCTGCTGTCACTGGTTAAAAATAACAGTAACATATTGGTATCTCTTTTTGGCTCCCAAACAGATCTGTTTAGCCACTTACACTTGACTACAGCTGGAGCTACTCAGTTCTCTGTAATTCGGTTCCTCGCTGGTGCATGCACAGGGAAAGGGATTTTGGTGGCTGGAAAGGTGGGCTGGCTGGCAATTAACCGTGCCCAGCCAGCTACCTTCCTAATTACACTGGCTTCTTCTCCAGTTTAGACATTCAACAAAGTTATGGTAATAAACACAGGGGAGGCAACAGGTGGGGAAAGGGAGAAAACTTTTCACCAATTGGATTAGTAATTGCATTTACAGTGTCTTTGATTCTGGTATATGAGAAAAGGCGAAAGGGTTTAGGTATAAGCTGAAGTACGCTGAAAAGAGATTCCTTCCCAGTATTTGAACTGGGTGAAAAAAGCATAATCCAGGTAATGTTAATTTTAATTGTAAAGTAAAAAAAAAAAAAAAGATCTTAAAGATTTTTAATTGAATCCATTCCAGTTCACCCTTCTCAAATTTCTAATTAATTCTTCATATTACAACAGAGATTACAAAAACAGAAGAAAAAGGGTAAATAAGACATATTTTTGCCTACATGAGTCAAAAAATATTTTCAAAGTTTTGAAGATTTTGAAAATGTTATTACATGCAATATTTGTCACTAAATGATGCATCTTTTAAACTTCTCCAGAGTGAAAACAAGTTATATTTTTATATGATGACATTTTGTGGTGATATTTCAATAACACTTGGTAACAATGAGGCATATAAGTACAATTAACTTCACATGCAGTAAAGTTACACGAATGTTTTATGGTCACTGCACCTCCAGTCACTGCAGAAATGGCCACCTATCCTTCTGAGACTAGTTTTTAAATGGTTTACATTACAAATATCCTGCAAATTTGTTTTCTTTCCACTTTGTGAGAATGATCACCTTCTCACACCAGTAAAAGCCTGTTTTATCCAACACATGTTTAAATTCTATCACTCTAAATATTTGAAATACCAGTGCTGCAAAATGTCCCACCTTGTAGAAACTCTGCAAGCTTCATCATAAAACTGTTTCTCCAATATAGTAGTAAAATTAAGTAATATTATAGTACAGAACGTCTGCTTCTTGAAAGTTCTAAATGTTTCTTCATTTATTTAATAGAAAATGTGATTAAAAACTGTATTTTCTGTATTGAGTTTAAATTTTGAACTATTTTGTACTATTTCCATTTCTCAGTCAGATTGGGATTCTGCCAGCTCTTCATCCAGTGATAGTTATCAATAAACTAGGCAGAGATGGAAGAGAGCACTGCTCTGAACTGGGAAAAACTGCCATCCAGAGTGATTTATCATATGCATAAAAGTCATAAAAGGACTGAATGATCTTTCTGAGTGGCAATACATTATATTGGTATTGGATAACAGAGAAGTTGAGATACAAACCTTGTGATACAGCAAAAAGTAATGGAAGAGACTTAGATACATAAATATGCACACAGAAACCCCCCCCCACATATTACTATAGCAAAGTAAAAAATAATAATTATAGATTCATTTAAAAAAATAGAGGAAATAGCCTCAGAAGCAGGCAAAAAAAACCCCTTATTTAAGAAGTGAAGATTAATTCCTTGATTAGACGTCTTTGATTGCCAGTTCTGCATGATACAGTTATGCCCAAATGTTTCAGTAGAGCGAATGGTAAAAATTTTCCATTGTGACTAAATCCTGGTACTGGTATACCACTGGTTTTGTATCTGGTTTTTTTTTTTTTTTTTTTTCTCTCAGAAACATATCTGTCTAACTTCTTTTCTTCTTATTGATAAGAAATTAATAAAAATACTTCTAGAGTAGTATCTTTTTTCCTTAAAACACAAAATAGTGAGAAACACTGTCATAAACATTCTAAAAGTTTTATCATGCATCTCATGTATGCTAAATGCATATAGTCATTAGAAAGTATGTTTTATTTCTTTATTGACTATATTCCCATCCCCTCTTCTTGGATTGTCTAGCATTTTCCTGACTATTATGACTATCACTAAGCTGATCATCTTGGAAGGAATTGTAGACTAGGTTAGTAGTGACTTTGAGCTGAGGGGCATCCATCAGGCTCAATAGACCCAATGTTTCATTGCAGATTTCTAGTCAAAGTTCCCAAAGTTTCTGGGTAATGGTGGATAGGAGTAGAATGCTGTGAAAGTGATTCTATGACAGCCAATGATTAGCTGATTAATTAAGTTACCACTGTGTAGTCCAGCCTATGGAAGAAAAATATATGATGTGTATATACATTTAACAACTCCAATAAAACTGCCCTGCAAAAGACAATAATTGAATATAATCCAAAAGAAAGAATTCTGATTTTCAGCTGAAATAATTCCCCAAAACATTGTTTTAAAGACATAGAAAGGACAGTTTTAAATAAATTCTAAACAGGATCTTTTTCTCCCTCAGATCCAGGGGCATACCTTTCCAGAGAACTGCTAAGCACTCCATTTTTACCCACCATCAATAATCAAATTCCATCAGTCCATTGTCTTATCTGGGAAAGCTAATTTCAGCAGCAGCATCATACTGAAATGGCCCTGCCACTCAAAAGTAATTGAATCCATTTGAGATGGTGCAGAAAATTGTAATTGATCATTTTGGCATGGCAGCATCATCTTTAATCTGGGCTAAAATATGCAGATACTGTGTGTTTGGGATTTTATAGTACTTTATACTTTCCTGTCTCTCTGGTGTCCCCTCTCTGAAGATTCCAATTTTGAAGTGATTCATGTTCCACAGTATTGGACAATCTTTCCTTAGAATCTACACTTTGCGGAACTAAAGCTTTTTAAAATCATAGACATCCTTTGTAAGTCTTTGCAATTTGAATCCAACTCCAAGCAAGAAAATCTAGATAGGTTTAGGCCAATCAATATATTTATTAATCAGTATTTATTTTTCATTGAAATTTTCTTAAATAATAACATCAAAGAATTTGTTTTTAAATAGGAACTGATAGTTACAGGTTTGTTTTAACAGTTTAAGTTTGTTCAATCTAAATATAACTGAAAGGGGATGAAGGACAGTCACTGATGAAAACCATATGGAGCTGCTCCCACAAATTTCTGGAAGAACTATTCCGATTTTTCAGCATTGTAGTCTGTAATAGCAAAATAAAATTACCAGAAATGAGCAGTGCAGGATGACAACAGAGTAAACTTGATATGGAAAAATGCTCACCTAAAGATAAATAGGAGAACAAAAGTTATTTTTTTCACTGGCTGGCCAAATACCCTAGGGAAGTTAACTTGTTGCATAGAATAAGAAAAAAAAAAAAAAAGGAAAAAAAAAAAAAAGAAAAAAGAGGGCAACACAGAGCTGATAAACTGCTGCTTTCAACAAAAGATAAATTACCACAATGGTCTGGCTTCCACAGTTATGAGCGGAGTCTTTTTTATCTTAATGAGGAATGCAGGTTTGACATTTCTGTTTTCACCTTTATTTTTATAGAATCTGATTTTCCCTTTGAACAATTAAGACTTAGATAAAAGTAATCATATGGAAAGGATTAATTTCCAGAAATTTCTATTTCTTTCCAATAATCCACAGCACATCATACTGTGTAATATTTAATTTGAACAATCATATTCATTATAATATTCCAAATTCCGTGGGATAAAATATTTCTGTTTATTTTTTACTTACAGTGTACTATAAGACATTTTGACTTGCAGGACCCCTGTCAGAAAAGATGATCGAAAGAAGTGGATCCAAAGTATACAATGTTTCCCAGCAAGGAATCATAACAAGAGAGGAGTTTAGAGTGAATGAGAAGAATTAAGTACTTGCTCAGATCTCAAGGCTGGTGTTGCATAAAACAGCCACTTCCATTACTGTAGTAGCTTCCACTTCAGCACATTAACAAGGGAGTCTCCGATACCCCAGGGTCCATTTCACACTCATTAACACCTCCCTCCAGTCACCATTAAGACTCATTACAGAAGAGTTTATACCTATTCAAAAATTTTCTGTCTTAAATGATCCATTTTGACTTTGTGGATTCATTCTAGAACTGACTCCAGATTTGTCGGGGCAGCCTCAGGTTAGACCCAGAGCACATTATAAGAAAGTGAATGGAAATACCTGAATCTGCTCTTCTTGGTCTTTGACGATGGGTAGATTCCATTCCCTTTTTCAGACCAGACCTCCTTCACCATATGCCTGAAAGCCCCTTCTCAGCTGCTGCCAAAGGTACAATGTACTTTGGTTCTGTTGTTTTCTTGGGTTTTGCTCAGATAAGTCCCATTCCTCAGTCAGGTAAGCACTGTGGGATGTGAGGTTGAGCTCTGCCTCCCTGCTTTGCTTGATGGTTTTCTGGCCACAACTCCTGCCTCCCAGAAGTGCTGAATTACAGCCTTTGCCTATTTCTTTTCCCTCCTCTCTTCTCTCTTCTCTTTCTTGTCTCTTTGTCTCTTTTATTTTTTCATATTTTCCCTCAGCCTGAACTCCCACAAGTTGCGTTTCTTTTTCTGATTTGACTTAACAAGAGGTCTATGAGCCTGAAATAGACTAGAATGAAATGCAAGTTTGTCTTGATAAACCAAGATCAGGTTCATGGATGGTTGGGGTCCTAGTTTCAAAAAACACATAAAAGATGATTGCTCTTGTTCTGTTTCCAAAATAAACCCAGTCTCCTGGATTACCTTCATGTACTGGCTGCTTCTACAATTCTTAAACATGTATACCAAGAAAACCAGTTAAGTATACAAGACAAAATGTTTACTGAGTTAACAGAAGGGTAAAATTGATTTTGCAATTTTGTGAGTATAAAAAGAATCCCATTTTTATTGTTATTACTACTAGGTAACAATATATTTGGCTTTAGAGAAGCAAAATTTCATATTTAATACCTAGTGTGATACTAATATGATTATAGTTAGAACCACTTTACTGTAGTAATGTCAACAAGGTTTCCTAAGGGCAGAACAGCCCTTTCACCTTAAATTTCTCTGTTGTCAAAAAATAAGAATGGTATGACTTCCAAAATAAAAAGAGAATCCTATGTATGACTTGCAATTATTTTGCCACAATCCCAAACCTCTCTGCCTTTCAGACAAAAGTGTTTGAATATCTGGCACCATCAAAAGTGGGAAAAAAAGGTAATTTGGGAAATTATGTTAATAAGCACCTGTATCCCCACCCCACTGGACCTGTAGCTGGAATCCTGAGTGGTAATAGAAAAGATTATCTTAAAAAAGTCCAGAGTTGCATTATCTTCAAACATTATCCTACTATAGCTACAGTTCAAGGAATTCTTGTACTGCAGTAAGAATTCAAGTGGATTATGATAGATAATTATAGTGTTTGTAAGTACTATTGTTATAAAGTGTTATAATGCTTTCTACCCTTCATACTCTGCACATGCATTGCTTTAGTAATAGATACTGGCAGAAAAATAATGAGGAAGAGAAAAATGTTGCACATGAAAAACACATACATCTGCAGAGAGCATTTTTGCTAAGATGGAAGCGGGACAGAGGAATTTTTTCAGCTTAGCATCCTCTACCACTAGCTTTCCTTCCTTCCTAAATATAACATAAAAGGATAACAAAAGTTAGTTTGCTTTTTCCAGAGGGAAAAATAAATTGTCTTAGAAAGATTATGTTTGTATGTGTAAGCAAGGTTGTTTGCAAATTAAACTTCGTTCTTCAGGCTGGACCCAGGGCTTTCATGTTTCTCTTTCTAGCTTGTATGGAATAAAAGTACATCCAGTATTCCTTGTGGGATCTCTAAGCTCAAAAGACTTCATGTACTTCTCCAGGATAGAACAGTTGCTCTTTCTTCTCACTTTTAGGCCTTCTGTAATTGAATGCAGATCTCACCAAAAACACTTCTATCTAGTAGGACACTATAGTGAATTATTCTCTAGTCCTGTTCTTCAATAAAAATGGCTTGAAATAAGGATGTGATTTATCTGCAGTGCATACCTGCAGGCATCTTCCAAGCACTTGCCTTCATACAGAAGATGTCTTTATATCAATCATGGTGACACTACCATTATGAAGTAACCCCCTTCAGTTAGCATACCGAAGGGGCTACCCACACGACCTGATATTTGCTGATGTACTGTCTTCAGGGTGCTTTTAGAAAAGACGCCTGTCAAGACAGTAAGCAATACATAGACTGTCTCCGAAGCAGAATGAATAGGAAAGAAGTACTTGACTTACCCACAGGCATCTTGTACATTACTCTGTTTGGGAAATCTTTCTTTGTCAGTAGTATGGTGTCCCTAAGCAACTTGCCAAAAAAAAAAAAAAAAAAAAAAAAAAAAAAAGAGAAGAAAAAGAGATAGGTATGATCCATCTAGCACTGAATGTTTTTAATGAAAGTATTGTACCTCTAAACAAGTGCTATCCATTATCTACTTTTTAAAATGGATGAAAAATCATGTTACTCTCATCCAATATGTGCCAAACAATAGGCACAATAAAAATGGCATTGAAATATACAAACTCTTTGACAATAGTATGAGTCACATTTTATAACCTGACCTTTCTGCTGGCAGGGACACTCAGTAAGGTGTTATAAGAGGGCAAGCATTTTCAGTACTAAGAAAATTCATTATATCAGTCATGCACTAAACAAGCATCATTCTCTCCTGACTGACAATTTTCCTTCTCCCCGTGTTATCTTCAGTATTCATGTTTGCTCCCAAATATTAAAGAGTATTCAAAAAATTTTCTGAAGCGCTGAAGGAATTGCCGAGATGAATACAAACTGGTAATTATACTGCCGTGGCCAGTGGTGGTCATACCAACATGGACCTATACTTACAGACAGTGCTTGTAAGTACAGCCCTAAACAAGATGAAATTTAAAAGCTGTATCACTCAGTTCATAGCTTTGGGAATAATTTAATTTAAGAAATATACTTCAGGAACACAAACCTCTTTCTCTTGCTGAGATGACTGCAGCAGCTGCAGTTTGTTACTGACCTGTGTTACTTCTAGATAATATTTCCTAAATTAACTTAATGGGTTTGTTGCTGTAACAAATCCAGCCAGTCTAGCCAAGCCATGGTGATCCACAAAAGAGGAAAAAAAGGTAGTATGGCAGTGTCCACTTCGGCTTGCATCTTTAATAGGGAGCTAATACAGCTTCTGCAAATTCTCACAGCAGGTACTGGAGGTCCACATTGTCTTTGCACATGTGTGCATGTGAATTTGTAAAACAGAAAGAGAATACTGAAGTGTGGAGGTGTATCCTGCTATATGAAATACAGAAAAGGTATCCTCAAAGTTCAAAGGCAATGATTGAAGACAATGTTCCAGATTGTATTTTCTGTCATCACAGTCACTATGGCCAGTACACTTTTTTTCCACAACACACAAAAACCTGAATTGCACAGAGGTTATATTCTTTCCACCTGCTTTTCTAAATGTATTCTGAAATGTCCTTGATTTTATAACTCCCATTTATTTGAGTTGGGACTCTAGTCAAGTCACATTTCTCTATTTAACTTTGGTTTAGTCTATTAACCATCTACTGTAATGGTCACTTTTTAAGGAATAAAGTAGAAGAGAGATTAGATTAGTTATTACCCAAGAATCAAAATTCCTCTCCTGGCTGCATTAAGTATGGATAAAGAGAAGAAAGTCCCACACAGTGCTGGTATTTCAAAAAGTTGATTTTTCAAGAATAAGGAAAATCACTAGTGAAATTAATTGGAAAGTAAACATAAATGTGATAGAAGTGGGAGATTAAACACTTTTATTACAAAGAAAGTAGATACCTGTGAGTAAACAACCAGTCTGAGGAAGAATTAAAATGAAAGCAACAACATATTTTTTAACAAACAGTCAAAAAAGGAAGTAGGTAGTACCAAAAACAAAGCAGAAGTTGCTAAGTGTGAGAAATGTATGTGGAAGAAAAAGATAGCTGTGAAACAAAGAAAATTAATGGCTGGCATCATTAGCACTATACAAAGGAGTCTACACACAAGTAACAAAATTTTCTTAAAATAAATCTGGAGAAACAGATATTAACATTGTTCATAATGATACAGAAAAAAGGTTTTCAATAAATGGTTTTTATTTATGTCACATGGCTGTTACCTTTTCTAAACCATACCTGGATAAGACATTAAGCACTATAAAAGAGCATCCTGTTTCATATAGAAGCCTTTCACAACTCAAGAGTTCCCTTACACTAATTCATTTGGATGCTAAATTCACTGGAGTCAGTTTTTATTACATTAAAGATAGGAATGAAATTCTGGGATAACTGAAGGACACAGAAACCCCAGAAATAGATTTATGCTAAGGAAAAGGAAGGGGCTAAGGAACACAAGATAAGGGTGTAGAAGGAATGTATTTTTAACTCTGTTCCCAACTATATCAGCACCTGCAATGGCCCATCCCTTGTATTGTAGAACCATAGAATTGTTTATGTTGGAAAAGACCTTTAAGATTTTGCATCTAACCATTAACCTAGCACTGCCAAGTCCACCACTAAACCATGTCCCTAAGTGCCACATCTCCACACCTTTTAAATACCTCCAGGGATGGAGACTCAATCACTTCCCTGCACAGCCTGTTCCAATGCTTGAACACCCTTTCAGTGAAAAAAATATTCCTAATATCCAATCTAAACCTCTCCTGCCACAACTGGAGCCATTTCCTCTTCCTATTGCTTGTTGATTGGGAGAAGAGACTGATACTCGACACATTTCAGGTAGTTGTAGGGAGAAATAAGGTCTTCCCTGAGCCTCCTCCTCTCCAGGCTAAACAACCTGAGTTCTCTCAGCTTGTCCTCATAAGACTTGTTCTCTAGGCCCTTCACCAGCCCCACTGCCCTCCTCTGGACATGCTCCAGCACCTCAATGTCCCCCTTGCAGTGAGAGGCCCAAACCTGAACACAGTATTGGAGGTGTGGCCTCATCTCTGCTAAGTACAGGGGGACAACCACTTCCCTTGTCCTGCTGGCCACACTGTTTCGGATACCAGCCATGATGCCATTGGCCTTCTTGTCCACCTGGACACATTGCTGGGTCATATTCAGCTGGCTGTCAAATCCCTGCCTTTGCCTCCTGCAACTTGTGCTGTACAGCTGTAGCACTTGCCAGTGAAAATGGAGAAAAAAATTCATTGGATACCTCAGCTTTCTCCATTTCCCAGGTAACCAGGTCTCCCATTTCTTTCTGGAGAGGGCACATGTGTTCCCTTTATCAATGACATACCTATAGAAGCTTTTTTTGGTGCCCTTGACATCTCTGGCCAGATTTAATTCTGTCAGGACTTTAGCTTTCCTAACCTAATATGTGGCTGCTTGGACAATTTATCTGTATTCCTCCCAAGCTACCTGTCCTTGCTTCCACCCTCTGTAGGCTTCCTTTTTGTGTTTGATTTTGTACAGCAGCAAATTGTTCATCCATGCAGGTCTCCTGGCATTTTTGCCTGACTTTCTCTTTGTTGGGACACATCGCTCCTGAGCCTGGAGGAGGTGATCCTGGAATATTAACCAATTTTCTTGGGCCCCTCTTCCCTCCAGGGCTCTATCCCATGGTACTTGGTAGAGTACTAGGCTAGTCAGCTCTTCTGAAATCCAGGGTAGCGATCTTGCTGTGTGTCGTCCTCACTGCCCTAAGGAACTTGAACTCCACCATTTCACGATCAATGCAGCCAAGGCTGCGCTTCAGCTTCACATTCCCCACCAGCCCCTCCTTGTTGGTGAGGACAAGGTCCAGCATAGCACCTCTCCTTGTTGGCTCCTGTAGCACTTGGAGGAGGAAGTTGTCATGAACACATTCCAGGAGTGTTCTGGATTGCCTGTGCCCTGCTGTGTTGTCCATCCAACAGATACTGTGGTGGCTGAAGTCCCCCACGAGGGCCAGGGCTTGTGAATGTGAGACTGTTCCTATATGCCTATAAAGGGTCTCATCTGCTCAGTCTTCCTGGTTGGGCAGCCTGTAGCAGACCCCCACTGTAATGTCACCTGTCCCTGCCCTCCCTTTAATCCTGACCCATAAGCTCTTGAGCAGCTCCGCATCCATCCCCAGGCAGAGCTCTATGTGCTCCAGCTGGTCATTGACAGAGGGTGACACCCACTCCTTGTCTCCCCTGCCTGTCCTTCCTAAAAAGCCTGTACCCTTCCATCCCAACACTCCAGTCACAAAGGCCATCCCACCGTGTCTCCATGATGCCAATAAGATCATAACCCTGCAGACATGTGCATGTCTCATGTCTTAACTCCTCTTGTTTATTCCCCATGCTACGTGTGTTTGCAGAGAGGCATTTAAGTTGGGCCCCAATGAAGCTGACTTACTAGCTGGAATCCCTTTGTGCTGCTCTTCAGGTGCTCTCCCACTGACCTGTGATCCCTCTCCAGGCTCTGGGCATCTCTTGCTGGCACTGGCATCAAACTGTTAGGAGTGGGATAGACTGAGGTTTCCCTCCCCTGGCATTTTTAGTTTAAAGCCCTCTTCTCCAGCTTGGCAAGCCTGTGACCAAAGGTTCTTTTCTCTTCTAAGCAGGTCAGTTTGTCGTAGAAGGAGATCAGGTTAGTCAAGCAAGCCGATCCAGCCATGTCATGGTAATATTAAGGGCTGAGTTGCTTTTCTTAAATATTATACAGTATTCAGAAGGAATATAAATAAAGGAAAAACAAAACTAGTCTGCCGTTAGTTCTGAGTAACACATAGCTACCAATTCAAAGTACTGTTTCTCTGTCAGCTGACAATCAACTACTACACAGAAAATAAGTCTTGTCAAAAAAAGCCATATAAGTGGTTAAACAACTAATTTAAACACATTTTAAACAGTACATTCAAAATAAACTTCCATTAAGCTACAAAGGAAGCTGGTACAAGTCTATAGCATATTATTCAAAGAATAACATTTCTATAGAACACGAGACAGTCTATTAAGGCAGGTAGGCACCAAAGAGTGGTGGTCAGTATGCAGATTATTACCCCTGTGTACTCAGAAACGGAGGTCTTTTTACCCACCCACCAAGCATAGTTTTTTGGCTTGCAGCTACTGTGCAACCTCCCAAATGAGACATAGGAATAGTCGTAATGTCAAGCTGCAAAATCAGGAGAGAAATGCACCTCAGATTTATTCCATGAAAGATCCAGATGAACCAGTTAAGCTTGGGTGTGTCTCCAGTGTAATGCAGATTTCTTTGCTTTGAAGAAGTTTATCAGTGTTCCTAGCAGCTGGTTTTAACTATTCTATGGGAGATATCACTATGTGCTATTACAAAATGTAAGATGATCAAGGTAATTTGTTCCTTTTCACTATGATTTTCTTTCTCTTTTTCTCTGCATTTGTTTTTTTACCTAATGCAGATTTGACAGGCATCAATATATCCGCACACATCACGTATACTGCTAGATATGCATGTTAAAATTACCTCGTACACTAATCACAGATGTGGGATTAATTGAGCAATACTGAGTCTCTTGAGAAAGACTGAAAATTAATCTAATAAAGTGACTTCAGTACAAGCACTGTATGACTACCTCAAACATGAGTTAAAAATCACATCAAGCACTGGTTTATGCTATTTATTTTAAATCCTTATAATTTTGTCTTTTACCTATCTAAACACCCAATGACAGAAAATACTGACATATTATGTGACATTTTTTAACTTAAGGTAGATCTCCCAGCCATCATAAAATATGAGCTTAAAATCACCATACCTCTGGCATAAAGTCTAGGCAATTGATCTCAACACTATTATCTTCCAGCAGCAGGGGAATTACAGCTGCTCTGAGGTAAGGATAGCATCTAATTCTTCAGCACTAATCCACACACTCTCTATACTACACAGATTACACCGGGCTGTCGGGACTGCAGCAGAACTACAGCGGCCCAGATTTATGCCATGCTAAGTTGTAAACAGAGTGTATGAACTTTCATATATCTTTTTGAAAGCCCACCTGTGCACTGTTTTTGGCTGCCAATAAGTCTCTTTGTAAAGGAAATAAATATTCCAGGTGGTATTTCCATCACTTAAATCAACAGTCCTACATTGTAAGTTGGAAAAGTTGCTTTAAATTTTGTCAGGTTGTTCAGAAATTCATCATCCTAAACTGAAAAGATTTTAACTGCTGAACATACCACGCCTCACATCTCAAAGGCCAGCAAAGGATCAGAAATTCCAGCCAGACAGCTGGAATCACCTGAAAGGGTGATTTTGCTTTTGCAGTGTATTCTCCCTTCCTATCTGCATTTCAAACCCTGATGGATGTATCTGCAAGTTTTGGACCAGGTGGAGCATTAGCTGATACAAACTGATCTATGTGTTTGTAATATTGCTTACAGGTATATGCATGTATACACGTGTGAAAATAAACTACTTACAAATCTGCCATCGAAACTAAAGAGAAAAAAACAAAAGCAATTTTCATCAAAATCTGCAGTGAATTGTGGTCTTTATGATGAGAAATAATTAATAACATTTCTGATCTACCTGGAAACATTTTTTTAATCATTAGAACCTTAACATGAAAGAGATTAACACAGAAGAATTAAAACAAAAAATAATGCTAGCACTATTGTTTACCACTCAGCTTCTAGATTCCTTTAATGAGATAATTCCACACAGTACTCTCTAGTTACTTTGAGAACAAGAGAAATATGAATATAAGAATGTTCTTTTTCCCCTTACACAGCACATTCTTCCCCTAATTATTAATAATTAAAGCAATTTGGGACTGTGACACTGTACCAAATAACATCCATAGAACATACATTGTAGAATATTTCTAGAAATGGGAATAAATTTCTTAGAGGAATCTTAAATACATGCTGATGCTTAATGAGAGATAGCATTCAAGAATTTATTTCCATGTGCTGTCATACATGCAAATATGGCATATGTACATAATTTTCAGAAAACGTAAGGATTATGCAAAAAATTATCTCAGAAAAGGATGGGCACCAGTGGTCATAGTTATTTCAATGAACATAAGAATAATGTATTACAGAATATATTTCTCTAGTGTTTTTAGTCTCACCTCTCTATACATGAAGAAATAGAGGTGTGTTCATGAGTTCATATAAATGTGCTAGGAATTGCTATAGCCTAAAGTAAAAGACCAAGGGTCTTGATTTATTAATAGATTTGTTGGAAAAGGTGATGAATGCTAGGCTATTGCTGAATAGAATTTCTATAAATTCCTCCTTCGGCAGCCATACTGACACTTATTATTTTAATCAAGATGTACAGTTCTTAAATTCTTGTCTTCTTGTATCAAGTGCCTTCACAAAAACCTAAGAGAAAAAAAGAAAAATTCTGAACCTTCACAGAATGCCATAACATTTAAAACAAGGCCCCCCTGCCATAACTGCAGAGATGTTGGTTTAAAATTCTTATGATTTTGAAGTAATATAATAAGCATCCAAGCTCCATGATGTGTGAATGCTTACACCATAATACTATCTCTGAGATCCTGGAGTCAGCATCAAGGTTGACATATAAGCAGAATCTTCCAACATTGAAGGTCATAGTAAGAAGAAAGGCAGAAAACCTCAATTTACTGGTGGAGAACATAACCAGAAAGTGTTCAAGATAGCCAAATAATATCAACTATTTGGGAATTTGAAAAAAAAAAAAAAGTGTATCTTTGAAAGAGTGAAAATTGAATTTCCCTGTTAGGTAACATTATTTAGGGAAAAAAACATCTATAATTGCCTAATTGCTGTGTGTGAAGTAGTATATTCATACAAAAGTATGAATAAGAGTTCAAAAATATTTCTGCAGATGTTTTTCCAGAGTATAGGTTGACATGAATTAAATGTTTACAATGTTTACTAGCAAGCAATGAAAACAATCAGATAAATAATAACCGACTGCAGGAAAATTCTCTAAAAGCTGTCCTGTTTGAAGGTGCTGGTTACCATAATTCATCATCATGCAGGATGGGTCATTTCTAATTCAATATTTAAACTTGTGTGGCTTTCTCTGTCAAAACTGACCCAATTTTTATCCAGCTTTTTAGTTACCTCAGTAACTTGACTAAAACATCTCCTTTAGAAGAGCAATCTGCCTGTTTTTGAAGACTTCAAGGGAACTGAGAATTCACTATCTCAGATTATTCCATTGATTAATCATTGTTACTCTTTTCAGTTCTCAGCTAGAGCAAATATTGGCTGCCTGTTGGCTTAAATATAGTACTGCACAGACTTAGAATTTTGGAGTAGGAATATATGTCAGCCACTATTTACTAAAGACATCTATGCAATGAAACAAAAGCATCTGTTGGGAGTCCAACTCGAGAGAAGAAAGTTCAGCCTATTTGAAAAAAATAAATATTTAAAGTGCAATTTAGAAAAAACCTCATTTTTATTCAAATCTTTGACAAATTCATTCTTGTACAAAGACCTACTCCCACTATTTTATCCAATCATCCATGTATTACCAAATTCAGTCTTTGAAACTTACACAGGTAAAGCAGCTGGCTCACTTCGGTACTGACACCAGAGGAAAAAAATTACTAGGTTTTCACACCAACAGCAGCTTGATGCCTAAAGGGTAAGTACTGTTTGCCAGCTGCCAGTAGTAGTCCTTCTGTTAAGTCTAAAACAGATCAACCCCAGAACATAACAAAGTAGACTGCTTATGACGAGATGTCACCAGAATTTCACACAAAGACTTCTGCACCAAGATTTGTGCTGTTCAGAGTCTATTTTTACTACAGAACACTTTGCCTATCCCTCTTTTGCCTGAAGAAAGTAACAACATCTCCAGAGATGAATAATCTGGAATGCCCTATCAATTACTGAAAAGAAAAAGAGGGTAAAGAAAGGGAAAGAATCATAGGATCATAGAATGGTTTGGGCTGGAAGGGACCTTAAAAGATAATCTAAGAGTATGATTCCTTAAAAAGTTGTATCATTTATTGCAAAGTATCATTTATTGCAAATATCCAGATAGATGCTCTTGGGGTTCCAAGCCATGAGAAAGCCATATATTTAATTGTCCTCAACCAAAGTCAAAACTACTTGATATCTGGAGGTAATTTAAACTTGCAAAAGGAAAATCCAATTGATTAAGGATAAGGAATTTTAATTAGAGTATTAGCTCTAATTAAATCACATTCAAATAAAGTTCAAAGTATAAATTTAAATGTCCGTTGCAGAAAACTAATATTTATTTATGTAATATGAATTTTCTGAATAATTTGGGAGAGTATCATGATACATTTCTTTAGTAATTTTATATTGCCTGAAGTTGCACTGGCTTACTTGCTTATATATATATAGCTTTGCTTGGTCATAATGTAAGAATCTGACTTGCAAGGGCCAGACATGCCATGAAAATTTTAACTGCAGACTGTATGTGTTCCTAAACCATGATTTCTCCACAGCTTGTGGTAAAACATTTGATTTCACATTGCTTCCTTTTTCTAATGCCTATCACTTTGCATGTTACGAGATTCCTGCAGAATTCATCTAGGAAATTCATATAACCTTTTTTGCCATTTTCCAGCATTTACTGTCATTGTCATTAGACTCAATATTCACCTGGTATTGTCTCAAATTGCTGCTTCAAAGAGGTTTTTCCAGCACATTCCAAATTTTTGTCACATACTGAGTTAAAAGACTCTGTCTGAGGCTTCTTTACTTCCAGCTTCAGCAGTTCTGTAAAATAATTTGACTTTCTTGTCAATATGCTTATTCTGCCAGGGTCATACTGAATGCCAATCTAGCCCCAGGAAGCTCTCAAATTTATTAGGTTTGAAACTGTGTAATCATCAGTGTTCTTAATGAACTTTTTAATTTAAGATAGAGTAGGCTAGACTCAGCTAATATATTTGGTATTGCTTTATGTTAATTGAAGCACAAATGTGACTTACAGCACAAAAAGGGAAGCCATGAAAGCCAGTTGATGTTTAGAAAGGACAACAACAAGCTCCAGGCACATACTCATTCTGAGCAGCTGAAAGAGCACCACCTTAAAACCCTTTGAAAGCAAAAGTGAAAAAGAGATTTGTGCTCTAATGCTTATACTTCTTGTTCACCCAAATCTGCCTGAAAGTGAATAAAATGAAACTTAAGAGCGATAGTATAGCAATGTTTTTCCATTAAAAGAAAACACTCTGGACCTCTTTTCTTATCAGATAATTTGCCAAGACCAGTATGTAACAGTAACAGAATTAGTGCTTGAAACAGATCAGCGAGTCTCAGAATTTTAACAATGACAGAAAAGAAAAACACAGCTTCCTCAAATATTTCTTCTATGTTTCATCTTTACTGTTCTGTAAGGAAAACATTTTGACCTTTCCTTTGCATACTTCATTCTAGAGTTTATACCAGTCTCAGCGCTGCTGAGCGTTTTATTCTGCCATCACATACACGACGTTTGCCTCTCACATTTTCTCAAATGAGAAACTTGTGCAAAACCTCTCTGCTGCATTTAAACAACTCTGTGATTACTTTTTCTTAACACTGGCTGAAGGATAACAGCCATAGCGTCAGACACAGCAAAGGTCAGATCCAGATAGCCAGAGGGGCCTCCTGAATCTACATCAGTGACTTTATTCTCCCAGTCAGAATTTCAGGATCACCAGAGGCCATGTCCAAACAATTTCACTGTCCAAGACCAGAGCTGCATAAATAGATTTGGACAAAGTTCAGTAGATAAGCTTAAAGATCCCTTATCAGCTTCCTCTAATACTAAGGGCTGAACTCCATGCTAACAGTCTGTCTTGAATATCCTCAGCGGAGGTGGGGGGAGGAAAGTCTCTGTCCCTTTTTTCAGACAAATCTTTGTCTTAAGCAGTGGCACCACTCCACCAGCTTTACCTAAGTCACTCAAACAATTAAATGTAGTAGACATTTTCAGGGCTTGCCTAACAATAGAAGTTGTCTACAAAATGCACTGACAGCCACCACTTTCTCTTCAATACACCAAAAAGTGGGTGGTGACAAGACAGTGATGCCAGTCATGCTTCAGACTAGCTAACTGGCATGAATTCAATTGAAGAGGAGTCTAGTACAAAATCTGATCTATGGGTTTGTAAGTTTCAGTATCGATAAGATACTTTTCCCAGAATTATGGGGGGTTTTCTTCACAATTTTAAGAAAGGGTGAAACTGTCAAAACAAAAAGAACCCCAAAATCTGAACCCAGTGTACTAGACTTTTTGGGTACCATAACTTATGTATAGGCTCCTATTCACAAACGAGAATACTCACACCTTGACTCAAAAGAGATTAGCATATTTCCAAACTAACATACAGCACCAAACCTGCCACGTCCTCGCACTTCGTCCAGGCAAGGTTTGATGCAGCCAGTGATACAGTGCAGCTTCAGGAGGCAAGGCAGTATATGTGTATTAAAGCAATCCCACATCCAAGCTGATGAATATTCCTCCCAGCAGCTATTTTGCACTGTAATATCATCACAGTACCCTTTACAAAAGAGAACACTATTATCCTATGCTCTGTTATACAGTACAGAAAAACTCAAAACGTTTCTTACCCCTGTAATAATGAACAATTTCTGTGGCAAATATAGTTGTGCTCAGAACATTTACATGAAGCATGAGGTACAGTAGGATAGAGCATTTAAGAGATTTTCCTTAAGGTTGGAAACTATATAGAGGGCAAAATGGTATAAGTAACTGTGAGCCATATGCTTAGCAGATCTTGCACACACTGAGACCTCCTGTCACACAGGGAAAGATTGTGCATATCAAAATGCTCACTAACTTTAAAGCAGAAGCAATGGCCAAATATAGATGACACTGACTCGTCCTAAATGATGAGTAAGAAACTGAAAGATTTCATCACATATTTAAGTCCTGCAGGAAGAAATGAAGTTTCTGAGAGACTTTGCTGTTCTGTTTGCATAGGTACAAGGAAGAAAGGGCATTACAGTTATGGACATGTAATGTCACAATTTGATTGACAGATTTAGTCATTATTTAATCCTACCTAGTAGATAAACTTTATACTTACAGTCTAGACTCATATCAGAAAACCCCTGAAGTCTGTTGTAAGAGTGTAGTTTACCACATTATGCAGAAAACTTATTTGCAAAGCTTGCAAAAAACCTTAGCAGCCTTCAAAATAAATTTAATGGTATAGCTGCAACGCTAGGGGAAAATTAATATGCAGAAATACAGTATACTAGTTTAATTACTTTATGTGGATGTATTTTAAGCAATTATATCTGACCAAGTTAAGTAATGAAAGAGCCTCTTATGCTAAACTAGACACCTATACCATCATAGTTCTTAAAATGACTATTTGTATTTCTTTGGCTCATATAGGCTTACAGCAGAAATCTAGTCTGAACTGAAAGAAACCCCAAAGTCTAGATATCTTCTAAGTCATGTTTAGCTATATATCAGCCTTAACAGCTATTTTGAAAAAATAATGTAGCCTACCCTAGCATTAGTTTCTGTTAAACATGGGGGTGTTAAGAACAATGGGGTTTCTGTCAGACTAATGTAGGAGCTTTGAGAAAACTTACATGTGAAAGCATTTTTTTTTTCAGCCTGACAATAGAATTTCTGCCAGTCTAGACAATGGGAAAAGAATTTCATGTCAGTCAACAGAAAAGAGCTCTGAGATCAGCACATTCAAAAGCCATGCAGAAGAGATTTGTTTGAGGTCTGTTCAGATTCTGGCCTTAGTAACACCATTCTCACCGTCCGGGCATCCTCGTCCAACCATCAGTTACTGCAGGTCAGAGTTCTTTTTACCTTTTACAATCTAGGTATTAACTGTGTACTGGGTAATAGAATTTAACTTAGGTTTTTACCAGCTCAGTTGTGTGCCATTACCAAACTATGCAGAATAATCACTGGGCCAAAAAGATTATATAAAGAAAAACTCAACAGTACTATCATACATATCAAAATGCTCAAAAGCCTGTCTGTGTGTTCTCTCAGGCTTTTGAGACCAAACACAAGTTTATATAAAACAAAACAGAAATAAGCAATTATAAATTCTAAGGCACTTTCTACATGCTAGAGGAATATCCCCCAGATCAGAATATCTCATAAAGTCTCTCCTTTTCTTGAAAATGCCTTCAGTCTAGCTTCATTCAGAACAGAGGTTTTGTACTCTCTGAATGTTTCTCGATACTTAGGAAAACTCTTCTGCTGCCCTTCTGAGGAAGAAGACTCTACACAAGCAATAAAATACCATCTGGTTCTCACTACTCACATCAGTCAGCTTGCAATCTATTGATTAGGATATTTATGTATACTTTTCCATTCTGAGGGGATTGACTTCTGGAATTCTTCCTATCTGCAACTTTATGTCATAGAAAACAAACTAATACTGCACTTTTCCTCTATACTCTCTATTTTTGAGACATATGGGAATGCTGAGATGATGAGCAAGAGTATTATTTCACATTTATTCCTATCTACTGATACACATCTTCATGTTTTCATTTTTGTTTATTGTAAACCTTTCTGATAGTCCCCTTGGTAATATTTCTGTTTTCTTCAGATTGAACATGTTTACAGTGTTACAACAATTTATTTCAGTAGAGTAACTTGATTTACACAGTGTGAAAAGATAAGCAAGTCTATAAAATAAGGATTACCATCAAAAAAGAAATTATCTATCACTTTCTAATGCTAACATGGAAGTGTCCTGCAGCACTCTAAAATATGATCAGTTCATTCTGTTATAGTCTAGTAGTGCCATAACTTACATCTTGAGTTCTGTAACTTTATTGATTATATATAACCAATTATTTTCTTTAGAATCACTTATTCACTTTTAGTTATTTTAAATTGGTCTTTTTTCCACAACAGAAGGACGCCTAAGATTATGAGAACTTTAAAAATAGTCTAAATAAAACTTAGTATTCCCATTTTAAAACTACTAAAGTACAGTTTCTGCACAGTATATATCCTGTCGTATGTTTCCATGCATGGTACACCCTTACCATTACCATCAATGACAGTAGATGATTTCTGCAAGTTCCAGGGCTTGAATTAAGTTTCTGTGCAATACATTTTTTTTCAACAAAATAGTCACTTTCAGATTTTTACTTGATATTAATGACAACTCAGAAGAATCCGCTTTAAATGCAGCTAAATCTTTCTGAATCAGAATACAGGTAATATTATTTAAGCAACCTTTGTATTACTTTTAGTGAAAGACTAACCTTGCAAGTTACAAGTGAGGCAAGCTGGGTTTTAATATCTTGTACAGCATTCCAATCTAGATACCTAGTGTGAAATTCAGGTTGGTGTGTGTCAAAAAATGGATCTCTTGCAGATCTAGTAAAGACTGATTATGGAGACATAGAACTTAGCTAAACCTGGCAGTGTAAATGGATGAAACCATGTAGAGAACTGGGGCAATTATTTGTATTCTCCTCAATAATCTATAGATGATTCTAATAACTTTCAGGCTTTGAATTTGATTTTCAGTCATTTTGTATAATGCTTAAACATGGCTATTGGAGTATAGATTTCTATGCATCAACATAAATCTATCTACAGGGATTTTCTAGTTTTTTGTTTTGATTGTTTATTTGTTTGGTTTTTTACTTCTAACATTCAAAGGGGAAAAATAGAGACAAACAGACTTTGAAGTGCTATGCATACACTACATGTTGGTTTCAAATATCCACATTGTTTTGAACTTAGACAACATATAAATATTTACTTAAATATTTACTTAAAATTTAATGTTTAAATAATATCTTTATCAATATTACTTGCTGTGTTCTAATACAGAATTATGTCCATAGCAGAACTAAACAGTTTTCAATAACTAACAGATTATAAATTAAGGGATCTTAACATTTCTGATCTTTGTCCAACTTGACTAACTAGTCAGTTTCAATCAGGATGAATGAGACTTACTTGCATTGCATAATGGAACATCATACAGAAAGCAAAAACTAGTGAAAACCACCAAAATCAAAAACTTCCATTGATACAGTACTGGACTCAAACAAACAGAAATGATCACAGTCTGACTGTAAATTTGCCTGTGTTGCTTTCAGGAGGGCACCTAATATCCTTACATAGTGTTGCATTTGCAAAACCACCATCTTTGCTCAGTATTGCTTCTGATAACTTGATATAGCTCCTGTAGTCAGTAATATCCCAGCATGCTGTGAATGGGATGTTCATAGGAGAATCATTTATCAAAAGTAGCGTTCCCCCTAACATATTTGGTAGGTCAGACCTCTCACTCTTCAGGCAATAAATGTTCACTGCACTGTATTAAGAAACACCCACCACCACCACCTCTAATATATGCCAAGTGTATTACCAATGTGAGTCCTACCTTCTATTCCACTTTAATGTAAAATCAATAATTTTCTTTTGTGCAAAGGTTCTTCATCTCAGTTCAGGTCTATTCTTTCTTTCGATTTTTTTTTCCAAGATCACTGTGTCATGTTAACAAGTGTTTTTTTTCCCCAATACCTTCTACCTCCTTTGTTTGTCCAGATTCCCTCACCATATATTTCAACACTCTCCTAAGAGAAAATGCACTCTTTTCATCTGGTATCACAATTTTGCATGCACTGTAGTCCTTTAAAGTACCAGATTTTACAGCTTTGTCACAGCTAAGAGACCTTTATTATTTCTCTTTAGCCTGTTGATGCTGTTCTGAGGGTGTATACAACCTATCAAATATGTTACTCATTACAGTTAAATGAGAATGATTTAGACATGATTTCACCTGGTGAAATCATTGTAATTATTGCTAGTGAAAGCCATGAACAAATGTTTCCACTTCCATATTTAACAGTCTCTGAAATGTGATTATATGTCACAGTCAGTTTTCTGTCAGAATTAAAAAGGAACTTAATGAGTTGTTTTATGCTACTGTGAGTCACTTTTGGGTAGCAGTAATGGACTTTAGAGATCCCCCCCTCCTGGGTTGCTCTGAATGGAACCTGGTTTAAACCACAGTTTTAGATTGCACAATTCTGATACAAATAGAGGAGAAAAAGAAAACCAGAATCTTACTGTTTCATTTAAGCTATACGTGTGTTTTATTTGTTTTGAAGAATGAACACTGACATTCTCACAAAAAATATTTTTAAAATGACAATGCACTGATAATATTTATATGGAATAATACCAAATAAAGGAGTTTAAGATCCTTGCAATGTCTCCAATGGAATTTTTTTCGAGTTTTATGTCCTTTCAGTTACTGTTATGACTATTTTACATGAAAATATCATACACTTACAAAAGCCTCCAGTGACAGGTTTCTGAAATTTTAAGGTTACAAATTACTCTCCCATTTGACCTCTTTGACTGACACAATGCTGAAAGGTACCTTATAATATCCAGTCATTGAATGGGTTATCAAGGTAATAGAGCAGCATTGCAGGAACTGATAAGTTATTGTGTTATGGGGCCAGTTTTGGGAGCAATCTGTGACCAATTTCTGTAGAGGATGAGGTTTCAAATTTTGAACTCTGCTGGTTAAACAGAGTTGCTGCTGTGATTCTTTATGAAGGCTGAGTAAGTAGAATCTGCCGCTCTGCCAGTCCTTCCAGAAGATTGTGCTCCTGTTGTGAGAATACTTCTCTTTATGCATGACTGACCTAGCGGGATCCTGCTGCGCGGTGTGAATGTGGCCATTGTGAATAGATTGCCAGAGTAACTTTAAGCAACATAGTAGCCAAGCTTTCTCCATTATGGGCAGTACTGTTGAATTATGTAGTCCGGGTTTTAAAGTTATCCTCACTGTTTCAAAACAACCACATGATTCCTGGTTCCGTAACTAATTTCTGTTCTTGTAGACATAAATAGCCATCATTAGCCAACCTATTTATGGGAAGGGTTTTTATACATATCAGAGGAAATCCATATCTGGCTGTTTCCTTGGAGTATATCATATGAAATATGTACACCCGGGCAGCTCTTTAAGATAGTGATAAAAATCTCCTCTGATAATTTTTATTGAAGCTAACTCTCAAAAAATCACCACACAATTTGGGTAAGAATGGATAATCTTTAATGCATTCCTTCATGATGCCTTTGTTGCTGTAGTCCCTAGATACCATAGTTTTGTTTCCAGAAGACCTGAATGTCACTGGTTGTACAGAATGCAGGAATACCCTCCAGCTTCTTCCTTGGCAGAGTGAATGATGGTCACAGGTTACACCTGTGGAGTCTCCTTGCATGGATAATTGTATTCTCAATTGTATGTGCCTGAACTTTTGATTCCTGTTGCAAAATGCAGGTAGCTTCAGGAGAATTACTGAATCTGCCAAATTATGCATGTTTTGCAAAATTATAAAGTACAATTATGTTTGTGACAAAAAAGGAACTTTTATTTGCTTGGGTTTTGTGGGTTTTTTTCATTCATATGTCTTTTTTCTTCTGCTTACAGAAGAAAAATACATCTTAAAGATATATAATTCCTTAGCTAAAATGAGGAATAGAATCCCTCTGTAGAAATAAGAGAGAAGACTGAAAAACAAGTTTATGAAGGATAAGAAATACCAGCATAACTTTATGAAGTAATGAACACATCTCTGCTTGTGTGATTAGTATGGATCCCTCATGAATGCCAAGTGTTAACTAATTCCCAGGGAAGGCAGGCACATGATGAGCAACTTAATTGCTTAACGGGTGAATCCACATATCTGAATCTGCTTTTAACACTTCTAAGTAAGAGACACAAAGTCAGGTTAATCAGACTCAGAGTATGTTGGATGTAGAAACTCTGAAATGAATAACACACCTTCCTGTGAATGCAGGAGGTGTGGTGAGGGTCAGACTAAAACACAAGCGGTAGTGACAGTCTTTTACACCAAACCCTCGTGCTGAAGAATGGAGTCAGAGAGCCTAGGTGAATGATAATAGAAGAATGAGAGACTACATTGGGGAACTTGTGACACCGTACATACTATTTAACTCACATAAATAGCGTGAGAGAGCTGTTTCTTTAAAGGCAGTGTAAAAACTGTTATTACTGTATTTTATCTTCAGTTTTTACTATAGGACTTTCTGCAGCTCACGAAGATATAATTTTATAGGATGGTACCTTTACATACTTCCTATGGGGAACTGGTAGATGTAGTGTTCCTGGCCTGCTGGGAGAGGGATATAACCCGATATAGTCCAATATCCATTCCTTTGTTTTCTACTTAAAGTACAAGAAATCCATTTTTTTGGTCCTGTGATAAGCTATAACTGCTCCCTTCTGTAAGAGATGAGAATTACTGTGATCAGTTTTATTTCACATCTGCACACTGTAAAACTTGTGTATTCCAGCAATGAGAAGTTGGAGAAATTTGAATGAAGTCACTCAGCAGACTGACATCTATATGAGATGTATTTGTCCTAAGGAAGCCACCAAATGTTACGGTTTACCTGGAGGTTTTGACTTGACCTTTTGGACCTGTCTTGGGCATGTCCACAACTTTTTCCAGAAGAGTCCCAGAGAATTTTTCCTTCTTTGTTGTCACTGAACTTCTTGTCTAAGAAGAGGAATTAGAGACCTTTGTACTCACTTTGCACCACTATAAACTTTACTTTCAAAAACATTGAAATAGTCAGAAAAACATAACTGATTGTACTGGGAGCTATGACTAGATAAACTATATTTCTGTAACATACATCTAAAACCTCTCCATTTATGGGAGGTAATTTTAACATACAGAATGGAGTTTTAAATGTAAATCATGACATGGCTATTTAACTGACCCCTCTCTTCTCGTTTCATTATGGATCTTTATTTCATGACCTTTCCAGTTTTAAACCATGTGTGTGTTCTTTTTACTTTTTTATCTCTCTCTGGTTTTTAAAATATATCAAGTTTCAGCCCTTATCTGAGTTATCTTATGGTTTATCATTAAGTCACCCTAAAACTTACTACAACTATCTATTTCGCTCTGTTTTAGCTTCTTTTTACATGAAAATCTTTCTTTATGCTCATAACATGACTGTACTTATTTCTCATGTGTGTGATATCTACATCCCTGAGAAGAATTAAAGGGCCTGCTTGCCTCTCAGTTTGGCTATGAGCTGTAAATGGAATTGAAATGGCTCTCAGGTGTTGGAATTTTTGCTGTAACTGCATAGAGCTTAAGGTCAGAGTTAAAAAGGAATTATAGAAGAGCTGGAGGGAAGATTCAACCTTCTTTGTCATTTTGTCAGGTATAATGACATTTTACTCATTTAAACAATTTTAATTACCTCACATAAATTTATACAATTCTGTACTCAGTTGCCAGGCTCTGTTCACATTCTGTTTACCAGAGCTGCACTTTCTAGGAACCTTGTGGTGATTTTAGACACTTGATTTCTGAAATAAGCTATCGCTGATTTGAATAGCATCTATGATCAAAAGTATATAAAAGTTTGGTGATTTTATTTATATGAATAGGTTTCATGGGTGTTTTTTATGGCTAATTGCTGCTTTACTCTTTCCGATTCAGAGTTGCATTTCATGCTTTTACCCAGTGTCAGGATTCATTCTGAAGACAGCAGGTGATGGTACCAAATTCTATATGTGCAACATAATTTGGTTGTTAGTAGACTGTGAGATAATTAAGTGATTTGCAGGATTACTGATAAAAACATGTTTATGTTTCCCTCTCTTCTGGTCTATTACAATTAGGAAAATAACCGTCATTTTCAGAGAGAAGTGTCTGAAAGTACAAGGGACTAATGAGTGTCTTTGATATAGTCTGATAGTTTGCCTTATGTTTTCAGATGTATATTTTGTTTATTGTTACCTTGTGAATCCTAAACATCAAAACTTCAAATTTTGTTATTAATTCTCCTGATTCAGGTTGAACAATTTCATATTGTAAATCATCAGGTTGGTACTGATACCCTTGATTTTCAGTACTTATTTACTCCAGTTAAATTAATAAAACGGGTATGGTCCTTCCAGCTGCCATGGTAGAGTTCTGAGTTTTGATAATGAGAACCAGTATAATGACATCTTTTAAAGAGCAACATTATGGCAAAGTAATTTTCTCTTTCAGGCATATTATTGAAATCTCTTGAGTTTGGGCAACAGTGTCATTAAATATGCAGATATGTTACTATGGTGCCTCAAACTGAGTTTCAGGGATAACTGAAAAATGTTTGAAGCTTCAATACCGTGTCATATAATTTCAGAAGAGTTAAATAGAAAGTTTTATCAAAGTACATTGAGTTCAATACTTTTTTTAAAAAATAACTTCTATTTTCTTCCTTAATTCATAGTTTATCACTCATTCCTTACGTATATATCTCTGTGCTGGGAGTTCCTGCCTTTAATTAATTCAATGCATCTATCTTTGGTTATTTCTCTTACAAAGCCAAGGACTGTGTTAATGACTCTTCTAGAGCAATGTGTCAGTTTTTAAAGTCCATTAACTTTCTGTGACTTTCTGCATACTAACGTTCATTATTACATTATTTCCCCTGATCTTGAAATCCAATTTAAATTCCAACCATGAAATTTCAATGATAGAACATGTTTTTTAATTGTTCTATCTTTCTGTGCTCAGTACAGAACTGAGATAAGAAGTTGCAAGTTATATTTTTAAAGTCTCTTTCACACATTTTCAATGACAAATTATCAATGTGGGACAAATTTGGTAGTTATAACACTCAGAGCTTTCAGCAAATAACAGTTCGTATAGAATTTGTTATTAGTTCAGATACATTGCTACTGACATCTCCTTGCAATTATTTCCTTAACATCTTTCCTAGTTCCAAAGGCTATGGGTTGGAAGTCCAATAGATCTTCCAAAATTATTCCCTTATGTCATATTTTGTCTCTGGTCTTCAGAGAATAAATGTCATCTTCCTTTGCAAGCCTTCTTGAAGAATGCCACTTTTATTCTTGTCACACTAGGACTGCATGCGCATATCACGAGATTTATCATGTAAGGGCAAGAAGGAAAATCAAAATTAGCTTTAAATCCTTATTTCAAGATCTGGCTAATGATGGCTTTGATAAGCTTTAGTCTCCATATGAGGACCTGACCTGGCCACAGAACAACTCTTCTAGGTATTGTCCAGAAAGAAAACCAAGGAATGCAATCCAGAGAAGAGCTGAAGTGTGACAGTGTACCTTTCAGTCTGTTTTAACCAATAACCAGAATGACAGGGTACGTGCAACATGCACTTACAGGTGAGTTTAGATGCAACTAATGAAGTGCATTAATGGGCACTAAGATTCCACTTAAGTTCTAGTCTTCAACAGAGACAGCTTACACAACTATAAAAATTCCACAGAAAATTTAAGTAAAGTGCTGAACAAAATCTGTGTAAAATAGCCTGCAGGAAATGCCCAGGCCATGTGCAAGCCTTAGTTCCAGTGGTTTTAATTATAGCAGGACTGAGTGAAGTATTCTGAGTTTTGAGCTACAAATTTGCTGTTTATCTTCATGTCTTGATGAACAGTCACTGCAATCTAACAAGATTTCAAAGCTTAGCAGCAATTGCTTTGTTTAAACCAAAGTGATTGTTGAGCTGAAGCCATTTCCATACTGAAAAAAGTAGTTTGAGGAAATCTGTGGTTTTACTTGTTTGTTTTTTAGCACAAAGCAATATGTTTTCAGTTACTTCAAATGTAAATCTTAATTGAACTGGGTGTGGATCTAGTTGGAGGGAGATACCTCTACAATGTAGGTTCTGAACACAGTGAAACCATTATTTTATTTTTATAAAAAGTGAACTTTAGCAATGACAGATACAACTTTTATGTTAATGGAAGAAGCCAAAGCTCCCCCTTTGAGTTATGCTACATTAAGTTTTCCCTTTGGGTCACATAATGGTGGCAGTTTATTCCTTTCTGCTCTGCTTTAAATCATGTGACTATCACTACAAAGGGACGTCATATACCTCAGTGTATCAGTAAGAAATGCTACGTCTTTTCCTGGCATGGAAGGAATTAGGTAGAACCTGCACCACTGTACCACATCAAGGAAAGTGCCAGTGCCATAGAAAGTTAAAATCATAAAGTAATGGAAATGGGTAAGTTTGCAACATTTCCCTAGTAAAACTGGTTTTATTACATTCACTTTCAAACCATCTCTAACTCAAGTGCAGAGCTGCTGCTCAAGTTGTCTCCAGTTTCATTAAGATCTAGTTTTATTACACTGATGTGCCAGGAGCAATAGTATCTGCCAAAATAGTGTTCTTAGTTAAATCTATGCTTGAACTACAATTGCCCTGAAATAAAACTAGAAAACAAAAACAACCCTGTAATTAATATGTCAGATCTTATTAGATCTTGAAAACTGGCTGTATTTCATTTCAAGGCTGGCAAAAATGACAAGCATTAGCTGTATGCTGTTAAATAGCTATGACACTTCTGTTTCTCATATGGTTTCAGTATAACTATACGTTTCACTTTTTATCAGGGATACAAGCAGGGCAACTAATCACATTTGGCATCAGTATTTAACTGGTCTTGTATGCACTTTTTTTAAAGAAACCCTCCATTTCACTTAAATCATTGCAGCTTATACTGTGGTATCCATTTAGGAGGTACAAATTCAGATTTTCCTTTGGTTGTATGATAAATCTACAGCTTCTATAATAAAAGCAAAAGCAGCAATGCAAACTGCTTAGTCCAACTAGTTGTACTAACCTTTGATTGACTGCTACCTGAATGGCCAGAAATTATAAGCTGCCTTTTGCTGCCAAGTGGACAATTGCATTCTGCTCTGAATACTAGTTTAGGGTATCTGTTCTATTTCCTCCTTAAAAGCATGCCATTACTTTTTTTTTTTTTTTTTTCCCAGTTGCAATACATTCACCTTTCATTGTGCATTAATTATAAAAATATCCTCATCAGAATCTGAAGAGGGCTTCTGCATTCATATTACTGCTCCCTGTTGGGTCTGTGTGGGGCACAACAAGAGCATCTTGGTGCACCCTGTCAATATCTCTGAATAAAACTGTTCATCTGGGCTTCAAATCAGGGATCCCTTAGTTATAATCTGTTTCTGGTTTTCTTCTTTTTTTAATCATTCTATACTAATTCAAGTAAACTTTTGCAATTTAATGAACTTCTGAAGAAATTCTGAAAACCATGGGGTCAGTACAGAAGAAACATATCTTCTACTTCCTCTTAGAAGGGAAAAAGTTATTCACCTTCAAGACATACAGAAACAGAATATATGGTAACAATTCTGCAAAAAATTACATAAAACTCCAGATTCATGCAAGGAACGCTTTTCAAAGTGGGGTAACCTACATAACGGTATGGTACTTCTAAACTATACATTAAAACAGATAATGTTAACTTGGATCAAATGCCTTGCTAACTTGAAAGGTGTTAACCTGTTATAGGAGGTGAGTTAGTTTGTTTATTATTACATTGAGCATTTCCTGAAAGATGAAGCAATACCTTATACTAATAACATACTTTTTTTTTCATGTTCACTTTTCAAAGTTCAGCTGACTTCACAGATTAGTAAACAGCTGGCCTAGAGTATGATTGCTAGAGTTACCCTAACTTATGTATCTCGGTTAGTAAAACTGAATGGGTTAAACTTATTCAGTTTTAGAACTTTCTTCTGTCTGAACTCAATAAAATATTTTATTTAGAATATCTACACTTTCACTCAGTTTTGTTATATATACAAGGTTACACAAAAATGAAACATATTTTACATATGTGTGGGATCTATAAGGAAATATGTAGTGTGCATATTAAGACAACATATTTTACAGACATCTTAGAACAACAGAAGAATGTTACTTACAATTTCACTGGGACAAACGAAGTTCTGTTGATGTAAAGTGGTATTAGATAGATTTTACTTCATTTATGGACTAAAATATTTTCTTAATAAGGTTGCTGTAAAACCCCAGCATCCATAACTGTAGGTGTCAAAAAGAGCATTTAGAACAATCTTGAGAAAAGTAATTTGTTTTGCAAAGGTAAAAATTATACAGATAAACTTACAAAACTTTTAGTTAACATTTTATAAACGGAAAGAATTACATTTTTTCTGATTTTTACTTATAATTTCATCCAAACTGATATTAAAAGCAAAAATTCTGAAATATTTATTACTGCCATTTAATTAGAAATGGAAATTAACTCTCTTTCTTAAAATAATTATGTTTGTTAAATAATGAAAAACAAAAATGTTAATGGAATAAGTTTAAAGATCAATCAAGATTCCACTATACCTATCAACCATGCTTTGCATTTATGTAAACATAAGACCACATGTAAATTGAACTCAAACATTAAAATGATCCAAAGAAACACCACCACCTATCCCCCAAACTAACAGAAGGATAAAGACTGCTCTTTCTATGTCATACCTATTTTCTACTATGATGCCCCAGGAAAGATTCCACTAATGCAGAAGACTACTGTTCAAAATAACTTTAAAAAAAAGCTTCCATCCACACCAAATTCTGCATTTACTTGTTGCGACATCAAAGTGAAAAATTTATTTCTAACTGCAGTCTGATATTGAAGACATATTTTTAATTCTACAGGATAGCAGCAAGACAGTGTGTTGCCAGTTTTTCAGATTATCTTTTCAGTGACTATCATGATCCCCTGGCTTACCAGAGACACATATGGAAACTTTTTCTTCCTCTTTGCCCATAGAGTAATTCCTCAAAATACCAATAATGCTTGCTTTTCTGTTTTGAGGACACTTGCTTGAGGAACCTTCCAAGAATCACCCCACAGTACATGTCTATTAATACTACTATGTCTGGGAGACCAGTCGTGCTTTCAGGACACTCAGGCGTTTCTCAGTAGATGAAGCTCAAAACTTCGGCAAGAGAGCTGATGTTTGAAGGAGGCACTCAGAAGACCTATCAACCATTATTTTATTTTATTCTAATGAAGCATTCTGATCCCACAGTATTAATGCAATTTATTGCTGTAACTATACCTAGCCACCTTTCTGCTAGACAGTTAAAAAAACAAAACTTTATTCATCTATGACTAATTGGGAGGCTGTTCTCTGTTTTATTAAATCCGGACAATCAATACCACAATGGCTTCCAAGCAGAACTATTCCAATAGACTACAGTCAGGTCAGTCACACCAATGCCTCTCTGTTTCATCCAGAACTCAGCTGCCTGCTTCCTTAACCAGAGCACAACCAATGTAAATAAATTGTAATTGTCTCAAATCTGCCAGAGTTTTGTCTTATCTTCTTAGTGCTGTTCTATAGGATCCCTCAGGATCTAGTCCCTAACTAGTCAGGGCCCCAGATATCTCATGCCATATAATAGAAGATCTAGATGATGTTTGAAATTTACTAGCTAGCATGGTCCACAAGCTTACAAATAATTAGACTGTTTGTTTTCTGAGAATGAGAATTTACTTTCTGATAATAGTCACAAGCAGCAAAGAGGTGATTTCTTTTACTTTGGGAAACGTGTCTAATCCCTGGAAGGTCAGATAAGAACCAAGCATATTTTTTCCAGTAATAATAAACTTATCTTAGTTATTTGAAATCACCCTTCTGAGTGAAAGCTCTTGTCACTTACATAATATCAGGACAACTGGGCCATTGTGAAATTACTTTAATCTTGAACAATTTCTATCAGGAAGTTCTATATTTTGTTAAGATCTATAGTCTCATAAATCAAAGGCTATACTTTCTGTCAAGTCATACTTCCCCTTAACAGGAGGTTAGTTTCCAAAAACAGCTGTGTTACTTGAGACGTGTAACTTGCAGATCAGTGAAGTGAAAGGCTCACCTCAGCTGGAAATGGTATTTCACTCCCAGAAAGTCATTATGGGATGCGATGTGACAAGGCATGCCCTTTGCTTCACTGACATGCATGCCATATGACACAAAATGCCACAACATGTTCAAGTTTAGGATATACAACTAATGCAGCCACATAGCTGTATTTATTTATTTATTTTCACATGGGCATTAATGTGAAACTGTTAAGCAGGAGGGAACTAATAGGGAAGTGTTTCAATGGCACTTGTGTTCTCTCGTGACTGATTTCTACCTATAAACATAATTAAAAGACCCAAACCAAAATACTTATATCTCTTCTTTCCCAAGACCCTGCAATGTTGTGAATGGGGAGGTGAACTGTACTGAAGAGGAAAGCATCTCTGTATGTACTTTTTCTGGGGTAGAAAGAAATTTGAATTAGCTAAAAACTAATTCAGGCTTCTTCTGCCTCTGCACATTGTTATGTATTCTACCTTCTACTGGGTACAACAGTTTCTACTGGGCAGCCTATGCTTCACGCAGCCTTTTGAGCAATAAGATATGGTAGTCAGGAATGACAGGCAGAGAGTATACACAGTACTTCTTTACTGAAGTTAAATACAGCTATATGGGGTAGAGAGGTTGCAGTTACCAAACCAACCTAAAAATCAGTTTCAGTTAAGGTGAACCAGGCAGTCAAGAATTTATATTTAGATAAACACAATGATCACCTGACTCAACATATTTCAAACTGTTATAAACTTTTACACTGATATAAAATGTAATTTTCAATGCTTTAAAAGTAATGAAAATTGACAGTATCTGTTTATGCCATTTTACTGATGAAGTGTGGAGATTCTGAATTATTTTCTCACTAATTTGTGTATCCCCTTACAGTTTTTTTAACATACATACAAATGAAACAAACAAAAAACCCTACCCAACCAGTGAAGTATGCAATGCATAACTTCCATGATTTAATTTTGAGAGAACAAATTAACAGCTGTAAATTAATTGAATGATGGAAGCTGAGTTTACTAATTCAGGCTTTAAATAAACTAGCTATTTTAACTCTTTTGGCCTCTTAAGTTACCAAGAAATTTCAGAAAAACTGTTTTTCTTAAAGGATTACTTATCTTTCCTGCCTCATGATTGCCAGAAATATTACAAACTCATTCTGAAAATCCCAATGTCTACAAAACTTTTATTAACTTCAGCGGAAGCCATGCAGGTATGAGTGTGGGATTCACATCCAGTAACAGCATCTATCATAGCACTGATATCTTTGGTGACAGCTGAAATGCTAGCTGTTGTAATGAAGGAAAGGAAAACTGATCCATAGATGTTTTAGAACCTTCTACATTCAATTTAAGTTGGGAAAAAAACTTCTGAAACTCATTTTCTTGTTGTTTTTAATCAAGCGTTTACACATAACCCTAATATAAAATGTGTTAGGCATTTTCTGTGTGTGAGAGGAAAGCCATCAGAATTTTCCTCTGTTTTTCATTTATTTGAACATGCTTAAGAGCAGAATTATATTCTCTGAGCGTAGGCAAGAACATTCACCTATAATCCTGTGAAAGTGGACTACAGCTGTACTACAATGCGAAAGCTCTACTAGGGTCAAAGCTGTAAAATCTCTGGATTTTTCAGAGTTCATAACTCTGAGGTGTCCCCCATCCCCAGTGAAGCTATGAGAACATTTGGCCTTAGAATAAACATATAAAGCAGTAATTACACCTCTATTTTTCACTTGGACATCAGTTTTCTTGTACGAATTTTTTTCAGAAGAAAGGGAAAATGTTTTAAGCAGGTTCACACTTCTTTACAGCAGCCTCATTAAAAAAGAAGAAAAGAGAGGTGGTTTCAGTAATGGTACTTAAGTCTGGGGTAAAACTATCAATTATTGAAATTCATTAATTAAGCAAAATATTTGCTGAAAGTTGCTGCACACCTCTCTCAGTTTGAAGATTTTTCTATCAAAACAGAGTCTCATTAAAATTTTACATGCTAATCAGTATGTTTACAATTTCATTTTATGAGACTATAATTTTGCACTGAGCTTTTGAATTATTTTCATTATAATTTTATGCCAATTAACTCATAGGGGAAAAATGTAATTTACAGGTTTGCATAATTGCCCAGATGTTAAGATGTAGCAGAAGTTGAGAACAGAAACAAAGACTTTTAAGCTTATGATTTTAGAAAGAAAATTGCTCACTTAGTTTCTTCTTGGCTGCTAATTTTGCAAATCTATTTTTGTAGGTAACATACAGTATTCTGACTTTGATTAAAATCTGGAAACTGTTCTAATGTTCTAGTTTCCAGTACAGCAGCTTTAAAAGGAAGACTTGATACAAGGATGGAAATCTGGGGTTTTAAAAACATACATTGAATATTGACCTTTCTATCAAAGGTAAGTAACCATGATTATGTTCAGTGGGGAATCTTGAAGGTTAAGAAATTTCCCCATTCACAAACTCTTGGTTACTTCTGTATCCTATATAATTAACTATGCCTGTTAAAATGCCTTTTTGGATCTATTTATCATGTAATTTTTAATCCCCTTTTCTAACACCTTCTCTTTTCTGACAAAAATGTTTCTAGAAAAATTCTGGTTCACTCTATTCACTATGCATCATATGTACTTTCTAAGCTTCATGGAAAAGGCTGATGGTGAAGAAAGATAGCTCATATTGTGTACAAGCGTGGCTCATGAATACCCATGAATATTTTACCTTAAAGCAATGGATTTATATGATCTGAAGAAGCACAGAATTCCATCTAGTTAGTACACAAGCTGATCCACATCAGTAAAGGTTTAGATCACCCATCATTTAAGAAATTTCCAAACTTGATATCAGTTTTGTATACTATTTCTCCATCTGTCTCCTGAAAAATAGATACAGTAGAAATTTAAAGTAGAATTTTATGGATTTTTTTCTCTCAGCTGGATTGTTTTACTAATCTATGCAGGTAAAGTATTGTGTGTTGTAGGGTATTTATATAATAAATACAAAAATGAATTATAGAATGCTTAAAAATCCCATTTTTCAGGGTTCAAAAAATTTTGTGAGGAGTCTGTGAGGAGCTAGGACTTCTAGGGCATGTTTTGGGGAAGAGGCAGCAGATCACTTAAATCCTTGTATGTTTTTTGTTAAGCACTAGGTGTTCACTGTTCTTGAAGACAATACATGGGAATACATGGACCACCGTCATGGAGGCTTTCTGGTATGTGTCAGAAGACTGAGAAAGATTGTTTTAGAGTACAGGTGAGATTGGATGAAATAGAATGACAAAAAACATTTTCCAAAATGAAGCCAACATCACCTCACATGCAATGGGCTTAAAAGGGAAGCTGTGATTTATACCAGAAGAAACTTAGATTTAGGGGAGAAGAGACTTTTAAAATCAATCTGCGAATAAGTTGATTTTCTTCTAAAAAATATCTTTTTCTCTCATTTGGCTTAATATAGGATATTAAAACCTTTGTAAGGGGATGTTTCATTTTTTTTAGTTTCTTCTGCACCATTGACAGAAAAAAAAAAAAAAGTCCCACAATGGGTTTATCTATTTTCCCTTACTTCAGCTTTTCTATAAAAACTAAACTACATGTATGGATTTTTGCGCTTTTTCCTTTAGATTATTAGATATGCTGTTACATCTTCTGCTGATGTATTCCCAACTTTGGAAGTGAGCAGTCTGCAATCATAATTGAACGCATCACTACTGTTTCTGTATTACTAAAGTAGTAGCATTATTCATGGAACTTTTACAAATCCTTGTGCATTCAATGAAGATTTTATCTATTTAATAAAGAAGTTAAGCTGATTCTCTATGAAGCTCATAAAATATAGTAGAAACATGAAAACATACTAAGGGATTTAGTTGGATTGCCTTACATGCTCTTTCCCTTTTAATAGTTTTCATTCTGATCTTTCTTGCTGTTCTCAAATTGGATGCTTCTATCTTCATAATGAGACTATAATAAACTTTGCCCTGTGCAATGGGTAGATTATTCTCAGCTGTAGAAATGTTTGGGCTTAAAATCTGACATTGTCTTTGAATAATTTTAGGGGAAAAAATATAATGAAGATATGGATGTGTGCATTTTAAATAGCATGAGATAATATCTCTGTAGTGTAATAATAGAAATTATGAAGGTTCTAATTTTTAATTATTGATAACAGTGTGTGGGGAAAGGTGATAGTGAACAGGTTTTCTAATATGAAAATGTACATTTGCATGTCACATTTGAGAAGGGCCTTTTGAATTTTTGAAAACAATCTGCAATGTCATAATCACAGAAAAATGTTATCAGCTTCTCTAATATACTTTATCATGTTATTGTGTTCAAGCCATTATATAAAGACTGCTTCTTTTAAAAGGCAAAATAAACAGACTCATTATAGGCTAGTTCTTAATAGCAGCAGCTAAAAGTCTCTTGAAATACTTCAGGGACACAAGCAGAGGATTTTAGTTTGTATCTGGATTTTTGTCTTCAAATTCCAGACTGAACAAGAAAATGGGCACTGTAAGCACCAATTGTTCATGTAAAGGTAAATATGTGGTAAAAATAAGGCCGTATATTTCAATAATAGTGCTCACTTTAAATGAAAAAAGTTATAAAAGTATTATAGAAGCATGGACTCCTAGTCTTCAGCATGCAATTTATTTTTTTATAGAATTATGTTTACCCACTGCTGAAGTCATTGAGTTTACAACAAAAAGATTATCATCTGCTTGCAAATCACATTTGTTTGCATTTATTACCTAACATTCTCATACAAAAGCACAGATTACTACAAATAAGAAAAAAAATCTATGTTTTTCAGCTTTCTATTTTCATTCATCTGGCAGCACCTTGCTGGAGTTTGTTTCTTTGGTTTCTGTGGTGCAGTCAAGCCTCCTCTCCCCCACTCTTTATGTAATTCCTTCACACATGTAAAGGAAAAACTGAAGGAATGTTTTAATCTAAATCAGTAGTCCACACATTTTGTGTTTTCAGAGGAAAGCATTAAAGTTGATTGATTCACTAGGATACATATATAATCATACACACTATTATCCTTGGCTCCCTATATATGCAGGAAAAGATTTACAGTGGGAGGACAAAGGGAGGCAATGTCTCAGAGTGTCCAGAGAGGCTAGATTTGAACAGAAGTAATGAAATGATGCAAAGGGCCAGCAAGAATAGGAAGAGGAGATCAGGAAAACAATGGAAACTGTAGCAGTGAGTCAGAAACAGTGGAAGCAATGAATAAGGACAAGAGAAGAAAGAACCAGTGGGTAAAGAATAAGGAAGAAACTATAAGTCAGAGGTGGCAGAAGAAGGAACTCATCTGAACTTAGCTGTGTTGGTTTGTAGAGTCAGCCAGCAAGGCAGCAGGGAAAAGGAGGGTTTGTGAAAGATGATGGTGAATGCAAAGTATACACCCATATCAGAAATGTAGGAACTAAGTAAACCTAATAGAGCAAGTGATGGGCAGAGTGTCTCAGACAATTACACAATGTGAAAAGGAAATAGTTCTGCACATGCTTAAGTCTATCTGTATTTATGACAGCCCCTAAACATATGGGTGTTTCTCTGAAGGGGGCTCAGGACCCCAGTAAACAATGATCAGACAGAGAATCCTCCTGGGTAGTATATGCCCGAACTAATTCTTCGCGTGTATATGAGTTGAGAGCATGCATTTTTCTTATGTAGGGAGGGGGGAAACTCTCTAGGAAAATCATAACTCTATCTAAGACAGTAGAGTGTTCCCTTTTGAGAGAGGATTAAAGTGGGAGTGATTTTTTGAACAGAGTTGAGAGGGGAAAAAATAAGTAGATGAATTAGGCTGGCTACCATTCTTCCAAATTGAAGAAGTTGAAAAAACAACTACAAACGTCTTTAATCTGGGGTCTCCCAGCATCACCCCTGAGTTTTTCCAACAATTTTCATCATTGCATGGATATTTGCTCCATGGTGACTATGTCTAGAATCTGCAATGCAGCACATTCTTCACAGAATGGTAGATTATGAAAATTCATTCTTTCCCTGAAGAAACTTTTGAGGTGATTGTCATTATGTTTTTATTATCAGTGGTTCATAAACCACAAAGGACTATCTCTGCAACTATACCTGAAGTTGGATATGTCATAAACATATGAGTAAGGTTCTTGATCCTCAGTCTTACTGCTATCTCACAGATAAAGCTCACTGAGGAATTCTTTGGATTTGTGATATCGGCATGAGAAAAGGAAATTAGATGGAAATCATTAATAGATCTAGAAGACTGATCCAACGATGAAATGTCAACACAGACATATCCCATTCTTGAAGTCTATATGACAGTTTCAGTATGATGAAACATGGTGAAGAGGCAAAGCAACCAAAGGAGGTAATTGCATCCAAAAATATGACTTGAAAATAATCCTCCTGATATCCAAATATAAACAATATAGGGGTTTTATTGTCCTTCATAGTAGCAATGCAGGCATCCAATTTAACTCAGTGAGTTCCCCCATCTTTCAGAAAACTTGTCTTCCTGCACCCTTAGTTGCTTTTTTCCTCCTTCCAAGTTAATATATTTTTCCTAACATCTTAGAGAAAAGTTACATTTGGGACCTTATGACAGATTCTAAGAAAAATCAGGCTATTTTAGATTGGAAACTTTTTCAGGTTAAAGTAATCTGCCACAGAGGTGGAAGTGGCATTTCAGGATGGGTGCTGGGAAGTTCAAAATAAGCTCTTCGGACCTGTAATTCTATTTATTCTACCTGATCTCTAGGTTACTCTCATCCTACGGTAACACAGGAGTACATTTTAAGAGCCTTCTTGCAGAAATGTTAAAGTGACTGAGCTTTTGCTGTTCAGAACAGCATATAAAAATTTATACACTGATTTTTAACTTCTTCATACAATATTTTTCAAAATTAACAAAAAGGATTTAAAACCCCACTCTGAAAGATTTTTTTTATTCCACTAAAAATAATTGCAGTTTATTGCAGATATTTTAAAAAATACTTTGTTTCTTATTATTGGGTCAATTTCTAAAATCATTCCCCCAAAACATGCACAAGCAAAATTTTAAAAAGTACCTTTAGATGGATATCTGCAACTAGCTGTGTAGAAATCACACATTTCTCCCTCCCTATGAGAAAGTATTAGACATAAGCCATCTACAATAGTGGTTGGACAAATAAATGCAATTTAGGCCACCAGTTTTGTAGACTAATTCTTATAGTTTCTTAGACTTTGCTAGGATTTGATTGCTTTGACTTCAGTGACCAATGAACAAGATGTTTTCCTACAGATAGAATGAGCAACATCTTCATAAAATAATTGTTTTGGGAATTGTTCCCTTTTGAATAGGAGCTTGCTACCTTACATAAACAAATTCAGTTATATAAAAATAGAAATATATTGCACATAGCTAATGTATCTGTTTCTGCATTAATAACGATTCAGATGCCACTCGTTTTCTTATCAAGCGCAAGAATCCCAATCTCCTTAACCTCCCTTCACCAGGCAGCTGCTCCATCACAGCAGCCATTTGGGTTCCTGTCTCTGCAGCTTATTTCACTCCCCTGCACACTTCTGAGATGTGGAGACCATGACTGCAAATGTTATTCAGAAGGTATTGCACCATGGTTGCACACAGTCACAAAATGATGCCCTCTGCCTTACTCTCAACATATTTGTCCAGGATTTTGTTGGCTTTCTGGGCTGCTCTGACAGCCAGTGATTTCAGAGAGCTGTGAATGAAGATTTCAAGATCTTTTTCCAGATTGTACATGCTAGTTCCAGGTTCAGCATGGCTGAAGCTGAGGCTGTTTTTCCCCAGAGATTCCCTTATGTTTGTCTTTATAAAGCTCATCTTCCACCTTTCTACCTGCTGTCTCAGTTTTGTGGGGTTCTTCTTCAGTTTATTGGCACAACATTTGACAACCTGGAAGAGCCTTGTAGCGTCTGTGACTGTTCTTCAGGTTACTGGTGAAGTCGTTGAACAGAGCTTATAATCACAGTCATCCTTAAGCAACCATCCTGAAGAAGACCGTTATATCCTAATTCTTTGAGTCCCATCCTTCAACCTACTTGAATCCATTGCAGGATCTTTCTCCAATCCTCTGGCAGATTTGTCCCCTTCATAACTTTTGCTATGGATTCTTCTCAAATGCTTCCGAAAATCCAAGTAGTTTATGCCTGCTGGATCCCGTTCATTAACTTTTCACCAACATCTCCTGTCAGCACCACACATTCTATCAGAAGCCATACTGATTCTAAAGCTTTTGTTTATTGTAGATTCTTCTGCCATACCAGTAATAAAAATCAGTCACCGCTCCAGTTTCCAGAATCCTATCCTTAGTAGTTTTTGTAGTTAATGTCAATCTCAAAGTCCTCTGGTGGTGGCTTTCTGTAATGCTAGGTCATGCATTTTGGCTAGCAGACCAGCAGTTTCATATTTGAGACAATTCAGGACTCTTGACCGAATGCCATCTGGATCTGATGATTTCTTGACTTCTGCCTCACCTAGGTGATGTAACAGATCCTGTGTATTTAATCCAATCTGATCCAGCTTCTCTGACCTCCCTGCTACAAAGAACAAATAGGTCAGTTGCTGGTTCCTGCCCCACACCTTCAGCCAGGATCAAGTCTGAAAAAAAGAATTTATTGATCTTCTTAGATACGGCCTGATCACCTTGCGTAAACTTTTAACACCAAGCATTCCCACCAATTCCCTAGCTAGCTTTTGAGCATGCTTTGCAAGGGTTTAGATCTGACCTTTCTGGTTTAGGTTTCTAAATTTTCTCTTTACATTTGACCTGCCATTTTCATCTGTATTCCTTTTCTTCCTATTTGAGCAAGCTTTCAGTTTTTTAGAGGTCAACTATTAGCTGCAACAGTCTCCTTAACCTTCCCAGGAAGACATGCAAAGGACTTTTGGACCACATTGGTTTCTTTTTGAGTTATGGCAAACATTCTAACAGTGCTTCTAATATGACATTAATAGAAGTCTTCATGCTGCATAAAGGCTTTCTGAAAAACTTCATTTTGTTTTTGAAAATTTCTCTTTCTTTGCAGTTCCCTTTCTTAAAATCAAATATCATTTTGCTTGATTTATTTGTCTCACTCTCTCCCACTGCACTCTTAAAAATAATTGCATGTTCTTTCTATTACAGAGCCGCACTCCCACTGATCCTTCTTGGCCCAGGTCCTTTGCATGTCTCAGGCCAAAAGTTCCAAATAGTCTCTTTTTACTATGAGCTCTAAGAGAAGTTGTTGTAGTAAACAGTCATTTACTGACTGAAGTTTTTATCTTTGCATGACACCCCCATAAGCAGTGACTGAGTCTACTGAAATAGCTGATATCTCCCATTACCACTCTTCTCTAATTCTTGTAGCTTGTCCAATCTCGTTTTGCATTTTCTGATTATTGCTTTTACTATTAGGAACTGGGCTGTCCACCCGAAAGGTCATCCAAGTGCTACTCCTTTCTTCCAACACCATGCCACAGCTTACATAATCCTTGGCTGGCAGCACCACTCTTACACCAGTGTGTCCCATTTGATTCTTAAAAAGTTGGTGTTTTGGTGGCACTGTACCTGACTGACTGTCCTTCTACCAGGTCTCTCAGTTGTCTGCTGTTACTGGGTTGTATTTTGGTGCCTGTATTGGGTGTAGGTGGCAAGGTGTTTTCAGCAGGGGGCTGTAGGTTGACCTCTGTGAGAAGAGAGAAGAGGCCAGGGGCTGCCTCATACTGGACACAGGTGGTTCCAGTGAGCTCCAATGAACCCATCACAGGGCACAACTGAGCCCAGCAGTAAAAATGGTGCTGCTTCAAGGAAATGTATTTAAGAAAGAGCAAAACCTACCCAACAGGGAGTAATGAAGGGAAAAATGTGTGAGAAGCAGGTCTATGAACATCAAAGCCAGAGAAGGAGGGGAGCAGGTGCTCCAAGTGCTGGAGCAGAGGTTTTCCTGAAAGCCATGGAAGAGACTGTGCTGTAGAGCAGGCATCCACACTTCAGCTTTTAGATGGAAAGTCTGCACAGCTGCCTTTGTTTATTTTCAGCTTCTGCCTAAGTTCTGATGAAGTGTGGAAATAAACAATTAGTATCTGGCAGAATATGCAAGATCAAGATGTGGAGTACTTTTCTGTGTGTTTGGAGTACTTCTTTGAATTTGGGAGACCCCAGTGGTTTTGAAAAGAGAATGTAATCTGGATTTTTCACATTGCATGTGAGTATCCTAATTGTCTTTTTGAGACAGAATCTTACTTTTTTTATTACAGCGAGGAGGGAAAGCAAGAGGAAGAATTTTAAAGGTCCAATCTGCAGAAAGAAATAAACAAACTATCAAGCCACAGAGTTTGGGAAATATTTGTATATAGCTTTACCAGTCAGCCAGTAGCCACAGCAGCAACGTATATAACAGTCAAGGGAATTCTGAAGTCAACAAAATAGCATCATTATTCATAAGCCTTAGATACACTGAGAGAGGCAGGAACAGAAAAATAGAATCTACAAGTTTTACTATTGTTAGACTGACCTTAGTGGTGCTTGACCTGCTGAAGGTTTGCTACTCAAACTAACTTGCACATGTTATACTTGGCACAGTGCTAGCTGCTAGTGTGGAGTAAGACAGATTTTTGCAAAGAAATAAAAAGCTTGAGCAATATTTGAAAGTCACTTCCAGTCAGTTTCAATAGAAATTCAGGTGTTTTTTCTTTTTTAATTTAAATACCGCTAGGGCATATAAAGAAAACAAAAGAAAATATAAGTATATATTTTTTTTTAATCAATGTAAAGTAAAAGTAGTAAATCAACAGCACGTTATAGGGGTGGAAGAAACATGCAGGAATTTGTGAATGGTACTGCACACTCCAAAACCTGTGCTGGAATGATAAACTCTCAGATCAGAAAATTCACTTAATTGTTATTTTTTTGAGAAAATTTAACAATTTTTTTAAAGGACTATCTTTAGCAGTAACCTGATATTACAATGGAGTGAAATACCCAAAATTTTCATTGCCAAGTGAAAAAAGCTTCACTAGTAGCTATAAATTACGTAAACTCTTCAGTGTAACCAGGTGTGTATTTAAGAAAATGCGCATGCAGACCAATCCAGAACTGGATTACATCCAGAACTGTAAGATAATGTGTTATGTTTTAAAAACAGATATGTAGGGTAAGAATAGTGTTCAAAGTTATAAGCAATTTGAGCACTTTTGAGTCTTCTTATTTTAAGTAATAGGTAAAGACAAGTTTAATTATAAAATGTTATGATTTTAAGAAAGTAAAAAAGGTGTCTGAAACATTTTTTTGAAGTCTAGATCAATACAGCCCTTCTCTTGATGCCAACTTTATTACTCTTTTTCACTTCATAACTTCTATTTATATTGAGTCCTTTGAGTCCTAAACTGCTTTTTCTGCATGTCTAGCTGCTTGTTATAAAACCTTTCTCTCTCAGAACTTTGACAGCACATCAACCAACAAATCTCACTTGTGACAAACTCTAATGATTGAAGCACATATCTTGATTCCTTTCAGTACCTCAATGTATTTCTGATTCAATACAGACTTTGCTGTTATTAGCTCATCTTGCCTTTTACTGTCTCTTTTCATCCATCAAGAATAAGATATGTGTCACTCCTACAACCATCAGATTTGAAAAGCTTGGACAGGGGCAAGAATAGCAATGTTAGCTTTAGTTTCTAGAATACCTTTTCAATATGTTGGTTCAGAAAATACTATTTTGTTTCTAATTGGTCGTTCTTCCACCAGTATGCTACTTTTATTATCGCTTCAGAAATATATGAGACAACAATTTGCTTATAAAGTGACCCATCGTTAGAGCTGTGCCTTATGCAAATATTGGAACAACTGGCACAACAATTATTTATTTACAAATGTACTTGTACACCTGTTGTGGTAGATTTTACAGCTCATTGGGGCTAACATTTCTTTGACAGTACAATTGCATCAAACATGACAGTTACAGAACCAGCTTAAAGAAGGTCATATGCAGAATGCTTTCAGTGCAAGTAATTACACTGGACATGTAGCCATTGTACTCTAGGTAATTTTTTCTTTTCCGTTTTAATATATAGACACCGAACTATACATAGCCATGTTATTTCTGTTCTGTACTGCTGTATAAGCACTGAACTAACATTGAACATGTTTTGAATGGACAAAATATTTCCACATGAATGTTTGATTATTTTTTTTTCAAGGAAGGCAGAGATGGTCAAGGATGGTTGACAGCTTAAGCTTTTAGTAGCTATTTTCAATGTCTATTTGATTTGTATATTTAAGATGGACAAAAGTCAGTGGTAGTAAGTCTACCAGGGCAAACCTAGTAAACTATAAATATTTTTGACAGAAATAGAATGTAAGAAAAAGGACAAGAGGTGAGGGACACATCATTCAGAGTTTTTGGCTTACAGAACAAGTGAGGACTGGGCAGATGGATAGATACCAGGATCCACGTCACCAAATTATACAAAGACATTAATGAACTTTCTACACTCATTCAGTGTGGATTAATTATTCACAGTAAATCCAAACTGTGAAATACTAGTTTTATGTTTAGAGAAAAAAATATTAAATAGATAAAAAAACAACTTTGTCTTGTTCTATTTTGTTTCAAGTGTAAAAAGAAATAGTGTCTTCATTCAAGTTGTAGGTTTTGTTAGCTTAGTGGTGTTTTGTTAACAATGTGCCCTTGTGGCAAAGCAGGTCAACAGCCTCTTAGACTTAGATGTGGACATACTGGAGTGAGTTCAGCGACAGGCCACTGAAATGATTAATGGACTGGAGCATCTTCCATAAAAGAAGCAGCTGAGAGGGATGGAACTGTTTTGTCTGGAGAAAAGAAGGTTCAGGAGGATCTTCTGAGTGTTCATAAATAATTGAGCACCCTGCCCTACCTGATCTGTCTTCAAGCATGGAAGCTGGACTATGTGACCTCCAGGGGTCCTCCCAAACTCAGCCAATCCTGTGAGTCTATATAGACACCATCTTCTAAATAGATCTGTGAGTTAAAAATATATTTGTAATTGTATTATAATGTGGACTTGGAACAAGTTTTTCTGCATACAGTGAGATGGTAGTGGACATGAAAAATTTTAGGCCTACCACATAATTCTTTGGATATAATTATGTCCCCAAAGACCCAAAGGATATTAGTTTTAGATATATGCATTTATATATATATATGTAACTATATGTATGTATGTATCAGATGAGTAGAAAACAAAAAATTGGAAGTGTTCATTAATTTTTGTCACCAGACCTCCTGTGTACAATACAGATGGGCATTCAGATAACATTAGTGCCAATAAGCTTCACGTTCAAAGGAAAAGCAAATTGAATAACATACTTTGTACAGCAGAGCAGGTCACTAAAGCACCACAGATGAATTTTATCTTTTGCTTGCAAAGTTCAGGATCAACACCATCATCTATTTGTCTGACATCCTAATAGAGCTCTTGTTGGGGGAATTCTTCAAGATAATGCATCATGTGTACTCTAAAGCAGTAAGTCTACAATATACTTTTCTAAGCTAGACCTCTGTATTCTGCAAACAGTAGTAATCCATTAACATCAGTCATATTCTGCACACATGCAGGGTTCTACACAGAAGAATGCAATACTGGACTACTATTGCATGAGATTTCTTATTCTACAGTTTTAGAGGAGACATTGTTTGCATATTTTAAACATGTCCTATACTTAATCTGCTCTTCTGGAAAAAAAATATCTAATATTTAGGCTTTTTGGTAAAACAATTGTTCTAAATTGTACATGAAGGCAAAAAGATATAGGTGAAATGTCTTGAAGGAAATATCCCTCGACATCTCTGATTGCAGAAGAATATAAAGAATCCCAAATATGGAACATCAGAGATCCTAAATATGGTAATTCTGTTGTTAAAAAGGGACTAAACTGGTTACTTAGACTCTCTCCTTCTCTCCACTTATGATCTAGCAGCAGATTAATCCCGTCTTGTACACATACATACTAAGTTTACTTTTTCCTTTCAGCTTCTTTTATCATTGTGCCCCACACTGGCCCATTGAAACCTGCAAGCTGGGAGTGGAACATGGTGGTGGTATGAAATCATACACAGATTCTTCTTGAGATTGGGATACACACTATGAAGATCAAGTAGCTTATACTGGAAGATGGTGACATTTTGTATTTAAAACCCCCCAAATCTTACATATAATCAGTGTGTGGTTTGTATCAACATCATCATAGCTACTAAGTTACTACTAAGTTACTGAATCCTCAATTTACCTAGCTAAAATAAAAGTTGCAAACATGAATACTCAAGAATAATATTGCTAAGTCATGTTTTAGGCATCTAGCTTGGACAGATTTTTAAACCGATATTCACAGAATTTCTAGTCAGTAAAAACCCATCAGTGATATTTCTAATACAGCTAGTAATGCTTGCCAGAAGTGCACACAATTGTCTCCACCTCTTTGTTGTTGTTACTGTAATTCTGCTTTCATGGGAGCCTAGCTGCAGAGAGCTGCATTTCAAAGCTAGCTTACTAGTATACAACACTGGTATAGATAATTTGAAAAAATCTTCTTGCTCCCTTCAGGGTGAAAGTGGCAACAGAATAAGTTGGTTGTGTTTTTTGATATTTATGACAACGCTGTGGGCTTTATAATTCAATACTCATTTTAACAAAGTGCATTGATACATATTTCCCAAAGAGACTTTAATAACATTTAAAAAGTTGTTCCAATATCTTGGGTATATTGTAGGCATCTTACAGCATTCCATGAAAAGTTTACAAATTGCCTATGAAAAGAGATTTTGAAGAATTATATTTAAGTAACATGAAACTTCTATCTTACACTGGAAAAACTAAGAATGGAACTATGCTGCATATTTAACTTACATTGTAGTATAGTGCTTTTGTTATTTTTTAAATGATTTAAACAACAGCTCAAATACATGACACATTTAAAATGTCTTTTACTGGCTCATACTCAAACCCTTAAGGCTATTTATAAATTTATAGTACATATGCAGAAGATTAGAAAGAACTTAGACTTTAGGTTCATAGACTGTAGTATTAAAAGGAAACATTCCATCTGTAGTGATATGACAGCAGTCTACAACAGCATAATTTCTGCACTCTGCTTCAATGAATGAAAAGGTATTGATCTACCTCAAAATAAACCACTGCCTTTCCAGCAGTTTCCCTCTGCCAGAAATGTCCAGTTTTAAAATTGTAATTTATTTAGGTTTTTATCTGTTTGTCAGGATCAAGTTGGAAATGAATGTAAGAAAATATTCTCTCACATATACTCTGGTTTATATCTACATCACTGAAAGATTATAATTTAGGGTTAATGTTGCCTCAACATGTAAGTTACAGGCTGTCAAGAGCAAGCTTACAGCTTTGTAGAAGAGGGTGGAAACATGGCTACTGTGAAGTTGTTCAGCATTTCTACCAACACCGGAAAAGTTTCAGGCTTATGAGATAAAAGCAGTATTCCCCAAGAGAAAGTAATGGACAAACTGAAAAAGCAGGTGAAGCTTACTCAGGAGGAAGCGTACTGAGAAATAAAGGCGTTCTTTCACCTTATTCACTGAGTCATTGCAAGGGCAAAAGCCATGTGCCAGAATGCATAGCCAAACACCATCTAGACAGCAGCAGGGCAGGAAGAAGAATCTGTAATTAGTTCCCAAACATAGCACAGGTGATAATTAAGCACTTCTGAAATTAATTTAATGTTCTAGATCATTGCAAATGGACTTTCAATAAGGATCTCTAAAAAAAAAAAGTAATTGTCCAGACAGGTATAAAAATAAGATTCTGACCTGCAGTAGTAGCTTGTATCATGAAGGTTATCTCTAACAGAAAGTGGGACTCTGTTCTTTTCATTTGTTGCCCTGGATGCGTTTGTCCCTGAGGAGAAACAGGAAGGCATTCATGCCAAATGTTGAAGCAAAGCATGCTTGTGCATAAAACATGAGCCAAGCAATTCAATGAGAGGACAACCTTTTTTTGCCAGGTTTTTTTAAGGCATGTTGGCTGGATCAAGACCTGCAAAATGTAAGTTACTGCTTTTATTTTACTTTGAGTTATTAACCTGTGGGTGGATTTAAAATTTATTTAATAACTTCTCAAACGTTCCATAGCAACATTTTTATATTAAAAAAATGCAAGAAAGACTATTTGATTTGTGATATCAGCACTGTCATCTTTATCTTATTTTCTTCCCAATATAAATACATGCTGTAAAAAGAAGTGGTTTTATTTTTTATATATATTTACTGATTCCATTCTAATGTGCTTATCTAAGCCTTTGGTCCAAAAGCTCTCAAATCATTACAGAAAGCAGATAGATGTAGATGTATCTTTTAAAGAAAGTTGCTCAAAAAGTAATTGCAGTAAGGTGTTGGCTGTATTCACACAGGAAGCTTTAATGGTCTTGAAGTGTGTGCCTTTACTAGATAAGAGAGAAAAGATGGATCAGATTGCTGCTCTTGTTTTTGTGGTTGTTTCTGTGGATGGCCTGGAGCTCATTTGTTAATGACCATGCAAATATTCAGCACATTGTAAAGATTTAAATTATTTTTCCTCATGCATATTTATGTATGCATGTGTATTTTGGAACTCATTAAAGCAGTCCACAAAAGATTCTGTAACAAGCATCCCACTTCCAGCATTGTCCTGGAAATATATTTAGTAATGGTGAAATTCAGGAAGATACTTACATATCCCTAACTTTAAACAAATAAACAATCTCTGTTACTTCCCACCACGCACCTGGACTGACATCCTCAACATCAGACTTCGAGTTGGGGACATTTCTGGATTCTTGCACAGTGAGAACTTCTACCACATCATAGAACTGAAGCTTCATATTTAAAAAAAGTAGATAAAGCACTGTGAGTTAACCCTTAGCTAAGCACCCATACTACTGCTTACTCACCCACTGGCAGCCCAGCGGGATGGGGGACAGAACAAGAAGAGCAAACATGAGAAAAGTTCAGGGTTGAGATACAGATAGTTCAATAAATGAAGGAAAGAGAAAAAAACAAGTGATGCGAAGGCTCAAAAACTCATGATCTCCCACAAGCAGGCATACCTGGCCAGTCTCTGAACAAGGGCCACGTTGGAAGTCAAAACCCTTCACCCCATTTTCCTCTACCCATTTTTATTGCTGAGCATGACATTATATGGTGTGGAATATCCTTTCATCAGTTTGGGTCAGCTATCCCAGCTGGGTGCACTCACAATTTGTTGCCAACCCCCCGTTTACTAACACTGGGGCAGAGGGGTGCAACGTAGGTAAAAGACACACATTGGTGTGTTATCAGCAGATCCAAAACACAGCACTATCTGGACTGCGATGAAGAAAGTTAATCCATTGCAGCCAGACCCAGTACATACAGTAGCAGCTTATATCTTGTTTTTCTGGAAAGGTATGCCTGAAAAAAACAATTATTGAGTGCACTTCTGTGTAAGAATTTGTCTAAAATGCATTGACAACCGCCTTCCGTGGTAAACTACTTTTTAGCTACTTCCTCTGAAATCAAGATTTTCTGAAAATTCACTAAGATGATCTGCTTACAGGAAAACCACTATTTCTTCTTAGCTTATTTTGCTCAGAAATAGGATGAGATGGGTGGGGGTTTTATTTTTTAATGTAAAACTTAGTCTGTAATGAGGCTAAGCAGTGGCTGAAGAAAGTATTGCCAACTGGGAAACAAGAATGTAGGAGAAAATATACTAAGAAATATTCATGATCTCTAAACTAAGTAAGTAGTTCTTCCATGGTAACTATTTTTTGAGAGATTCATATATAAGACAGCACCGTCACTTCCAATGGCATCACTGAGTCTTTGTTCATGTAAAGTCCAGTAGGTTAAGCACATATTGTTAGATATTGGAGAGCTTTTCAGTTCATATGTGTACATGTGAGTACACCTACTTGGCAACCCCATGTTGGGGTGACATATAGGGGATGGTTTCCATGGACGTTCAGGGGACAAAAAATCCATTGCTTCCCTCAGCATGCTCCATCAGGTATAAACCCATACAGAGAGGAATTTCTTATGTATTCCGTTTTCAAAAAAAAGGTACAAGCTATGCTATTATAAGTAGGCACAGGAGAAACTGAAACCATCCTGTATCGCAGGAAGGAAAGAATACAGCCTTGTAATAAGCCATTAGGACATAACTATCTACTGTTTCTATTCACAGAAATTTTATAAAGTCAAATGTCACATAAAAAAGTGACAAGGAATTCAACAAGGGCAGGATAGCAACAAAGTGTGGGAAAGAGGGTAATGAAGCAGGAAAAAAAATGAATAAAAGCTGGAGTAGAAAGTTACAAAGATACCATCTGGTACTTTTTTTTAGCATAAGAAGCACCTCAGGGTGTTCTCAACACTTCTAACTCCTTCTCTGGCCACATTCACATACCCTACACTTGGGCAGACTGCACAGTGAAAGCATAGTTAATGCACCCATACAACGCATCTTCCAGTTTCATAAACCGGGGGGGGGGGGGAGTTGGCCAGGGCTGGCTGATCACTGCTCAGTGACTGGCTGGACACATGTCAGCAGGTGGTGAGCAACTTATCGTGCATCACTTGTTTTCTTTTCTCCCTTCCATTTGGATTTCATTCCTTTCTCCTTCTCCCTCCTTTTCATTATAACTGTTACTATTATTATTGGTTTTATTTTATTTCAATTATTAAATTATTTTTATCTCAACCCTCCAGTTTACATTCCTTTCTGATTCTCCTCCTCATCCCTCTGGGGGGGGGGGGGGGGAGTGAGCAAGTCATTGTGTGGTACTTAGTCACTGATTGGGGTTAAACCATGACAAAAAAGTAATTAAGATTAAAAGTATGTTGGTATTTAGGCCTATATTTATATATGTGGTAAGATTGTTCTGGTCATAGGTGAAAATATCTCACTTAAAAATATACAACACCTATCTTATTTTGTTATTAAAAAAAGAAGACACAATTGAGAAAGTCTTCAGAAAACTTGAAGAGAAAAGAAAGGGAAAAGAATTTATATAAAAGAATTGTTGGGAGGACGAAGATACACATCAGAATTCACTCTGTAAGAAACAAGCCACTTAAAAGCAGAAGTTGCCAATGCAAACTGCGGAATTAAATAAGGTGCTATATTTACATTAGATAATGTCTCAAACTCTGAATAGTCCTATTGAAGACCACATAGCTAACTAAAAAATAAATTGCTATGCAGCATGGTAACAAGGTAGTGATAAATTACACATAAAAGACAGCACTGAAAAATTTAGTGCATTTCAAAGGTCAGCTTTCAGCAGTATTCACTACAAAACTCCTGCTAAATTATAGAAGCATTAACAGAGAAAGTTGTGTGATTTCCAGCAGCTTTAGGAAGGAATGTGCACTAAACTTACATTTTCTTCACAAGACATTTAGGCACCAAGGAATCTCTACTAAACATGCGTAACTAATATGGTGTATCATACATTCCACAGTAATTACTGCAGTTGAATCTCAAGTCCTTTTTCAATGCATTTTATGAAAATCATAAACTCTTAAGTTTTATCATCCTACGAGACGTTGAATAAATTATGTGTAGTCCCCTAATAGATTTATCAAGTCTCATCTTATAAAAAAGCGCAATCTTACCAGCAATTTCTGCAAAGATATTAACTGAAATAATCTTTCACAAATTATGAATTACAATTCCATTACTTTCATCAGTGAAGAGTTATAATGGTGTCTCAGGCACCAGGTTATCAAAACATTTTCTTCCATTCTTTCCAAATGAGCACCTGATTTAGAGCAGATTTTTTTTATTTTTTCTCTAGATACAATACTTTATTTCTTATACTAGTACTATTTTATGTCACTTCTTCCTATATAAAATTCTTACAGTCCTTTCTGTTGTTAAAATGCCACACAATTTTGCATCATCAACAGATTACATCATCACATTCCTACAATACTGGAAAGATTCACATTGATTTTAACATGCTTTGGTTCATTCTCCAAAGATACAAAAGTTATATGGTGAATGTGACACCATACTTTTTACTACTATTTGTTTCTCATTACCACTGTTCATTCACCACCCACTTTGGCTTCTCTTGCTCAAAGAAGACATATAAAATCTTCTAAAAAAATCATAGTTCAGTACAGTATATGTAGGTATGGCATGTTTAGTTAAATGATGCTTTGTTGTTCCCAGTTTAAATGATATTTTAAAAAAATATTTTTGTTACATTGCTTTGTGGACCATCGTGTAACACTTGCAGACTCCTTTTGATGGTTTAAGGAATATTTTGTTTAATTGTAAAAATGGAATAAGAGTGATTAAATGCTTTATATTAATCTTTAAATATTCTATAAGGTTATTTTCCAATAAATTTATGTTAAAATATAAAATAAAGAAAAAGTGTTATTGGAAATAGCTAGGCTCTCTTCAGTTTTTGACAAATTCAAAAGGAGCAAAAAATATTTCTAATTAATATTCAACCACTATTTAACCAGAAAGGTGAATTATGGTACAGCTAGTCTCAAAGGAGCAGCCTAGTTTACTCACACTATTGCAACTATTAAAAAAATAATAATAAATGAAATGGAGCAGCCTTTGCTGTTAACTTAGACAGTTTCTTCCCCCAACCTATTTAAATACAAATAATATGCACAAAAAGAAAGGTAACTAAGATAAAACACCCTAAAGATAACAACACCATCCGGCTGTTTAAAACTTTGGATTACCTTTGAAACAAACAATGTAATTGATCAGATCCTTTAGAACTTCTCTAATTAAAAGACTCACCAAATATATTGTATTTCCAATAATATAATAGCAAAGGGACTTGATAAATACGATGCACAGTTAATCTTTAAGGTTTTCTTTTTAAATACCTTGTTATATTTTTTTCTTCTTTTCAACTCAGTTGGAAACATGATTGAAAAACCACTGCAAAATTGAAGTACTGATTTTTTCATAACAACAGATATGATAAAGGTGCCAAAATCAGAAATACACCAAATTTTTCAGAAGTCTAACATTCAGTGGCAGTGAGATTGTCAGTGTTTTGCCTGACTGAAAGGCAGCTCAGATCTCAGGCAAGTTTCATCTCCAAACAACCCATGCTGAGCCTCAGTTCATTCTGTGCAAGCAATTTTTCCTTAGATCAATACTGATCCTCTCACCTACTTACTGTTTCAGTTTATGCCTGATGTTTCTCACCCTGCCACCATGCACCACTAGAGTTTTACTCTATCTTCTTGATAACCATCTGTGGGTTCTGGGGGTCTGCTGTTAGGTGCCCCTGTACCTAGCAGGTTCCCCTCTTCTGTAGGGGAGACAGCTCCTTCAGCTCCTCTTCACAAGGCACGTGCTCTGGTTCTTGTCAACTTGGGGACCCTTCCCTGAACTCGCTGCAGTTTATAAGCATCTTTCCTCTGTCAGAGAACCCAAATATGGCTGCAGGACTCTAAGATGGAGTTTTACAAGTGCTAAGGACAGAGGGACAATAATTCCCCTGGACCTCCTACATATGCTTCTGTTATACATGAGGAGGCTTTTGGCCTGCTTTTCTGCCAGAACAAAATGCTGGATTTCCTGGTTTTATCTGGGATAGAGTTAATTTTCTTCTTAGTATCTGGTGCACTGCTGTGCTTTGGATTTAATACGAGAATAATGTTGATAACACACTGATGTTTTCCATTGCTGCTGAGCAATGTTTATACTAAGTCAAGTTCTTAGGCCCTGCCAGTGAAAGGGATGGAGTGGCACAAGAAATCTGGAGGGTACACCGCCAGGCCAGCTGACCCAAACTAGCCGGAGGGCTATTCCATACCACAGAATGTCATGCTCAGTATATAAACTTGGAGAAGTTGGCTGGGGCCAGCCAATTGCTGTGCAGGAACTGGCTGGGCATCAGTCAGCAGGTGGTGAGCAATTGTATTGTGCATGATTTGTTTTTTCCCTTTGGCTTTTATTCTTCTCTCCTTCTCTCTCCTTTTCATTACAATTGTTGTTATTAATACTATTATTATTATTGTATATAATATTATTTCAATTATTAAATTGTTCTTATCTCAACCTTCAAGTTTTACCTTTTTCCCAATTCTCTTCCCTATCCCACTGAGGGGTGTGTGGGTGTGTTGACTGTTGTGTGTGAGTGAGTGGCTGCATGGTCCTTCGTTGCTGCCTGGGGTTAAACCATGACACTGGCTTATGTCCAGCTTCCCATCTACCAGTACCCCCAGGTCCTTCTCAGCAGAGATGCTCCCCTGCCAGTCAGGTCCCAGCTTCTGTCATTACTCCTGAAATGTTTCAGTGCTGTGACCAAGTACAGAGTACCCTTTCACCCTGTTTTATCATTCTTTGTTCTTGTTCCCACCAAAGTGCCTCTTTGGCTGTCCATCCCTGCCCACCACTTTCTCACTTAACTATAGGTTGCAGTATCTCTCCCTTGACATTACTAGTTTAGAGCTCTCCTCAAAAGGTTGGACATTTTGCTTCCGGCAAAGATGCTTTTGTCCTGCTTGTCAATTGGTTCCCATCACTCCTCACCAACATTCAGTCATCAGAGATCTTCTGGTCACAAAAAGCAGATCCCCAACAATGACATCAGTTGTGCAACCAGGTATTGACGTCCAGGGATACACCCGCTCCTAGTCCAGCCTTCCTCCTTCAGCAGCAGGATGAGGGAGACATGGGATAAGTTGTAAACCCTTCATCCTTATTCCCAAAGCCAAGTAATCAGTCTTGATATGGTCAGTGTTTTCCCTGGCAGTGATGGACAGCAGAGGGATGAACTAGCAAAGACTAGACAAGCCTTGGCAGTGTCCTGAGTGCCTGGCAAGCAGCAAACTTCCCTAGACAGCAAGTTGGCTGATGGGCCGTCCATCTCCCTGAGACAGGAACCTCTCTCTGTCACCACTTGCCACCTCTTGTTGCTGGTACAGCTTAGGCTCAGCTGTGCTGTCTCCCCAGACAGTATTTTGTCCCCATCATCTATTACCAGGGCTCCTGTTCTGCAGTGGGAGATGTGCAGGGTAGAAGGAAGGCCTCACGTTGAGAGAAGCCACCAGACTCCAGCCTTCCCCGTGTGGGACTCTCCATTTCTCCATTTGCCATTGCATCAAGGACAGGCTCTGGCTATTCCTCTGCCCTCTTTTCAGGTTTTGTCTCTGCAAGGTCTCTGTGAACATAATGTCAATCCTATGAACGTCTTTTTTGCCATTTGCCTGGTGCTGTGCACTCTGCTGACCTCCTCCTGCAGCTCCTACAGATCTGCCACCAATGCACACCTCCTGCGGGCAAGGAGCCCATCTCTCTGCAGCCCCAGGCCTGGAAAGCCGCCTTCTCCCTCCTCAGCTTTGTCTGAAACAAGGCTTCTGCTGTACCAGGGATAGCTCTTCTGGTCAGTACCAGAAACCCTGCCCCATGTCACATCACCACCGTGGCTGAGCACTTGCACACTGCCTCCATCAGGGTTTCCAGCCCCCTCACATCCACCTGTGCTCCAGGCCTGCACTTCTGTTACTTGCTCTCTACCACCAGCTGAATGTATTCTTGACATTCTCTTATTAGGTGTCAGCTGAATGCAAAAGGTCAAAGCACCTTTTTTCTAGTAGCTGAAAGAGGTCATTCAAAACTGTTAGAATTTTTGAGAAGTAAAAGCCTCTTAGCTTTCCTTCTGCAGCAGCAGCAGCAGGCATTCCCCACCCTGAGCTTCCTAGAAGAGCAATTCCTGCTCTGGCTGGCCATTGTGCATATTATCTTGGTCTGTGATCCTTTTTTAGGTGAAATTTTTCTTTTGCCTAGGTTTTAGGGTCTAAATACAGATTCTCTGATCCTTGCCTCTCTCTGCTTGAAAGGAAACCTACTGGGTGACAAAAACATCCACTATAAAATTTAGAATACAGTCCATTTGCAGTTAAGTAGGCCCAGCAGGACCTTCACAACCAGATATTTATCCTGCTACATATTCTTTTGATGTGGCTTTCACTGCAAACTAATATTCCTTGGAAGAAGAAGTGCCTTTTTAAAATTGAATTAAAAGGCACTAACAGTATACATTTAAAAAAACAACTATGCCAATTCTGTAGAAAACTAACAATTAAAAGACAGTGAAAAATGAAACTTAATTTTTTTTTTAAGTTACACAGCTGTATTACTGAAGGAAAAACAAATAGACACATTCTCAGCAAATCATAGGAACCGTACAGCACTTGGAGACTTTCAGCAAAGAAACCCTAAACCTGGCCATTTTCACCTTTGTTTCAGTGTTTCGCTGTCATAACACGACTGTGAAACAGACTGAGGAGATGTGGGGGAAGGAGGCCTCATAAATTTAGCCCAAATTGCAAAACCCTTTCTAGGTACGAAGAGCTAATTCCATAAAATAAGCACATGTTTTAGTGTACCATTAATGACATGAAATGCGAGGTAGTAGCTCATTTCAGGAAACACTTCACAGAAATGAGTGCAATTACAGCTAAGCAAAACAGCACCAACAGCCAGGCAAACAGGTAAAACTAAGGGTCTCAATGGAAAAACTGAACACTCCACCAGAATGGACTTAAACCAGTATGAAAGCACTGAAAACCACATAGACCTATTCAGAGCCCAGAAAATACATGTAAGTAAAAGAAGATACAATTTTCTATGATGTTATTAGGAGAAAAAGGTAAAAATAGCTATTGTGAGCAGAAATAAAGCCTAAAATGTTGGAACAGGGACAAAAACATTAATTAATGTACTTCCAGAGAAAAAGTGACTGTAGAGAGATTTAATCCAAGACTAAATAACTAAGTTAAGTATCTGGCACCCAATGCACCCTCAGAGAGAATAAAAAATACTTTGATAAAGACATGCATATTCTTTAAGATCAGTGAATTTGAGACTTTGGTCTAGAAACCATGTTAAATGCATTAAGAAACCTTTCCTCCTGAGGTTTTCTACCCAGATCCTGAAAAAACAAGTTGTTAAGGAATTATTTTATATTAAGTTAAAAAAAAAAAAAGGAAAATAAGGTAAGTCAATAAGATGATGATAAAGTAAGTATGACACATTAAAAATAGCGTGTCCCATTCGGGTGACCTAAACAGCAGTGGAACTGCAGCTGGGATGGAATTGTGATATGAAAGTGGTAAATAGGTCTGATAAAATCAAGAAAATCAAATGTGTGATCACATATCTCTTCAGCAATGATATATAGGCCTGGTTTGAAAAAAAAATAAATTAAAAATGCGCAAAATAGATCAGGTGATATATCCTATACATGATAGCTATAAGCTCTGGATCCTAAAGAAATTATTACGATGAAAGTTAAATTAAAAGTCAAGGAAGTTTGTTTTCAACTAATTTCAGACCACAACCTGAAATGCTCTGCTGGGGATAATAATGTATGACATTTCATTAAACAGTATTCAGAACCTCATGAATAAAACAGTGTAATATGGTATAAGGGGAACTTAAAAAGTAAAATAATAATTTAGAGTAAGTTATTCTCTTTCAAGACAATTCCGCACGAAATACCATTAGGGGATCATGTTGATAAACCACTTTTCAGAACAAACATTTACTTAAAATACAGTGGAAAAAATACTCTTTATACTCCACTGTCAGAAAGTTTTGAACTTGTTGAGCACATACATACAACATTTCAAAACAGTAGTCTTGATACTTTTCTTACAAAAACTCAATGGAAATTGTAGGAGACAACTGGAAAAACAAGCAATCTAACACCAGGGAAAGCTCAGAAGGGTGTGAACAACAGCAGCAGATGAAACTCATTGAGGGAATAGAGGGTGGAGATCCCCTGAGGCTGTCCCAGGAAGATCTCAAACCCTCGAGAATGTCTCAAACACTCACAAGATCAAATAAAAGGTTACTTTGTATGAAGTAACGACTGATAAGAGGGAACAGCCTGCCAGAGGGTGAATAATGGCCCAAGAAGCAGCAGATTGGTGCAGTAACTGGGAGAAAGGCAAATGTGGCAGGGGGAGATCTCAAACACTGATTCAATTCAAGACCAAAAAGACTCCCCTCCACACCTGTAAGGGCCATGTGTGCTAATTTACATGACAAGTAATGCTGGTGTTAATAAGAGGTGATCCACACTGAAGGATAAAAGAGGAAGGCAAGTACCGTTTTAGGAAGGAATAAGACTAAATGAAGAAGGGACTTCTGGATCAGTGTTTCTACAACAAACAGCCCCCGTTGGCAGGCCTGATACTGGATCTAGGACTCTCTATGTCTCTTACTCTGTATCTCTCTCTCTTCCTCCTCCTTTTTTTTTTTTTTTTTTTTTTTTTTTTTTTTTGCTTATTCTTTTACCTTTTTTCTGGTAAGTAATACAAGGAATAAAACTTTATACATGTAGCAAGTGATAAGCATTTCTGCTACCTAATTGTTTACCAATGAGCTTAACTATGGAGTAAAACTGTTCACCTACAGACCTCTTATATTGTGTATACCCTATTTCAACCAAAAGAATCAGTGAATCAGAGTCACCTCTCCCTCCTTCTTGGAGGGACGTAACAGAACTCATTTTCAGTAGTAAATCTGCTAAAATTGCCCTTTTCTTAAGTATTAAAACAAGTACTCATTTTAACCCGTTCTGTGATATTTTAGTGACAAAATAAGAGCTCAGTCATGAGTATCCAGCATGATTTTTTATCTATTATTACCTTTTTAATTTTTGGCCTTTTAATAAAGACTCATGAAGAAAAGTACATAGTCCATTTATTGTATCGCATACCTCATTGCAGAGGAAGAAGCAATGTTACAAAAAGAATAAACAGATACAATAAAAGCAGCAAGTCAGAGAGGCTGGGATTATAGTTATAATTTTTGGTGTTCTTAATACAAGTAAATGAGTTTTTAAAACAGAAGTTAGATAATTTAAAATAGCTTGTTTTTTCCAATGACTTGAAGCAAGACTTTATGAGAAACCAAGTTTTCTAAACAACACATGACACTGAGAGCGTATTTATTTAAGAAGGATATGGAAAATCATAATGCCAGTTACCTTTTAAGACTTTAATTCTCTTAATTCAAATCACTATTAGGTGATAAAAGTCTTTTTAAAATTGTACTGAAATATGCAGCTGAGTTGAACTCAAAGAGTCACAGAGATTCATAAGTTTATAAATCAAAATGTTTGAGAAAATGTTTAAGTGGACTTGATTTTAATTTAGACTCATCTGAAAACTTACATGTAAGATCAACAGAAATTCAAAGATGGTATAAAGGGAAAGGGCTGAGACAATTTTTACTCATGATATCTCTTACAGTCAAAATCACTAAATCAAAAATACATATGTCTTCAAAAACAACAGTGTTTTTTTTTCTCATGAGGGACTCTCATTACAAGATAATGGCTCAGTCTTTCACGCAGCTGCTCCTACACATTCAGACAGAAATCATTCTAGGACTGATGAGATTGAACCTAGACTAAAATTATTTCTTTTTTTCCAAAATACATATTTTCTAATGTCTCTAGGCAAAAAACAAAAATAATTTTCAAATCACACAAATGAGGGGAAAAGGTTCATATATTTAATCATCTAAATTCAGTCTTTATCTTAATTTGGTATCTTCCCCCACTGTTTGTTAAAATGCAAAACTGAAGCCATTGGGGTAAAAAAGGAAAAATGACAATACGCTGCATATTTAATCTGGGAGTGGTGGTTTAAAGATTATTATTTTTTTTTTAAACCTTCATATTGGTAGTAATTGGGAAATTCTCTTTGGACTGTTGCATATATAAGTATGTAGTTTATGGAATTACAAAGTTTCCAAGCCACGGGTTTTCCAGAATTTATATTCTATGCTAGGATTTGTTGAGTCAGGCATGATTTACCACTCTGTTTAATATTTATAGATTAGTACACATAAAATTTACACTTTATTGCTACTCAGGTATTTATATTATTGATATTGATAGAGAGTGAGGTATAGTCATTTATCAGCTGTATGATTTACTTTGAAACATAGAATGACAATGTCTTTTATGTGTTTTCTAAATAATAGGGTGCATCAAGAGCCATTGATGGATCCATTTCCAAATCACACCGTACTGAAATGGCCACAACCTTCTTAAACCTGCGGCTTTTAAACTGCTTAATGAATTTGGAACCTAGAGAGGCAAGGGTTCAGAAGCCACACTCCGTGGGCGATTTCAAAAACCACACCATGTGTCACCCCCGTGCCTAGACCCACTGTATCAGCTGATGATGTGGGCAGATGAAATAGAGACTTGTACCACAACATACTGTCATTTTGATTGAATAAGGACTAAAGTACTGGTAGGTAGAAACCATCTCCTGTCATACAGAAAATTGTGGTGTAAAGTGTTCAGTTACTAATACTTTAATAATTTCCTCTTTTGAGTATTCTCCTATGGCAGTTGTTATCTAGGAATGCAGGCTGTATATATCAGGCTGCATAGTGTACTTCCTAATAGCTGGTTAGTTGGAACAAATAGATTTACACTCTAGGCTCTATTAATTCTGTCTGAAATCTATCTAGATTCTATCAGTCTTTCTCAATACTTCATAGTCACACTTTTTTGAATATGGTTGCCCAAGCAGTTCAGTGTTAATACTTGTGGAGTATCTGGCCTTTAAAAGCTGACCTATTCTTAAATAGGCAACATTTATAAATATAGAAAATATATTATAAATTATATAATGTACACAAACCCCTAATGTTTTCATATGGTGATTTTTACTCTTAGTATTGTCCAATAGGCTTTAAGATTTTAATTCAATGTGAAAGCATCTTCATCCCTCTCACAGATATTGGCACATAATATATTTGCTCAACATATTTGGCAACTGTTGCAAGCATTCTCGTGCTGAAAAGTTGTTTGATATCTGGCAGTGCAGAATGTGTAGGTAGCAGCTTCTTGTCTGGCACATAAATAGCAAAAGTTTCTTACTTGGTTAGGGCCTCTAGTGCGGTACTCACCTAATTAATGGACACAAACAGCTGCTTACATCCACATTTAAACAGGGGAAGCAGTCATCTATTCTAATTATAAGATGCTTTTCTGTTTTCTTGAAACATAAAAATGGAAAGATATAAAAAATAAACCCCACACATTTAGTGCTGTCATAAAATTATAAAATGTGACTACATGTAATACTTTAGTTACAGTACATAATGTAGTTACACTGCATGTACATATTAACAATCAGAAACACAATTTAAATGATCGCAATGTATGTACTTTGTTTCTACATAACTGTCTAGTTATCTTCTTTTTAAAAAATCTGTAATTATAACTCATTATTATGCTGAAAAAAATCTTGTATCTTAAGATATATCTAGATACTTTTAAATGCCTAGAAAGAGGTATTTTTTATCTGTTCTGATACAATTTTTGTATCTGTATCTGCATACAAACCAAAAAAGGAATTTTCCTCCTAATTCCACCCTCAAAGTTATAACTTCCATTTGAGTTCAAATGTATCTTTCACAAAACCACCAAAAGGGACTTTTTTGCATTCTCATTCTCCAAAGTTAATGGAAGCCTTGGAAGCTGCCTCTAAGGAAGAAATTTTTTTCCTTCTTTTTGGTATATTTTAACCCTATTAAATAAATCTTCTGATGCTGACTTACTTTTATTCATGCTAGAATATATCTAGTGTCACTCCAATTAGGTTGATAGACTAAATTTGTGAAGCGATGAAAAATAGTCTCTCACTTTTAACATATCTTAAATAACAGAAGAAGGTCTTTGTTGCTTATCTATTGAAGATTTTCAATAAAACTCAGTTTAAAAAAGGTCTATCTCCATCAGCTTTACTGCAGTTGCCTGGAGAGAAGTTAACCTAACTGAATTCAGTGTGGGATTAAACATCAAGTGAAGATTAAGAATGTGAATATATGCTCTGTAAAATGACATTAGAATAAGTAACGATTAAGGTCCCACACGGCTGAGCATTTATTTCTTAAAAACAAGTAGGAAGAGGAAGTGCCAATAACCCCATCCATGCAGAATTATTTAACCAAATGTGAAGCTTTTGATTCTGACCTTACAGTAAGGTCACTTTTCATTTGACAGAAATACAGCTGCAGAGGGCCAAAGCTATTTTTTTCATCTTTATACTTTTAATATACACGACCTTTTCACAAGACTGTACAGAGGCATTGCTATAATCCCAAAGATGAATTTACCGAACAGTTCTTATGACTGCTCAGGGCACAAGGGTGACTGGTAGGTCTTAAAGTGTGAAAGATTATAGTAAAAATATATATAACCCCCCCATATCATTAAAAAGCCAAATTTATTTTTGTGGAAGAAATGGATTACATGAGGAATGTCATAATTTTTCATACAGCAGATAGCTAAGAAATAATTTCCAACAATGGACAGCAGATATATTGCACATTGTTCCTTCTTTGCAATGAGACAGAAGAACCTCAGAAATAAGATTTCTGAAATACAACAGGGAGCTTTGTCATTTTATCTATCAGAGGAGAATTAATTCCCCAGAGGATTTTACCAAACTTCGTGCCAAAAATATCCATAAAATTTATGCTTCAATCATGGGTAAATTCTTTCAATTACATGAGGACTAACTGGAATGTCAGCAACCTCTCCAGTGGACTATTCCAATTTCATTCCTTTTATACCAGTAGATGACAGGTTGTTGTCGAAATTGATCTCTTTTAAGGGGTTCATAATGTACTCTTAAAATTACTGTGCAACTTCAGATTTGCTTCTTTTCTTAAAGGTCTTAAGAAAGGTTAATAACATCAACAATATAGTCCTGGTTAAAATAGTGTTACTTAAATTAATAGCTTTCATTAAATTTGCTTTGGGTCTTAAATTAGCAATTGATAAAGCCAGATTCTGTTCAGCCTTACTTACTTCTGCTTATTTTCTTACATGGGCAGTGATTCCAATGATTTTTTTAGAAACATCTCAAGAAACAAGATGCTTCCTCACTATAAATAAGCCTGGTGGAATCTGACCTCCAAAACACTGAACAACTGCATTTCTAAATGACCAGAATCTCTCAAGATCTATCCATTAAAAAAGAAAGACCATATTCTGTCCTACTGCCCCAATAGAATAGTCTGAAGAAATCAGTTCAGATTCAGTTTTTCAGTGATTTTTTATGCTTTCCCACCAGATTACCTTCTCTTAATTTAGACATTTAAAATACCTAAACATTTTAAAGACATTAGAAAAACACTTCAGTGTTATTTTCATTAGAGGGTTCTTTTGTCATCATCTGTATTAATTTATTTGGTAAATTATCTGATGGTATCACTTGGAATGATGCTAGTTCTTCAGCTAATACAGCTGTCCTTTATGCACTTTAATTTCTTTTAAAATACATAGACATATATGTATGCTCACACTTCCAAAAAAAACCAAACAAACCATGTTGGTTTATAAAACTTTGTTCAATATCTTTACAGGTACAGTGAATGTCATTTTTTCAACTGCAGTAAAGTTTCTGAAAAGCAGAATCTTCATCAATACTAATTGGAAGCAAGCTAGTAGTGAAATTTATTTAGAACTCTTAAGCTGCTTCAAACATTGCAAGCCTTTAACACTTGTGCTGGATTTTTTTTCATGACTGATGTTGTCCTAGGGTGTGTCTTTTGGGAAAGTTTCAATGAAATTTCTTCCGCTATCTTTGACAGAAGAGTCAAGGAAAAATGCATAATTTGGTTAACGTAATAAAATTGGCAACCTTTTCTTTGAGTAACTGCAATGCCTCCAAACTTTGGAATGGAAAGTTGACATTTGGCATGGTAGCTTCTGTATTAACTATCTTTCTTATTTCATCTTAATGAACTTGACTAAAATATATATATTGAAGAATATATAGTCACGAGTTATTTCATTGATTTTATCTAGTGATGTGCCTGCAAAATCATTTAGCATATCCAAGCTTCTCACAGATCATGGCACTTAGTAAAAAATCATTTACAAAACTACATCTCCACTTTCTTCAAAAACTAACTGAGTATGCTCCAGCCCTAAGCTGAAAGTTCTAAGAATCTGATTTGTGTTTAAGAGGTATGTAAATGCCCTGGACTGGAAAAGGGCATAATAACTTGTTCTGTGACACATAATTAGCCTCTTTTCTTAATGATGTAAAGGAAACTTCATAGTGATACAGAGGAGACAAACAGACAAGTAGAAGATAAAATTTTGGGTGTGAATCAGCTAAGAGAGAATGTGAGAATGAGAAACAAGATCTGTTAAAGCAAGATAAGATTAGGAAAAAAGGAGGGACATGCTGGACAAGAAAACTGAAACATGAGCTACTGGGAGAATAAGCACAAACTAGAAAAGGCACAAAATTCAGACACAGATCAGCATCAGACATATTCTAAGGATGCTTGGATGAGGGGAAAGGAACTAGGAATACTGGAATGCATGTAGCATCCCATGATAGCACCTAAAATTTCAGCTAAGATGTAGAACGTGACCCTGTGTTAGTTCATAGACGACACAGGAATCTGGACACTTGCCTTTGAAGTCACTAACTACTGTTTATCATTCTAGTGCTTCTTTAATGATTTTTTTTTCCATTCTTTGAGAAATGGAAGTGCCTCTTTACCAGCAGGTTATCAGATACATTGACAGATCCAAATCATACCTGCTGGAAAGAAGTTAATACAGAATGGCTTTTCTCATGGTTGGATCCTCTACTTTCTAGATCAGGGGTCCTCAAACTTTTTAAACAGGGGGCCGGCGCGTCGATAAAGTGGCAGACAGTCATCTGTGGCTGCTTGTTTCCCCCCCCCCAACCCCCAGCAGGGTGTGTGGGTGTGTGTGTGTGTAAATACTGGGGCTGGATTGAGGACCCTGGGGGGCCGTATCCAGCCTGCAGGCTGTAGTTTGAGGACGCCTGTTCTAGATCATGAAGATATCCTTTAGCTAATTACAGAATCTCTTTGATGCTTTACATTTTCTTGTATTTGTTATCCAACAGATGTCCGGTTCATTTTAAACCCCCTTGAGTAAATTATGTTGTTGTCCTGAGATCTTTAATAATTGGCCCAGTATTTTTTTGTTTGTTTTCCTTTTGCTCTCTTCAGTCCTCAGGGTCTGTAGCAGATGTTTATTATAGTTTCTCTTTCATCTTCACTATTTTTCTGTCTGTACATGGAATATCTTGTTGACATTTTGCACTTCTGGAACTTTTGAAGAATGGTGGCTGAAAAACACTAGGAAGAGGGATCTGGAAAAAAGTAGTCATTAGCATGTGCAGTCAGTGGTGTCTAGAAAGGACAGACAAACTGCCCCAAAGAGAAAGAAAATTCTATTTCCTTCAGATTAAAAGACATGACTGTCATAGTTTTGTCACAAGCAATTTTCTCTTTACTGCTCAAAACCACCCTATTATTTGAATTTTATTTTAAACCTTATTCTTCCGTATTTATTCTTTTCTACTACCAAACAATAGTAACATACCCTTAGAAACTATCAAAGCTATTGGAATGGTATCCGTGAAACTGCGTACCTGCTGCTCAATCAATGAAAAGGTCTCACAGGTAATTCTCTTGAATAGACCAAAACTCACCTGCGGTTTGAATAACTATAATGATAAGACAATACTTTCTCTTCTGGGTCATCTCCAGTCCTTAGAAACCAGCTCTCCTTAATTTAGCCCCCTGAAATTCTAATAATTTTATATCAATTTTATTGACAAAGTTAACCAAGTAATGTGATGCTTCACTCTCTTACTGCTCAATGTAACAGATCTCCTAGGAGATACCTCAGTCTGCAATGAATCTTGTAACAAAAAAGGAACCGAGCACAGCAGTATCCTCCATTGAAACACTTGTTCTAGCAATTACCCTTTCTTCCCTTTTCTCTGGGCACCTGTTATCCGAAGCTCATACAGTCTTAACTGCAGTCTCTTAGGTTTTGACAAAGGAAGCACACTTCAGCTTTCAGGTGGTTCCCATAATAGAGTATGAATACAGCATTCTTATGTGGGTCTTCTGGCACACTTCAAAATGCAATAGGGATTTTCAAAAGAATGTAATGTTGTTGAGCACATATGTTGAACTAAATACCTTTGTTCTCAGTCCATAGATCTCTTTCATCAAAGTTATGAAGGCAATATTCTTAATCTTGCAATTGAGAATACAGATTGACTACTTTTTGGCTACTTTCGTTTTGCATTCCTAAATCAAGCAACCTTTAGTCATGCAAAAGTATTCTTGTGTTACAAATCCAGAATTTGCTGCATCCAGTCCATTAGTGTACATATATTGTATAGAATGATCTAAATTTAAAATGTGATCCTCATTTCAGAATTGTACGGCTTCAGAATGTCTTGAACATTTTGTAATATGTGTAGAAGAGTGCAATATATTCTTTACGCATCCAGGTAGGTATGCTGGGCAGAAAACATGTGGACACATTCTTAGTTAATGTCTACTTTTTCTTTACCTCTCAGAACTTTTGTACTTCTTCAAAGGTGGAAGAGAAGCATGCCTGCTAAATTCATAGTTTGTTATTCTGCCTTATCTTTGAGGGGACATAGGTACAGTAGTAAAAATATAATGCTTAGTCCATCATGGTGATGTGTCATTAAGAAACAGGATATTTACATTTTGACTAGCTCTTCAGTATTTTCTGCATATTTTTGTAATTTTTAAATAGGAAACCTAAATTTCCCCTTCAAGAGTTAGTAATTTTTTTAGCCGTGCCTCCACAGTGCAATAGAACAAGGTCCAGAGGTTCCCAAAAAAGCATACATTTGAACTGGCAAGGTCACCCAGTGGTGTATGACCTTATTACCTTGACAGTATAACCATGTTTGTGCAATTTTCTCTGTGTGATAGTAAACCTTACTAGTTCATATGGAGAAATTCTAGTTGTTCCTGCACCCACAGTTTATGTATGCCTTTAAAAACCACAGGACATTCAGTGACATCAAGAGTCTTTAGTACAGAGTACGGCTATAAGAGCACAGCTTTGGTTTCTGAATTACTAATGGGTGATTTATCTCATGTAACTTTAGCTATTTAAAAGTTAGGTCTTAGCGATACTTCAAATGAGCAGAAGGGAGATGGGTACATCACAAGGGAAATTAATCCCATTTATCAGTCTTTTTCAAGGTGCATGGTTATGTAGCTGCCTGTTTCTCTTGACTTGTCACTAGATGACAATTTCCTCTAGTCACCTACCTTCTAAATGGCTGGTCAGGTTAAATGCATCATCCCACCCATAAACTCTACTAGAAACCTGAATTGTAGTACAGACTCCGTACGCACTGTGAAACAGTTAAGCGTAGTGATTTATACACTTACCTTTTTTCTGAACTAGTCTATTTAAATGGTATCTCTTCACTCTCCTAGGAAAATCTATGCAAAGAAACTACAGTAAATACTGGTTTTGATGAACAAGCTTTTACACTACAAAGACAAAAAAAAGTAGGAGCATATTTCACTCCTTGAAAAGGTTAGCAAACTGTTTTGTAAAGTGGTTTCCTTGGGGCTCTCCAAAACAACTGGGCCAGTTCTGTGCAGAAACAATGCACAGAAGATATAAGGTGACTGGAGTCTTTTGAACCAGCAGCTGTGCTACCTGCGGCTCCCTATAACAAGCAGACTAATTCCATGTGGAAACAGAATGAGCACAAGATATAAAAAGATCAAAATTGTTTGAACCAGCAGCTGTGCTACCTGCAGCAGTTAATCTTTCCTGGCAATCTGTTAGAGACACACATTCCTCAGGCTAAGAGGACTAAGAGGCTTTTGCTGACTGCTGTTCCTCTGAGAGAAGCCAAGTCCAATTCTCTCTTCATTTTACTGGAACACTTAAATTGTGGACTCATATTTTGGGGAAAAAAAGTTACTTTCATTTGCTTTGTTGGAAGGGATATTTCTGATCAGTTGCTTTGAATAAGAACATGTTGGCAGCTCATTTCTTAACCCAATTTTAGTTTAACTAAATGCTAAAATCTTTTACTATGATGAAGCTGACATCACATAAATTAAAATGTATTTAATAATAGTAATAATAGTCAGACATGGCCAAAAAGCTATATTCTCATATAGACCCAATGTCTGTAGTGAAGACAAAATACATTTTTGTACTATTATCAATTAAAACTGAAGTTTATTTTCCCTTTGAAATATTAGTATTTCTCTTTCTCTCTTACTCTAATTTGACCATTAAATTTAATAAACAGTACTTTGGCCCTCTTCCCTTCTAAGACTTGTATTTCTAAGTATATTCTCTCTCATACTGTAAGGGCCATCTTTTACATCATGGATAATGATCTAATACCTCTGAATAGTTTCCATTTACAGCTTTTATTTTTCATGGCTTCACTATTTTATCAAATATTTTGTTAGGAAAGGAAAATTTTGTATTGGATTTAGATTTCAGAAGTTATTTGTTCGGTGGAAGTACAAAGTAGATGTTTGGCCATGCTTTTTTCAACAAGCCTTGAGAAATGGAGCAGGGAAAAAAAAAAAGACACCTCCACCCCCCCCACCCCCCCCACCCCCATGTTATAAACAATAAGATAATTTCACATATGTAATTATCCAAACACATTTTTTAAAAAAACTAGAACTTTGAGAGCAAACACAGTGTCACTGAATTTTCTGATCTATAGCCAGGCTTTTAGTCTTCAGTCAGCCCTTGGATGCGCTGGGAAGCTCTGCTGCTGCTTGCCTTTTTTGCTGCTCCTGACACGGGTGAGGTAAATGAGTCAGGAAACTGGGCAACAGTGAGCAACACACTTTAGTGTGCCAACGAATTATCCTGTTTGTCTGTGTTTTTTACCTACCTTTATGGCTGATTCTGAACAATTGTAAGAATGTATGAATGTCTGCAGGCATCAGGGAGGCCATGTATACTGTAAGATGTACGTTAGACTGCCTGAGCAGGTTTTCTGTAGTATATGCAGTCAGGAAGGTAAAAATAAATGTAATTTTTGGTTTTCATAATAAAATATGTGAAAGCTGTTCTGGAAAAGCAACACTCAGGAAGACTGAAAAGGAAGAGCCCATTCTATTCCAATGATGGCATATTAATTTACTTTCAAGTTCAAAAAGAGTTTCTTAAGAAGTACCACCCTGAACTTTATTGAAGAGTGCTACCAACAAAACTTTGAAGGCTGAATGGCTCCCTTTAGTTTCTAAACAATGGTTTTTAGTAGTCTATGAAGTTAAATAGAAGTCAACTAACAACAAATCATTTGTCTGATTACCTCTGTATCCCGTAATTAACTTTCTTCACATACCAATCTCAAAGGCTTTCCCAGTGCTAAAAAAATAAACAACTTTACTGATGTAACACCAAAAAAACCTCCTTGTCCTAGGTTCTCTTCTCGTAAATTTGTAAATGTACATCTTCCATAATTTTTCAGTCTTCAAAGAGTACACAGTTGTAGGAGCTAATATCTCTGAACTAGAGCTGTTAAAAAATTAAGATCTATATGTATATAATAAAGACTAGCAAATTTATCTGTCTTTTTCTAATTAATGGTGAAGAAAACTCAGAAGTTATGAGCTAAAAGACTCTCTAAGCTTTGTTCAAGGAAGGAAATTGATTAATGAAGAGGTGGCTTTCAACCCTTTCAACCTAAGGAAATCTGTGTTCATTTTGGTCTTGATAGCATTCTAAATTATTCTAGTCTAAATTAAAACTATTTCACAGCTTGTATTTGACGGAGCATGAGGTTCAGACATGCTCTATATACTGAAAAAAGCCAGAAGAAATGCTAAAGGTCTGTGCCATATGGAAGCATATCAAAAGCTGTTTCAGGTCATTTTTATCTCTTGTTCTGAAAATAGAAAACTATGTTTGGTATTTAGAAGTTAAGTTCTACATGGATAATAACTTTATCATTGAAAGGCTTTTAGGATATTTTCACTGAGGTGGATTAAGGATAAAAATGGAAGAAATGTAGATTTTCAGAACACAATTCAATTCTCAAGAATTCAGATGAATTCTCACATTCTGTGAGAGGTTTTATGATTCATTGTACTGAATATCTCAGATGTCATCTTCTTTCAGAAGATGTTTCCCATTTCTCAGTGTTCATTATCATTACCAGTAAATACACTAAATCCACAGTAATTATCATTTAGGGAAACTGAATCCTTCTTAAAACTAACAAACTAACACATACTAAAAAGATACTGTGTAATTTATGTTTTAAGTAAGTTTCAGAAAAAGACATGGATGAACACACTTGTCGCTCATTGAGAAACTGACATTTTTACACCCAAGAACTTGGTTTAAAACTCCAAATTATCACTGCCTTAGTCTCTTGAATAAACCAACAGTGAATGAAGATTTAATAAATGTTTTAGTTATGTATTTCTTCTGGATATTTCGTACTGTATTAAAAGATTCCATACAGGGAAAGACTGAGTAATTTAGGATGCTTCAGTGTAAAGAAGAGATGACTGGGGCTTTAGGAGAGAGTGGGATGTGACAAACATCCGTAGAATATAAACTGTTAAAACTTTACTCGTTCACTGTCTCATCAGTATAGGAAGAAGAGATCTTGAATGAAACATGGCAGATTCAAAACAAAAACAAACAAAAAATGAAGGGGACTCTTCTAGCTATGCTGTGGAATTCCACTTCAGAGCATATTGCGGAGGATAAAACTTCACATGTATTCGAAGGAAGACTAGTGAAAGGTAAATTCATTGAGGGTTACTAAACACAGGAAACACTACATCAGGAAGCCTCTGGTTAACAACTGGTTACAGAGCGGAACAATATGTTTCTCAAAAAACATCATTCCCTAATGAAAATAGCATTCTCACACTGGTGGATAGTTAGTTCAACAGAGAAGTGGTTTGTTGGAATGTCCTAGTTGTATCATTCAGTTGCTAGGGGAGAGTTCTAAATTCTTCTTCTATTGCAAAAATATCAGAACACAGATTAGTAGAAGACTACAAATCTGACAAAAAGATTTAATAGCCCTGGCATTCAGTAAGTGTTCCTAAAATAAGTAGAATGAAAAGGCACTGGTGTCCCATTGAACAACAGGCTAATATGAGCCATTTGTGTGGCATGGCAAAGTAGGACAAAAGTATCTTGGCCTGTATTAGGTAGTGTGTTGCCATCAGTTCGAGGGAGGCCACCCTTCCTCTCTATTGAGCCCTAGTGAGATACATCTGGAGTACTGGGTCCAGATGTGGGCTCCCCAATGAAAGAAAAATATGGATTTACTACAGTTCACTCAGCAAAGGGCCATGATTAAGGAACTGGAGAATCTGTCATATGAGGAAAGGCTGAGAGAGCTGAGATGGTTTAGTCTGGGGAAGAGAAGACAGGGTAATCTTAATGTGTATAAATACCTGGTAAGAGGGAGCAAAGGAGATGGACCCAGACTCTTCTCAGTGGTGCCTGCTAACAGAACAAGAGGAAATGGAATAAAGGAAATTGCATCTGAACATAGGAGAGCACTTTTTACTGTGAGCATGGTCAGACTTTGGAACAGGTTGTACAGACCCCTGTACATATTCCAAATCCAATCGGACACAGTCCTGAGCAGCCTGTTCTAGGTGACCCTTATTTGAGCAGCTGGGTGGGACTAAACAATCTCCAAAGATGCCTTCCAACTTCAACCATTCTGTGAATCTGAGGCTACAATCTATAAGAAAAAGCAAATCACTGCTTAAACAATTTCATTAAACCACACAGAAAAGATCCAAAGACCAAGAACAAAAGTGTTAACAAATTCTTGATCAGCAGAGTTCTTTCTGCATTGAAGGTATGACAGGTACCACCTGTCAACAACGCATGGGATAAACAACACATGGGATCAACTCAGAGAATTATGCTGAACTTTTTTTTATTTTTTTTTCCTTAGGGAAAGGAAATTACACAAAACTTTCCTATCTAAACCAAAGAGCAGTGAGATAAATGAGAAAAATATATGGCTTCATTTTTAAGAAAATAATTTATCTACAGCTTGAGAGTGTGTAAGACTCTTATATCTTGTATTTAATATAAATCCACAATATCCTAATGAAAAATACCTTAATGTGTGCAATCTTTTCTGTAAATCTGATTGTAATGATAGTTAAAGATACACAGATCTAATCAAGTCCCTAATTTCTGATGCAGGATCAAACCTCAATTCTGTCCAGAGGCTGCAAAAAGTCTGTACTCGCTGTGACAGCTTTTTCTAGTCTTAGAATTTTTTATGTTACTCAAATCCCAGGCATGTTCAATATGCTCAGTACGTGATATTTTGTAAATTTACAAAGCTCTAATCTTTATGTTGTTGGATCAGACATCAAACCAGAATTTAGATGAAACATTAAACAAACATTTTCTTAAGAGAGCATAAGCATTTGTTGTTTGTACTCACTGCCCTGGGAATGGAGACTGGTCTGTTTTGGAGTCAATTTGTGGTTTGCATCTTCAATAAATAAATGTTATCAGTGTAGCTTTGCAAGTTTAGCATATTAAAAGAAAAGTTATGATTTCTTTACAACAAAGTAAGCACCAATACTCCAGAGGAAGCCCAAACTGAGGGTGTACTGAGCTCTAATTTTATTTAATCGTAGAATCAGAATCACAGCATCGTTGAGGTTGGCACCTTTGTATGTCATCTTGTCCAACTGCCCTGTGCAAGCAGGGTCACCTAGAGCTGGTTGTCCAAGACCACATCCAGATGGCTTTTGAATAGCTCCAAAGATGGAGACTCCATAACCTCCCTGGGCAATCTGTTCCGGTGCTTGATCACCCTTGCAGCAAAAAGGGTTTTTTTTAGTTTAATTGGAATTTCCTGTAATTTCCTCTGATTAATTTGCTACCTCCCAACATGTTTTTATACACATTGACAATATTCCCCTGAGCATTCTCTTCTCCAAGGTAAACAAGCACAGCTCTCTCAGCCTCTTCCCATATGTCAAATGCTTCAAGCCCTTAACCGTCTTCGTATCTGGAAGTAAGGTAGATTTGGTCTACATTTACACCGACTGAGCTGAAGATGAAATAATTTTGCTCGGGTTTCCACATACTAAATTAAGCTATGCATGTAGGAATTAAATAATATAGCAATACTATCACTACCATGACTGTCACTGGACACATTACAAAGGCAGAGGGAAATTTCTCATTTCTTTGAAATAAAAGATAGAGCCATCTACTCTGAGAGGATCATTTCAGACGATTTATCTCAGGCTCACCAACCAGATAATTTCATCTAGACAAGAATTAGGTATCTAAACTGTAATGAGGCTTGAAATTTCAGAAAGACTTCTTTTTCAGGGTTCCGAGTATTTAGTTCTACACAGTTTTCTGCTCTGTTTGCTAGAAGAGCTAAGCACCATTGCTCTTCATTCTGTAATAACTTTCCTCACACACTGTGTAGGGAATCCAATTTCTGCTGTAAACATCTGAATTCTACCTTAAGAATGAGACATCCAGAAGCTAAATCGTAGATACATTTGACCAACTCGTAGATAATTAGCTTATGTTGTTTGAGACTACTAACACCTTTAGAGTCTAAAATATCAGAAGAAAAAATGAAGTGACCATTTTACTGAGAAGATGAACAGTTTGCCAATAGGTGCATTTGCGGACAACTAATAAGTATATTTACAATATTGCTTGCTGGGGGAAAAAACGCCAATGAAACAGTTAAGTGACACATTACCTTCTAGCAGTATTGACTGAGAAAATAAATTTCATTTTGACCTGGGATGAATAATACTGACTTTTATTTACAGTTCATATTCAACATTTTCAGTGAAAAAATGCATTTGTATACAAGCTGTTTATCTATCAATATCCCTGTACATTAGGAATGTATTTTATGAATCTGTTTGCAAAAGGCATTCATTTCAATAGGCCGAATATAGTAAGTTCAAAAGAGTAAGATTTCTTCAGTATGAGAACAAAGCCTTCAGCCTGACAGACTTAGAGATACTCGCTAGAGATACATGTATTTGCCTCAGCATTTTGTTTGACAAAAGTATGCTTCCTCCTGTGCTATAGATTCACTTAAAACTTTCAGCACAGAGAATCCTTATCTTTCAGCTACTTTTATGGTTTCATTAGCTTTATATCTTCTTTATTTGGGGTGGAGAATGGGAAGTGAAACAGTTACAAGATGAAACCCAACAATCAGCTAAACTGGGTCTTACATTCTTTCAGATGATCTCTTTATCTCTTGCATACAGCAGTTACACTTGTCTCTGCTGCAGCTTTTACTTCGTGCAAAATGTTTCCAGTTTTTGGACTCAATGCAACTTGCTGTGCAAGCAGGAGTGTCAGCTTTTTTAAAGAAACTTTTCAAGGTATAAAATGAACAACTACTTTGAGGCCAGCATTTAGGAAAAGCTATTCAAAATTTTTGTTTCAAAACATTAATTCTAACATTTTTCCCTTATTTCTTACTTCTGCCCAGGATTAGAGGTAAGAAAACAGAATTAAAAACAACAGGCAGGCACTACGATTTTTTTCAATTTGTATAAAATAACAATGCACTAAAAATGTGATATTAAACTTTGTAAATAATTAATACTGGCACAATGATATCTATATTTTTCAAAATCTCAAAGACAGTCTATCCAATAATAGTTAGATCTATACTTCACATTTGTACTAAAGATTACCAGTCATTGCTGTGACTGTGAATGGGCAAAAAGGAAAAAAATTCCATACGGGAGAATATATGTTTTGTTCTGCAAATGCATTAACTTACCTAACTGGGATGGAAAAAAAAGTTCTAGGAAAGTCATAATGGGTATTAGCATCTTTTTTTATCTGCAGGGTCATTGGTTGCTGGAATAAAGTCAGATGAACAGTGCAGGTCTTTCCTAAAGATTTGTCTCAGCCAAAGAATGTTACTGAGTTCAGTAGAGGGAAATGAGAGGAAAATGCAATGATGTGATAAGTAGGAAAATGAAAAGGGAAAACTTACAGGTTATTTCTGTATTCCTGTCCTTTTAATTTATAAAGTTATTTTACCACAGGGTTGAAGAACAGTATATTAAAAAAAAGAACACACCTAATGGAAAGATTTCCAAAGGCATTCAAAGACCAATTTCTACTGATTTCAGTAGTGGGATAAATAAAATCCTAAGTGATAGATACTCCAAAAGATGATTTTTGGATGTCTAAAAGATTAATTTAGTCAAAATCATAATGGTGTGTAATTGAGTAGACAAAGTCGTTTATCACTAGTAAATAATAATTACACATTTAGTTTGAATAAACCTGTATGGTATTTCCTCAGCTATAAAAAAACCTAAAGACTACCAGCACAATGGTTGATATCAGTTGATATTCATATCTGTAGTGGTAGAATATTCACAACCATAGTGATAAGGTATTTTCTATTCATGGAATAGACCCTAGTATCACCTCTCAGAAGGAGTGTATGCAAAAAGCCTGACAATGAATGTTTGAGCAGGATCTGAACAGAAAGACTTAGATGTCTATGATAGCAGAAGTCTCGGTCAGGAGGCCTGCTAATGCTATGCTCTTATGAGGAATAAAATTAAGACCTACTATAGTCTAGTATGCAAATAATAGAAAAATGAAAAAGAAAAAAGTTATGACAAAATATTGTGTTCAAAGGGAAAAGTCATTATGACAATATGAAATACAAAAATATATTGGCATACTCTCCTCTAGATAGTCCAAACCTACCAAAGCAAACTATATTCTATGATTCTATGCTTCTATATGAAAAATTAAAGCTCTTCAGTACCTTTGTTTGTTTCTACCTTGCTCTACCACCCCCATGGTGGATAGTCTTTTGTATATGATGCAGTAGTATAAGCTTTTTGAAAAAATGTTGATAATTTAGTAGAAGAGAGGAATCAAACTGAATTTAAATTAAACTCAGACTCCATGGAGAAGAAAAAGTCTGAGTGCAACATAGTAATAAGCTGATTTATTACTTTGAGTAATTTAATTTCTGAACGGTACTGCTGTGTTTTGAGAATCCCTTAAAATAGTTTTAAAAGGGATTTAAGAATTCCTCTATCATTTACTTTGATTAACACTCATTACTTCTTTAATTACTACCATTGTATTGCTACCATTGTTATTGAACTAAAGCCTGTATTATCATACTGTACATTATTATAATAAAAATCATAATATAAACTATTTCAAGAAATGGAGTTATTTAAATGCAGTCTCTTTAAAAATACTCATGTGGTTATGCTTATCCTGATTAAACAAATTGATGAATTTAATTTACAAATAATTTCATACACACACAAAAAAAGGAAAACAGTTACTTCAAAAGCCGTTTTACCAAAATGTTTTACTATTCCACAGTTCTACAAGATGCAGTTGCACAATATGCCAGGTTCTTTCAGATTTTTAGGTCTATATCTATCATTTAAATCGGTGAAATCAGAAATTTAAGCCTTTTCAGTTTTGGAATTCATAATCTATCCCTCAGTTTTTACATCATTCTTATCATAAAGCAAATATCGCACAGAAATGGGTTGTTTCCGTTATGCAAGTTCTTCAGCTTTGTCTGCACTAGAAACTCAATAATTGTGTATGGCCAGCAGTTATAGCTTGCAGCTGTTGAGTTAGACAAAGCAGAGGTATTTACTTGGGGAAGAAGCTGTTTTAACATAATATTTCAGAGTCACTTTTCTTGAACTAAAATATGCCCTACCATTATCAGTAAAACCATGTAGATATTTCAAGTTTTCCCACATAATATTCTATTTTAATTATAACTAACTTTTAACTTGGTAGAGTTTTGAAAACATATTTGTGCTTGATATTATGTGCTACAAAAAGTGTTGTTAAATATTGTCATAATAATTATGTAAGTGATAACTTAAATGGATTTTCAGTATTCCCTGTGTGTTAATCGACTTCAAAATAAGGCATTAACCATGCTTTACTTGTCATTAGTGAAGTTTTGACCAAAACACTGAAAATCTAATGCAACAGAAACTGTAGGCAATGGTTTAAAATACAAGTATAATAGATTAAGCAAATAATAAAAATTATGTAAATGAAACATGATTCCTCTAGATCTTAGATATAAGGCATTACTCCTCTGCTTTGATATACAGTTACCCATACACAGATTTTAAGAAAAAAAACCACCTGCGCCATAACTATAGTTACCTCTCTTCTAGACGTAAAATGTATTTTCATTTGTTCCTGTTTCACCTTTCTTTTGCTGATAGCATGTATCAATGGGACAGTTTGCAGTGATAAAAGCCCATTAGCCACCAGAGACAGATGGGAGTGATACAATTATAATTAATAATAAAATAAATGCCACCTAGTTTTTCTAAGCACTGTTCACTTTTTTAACGGAAGTTTTGAATTAATCTCCAGCTTATAAAAATATGAATTTTACTTTAAGCTGCCAATGCATCCCTGACATTTTCAATTCATCCTGCTAATATGCAGTCTTCTCTAGACCTCTGTGGAAAAAAAAAGGGGGGGAGGGGGTAAGATCTGAGGTTTCCAAAAATAGTTCAGAGTTCTGTGCCTGATGAAGGTATACTCTTTTGTACTTCTGGATTATTTTTTCCAAGCCATTTAATGTCAGCAAGAGGTTTCTTGAGGTAGAGTACGAGTATTCTTATACTCACGTGAACAAATACAGAAGTGCTGTCTTATGTGTTATCCTTCCTTTTTTCTAAGTGAGGCACATGAAGGACTTGGGAGCATTACTAACCTTAGCAATGAGGCAAATAAGAATAAATCAGAGGACAACTGTGGGAAAAATGTCCAAGGAAACAACAAAGGAAATTAAGGCATCTGTTAAAAGAAAAGAACATATATCCTATGAATGAGAAGTTTATTTCTGAAGGTAACTGTCTAACACAAAGGACATGGCAGGAGTGTAAAGCTGAGCAAGTGCATAAACTATGTGTTATGAGATTGGCACTACCCATTATGTGGGATGACACAACACATATAGCATTCAACATATGTTAAAGATGCATCCATATGGTAAAACCATTTAAATGTCAACCATTGCCTTTCTCTCCAGATAAAAACATAAAAGTTTTTTCTTTTAATTTTTACCATCAATAATTTTCTTTATGATTGTGGATAATGTGTTCCTTATGTTGTCTATTACAATTATCAGCCCAGAGTACTCCAAAGTCAGGTAAAAACATTACCTTGATGTTATTGCACATTATGACAATGAATCCATGGGACTACTCCTATTCTTATTGACATAGTATCTGTTTGAAATGAAACTGCAGTAGAAGCAGAGAACAAGGACCAAAGCTCAGAAAAACAGATGGTGTGTATAAATTTTGCCATGCCCATAAGAAGTTTTAGAGATACATCAATAGGAATCCATCATATGTCCAAATAAAGTGCCGTTCACATTACCCCCTGGATCAACAACATTGGTGATATCTTTTCTTTTTGGAACAATTCCCATATTTATCTCAATCACTATCAGCCACTTTGCTGCAAGAACATTAGTAATAATAATGCCACCTAATCTGGTTCTTAGCACAATAATGTAGGCATGTTAACTTTCCTTTATTGTGCAAACTATTATCCTCTCAAATAATTTCTCGCAGCTGGTGATGACTGATTTGTAAGGTGTTATTTAACCTGGAATAATATACTCTTGTCCTATTCTGAAATCCTTATTAGTAAACGTATAAAACATGCAGTAGCTCAGCATCAGTAGCTCTCTGTTTTGACAGGGATTATGTTGTTTTATAAACCTGGAGGGGAGGATTTAATAGCAGGATCTGTTCATAAATTGTGCATGCTAGTGTCTTAATCCTAAACCAAGGTATCATCTTCAAATATCTACACCACCACTCCCCACCACCACCCACCACCCCCGGATACTTCAAATCTGATCCACCTGTTATGGAACAGCTTCTTAAAACTTAATGTGTAGACAGACATTCTACCTGAATCTTGTCATACGTTAAGTACTACATACAAAAGAGTCTGCAGAATGTGACTGCAGTGGGAAGCGGGTAGTTTCAGTGTATCTATCCTTAATGAGAAAAACAAGTTGATATGGATGATAGCTATCTTACTATCAAGCTGATTTTTCAGGCTGGCAGTCATCCTGTCCTGTTAGGAAGGGGAAATTATATTGCCTTTGTTCTAGATTATATCTAACAATTATAATGACTGTTATTGTTTTCTGAAATTGTCTTAGGTTCTGAAATCTCTTTCAGGTTCTTTTATGTCACATGCCTTGGTATTTACCTACTTTTTTTTTTTTTTTACTACTGAAATACCTAAATGATCCAAATATTGCAAGGCCCATTATCACAGCTGCTGCACGAAGATAATAAAAAGCAGCTTTTTTCCCAAATTTCTAACACAGGACAGAAAGAGCTGAACACGCGTGTTAGGACTAAACAAACATAATAAAATAAACCACAGTCAGAAATGAGTGTAGGTTGTTTACCAAACATTTTTACCTTAAAACATGTTCATTCATTAAAGCTCAAATTGTTATCAGAACAAGATAGTTTTAGATGAATACAGAAACTCAACAATTTGTCACTGAAAATAACTTAATTGAAATTATGGTAATGAAACATTTTTGTTAACATTTTGATAAGACATATGAAAGCTGAAAATATTTTTTCACTCAACTATTTAGTATCAACAACCACAGAACACTGTGTTTGTGAGTTATTGGGTTGGATATTCTGCACGTCCTAAGGAAGAGCTGTGTCTTGAAAAGGTACCTGAAGCAAAAGGAGGTTGTCATAGGATAGGACATAAATATTAAAGAAACCTGGGATAAGATTAGCATTATTTGGCAGCGTGGGTCTCAGAAGTGTTCTTTCAATATGATCAGATGGAAAGAGTACAGGTCAAATGTGTATGCCTCCGAAGATAAAAGGAAATAGCCAAGGAATGGATGCACTTAATGTCAATTGCCTATTTGTCACTGTCTAAATAAGCGGGCAGCACAGTTTAATGTGGAAGATTATTCTAATGCAGGGTTTCTTTTAACTCAGTACCTTTATACAATGTTGATAATTTTATGTGAGATGAGGAGAAGACGCACTGTCTGTTATCACTGCCATTGTGTTACAAAGACATTGTAGTAGCGTGGTGGGTTGACCTTGCCTGGATGTCAGGTGCCTGCCAAGCTGCTCTATTGCACAACTCCTCAGCAGAAGGGGGAGAAATAAAACAAGGTAAAAACCCCACCCTTGTGGGTCAAGATTAAGGCAGTTTAATGTAGCAATAGCAAAGGGCACACATATGGAAGCCAAAGAAAACAAAAGATGTTATTCCATACCTCCCATCAACAGACCATGTCAGTCACTTCCCAGGAAGCCGAGCTTCAGTACACATAGCAGTTGCTCTGGAAGACAAACATCGTAAAATTATGAATGTCCCCCTCTTCCTCCTCCTTTCTCTTAGCTTTTATATCTGAGCTGACGTCATGTGGTATGGCATATCCCTTTGGTCGCTTTGGGTCAGTAGTCCTGGCTGTGTCCCCTCCCAAAATCTTGCCCACTCCTACCCTGCTGCAGGGGGAGAGATGTTGGAGAAACAGCCCTGGTCCTGTGCAAGCACTGCTCAGCAGTAGCCAAAACACTGGTGTGTTATCACAATCTTTCTAGCCACCAATACAAAGCACAGCACTGTGAGGGCTGCTATGGGGTTCAGCCAGACCCAATACAGGTAGTCTCTAACAGCAGCTGAAATTTAAAAAAATTAGAGACCAACTTGGTAAATTTTTACTTACTTCCTTCTGTTGGGTTTGGTTGTTTGATTTGTTATTCATCAAGAGAGCACATGACTAAAAGTTGTGTAATACTTTGAAAGCCTTGTTGGGTTTTTACAGCTTTCAGAGGTATTATGTGACTTAAATAATGGGATATATCCAGCTCTGCCTTGAAGGATTGTATAGATTTCCAAAGAAGAGTATTGAAGGGGAAAATGAGATAAAAGACAAAAGAAAATATTAGCAAATCTGTTTATCAGTTAGTTGTCCATTATCCACAAAGGGCATTAGCATACAGCAGGGCATTTCTACCTATAAAGGCTGTTGTAAATTAATGTCCCATATTTGTTAGGATAGTTATTGAAGATTACTTACATGTTAAACCAATACTGAACTGTTTTGTGAAACTTAAAGAACATGAATTGGATTTGATGTTTAAGGACTAACGTTTTAAAAGAAAGTAATTTTAACGTTAAAATTAATGACAATTAGTTGTGTGTGTAGAATTAAAAGGTTTATTTGATTACTGTTACAATACAGACTTGAAGATCTGAGGTACAAGCTGTAAATATTGCTACTGTGGAGCTGAAGAAGAAATGGACTTTTTCTGTAATGAGGTTTTTTGTCCTGAAAATATAAAATCACTACTTGAAGTCCATTTGCTGAATATTCAGGAAACCTCTAGCTTTCATTCTTTCCTTTGATGGCATATTCTATGCACAACCAGAAACAAAATGCAAGTAAGATGAAAAGGCAGCTGCACTTACTAGGCAAATAAAGATATTCTGGTTTGGTGGGTTGTTTTTTTTTTAATCTTACAAAGTTTCATGCTTCAGAACAAAATAAAAAAAAAAAATCACAATAAAAATGACACTTAGAAAAGTCAGAGAAAGTCAGGTTCCTCTCCTCCAAGAATCTGCAACATCTCTGGGCACATTGTCGGTTCACGTTCAACTTGTTGTGTACCAGGACCTGAAGGTCTGGTCCCTCGCAGCCAGGAAAAAAACTGCACTGTATTTGACACAAAGTTGAAGCTGTTTCATTCCCGGTTTTTTTATGATGCTTTTCGTACATGATTATCATGTATCCATACTCCTTGGCAGCCACAGATAGAAAAACTTTCAAAGACAATATCAGGAACAGTAAGTAAAAAGTTAATAAAAAGCCCACTAAAAACAAACCCCGCAAAAGCTACTAAAGGTAAACTGTTTCTTACTTAAAAGTAGCTTGAATATCACTGTCTGACTCCTTATTAACTGCAATATAGACATATCACCCATGAAGCTGTAAAACTATACCAGCTCAGAAAGCCTAGAACAAAAGAGAAATTGCCTTAATTTCTTTCCATTTGCAAAGAATGGGTATATCTTCCAAATGCTAAGTTCTCTGACCTAGCAAAACAGTACCAATTGAAATTAATTGTGCATGCCATCATCTAACACCTTTTCTGACTCTTGAATAGTGAAAGTTCCATAGGATCAAGAAAGAGGTCATTATGTATATTTAGGAAAGTCCTGGCAATTTATCACTATTTCCCTGCATTATAAATTAAATCAAAGTTTATATTAAAGCTTATTGAAGGTGATATCAAGAAAAATATTGATTTCAAACATTTAAAGAACTTGGTAAAAATTAAATAAATGGAGTTGGAATACTGATAGTGTCCAACTGGCAAAGGAGAGTCTGACAGAGTCTGTCACACCATCTCTTGTCCAGTATAATGTCTTTCAGCAATTAAGGATTTAACAGAGAATCTACCTCATTATTATCCCTGAGACTATAACACAAAGATTTTGGTACAATGTCAGCATCCCAAACAAGTAATCCGTTAGCAGCTCTGTTAAAAAAATTCCAAAAGTCATTCTAGTCCAGAAACAATGTTATTTGAGATTATCATACATTAGATGTGATTATTCTTAGATCTTCAAAAAATGAAGAAAATAATTCACTTGGAAATCTGAAGATTTTCTGGTATATCAATGGCTCTAATAATCATTAGCTGGGATTAATCCAGAGTTATACCTATTCAATTCTCAGTGTTTTTAGCCACCTAAAAAAAAACCAGCCCAAAGCCTATCAGCAGTCCAGAAATTTGTTTGAATTTTTACTGTCTTCAGCATTTAAGACTGAAAGAACAGGGAGCAGAGCAACTGAAGGCAATGTCTCGCTATCAAAAATAATTATGTAATAGGATTTGGTTTACACATTCATCACATTTCTTACTAAAACAATTAAGGATCTTTTTCCCTACAGTATGTCTGTTCCAGAATCTGACATCTCCGATTTGGGATGAAATTCTTTACCTGAATTATAAGAAAACTCCCATCTTAGTATTCATAACCACCTTATAACCATTTTTTCATGTGTCAGCATTGCCCTTTGAGTCATCCATATTAATGAAAGATGGAATTATATTGATACATGAATATTCTCTTTTTATTACTTCTAGGCATTTTGTAGTAATTTGATCTGACCTTATTCTTGAATGCTAAATAACCTCCTAAAACCTTGAATTCTGTGATCTGTCATACTACCAAACTAACCTTCCCTTACTAAAACATTATTATTTTCCTGACTGTATGATCAAAAGGCCTTGAGGTGTGCCTCGCATGCCATCTTCCTTTCAGAGATTTTCTCCTTAAATGAAATGCAGAGCTCTTAGTTTCACTTCTGGTGTAATTTTTTCTTAAATCTTGTAACATATATTTATACTGTATTTTTTTTGCAATCGGTCAATTAAACATGAGCATCACTGTAGCAAAATCTGTTGGCAAAGTCTCTTGGAATTTCAAATAAATTTTCTTCCTTTATAAAGGTAAATAATTAGTAGGATGAAGGAAAGAAATGTATGAAATGTTTTTTTTTGCTCAATGCCCTCATAGTAGATGGTATCAGATACTGACATTTATCTATCTGTGTTTCCACATGCAAACAAAAGGACTTCTGGGGGAAATATAACATGCGAGAGAAATGAGATAAACATCTTAAAAAGCCTTTCTTCTCAGTCATATGATTGAAAATATTGGCAAGTTGAATTTAGAGACTGCTAAATTTAATGTGAGACATTTTCAAACTCAGATTACAAAACATGATGCAACATCCAATTTAAACTATTAAGTTAGAACTCCTCTAACACAGAAAAGTAGTTGGAATCACACAAAATAGAACATTTGTAAATATATTTAAGTTAATTATACATATATTGGAAATTCAAAGTTCACCTAAAGGACATTAAAGAAAATCTTGCATTGACTTCAGCATTTTTGCCTCAGTCCAATAAATTCTGTGGAACAGGTAAGAATCACTTAAATGACATGAATTTCAGAGTTCTTCAGAAAGAAAGAAATCATTCAGAAATGATGCCTGCTTTAGGGTGATTTGCTTTATGTGCAGTCTGTTCCTTAATAGACTGATGAACTTAGCAAATATAATTTAATTTAATTTAAAACATAGAACGCAACACTACCTGCTTTATTAATGGCAATGATTATTTACCTAATACCACTTATATCAGTAAAATGGAAAAGTACTGAAATTATTCCAAGTTCACATTGTGGTAAAAATGTTTCATTTGAAAATCTTACCATTACTGATATAAACTTTACTGTTGTTTTTAGCCTCAACCACAAAATTAACTCAGTACTTACACCTCTTACCAAAGTCAAAGTGAAAGAGTATTAGAGATTTTTTTAAACATTAAATTATGTTGATGAAGAATGCCGTATTCATGGAAACTGAAATGCTCAGAAAAACATTAATTTCTAATGAATGTATGATTAACAAGTTAATGTTTTCATAATATAAAAATCTCTTATTTTGACAGTGGAGCATATACAAAATTTATTCTTTCTTTTAAAAATATATATGCTATTGAAAATATTTATCAAAACCATGTAACTCTTTGGTGACCATGAATGCTTCTGATGGATTGTTTGGGGATTTTTTAATTATTTCACAGAAATAAATCAAGCATTTTTTTATTTTTTTTAAGCATAACAATTTGAAAATGGATTAACTTTCTGCAAAATGCAAATATTGTTCTTAAAAATAACTGATCTTTTAGCATAGGAAACTGTACTGGGCTTGGCTAGGATAGAGTTAATTTTCTTTATAGTAACTCATATGGGGCTGTGTTTTAGATTTTTGACAAAACCAGTACTGGCAGCACAGGTTTTTATCTTTTGCTAAACAGTGTTTTTACATCAAGGTCTTACCTGTTTCTCACTCGGGCACACAATAGATGGGGTGAGGACAAAACCGGAGAGATGAATTAAACTAACTAAAGTGATATTCCATACCATATACCATCATGTTCAGAAAAAAAAAAATGAAAAACAGGGGTCTTAGGAACATAGTCACTTTTTGCTTGGGAACAGGCTTGGCATCACTCAACATGGGAGGTAATGAGTGATTACCTGTGATTGCTTGTTTTGTTTTGTTTTCTTCCCTCTTCTTCCACTTATCCTTCATTTCTTAAACAATTTATTTATCTTGACTCCAAATTCCTTTCATTTTTTCTTACCTTTCCCCCCATCCCCCTGGGAGGAAGGGGAGTCAGGAAACTTGGTGCTTAGCTGCCCGCTAGGGCTAACCCACAACTAGAACAGAAACAGAAACTTATATGCTAAAGTTATCTTAGAGGCAAAGGAAGAATACCTATTAAATCTATATGCAATCCTAAATAAAGAATACTTTAAATATATGGTAAACATACCATAAGAAAGTGATTTTGGTGTCTTAATTTTTTGTCTTTATTCTCATAAAAATACCTATAATAAAAGCTGTATATCCTGTTGATGGTATTCTATAGCACTACTCCATTAAGAGTTAAATTCCATACAACACTTTGTTACAGAGTTTCTCGGGATTAACTTCTCTATCTGCCTGTATCTATCACTTTTTTCCCTATGCACTTCCTGTCTCCTTTAGTTCACATCACTTTTGACATTTAAAGCTTAAATGGTGAAAGTTAAAGAGCATGGAAACTAGAGAAACAGGTTTGAAACCTAAACCATTGCTTCATGTTTTTGAAAATGCCCATAGGTACCACTCTGGAAACCCCAAATGGAGAAAATCTTCAAAAAAGCACCCGTGCCTAGGAATTTTCTGCCAACAGAAATTTTCTGAAATGTCATTATACCCTTCTTAAAGTTATAGAAGAAAATCAAACTACTTGAAGGGAAGGAAAGAGAGAAAGATGACCTGCACAGGTTATTGTTAATGAAAATAAATGATAAATAAAGAGTTGTCTTTTCTCTAATGAGGTGCTGTGAAAGATGTTTTTACAGACATGAATGTTCAGAAGAATTATGTCTTTATATATGTTTTCCTTCTTTTGACAAAGATTAATTAAAAAAAAAAAAAAGCCATGCAAATAAAATTCATATTTAACCATTAAGGTAAAATGTAAGCCTAGCTGAAACCATTTTTTCCCCAAGTACCAGTAGACAAAAATACAGCTGAAATACTGAGTGAACTTGTGATTTATAGTTATGTGTAATTTTGTCTGTGAGATGTTTGCTGTGCAAATATACTGAGCTAGTTTGCACAAAAATTGAATAAGCATGGGAAAAAAGAGCAGTGTGAGATAAACCGCTTCTCAGAAAATGTTTAATGTTTTTAAATGACCAATGGTCTTCTTGTTTGCATCATCTAAAAACCTCCTATAATGGACTAGATATACCATAACAAAGGCACCTGTGCTAATATTTTATATACACACAGAACTAAAGAAGAACCCCACAGTCTCAGTGATCTTACAAATTACAAGCAAAAATGCAACACAGGGATATATAATAGAGAAAAAAGTAATTACATTGGTCAGGATGACAAAGACTGGCACAGTATGTCAGTTGACAGTTTTACGTTAGAATAAAGTATTGGACTGGATGTCAACCAGATGTCCCTTTCATTGCTATAAGATTAATCAAAGCCAGGAGATGCCTTCCTGATACTGAATGAGTTTTAATAATTAGAGGGGCAATAAGGTTCTTAACAGCTAATGCACGTGAGGACAGGGTGGATTTTTTTGACACAGCACTATAGGTGTCTAGCACTATGTAGAGGGTGTCTAAGAATTTTGACAGTGGGGCAAGACCTGAATGATTATTGCAAAAATAAAAGATATCTGGGTTTTACTGTATCCTAGTAGCTAACACATCCTGGTAAGAGGAACCCTAAATATTTGAACTCAGTCAGATACACTGAGCAAGAGTGGGAAAACTGCAATTAACCAAAATCATAAATCTAGCAGCTAGATGAGAGCACATAAGCGATTATGAAACATGCATTAGTATTGGGATACAACTGAAAAAATGAAGATTAGACCACATAATATAGCTGGAGGTCTGTTCCAAATGGTATAGAAAAGGAGCTCCATATCTGAGACAGGAGGATGACAGTTATATAAGGGAAGTGAATGGGGGGAAGATCTGGAAATGTGAGGGAAATGGAGCTTGGACTTGATGTATTTAAAAATCAGGAAAAGTAATGATTAATAAGATTGAAAAGTAGATAAGAATATGGACAAAATACTAATGGTACATGTGATAATTTTAGAGGTTAGCTATCATATTGGTTCGAGGAGAGACAAGGAATGCTACCAGATAGCTATGAAGGAGACCTGTGCTGTACGCAGAACACAAACAAGGCATGTTTGCCAAGCTGCAGGCAGAAAAAATACACTTCTGAAGTGCTTTAAAGGAATGATCAGCACAGTTGTGCACTGGTGAAGATGTACAGCCAATAGAGACTCAGAGATAAAAAGAATCTGAAAAAAAGGAAGAAGAAAGAGGAGACCTAAATACATTAACTGGGATTGCAATAAAAAACTTGCATATGGGTTTATCGTTGAATTATAGATTCACACTTCTTTGCTTTCTCTCTGGTTCAGTGACTTTAGTGGCACACTTTTACTTATCTGAATAAGAGTTGAAATTCCCAAGGTGATCTCAAATGCCTCTTATTACAATGACAGCATAAAATCAGAGTTTGTACCTTAAATTACCACTGCTTCAAGGTATGGTTTTAAGTTCTATTTGTCCTCTAAAGGAAAACAGTGAGATTGAATTTTAACTTGAACAGGCACTTAAATCAAAGCTGATGTCATGGTCTAAGAAAGGAATGTGACTTCAGACTTTCTGCACTTTTCCACTGCACTTGAAAACACAGACACTATTCATCATTATGGATTCTCTACCAAGTGACAGTTACCCAGATATTAGGCATGGCATTGTCAAGCATTGAGTTGACGTGGTGCCTCTGCAAATGTTATGCTGTGCCACAATGTGCAAATTAAAGGGAAGTGCTCATTTTTATTTTGTACATTTTGAATGGGAGAAGAAAAAGACAGAAAAATGTAGAGGAGGAAAAAGATAACAAAGTATATAAAAGTATAAAAAGTCAAGAGATCATTCTTATGTAAGTTTTCATTTAATTATGCCTGTCTCAATTTTCTAAAAGAAAACAAAGAGGTAAAATTACAGGAAAAAAATAATAATAAAAAAAGACTAGGAATGGGCTACACTTTAAATAGTATGATATACTTAAAAAGGTATGTGTGTTTCTAAAACTTCGATTGATTTCATAGAATTCTGTAAAAGGAATCTGAATATGCCATTTAATGAAACATTGTGAACCAATCTGGAAATATTTCCAAATGTTCTATGTCAAAGTAAAATGTACTTGCAATTAACATTACCTAAATGAAGGTGTGGGTGAACCATTTTGACCTATATTGGATTTTGATGATTTTTAAAATACATTTTCTAAAAGAACTGAGCTTGCCTTGCCTTACAAACTATACAGACACACACAGACATTCACACACACACATAAATACATATATATATTGTGATAATATCCAGATATTTTTCTGATCAACTATGTTAAAATTACAATTTCATTCAACATTTCTGGAGAGAAAACAAAAAAAACCCAACACCTCCCACCCTAAACATACATAGCGCATCTTGTGTGCACACCTGATTATTTCCTGTAATCTATATGTCAGATTATATCTATATAATCTATGTGTCAGAGAGCACAGAAGGAGTCTGTAAATATTTTCTATTACTTTGAATTATGAGACCAACCTAAAGACCACTTCTCCACTGCTTAGAATGTGTCCAAGTCCAAGGCTTGGACCACTCTAGGGTCATCAGAAGGTTGTATGCAACAGCATCCATACAAAGACCTAAGATTCTGGTTATGCCTTTTATCTTACTCTAGCATTGGTCTTTTGAACCAAAGGTTTATTACTGCATATGTAAAAGAAGAAAGAGATTAAGGAGGTGCCAAAGACACCTGTATATACTGTACAGCTTTTTGGTATAAACATTTATCTTCTGGTTTTATCATGACATCTCAAAGTGCTAAACCAGACAGTCCTTCCTGATTCTCTGTTCCTAAGTGCTGCTTTCTATTTAGTAATGAATTATGTCCTTTACAATCTTTACCCTTGTAACGGATTTTTAATGATCAATACACCAAAGCCCTCCCTTTTAAACTTTGTGCCATATATGGAACTAGGTATCTTGATATGGAACTATCAAAATCTTGCTCAGTCATTAACAAACTGTAAAGACATTGTGGCAAAAATTAGGTCTTCCAGACTGCATTTAGTGCTTCACACACTTTACAGTAATGAAAAGACCAAACCGTTGAATTATACTTCTTGATGTCAAATTGATAAACCAAGTTGACTGAAAATCTGTGAAAAATATTCCTCCCTAACACATGCCAAGCTTCAAGCTGGAGCACAGTTTTACAGCTTAGATACAAACCCCTATAAAAGAGGTATTTTACATGGAAATCTTGGCATACTTAGGGCTAGCAAAACTACTTGGACCTGCTATATTATGGTTTTAAATCAAAATGATGTTACTAGAGCTGCATGAGCTAGACACACACAAGCATAGGGGCACATCTGGGGCATTAGTCAGAAACACAGAAATTGTGTATTGATCATATTTATTGAGCTTTGAATTATGAGAAACAGGAATACTGCTGTTTCCTTGAAACTCCAAATGCAATTTATATAGTCATTATTAAGCAATTAATGTCACTTAATATAAAGTGCTACTGCAGGAATACAGCACAATAACCTTTTTTTCATGAATATTTCTCATTGTCTGTTTTAAAAGTAACTCCTGTGAGAAATTCTGGCTGCTAAATTAAGTAAATCAATTAAGAGATTATAAAACATGACCTCATAAATCTTTTGAAAAAAAATTTTCAATTAGAATCCTTTAATACACCAAATAATTTTGAGTTATTATTTTATTGTGATTTTTTTTTTAATTGCTAGAGGACTAATCTATTGTAAATTCTAAATATTAACTGGAATAGCATTTTTCATTCGTTGGAGTGGATGCAGTGCAGTAGATTTTAAAAGATTCACAGATCCAGTTTGTAACCCTCTGAAAATATGCTTCAGCTTTGCCACAGTTACAGTTCTGTCCTCATTTACAAATCTTAGACCTTGTACCTTCTTACATCCCAACACCAACCACACAACCCCAGAACCCTAGGCCAGGCCTAAGGGCACAGTTCTCTGCATTCACTGTGCTGATCCAGTAACACTGACTGGCTCTGGAGGTGGTGTTATCTGGTGAGCTTGTGACCAAATGAAACAATCCCCTTAAAGTGATTTTAACAGTAAGAACAGCATACTTAGAGCTGCGGGTTTGAAAACTATAAAGCAGTCCATATACCTCTGTCTTACCTCAAGGCTTACGTCTGCTGATACTGATGGATACAGCAGGATCTCCATCTGTTTCTCTTCAACAATTATACTCCTTTGAGTTCTTTTGAAAGGTTGTTTCCCTCATATGTTTAAGGACCTTTTCCTATCCTTACTTACTTTTAATAAATCTCTAAATATTTTCTGAAGGGTGATTCATCCTAAAACATTTTTTTCTGTAAGCTTCTTATTAAACTTAAGCGATTTATTCACATAGTACAACATCCTGGTCACCAGACTAACAGTATTCATAAATTACAGAACAGTTGCAAATCTATTACAGATTACTTTATATACCTGGCTTTTAAACATTGCAATTAGGATAAATAAAAAGTGTAACGTGTCAGTGATGCATTAGTACAACGAGTTCTATACAGTCAGTTCTGCCACTTAATAAATGCTCATTTTGAAAGAAGATAGATCAAGGACACTGAACATCACTAAAACAGAGAAGCTCTGGGCTTCTGGATGTTTAGTTCTCTTTGTCCTGTTGTTTGCCTTCTTATTTGGACACAGTCTTACCTAAGCCACTACCTTTGTGGCTGCGATAGGATTTTCTCTTGATAAATTATTGAACTAATCACATTATCTCTTTTTCCTTAGCATTGATTCTGGAATTATATTCCATAAGGGAAAAAGCTTCAACAGAAGACATTGACTAGGGCCTCACCAAACCAGTCCTCACTAAATCATAATTCAGTGCTGAGAACATTTTGCTGTCCTCCCTACTCACTGACAGATTCATGGCTACAGGTTTGAACTTATGTTGGGAGGGCAGGGAACTGAAATTCAGCATAGGAAGAGGTTATATATTGTAGGCTACAGTATCAGAAATATTGAAAGAAAATTTAAATTTTTAAAGAAAAATGTCCTTTACTGAATTGTTGCTAGAAGGAAATCAGGTACTTCTTGACCAAGATAGTTTCCAAATTAAAGGAGAAAGGGATGGTGGCATTAGTTAATAGTGCTGACTAAAGTGCTCTAGGTAGCTTGGAAACATAAAATTAAGATACAACTAATTCTCAGTTTAGTTATTTAGTTTAGCGAAATGAATACTGGTGGCACTAGTGCATGATCAGCATAAAAAAACAACTACAGAAGTGTCATGTTTATACCAAAGTTCACTATTCCCTTAGCTACAGCCACAACAAATGTTACTGCAACTGTGAGAATTGTTTTTGTCCTTTCAGTTAGCTATACTATTCTATGTCTGAAAATCAGCTGATCAACATTTTTCCTGTATTAGGGTACCCAAGTCTGGTTACAGGACTCAGATGTGATCTTACAAGTACCATGGAGAGGGGGATAGTCACTCCCCTGGATGCCCTAGATGTGCCCCTGTTAGTACAGCCATGGTTTCTCCTGGTCTTTGCTGCCAGGGCACACTGCTGGCTGATGCCCAGCTTGCCATCTAGCAGCACCTCCCAGGTCCTTCTCAGCAGTGCCACTCCCCAGACAGTCAGTCCCCAGCCTGTATCATTGCAGGAGGCCCTTCATTCCCAGGTGTAAGATTCGGTATTTATCCTTGCTAAATTTCAGGAGGTTGCTGTTGGCCCATTTGCCCAGCCTCCTACACCCTTCCAAATGGCAGAGATTATCAGGTGGTCCTCCCAGTTTGATGTCCCCTGCAAACTTGATGAGGGTGCACTCCATAACCTGCTCCAGCTCAGCTTCCTGCAGTCTGAGTTGAGGTGTCTTATTCTGTTTCCCCACCAAGCCATAGACATTAAGATGATATAAAAAAAGTTAGATATTTACAGTGAATAAACATTTATTTTTTGCTTACAGCAGCTTTTGGAAGATATTGCCTTGTTTTTTCTCTTCTTTAAAAACAATAAAAAAATCAATCAAAAAATAAAATCTGAGAGTGACTTTTCAACCAAGTACAAAAGCTCAGTTTCTTTTTTTTCTTTTCCTAGTTTCTACCGGCAGCATCAATACTCCTACTGTCATTTTAAATACCAAAGAAGCCATCTGCTCTCCAAATACACACAAAGTATATGCTTTTTAAAAATACAAATGAAACAACAGAGATAATAATTGCTCTGCACATTTATAATAGTAATGAGCATAATTCATCAGATTTTAGGACACCTCTCTTACACAAGGCAGAAAAAAAAAGCATTATTATTAAGGGACTGTCCTTGTGTTACATTCCTGTTAACATAACATGACATCCTAGAAGATTTTTTTCATTCATTAAACTAAAATTTTCTAAAGTTTAAAATTATCCTGAAAACTCGTGACGCCTTGTTCTTATTTGAACAAAGCAAATACTTTTAAAATATACTTTAATATATATACCAAAATATGCTGATACTTTAAAAATATACTAAGGGGGATGAGAATTTCAGTATCTTTTTAATAAACTTATGGTATTTGGCAGTTTTTAGTTGTGGTTGTGAATATGGCTCTGACTGATCTATTGAGGGCATAATAAACTCATAGATTTCCATAAACAATTTTACATTATTCAACCTATAATGATTTCAACTCAGTTCCAATGGCAGTAGCTACCGTTTGCATGGCATGCAAGCAACCACATGATCTTGAAGCTTTAATCCACATTTGACCAGCCATCTTAATTCTCCTAAATTGTAATGACACTGTCTTTGCCAGCCATGCACCATAATTTACATAAAACCAGTGTTGTTGCATGAAGCATAAGCAGTGTCTTCCACTGATCTGATTTTTCTGTCCTTAAAAGCTGTGGCAAAATTGTAATTAACTTAAATGAGAGTGTAAGAGGTCTCTCAGTCCTCGGTTATGTGAGTCTGAATATAATCCCAGATTAACACATTTGTAGAGTCATAGATCTACTATAGCTAGCCAATTACTTCATTGTTTCAGACTAGCCATGCAAGTAACTAAACATACAGACTATCTACAGGAGCACAAGCAAACAGAATGCATCTCTGTGTCAACCGTTACAAACCATTGCTATGGTCAGATAGCTCCAAACTGTAAGTCACAAAAAATGAAGTGTAACAAGTTGCAGTCTGTCTAATGAACTGTGACTCAGCATTCTTGGCTTGTGAGTCTTACAGTTAGTATTCCTGAAGTAGTCCTACTAGACTTTAAAAACAAACAAACAAAAAACCCAACCCAACCCAAAACGCAACTAAACAAAACTTCTTGGAAAATTAGCAGAGGTTTACAAGGTGTTTGTTTCTACAAAGGGAACAATATTGATTAAACAAAATGGATTCAGTGGAATTTATTTCATTTTAAGAAGAGGTTTTAGAATCCTTAGTCTCTAGTTTTTCTTGATTTCAGCTGTGTCCTTGGCCTATTTTTAAGTGGTTGTGATTCTTCTGGAGGAGAGCTTGCTACGTCAACTTATTGGAACAAATGGTGTTTGTTTCCCTGTGAGATTTCTATACCTCAAAGCAATTTTTCCCCTGACTTATTTTGAATTCACTCATATTTTCTACTATGTCATCACTGATTTGTGTTTCCAAGTTTCATGAAGAACTATTTGCTATTACTTGTAGAAATGTAGTTCTTCAGAGCCCTTTTGTAGCTTTGCTGGGTATTTTTAAGTTTTTCTTCTTCTCAAAGAAGAAGAGTAGAAAAAGTTTTGGTTTTCACTTGACAAGCTTTGGTCTATCATCACACAAGCTTTATATTCTTTTTACCTTCTAGCTGTGTACTAGTGGCTATTCTGCTAAGTCAGTATTTTACCTTTAGCACTTACTTTCCTGAAATGCATTTATTTCAGAATCTGAAACCATGCTGTTTCTTTTGCTTTACTCAAAGTGCTCATTAGACTGTTATTAGAACATGTTTCCAAAAATTTTAATACAACAGAAATTGTGATGATAAGTACATTAATTGGTGCTGCACAAATAAAAATGACGATAGCCTTAAAAAACTCAAATATATTTCCATTTCATAGTCTGAATTTTGCAAAAGCAGGGATTGTGATTTTCAGTAATGGATAACAAATTAAAAAAAAAATAATTGATCTGCTCATCTATGTATCTCAAAAAGGCATTTCAAATCAATTGAACTACGGGAAAAGTTTTCAGTTGCTCCCACTGGATCAGCTGTATATTTTTCCTGACATTTTGTTTCTCTTAGTAAAAACATAAGTTTCATGCAACTTGTGAGCCACTCATGAGCATACTTTTTTTTCCAGACATGACCCACCTGCTTTCTTTAGCTAAAATCAGGAAGAAGTTGTAATTCTGGCTTATGACAGTGAAAGAAACTATGACTAATGAAAAGGCAACCAATTAGTCTTTGAATCCCACCCAGAAGGCAAGAACTGAGGGAAGCAGACAAGCAGCTGTGAGAATGGGAAGGGGGAAAGGAAAGGATCCTGGTCTGCATCACTCACCAACCAGCAGAAAACTGAGGTTACATCCTCATCCCAGGTGCAACATTTCCAGCTTGAAAACAGCATCCACTATGCCACCCATTTCCAGCCACTTTCAGGTCCTGTAAACCTACTTTAGACAGAAAAAGATTGAAGATGGACACTGCTCTGCTCCCATCATCATGATAGGTTAAAATTTATAGAAGGAAGGATTCTGAAAGCCAAAATCAAGAGTCACAAAGAAGCCAACAGTATTTCAAGCTTGGAGGAAACAATGAATGGCTTTCTAAAAATTACACCTTGCAAGTGTAATATACCACTCAGGTAAAGTCAGTGACAATACCATCACAGTCCAGACCAAGTTTTAATGAGATAAAGTTGCAGAAGATGATGAATGAATTGTTGACCTAAAAGCAAATGGGACACAGCTTAATTTTCAGTGATGTTGGTGCGCAAACTGGAGTAAAGCTACATGCAATAATATTACTACTGAACAATATAAAATAAAACACAGGCCAGGGTTTGGAAGGTACACAAGTAAAACACAGATCTGACTACAGCGAGTGAATTTAGGTCCAAAGACTAAGCATGTCTGGGTTTTCTAAGCTAGCATTAGATACTCTACTGAGGCACTTCAGTTAAATATAGAGCTGCCCAAAGCACTCTTTGTAGTTGCAGAAGAAATGTATATGTTTTTAGAGGACATTTACAAACTCCTGAGATCTGACTTTCCTCTCAGAATACCCATCTCTTTGAAATGGAAATAGAAACAGCCTTGGGCAAGTCAGCTCCTAATTTCATCATCATGATTATCTGCCTAAAAATAGGGAGATCTAAAATCAGTCAAGGACTATATTTGTTAAATATTTGTTGATGTAACTTGGGCAAAAAACAGCAGTTTGCAACTGACTTGAGTTATGCACAGTCTTCTAATCCTGAGTTGTCTCTTGAGGAAAAAGAATCAAAATAATTGAGGAAAGAAGCAAATATGTTTTCTAAAGGATGGAGTAGTTGTTACCAGTATGGTAAGAACAGTTTCTACTACGGTGAAACTGTAAATGAAATAAAATGATGTCAATTTAAGGAAACAGCAGGATGCATTCATTAGTTGGTCTAAAATAAGAAAGGAAAAATAGTTTTTCTATTTATACAAAAATCCACAAATTTTCCAACTGTCTCAATAAAAAGAGCTTTTTCTAAGTCTTCAAAAGAAAATATTTTTAAGAAGTGGTTTAAAACAAAAAAATTAAAAAAAAATATCTATGTTTGATATGTTAGTAAAGATTGTAATTCTTAGAAAAACAGCACATTTTGTGCACTTTTGTAATATCAAACTGCTTATTGGGCTGTGTTCAGTAATCACAATAAAAATGGAAGAATATAACTTAGCTTTGCTGCTGTGGAGAAAAAATTGTAAAACTTCTCAAAAGGTAAATAACTCAGTCCTCAAATTTCTCTGAACATTGGAAAGCTGGTAAATTTTAGTCCCTGTAAGGGTTCCCCTCAAAACAGTTTGAGAACAACTGGCAAAAGTCTACAGAGAAGAGATTTTGCTCCATGGAGGAACAGCAGTACAGAATACATGCAATGAGACATTAACAGAATTGCACAGAATGATTGCAGATGGCAGGCATCCCTGGAGGTCATCTGGTCAACCCCCCTTGCTCAAGCAGGATCCCCTAGAGCCAGTTGCCCAAGACCGTGTCCAGACAGCTTTTGAATTTCTCCAAGGATGAAGACTCCAATACCTCCCTGGGGAACCTGTGCCAGTGCTTGGTCACCCTCACAGTTAAAAAGTGTTTCCTGATGTCCAGACAGAACCTCCTGCGTTTCAGTTTGTACCTGTTGCCTCTTGCCCTGTCACTGGGCACCACAGAAAGGAGCCTGCTCCCATCTTTTAGTTAGCCTTCATTGCTGCGAAGGTAAATTGCTGGCAGAGTGAGCTGAATAGAAAAGGCTTAATAAGGCTTGTATATCTCTTTGCATATGGCAGGCAAATGGAATCTGCAACTGACCATGAATCACTGATTATAATTTTTTAAAGATCTTTACAATTTACTTCTGCCACTTAAAAATACAGAACCGACTTTCCACAAAGTATTTTCCATATTTGCAGATCTAATAAAGGAAAATACTAGATGATACTGATATAACTTCTTGAACATTAAACAAAAATCAGCAAGGTGAAGTCCAGAACATGATATATACATTACTTCCAAAAGTCTATCTGGAGAGGAAATACAGGCTATGATTAACAGAATAATTTCTCAAGAAAAGACAAATATTAAAAATAGTATTAATATTATTAAGACAGGGAAAAGGAAAATTAGTTGAGGCTGTCAGTGCGGTAGTAGAACTGTTCCCCAGTGCTATTTCTAACAATACAAATGTTATCAAATCAAGTCTTGTTTAAAACAGTAAGAGGGTGATAAAGACTTACAGAAATATATTTTTAAAGTAATATTTAATTTATGGAATGAAAATTGAAAGAACAGGTCAGAGATTTTAAATCCTCACCCAAAGTGAACAGTCTCACTTTGGAAGCTGCAACATAGTTTATTCCACATGTCAGAAATGAAGATCAAACCAAGCGTATAAAACACCCATGGAAGCAAGAACATTGGACCTTAGAGAACAGACCTTAGAGGCAGAGAGTTGTTCATCTTGGCTGAGAAAAAAGCAATTGATTAAGCCTAGACTAGAATTCTCACTTCATTGAACTAGCCTTCCTATAAGATAGTAAGATTTGCAGGTGATCAGAGATGTCAAATCCATTTTCACCAGGTATGGCACAACCATCATGGTAGCATTTGACAATGGAATACAATTTCTTGGACATTAATTGTGAGTTGTGTTTTGAACACAACTTAGTGACAGAACACCAGTAATCTTGCTAACCAGTTTGTGGAGAAAAAGTGTCCAAGAGAGGAGCAGATGTTAACAGGAGCAGAGCATAACTCTGATGCACATTGGACTTTACAACACCATGTAAGAGCTATGATGAAGAATGAGTTTCCACCTTCTGAAAATGTGTTCACTGTAAATTAAAGAATACTGGCCCTTTAGAAATGTTGGACAGAGATGTTGAGCCCTACTTCACTGACTGAAATTATAACCAGCTCTTGAAACAATGTAAATGTCTGCAATGGAAAGCCACAGATCCAAACAGGATGGTAGAATCATAGAATGGTTTGGGTTGGAAAGTACCTTTAAAGGTCATCTAGTCCAGCCTCCCCAAAGATCATCTAGTCCAATCCCCTCTGCCATGGGCAGAGACATCTTTCACTAGATCAGGTTGCTCCAAGCTCTGTCTGCCCTGACCTTGGACACTTCCATGGATGTGGCATCCACATTCTCTGGGCAACCTGTTCCAGTGTCTTATAACTCTCATCATAAAATTTCTTCCTTACGTCCAAGCTAAATCTATCCTCTTTCAGTTTAAAACCATTACCTCTTCTCCTATTGCTACAGGTCCTGGTAAAAAGTGTCTTGTTCCATCTTTCCTATAAGTCCTCTTTATGCATTGAAAGGCTGCAATAAGATCTCCCCAGAGCCTTCTTTTCTCCAGACTCTCTCAGCCTTCCTTCACAGGAGAGGTGTTCTAGCCCTCTGACCATTTTTGTGGCCCTCCTCTGGACACAGTCAAAAAAGTCCTTGTCTTTCTTGTGCTGGGATTTTCCAGAGCTGGATGCAGTACTCTAGGTTGGATCCCATGAGAGTGGAATAGAGGGACAGAATCACCTCCTTCAGCCTGCTGGCCATGCCTCTTTTTATGCAGCCCAGGATACAGCTGGTTTACTAAACTGTGAGCATGCATTGCCAGCTCATATCCAATTTTCATCTACCAATATCCCCAAGCCCTTCTCCACAGGCTGTTCTAAGCCCGTTCATCACCCAGTCTACACTGATACTGAGGACTACCCCAATCTAGGTGCAGGACAGCGCACACAGGTGCAGCTGTACTTTTCAGATTTATTGATTGATCAGCATGAATGAAATTATGGGGTTTTTTATTTTTTACTGCACTATTAAGTTCTGAGTTAATCTGGGACTGTACATCCCATCATAACATCCTACTTCATACAGATAAATGTTCAATAGTTACTTCTAAAAATTCCATACCTGAATAAAAAAAAAAATAAAAAAAATTAATAAAAATAAAAAAAGAGGAACTTATGGGTGCATGGAATTGCTGCCTTTTCCATGACACCTTCACAGTTAGAAGGCCAGAAAAAGTAACTGGTTTAAAACCTCAAGTTTCCATGTTTCACTTAAAAAATATTTTTCTTCATAATTTGAATGTGGAAACAGCATACCCTTGGTCTTGTTGAGCTTCATGAAGTTCACACTGGACCACTTCTCAGGCCTGTCTAGGTCCCTCTGGATGGCATCCCTTCCCTCCAACGTGTCAGCTGCACCAATCAGCTTGATGCCATCTGCAAACTTGCTGAGGGTGCACTCAATCCCACTGCCTATGTCATTAAGAAAGATACTGAACATTATCCATCCCTATATGGACCCCTGAGGGACACCACTCGTTACTGGTTTCCATTTGGACATTGAGTCAATGACCACAACCCTTTGGATGTGGCCATCCAGCCAATTCCTTATGCATCAAATAGTCCATCCATCAAACCCATATCTCTCCACTTTAGCAGCAAGAATGTTGTGGAAGACCATATCAAAGGCTTTACAGAAGTCCAGATAGATGCCATCCTAGAAGGCATTTCCCTTGTCCACAGATATAGTCACTCCTTCACCGAAGGCCACTAGATTAGTCAGGCATGATTTGTCCTTGATGAAGCCATGTTGGTTGTGTCTAATCACCTCCCTGTCTTCCATACATTTCAACATGTCTTTCAGAAGAATCTGTTCCACGATCTTACCAGGCTCTGAGGTGAGGCTGACTGGTAGCTCCCAGGGTCCTCATCCTTTTTACCTTTTTTAAGAATTGGTGCAGTGTTTCCTTTTCCAGTCACTGATGACTTCATCTGACTGCCATGACTTTTCAAATATAATGAAGTTTATATTATTTTTATGTTATGGAGTTTATATTATGTTTATATTAAATTATCTGGAGGTTCAAATATTACGTGGTTTATAAAAGAACACTTTGCTCTCACATATGACAGTGCATATGTAAATACTTGAAAAAGATCATACAAGTTACTTATGTTGAAAACCAAAATAGAAAGTCAGTAAATGTGAAGGAACTCCACTGACAGATTTACAATTAATCTGTTTCTTTGTAATATTAATTTTTAGTTTTGTCTGGATGATATATTCTGTGATGGCACAGTTATTTTTGATTCATAGAGGACTAAATTCTTGTACTATCTAGGTGCAGAAGAAACTCCACAAAAAGTTGCTATAGTGAAGCATAACTGTGGAATGGGCGATCTTTTTCTGTAGCTTCAGAAGTGCTCTAAAAGTTTATTTATTCCATAAGACTGGGAGTCTTGAGTGACAAGGCTTCTGGTTTTGTGCTTTGTCAATGCTTGGCTGAACATAAAAGTTTCAGGATGTTCAGTGCAACATTCAGAGTTAGCTTTGATGCAGTTTTGGATCAGAAGCTTTGATGCTTGACTGTCAGCAGATTTTTTCAAAGTTAGTCATTATTGTAAAACTTTACTAGAAAACATTATATTAAAAATATATAAATTTTTACAACCTTATATGTGTATGTATATAAACCTTATATATAGATAAACTTTTATATATGCATGTGTATACATTCCAGTGAATGAATGGTGTTTCTTGATACAAAGAAATGATATACACACAAATGAATATTAATATGAACACATATATATTCACACACACGTGTATATATATATATATATATATGTGTGTGTGTGAATCAGAATCTGGGGCCTGATAGGTCATATGAATAATCCTTCACACAATGACTGCCAAGTAATACGAAAACGTTCATCAATGTTAATAAATGAGATAAATTTTCTTACATGTACAATATAGATCTGAAAATTATCCACAAAATAAAAGTCTTTGATCTTAACCTTACTCTCCATTGAGATAAAATGGTATATGCAACATTCATTGGGCACAGAAGTTTTAAAGTAAATTAAAACTGACAAAATAAAGACATAAACGAGACTCTAATCACTATTTGGGTTTATAATTTTTTGATTATTTCATTTCTGAAAATACCATTCCAAATAATGTAATGTCTATGTCATTGAAATTATTCTGAAATTCTCGAATGACAGGACCTAGTAGCATTTCTGTCAAACCAAAAAGTCTATTTGCAGAATAAACAGAGTTGAAAATTGTAGTCATACCCCAAAATATAGAAGAAACTGACTATGGATTTCCTGAATGCACTGCTACAGTTAATGGCTAGCATTGTCTCTAAGTAGCTTTTCATTTCCTAGCCAACATCACCTCAGCAATCATGTGCCCATTAAATTCAATTATAGTTTACTGAGCTTCAGTTAGTTTATGTTTGGACATTTTTAAACTGGATCTGGGATGGGGGAGATGAAAGTACAAATACAACAGATGGTTTGGGGCAGAATCCATTAAAAAAATAATGTACGTTTCAGACAGCTCTAATTACTGTAACAGCATAGAATATAGAATAAAATTATAGTATTGCAAAGGGAAATTATTCCTAGCAAAAACTTTTGTATCAACCCTTATTAATTCTGGTCAAGGTCTTACAAAAAGAATTGTTTAGATTAAAGGAATAGCAAAAAAAGAGGCAATAAAGAAATCATATTTTGGAATTTATATGGTATTTAGGCTGCAATTATCAAGTATAAAAAAACACATTTAATGAATCTGCTAGTCCCTTTACTAAAACCATACATGAACATTAGTACAGATAGTGTATTGCAAAAGCAATAAAAGAAATCAAATCCTAACCCTTGCAGTTATTACAAAAATAGAGAATTGAAAATGTGATTCACAGTTGTTATTTACAGACTCACTAATGTTTGTAAATGCATGCCTCCACTACCCCTTGTACCATCAGAGTAACTCCGTATCCAGCCATCACAGGCCTCTTTGTCCTAACTGCTCCTAAGAAACTTAATCCATAGATTCAATTTGATTTGTGAATCATTCATTTTTAAATATCTCTTTGTTTTCTGGACTTAGTAAATGAATCATTTCATTCTATTTTGTGAGGGACAGTTTTTGAACGCTTCTCTATAGTCAACTAAATATTTCCAGCAGCTCTGTCATTCAGCCAAGTCATTATCAGGTTTGCTTGTACTTTACCACCTGCAAGGTGAATCTTTGTTACATTCCATTTAGATCTCTCAGGATTATCTTAGGGTAGACCTGCTCGTGACAACATCCTCAAATAGTTCTTCCTTTATTACTGTTCTCCACAACTATTTTGTTTGGTGTCCACCAAAGGACTAAGTCTGCACACACATCTTCTGTCTCACTTACCAGAAAGTATTGAAAAGTCCCACTGCTGATGTTTTCCTGAAAGAATGTCATGTCTCTCTTCCTATTTACAAAGTCTATCTCCGTAATACCTGTGTCCTCCCTGTGATCCCTCCTGGATCTTGGTCATTCCAGTTAATGACAACTGCTTTTCTGGTCACTTGCAAGGCATCTACCCATTCACAATGCTTACCAACACTTAATTGCATTTTATAATTTGTTTTCTCATCAAAAGTTTCAAAGGCAGTTTTAAAACATGAACAGCTGCTGCAATGTATTTGTGATTGTGTCCCATTGATAAGACCAAATGCTTGTGCTAAAGCCTGAGTTTTCAAAGTACTTCTTTAACATGGACCTTCTAAAATGAGAGACTTTCTCTGCTAGTTGCTGGTAAATATTTATTTGCTCTTCATCTGAGGTAAGATAGAAGAATTTCTAATCCAACAAACTAAGGTTTAACTTCTGCATAAGTGTTTTGCCTGTTGCAATTGTTGAAACATACCTTGGTTTTATGCATATACCAGAATGTCAGTGGGAACTTTTTTTGACAATTTCTAAGAAAAACCTGGCAGATGATTCTTCACTTAAGCCAGAAACCCAAAAATACATTTAAACAATCCTCAATTAATTCTATTTCTTTTAGGTACTTATATAGCTGAATTTGCTTTTTAACTTTCAATTAATATTTTAGTGAAAGAACAAATTGCATTTGGGTTTGAAGAAAAAATATGGCTGTGAAATATTACCACAACGCATCTTTGAGGGATATCACTTTACATCTCCAAACACTTCCAATGCTTATTAGTATTGGAACTCAATAGTATATGTGAGGTTCATATGTAATTTCAGATACTGATTATGTGTCATTATCTGACCTAGTAGATGACAGGAAATAGACCGTGTGTATCCTGGATTGAAGACTGGAGTTTATGAAGGACCAAGACTTTTATGTTGGTCTAGGACACACATAATAAAGCCTGTTATTATTTATAGAAGTCTTTAGCTATTAGAATGTACAAGTTATTTATGTAATGTCTAATGAAAACTTTCTAAAAATTTGTCTTTTTGTAATGTATTTATTAATATTTACAGAAGATTATTTTTAGACAATATTAACATGTTCATAAAATTCTTAAGGACAGCTAAAATAGTTTTACTATGGATATGTCTAATGAAAACTTTCTAAAAATTTGTCTTTTTGTAATGTATTTATTAATATTTACAGAAGATTATTTTAGACAATATTAACATGTTCATAAAATTCTTAAGGACAGCTAAAATAGTTTTACTATGGATATGTCTAATGAAAACTTTCTAAAAATTTGTCTTTTTGTATTTATTAATATTTACAGAAAATTATTTTAGACAATATTAACATGTTCATAAAATTCTTAAGGACAGCTAAGATAGTGTTCAAGCAAAAAGTGTATACCAATTTTTTTTAAAAAAGTATTAAAATTAATACTTGAATAATATCCATAGTAAAACTATTTCCCTAAAATAATGTACCAATTTTAATGGCATTTTAATACTGTCCCAGAACTGAATTTTATCTTGGGGAAATTTGTTCAATAATTTGCTGAAGTGGACTATAAAAAGATTTATTCAAATATATATGAGTGTCCGTAAATGACAACCAAGACTTCTTACAAAAAAAAAATTCTATGAGCATCAAAAGGCAGCAATTTTTCCTGCTATTTGGTGAGAAAATTTTCCCTACCAAAATTTAAGTTGTTTTTTAATGAACAGTGTGGGAGTCTGCCAAATAAGAAAGCTCCCCCAGCTTTCAACAGCAAACTGACCTTTCTAACTCAAAAAGTAGATATTGGAAAATATCAGAATTAGGACCATAGGACTGGAAGTGCTTGACATGACTACTTGGTCTAGTCCTCGATAATGATGAAGCAACTTATTTACGGGACAATTCTCAGCAATTTTTAACAAGATTAAGACAGTATAAGTCCAAAAATCACAATTAATAATGCTACTGCAAGAGATTGGGTAAGAGCATGGATACCTGTTCTTTTGAACTCCTGCAACACATCCTGCCAAGACTATAATTTCTGTAACATACAGAGGGAGGTCCAAACACAGTGGTTCAGGGAAAAGCAAATAAACAAAAATTCTTGAAGCAGCAAGGAAGAAAAACGTTTTTGTGACATATAAGCAACAGCAGAAGCCCTATCGCATGCTTGCACAATATTTATTTCTAATCCATGAGACTAAATTAATTTAGCATTCTAAAGAAACAAGAAATCCAGAAGCTTCAATAACAGCAAAACCAAAGCAAAGGTCTATTAGCTTAAGAGAAAGACCTACAGAATTTTATCATGAATCTAGCACCAATATTACTTCACAGGAAAACACAGATGAGATTTTCCAAGAGGATTGAAACTGTAGATGTGACCAGACACAATTTATATCTCCAGTGAGCAGTTTCCTAACTAGATTGGGTGGAATTCTAAGTGTTTTATGCTGTTTCTGAAAATGCTACTCTCCATTGGCCAGCTATACATTTCTTATTCTAAATCATAAGTGTTTATAAAGAAGCTGCAAAGTATGGGTTCCTCCAATTAAAGGAACCAATTACAACACAGTAAAAAGGGGAAGTTGCCTTCTGGAGACACACAGGCCTAAAATATTGACAGAAAATGCCATTCTGTAAGAAAATTGTTAGGTTTGTTTGGGTTTTTTGTGTGTAGGGGGGTGTTTTGTTTTGTTTTGTTTTAAATGGATGGTCCTGGCTAGTCTGGGACAGCTGGCAGCTCTGAAATAACAAAGCAAACAAGTACTAATATTAAAATGGAGCTGGGAACATAAAAAGGAACTGAAATAAATCACCTTGAATGCGTTGAACTGAAATAAAAAGAACTTGTTGATACCCAGTTAAGTGTCTGTTCTGGAAACAGCCATATCCTTAACTCGAATTACATATCTAAGTCCTATTGCATACAACCGGAATTCCTTTGGAGTCAAGGATATGCTCAAATGCTTTGCTGAACTGAGGCCTAAAGAAGCAGAAAACTTTATTTTCTGTGTAACCAGATAACTAAATCAAGATGACACCTGCTGGGTGGAATTAATAACAGTAAATCCAACTCCATTTTTCCTTTGATGTCCTTGTGTCCACAGTTTATTGTTCTGGGCATAGACGTCCTCTCAGGAAGACTATTATATGTTTTAACAACTCATCTTACAGTATTACAGTCCTGTCTGTTCCACTTTCTGTCCCTGGTCACTCCTTCCAGACAGTCATTCTTTCATGCTGCCAACAGTTCTGATCTGCCCAAATCTACTACTGTCCCAGTAAATCAGTATCTTAGCCAATTTCTCAATAATATGTGGCAATGAGAACTAGGTTTTTGTTCACATTCAATAACTTGTTCTTCCTTCAGTCATTCTTCCTACCAACCACTGAAGGGACAGACTCTGGAGCCAGTGTGTCAAGACTTGTCAGAGCTGTGCCAAAAGAAAGCATCATACAGGAGACACAGGCTAGTTCTTAAATTCAGTAACCATACCAGAAAGAGTATAATGACAGCAACACCCTGAAATCAATAAAGAAGAACTGAAGTGACAGAGTTGTATGATAAGAAGAGTTGTTGGATGAGCCAAGGAGCAGCCTGGGATTCGTAGAAAAAGGAAACTGTCGTAGAGAGTATTTAAAGGACTTTTCCAGCCACCTGAGGCTGAAGGACACAACAAATGCAGAAAGCAGTCATGGTTAAAAAAGAATGAGTTTGAGAAGAAAAGCAAATTAAGACAGGAATCCAGGAAGGAAATTTCATTTTCAAAAGGTGTTAAGTCTGTTGGTTTTTTTTTTTTTCCTCTGAAGGATCATTGAAATATTTCATATGTGTACAGGTGAATTTTAATTGTTTTAATTATATATTTTTCTCTGACCTTTACTTTGCTTCTGCTCAGAAATAATAAAAAAATATTTAACCTAATATCCATCAGGCTGTGTATGCGAATGCTTTGTAGCAAGAAGCAGAGGAAAAGGTAACTCCTTTGAATAAGTAGTGGCATACAAACCTTGCTAAAGTGTTAGAACTCATACCTCAATCAGAAACTGAAGAAGACTCTTCTCGTGGATGAGAAGGTTCCCTATTCTTTAGGGGGATTTAACTGACCTCTCAGCAAAGATTAACATTTCCCAGGTCCAGTCAGTAGCTACTGCGTGGAACGTTTTACCTTCTAGAACATGTGTAGCTGTTGGCCTGAAATATCTTTTCAAAGCAAGGGAAGCAGCATGCTGGCATTGAGGAGGTGATTTTCTTGTAAAAGACATGAAAAAAGATAGTAAAACATTCTTAATATAAACCTATAAACTTAAATTCCAATTCCTTCCTTTTCCCACTTCTACCTGTAGCAAATTTGGAAATAAATTTTGATATGAATTCAGGATAATTGTAGGACTATGTTGTCACTGTGCATCATTTCTATCTGGTATTCATTGTGCAACTAAATCCTAGCATACTACATATTTCTGCACATTTGTTGCAAATCCTAATGATACAATGGCTTTTAAAAAATATAATAAAAAATCATATGGTTTCAAGGGTTTCAAAAGATAGCTCAACCATGAAAGTTATGTACTTCAGTTTAAACTATTGTAGGACCTGATATTGTAAACTTTTTTAAAAAAATCTGTTAAGTATGACTTGAGTAAGAGAACAACTAGCATTAGTCAGATTTACTGTGGATGATAATTAATAGTGGCTATGCTGCATAATACCCAGTAAATAAATTCTATGCCATAAACACCAGTTAGGGATTTAATTTATCATGTTCCAAACCAAAAAAAAAAAAAAAAAAAAAAAAAGACAGAGAGGAACATACAAACTTAGAATAACTTACACAGCATTTGTATGAGGTATTGTAGACATGACTTCTGGCTTTATGTTTTCATTTAAAAATGCAAATTACATGCATTTTTAACTCTTGTATTAATATTGCAGAACAAGGAAAAATATTTAACAAAACCCTCAGATTTTTCTGTGACACTGTTGAAAAAACCTTAGCAAGGGATCACAGCAATGCCTACAAGCAATTCAGGGGTGCTACCTGCTGGATCCCACCAGTGCTTTTGAGGACAGTCATTGCAACAAACAATCATGGAAAAGCCCAGCTACTAGAACAGTTAGCTGCTTCTTAGCTTCAAACAGTGTACATTGACACTGTCATGTGAGCATTAAAAAGGAGAAAGTATTACCAAGGAAGCGTAAATTCTTGGTTTTCAGTACCACACAGTTACTAACTGTGCTGAACCTATGCCGACATACAGAACATTAAAGTTTTTATTAAAGTAATTACAAATAATAGTGTCATACCTTCCATGATAAGAGTTAATTCAAGATTCTGAAGTTTTCGTGCTGTGCTTAAATTGTTATATATTGAAGATAGAATGATATGGGTCTATAATTACTGCATTCCTTCTGGAAAGCCCAAATAATGGGATCCAAAATAGTTGAAATCTTATGCATGTTCTCTTAAAATTTAATCTAATTATTAAGGGTGTTTTAAATTATGAAATATCTTTTAACATTTTTTTCTGCTGCAGTCTAATGAGAATACTGCAAACAGCACCAATGTTCCCTTTGCTAGATCAGCCAAATCCACCTAAGATAAATAATTAAGTTCAGTTAACACTCACATCCTTTTAAGAATGAAGAATATATTAACATGGAATAAGGCATTTCAGATATTAAATGACAATTTTGATCAATCTTGATGGCAGAGTACTCCTAGTACTTTCCTGTTTGGAATCTGATCTATTGCTTTTTAATTCATAGGCTTCTGAGAAGAAACCAGCATTATTTACATAGTAAATCTGTTGTAGTCTTGGACCTGCCGATATTGTAAGTATTCAAAGATTAATTAAGGTATGTTAGTGATTAGGAGCTTACGTTGGAGATAAACATACTTTGCTAGAGATACAATTATGAAAGAAAGACTTCCCACTCCCCTACAGATATCTAATCTTGTATTATGAGAGGCCACAGATCAACATTAAGACAAATAAAGTGGCTTTATAAGGGAAAACTGCAGTAATATATACCTTACCTTACCTTACGGAAAGTATCTCCCCATGGAAAATCCGCTCTGGTAGGTTTGTTTGTCCATCTCCCCCACTGCTTTTTTAATTATTATTATTTTAAAGGATGTGGCAAATTTCTCTGATTGTTTCTATTGGAGAAGGACAGGTAAGTGAAATGTTAGCAGTTGTTACACAGAAGAACAGATTACTTTCAAAGTTAATGAGAGACCTTCAAGACTCAAAACATAGAAAACATAGATCTCTTAGTCTCAGAAAGTAATCCCACTTCTCCTAGCCATTAATGTTGTAGTTACCTTACTGATCACAGGATCAGACTCAGCTGCTGCTGAAATCTGCCAGCAAGGTAACCCCCTCCTTACCTAACCTTTTCTTTATCTGAGAAACAATATTAAAAATACTGCCTTGTAATGAAAGGGAACTTAATATAACTTGTATTTCTTGAAGTAAGGCCAAGAAACAGCTTGACTGTGATAATACACTTTGTCGCTTTCTTCTTATTATGGAGTGTGTGTGACATTTAGATCCCCTTTGCTTTAGTAATATATTCTGAAGACTGTTAATTAGTCAAGCTAAATTAATTATCTAAATACATATTTGCTACATTCAGCAATTTTATGAATATCAGAGTCTTCAAAACCAACTATCAGTAACAAAAAAAAATCTGAGATCCTTTCTTAATGGTGTATAATATCCTCTAAGAGGAGCCCACAATCTTTAAATGGTAGATTCACAGAACCAATCCCAGCCTTTGGGTAAAATTTGCAGCAGGCTCAATAGTAGTGAAGACAACCAAAAGAGACAGGAATCTTTAACAGCAATAGACACCCATGAGTGAGGTCTGCAAGGAAAAAACTGCACTAGCAGCACACTGTGAATACCGTAAAAATAAATGAGTACTTGTAGTAGGTGATTTTGTTGAGATGCACTGAGGTGCCCATCTGCTAGCCTGGCACAGGAGGTGACATGAGAGTCACATGAAGTATGCTGCCTTGTGGGAGCTAAGGTCCAAGATGTTGCTGAGGGCATGCCACAACTTAAAAGCACAGACCACTATCCGCTGCTACTCTTTTGTGTGGGCATGAATGACACTGCAAGGCAGAACCTGGGCAGAAGCAAGGAAGACTATAAAGCCTTGGGGGTACAAGTGAAAAATTTTGGTGGCCAAGTTATTTCTTCTTCCATGTTACCAGTAAGAGGAATGGGTGCAGCCAGAAATAGAGGTATAATGCAAATCAACTTCTGGCTTCATGGCTGGTGCCATCATGTCATTAAATGATTCAGGGAATGATTGATAAAATCAAATGTACTGTTAGAACTTTGACTTTAGGACAATTGAAACAAATGAGTTATTAATAGTTATTTCAAGATATAAATAATTTTGTGTATTTGAAACAAATGAGTTTTTAATAGTTAATTCAAGATAGACGTATATCTTGTTAAGCACTTTGTTAAACATCAATAAATCCTTTGTCCAAAAGAACAGCTTCAAAAGGAAGCTCCCCTACAAGGCAGATGAGCTGACTGGAAGTCCACCATGAGGAATGAGCTCAACAAAAACTAGGGATATGGTAATTCTGGCACGTGGAGATTTCGACCACCAACTCATGGACCACTGACTCAAGAAACCTCCCAGACTGTAAAAGAAGTTGAGGTGGAACAGACAAACTAATTGACATCAGAAGTGAGAGAATTATTTGAAAAATAGGAAATAGTGCTAAGTAATGAAGGAGTTAGGTTACTTGTAACCAGCGAGTTTTGACAATCAGGAAGCTAGGCATTTCTGGGTGTCGTGGTTTAATCCCATCTGGTAACTAAGCACCACACGTAGCTGCTCAGTCACTCGCCCTCACCCAGAGGGGTGGGGAGGAGAATCAGAAAGGAATATAAAACTTGAGGGTTGAGATAAGAACAATTTAATAAGAAAGGCAAAAGCTGCACACGCAAGCAAAGCAAAACAAGGAATTCATTCACTGCTTCCCATGGGCAGGCAGGTGTTCAGCCATTCCCAGGAGAGCAGGGCTCCATCACATGTATTGGTTACTTGGGAAGAGAAATGCCATAATGCTGGATGTCTCCCCCTTCCTTCTTCTTCCCCCAGCATATATACTCAGCATGATGTCATATGGATGGTATGGGATATGCCTTTGGCTAGTTTGGCTCAGCTGTCCTGGCTGTGACCCCTCCCAGCTTCCCGTGCCCCTCCAGCTCTCTCACTGGCAGAGCCCGAGAAACTGAAAAGTCCTTGGCTTAGTATAAACATCACCCAGCAACAACTAAAACCGTCAGTGTGTTATCAGCACTGTTCTCACACCAAATCCAAAACAGCACTGCACCAGCTACTAAGAAAAGACTTAACTCTATACCAAATAAAACCAGGACTGTGAGTACCACTTAGCTCCCTAATTTGTGCAAACTAGATTAAAGGGATAGAAATGCCTTGACTCAGTGTGTAAATCGGGTAACTGTAACTGTGCACTGGGTAACAAGCCCGCCCACAGGGTAACAGTGAGGGGTTTGGCTTCTATGACAACAGGATATGCTTTGACTATAGTGTGCTATGGAGGGATGACATCCATCTGTCTAGAAGAGGTAAGGGGACCTTTAGTAGCAGGCTGGCCAGCTTGGTGGGGCAGGCTTTAAACTGAAGGACCCAGCAGGAGGACTCCAAAGTGGCAATGCTCCTGCCTTCGCATCCAACTGGTAAATCAGCCAGGCCAGCCAGAGCAGAAATATATGTTCCTTAACTGCCTCCCAAGATGAGTACCAGAAGGCCAGCTGCATGAAGGGTGTGTGTGGCTGTGGTGGATCTTGTTGTACCCCTACTGGGAAACCTGCGTGCTTGATTACTTCTCTGAAATGCCTGTACACCAACACACAAAGCATGAGAAATAAACAGGAAGGATTAGAGATCTGCGTATGGTTGTAGGACCATGATCTCATTGCAATTACAGAGAAATGGTGCGATAGGTTGCAAGACTGGAATGTTGTCATGGATGGGTATGTACTTTTTAAGAAAGACCTGACAACAAGGCAAGGTGGTGGTGGATTTCTTCCTTTATGTGAGAGAGCAACTAGAATCTATCAAGCTCTGCCTAGGGGTGGATGTGGAATGCATCAAGAGCTTATGGGCGAAGATTAACAGGCAGGCTAACACGGATGACGCTGTTGTGGGTGTTTACTACAGGCCACCTGATCAGGAAGAGGAAGTCGATGAGGCCTTCTGCAGGCAACTGGAGGCAGTCTCATGACCACAGGTCCTAGTTTTCATGGGGGACTTCAACTACTCCAATATCTGCTGGAAAGATGACACAACTAGGCACACACAACCCAGGAAGTTCCTGCAAGCACTGAGGACAACATTTTGACACAGGTGGTGGAGGACCCAACAAGGTGAGGTATGCTGCTGGATCTTGTACTAACAAAGAAAGAAGGACTGGTTAGGTATGTGAAAATTAGGGGCAGCCTTGGCTGCAATGACCATGAAATGATGAAGTTCAGGATCCTGTGTGGAGAGCACAGGACCGTAAGTAGGATTGCAGCCCTAGACTTCAGCAGAGCTCCTTGGCCTCTTCAAGGACCTACTTGGAGGAATCCCATGGGATAGGGCTCTAGAAGATAGTGGAGTCCAAGAAAGCTTGCTAATATTCAAGCATCACCTCCTTCAAGCTCAAGATAAGTGCATCCCCATGAATAGGAAATCGAGCAAAGGGGGCAGAAGGGCTGCATGGATGGGCAAGTTGCTTCTAGCAAAATTCAAACAAAAGAAGGAAGTTTACAGAATGTGGAAAAAAGGACAGACCAATTAGGAGAATACAGGAACGCTGTCAGAACATGCAGGGATGCAATGAGGAAGACTAAGGTCTATTTGGAATTAAATCTGTTGAGGGATGTCAAGGACAACAAGAAGGGCTTCTTAAAGTACATCAGTAGGAAAAGGATGACTAGGGAAAATGTGAGCTTGCTGCTGAATGAGGTGGGTGCCCTGGTGAAAGTCTGGAGAAAGGAAGTCTTTCCCTTGTTCAAGGAGGTCAGGTTAGAGATCATTTAGGCAAACTTGGCATGCACACATCCTTGGGCCCTGATGTTGTGCATCCCTGAGTGCTTAGGGAGCTGACAGATGTTATCCCTAAGCCACTCTCCATCATCTTTGAAAGGTCATGGAGGTGCCTGAGGACTGAAGGAAAGCCAGTGTCACTCCAGTCCTCAAAAAGGCAAGAAGGAGAACCTGGGAAACTACAGGCTTGTTAGCCTCACCTCCATCCCTGGAAAGTGTTGGAACAGCTCATCTTGGATACCATCTCTAATCATGTGGAAAGAAAAGAATGTTGTCAGGAGCAGACAACATGGATTTACCAAGGGGAAATAATTCCTGACTAACCTAATAACTTTCTATGATGGAATGATTGGCTGGGTAGATGAGGGGAGAGTGGTGGATGTTGTCTATCTTGACTTCAGGAAGACTTTTGACATTGCCACCTATAGCATCCTCACAGGCAAGCTCAGGCAGTGTGGGTTAGATGAGTGGACAGGGAGGTGGATTGAGAACTGGCTGAATGGCAGAGCTCAGATGGTTGTGATAAGTGGCACAGAGTCCAGCTGGAGGCCTGTAGCTGGCAGTGTTCCCTAGGGGTCAGCACTGGGTCCAGTCCTGTTCAACTTATTCATCCATGACCTGGATGAGGGGACAGAGTGTCTCCTCAGCAAGTTTGCCAATCATACAAAACTGGGAGCAGTGGATGATACCCCAGAAGGCTGCACTGCCATTCACTAAGACTTGGATAGGGTAGAGATTTGGATGGAGAGGAACCTGATGAAGTTCAACAAAGGTGAGTGTAGGGTCCTGCACCTGGGGAGGAATAACGCCATGCAGCAGTATGGGCTAGGGGCTGACCAGCTGAAAGGCAGCTCTGCAGAGAAGGACCTGGGAGTTCTGGGGGACAACAAGTTGCCCATGAGCCAGCAGTGTGCCCTGGTGGCCAGGAAGGCCAATGGCATCCTGGGGTGTGTTAGGAGTGTAGCCAGCAGGTCGAGGGAGGTGATTTCTACTTTGCCCTGATGAGGGTGCACTTGGACTACTGTGTCCTGTTCTAGGCTCCCCAGTTCAAAAGAAACACTGGAGAGGGTCCAGTAGAGGGCTATGAAGATGATTAGGAGACTGGAACATCTCCTTTAGGAGGAAAGGCTGAGAGAGCTAAGCCTGTTTAACCTGGAGGAGACTGAGAAGGGACATTGTCAATACATATAAACACCTTCAGGGCAGGTGCCAAGAGGCTGGGGCCACCAGCACAAACTGAAACACAGGAAATTCCATCTGAGTATGAGGAAGAACTTCTTTACTTTGAAGGTGATAGAACAGAAGGTGAAGGAACAGGTTGCCTGGAGAGAATGGGGAGTCTCCTTCTCTGGAGACATTCAAAACCCACCTGGATGAGACTCTGTGCAACCTGCTCTAGGATAATGTGCTTTAGCAGGGGGTTGTACTAGATGATCTCTGGAGGTCCCTTCCAACCCTGATCATTCTGTGATTCTGTGACTTGACCATTTGTATTCACTGCCATGGAAGCTAATATCTTTCTGGATTCAGCATCTCATTATTATTCAATAAGCATTAAGGTATGATAGTGAAACAATTTATTTTAGTTGTGTTTACCTCAACTAACAAACACTAAGGTTGTCAAAAAGGAGAAACTACCCAAAACTGGGAGATCTTGAAAAAATAAAATTGCAAAAGACAAACCAGTGAGTAATGTTTTCTCTGATAGTCAAAAAAATAATAGTGGCAGTTATGACTCTAACAAAAGATTTCAGATCAGAATCATGATCCATTTCAACAACTGATATTTAACTGAGTTGCAGCTTATCAACATATACTGCTCAATTTTAACTAGAAACTGTTCTGCCTGAACTCTGCCTTTATGTATATATATGTAGAACCATTTCACTATTGATAGAACAAAACACTGTCACTCTGAAATTAAACAATCCTTCAGCAGAATCCTGAGGAAAGTAATCTAGCAAAGGCTTTCAAAGTGTGCCTACCAGTTCAGGATACCTTGAAAAGAAATTTCTAAACAGTGATAGAAACTATTATTTTCTCTGAAAGGAGCCTGGCAGTATGGTCTGTGTCCCTTCTTCCATAGCCCTGTGCTTCATAGAATCATGTATGTTGTGGAAGACCCAGATCCAGTTGCTTTCATAAGGAAGATCAAATCCTAAATTCCACTTACATGCCTTAGCAAGAAAGCAATAGGCTGGTTTTGAAAAGGAAGAAAAAAATAGTCTCCATCCTTTCTATTATATACATAAATGGATTCAGAGTTCATTGACAGAAAAGAAGCTGAGGAAAAGCGTAACTGATTGTCTAGACCAGTTTCTTGGAACATAAAGTCAACCAGACTACAAAGGACTTCTGAAATGCACAGAAAAATTCTAGAAACCCAGTCCTGTTTCCTGCCAGGTAAGTTAGCCAAGCGTTAGCAATAAACTCAAAAGAACGATTTCCTGTCTGGATTTTGGGATTTGTTTGTTTGCTTGGTGAGGAAAAGCCATGGAGTCAATCCTGACTCTACAAAATGTCCGGACTTTGGAGAAGAAAAACCCAGCTGTATTCTCAGTATTTTCTGTTGGCTATCATTAGACAACCTACTTAGCTTTTTTCTTCTACCTGATGAAGACTGTCTGGTTTGATCCCAACCTTAGGCAGTTACCTCTCTATTCACACAATCTTTAGGAGGCTCGAAGTACCTAATTTTTAATATTTTATCTGAAATAGCATCATTGCAATTAGGCTACTTTATGAATCCAGTCACAAATATTCCACCAACTATGCTTTTTTCTTCCTTTCCTTATTTCTAAGCATATTTCAAAATAGCAAGATAAAGGTAATCCAGATGCACAGTGAGCTATCACAAGCTATGTAGAAAGTCAGTGTAAAAATACTTTACTATGAGTTCATTGCTTGTATTTAGGCTTGCGTACACATTTGCAGCCCATAAGTCAAATATACATAACCCATTTATTCTATCCTTCCCAACCAGATTTAGCAGCATTTTATTCTGCTCGGTAGTCCATGTAGCCCTGCAGCATTCAGGCTGACCCAATTCAGACTATCACTACTATAATGAGGAGCAATGCCTCTGCTATACTTCAGCTGCAGACAGCAATCAAACAACTCCACAAATACAACTGTAAAATATCCAACAAGAACAGTTTCATTTTTCTAATAGTGCCTTTAATATGTCACAGCCAACAGATCAGGAACACAAACAAATAGTGGCCAAATTCCTACTCTGCCTTAAGAAGGAGAAAGCAATAATGAGAACAGCTTTAAAATGTGATCATGACAACAGAAGCATGAGAAAAATCGTGACATCCCTCCTTCCCTTTCCTCAAATCTACTTTCCTAATGCATCCTGTAGAGATAAAGGGTACTTGTCAGATTTCTTCTTTAGTGTCACAGAGACTGCTGATACCACAAGACAAGCCTCTGCACAGCAAGAGAAATATTTTTAGTTCACTTTTATAAATCCCATATAACAGTGAATTTAGAAACAAACAATGCTTAACAAGCCTGTAATTTGCCAAAGTCAAGCTTGTTCCTAGTGTTACACCATGACCTCTTATCATCCTACGTGTAATATACTGACCTTCCTTCACTGTGTTACATAAAGCAAACTGCCCATCTCCTAACCATGTTTCTGTACATTGCACCAATATGTATATTTCCTAAATTTCTCCTTCCTCCATTTTACTTCACTTTTTGTAAGGCTTTTTATCTTTTTATAAGACAGCTTCCACCCTATACTGTTTTAAACAACCTCTAAACCTAAAATATATGCAAGGATCCAAGAATTCTCGCCTGATATTTTGATACTGGGGACCTGGCCACTGTTGACTGTGATTCAGTTTCTGTATGGATACTCTCTAGATATATCATGCAGCTATTGCAAATCTTTGCAGGCATGAATTCTAAATATACTTGAAAGTGTCCATCAAAATATCCCCCTACCCTCATCCACTTGTTCTAATGCTCAGTAAATGTCTTCCCTTATCACAGAAAAGAAATTCAGCTCCATTGCATGACCTTGCCACAGGCAGAATATCCTTGACTGCTTTCACATTAAAGAACAGCCTTGCAAGATTAGCCCCTCACATACACACAGAACCCTTCTTCCTAGCTAGTTGGGCATTTGTTTATCATTGCTATCCAGTGCAAGCTGAATCATCCCCTAAATTACTGCTAACAAAAGTGTGTTTTAAAGGCATGATACTAATCAAGCACCTTGTTTTGGTCACGTCACAAATTACTTGGAAGGGGAAAGGAAATTATATTAAGAGTGTATATTTCCTATAAGCAAGCCTGCAAATTCTATGAGAAAATCAGCAAAAAGAGAAACCTGCAGATATCACACCTTCTTTTTCAAGCTGTAAAACAAATAAAGCATGGTGATTTACAATTAAAATTCTTCCAACATGGTGAACATGTATTTCATCTTGAACATTCATACGGGACACAAACAGCCTAACCCTGCCCCTGCATAACCACTTTTTTATCCTTTGACTCTGTTTATCCCAGGTAAGCAGTCTTTCTCATGTTGCTTTCACTAATAATGGCAAAAGTAGTTCCTACCTAATCATTTCTAATGGAGTTGGAATAGCCAGGAGTCTTACTCATGAATTTCGCATCTCAAAAAATCAGTGAGGCTACACCTCCAAGCCAGTACCCGCACTATATAATAGAGACACCCTTGCTGCAATCAACTACTGTAACTACAACCCACCAACTACAACCACAGGCACACTGCCTGTGCTCTTCTTCCTTAGATACTGGAGATCTCTGCAACTGAAGAACGCACTTAAATAAATGTAAGCTTCTAGCACTACATACAGCTGAGCATCCTGATCAGTTCTCCTCAGTTCCTTCAAGTTTTGTCCAAGATTAGTAAACCAAATGTACAGTTATTTGTGACTCAAGTGCATTCTCACTTTGTTATTTCTTGGGGGAAAAAAAACAATTTGCTTAATGCATTACAACCACCACATCCTTGTCTAGTTGAGGTTTTAGTTTAATGTATTAAATAAGCTACATGATTTTGTACCTTTGGTGCTGTTGCAAAGAAGTTTTATGATTGCACCCAAATGAGTCAGACTCCCTTTGAATTTTTGTTCCATATACATATCACTCAATTCTCTACATATTACTCACATATGCTATTAATTTTTATGCAGCCTGTGCATAGTTTATTACCACATATGACTCAAGTGCATCAACTAATCTCCGGCTTTTTACAGTAACATGATCTTACAACCTGTTTCTCTCTCTCTACCACTATATGCTTTCACTTTTTAGTGAAGTTACTGATTTCATTTAGATGAAGGAAGAAATCTTTTGGCATCCCATTTAAATGGTGAAGCCACAGTTCAGAAGAGGTGCAAAATATAGCAAATGTTGCAGTAACCTTCATGGCTAAATCTGCATGTAAATGAGACATTTGCAGAAAATTAACTCAAATTCAAGGGAGTGCTATTTGTTCTAACTTCCATGCTTAGGAACTGGCAAAGGATCTAAAAGGTTACTGCTTTTAAGCCAGACCATTAAAGAGAGCCTAAAAGCCTCTTGATCATTTCTGCATATGACCTCAGTCTCCTGTTTCATACGATCACTGCCAAAATTCAAGCAATATGAGCAGAAACATTTGTTCACAGCAGGAAGATGAATTTAGGTTTCTGTAGTTAAACAAAACATGATGAAAGAGCAAGGGCTGAAAACTCATTGCTGTGGGACCCATTCACCATCCATCAGCAATATTTCTTTACAAACATTTACATTTGGAGGGAAGAAAAAGACAATATAAAAATGCCTGGAAATAAACAAGTTATTGGCAAGGAACTAAAAAGTCCTGCCTCTGAAGATTTAAATGAGAGGTGATAAGGACATCAGCTGTTCCTATTCTGAGTTTCCCAAACATGGTTATGTTTATTTTTTTATTTTAGTATTCCTAAAGCCTTTCAAGTATACAACACAGTGGGCTCCAGTGAGCTGGAACCTACTGTTTCACCATGTTGTACTTCTTTTTTTCTTGTCTCCTAACACAGGGCCAGTATTTTCTGCCTCTGACAAAATACAGTGTCCACTCATTTTCTATCACAAAGGTAATATTTCCATTGCTTTACTATTATGCCAAAAAGCCACTGGTGAAAAAGAAAGTAGTATATGTACAGGTGCAGCATTAGAGAAAAAAACCCCAAAATATACTCAAGCAGTGTGCAGGTGTATTCTGAATGTTAATGAATGGATTTTTTTGTGTGTCAAGACTTCCATACAACCACTGCTGTTATGCAAATTGGCAACTACAGGATAAAGAAAAGCCATTCCTGGCTTTGATTATGCAAGCCTTTGTGTAGGTCCACATGGAAGAAAAAGGTTGTTTTGCCTCCACACAAGTACTTTCAAAGTCTGAAAGAAGGTTCCAGTTAAAAAAAGTTAAAAAACAATGATCACATATTCCAGATGTGCTCTACACTGTTCCCAACAGCCTGTAGCTTCCTTCTGTAGGCTATGTATGGAGAGATTAATACAAGACACATTTGATGTATGTATGATGCTATTTGCTTCTATTTTTGGGTCTAGGCAAGACTAATCTGATTTTGCTAACTCTCCCTTACCCCATGATAGGGTTCATATTATTTTCCTAGCTTAGCACTTTCTTCCATCTGTATGGTAGGAAATTATATTGTTACATTTTGCTCTTATCACCATGTCCTAGAAGGATGCATTGATATGAGAAAGAACATGGTCCTTATAAAGCATGACTGAGATGGGATTGCAGTAAAGAAATACTAGGCGAAATACGCACTGTTAGAAAGGAGCAGCCTCAGGAATTACTGAGAGCTTGGCTTCCTATAAATTATCATCAAAGTTTAAATACAATATTTATTGTAAGAATGTTTGAGGATATCATCTTTAAGTGTAAGAACAGTACCATTCAGAGCAAAACAAGTAATTCCCAAGCCCAACTTAATCTTATCTTATACTGATGGGATTTATCTTACTTAATATTAGATATCTGTATGCTAAGTTTATTATATTAGCCTTCCTTTAGCCATGGATGAGAATAGGAACAATTAAGGCATTGCCTGTGTTAGTCAAACGAACTGTAGTTTAGAGTGTCTATAGAAGTCTCCGGTATAAACAGAATCTCAAAACTAGAGGAAACCATCAAATGAGATTAAGCTAAACACAGTACCAGAAGAAGCACGTGTTGAAAAAAATCTGTCTGGAAAAGATCCTTCACAGGCTCAGATGCCCTGGTTTGCTAGTCTGTTATCAGTGTTCCAGTTTTACACCCACCATGCAATTCCAGCTACTTCCACTCATGGTGTGGAGCCATTTCTAGGGGAAGGGGAAGAGGGGAAGGAGAAGAGGAAGTGGAGGGGGGGGAAGAGGGAGGAGAGGAAGGGAAGTTCCATGAGTAATCTGAAAGTTGCTGTCTTAAATTTGAGCATCGGTCCTCTGCTACGTATTTTCTTCATTCACCTCAGGATCTCTAACTCCACTGTTTCATGGTCATTATAGCCAACACTACCATTATTTCTTCTATCCCTGATCAGTTCTTCCCTGTCTGTGAACAGCAGATTCATCTGTGCATCACCCCTTAGGCTATCCAGTACCTGTGTTGAGAAGTTATCTCTGATATCCTCCAGAAATCTTCTGGGTTCCTTATGCCTTGCTGTGTTGCCCTTCCAGAATACGCCAGGGAGGGCACAGTCCCACTGTAACAGCCAGAGACTTCCGAGTTGTTTAAAGAAGACTTCATCTGATTTTTCATTCTGATCTGCTGTCTGAAACAAATTTCCATCACAATGTCAACCTTCACATCTTGACCCAAAAATGAAGCAGATTTTATTAGTAAAAGGTACAGCACTAATAATTTCAAACTAATGAGCTCAGCTTTATTGTGATTTATTATATGATATGCAAGTCTGCGTGGCAGGAAATCTGGACTCTATATCCAGTTCAGCAATTCACTTGCTGTTTGACCTTGAAAATTTATTTTGTGTATCTGTCTTTAACTTCGTAAGAAAAAAAAAATCTCCTTTCTGCTTTCAATTTAAAATAGCATTCAGTAAATCTGACTTATTCTATTTGGTTGAATATTACATTGGAGCAGCTGCCTTATTGAAAATTTCAAGGAGCTATGTTCAGTGAACATTTTAAAAGCTTTATTTGTTAGAGTACATTTTGTTCCTTCTAAGCTTAAGTGAGTACAAAATGTTTACAAATTTGTGTTCCTGAAGTCTCTCTAGTAAATATGCTTGCATCTTTTTAGACCATAAAACTCCTTCTGGCTGCTAAATTAGCAGGATCCTAGAACAGTGCAAGAAAAACATTTTCTTTTAAAGACTTTACTGGAGACAATCAAATATAGGCTTTATTCCTCTGTAGGTGACAAATGTAACAAATGTCAGTTTATTGAAGAGTGAAATAATACTTAGGAAAAGCAGATGTTTCTTTGTGCTATTTTCTCATTAAAATCTGCATTAGAAAAAGAATACAGGTATTTTCTATATATCATCTTGTATATACGTATAGACATTTGGATCTGCATCATGAGTCCATGTAAATAAAGACTATGCAATGCGTTAATGAAAGAAGCTGCAGTCTCAGTTCAACAGTGTAGCAACAAGCAACAGCAAAATTCTACTTAGTACAGGAAAAAATGTGAAAAATAAAGATTAGCCAGTTTATGGCAAACAGTTACAAGGAATTACAATGACTAGAATACAAAATAAAATAACAAATGATTCTACATATTTTATTATTTAAAAAACAATATTTGAAATAGTTCTTGATAACCAAATACTGATATATCAAGAAATTGTCACTTCATTTTGCCTTATTGCTCCTGTGTACTTTGTACTTTTGTACATCCAATAGGCTTTTCTTGCTTCTAATGGGTTTAAAGTGGATGCATGATCAGAAACCAAATATTATCATCTCTGAATATTATTTTTCTTTCTCAGTCCAAATTTCTGTCTAGATAGCTGAACTTGGTGCAATAACTCTTGAACCTGGCATCATATTTCGATCATGAATAGAACACATGGGAGAGGTCTATAAAAGTTAAATGTTCAAGTAACATGTTTTTTGCAGAAGACTGTGAAAATATTTTGAAGGATTTCACTTATTATAATCACTGTTGTGAAGACATTCTTTACTCTCAAAGAAAGTCCCTCCTGAAACACTATTTATAATGTTTTCTATTTCTCCACAAAGTACATTAGAACAAAATTATGTTTGAATCAAAATACCAGCAATACTCCTAATTAATCTTTCTGGAAAATCTTTAGGTATCACTTAAAACAATTTTCTAAATTCTATTTCAGTTTTGAAAGCCTCCTTCTGAAGAGCATTTTACAACACCAGTGTTTAAAACAAAACCACCCCAAAACAAGGCACATCTACTAATTTAATGGTAAAACTTTTGCTTTGAAACACAAAAAACCAAAGCTATTCCTCATTCTCTTCCAAATTCATCAACCTAACAGTAAATTCACAGTGAAAATAGAATCTGAAGGATTGTCAAATTATATGTTTCAAGATCATCCAAATAGTGTACATAATTTTTATATTATATAAGGATCGCTGTAGTATACCTATAGCATATTAGTGATGGATGAAGGATTGGTTCCTCAACAAGCAAGGAAGTCATGGATACAGTAGGCAAGCCAAGGCTCTGGGGTGATGGGAACAGAAAGGACAAAGCAATCAACACAATGGAGCTGAAGTGGAATTAACTTAGGTGTAGGCATACAGAGATAGATGTGCGCGCAAACCAGCCTCATGGAGAACATACTCAAGCCTGTACTGGAGAATCAGCATGGTTGGGTGCCTTTCTGAAGGGTCTCTTCAGTAATGCACACAACATGGAATTTGAAGAAAAACAGGAGTCAGAAGTCTGTGCCATTACTGTGACAAGATCTCATTGGCATTAGGGAGTCATGGAACAGTAATACTCGTGATTGGAGTGCTGCAATGGATGGATGGACGGCCACAGGTTTTTTGGAAGGACAGTCTGGGAAGGTGAGGAGGGCGTGCTGCACTTCCTGTGAAAAGGCAACCAGCGTACATGGACCTCTACCTTGGGACAGGTCAGGAGCCAGTTGAGGGCTTATGAGTGTTGTAGTAAGTATCTGCTATAAACGTTCTGATCAGAAAGGCAAGGTAGATGAGGTCTTGTCAAACAACTGGAAGAAGCCTCACAGTAATAGCCCTGGTCCTTATGGGGAATTTAACTACCCTGATATCTGCTGGAAGGACGATGCAGCAGGGGTCACCCAATCTAGGAGACTTCCAGACTGCACTGACAACATTCTCCTGACACAGGTTACTGAGTAGCCAACAAGGAAGGGTGCTCTGCTGGACCCCATAAAAAGAAGAACTAAGTCATGGATATAAAAGCTGGAGGCATCCTTGCTTGTTCAGGATCAGGAATAAAAAAGCAGGACCGCAACCATGGATTTCAAAAGAAGACACTTCCACCTCTTCAGAGATCTGCTTGGAAGGATCCTAAGGCATATGGCCCTGGGCATAAAAAGGCTGCAAGAGCTATGATCCTCCAACCTCTAGAAAGGTTTGTCCCAACAAGCAGGAAATCAAGCAAAGGCATCAGGAGGCCTGCATGGCTAGAAAGGATGTCCTGCTTTAACTCAGATATAAAAAGAAGTGTGCAAAGGTTGGAAGCAGGAGCAGGTACCCCAGAAGGAGTATAGAGTTGCTGTCCCATTGTGCAGAGGTGAAGTTAAAAAAGACAAGAATCTGGCAAGGGATATGAAGGGCAATAGGAAAGGGTTCCTGAGTGTGTAAACAGTAAAAGGGATTCAAGCGAAAACATGGGTCTGCTGCTGAATGGAGTGAAGGAACTACGGATAAATAAAACAGAAAAGGCCAAGGTATTCAATGCCTTCTTTGCCTCAGTCTTCAGTGGTTAGACCAACCTTCAGGAATCCCAGACCCCTGAAAGCAGAGGAAAGTCTGGTACAAAGAAGACCTACACCTGCTTGAGGATAACTGGTCAGGGAGCACTTAAACAAACCGGATGTACATAAATATGCTCATGGGGTCTGAGAGGTTGCACCTATAAGCGCTGAAGGACTTGTCTGATGATGTTGTGGGGTCACTCTTGATTAGCTTTGAAGTTATGGTGACTGGGAGAGGTTCTGGAAGGCTGGAAGAGAGCAAATGTCACTCCTATCTTCAAAAAAGGCAAGAAGGAAGAACTGGAGACATACAGACTGATCAGCCTCACCTCAGTATCTGGGAAGGTGCTGGAGATAATCCTCCTGAAAAGCATTTCCAAACACATGAAGGACAAGGTGATCAGGAGTAGTCTGCATAGAATTATGAAGGGGAAATCATGCTTGACCAACCTCTTAGCCTTCTACAAACAGGTGACTAACTTGGTGAATGAGAGGAGTGGGTGTTATTTTGACTGTAGTAAGGCATTTAACACTATCTCCCATAACATTCTCTTAGACAAACTGATAAAAGTACAGGTTATGTGAGCGCGCAGTGGGGTGACTGAAAATTAGCTGAACAGCTGAGCCCAGAGGCTTTTAACCAGTGGTACAAAGTCCAGTTAGATGCAGACCACTAGCGGTGTACCTCAGGTGTTGATATTGGGACCAATACTGTTCAACCTCTTCATTAATAAGCTGGACTATGGGACACTACCTTTAGCAAATTTGCAAATTATATGAAATGGCAAGGAATCAGAAGACAGACCTGGGACTATTCAGCATGGAGAAGAAAAGGCTTAGGGGGATCTTATCCAGGTGTACAAAAATGTGATGAGAGGGAATGAAGACTGACCCTGACTCTTCTCAGTAGTGCCCACTGACAGCACAAATAAAAAAATATGAAAATCAATCTGAACACAAGAAAACACTGTTTTACTGTGAGGGGAGTAAAACACTGGGACAGGTTGCTCAGAGAAGGTGTGAAATCCCCATCTGTGAAGTTATCCAAAATGCATCTGCACATGTTTCTGGGCAACCTGTTCTAGCTTGAGTAGGGGGTTTAGACTAAATGATCTCAATGCATCCCTTCTAATCTCGACCATTCAGTGACTGCAGATATTTTTAAGGCAGTAGGTGTTACATCTGAGCCATTTGCCATGTAAAGATGATACATAACACATATCAGACCTTTTTGTGCTACTGCATAAAGATGCTTTTGTGCATCTCCCATGAACACTTTAAAATCATATTTGAATACCAAAGATGCTGTTAAATGGGTCAGTTGTATGACAGCAGAAATACCCCATATTGCAATTTCAGACTTGCCAAATGAAAATGATTGCTATTATTGATGTGTATTTTGAAGTAGGACCAAATTGCCAAAATAAGGCAATAAGGACTCATTCTGGAGCTTATATTCACAAAAAAATATTTAATGTTTAGAGGCCAGTTCATTCTACTCAGCATAAAGTCCACTATGTACATGCTTCCATTAGACTACTCATATAGTGTGAAGAGTCCTGAACATAAGGCTGTCATTCCCTAAAACATTCTAAAGCAGTGGCAAAATTAACATTAGAAATGATGAGTTATATATGCTCCTTTTATAGATATACTGTACACCTATTGAGCTACACTTAAAAAGAGTGGTAGTTCAGTGGTAGCATGATTAACCTTCATCTCATTCATACAATATTGGTCATTGTCAAAGATGCAATTTTCAAACTAGCCACCCCATTGGCCTTTTCTGCTGTAGTTATAGTGCCTTTGTGTTCTTATATCTCAGAAAAAGAAAAATCAAAATAAACATGGCAATACTGGTAAATTATTCCTAGGTCTATGTTGATTTAATTCTACATGGAAAGTTTTTCTTACCAGCGTTATATTTTAATTTCTTGATGATCTAAAATTTATTAACTATTTTTTTTAACGCTGTGTGAATTATTGACTTTTGGTTTATACTCAGCCATATCCCTTAGTTGATTATGTCTCTGTGTTCATGATACAAGGACTTTGCACTGTTCTGAGGTAAGAATCGGTAAAATCAGGGGACACTCACTCAGCTGGTAAGCTGTCAGTCTATCATAACTTGAATATTGATTTTGGGGGATTGCTGACAGTCCCTAGATGTACGTGTCAAGCTTGTTGACGGAGAGCTTTATACTTAATTGAATGTGATGTCTGTATGTGAAGTGATGAAGTATGTCAGTGATGTATACACTCTTCCTCCCCTCCCCTCCAGCCCCTTCCAATATATTCAGTGGAGTGTTGTAAATTTCCACACTGTTCTGACAAAGCTTTCTTTAACTTCATGAATTGAAAAGCTGAGTCTGCTCTCACGTTATTTCCTCAGAGGTATATCTTCCCTGGATTGTGAGACAACAAACAAGTCCTGTCCTTTTAAACACTCATTCAGTTCTCCTCAATGTCTTTGTGAAGGATAAAGCTGAACTAATAGGCAGCAATTCACATTATAGCTTTAGGTAGTCTTAATAAAAAACTTTGCACGTTCTGCAGACCATTAAAATTCACCCACTGGCAAAGTAATAGTTGTATCCCATTCTTACTCTAATCATCAATATTATGCTAACTAAACAAAACATATTGGTTGAATCTCAGGTGGCATAAAGCTTACAGGAAATATATATATTTTCCTCGGTGTTCCTAAAGCACAGATAATCATCTTACTATCCATGCCATAGCTTGCCTACTTAAAGTATGAAAAAGAAATTAGAAGTCAGGGGATTACCTATCTTCTGTTATCATATTTGATCCTGCAGAGCAACTCAGAGGGGTCTTTCTGTGCAAAAGCAAAAAGAAAACAGTATCTCATAAAGCTGCTGGGTTATTCCTGCCTTGTAACTAGTCCTCCTTGCCTCAGATAACAAATGAATGCATATGTTTATAAAACCTTGTTGTTAGCTTTCACTTTGTCTTCCTGTGTATCAGAATTGCCTCTCAGAGATTTCAGAGATTAGATTTTTTTTGCAAAAGGAGACCTCGATGTTAAATTTTTAAAAAGCACAGACGTACATTTGCAAGGGGAAAATAGTGATGCTGTAATACCCCATTAAATAAGAGATTATATGTGTCTGGAAAATACATACCTATCTGGAAATTCAAAGTAGGCTCAGCAGCAGGTGCAAGGCATTGCTTAGGACAGTAGTTCACACACTTTCACCAGCCAAGCAAATACATTCTTATTCCAACAGAGAAGTGGCAGAAACAAGGACAAAGGGAACTGGCTAGCTGAGAGTAATGAAGGTAAGGAAAGGAAAAATATTCCTACCAGGAAAAGCAAGGTAATGATTATAGTCTGCTTCCAACAGAATAGGTATCAGCACAAGCCAGAAGCACTGAGCTGTTGCTCAGTAATGGGGGTTAGGGTACGGAAAAGAATAAGATAACACCTGTAAATTAACAATAAAATTGTACCAGGTAATGGAGGCACCAGCCTAGCTATATGAATTTCCATTTTAAAAGTTTATATAATGTAACAGCAAATCAACACGTCCATCAGAGTCTTTTTTTACTTTGCTGATATCTTCAAATGTGGAAGGAATTTTCCCCAAAACATGAAGAAGTCACAATGTGGCTGTACCTACCCAAAATATAGTACATACAACCCCCAATATAATATTAACATTATTTATGAAACTATTTGTTTGAACAACTTCAATCATAAATATCATGCTATTGCTCCAATTCTCCATTAGAATTTAGGTTTTTCAGCAAAGGAAGTTTGATTCAGATCTGTTATGTTAATGTGTTTTCCTTTCTCTGTCTCTATGTACACTAAAACGTCTTTATTTACACTAAAGCGAGAATTTTAATCCAAGTTCTTCATAAACATATGAATTTAACTTTCTGTGGGGAAAAAAGGTGTCATATTTAACATAGTTAAAAGAAAAAGCATCAAGAATTCTTCATCTGATGTGAGCTTGGAAAACCAGACCTTAACCCTTGCTGGCTGAAATTCTGTGGGGTTACATCTGACAGGCAGTAAAACTGGCTCAAAAGATCTGTGATGGAGGCTGTACCAACTCTCTGAAGAAAAAAATCTGTTCTAAAAAAAAAAGCTAATGTTCTAAGTTTTGTATTAGGAATCCAAATAGACTTCAGAAAATCTTTCTGCTTTAAAGACAATTTGACATTTAAAAACTGAAGTCTTTTACAAAGTCACATATTTCTGACTGTTAAAATACTTTATGTGTTCAGTAAATGTCACAATTCCATTAATTCTCTTTGCAGAGACATGCAATTTTATCCTGTTATCAAGGGAGATTGCACTGTAATGCAACCAGCGGAGTGCTGTTCTGAACACTGGAAGTCTGGAGTGGATTTGTCTGAAAAAAAATTCAAAACTAATTGCTTGGAATTTGGGGTTCACTGAATGTTTACACCTCAAGTATCTAGGCAAAGTAAAGCCAATATTTTTGGGTTATTAAAATCTACCTTTCTTTTTATCTAGTCAGTCATTTTAAAAGGTATACTCTGTAAGCGAAAAGTACAGCCCTCCCTCCTATTTCTATAATTTTAATGTGAACTTTTTTGGCAGCCTAGTACTTCTATCACGTGACTAAACCAAGGAGGTTGCTAAGCAACCCTCTGCAGCCAGGGGAAAGCACAGGCAGTCTTAGCAGAGGATTTATGTTGGTGTCTGTAATACCAAGAAAAAATTAGCAGAATGTCTAAAATCCTCCACTGGTTTTTAAAACCCTTTTAGCAAAACATGAGTAATTTGCTCTTACTAAATCAAGAGTCATTTGAGAAACTGCTGCAGCCAGTTTTCACATAAGCATTGTTGCAGCCTTGCAGTATTTCTCTTCTGGGTTGTTTTGGTATTTGCAGAAGCTTTTGAACATGATGGTCCTTCTTGGTTAAGTCAGGGAGTGGTTCGATGGTGATAACTGAAAAAATGTGAACGCGCCGGGTCAGCCAGCACTGACCTGGGGACCGCCGGTGCCATGCACACAGCCCTGCTGCACCGGCCATGGCCTTGGCCCCGCATGGTGCTGCCAGAGCTGCCCTGACAAGGAAGGCATATTCCCTCATTGGAGATATGTTTTTGTTTTCCATTACAATTTTAAAAATGTCTAAACAGCTACAGATTTCTCATGTAAATCAGATACTTATTCAACTCACGGCTATTTTAAAAACAAAGCCTCGTTTCTCGAAAAGGCTTGGATGCATGTTCTTTTACCCTAGATGATACCTTCATATTTACTGGGGCAGTTCATTTTCAGCTATAATTTCTGGCAGCACAGTTCTGAGCAGCTCCCAAAGAACAGGGTAACCTGGCACAAGTCCTCTTCTGCTGACAAACAGCCTCCCTACACGCACACACTTTTTGCTGCAGCACTAACATCCAAGCAACAGGATTTGTGACAGGACCAGGTTAGTCTACAGCTATCCAGGTCTGTTCTCAAGCTGGAATTGACCCATCATAAACACTGTCAATGCACCACCACACATTCAGATGTGTGTGACGCCCATGCTCTGGAGCAGCATCGCTGGCTCATGGAGACTGAACGTATTAAATGAATCCACGTGCCAGTATCCCACCCACCCCCTGACCTGGAGGAAGGCTTCACCCAGGTACTCTCCTGTGCTTGGAATTAGAGCAACCCTACAAGCAGTGCATATGGAAAACACAGCTCATGACATCCAGATCCCTTCATATTGTACCGTGCAGCAGCAAACCACTGTGGGGACAGCCAGCCTAGATCCTTTGCATACTTGGGTCGCAGGCTTCCTAGCACTCTAATAATGCTTTAATACTTAGATATCAATGATAATACCTTAGGTGGGTAATTAATTTTACAATTTTATAGCAGTGTGAAAGGTAAAAAACAGCAGAAACACAAAGAAACTGACTTTCAGTGAATGGTGGAAACAGACAAACCAATTTTGTGAAATGGTGGCCTGACTAGATAAAAGACATTTGAAATTTGGAACAGAAACATTTCTGCTGTTCGAAATCTGCTATGTACAGAAAATCACAAATGGGTATGCTTTCATTGTATACATACAGGTTTGCATCATGAATTTATCCTCTTAATTGAAACAAATAACACATCACAAATTTTGCTAATTGGATCAAAACCAGAATTACATCATGTAATCACTAGCTCCCTAGCTAATCTTTGAGATCCATTATTTATACTTTTCCATTATTTCCTTGAATTTTCATCACTGCTTGTTTTGCTGATCATTTGCTTCCCATTGGAAATATGTTTTTGTTTTCCATTACAATTTTTAAAATGTCTAAATAGCTACAAATTTCATATGTAAATAAGACATTTATTCAACTCATGGCTATTTAAAAACCAAAGCTTTGTTTCTCGAAAAGGCTTGGATGCATGTTCTTTTACCCTAGATGATACCTTCATATTTACTGGGGCAGTTCATTTTCAGCTATAATTTCTGACGGTACTTTAGCCTACTGAGGATTGCTCTGTGAGAGAATGATGACAAGAGAACTCTTGCCCTGCTTCTCACTTGTACTGCACCTTACTTCATAGACTAGATGCTGCCATGGAGTACCTCTGATTTGTGAGAACAAAAGAGAAATCTCCTATTTTCAGTCTCTGTAGTAGATGAATGCCTCTCAAAAGTTAATTAATTTGTCCTCCCAACACGGTGTTTTAATAGAGGAATGTTCCTGGAAACTAAAACACTAAAAGAATGTGTGACTTTTTCCAGATTATCTGCAGTCAGTGTCAAGGACAAGAACTACTACCTGTACATCTCCTCTGTTACTGTTGTCTCCAAGAAATGTCACTTCTTCTTCTATACACTTCAGTGTTTCAGCCAGAACATGTTCTGTCACAGCTTTACCTGAGGTAACCTAAGAACCAGCAGTTTTTTTCTAAAGAAGCATTCCTCCCTTTCTGCACGTTGGGGAAATTATTGAAGTGAACTAATTTGCCCAAGTTCAAAGAGAAGCTCAGTGACAGAAAAGGAAAAATAACGTTTTTTCTCCCCTTCTGGGTCCAAATCCAATACCCCACTCTCTCAGTCAGAAAGCATAACTTGTTCCAATGGTAACAGCTCTGTTCAAGGAAAAATCACCTGGAGGCATACACAGAGGCTTGTTTATAATCATCAAGGACTAGAAAGCAGACTGCTAAACCAGCTCTGGACATAGAAACCTGAAAAATAAGAGAGAATACAGACAAACTTCATATCTGTTCTCAAGGCCACTTGTCTCTGTAGAGGTTGATTTTGCAGATTACAAAGAGGGCATCTTGCAACCTGGGGTCACTTCAACTTAGCTCCCAGCAGTGTGGTAAATCAGATCCTGTCCATGTAACCGCAGTATAAACTCTCATTTGGAAGAAAGATCTACACTTGGGAATCTATCTTAGTGAAGAAAACACTGCAAAAGGAAATGCACGCTGTGGTGCCTGTGAGAGGTGACAGTTCATCCCGCAACAAAAGCGGATTGAGGACTGCAGTATGCAAGTCCTCCATTCATTTCCCTGAGTGATAATTCTAAAACCTATTTTTCTATCAGAGAGTGTTATTTCACTGCTGAGCAGAGAAAGAAAAAAAGGGTGATAACATTATACTAATCAACAACTTGTTTCTCCCAATAAGAAGCACAGACTGAACTTCAAGAAAATGCTTTTAAAAATGCTTCCTTTCTGCTGCGTGAAATCCTGACTTCACTGAAATCAAAAGTATTTTTGCTGCTAAATTCAGTGGGGCCAAGATTTCCTCCATGATTTACCCAGTTTAATCTGCCCAACAAGCACTAGCATGTGTGTTTCCAAGAGCTCAGTTCTCAGTGCTAGTTCTCCTTAAAATACGGCACTTCATTACAATGCTTAAGAAGAAATTAAGCCCTTTAAGAAACCTAGCTAAAAGAGTCCACATAGTTCAATTTGATAAAAGCCTTTTGGCCTTTGGACTTGTGATGTGTTAGATTAGATTGCAGACTACTGGGATACAAAGCTAAACATGTCAGGGCAAATTCAGTAACAAATATCTTGTGCCCAGACTTTTGATACCTAAATATCTGTAAACTAATTAAGTATTGGAGTTCCTTACTTAACAGAGTTGTACATCTACAGGCCAGTGTCAGGATGCTGAATTCCCTGCTGGTCTGTGGAATTATCTGAAGGGAAGTTGATCATCACTGATCATCAAATGAAGTGAATAAGCATTACAATTTCTGGCATGCAAGGCAGGGGCTACAATTAGAAAAAGTAGGAGCATCAACAAATAATCATAAGTAATGTTCATAAACCTTTTAGAAAAGTTCTGCTATGCAAAGAATAACTGGTATTAGAAACAGACCCCTTATCTCTGGAAAACACATTTGTTAGGCTTATAAACAAGATATAAATTATGTATACCCTTGCTGCTGTGACAAAATACAACAAATACATTGAAAAACCATTTCATTAAATTTTAAATAAATCACAGTTTTAACTCATGAGGAGATTGTTTCTTTCAAGAGTTTATTTTTACTAACTTTGTTTTATCCTTATGTGGCAAAATTTGTTGCCAGCTCCTTCAGAAAAAAAATTAATGCTGTGAAAAAGCAAAAATAATGACTCACATAGCCACCAGAAAACATTACTTTTTTTTTTTTTTTTCAATGCACAAGATTAATGGCCCTGTCCCCTGCTCATTCTATGGTGTTAGAGCAGCAAATTACAGTGGTAGTCACCAAAAATTTTGCCCACAAATTTGGAAAGAAAAGAGTATTTCTCTATAGTCCTCAAACACATTTCAGTCTTCATGATTTCACCAGGTGGTTGAAAGTTTTTTTCTCCCAAAACACTTGAGCTTTCCTCATTGCTGTCGTGGCCTCTGCTAGCATAAACAAATTTCTTTCTGTATCATTTCAAGCTTCTATGACAGTGGTATTCAGGTAACATAATGCTTTATGCTTATTTTTTTCTTTTGGTTGGTCTTTCTGTACTTTCCCTTTCCTCCTCATATTCATCACTTCTTTTCACCCTCCATATTCTGCATCACTCCTCCCCACCCCCTGTCTCAGACAAAATTTTCCTCTTTGCCCATATTCCATAGGCTTTGGTTTTAGTTGAACAAAGAATTAAGAGAAGCATTAGAAAAAGTGATAGTGACAGAATGTGCTCTCTAATGACACAGTTTTTGCAAAGAAATCTGATAGCATAGCTACCTATTGACAATATTACTATTAATATATCCTACCTACAAAATCTATTTAATTGAGGAAGCAAGCAGGCATTAAGTGAGTTTTGCATGTTGTATCACCTAGCAAATCATTCTACCAATCAATTAGGTGCATTTGTGAAAGGTCAGAGTTTTCTGGGGTAGCAGCTGAGCAAATTGTCTTTTTGTAGAAAAGTATGGTTGGCAGTATCAGCAAAATGACACCCTTTGAATCTTCTGACAGACACTCAGAAAGAAATTCTAGAGCAACTGAAGCAAAGCTAACAGGTTTTGTTAGAAAAAGCATAACTGATCTAAACTATGCTTTCAAATATACAGGAGCTTTACCCATTTAATTTTATTCACTCCCAAACAGAACCTTTTAAAGAAGGTAAAATAATGCAGGACCATTCAATGGAGTCAAATGCTTTTTCTACATCAATGTATAATGTTCTCATTGTTTCAGTGATCACACGTACAACTGAAGAGGGTTAACTACAGTGTTTGAAGCCAGTCCTTTGTCATAAAGGTGGATCGATCAGATGGAGTGAAATTCCCTTCAAAAAGGATTTTCAAAACCACTAAGCATTGGCCTAACGCTGCTGTAACTGAAGCTAATAGTCACTGCAGAAAGAGCAAAGGTATACAGTCTCTCAGATAGTTTAGGCTGACAGGCTGAAGAGAAACCCATGTGAGAATGAAGCACTTAGATTTCAGAAAAATGGGGGGGTTTAGTTTTGGTCTCAAGAGAAATATTGAAATAAGGTCCCAGTGACTGGGTTACAGATACTTATCTGACAAAAGCATATTTAAGCATTGTTGATATAGTTCAAAAAGAAAATGTCTTGGTCTGGTCAGCATATGTTACTACATGTGAATGAGTGAGTTATGGGTAAAATAAGGTGTACACAAATAAATTGCAGAAATCCCTAGTGATTACTACAGGGTAGTGACTGAGAGCCATTTCCTAAGGTAAGAGCACTGCCATGCTTCAGAATTCAGGAAAAAAGTGGCTCATTTTTATTTCCCCAGTTAAACTTTAATTTCAGGTTGAGGCAATTTCATATTTTATGCATTTGCCTGGGTTTGTTAAGAAAGATGGACTGCAATATGTCAATAGCTGAGTTTTGGACAGTTCAGTTCAATGGGCATTTTATACTTATATTCTGAATAGTTACTTTAAAAAAATCACTGCCTAATGTAAGGGAAGGTTTTCTGACAGTTTTCTTGAAAGTAGAATTAGATTTTAGACTGAAGGAAATTATGAATTTGGAGATTTTGACAAAGGGGAGATTTCAACACAACCTGTCTTGTGAAATAATAATTCCAACTTTCAGTTTGACCAGTGGTCTAAGAATCCTCATGCTTTAAGCCTTCATTTTGACAAGTTAAGGAAAAATCTTTATATATGAATGAGACAGGATCTGGAGTTAGTACCAATGTTGACTTACTAATAAACTGAAATCCTATAGAAGATTGGATGTTCCTTTTAATGTGAAATTCACATTAAAAATGTAATTCTTCTCCTGGTCAGAAAAAAATAATCTTACCGAACAGTTCCACAGAGCAGCTGAAATTTCTACCTGTGACAGTATCCAGACTGACCTCTCACCCCTCCAACATCCTTCAGGCATTACCTCTTACAGGTCTAACTAGCAGGTCTATCTATTTTGAAGTGACATTGTGCAGTTTTCCTACACTCAAATGCGATACACTGTTTTTCACCCGAGCAATCTTGACTTAGATCCACAATATGGAACAATGAATATCGCTTAAATTATCTATGTAGGACAAAAGCTTAAGGAGAAAATAGATTTTATACCCACAGAACAGAAAGAAGCAGCTGACCATGTACACAACCAAATTCATAAACCAAGGCTAATATGTCTAGAGTGGATGAATGGATCTTCTACAAGATCTCATGTTATTTTCCTTGCTTTAGAAACTATTTCAGCATCAAAGGCAGGGGAGACACAGACAGACCTCTTCAGAAACTTTTTCACTCATCCAACTTCTTCAAGGATCACAACACTTTTGAACATTTCCTGACATATTGATACTAATTTTTTAGCAAAGATTTTAATATCATTGGAGACAACAAAACAATAAAAGATCAGTGAGGCTTTCCATTGCAGGCCTATGGGTCCTCATCTTCAACCAGCATTTCTTTGTACTGTGGAAATTTAGTGGCATAGGTTTATTACTGACATCTTAATTTTAAAACTTGGATCAATACATTTGCAACATATTAATTACATTTAAAATCTGTGTGGAATTTGCAAAATTCTAAGGCTACAATACAGTTAAATAACAATTTTATATAACTCACAAGGGCCAATAAAAGGTTCATACAGATTTTAAGTTGCTATAGATTGATTGTATTACAAATACTGGCATGTTTTAAGATGACATATGCAGAAAAATTGTTCAGGTGGTTTGTTACTAATAGAAAAGTAGATAAGAGCAGATTGTTTGCTTTTATTTGGGGTAGATTTTAAAGAGAATATCAAGAGAGCAGCAGTGCTGCAGTTGTCCAGCTATTTGTTGCATGTGCACCTCTTCTTCCCAACCAGAAAATCCATATCCATGCACAATAAATGACAAAAGCAGAGAGAACAGCACAGTCTTATCAAACTCATTTTCCACCCAGAGGAAGAGAATACTGAAAATTTTCTAACCTAGTTAGTAGTTTGACAATTGTTATAGTTGTAACTTGCAGAAACACAGTGATTTTTCTTTTATTAACAGTGAGAAAAATTGTTTCCAGTGTGTGTTTCCATGTGAGTTATGTTTTACATTCTATAAAACCTCCTTCCCCTTCACATCAGGTTAGGTATAGATCTTATTTTTCATTAGCAGATAGCTTCTGGGACTGTTCAGACTGAAACTGTAGCATCTACTTATCCCAAAGCCTTCCCCACCTCCACCATGACCCCAATATTGATCTAGTTGCAGTGGTAAAATACTATAATCTTGCATAATTTTAAATCTACCATCCAAGTAATCTTCAGGTATTTAAACTGAACATATTTCCAGTTACCTATTTCAAGGGTTTGAAAGCTTATATCTTTTTGTTTGTTTGTTTGCTTAATATATTTTCCTGTATTTTAGACCTTACCCTGCAATGCAAGTAGAAAAGGAACTGGTAGACATATTATTTTGGAATTGAAAAGAAGAAAACCAAAAGTTTATCCTTTGGTATATTTGAACAGGATAGTCTACTTGTAATTTTGGTAGATTTTTTAGCATTATTTTTTTCCTATTTCCAACAGCCTAAGCAATTTAGTATCTTTCCTAAGACCTCATGTGTGTGCTTGAAGCATAAACCAAGAAACCATAAAGTAATTAAAATCTTAAAATCTCACTGCCAAATTCTAATTCATAGAGTCCAAACCCCAGTAAATTAAGTTCATATGAAATAGGGATCATATTTCTAGCTATCTGCTGTTGTTTCTCTAATATTTGAGGTTTCCAAGGAAAATAAAACAACATTTGCTCATTTCACAGGCTGCTTCATTCCTTAGACCTAAGATAAGGAACACAGAATCATAGAATGGATTGGGACATAGAATGAAAGGGACCTTTAAAGATCATCTGATTCCAACCCCTCGCCATGAGCAGGGACACATTCCACTAGACTAGGGTGCCCAAAGCCCCATCCAGCCTGGCCTTGAACCCTTCCAGGGATGGGGCATCCACAACTTCTCTGGGTAACCTGTTCCAGCGTCTCATCACTCTCACAGTAAAGAATTTTTTACTGACATCTAATCTAAATCATCTTTCAGTTTAAAAACCTTACCCCTACGCTCCCTGATAAAGAGTCCCTCCAGATCTTTTCTGTAGGGCCCTTTTAAGTACTGGAAGGCTGCTATGAGGTCTCCCCAGAGCCTTCTCTTCTCTAGGCTAAACAACTTCTCTCAGACTGTTCTCACAGGGAAGGTGCTCCAGCCCCTTGATCATCTTCATGGCCTTACTTGGGACCCGCTTGAGCAGGTCCATGTCTTCCTTATGCTGGAGCCCCAGAGCTGAACACAGTATTCAAGGTGGAGCCTCACAACAGCTAAGTAGAGAGTGAAAATCACCTCCTTCAGCCTGCTGCTTACATGTATTTTCATGCAGCACAAGATATGATTGGCTTTCTGGGCTGTGAGTGCATATTTCTGACTCATGTTTAGTTTTTCATCAACCAATACCTCCAAGTCCTTCTCCACAGAGCTGCTCTCAATCCACTCATTGCCTAGCCTGTACCCATGTTTGGGATTGCCCCAACTCGGTTGCAGGACTTTGCGTGAGTTGAACCTCATGAGGTTTGAATGGGCCCACCTCTCTACCCTGCCAAGGTCCCTCTGGGTAGCATCCCTTCCCTACAGTATCAACCACACCACTCAGCTTGGTGTCATCTGCAAACTGGCTGAGAGTGCACTCAACCCCATTCTCTAAGTTGCCAACAAAGATGTTAAATAATAATGGTCCCAGTACAGACCTCTGAGGGACACCACTCATCACTGGTCTCCACCTGGACATTGAGCCATTCACTGCAATGCTTTGAGTGCAACCATCCAGCCAATTCCCTATCCACTGAGTTGGCCACCACCGATCAAATCCATGTCTTTACATTTCAGAGCCAAGGATGTTGTGCAGGGCAGTATCAAATGTTCTGCACAAGTCCATTATTCACCAGTGTTGTAACCCCATTGTAGAAGGCCACCAACTTTGTCAGGCATGATTTGACCTTAGCGAAGCCATGTTGGCTGTCAACCTGTTACCTGTCTCTTTTCCATGTGCCTTAGCATACTTTCCTGGACAATCTGCTCCATGACCTTGCCAGGCACAGAGGTGAGACTGAATGTCCTGTACTTCCCTGGCTGTTCTTTTTTACTTTTTTAAAAACGGGAGTTACCTTTATTCCAGCCAGTAGGAACTTCACCAGCGTGCCAGGACTTTTCAGATATGATGAACAGTGGTTTAGCAACTTAATCTGCCATAGAAACAACAATGACAGGTTGTCCTTTGGAGTTCATGGCCTGGATGAATCAATCAACTCCTTTGGTTTCTGTCCTGTCCTGTCACTACAAAGGAATTATCATTGCAGCTGTTATTAACTTGTCCTGGTAGATGTCAAGACAACTTCATAAGAAAACAATATTAAAAACTGAAATACTCAGTCTAATATACAATCATATCCAGCAAGGAGATTTTTGATCTCGTATTTTAAGACAGAGGATTATTATTTTATACTTCATCTTAAATCTTATATATCTTCTGTAATATTAATAACCAGTGGCAATGTTTCTGTTATCCTCACACTTATAAATGTATATGAATTACTGCAAGCTAAGAGCAAGCCAATGATGCAGAATAATTTGCTCCATAAAAGAATTTGATAATTAAGTTCAGATTTGTGGGGGTTTTTTGTTTGGAGTTTGGGGTTGTTTTTTTTTAATTACTTTCAGAAGGTAAATTAACCTTCCTCTGGTAATTTTTCCCAAATATAAACTGGGTTAAATCTACTTTTTGTCTTCAGCCAAAAAGTATTGCCTAAGTACAAATTATTAATTACTATATTCTGTAGGAAAATAATTTTATGTATTATATTTTCTGCTTTGTTGGTATTGTACAATATATAACTAAAAGATAAAACCACATGCTAATGCTCTATGTTATCCATTACTCCACAACATTTCTTCTTGTTTGTAAAGACACACCAGCATGTTTATTACCTTCATCTCTGAAGTACCTTCTTAATTTTGCAGCTGGAGACATTGAATCACTCCAGAATTCCTAGTTCTCTGAGAAAAGTTGTGTCAGAGGACTTGGAATTCCCCAAACAGTATCTTCACTGTATAATTACTTTTCCTTCTTTAGATATTCTTTCACATTTCTCTTTATCCTCCCTTTTCCAAAACAAAATGACAAACCAAATCTAAAAACCAAGGTAGTAATAAGCAAAATACTGATACCATGTTGTTTTCTAAGATCTGTAACTTCATAAACATCTCTCTCATACTGGTTCAGGTTTCAGCAGGAGCACTACACTTCTGTTAAACCATAATTAACTCAGAAATCATCACTTTTTCCTGGAGATACGAGGTCCTTTTCTTTTTTGAGCATTGCACTAGCATAAATATTTTTATGTCTTTTCCATGTATCATCAGTTACCACATTATCCAGCTCTAATATTTTGAACAATTCCCAAAAATCTCCTTAGTCACAGGCAACTTGTATAAATGATAATTTCAGTAAAAGTTATCAGTTCATAGTCTTCTCTTTTTTAGCCCATTGGTACTGATTTCTAACTGTATTATTTCAAGCTTTTCTGTGATGAAAATTCATTCATATCTTCCCAGTTTTGCTTCAGGGGTTTTTATTTTTCATATTCTTACCTCTTTGAACTCTCTCAACAGTAAATTAGTCTCCTTTTGTAACACTGCTAAACAAATATGCTGGTTGGAAACTATTTTTTTTAATATATTTGCTACATCTGTTGTTTACTGGCAGCCCTGGTATTAGTACATTTTCAAAGACTGGATATTTGATTTGTCTAAACAGGAGAAACTATGCTGTATACATAAAAATAAGTACATGGCCCTTTTGACACTTCTATTTTTTCAAAATACACTAAAAACACACAAAAAAATGAATGAAAACAAAACTAATTATGGATCTCCAACAAAACACTGAAGGTAATTTTTAAATCAAAAGAACACTTTGATTACTCCTTAGTTACAATTTAGAAATTCTACTTGGAGATACTCTACCCACAGCCCTCCTTTAAGTAACATCACTGAAACTGACAAACCTTCAGACTGAAAGCACTGGGAAAATGCAAGGTTTGCATGGTTATGTCACTTTGTAGGAATATTTCTCTGAAGAACAGCTCACAACACAGTGCACCATATAGAAATGGTCAGCCGTAGCTTCATAACAGCTCATACTCTCTTGTAAAGTTCTACCTATTGTTATTTATATTAAGAAGGTGGATTCAGATTTATGGAGATTATACAGTGATCCAATCTTCTGGTGTTTAAAAAAGTTAATGAAGAGAGACAGAGAGAGAGAAAGAAAAAGAATGAAAGAGAAAGAACAAAAGAAATAAATACTCTTGTTTTTTAAATAACTTTTTGAATTGTATTATTTAGGTTTTCATATCTTTAAAAAAATGACACAACACGTAAAACAATAAGATGATGTACAATCCTGGGATTTGGGAATAGGAAAAGGGAAAGGAAAAAGAGTTCTATTAGACTAGAAAAATGCCAGTTGCATTATTATTTCTTCTGACCATTAGGTATGCTGCAAAAGAAATGTAAGAGTTTACAAACTATCCCCAATGTGTTTTCCAGTTTAGTGCACATAACCATGCTGAAAGGAACAGGACACATATAAATAAATTTGCCAGTTCAAACATTTGATGTATGCAGGTTTCTGAGATATGTACTTTAGCATCCTTAAAGTACCTAACAGTTATTTCATAAAAATCAGTCCTGTCTTCACATATGATTTTAGTGCATTTTTGAGCTGATCAAGCTAGCAGACAACTAGGTTCAAAAGAGGTAAGGATATAATTTGCCTGAATTGTTCCTAGATGTAAAATTTATTGACCGTCTGAACATACATCTTTTTTCTACTTGTCATGAATTCTGGGTTTGTCTGGAAAAGATTGCATTATGCCCTGATGATGATTTTAAGTGGGAAGCCCTAAAAAAAGTGAATGCCACTGAATAGTCAGTTGTTTGCTGTGAGTACTTCTATGAATTTATGACTTTTGAGTTCTATAGTAGAACCCTGAAAATCAACCTTCCAATTCACAGGCATGTAAAACTCATTAACAATTTCAGTTATCCTGAGGGCACAAACAGAAGGCTTTAACTTGGGAGAAAAATACGATACTTGAACAAGAGAAAATTCCCAGAAGTCTGATTAAGGAGAAAATGTCAAAGTCATTGAGGAAGGTCAAAATAGGAAGTATATTTGGCATCATCCATATGAAGTAACTTCATAGTACTGCCATTTCATTTGTTTTCAGTCTTACAAGGTAATGACAATAAAAAATATTCATTCTATTAAAAAATCCAGGGAAAAAGGAGGAATCTGTTTCTCCTTTTTTACATAGTACATTACATATTCAGTGTTATTTTGTATATGGGAAACTTCACTGTTCTGGGTTCCCCCTGCTGTTTGTGTGTGCCATGCTCCAAACAGCGGCAGAAAGAGGTCTGATAAAATTAGGGCATGTGTTTGCAATACCACAAAACTTAGCAAACACTGTTATCATAGAGCATAATATGTAAAAGTCTCTTTCCTTTTTAGCTTTGACTCGACTAGTTTTGAAATTCATCAGATCACCATACATGCAACCTCTACATAAAACACCTACTAAATCCAGTTTCAAACTCAGTTCCAGTATTCCATTCTTTTATATGTCTTCGGTGAGGTTAACAGCAAATGTAGGGAAGAGAGAGCTCTCACCAGAGGCAAAAAGGAAAAAAAAAAAAAAAAAAAAAAAAAAAGAAGTCTTCTTCAATAATCAGACACTACTCTTCTCTGTAGGGATGTTCAAACAGTTAAGAGAGCACCTGCTGTTCATGGGACAAGGAACATTTGTACTGCCAAAGTAAGTATTTTGTATAAAACTGCATAGATCAACGGTGACACCCAGTGGCCAACGCTTTTCCCACAGCGATGCTTTTACTAAAGCTGCATTTCCCGGCGCTTTTGTCTCTCATGTTTTCTGCATGTAACGAATAGCTCTTAGCCAACTGTAGTTTAATAGGATCAAGCCAAATACTGGCTTGCTGTGGGGTTTTTTTTTTCTTTTACTAATGTATTTTCATATGAACAGTGCAGCACATTATGTTTGCAAATACCAGTTTTATATAGGTTTCAGACAGACTTCTACTAGTTCATGCTAAAAGTAACATGCAGCCAATGTGAAAGGAAAATGAAGGCAATTAATAAAGACAAAATGGCATCTTGGCATAATCCTGTGAAAGCTTTCAAGTTTAAGTAGTGCTTATATGTAACACGGTGTTATACTAACTTTAATATTATATTATTAATATTTTAGTAAGATTCCATTATCTAACAATGAGCACACACATTACTTCTAGCAAGCAATTATCTATGCGGTTGCACTCACATTTCTTCTTCTTAAGCCTTAATCTTGCCAGTGAATCAACACAAAAGGACTGCAAATTCTTCCAGGCACAAGCTTGTGTTAAGGTTAGTAGGCAGGATTAACTGAAACAGAAGAAAAAGGCTCCATATTTAAATCGAGACTTTTCTTTCAAAGGCCTGGGGTAAGGTTAACTGAAGTGTGTTCTCATATGGTATATGAGGGAAGGAATAATATCTAAATTATTCTACCTGTAGTTTTCAGGCTATTCATTACCAGGATTTTTTCCTGCTGATGTTGTAGATAGGAGTTTCACTTGCTATATGACAACACGGTCTCTGTTTCATTAAGATGAAGTTAATCACTTTTTCCCCACAGGACTAGTGATATACGTACAAATCACCATATAAGTATATGCATAAACATGTCTCACTCTCCTTGGATCATTTATTATCCAAAGAATGTAAACACTATCCTGCTCAGACTGATAAACAATATTTGTTGAATCACTGCCCTCATAAGCAATTAAGTAGTGTAGCATTGATGGTAAAGCATAAAAACTGTAACTGAAAATCCAGTGTTGAAAACCAGAACCCAAACTTTGAACTGAAAGTGAAAAAACACATAAGTCTACTACTGGAAGGATCAAAACTGCAGAGCAGGTGGCCTAATCCCCAGAAAAATCAGGTTTTCTAAAATGTACAGATGCGTTTGAAAGCTGAACACCCCCACACACCACTTGTTTTCTTCTAACTATAGCTTTGTTAACAAGATGATGCTAAGGAAAGGTTTCCAATAGATTTTCTAACATTTTCCTATGAATATTCTCTTCCAGTGGGACTTTCAAGTTCAGTCACACACTCTTGGTTTTTTTTTAGAAAACAGTATAGTACTGTTACCTAAATGAAGTATTTACTACTTAAAAGACAGCTTAAAACTACGAAAAAAATGCTGTCTGCCTTTCCATCTCTACACCAATCAGTTTTGGAGGTACCACTGCTTTCTGTGAAGCAGCTTCTAGTGTTCTGGCTGAGATTCCTAAAAAGTAGGGTTGCCTGAGTATTTTGTGTTCCTTCTTTTCAGAAGTGGGAACACGAACACAACAAGGCAGGCTAAGAAGATATCCAGATTCTTGCGACCAAAAAAGTGACTTGCAAGAACTCAGAATCTATTACTGCTTGACAGATGGTAAGAACAGAATTCTATGGCATGGATATAAGATTAAATGCTAAATAGTTTCTTAATAAAAAGTTCTAACAAAATACAAATCTCTGTTGAAAGATATATATTCCAGAGTACTTTCTACAAAAAGGCTAGTTGCTTTCATATTTAAAACTTGAAAATCAAAAGGTTTTATGATGTTACCATTCCAAGGAGAGACTCTCCTCCAAGCATTCTCTCCACTGCCCTTCTACCTGCCAAGGATAGTCTGATTAACACTTCCCTGTGGGAAGCATTTCTGCCAGACCAACAGTCTGCTTTATCAGCTCCTTTGTAGCTTGGTGAAACAGCATCCATGACCTTCTGAAACCTCCTTGACCTTATATTATAGTTTTCCATGGCTGAGAAATGTGATCACTTCTTCCAAAAGAATATTTTACAGCTATAGTCCGTCACCCCAGAAACACTGTTGTCCCAGTTATTACTGGCAAATAAAAATCTAGCAGCTAGCTGGTATTTGACATAAACAAAGCATTTACCCATGGCGACTCTCCTCTGCCGACTGGAAAGGAGAAGATTACATTTCAATTCATAACCGCTTTACACAAGAAAAATAACACTTAATACAAATATAAATGGAGAATAATGAATGAGGCTCATTATTGGCTCTTAAGAGAAAGAAAGATGTAAAAGTAATAGAACAACCACAATGGAATTGTTCAGGAAGAGTGGACCTTAAATCTTGCTTGCTGTATTGCAGCAAATGAAGGCCGTTGGAAAATGTCTGAGGATCAGTTCAGGATTTTTGGCATAAATTTAATAAGAAAACCTACAGAAAAAAATACAAAAGCAGAGTCAGACCCTCAAAACGATGAACCATTCTTTACAGTACAATATTTTAATTACAATAAATTTAAATTTAAGATGGAGATTAAAGAAAACATTAAAAAAAAAGATAACAGGAAAAATTCTTTTCTTACGTTTTGCAGAGAGATTGCTTTACAATAAGAATATGGGTATTTTCATATACTTTGCTATTACTGTTATAGCAATTACATATATAAAATTAGAAAGAGCTCATTTGTGCATGTTATTCCTGTGCTTCAGACACATTAGCAGATTTCACTAACTGACAAGCTTCTTGTTATTAATACTGTTCCATACCAGCTATATGACAGGAACATATCTGCATTATTTGCTGGACAAAGGAAATGGAACTCACAGTCTTATTTTACAAAAAATATCACTTAATGCAATCCTCGGTAGAGGCATTCTTATGTACTCAGATATCTTGTTCTTGTCATCACCCACTTGACAAGTCTTTTTACCCACAAATAGAAGACACTTTACCACTGATATTTAGTAACATTTAACTCTGCCATTTTGATAGAACAGAGCAAATTTTATACTAGATTTTGTCTCAGTGACATGCATCAAGTAAAAACATGCAGGGTTTAATTGAAAAAAGTATTTAATTTTCAGTAACTCAATACAACTTACATGATCTACAGCGAAATCTTAGTTTCTGGGCACAAACACACAAGCAATCGAAAATCGTGTTATAACAGTCCAACAAAATCTACTCTTGTAGCCATATACGTACACCAGTGGGAAGAAAACTCATGGGGTTTTTGCTCAGGATAACTTTCTTCTTTCTCAGACACTACAGAAAATGTTTTGTTTGAGGAGGGAGGATCAATGAGTGGGGAATAGGAAGCATCTGCTCTCATTTCATAGCCCTGCAGTGCTCTCTTTTCCATTGTCCTGTGTAGGGAAAATTTTAGAAAATGCGATTGTAATAATCATGGTCTTCATACTTCTTTCCAAGAGCTTCTGAATTCTCTTCCCAAATCTTTTCTCTCATCCTGTTGCATGGATCTCAACCTCAGGTAATTTCTTAAGTTCAAATGATGTACACAGGTTCCTTGTACACCACTTTTGCAAAAGGTAGGACAAAAAAACTTACAGTCCTCACAAGTCACAGATTCAGCTAATTGCCAGATGACTGAGTCTTTTATAAACCACTGTATACCGTCTCTTCCTTTCAGATGCTCTTTCTGGGAGCACATTGGTGTTATCCAGTGGGGTGTACCTTTCGCTGTGACCATTTCTCCCTTTGCCTGTCAGCCATTTAGTGGAAACTAAAGCTCTGGTACTTGCCTCACTATGAAAGACAGTGTTGTACACTAAGCCCTCCTTCTGCAACAAAGGAAGTGAGCTTCAAGAATATGGCTACATAGAATGCTTCACAACTTCAGTAATAACTGTGTATTCACTAAAGCAAGTACTTCCTCTCCTGGTGAGTCATACTCTTTCTCCAGCCCTCCAGCCCAATTGGTCCATGTTCTGTAGATTAATCTATTTTTAAGTGGCTTTATGGCTGGAAATAGAGAATTAAATATTGTTTTCACACACGTGTTTTTAAGCAAGTATTCAATGCTTTGAAGATGCTGTAATCATCACTAAAATGATAGGCAAGATAGAAAAGTAAACATGCAGAATAATGAATTGCTTTTCAAATACAATAGTCTTCATACCTTGATCACAAGACACAAACTCAGACGACTGAGTGACCTCCTAGCAAATCAATGATAGCGCAAAGAAAGAACCCCAGGAGTTCACAAGTGCATTTATTTAGTCTTACCCCAGAAAAACAGTAGGCTCTATATTTTTCAGCTTTCATTACATTTCAGAATAAATTGGAAAAAGGGAACTATGATATTCTTCATCGAACAATAACTTTTTCACGCATTCCAACATTTTGTTTCTACAGTGAGGAAATTTTCCACAATGGCTTCAGCTCTGATTTTTTATTTATATTTTTAATTCAGTTTTCTGTAGGCTGCTTTGCATTGTCACATTGTGATTCAGCTGAGCTGAAGTTCACAATGTTGAATAAGCCTCCCAAGCAAGCTAAAGAATTTTTATGTCTTAGATTCAGTTGAAAGGTTTGCTGCATTAAAACCATTGATGTGTGTGAACTAAACCTTCCTTGAGTGCTGGTGTTGGAATAAAAAATTCAAGACCATAAAAGCTGGACTCAAAACCTCTGGAACCTGCTTTAGCATTAAAAGTAGTATTGATACAATACTAGGTCAATAATGCTTTTCTAGTTTTATTATTATTATATAAAAATACATATATTTCATATAAATTCCTTTAAAAAACTGAATGTGATAGTCTGTATTAGCAACATAAAGGCAAAACACCTTCTTGAAGGTTGTTGTTACCTATCAGATGAAAAAAAAACCCACATTATGGACGGACAAGAAATTTAAATATACAAAGTGAAGGATCACCTGACAGTAGAGAAATAAAGAATGAAAATACCCCTTTATTTTAATATCACACCTGATGAATGTTTTACCTGGTATACTGGAATAAAAAAATGCTCATAGAATAATTAAAATATAAATGAAATATCTAGACCATATAGCAGCTGCTAAAGTGTCATACTGTTGTTTACTCACTCTCCAGCAGAAACAATAATAACATACAGGAAAGACCTCGCTTTACTAGTAGCAAAGTGCTGCAATTAAAGGCCAGTATTCAGAAGGCAGACAATAAAATAGAAATATTTGAGCTTCCATAACAACACCTCCAAAAATTCTTTAAAAATTATTTTGTATGCTCTGTATTTTCACTTACAGTTTCCAGTTTTGTTTATTTTCAGAAAACAATAATCCCATCCAAACTAATGCTAAAAAAGGTAAATACCCTGGAACTTAAAACACAAAGCTGGTAGGATTTTTGTACATAACTTTCTTAATTTTTGGAGCCCGGTGAAGTCAAAGAAAACATCTTTTCTTTTTCATTGACGAGGATGAAATCTAACCCAGACTACTTTCAGAAGCAGAACAGCTGTTGATGTCAGCAGGGACAGAATTTCATTCATCCCTTAGTATTCCAAGTTGCAAGAAGCTTTTTTTCTGCATATTTACATGAAATATAAATGAGCATTGTGTTTTAGACTTTCAAAGCAAGCCATGACTTACCGAGAACACCCTTACAGTCACAGGAAATTTAAGAAGTTAAAATCAACAAGGCTGAGAGAGGTGAATATTTTTAGTAACAGCACAGTCCTTGTTGGGCTATGTTAGCACAAAGGTTGGACACACTGATTTAAGGAAGTTCAATATGCTACTGATAGCACCTGCACTTTCCACATAAGCATGCAGTTTAATCAGCCCAGGTTCATATTTAAATCTTCAGTTATGTCATGTTCATTCAGTCTAGTGGTATAATTTGTAGCAGTTGAAATGACACCACACACAAAAAAAGAGGGGACAAAACCCCCTAGAATTATTTGCATGGTTATTTTGCTTGCTATAAGCATTAGGTTTCTACCCTCTGGAATCATAAGGGAAGTGTTTAATTCTTTTTCTTTCAGACACAGAATCATCAGGTTGGAAAATACCTTTGAAAACATCAAGTCCAACCATCAACCCAGGTTTGCCAGGTCCATCACTAAACCATGTCCCTAAGCACCTCATCTACGTGTTTTTCAAACACCTCCAGGGATGGTGATTCCACCCCTCCCTGGGCAGCCTGTTCCAATGCTTGACCACACTTTCAGTGAAAGCATTTTTCCTAATATCCAACCTAAACCATACCTGGTGTAACTTGAGGCTGTTTCCTCTTGTCCTGTCACTTGCTATTGTACGAGAAGAGGCCTACCCTCACCTGCCTACAGCCTCCTTTCAGGGAGCTGTAGAGAGCAATAAAGTCCCCCCTGAGCCTCCTCCAGGCTAAACAACCCCAGTTCCCTCAGCTGCTCCTCATAAGGTTTGTGTTCCAGACCCTTCACCAGCTTCACTGCCCTTCTCTGGACACAGTCCAGCACCTCAATGTCCCTCTTGAGGTGAGGGGTCCAAACCTGAACACAGGATTACAGGTGCAGCCTACCAGTGCTGAGTACAGGGGGACAATCGCTGCCCTAGTCCTGCTGGCCACACTATTTCAGGTACAAGCCAGGATGCTATTTGCCTTCTTGGCCACCTGGGCACACTGCTGAATTTAAGATTACAAAACAAATTGTAACTTTGATGCTTAGGTAACCTGATCTCTATTCAGCATTGGTCCCAGAGGGATGGAAAGGTGTATGTTTGAAATGTATGCTCCCCAATTCCTATCTGAGCTTCATAAGCTTCATCCGTCTTCTGCTACATATCAGAGATCTTCACCTGTATTTTTGATGTCAATCAAAATAGTCACGACCCCAAGGATCATTTTTAGAAGATGGCTAGAACGGCCAGGCTGGCAATGGATGTTCCAGTTTACTGTCTTTCCTTCAGATAGCCAGGGGCAAACTTTGGGAGATGCAGCTGGCTTTACCTTTTCAAGAATCTCCTTTAAAAGGTTGCAGATTCCTGGGCCTGCCGATGTTGCAGCCTTTTTTTACAGCACAACAGCCACTGAAAAGAGCAAAAAATTGTCAATACACTGTTTTTCCACCAAGGTGTAAGCAGCTGAGCCAAACTGAAATTCTATTATTTGCGGATAAATTGAAATCTCTAACTTGACCAGGCATATGCACCTTTAATATGCCTGGGGTTTTATTTTCCAATATACTTTGAGTTAAATATTAATTTGGGGGGAAAGGTAACGTGCACCATAAAATAGAGCTTAAAAAAATTGGAAAAAAAACCCCAAAAAACTATCATCAACTCTGACTGAATAAAACTAAAGATTGTGCCAGGGAGCTTAATAGCAGTGCAGTGGTTACAGAAGCCTGGTGTTTAAAAATTAATTTCTAGTTTGAAGCTGTTACTGGTGGTGCCAAGAGCATACAAAGTACATTTGTTCATCACCAGAACCAGTTTCAGAGTAGAAAATTCAAGAGGAAGACAATGAGGTCTGTCCAGTTTCTAAAATAGTTCTGGGAAATATTTAAAATCTCCGGGCAGTGAAAAATAGATTTCCACAAAAGAAGAGCTAATGGGCAAATTAGAGAAATATCTCCCCACATTTTGCAGGGCTATAAATGTGTCTACTTCACAAAGGATGGCCTATTAATTTGATAGAAAGTTAATCACATGCAATTTAGGGTTCTCTAAAATAGATATTTAGGGAACATCTTCTGCTCTCTCTGTTCCCACTTGAAAGGAAAAAGATGTTTATCAGACCACTGACTTCTTAAAACAGAAACAAATATTACACCACTTTTCATGCTGTAAATGGAAAGAGAAACAGATTGCAAATTCAGTCACTGAGCTGTAAATATATTCCTGCAGCTACTCACAAGCGTAGCAGAAAGACTTTATTGTACCCATCAAAGATGTCATCATGTGCACCGGTATCAAATAGTTTGTACTTTCATCTGTGAACTGAAAATTCCTGAACAAGTCTGAGCACTCCTGACCAGCAGTCCTAATATTTTAACAGAGGTACTGAGAATGTATTTTATCTGTTCAAGCACTATTACCTGCTCTACTCCCAGCACCTCAGTGAATGGAAGCGATGACCTGAAGAGATAAGATTGCACGCTGCAGGAGCACAGAAAGCAAGCACACTTCAAAATGTGAAAGCCAAGACTGTTCTAAAGACCAGCTTTAGATGGTTAATAGCATTCTTCCAGTATCAGAAGTGGATAAAACCAATTTTGTCTTTTGGAACAAATGAGCAAATTATTCATAGTAAACAAGTTCTGTAGTGAGTTCTGTTCAGTAAACAAAGATTTATTTCTGCAAAAATGCTTATTATTTAGAACTATTTGACAGAGAGCCAAAAAATCCTAAAACATTTTTGGCTTCAGTTGTTTGCCACTATTCAGGGCTTGCCAATGGTCATCTAACAGAGCTTGTTTCTGTTCCCTGATTGGTTGCTTGAAGTGCTTTAAAATGGAAAAATACAAGGACTTATTAGTATCTTTATTGCAGACAATATTACATCTATATATAATATAGATGTAATAATATAATATATATAATTATGCACATACATAATAAAATCTATAATATATAATATATACATAAAATATTTCTTTGCATGCAAATACATGTGTCTATATGGAACAGAATAGCTCTTCCCCAAACACCCTTGGGAACAATAATATGTTCACATGAATATTTGTAAATAGTAAACAAAAAGGCAGCAGGAATATGGTTAAAGGAGACAGCTGTTCAGAATTTAAATTCATGCTTTCCAGCACCTAGGCAAAACTTCCAGTGGATCTGATTTTCCACTGCATGTACTTCACTTAGTCACTTACACTTGTGCAAAGCATGAGCAACGTAGGAGTTAAACACTGGCAGACCAGACTTATCCATTCTCATTCTAGTTGCACCTTTTTTGCACAACCAGTTTTCCAAGACAATGCTGGGGGAAAGTCATGCCACAAATGGTTGGCTGCAGTGAGTCATGTTTCACATGGCTCTACCACATGGTTAGAAATGCCAGTTGAGAGCCTAATCTTGAAACAGCAGTAAAAGATCAATTAAATCGATAATGGTACTGACAATGAGCTTTCAGCCTAGCAGCTGGCAGCATAGCAAGATCCTACGGCTAGCAGCTGAAGTTAGACAAACTCAGCCTTTTAATCAGGTATACATTTTTAACTGTGAGGGGAAGTAATTAGAACAGGTTACATAGGTTTCTGTTGGCAATTTAAAAATCAAGACTGATTATTTTCTAAAATGTATGCTTTATTGCAGGTGGAAAGTTGAGGATGACCTATGGCCTGTACCCTGAAAAGGAGAAACTAAATGATCAGTGTGTGAATGTATTTGATCACTTATTCAGAAACTCCTTCAAATTAACTGCTACTGGTTTTGCCATCCACGACCACGGCTATTGAGGCTGTAGTGCTGCTAGAGTTGTGACAGCCTAAGACCCAAGAGAAAGCAAGGCTTAAAAGAAGATGAGATTTTTCTGAAAAGGTTAAATGAAAAGGGGAAACAGGAATAAGGAGACAAGATTAGGGTCACATAAGTGATTCTACAGGTTGAAACAGAAGCAACAAACTCTGAGACTGAAATTAGGAATAGTTATTCTGAGTTTAACTTATCATGTTTCTCATTTATACAGTATGAAAGGAAAAAGGAGGTCAATACTTGTAGAATAGGATTTTACCAAGTATCGAGAGAACAGGAAAAAAAAAAAAACATTAGACCCAATGTTGTATTTCACCTGTTTTGCACAGCTATCAGATAAGCACTCCACAAAAAGACAAGATCTGTTCCTGATGGGTCTTGTGTAAAGTATGGAATAATGCTGCAAATAAATAAAATAACCACCTTTTCTACTCATTAGTTAGAAAATAGCATCTTTATCTCAGTTTTAGCTGTACAATTTTAACAGAAAGGAGAAAGCAGGACAAAGTAGTGCCAATTTTATTCTACACTGCACCAGTTTTAGTACACATGCTGAGGAGAGTGCAGATACTTATTAAAGATGCTGACACTGGCATAAAAAGTAATTACAGTATTGTGCTTCCCTTTGTAACAAACAGCTCTACTTTCCTATCTTAGAGGTCACTCAAAGCCTTAAAATTAGAATTCTCAGGGTTTCCCGCATAGGCAAACACTGCAGGATTTGAACAAGCGGATATGCTTCCTGCTCATATCACTTACTGCTAACTATAATTATAGTATTTATGAACTTAAACCTTAATGACAACAGACAGTAGCTCTACTGACCTTGTACAAGAGTTGTCACTGTTAATTTTTCCATAAGCACTGTATTAAAAATAGGGAAACTTATTCAGAGGGTATTAAAAAGAATTTTTTTCCCCTTTCCCACTCTTCTTTTTTCTCCTTTTCACCTCAGGTGTAGTGGTGCTTGGAAAGACTTCAATGCAACACATGAGTACAATGTTGCAAACCCTTAAATATGTCTTAAATCTTTCCTGTAAAACAAATAAATAAATGAAAAGGAATGGTTTGCAGCAATTTTTCTTGTCCTAAGATCTGGATGGGGTTTCTGGAAACTGTAAACCAGTAAATCTGACTACCATCTCTGGTAAAAGGGAAGAATTTATAATGAAGAAGAGCTCTAGAATCAGTATAGATTTTGTGAAGGACAACACTGCCTCACCAACCTTGAGACACTTTATGAGCATGTAAATACATGCATGGATAAAAAGGATTCAGTGGAAATAAAGTATTTGGATTTTTCAGAAGCATTTGAGAAGATCCCACAGCAAAAGCTTTGACAGGAACCGAGCTGCCATGCTCATAGACTTTGAATGCAGGAAAGATCATTTCATGAGTTGGAAGCTGGCTAAAATGTAGCAAACAAAGAGTTAAGGCACGATAGTTTCTGTCCAGGATAGAGATGAGGCAGAACTGATGTCCCCTGAGGATGGCTGCAGGTACTGTCTTTGTTCTCTAAATAACATCACTTTTTTTTGACACTACAAGAGGCAGGCTACATGGGCCATTGGTCTGACTTATTAGATTGGTGTCCTATACAGCTGTCTTTTTATAGCTTATTATCTTTTTTTCCAATAGTTTGTTTATATGCATATCTTGAAGAACAACAACAACAAAAATATCTGGGATAAAAATTAAAAAGAAATTGTATGAAATGTTGTAACAAATTAAGGACAGATCTGAATTAGCAAACCTACCCCCGTCCAAGTGTGGGCGTATCCAAGTTATGTGGTCTGACAGAGGGCATCCCATGCTTAGGACAGCTCAGCCTACCCTACTTACGATATCTCTGAACTGTTTACAGCATTGTTCATAACTGCTATTTTAAGTTGGTTTGGTTTTTGCTTTGCCCCCAGTATTGTGTCTGTCAGAGAGAAATATCCATTTTCTTTTTGCTTTATTTTATTCTGGTTTTTAAGCATCATCTTTTTTAGTAAGGCCTATTATATTTTGACAGTTTGAAACATGAAGCTGTGAAGATAAGGTGCTGCTATAGTGAAAAGGGCCATTTCTAGCAACAGAACAGCAATATATTTGAATAGTGAAAGGGCAAATTGAGTACAATCTATTTTTTCCTCCCAGCTTTTGTTTATGTGATTGTTATCTCCTTTCTAATTAATTTATCCCTTCTTTCTCCTTTCATATTTTCACACTGCTGTAGGTCCCATTGAGTAAAGTAACTTGAGCATATGCATTAACCCTGAGAACAGCCACACATGGCACTAATGTCAACGTGGGATGATTTGATGGGATGCAGCACTACCCGAGGTAGTCCTCACAGAGGCAGCCTCAGCGTTGAGAGGTGCAGATTCATTATGCTTTAGTTCACTTCATACTTTATTGAAAGCATCACTTGGCCAGATAAATTTCCAGTTTTTCTGAGATTATTACTCCAAGGACAGTACAAGTTCACATATTTAACAGTATTCATTAAATATCTGAGGTTTCTTTATCTCATAAACTTACCTTATTTCCCATGCTGCAGTATTATTTAGTTAGGTTTTGGGGAGAGAGAGGCTGTTGGTTTGGTTTGGTTGGGTTTTTTTTTTTTGTTGCCAAGTAAGTATGTAACAGTATTACCATGAATTGGAAATCTAAAATATTCTGCAAAATTTTCCATGGCTCCTTTTGGAGAATTTCTTTGCCATTTCTTTCTCCCTTTCCTTGCTCCATGTTTGCCCAGGTACCATGGGCAGCTATAGTCAGCTACCTACAGTAGAAGCGATACACAGTGAGGTTCCCTTCAGAAGACCTTTTGACTATTGAGATCAGTGAATCCAGGACTGCACAATCTGAAGCCTACAATGGATGTGGAGTACCTCCGCACTGTGAAGGTTCTTTGCCCAATGATATAATCACTCTTACATGGTATCCAGGAGCTTGTTAATACTTTCATGGTTCTGGCAGGAATACCTCATCTGGAATATTTTCCAGCTGGAATGAACCTTTTTAGCTAAAAGAAAATCTGATTTCCTGGAGATCTAAGATTGTTATTCTACAGCACTAAATAGAAGCATCTTCCATTTCTAAAAGCTCCCAGAAACAGAAAAGTTATACATAGCACAGGAAAAATAAATAGAAAACCAGATTATTTTAGAATGTTTTAGTTATATCATTTGTATATACATAGAGTTTGAAAGCAAAAAATAAAGTATATGACTTATAATGTTCCTGCAATTCCTTAGTTTTTTAGTTGCTTGTCTTTATATTTCACTTCAATGGATTGCTTTGCTTTGCCACGACTATCAATACATCAAAACTTTCTCATCCAACTTTTGCTAAAGTATTTTAATTAAAATGGGAGTATTTACACTTGTTGTATCATATTAATATTCCAGTAGGCATAAAATTTTCACTAAATAATATTGAATAATTAAGAAGGAATACATTATTGATCAGATAGAAAAAGTTTCATACAATATAAAATGCTATTGTGCTTTGTTTGTGTTTTTAATATCTATTATTGAAAAACTCAAGTTGATATTGGTGAATGACTTTCTACCATATAGACTAAGCAAATTTTAAATGGGCATCATCTCGTGTTGTAGAGTTATAGAGGACATTATCTGGTGATATAAATATGAAATGAATATCAGCATCTTGTTTATCTCTCCTCCAAAAGAGGGCTTTAAAATACCTGAAGATCATAAAAGTTAAATTTTCTACTTACTGTACTATTTACTAAGTTTGTTACTTACTGTATCATCTCACGATTCCCTTCAGGTCACTACCCAAAGGGATACGTTATCAGGTAATTTATTACGTATAAATGTTATTCTTGGTTATGTACCTTTTGATATTCTTCAACAAAAGCCTGAAATAGGTATTATGGGGGAACCTGATTGTGATTATGAAAATGAGATCATATTTTGAAATGTGAGTATCCTGAGACATTTCTGCTTTGAAAATCTGTTGATGCAGGATCTTCTTTTGAATTTTCTGTGCAATCTCTTGGTTTCTCTTAAAAAATGTTTAGGGGATAGTCTTTGAAAGTGCTCTCATGCATAAGCTTTTCAGCCCTCTTTTCATTTTTGACCAGTTCCTTGAAAAGAAATTGTACAGAGTATCAAGTAAATCTAATACAAAGGTGATGTGCACTCTGTTTTAACCTTGTTTCCTCAGGAAATTAAGTTCTTGTGATATTATTCTTTCTTTTCTTTCCCTCTCCTCTTCACACCTTGTTGATCTTGTTTTCCAGTCTGATTCTGTCTGACAGAAGAATTTCAAAGGCTTTATCCAAACTAGAGGACCTAGAGGGTGAAGGATTCTGTGCTGTAAGGAGCAGCAAGTGCCTGGTGATTCAGTGAGATGGGCCAAAGAACATGAGCAGGATCCAGAAGTATTACCAGAGGGAATTGGTGAGGAAGAATAAATACATTGTGGACCTGGAGACAGCTGGCTATATCATAATGGGAGTGTGGGAAATACAGAAGACACAAATTTCTAAGGAGATGGGGTTTACTGCTGTGGAATTGCTGAATTCAGGAATTGTTATTTTTTTACTCAGTTGTTGTTGATATTGGTTATTATTGACTTATGGAATTTTTATTTAATATCTACTGAGTTATTTGTTCAAGAGTTCCACTTTGAAGCATAAATTATATGCTAGCACTCATACCTGATCACTGGAGAAGAGGCTCAGATATGAACGGCTATGTAGATGTACATCCAGCACATAAACCATTGACTATCAGAAACTATGAAATTTAGACCTAAATAAAAACAGCCATCTTGCTTCTATCCTCCCACAGGACCAGGGAATACTTTAAAGAACCATCTTAGTCCCCAGCTAAGCATTATAAAACCTAAACAATAATGAAGTGCATTAAAAAAGAATCTTTTTCGGAGGCATATTAGCTGCTCCACTTCCACAGGCTTACCGAAGGACTGTAAAAACAGGGAATGGCAATTATATCTGGCAGTATTTATATTCCTACTGACAGACCCATGTTTTATTACCCAATTATCATATGCCATTGGCCATGCTCTGGAATGTGATCCTCTCCTAAATCGCACTTTCCAAGCACAACTAACACCAAAAAACCTTCAGTTACTAATGAAAATCTATTAGGACTGAGTGTGTAGAAAAAAGAAAGATGATAGTTGGGATGTGCTGAATCAATTCATCAAGCAGAGGCACCCAGAGAACAATCACTCAAGCAATGCAAAATATTCTCAAAGGTAAAAAGAAGTCCTTACCTTGTAAAGCTTGCAGAAATCCTTTATGTTTCTATACTTTCCCTTTACTATTTGCAGCATTCACCAAAATTCCTTGCATTCACAGCTTATTCTTCAGTAAACAATTTGTATTTCATATTTATTCACCTTAGCACTTAGATCTCCAAGTCCCTGGCATACATTGCATACCACTTCTAAAACATGACCACCTCGATTGTATTTGCAAACTATTCAAATAATTTTTTATATTAACCAGAATAGGAAAGATTAGAAGGATATTTTCATTTGACAGAGAAACAAGGAGCTGCATACTTCAATCTCTAAGACCTAATGGACCACATCACTTTATCCTACTAGCTTTCATATATTAAAAGGTGGCTTTGCTTTCTTTTACTCCTATGCCACTTAAACATTATTCCAGTTAGAGTTAAGGTCTTGTAGAAAATGAACGTGACCAACAGATATTCAGTGTCATTACTGCAGAAGTTAGAGCTGAACTGAAAATATTCATGTTCTGTTATTGTAGTTTGTTATCTCTTCCCCTGTCACCTAGTCAAAAAGAGCCGTTCAGCTTTGTCAGAGGCTGTGCACTCAGCTGTGTTACAGATCAGATCAATGTTTAAATCACCGGACTATACAGAGTAATGATCTCAAAGCTTAGAAACCACTATATTAGGGACCTATTTAAAGTGTAAAATGTACACAATGGGATTACTCGGCTGTTTTCCCACAGGTTATTATATAAATTATTTCACTTTAATTAAAACTGATAGGACTTACCACCCTGGAAATCATCTGACTAGTTCTATACCTCCTTAACTTTTCTTCAGCACATAAAATTGTTGATTTTTATTATTCTTTTCTCTACTGGCTATGTACTTTTTCTGCCTGTAAGCCAAAATATGGGTAATAATTGCCTCAACATGTTATTATTTTTCAAATAATCTATTTTCAGAGATTCTCCTTTACCAGACCTGAGCTCTTCATCTCCTTGACTAAGCAAGTATCAGTTAAGAAGTGGCTACCTTACTTAGCAGTAAACTCAAGTCCACCAAGCAGCAGGCTTAGAGATTTACTGTTCAAATTTGGATGAACGCAGCTAATATGTAAGGCATGAAAGGATTTTTTTTCTTTTTTCCCCCAAATAAAGGAACCCCCCATATGTGCACAAATACATACAGAAAGGATATTTGTAGTTTTGAGTTCTTATTCTTAAAAATTCAGGTAGAAATCCTAAATCTGCCATGATCTTTGATATGTTCAAGTTGCAGTAAATTAGATGCTGATGTATATATGCCACATAAATGCCACAAAATTAGTCAGCACAGTATATTACCAGCAGCTCAGCTCTAGGAGGACTCTAGTGTTAGAACCATGAGATGCATAAGGGCAATCTGCAATGCACAGGGAGAGTTAGGCTGCATCTACTCTCATCTTCCAATGTGCACTTCAACATGGCAGTTTACAGGCTATGCAAACTACCACTTCTGTAAAGTACATTAATGCTCCTGCTCCTAGGAGGCTTTTTGTGCAGAAGTAGAGAAGCAAGCAACATAACCTGCCCAGGTCTCCTTCTGACAAGGAAATGTATTGAAGCTACAAGGCAGTGGCTGCAGCTGGGCTTAGGAGATGTGGAATGGTCTTTCCTATAGCAATATTCAGCATAACCTTGGACACCAAAAATGGCATCTGAAGTGACCTATAGACTGATAAAAAGTACTTCTTGCTAGCCAAATTGGAAATGTTAGAAACAGCTGTTCATGTGAAATCCTAATACTGCATGTAGCTTCAGCAGCATATTAAAGTCACACAAAGGTACCTCAATTCAGGTGCAGAAGAGTGGTGATACAAATAACTTTATTTACCATTCATTTTTGCCTGGGAAGAGGATAATCTGAATTGCTTTTCACCCTAGAGGGATTCAAACCTACCTAAAACCTACCTAAAAGTAAATGACATCAACAACAATGACAAGCATAGAGAGGTAATTATAATTCAATACAGAAATATGAATACACTAGAATAAAGGTGTTAAAAGGAAAGTGGGATTCCTGGGTTTTGAATCACACAAGTACTCACATAGTTACTCTCTTTGCATTAAAAAAACAAAAACCAAAAAAAACCAACCAACAAACAAAAAAACCCAACCAAAAACCACACAAAACGACATCAAGTTTCTCTGCCTTGTTAATGATAGAATTTTACTTAAAATATTAATACTTTCAGTGAAGTTCTCGATTTGGCAGATACAGAGAAAATGTTTTTCTACTACCTAAACTGTACAGAACCAAACATTTTTCATCTGTACTTCACAGAATATCTTTTGTCTTTTTTTCCAAATCAGTTAACCAGTCATGATATTCTGTTTTGAGGCAGGTACTTTGTATACACCATGAAAATTGTTTTAGCAGGATTTACATACCTACACTAGAATTTATATTACAGAATTTTAACACCCATATTGATGGAGTATATCTGCAGAGGAAAGGAATTATTTTATGAATTTTTTTGGTTGGTTTTTTTTGGGGGGGGGGTATTGGTTTTTATTTCTTTCATTTCTTTTCATTGAATACATGGTGGAAGCCAATAGAAATTTCTCAAGATGGCATCAAATATCCAAAAAATATATCAAGTATCATGCAAATACTTGGACTATGATGGAAATAAATCTGATACAAACTATGATAAAAGGTTAAACTTGAATTACATTATCAATTAAATCTATAGAAATATCAGTCATATCTCTTTTAGAATTCATCTGAACTCTTATATTGCCATAGTATCATTAAATAAAACAAGCACAACCTTTTCAAAAGCAAAAAAGTAGGTGTAAATATAGCACCAGTCAAAATAAATATGTTCACTCCTATTGAATGAAATGGTGGTCTGTTAAATACACTTGGGAATATTATTTCCTACTGTACCAATAATATAATTTTATTTTAATCCCTATGGATATTTTAAAATTTACAGAAAGTTCAGGTCTGTATTGTTATACAAATGGGAATATTCTAGCTAGATTGGGTTACATAGTGTAAAATTGACTGCAGAGAAAATCCTGAAGATTTTTGCAGCAAGTGAGTCTTGGTGCAGGAGTGCAGGGGAATCATGAAAGTGTTTCTAATAAGGCATTTGCAGGTGCTGAAATGTTATTACTAAGCTAGCAACTGCTTTGAGGAGTCAGATGTGAAAAATTCATTTCCTGGTATCAGAGGAGCCACCACTGAAACAAGGTAAGAAAGGATTTGCATGTGAGGGCCTTTGGTTTCTGCAGAAATCTTTTGTGCATCACAAAACCTGAAAGGCTCCTCATTAGGATTCATTGGTAGATAAACGAACATGCTTTGCATGAAATCCAAACAGAAACTCAGTGAAAAACCTGCTTTTAAAGAGCCTGAAAGTGATTTCACAGACATCGCAATGCAGCACCTTCCAAATATTTTATTTAAATCTCTGACTGTAGTTCACATTCTCCTCTAATTATGAATTGGAAACACTGGTTTTCAGCATTTTCTGGTAGCGCTGTGCTGAACCTGTAAACTATTCAGCATAAAATTATAATGAAACAATAGAATACTGAGTATAATCCCAATTCAACGGGAACAGAATAACCTCGGGTGTTGAAAAAGGACTCCACATCCTCTCACGCCTCAGAAGGCAGCCTACACCCAGCCAGGCTGGTAGTGAGACGTTTGAGCATCTAGCTGAGATCTGACCAGGGAACAAACCAGCGGTCTGCAAGTGCCAAAGAAACCGCACTGGTTTCTCACCTCTCCGTGGCATTATACAGTATTGATAAAAAAATGAAGGTCCCACCCGGAAATAATAAACATATTTTAACATTAAATTGTTAGGCAGCCCCAATGAAAACAAGGAATTACAAAAAATGAACTGTAGGGCCAAACTTATCTGACATACGGGCTTGAAAGCCACCTGGGGATTTGTCATTTCAGAGCCGAAGGCTGGTGGGATGCACACTCGTTCCTTCCTACGAGGCCCTGGCCCTTGTGGGTCAGGGGGCACTTACCCGGCATGGGTGCCCAGGCGCTGGCAGCTGGGGTGGCCTCTGTGAGGGGCAGCCAGGGCTGCTTGGGGGGGGGGGGGGAGGGGGGACACAACCGGTTCCAGCCAGTTCTAACAGACCCCACTGCAGGGCACAGCTGGGCTCCTCAGACAACACTGCATGGCAGCTGTGGGGAAAGCAGAGAGAAGAAAAATGAGAAACAGCCCTGCAGATACCCAGGAGAATTCCATGAAGAAGGAAGAGGAGGAGGTGCTCCAGGCACTGGAGCAGAGATTCCCCGGCAGCCCATGGTGAAGCCCACGGCGGGGCAGGCTGTGCCCCTCAGCCCATGGAGGCTAACGGTGGAGCAGATACCCACCTGCAGCCCGGGGAGGGACCCACCCCAGAGCAGGTGAACTGCACCCTGTAGTAAGGACACACGCTGGAGCAGCTCTTGAATGGCAGCCCGTGGGTAGGACCCATGTTGGAGCAGTTTGTGAAGGACTGTCCCATGGGCAGGACCCCACGTGGAGCAGGTAAACAGTGTGAGGAAGGAGGAGCAGAGACAGTTTATTTTATTTCAGTTTCTCAGTATATACCTGTGCTTAACTTGCCATTTTCTCCTCTGTTTTGCCAATTTGCAGGAAAGCATGACACTTGAAAATAAACATCTCCTTGCTGGTAATAATAAAACTTCTAAAACAGGTTACCCCATTCTGAAATGCCAAATTAATTTTGTTTCAAATTATCATGTTTTCTAGTAGTTCTGAAGTAATACACGAGAAGATCATGACCAGAAATTAATATATGTTCAAGAGGATTATCCTTGTAAGTGGGTTAATAGTTTTACACCTCTAATGGGAGAAAGAGAAATTAGTTATACTCTATCCATTCCTGTGTTTATTATATGAACCTTACTACCGCTTTGCCTTGTGGGTTTTGTGTTTTGGTTTTGTTGGTTTTGTTTGTTAGGTTTTTGGGTTTGTTTTGTTTTGTTTTGTTTTAATTTAATCAGTAGCATCACTGAACTCACATCTGTTGGCTAGATCTTAAAAGGTATCTCATCTATCATTTCTGATTTTTGGTGCTTGGCAGATCTATTTGCAAGCACTCAGTGAATGAGAATATAAACGTGGTATAAATATTTAGAAAAGCGGATGTAAATACAGCTCTGTTTAAATTCATTGCTTTCAACAGAGTACTAGTCCTTACAAAATCATGTGGATGGTGTTTTATGAATACTATTAACACAATTTTTATTGTACAAGCCAAAACCCCAAATTAAAATGAGAAGTCTCTCAAAGCAATAAAGTTATTTTCTTCTAACTGAAAGCCAAGTTCAATTTTTTTCAAGTACAACAAAGTTTAACAAAAAGCAAACCAAAGCAAACCAAAATCTTATGGGCACCTAAAGACATGCAAAAAACTCTTCCTAAAAATTTTTATCGAAGTAAATATAAATTTTCCTTTATTGGTGTCCTTGGCCAGTATGCTCAAGTTCACAGCAGTAGTAGTTAAGCACAAGTAATTTAACACATATATGAAAAAATCACTGACAAGAACAAATCTTGGTGTTAGCATAAAAATTATGCTAAAAATTGCATGAAAAATGCCATGAATGGCATGAAAATTATGCTGATTCTTAAAGTTAGGCTATCTAATCAAAACCAGAAGAAAATACATGACTGACCTACCCCACCAAAACATGCCAGAAGCTCTGGAGTTTTGAATACTAGAAAAATGATCACAAATTTTACCTCTACTTCATGAATTACGTGTAAATACTATTAAATGAATAATTTTAAATACAGAATAAAAAACCGCGCAAATTACCAAATTACAAAACACATTGCTTTTATCAATTTATTTTATTATACATCTATTTTTCCTGGTATCCTCTACCTCAAGATACTTCCTTTGGCAACTCTTTCTTTACCTCATTCTTTTGTGGTGTTAAAAATAATGTGGAAAGAAGCTAAAAGTACAAATAAATAGTTATTTTTTCCTTTTGCTGCACACTACAGGTATGCTTCCTTTTGGATTTGAGCACCACTGAAGTCTTTTCATCTTTAGACCATGGTATATAATAGCAACATTATGTCCATACATAGCACCAGAATGGAGCTGGAAAGATAACCTAGTGCCTTTCCAATGCAGGATCACTCTCAGCTATTTAATTCCTTATAGGCCATGTTGTACCTGTACTCAGAGACTCCATAAACTCTTCAGGCAACACGTTGTGCCTCAAGTGTCTGTTAAATTTCCTTACCGCTGAACTGAATCATAGGTGCTTCAATTTAGCCTAGTATTTCTTGTTCTGTCATAAATGGAAATAACAGATTTTTCTTCATTACTTTGCAGTAGCTGCATTGGTATTCTGACACAGTTATTGCCCTGCTCAGTCCTCTCTTGAAGCTAAACAGTGCTTGTATTTTTAAATCTTTCACACTAAAGTGGAAAATGACAAGCCAAATAACCATCCTATAGAAAAGTATCAGGTAGTTGCATTGGATCATAAGCTTAACATAACTCAGTGTCGCATTCCGGCAATGCAATGGCCTTTAGAAGGGGGAAACACCATACCAAAATGTACAGTCCCTGTACTATTCACATCACTTACTTGAATGAATAATAGTAAATTTCTGTCCCCTTGCCTTCTTGGTTGACTCAATCTGCATTTGCATCTCTCAAAGCAAATGTGTGTTCTTGAAAAAATGGACTTGCTTTCAAAAAGCTGAAGACAAAAAAACCAAAACCAACGTATTTCCTTCAGATTAAGGCCATCCTGCTTAAACAAATATGAGGTCAAGAATGACCAAATAAGGAATTTAACTTTCAGGTCTTTCATGAGATGAAAAAAACCCCAACCGTGCCTACATAACTTCACCATGTGCTTTGCTGCACGGAGTTGGCTTTGGGACCAAAAGGGGGGGTTAATTTATTTTTCTTTTGAGGGATATGTCTGTGCATATGTATGTACATGCATGTGTGTGTATATATATACACACCTATATATTATATATACACATAAATGTATACAAAATAATTGCAAATATAAAGTTGGATTTAATGAACTTTAAGTTTGATTCCATTTTCTCATTATCAATATTCAATACTGTTGGACAACTTGTTTGCCACACACTTCAGTAGATGTTGAAGAGGATTCAGTAAAGCCTTACAAAGACATTTTCTTTGTTCTTAGGCATTTCCTTATAATATAGCTGAAAGAGCAACTGAAAAAGCTCTGTGGCCTTTGTTCATATCATAAATTCATGTAAATTATATCATATTGTGCTGATATTACACATGCTGTATTCATTAACTTATCCTACTGATTCGTCCTTTCACACTTTCTATCTGTGGTTTATTCCAGCTGCAGAAAAGACAGTACACTTCCTGATCACACAGATTAGATTGAAACTACTTTTTCACTCTTCCTGGACACATATAAAGTCGAAGTCAAAATTAGGTCCCTGATTAGGTCAATGCATGAACTTCAGCCAACTTCGGTGGAACCAGGATTTCATCCCAAAGGGCCACATTCAGACTTCAGTAGCTTTCATCTCTGAAAACTGGCAGGAACAGACAAAGTAAACTATACGTGTTATTTAACCATTTCTTGAGAGCAACAGACACACCTGTATTTTCTCAGTATGGTGTTCTGCCTACATGAGCTACTATACACGCAAGTGGCTTAGTGTTACACCTCACAGAAAAACAAAAAATATTCCTAGTTTGCATCAGATCATTGGTATTTAACCTCTCCTCCCTCCCACAAACACCAATCAATGCACTTACATATGCCAGAATAGGTATCAATTCCTTTAAAATTTAAATTTAAAGTACCAGTTCCTACTGCACACTGACAACAGTGAGATTTAATGTTGGGAAAGAGCAAGGCAGGGCTCAAAAGCTATGATTTTGGAAACCTAAGGAAATACATCCAATAAGGCTTATAATTTAACTGAGTGGACAATATAAAGAAACTAAACCATACAGCAAAGAACAAGACATGCAAAGGATGGGGCTGTGTTTGGAATAATGCCTTTCTTGATGCTGATGATTTAGGGCTCAAGGGATACCTTGAATTCATAGCTTAAAACTCTGTCCTGGAGCAGGATATCACCACTGTTCTTCACACAGGAGCAAACAGGTCTCAGATTTTGCTTTTGAGACAATGACAGTAGAGACTGAAAGGAGTCAGAAAGTAAGCAAAAAAATAGGGGAGGAAGTTTTAATGGAAAACACATAAATAGGCACGGAAATATTTAATGAGAGATAAAAAATGGTGACACTCGATAAAAAAAAAATGAAGGGAGGGAAATAAACTCAGAAGAAAAATACTGTAAGAGAAAAACAACTGTTTAGGGAAAAGTAATAGGGTCATAACCCTTTAACTATCTCGGGACCCCTCTAGAGGTACTTAGCTGTAAGCTGTGCTTTTGAGGCTGTCAGTCAGCACCACAACACGTACACAACCAAGACTGTGATGCTTGCATATTTTCACCAAGCACAATAATTTGTGGACCCAGCTGTGCAATTACTGTATATTGAAAGACCAACTGCATTGCGAGAAGAGATAAAAATGCCACCATTTGACAAAAACATGCTATAGATAAAAGTGCAGACATGTCAGAGAACTTGAAACAGAAGTCATTTATATTGCTGAAGCTAATTGACCTTTGTGGGTTTGTTCATTTTTTTATTTTTTTTTTTTTAAACAACCATGAAATGCATAATTTCTTGAATCTCTGAACTTTTTTTTTTTTTAATATAGCATGCCATTTTTAGACTGCTATGGTGCCTTAATATCTGGTAAGTGTGTGGGTTTCTGCAGACAGACTGACTCAAAGAGTAAAGCCAGCAGGTGAAAATTTCTGATTCTTATTAAATTGCTGTCACATCTGACCATCTTTGGAAAGCACAAGGAGATATTTCACAGTTATCAGTACATTTGAAAACAACCATTTATATTTCCACAAGCCTTTTTTGTCATTTTGTTTCAGTGATGACTTTATGCTTCTGAAATACTTTCCTCCTCTTTTCTCTTCAGATCCTGTGATCTGTAGTTCACTTTTCAATTGTGTTGAACTTTTACTGTTACCTGAGTGTTTAGGAAATGATCCATCAGACATTGACGTTATCACTAAGCTTGTGTACCAGTGACTTTTGCATAAGTGTGATACTGCATAAAATCCAGACTATAAACTACTCAACGCGTATTACATGGAAAGCAACAGTTAAGAAAACAAGTGAATCACTTTGCCACTGTTTAGTGTACTTTGTAAAGCTCTAATTATCTCCCTCTATGTCATTCTAAAAACATGAAAACTTGAAGAATCTTACACTGATTGCAACATCAACCCTTCCACCACTAAATGCTCCAAAGCACGTCAGAGAAAAAAGAATGGTCAAGGTATGGTACTCAACAACATAGTAGAGTTCCTGTGCCCCAGTGACATAAAAAGACCATACATCTTATAAAACTTGTTGAGTTTAGTTAATAACAGAAGGAATTTTCTTTGGGTTTACCTGCCAGATATATGATACATATTTCAGTGAGTGGAATTTTTCTACCTCATTCTACAATGGTGGCTTCAGAAGGAATTATTATTTCTAATTCATCAGTCTTGTGGAGACAAGTCAGAAACAGCAAAATGTAAATCTCTTTATAACTAAATTAATCCAATCCTTTTTCGTTTGTCATCACAATGACAAAGCTTTATTGTCAGCTGAACAGATGTACTAAACGTTTGTCACTTGTGTGTGTTAAAAGAGCAACAACCAAAGAGAGAATTTTTCCTGACTAATACATGTCAAAGCAGAAGAGTTCTTCCTTTGTTTAGTATTTCTTGGGTGTTTTGTTTGCTTTATACCAGGTATGAACTTCTAGTAGCACTGGTATTTGGAGGAAGAATCATGAATGTTCCACACCTTTTCAAATTCTAGGAACCCATAGCTTCTTTTATGCCTTCATCCTATCTTTATACCAAAATGCACAGTTTATGATCCCATAATGAAAGAATACTTGCTTAAATATTCCTATTAAAATGCAAATGTTGAACTTCCACCAAGACTTAAATTAGAACTCCTTTCCCTTAATTTTTTCTAGAATAGATGTATTTTGCAACAGAAGGACAATTTTCTTGGTAGACCATGCTTGGTTTCTTTTTCTAATGATTTAACATTCTTTAGAGGGTTTTTTTGTTGTTGCTTTTTTTTTAGAAAAGTAGACTATAAAACTTTCTTTGAAACTGAAAAGAAAGCATTGTTTTATTATTAGAAAGTCAAAGATTAATGGATTAAGTCACTGTTATCATTAGAAAATCAAACATACTTTTCTGCTGTGGAAAAATAACAAAAATAATGTGCGAATATAAAAGCAGTAAAGATACTCAAGGTTCATCCTTGAATTCCTAGCAATAAATTATGATTTTTGTATTCTGTTCTTCTGCCTTAAATGATTTGCAGGCTACTCTAGTCCTCGGAGATGCACCATAAAGTACTGATTACTGATGTAGCTTTGTTCCCACTGAAATACAGTAAGAATGAAAGTTACATCATCCAAACTAAGATGCCTAAAATACATGAAAATAATTTAATCTTGGAAAGGATAACATTACTTGTACTTGAGCAAAGGAACAATATTGTGCATTTTGCGAACACTCTTCAGAGGTTTAGTAGAAAGAAAGGGAGCTTATCTGTCCAGAGCTGTTACACCCAAATTGCAGCTTAGGTTAAGAGGTCCTTCAAGAATACTTACTAGGAAGGCATTTCCTGGTGAAGCGTTCACTAAGTCAAGATGAAGAAGCAGGCATTAGGTCTAAATAACATATTTTCAAATATCCTCCCTGAGGGTCTAAAGCAAATCTTGTACCCTGTTAATTTAAAAAATCGAGCAGCAATAACACATTTCCAGAATCTTACCCAGGCTGTCTTCCTTACCTGTTGCAGGCTGGTAATCCCTGCTCTCTTCTGGAAAAATAATGAGTAAAGGTACTTGTGCATTCATCAAGATCTGTCTAAAAGAACAAAACAAATACTAATAATATTGATGATTAATTAGCATTTGTGGCTCCAAATGAAACTGTAGCCTCTTCAATCCCAGCCTGGGGATTTGGATTTGTTTTGGATTCCCGCCCCTGAGTAGTTTTAGGAAGCGGGACATAGTGATGCAGGAGGCCCCTTTCAACTCTATGGTCCCACATTAGAGGTATTTAAAAATCAATAGGAGTTAACTGTCTTAATACCAGTAAATTGACTGCATTTGACTTGCCTAGTTCTCCCTCTATTAGAGAGCAACTTCAGCATTTCTGTAGTGCAGAATTCACCTTTCAATACACATTACTGCTGATTTTTCCACCACTACCACCAGCAACCGCCCCCCCCCCCCATGCCATGTATTTGCACATATTCTAGAACACTAAGACTGACATTTGTGGGTAAAAACACAATGTAACTAATAATAAAAATAAATCCTACTCCTAAGTGGAAAGACTACCCACAGATAAAATAACAAAATTAAACAATGGCTGTCAGAGGCAAACAAATGCACACTTTCAATCTTATATGGTCACTTTGGGTAGATAGGAGAAAGAAGAGATAAATTAATTTTATTTGTAATCAAATAAATCAACAATACATTGAAATACCTAATGCTTATATGTTCTTTTTACCACCTATTGAAATTGAGAGCATAGAACTTAGATACCATTTTAAACTTTTTTTCATTTGGCTTAGGAGAAGGAAAAGAAAAGGAACAAAATTAAATGTTACTGGCAGACCATCCATAAAGTACACTAAGCTCATCAATTCTTCAAAAAAGAAATTGGAAAATGGCCAAGCTATTTAACTTTGCAAAACAGCTGCTTAGCATTCACAATACTCAGTACCACTAATGCTATGAACATCTCACAAAAGCTCAGAATCCTTTTATTTGGGTTAAAAGAACATCGTTGGCAAAAGATGTTCAGAAAAGAATGCTGTCAAAATGTCTTTGAGAAGCCTCAATCCCAGCTCTGATGACCTTGATCTCAGTCTCCGCATAGTCCTATGAGAAATAGACCTTCTAACCAGCAGTTCATTTTCAGTGTGACTTCATGATGTTAGTGTAATGGCGAGGGTATACTCCACTGTTACTATCACCATCTCTGCTCCCAGATTCACAGAAACAACTTAAAGCACAAAGGGAAAACTATACTCACAATACCAGTTCTTTACCACAGGTTTTTGGGGTTTTTTTCTTCTTCATTCTGTTGCTATTGAACAAGGTTCCAAAAAAACTCAGCAGCATAACAAAAGCTTGGGCTTTCAGTGGAGGCATAGGCTAAAATACCTACTGGCTTGGACAGCATAAGGATTAGGGCACTGATTGTTGCATGGTGCTGATCACCCAGTTCTCAGACACAGCAAAAGAGACTCCTTGGTTCCAGGTGGTTTCTGAGAAGCACAAATGGAGTTATTCTGCTTGTAATTCTGTCATTTTAATCAAGACTAGCAGAAGAGGTGGGTACAGCAGTGCAAAATTAACCATTACCGTGGCAGGAGCAGGGAGAATATATTAACAGCAGGTCATCTTGGATGTTCTTGAGGAAACTTAGGAGGAAGGAATGGACATAAATGTGGGGTAAGATTATGATAATCAGTCATAAGAAGAGGATTTAGCTGAAAATCTGAGCCTGGGAAACTAGCCTGATCTCACATTTGTGACTGTGATTGTCATCACTGGCCCTGCAACTTCGTAACATTTCTTTATCCTGCCACTAGAATCTACCATTCCCAATAAAACCACACAAGAGCATCTATATTACTAGATACAACCACCTTTTTTTCTTTCTTTTTTTCCCCCCAGTAATTTCAAAACTTACTGGTGGTATATTTCTATTGAAAGATCTACTTCTTATTCCATGGGAACGAAGCTTACCTTTCTTCTCCTGTGCAGACAAACCTGCAAAGCCAGAACAAAGTCAAAAAAGCAGAAGCTGCCACAGGAACTGGCTGTCATTTGTATATGAGACTTTCTCTAACACCTGGAGCTGTCAGTCTGCTGTGAAAACATGACTAATTTCTCATCACTAAAACTATTAAATACAAATCTTCATATATCAAGCCTATGGAAATTCTCTTTTTGTTACTTTACAATCACTTCCCTTCACTTGCTTTTTAACTTAGATCACCCAAGACTCTCCATGTGTTTCACACTTGGAAAATGCCTGAACTCCTCCCTTAGCTCTGTTGCCACTTTTTCCCCTCTCAGCATTAGTTAAGCATGCACAAGACCCACAGAAAAGCTGCAAACTTCATTTTGTAGCCACCTCTTTTCTCATTTTGTTTTGATACATACTAACATTTTTGTCTTTTTGAGCAAGGGTGTCTATTAGATTTGGTGTTGTAATAAGAATCACAAGGTTTTATCTGTTTCCTGAGTGGCCTAGGAAGTGGCTTGCTGCAATACATACACATCATTCAACCTGTGCCTTTCAGCATGAACCACCTTACACTTCCCTAAAACTGTGCACCTGAACTTGCACTCAGCTTTTTCTAGCTTTGGTTAACCTAAGCGATTCTGTCGTTTACAGATTTCTTTTCCATTTCTCATTGTCTCTACCAGTAAATTCATAACCAAATGTGTATTTCAGAGCGATCAGTGAACAAAACCAGTCAGGACAAGTTTCACAGATCTTTTTTTTTCATGACTGCTGGTCCGAAAGATTTCTATAAAAAAAGTCTCGACAATACATATATGGATTATTTATTTACTTTACAACTCTAGGCAGAATAGACGTGGACCACATTCATCTGGAGTGTACACTGCATGGAAAAATTAGACTTCAATCTGAAATAACAACATAATTTCTCTAAACGTCATTAAGTAGCAGGAAGTTGCTGTAGGCAAACTGCTTCCTGCATCCAGGAAATTTATCTGCTTGTCTGTTCAGTAAACCTTTTTTAAAAAAAGTCTTTTAATTGCTAGTAAAATTTTTTAAAAACCCAAAATTAAAAAAACAACAACCACAAGGTTTTGCAGGCTCCTTTGCAAAAAAGTGAACGTGATGTCAGATTTTTGTGCTAGTCTCAAGGAAAAGCACTCAGCAGTGCCAGTCAATATGACTAAAATGTGTATTTATAAAACAACAACTACAAAAAAACTTCCATGCCAGTGACAGGAGGTGATTCAGCTAGCTGGCTGGCAGTAAAGGTTGTTTACCAGGTTCTGGATTCCTAATTGGGTGCCTAGCTTGCTAAGTAGCAGCTGGTCTTTAATTAGTTGAAAAATTATTATCACTGAAAGTTGCCATAAAAAGAAAGAGAAAAATATAATTAAAGCATTAGAATCCATATGGTGGCATACATATCTTCACTCGTCAATAGCTGTTTTTCCTCTCTTTTCCACTCAGCATTAATAAGGCAAAACTGTTCATTTGCCAAAAAAGTCTCCTTTTTTAATTTGTATTGAAAGTAATATTAAAATGGAAGTGTGCTGAAAGATTGTATATAGTGCAGCGTTTCTCTTTGACTGTGAAATTATGCAAGATGTTACTTTCTGCAGGAGCGAGCTAGGATTGATGAGTCACCCTTGCTAGTACACCTGATCATGGTAGGACATCATTATCTCACCTTCATTCATTACTTATAAAGTAAAACTAGATGAAAACCTCTTTGTATAGAAGACTTAGCAAAGTACAAATTTTATGCCTGTGATGTATTAAATATGACCATAGCCTGAATGCACAGTGCAATCTGTAGCTGGAAATCTGCAAGCAGTTGCACTATAATTATCTGAAAATATTGCATGCACCAGTATTTCTAGAAGTTTACAAGCCTTCTCTGCACTTAAGGAATATTTGCCAATGTATGTGGAACAATGAGATTACATGTGAAGCAATACAGTGCTAGTATAAAAGGATAAGTTTAGGCATATTTTTTCTAAAATATTTTAAACACCTTGCTATCAATTTTAAGGTTATAGAATATTAAACTGTTTTTTTACTTACTGTACTTACTGATTTTCTCAAGGGGTGAGGGACGACGGTAATATTGCTTGGTTTTATAACAGCTGAATCCCCTTCAGCTCAAAACTTGACATAATCATCTCATCCATTAACCCTTTTTGAGACAGAGAAATTCAATAGTTGGAAAGGGTATTTGCTTACAATAGTGCCATAGTATTAAAGAAAAAAACAGAGAAAGAAAATATTAACTGTTTAGTGTCTAGATTTGTTGTGGGAAATGGATAAACTCTATAGTGCTCATATTAGCAGCAGATGACCTCTGCTTATCTGCATTTGTTATTGTTTACTTTATAGCAGAGAAATCTAGGAAATAAAATTATCTTCTGTTGTACAGGAGCAGATCGCCCATGTTCTAATTCTAAAAAAAATCTTTCTTACCTGGAGTTAAAACCAGGACATTCAGTATAAAAGAAATGAACTGTTTGAAAGCCTAAATTTCCAAGTGTCTCACTTATCCTGAACTCTACCTCTGCAGCACAAAGTTAATAAAATTAATTTTTAAATAATGCTTCACCATAAAGATCAGTTGATTCTTGGCAGTAACTTCATACAGTTGAAACAGCCCTTCATAATTTTACATAAGCCTTCCTTTAAGGTTTGGAAGTTGCAGACAAAGGTGAAAATGTTCATTAGATAACCAGCATACAGCAATATGCATCAGCTTCAGTCCTTCACTATAATGCCTTCCAAAGGCAAACTCATCATTTTTATCCCTGATGATGTATTGCTTCCTATCCAAATTGTTCTACATTCAAGCCTTACTCGTATTAGGCCACTGTAAAGCACTAGAAAAGATGAATGTGCTTTAGCACAACTATAATACAGTAAAAAAACCCCCAAACAACCACAACCCAAGTCCAAAAAACCCCCTATCAACTTCCCAGCTTAAAATACATTAGCATCAGGTCTTCAAATTACATTGCTAGGATGAAGTAAAAAAGGTTTATTTATGAATTCCATTTCATTTTTCTCTTGAACTGGTTTTAATACAATGCTACTGTAATTTATTGCAATTTAACATACAAAGTTTTTTTTTGATGAACATGAAATTATTTGACACTTGTATGTCTATAATGAAGATTATCTCATTTTTGTAAATGAGAATATTGGACTTTCATTTAGATCTAATATCTGATCTGTGCTGATTTACCTGTTTGAAGAAAACACCCTGAAAATGCACATTTTTAGAAAATTACTTAAATATTTGTTTCATTAAACTTTAAATATTGAATTATAATCTAGAAAACATTGAAATAGTTTTTTTGTTCGACTGCTAGATAATTAGTGATTCTTCTATAACCCTTTAGGACAGGACTTAATGCTCATGGAGAATTAAGACCAAATTTCTGTAGAACAAAATTTCTTTTAAAGTATTTCACAAACAGCCACAGATTTGCAGGCAGGCAAATTTAAGGTGAGGGAGAGGGATTTGTTTTAATATATTTAGTTCTTCTCATGTCCTTAATAACAAAATAATCCATTCATGATGGTTAACACTTTCTATCTCTATGTTACCCATAGGTCAACAAAAATCTCTGTGGGACTAAAACCATGAGTTATATCCTTGACTCATTGTATGTTGAAGAAATTCAACATACTATGAACAGAGAGTGGAAGCACTTGTAACTCATCTCTGTGTTACTGTTTTAAAACTATCATTGCTAGTGTTTGTCCCCTGTAATGTTCCCACCAGTTTTGTTAACTCAGCTGTGTGACCACTTTCCAGTCTGGGTAGAATAGAGAGGTCCTAATTTACTCTGACAGTAGAAATGGATCAAAGGGACAAGAGGGTCTTCTCTCCCTGTAGTCCTAACAAAGCATATGAAGGTGGAGCTTGGAGAAAGGGCAAAATGGGGCCAGTGCTGAGATCAGGTTGGCATTCCATGGGGATGCAATCCACTTGGCTTGGACCAGCAAACCTGCCTTCAGGTTAACCACGAGGTGATGACAGCAGCTTTGAAATATATTTAATACACACATATGTACCAACTAACAGCAGCAGGAGAGGCAGTAGCATTAGAGATACTTGATAAGCTGCAAAGGGAAGTGCAATGACTAAATATTTTCATTCACAAATTTGCACCTACAAGCACCAAAGTGTGTGTCACCAGTTTGATAGACAACCATTTTCTTCAATTTTATAATACACATGTAAGACCAGACTACCATTTATTTACACTTACAGGCAGCTTTGTTGTAGTCAGGACTCTATAAGTTTTCTTTCAATTAACTTGAATTCTAATTTATTTATTTTTTTCTCTATTTTAAAACTAATTTTCATTTGAATCAGTGTGGGAAACTATCAGAATAAGGCATCCTAGCTGCCAGATTGTTGCATGGACCTAGATTCAACTTTCATGCAATTTCCAGTGATAGGTGATAAATGAAGAGATGGAAAAAGAGAACTGTTACAGAATTCTGATGAGCAAGCCCTTTCTAACTTCAACAAGAAAAAATGAAGACTATCTGATTTCCATTAAATACATTGTATAGTACAAGCAGTGGCTGTAAAAGAGATTTCTGGTTTGTGACATGATATTTCATTTCTGGAAACTCAACCAATACTTAAAACTGAAAAGAGTGTTTCCTCTTGGTAGAGTTGCACAATGTAGTTTCAACAAGCTAGACAACTTCTCATTGTTTTTAATCTTATATCCTATACTTCATAATTTCATTAGATATTACTTACAAGTATGGACCTGTTTTGCCTTGATAAGTAGCCATGAAGTTCATATGCAAAACATTTAGCTGTTAAAAACCATCAGTTGAGATGTGTATTTGTAAAACAGTCTGATATATATGAGTTGAAAATTCTGCAATCTATTATTCACTAGACTGCTTTTGTATAGGAAAAACAAACAAAAAGAACCTAAATGATCTTTCTGCTGTTTAGAATGTTTTCATTGTTTCTGGGTTACATGCTTCAACAAGGTGAGCTGCCTGGCACTTTTCTCCTTCACAGCTCCACATTAATGCAAAATTCTGAGATCAAGAAACTACAAGGGGAAAAAATAAGCAACTTACAATAGCTTGTTTACATTATTCAGCATGTGTTATATGAGCACAAAATATTTACAAGTTTCATTTTACATGCACATTAATTATATAAAATTAGAGACACCAGGAGAGAGACATTGTGTCGATTAGACAATAAGATCAAGAATGCTGGCAGTGCTAGTAATAAGAAACCTACAGTTTACTTCCAAAGGGAAGACAGTTCATTAACGTTTTGCTTCTCAAGAGTTCAATTATAACATACCTAATGTACTGGACATTAACCTTTGGGGGCCTGAACCAAATTGTAGATGAGAGCAAAATGAAGGCACAGATTTGACTTCTTGGGGAACTTCTGCTGCTGTCAAACCAGCCGATCACCATATCCTGAAACCTCTTTTCAGAGGCACTCCTCCTTCACCTGTAAATGTTTAGGAAAACACCAAAACTAGTTTGATGAGAAATTTTTATTTTCCACTGGAATATGGAGTTCTGCAACTGAAAATAAAATGTACACAAATGTCAGGGAACACAAGAACAAATATTTGGTCTTAAAAAGGAACTTCAGAAGTGGAACATGACACTTTTTTCAACAGCATAAAATGTACACACACCTAACTGAACATGTTAGGTGTCTGCGTGGTGTAGCTTTCTCATAGTTCAGTCAGTTGTCAATTAACTTAGTTGACTCCAAAAGAAGTTAAGAATTAATGGTAAAATATGAATCTAGATAGGATTTTTTCCCCCAAGAATCTATGGCAAATAGTTCTGATTCCAGGGGGAAAAAAAAGAAAAAAAAAAAAAGAGGTTTCTGGTGTCCAAAAACCCCAAACCGTATGAAAACTCCAGTACTTGTGAAGAGGAAGATTCTATTTAATATAAGCATCCAAAAAGAGTATTCACCCTCACACTCCGTTACAGTTAACTATAAATTTTACTATAAATTTTGTCCATTTAAAGTGTGGACGCTCATTCCAGAATATATCAAGGAAAGAAATCAGGTTAGTTCCACAAAAATGTTATTTGGCTACAGGTTTCATCAGTCTTCACTAAAACATCCAGTATGAAAATGAACTCCAGTAAAGAGCATTTACAGAGAAGATATGTGTTTTGATACCTCTCAGGAGTGAAAATCTCAGGTACAGGCCGCAGTGTACGCTTAAAGGTGGAAAACCACTTTGTTTTTTATACAGCAGGGGTTTTCACCTGTATTGTCCTAGTTCTGTGTTCTAGGCTTAACAGACAAATTGTAGGATAGAACTCTGCAGATCAGCTGTTCTAAAAATGAAATTTTCAAAAGCTACAGCAGAGAAATGATTTGCAACAATCAGTAAATAACATGACCAGGTGCATACCAACAAAGGCTAAGCCTGGACTACAGTGTCCACAAGCCAGAAGATAATCAGAGAAACTCCTGAATTCCACTTCCCTGAGCTACATTTGAGGCTTTTCTATAACAACTGAAATAAAAAATTTGGTGAAACTATGGAGAGAATATTCATCTTTGAAGTCCTCAGCAAGACACAGGCGCAGTTTCTTGCCAATGACTTCTGAACTTGATTCAGAAATATTTGCTTGATGACCCTAATTCACCTGATGGGGTGAACTATTCTAAGGCAAACAGCATTCACCTACTGCAGAACTGATTTGTATTTCAGCATGGGTGTCATCCCTTTGTTTTGTTATAATGCCTCTCAAAAATCATTTAATATAGGAAGCTTATGCAAACACATTAAGGAGGAGGGTTATTTTATGTGAGGGTTGGGGTTTTTTTAATAGAATTTTCAAGATTAATCTCTGGCTGTACATTTGGAATTCTAAACTAATGTCTTTTTTTGAAAGGCAAGGAGTCTAGAGAAAAAGGAGATGGCCACAAGAGGCTGAACTGAAGATAAATGAACTGCTAACTGCAGAAGCATCAGATTCCCTGTAACAACTACTACATCATTGGCTATAACAAATCAAGGTTGTATTATTCAAGCAAGCAGCATATTCATGGCTGTGGAATTTCAATAGCAATATTTTCCCTAAATGCTGTCAGGTTGTTTTGACAAATTCCAATAGTAAACGGTAAATATAAGAAATGTGCATTTTAGACTAATTCAGTCATATATAGGAAACTATGGAATTTTTTTTTCATCACTGACATTAAAAAAGATGAATAATCATCACAGGATATGTATTTATCCAAGAACTACCACTCAGGAAAACTAAACAAGGTAATGCTGCTGTGATTTAGCTAGTTTTTAGGAAACCAAACCTTTATAAAAGGTCTTTAAAAAATAGTTTGCATTTAGTAAATTCTCTATCAAAATTTAAGTCTTTGAGGATAAGCTTTCTAAATGAAACTCAGTTACTAATATCGAAAAGTCATAGAAAGTTCAAGCTAGTGAGAACTTCAAAACCTGGGAGGAAAAAAACAATGAAACTGAATTTACTTTTATTTTGCTATTTAATGAGTAAAACTTAAGCTAATGGTGCAATTACTTGCTGTTTTACAGATATTTCCTATTTCTTTTTCCATACACTAGTTCTTAGAACAGATCCTATGTCAACATTTTCAAAATTCATTTACCTGTCTAAGCCGTGCTATACAAGATCAAAAAGTGAAAGGGAACTAAACCAAGAATGTCCAGGATATGGATAAAATTACTGTTTCATTTGGAGATTTAACCAAGACTCCAAGACATGTTCTACATGGAAGTTTTGTAATCTCCCATGAAGCCTGGTTTCCACTTGAAGGAAAACCTGTAAAGATCCTCATGTGAAAAATGTTTTACCTAGAACAGCTTGGAAGACCTTAGGATTGTTACATGCAGTTTATGAGCTTGAACAGTTCCAATATATAAGATGAATGAGCAAACAGCAGAAAAAAATCCTCAATCCTGAAAATGAACTTAAGTGCTGGACACCAATCACAAGTGTAAACTACTGAGACACAATAAACTAAAGACTAATGTCGAAAGCAGATTTGAAGAAATTATATATCCATCTTGCTGTAATTTAAATAGATGTATAAAGAAAAACTGGTTAAATGCAGACACATTACCAGCTTTTAAATAAAACATATTGGAAACGTCAATGATAAGAAATTGACAAGTCACAAAAATAATATATACAGTAAACCTTAATTTATTTAGACCTGTTAGTTCTTAAGCAATCTGTGGTAATGGACAAACCACTGCTAATGAAATTTTGAAATAAAAGCCTTTACTGTTTATGTAACCAGTATAATATACAAGAAATTGCATTCTTTATTACCAGGCCAAAATATTATAGGATCATTAAGGCACTGAACTAAAACAATTTAAAAAGCAAACAGAGTACATTTGCTTTCGCTTGCCTTTTGATTTGCTGAGGACTACAAATGCAAATATGTAGAAAACCTTCAGGGGCATTTGTAGAAATGGGTTACAGAATTTTGTAACACCTTTTTGTCAACATCTAAACCTCTATGTCTCTTTGCCAGTTCAGCAAAATCCTTTTATCTATAGGGAAACACTGAGAAGATCTGTACCAGGATTTAAGATGAAGGTTAAGGCAAGCTTGATATAACAGGCTTGCCCATAATGCACATACCACCTGTAAACCAAGACAAAGTCAAGAGTCAGAGATGTCATGGGATATAAACAGAAAGGATGGCTAAAGTTTGAGTCATAAATTAGAAAAGCAGAACAAAACCACGTCAAGCCAATGAGCAGAATGGGAGCTGTATGAAAGACAACCTAAAGATTAGGATGTTCCAGAGTCTACAACAAAAAGCAGAACGGGCTCAAGTTAGGTCAGGTAGGCTAAGCAAGTACTAAATCACCTCAAAAATCTGAACTGCAGTGCAAGAGTACAAGTATGTAGGAAGATAAAATTGCCTACTGCAACTGTATATTAACATCCACATCTTTCTTCCTCTTCAATATCACAGATAGCTGTGATCTTTTAGTAAAACAGGAACAGCAAAGCACAACAGGAATATTCTCAAAGAAATTTCAGCAAAGACAACAAATAGACAGTTAAACTACAGCAGTGGCAAAAATTAAAATAGCAGGACCCTTTTCCCCCTTAACTGAACTCCAGATGGATCCCGTTTGCAGTGGAGTTGCAAGTAAAGCATTACAACATCCAAATCTAGCGTGAACCATGCAGAAAACTTTGCAAGGCTTCCTGCCTTTTTTTATAGAGAATAATCTAACCTCAAAAACCATAAAGTTTGACAAAGGCTTCTTTTTTTTGACAGTGCAGAGAATACTTCTGGTGGGTCTACTGTACTGTATAGAACATATCCAAGCATTCTGAATCTTCCTAGTCAATCTGGCTGCAGTAGCCTCAGTTTTGCAAGCTAGTACATGCTTTTTCAAACAGTTCCACTTGGAATACATTACATCCATCCATCAAGGTAATCTGTTTCTACCTCACACATACGTAGTTGAGGTTTCCTAATCTAACATCGGAACTTCAGATTTGCCTTAAGTAGCCAAGATTGAATGTTTTTACAGCATGCTATGCTCACAACTAGGACTTGAGTCAATAGTTGTGGTTTTGTTGGTTTTTTTTTTTCTTTTTTTCTTTTTTTTTTAATTCATTTCCATTTGGACTCAGGCACAACTGAAATTAATTCAGATGCCAGCAACAGTCTGATAACCAATTCTTTCCCATTGAAACAGCCTGCACTGGAAAACAGGTTTTAAAAATCAGAAAGGTGATATGACAGGCTAGGCTCATAATAAAGTGCCTCAGCCAGTAAGACACATATCCCTCTATTTTCCGGCTCCTGCAGGCACCACCACCATACACAGCAGAGAGTGTTTTTTCCCCAGACTCCTTAATCTAGAACTTGAGATGTGGAGCTGGTGGTAACCTGGCAGCACTCATAGGAACACAAACTGTGCTGGCACTGTATCAGGGGAAAGAAGAATCATAGCAGTGAGATAAGATTCCCGTAACTTTTACTCTCTGATAAACCTGTACCTGCAGAGTAGTCCAAAACTGCTCCTGTAGGTGATAGTGGAAGCACCCAGGGGTGCTTCTGGCAACCAGCCATTAACATCCTAACAACTCGCTTTAGGCACAACAGTGCAGAGCTCTTCACAATGAAGAAATAAAAATCAACAATATGGCCAAGCCCTCCCCACTAACTGAAGAAATATTTGGGGATATCCTTCCCCCACCAGACAAATTCTTGAATAACATTTGCAAAACCTTATAACACAGAAATTGTTGTCTTAACCTGAGTAATGCATTAAAGGTAAGCTCTGCATGAACATGTTCTGTAGATCTCAAATGGCAAAATCAACCCCACGTTAAAGCAGTCTCCACTGGGGCACAAAACCTGTTATCACACTGCTCCTTTGAACTGGGAGCCCAAAAAAAGTATCTCAGAAAAAGATCAGTTTCAAAGAAAATTTCCAAAATAGTAGCCAATATTCAGCTCAGCAAACAAAGAAAAGAAAACAAGGAGATTCCAGCTCATATTTTATTTCATGTTTTGTGTTGTTTCCCTCCCCCATCCTAATAAATGTGAAAAACCCACACATAAAGAGCAAAGAGGCACTGTGTTAAAAACAATTAGCACAAGCAATGCTTACATGTCAGCTTTACACCTACAATGGTTGCACAAATCTAACAAGGTAACGATGAATCTGAGATTTACTGAGATTTTAATCCTAGTCTTCCCACTGTTATGAACCCATACATAAAATACCTATGTCTCTTTTAACTTCATTTTGCAGATCAGAAAATAAACACTTAACAGGTTAATCAACACCTTTCATATGGAAAGACATACAGAAGTCTTTTCTCTAATTTATTCATGTAATTTTCTTCTGAAAAAATGCATTGCCTATTTTTGAGAAGCTGCATTTATTCAAATAATTACCATTTATTATCTGAAAATTATACTTCCTTTACCAGTCCACAACATGGCACAGGGACAATAAGAGACCAGCAGTCATTAAAGTATTGCAACAAAACACATTTATTACGCAGATCTTAAATCAATCTGAAATGTGTAGTGCAACATTACGTCAAGATAATTGGTTCAAAACTTTGATACCTATTTGAAACAACTAATTGCAAAATTTCTTCTTTCCCAAATGAGTTGTCCTTGAGTTAACCCTCACCATTCAGTGTCTCTCTGTGGATGTGCACCTATCTGCAAGCATATATATCCATATATAATGTATTTGTGTACATATACATACAAAGCCAAATTTAAACATATTTTAATAAACATTTTTCTTCTTGATTTTTAGGGCCTTTTAACAGCAGCCATACAGATACTTTATCTGTGATAGACCTTTGAAACAGAACAAATATTTCTGTAGTTCTTAGATCCAATAAAAATACACAACACATTTTCTTCATGGGCATATTCACTTCAACGCACAAAACCCTTCCATTGCTCCATTTATTCCATTAGTGTAGGAGCTTAAATGATGCATGAAGCTTTCAGCAGTAAGGTGAATGTCATTTTTAAGAACCCAATAAAAAGATAAATACAGGAACTGTAACTCAATACTGAAAAATATTTTCAAATAAAAGTACAACTGTAAACAGTACATTCAGGTCCCGCCTCAGACAGTAATTTCTCCTGATGGCATAAGGCCCCAATTCAAATTGGCATTTAAGAATGTGCTTATTACATTAAGCAGCCTCTTTAGTCAATACGATTTAAGTTCAGGATTATATGCTTTCTTGAGCCAGGGCCTCAATAAATTAGAAGAAGGATCAATTAAAAATTATATGTAGCAAAAGAGTCAACAGTGCACTTGGAAAATTAAAATCTACAAACTTGTTTCAGATTTAACAATTGGTCAAATACGGTAAGTGCAAAGTCTGGAAGACTAAACTTGCTTTGTCCGTGCTCCACTCCAGAAGAATAAACACAAACCACTAAAAGATATTGGAGTTTGACCTAGTTTTCCCTATACTTCCTAGCAGAATTGCCAGATACATTATTTAATTTGTCTAATTTCTTCAGTCAAACAAATTATTTTTCCAATTAAGCTGCTCGATGCAATCAAGAATAGAAGTAAATGATGTAAGAAATATTACGGCACCTGTGAATAACAAAACCAGAAGAGGGGATAAGTAGTCATACTTATGGGAAGTATGGGCAGAAATTCAGCAACATAAATCATCCTGAAAACTATGTTAATAAAAAATCAATTGATGCTGATAAAATTTCAGAGGAAAAATTAAATTTAAGGAATTAAGAGATTATTTAAAACAGCTTCCAATAAGCAAGAAATAGTTTAAAATTCTCTCTTCTACCCTAAGAGCTCTGGCCAATTCCAATCGAACTTGAGGAACACCAAAGGCTAGTGAAAATCTGTGGCAGAGTGGTTAAACAGCCCACAAAAGGGACAGCAGCAAAATAAAGCAGATGCTGTTATTAATGCCTCCCCTGAAGCAAAGGTGCAGCATGAGCTCATTAGCTCTCTGCTCTGTTGATCCTGCTGCTTAACCAGGTAGCATCTGCAACACCTGGAAACAGCCTCAGCACAGCGGTGCCTTTTGCCCATTCAGCTGTTATGGGACAAAGTGAAAACTGGGATATGCTGTGAGAAAGGAAGGTGGCAATCCCATGGGATAAATAAAGGTGAGATTCACAAAACAACTTAAGAAAACCAAATAGTTTCATTGCTCACAGAGGTTTTGTTTTGAAGCCATTTTCTGATTTTTAAATGTAAGGAACTCAGGGCTTAAAAACCAAAGTAGTGGCAGGATGATAGTATATCATATATCTCCAGAAACTGCTACCTACATACTCAGAATGCAGCAAATGAGCCTGTTGTCTCAACCTTGGGACTCTCCTCACACTCGGAGTAAGAGCTGTGCTACAGGTGTAGTACAGGGATTTCCTAGTCCCTGCAAAAAGCACACTGCTCACCTTTGTCCTCATGGTAAAGGGAGGGGTTAATCTCACCCATTTAGTAACTGGCACTTCTTAATTGAGTGAGTTAATAAACTTCTGACAGATATGCTTGTGTGGGGACCATTTTTTCTTAAGGAACTTAATTTCTCATGTGAATATTAAATATTCATCAGATGCCGGCAGCTTTGTCAGAACCAAGCAAGCTTTATCCAAACAGCAATAGAGACGTCTGCCTCTGTCACCCTGAGCTACCCAATGTCTGTTTATAAAATTACTTCAGCCCATTGGCAGAAAGAGATGATGCTACTCTTCCAATTCATATACCCTTTTAAATTAAATGTTGCTTTGAAGACTTCTTTTTGTCATCCTCAGTATTCTCTCTCACTGCTTAGATGTTTTAATCAGATGTACACCATATAGACACAGTTCTAAGATACAAGAACGAATACATTGTCTTATCTATTACCTTCCTCTCCCTTTTGATTCTTTCACATGCTCTGTCAGAGGACAAATCTGTGGGAGCAGACACTAATTTAATTTTTAAATTAAAAAAAATACATGAAAAATCACTTTTCAAAGCAGATGTTACTAATTTTTATAGTGTTAGACAATTAAAAATATTGCAGGCCAACAATACCAATATCATTGTATATCTTGTCTTCTTTCCAAAAATATCTCTCTAGTACTTACAAGATGGTACACAATATAAACAGAGGAAAAGCTTAGAATTATTATATCAAACAAGATCTGCAACAAAAAATAATTAACAAAACCCTGATGTCATTGCACTGTGCAGGAAAAACCTCCAAATTTCTGGAGTTTTATATAATCAGCTTTCTCAGTTCAGTCTTAAATTATAGCATGTGGCATAAGCACGTACAAAATTAACAGCTGCATATAAACAAATTATATTTCCTCTGCACTGTACAACTGCATGCATCAAACCCGACTACTTTTTTCCAGAAAATACATATACACGCGCATATATATATATATATATACACACACACACATATATACATATATAAACTTCAGACTCAGGAAATCAGCTAGAGGTTTCATCAGGAAGTACTCTGTTCTTCTGCAGCACTGTATTTAGTTCCTGAATAACATTTGATGGCAATTTGTTATCTAATTCCAAAGTAGTTTTCTTTGTTTTGTTCTTATTTTTCTTCAGTGCCTTATGTGGTTTTCCATGTAGGTCAGTCATCCCTGCACCTACATCCTCAGCAGAGACTGAGTTCCAATGTGTTTTTGCATGATTTCGGACTTTCTCCTCCTTCCGTTCCAAACATTGTGCCACAATAGAAGCTTTTTCTTTCCAATTTTTTCTTTCTTCCAGAAATTCATTTTCATGATGCTCACTGAATTTTGGTTTTCCAGAGTGCAGTTCTATATTCTGAGCAAACAAGCAAAGAGAAATAAGATCATTCACATTCACAGAGTATTCAGTGATATTTAGATTGCAATTTTTCTCATTAGTTTCACATAACAGTTTAAAAGAAAAATCAATTTTATTCAAGACCGGAGACAGCAGAGTTAATAGTTTTCAATTCACACAATTGGTGCTATTACATTTAGTAAGCATATTTTCTTAATTAGTGATACTTCTGAAAATTACATAAATCTTTCAATTAAATGCACCATGTCAATGAAGACATTAATTTTCATATACTCGCAATTTTTCATTCTACCACAGCAGACTGTTTTAATGTTTTACAGCAGTTCCATATACTCTTAAAAATTCAGAATTCTTAAATTGAACAAATACAACTAAAAATATTGCAATTTTGATCTTAATGACTGAGCTACATGAATGTGCAAAATATAACTTTACATGATCACATAAACATTTTCAGCAGCTGTTCAGTACTACCTGATAAAAACTGTCTGCTTTTTCAAATTTTGGCTAGCAATTTTAAGTAAACATACTGGGAATTCAGATAAAACAACAAACTGATGGCAATGCAACTGTTCCGTATCGGTGGGCTGTTTTCAAGTTCTTAAACTGTAGGAGATGAAAGTTAAATCAAATGCTGCATCTAAATTTGTGACTGGTGTGGCCCATTAGGAGCGCATCTGTACAGTGAAAGTGCTGAGAATTTGACGTCCACACTAACACTATTTCAGGGCTGCTTTTTTTTTTTTTTCTTTCATTTATATACACTTCAGACTACTTTTAGTTTTCTCCTACTGACAGAAGGTCTATTTTTGGCTGCAGTGCATTAGATATGCTCCTGCAGAAAGTCTTCAGCTTCAGTTCCATCTGAAAGCAAACCAATTTCACATGATCCAGAACCACTCCACAATACGAAGCAAAACACAGAAAATGGGAACATTTGCTCTTAAAGTACAGCCCTGATCCTCACTAAAACATTCATGTGGATGTACCTAAATTAGCTTCTCTTTAGTGTCTGAATATTTTTTCAGGTTTGCTTTAACATATATGAGGTATTAAGATTCCAGGAGACAACTTGCTCAAAAACTATGGATGACTGATTCCATAAAAATCCAGCCAAACTGAACAAGTGTCATACAGGAAAGATGAAAAGAACCAGTCTCCCTCAGTTTTAAGTATCTTCTAATAGTCAACAAAGACATCATACATGAAGGAAGAATTCAAGGACCTCATTTTCTTTGAGAGCTGTGAGGCTCTTCCACAACAAGAATGATCTGCCTACTGCCACATCAACTGAGCAGACAGGGTACAATAAATTCCTCTGCCATTCTTATTTGCCTTGTATGTTTTACAGTGGCATTTCTTTCTTCATGAGGACAGCAAATATAAGCCCAATACAAAACGTTGATGCAGCAAATTAGCTGCCATGTAAGAAGAAAAACAGTAAATATTAAATGAGTTTACGTTACAAAATACAGTATAAATCAGTGCAGTCTCTTGAAATTTCACCTGAGCTAGCATCTGCTCAATAATAAAAGAAACAAACATTTAGATTATGTAAATCACAATTTTTAAAAGAGCAGATAAAGGGTTTATTTTATTGATATCACTTTCAGCATTAAGGAGGCTGGTATTTGCAGCCTTGGTGAATATTTGCATTCACCAAGAATGAAAACTTTCCCTTAATAACGAAGCACCAGTAGCCATGATATTAAAAAAAAATCAGTCCCAGAACAACAATGCATGCAAGACTTCATACTGCTACATGTGTTACCACTGGTGCCTGCTATGGAGCAGATTTTAGCTTGCCTGAAGACTCTTTTAAATTCTACTGCCATCAGTAACAACTGCTATCAGTTTAGAATCTCTTGCTATCACCTAATCCAGGAAGAAGCATCCTAATATTTAATGTGTTCAGCAAAAAAAGTTCAAGGCAACTGAAGAACTGTTCCAATGACTCAAGAATGGGGGGGGGGGGGGGGGGGGGCTTTGCTAAGTATTTGAAAAAGCTGTAATTTTCCATTTAAGATAATTTCTTTCCATTTCCAGTAACATTCTCTCATGAACAGTAAAACAGTGAGATTATCACCAGTTCAATTAATAAAATAATAAAAGGCCTATCTGTGATAACATACACGCACTATATGGAATGCAAATTGTCATGCAGTACCTTTCAGAAAACACAGTAACACACTCCAAGCTGGTCACTATTACTCAGCAAACTAAGATATGAATTACTTGTGAAATTGTCAGGAACAACAATCTTCTATTTACAGAATTTTTTACATCATATTTCAATTTTTCAACTCTTGAGAAGAAAAATACCAACTACATTTTTTAAATCAGTATAGTTCTCCTGCTAAACTGGGTATGGGAGAAGCCTTTTATATAATCAAAGTAAGAACAGATCAAAAAAACCACTCAAATTTAAAGGTTGACCACTTCTCTGAAACAGCCTTGTATTATGGCATTCAGCCCCTTAACACAGACCTCTACTCAACATTCTCAAGTTTTAAAGTAGATTCAGTATATAGAGAAATCCTAATTCCCAGCACTGTAAGAATATTCAATTGATGGAGCGAAATTCTGTTGTTCAATTTGGAGTACTAACAGTTTCCTTTATAAATAACATACCAAAATCATGTGTGAACAAGGCTGCACATCAAATTTCTTAATAATATTATTTCTTAGTATTTGATCTCCTGCTTAGTCACATGCTGTAAATTATACTGCTGGACTCATACTTCTCTCCCAGTAACCTCTGATGCAAAAAAACCAACAAAAAAATTGTGTTAGAAGCAGCAGTATGCCTCAAAATTTCAGCCCCTTAATCAAGTAATTGGTAAATAAGTTGATAATAATATGGACATCTAACATTTTCTTTTTTGTTTTCTGAACATCACCAGCAAAAACATGTGGAGCAACTCTATTTGCAGCCTCCATTATCCCCATGACATACTGTTCCTTTCAAAATGCTGCACAGGTATATCCTATTGTAAGTCAGTATTCCTTAATCCTCAGTCTTCCCATATTTTGAAATAAAATTACAGATTTACTGCAGATATACAGAAATGTAAGATTCTATATGAGAAATATGCATATTTTAAATGCACTATCCATGCATGCAACAAGTGGTACAGAAACAACAGAAATCTTTTGATCTACTTGTTATCAGAAGGACTCTATAGTCACACAGTGTTTTCAAACTTTCTGTATTATACATTTATCTTGTTAGCACACAATAAAACTGCTTTGTTTTAGCATAGATCATTAATATTAAACTTGTTTGTTTCTGGTTATCTTCAAGTTGTGTCCCCCCACTGCCCCTTATTTTCATATCACAAAGATGCCACTTCTTCCAGCGTTTGGAAAACTTTCAGTCTTTTTTCCTGCCTATATGAAGATAACTTTGATCGCATTTCTATTACAGGTTTACACATTGACCTGTAAACAGACCTATGTTTTTCTACAAACCAGCATCTTTCAGAAAATGCTTGCTCCTGTTATTACTTTCCAATGCTTTAAAATGGAGATATTTTGGCTTGCTGGTGAAGTACTACAAATCCATGGAAAGACTGAAGGCATGTTCTCTAAATAGGTATCTACTGCTTAATGACTACGCTGCTGTACAATATTTTTCCTTCATAAACCATATCATATACTTACTTTCTACCACTATTTTACCGTTCATTCTAGATTTGACTGTCCATGTAAAAAAAAAAAGTGTGTTTTTATTTTCCACTTTAAATAATTTTATGTCAACCTTCCTAAAATATGCAAATACCCTCTGCATAAAACTTCTCTGGATCTAGTTATGGCATAAATAATGAAGACTGTGATCTTCTACTTTTAAGTTACAATGCAGAATTCCTTTAAATGGCAGTATACAAAATATTACAGTCCTTCCCAATTAAGCACATTATCAACAAAAACACTAATAAAATATTAATTCTAGTACTATAAGGTATTAAGGATTTTAAATCAGGAAGCTCAAAATCCAATAAAGCCTTTACCCTAAAATGTCTGAATTTGTAGTAATCTCAAAGAATGTTTTAGAGATCTCAACTGTACCTGCGTAAAGAACAGGTAAGAGACATGAGTTATGTCTCTTGAATGACAAAACCTATGATTTACTTTCATCAAAGAAGTTTTAAAATGCAAACATTAGAAGGAACTTATCAGAGAACTGCAAAAATACTTCCTGGGAGACAGTTAAAATGAAAGGACAAATTAAACAAAACAGGAAAACCAAAATCACATTCACACTGTATTATACCCATTTGGTAAGGCAGAGCAGAAATGCCTGAAGAAAGCGTAACAACAGAGGGATGGAGTTGCCTTTTAGATAAAGCAGTACTTCTACCTTTACTTTTGGTTTGCTATGGAACTGAGCCAGCTTCACCAATCTATACCTGAACCACTGTCTCTGTAAGTGGTGATAACAGCTACCATATTATCTACATCCCTTCAAAAATCTTCTAAAACATGCAAGAAATAATACTGCATACAAAGGACCAAGCTCTCCTGTTTCAACACTTATTCTCTGCTGCATTCAGATTAGTTACCACTATTTTTCCCAAGCAGAACAGGGAAAAGTGGTAGGTTTCCACTATCCCTGCTTCTTCTCAGCTGGAAGTAATGCAAGTCAGTCCTCCCCACAGGCATTAGTATCTTTACGTGGATACCAGAAATTCATCTCAAGCTAACAAGATAAGGTTGAGACATATCACTAGTGCACATAATGCAGTGACACAGCTCAGTCTCTTCACAGAGTTGTAACTAAACCCTCTTGTTCTTCTTTGAGACTAGTAATAATTACAATTTAATGTATCACAGTTAGTTCCATCTGAGCTTTTCCATTACATTTGCAAAGCAGACAACTAAAACACTAAAACAGTGCAGTTCTTTTAGTCCAGGGGTCCTCAAACTTTTTAACCAGGGGGCCGGCGCGCGGATGAAGTGGCAGGCAGTCATCTGCGGCTGCTTGGTTTCACCTCCCCAGCCCCCGGCGGGGGGGGCAGGGGGGTTCTGTAAATACCGGGGGCTGGATTGAGGACCCTGGGGGGCCGTATCCGGCCCATGGGCCATAGTTTGAGGACCCCTGTTTTAGACAGAAAAGATATGGTAAAATTCACACATAGGACATTTTTTAAGGAACTTATTAAAATAAAATTGTAATAAAGTGCACTGTGATAATGTGCATTCTATTTCTAGGTAAAAGTCCTATTTACTTCTAATGAACAATCATTGCTTAAAAAAAACCCCACCCCCAAACAAATAAAAATCCACTATTGATTTACTGAACAGCCTAAGAGGTGACTCAAGTTTAGGTCACGTAATGGTTTTTTACATTACTTTCTCTTAATTGTTCCGTTAATGACAAAACAATGAAAAGGATATTGATAATAAGAACATCTACATTTTATATTTTTCCAGCTCTAAAGAGTTCGTTATTACTGAACTATTTACAAGTATAGCATTGCATTTTAGAATTTCTACACCAAGTTCAAGTCCCACTTACTTCTGTACTCCCTCTGATTTTACAAGTGTTCTTCTGGTGAATAGGAATTAGTGGTAAGCCTCCGATCTTTGGACTTTTAGTTATAGACTGTTTTCTTGCTTTTCCAGCAGGTGGCCATATATCTGCATGCTGAAGAACAAAATGATTCTTTATTTGGGTGTGGCATTTCATAAATACACAACATCCTTTTGTATGTAAAACTCTCGGAAAAAGCTATCTATTGCACATCTCCATGCCCTCTTTTTGGGGCCAAAGTTTGAAAACACTACAGAGCTTAAAATTACGTTAGTATTTTATATGTGATGTGCAATATTGAGTGAACAGAGCCAAAATATCTCTATACAGTTTTCATGTATCAAACATTTTCCCTCCATATTATAATTCCAATTATCTTCTAAGATAATATCAATTATCTTTAGGAAAATAACAAACAAGATGCACAAATTTACTTGATTCACAATTTCAAAATTCCACATAAACATGCTTTCAGGAGTCCAAATAGAAGTTTCTTAAATAAAATAAAATGAACCCAATCTGTAAATGAGTGTTTCAATATTATAATTTCAATATATTAATAATTTAGGAGAAAACTGCTGCTTAAGCTACAATAACCTGTGTTATCCAAAAGGAATCAGCTTTACATTCTGAATGCTCTAAAAACACAACCTACAGATAAACAGATCTGCCTTCCACAATAGTTTCAGTAGATCTCAAGCGAAAACATGTCAGTTTTGGAGAGAACTCCAAAGTGTGAATCCTCATTCTGAGTGAAAAACATGACTGGGAAGAGAAGGGAAGGAAAAAAAATAACTGAATATTTCAAACAAAATATGAAAACCTCTTTCTGTTAAGAGGTCTGTAATGAACATTCATTACCAGATCATGTAGAATTTCACAGCTAGAAATTTGAACACTTGTGCTGGAAGCTGACAGAGTCTTCCTTAATGGTAACCAGAAGGATAGCTCTGAGGACAAGGTAGCATAACAGTATTTTCCTGAAGAAAGCTTCAACATGAGATTCTGTGAATCAAAGACAGTGTACAAGGCCTACAGAACAGTTTCTAATGCTTGAAGAAGAGCGCACAAAGCTAAATTAGAAAAACTCCAAAGGAACCGGCCAGCCAGAAGTGCAAAGGAGCCCTACTAAAACCTGAGACCACTTTGTGGAAATACCAGAAAAATACTAACCCAAAGAATCAGTCATAAGAAACAGGAAACAAATTCTGTATGAACACGGGAAAAAAAACCAACCCTTTTTTACTGTGGGAGTGGTTAAACACCAGAATAAACTCCCAAGAAAGGTTGTGGAGTCTCCAATTATTCAAACCTGACTGGACACAGCCCCAAGCAACCTGCTCTAGCTGACCCTGCTTTGAACAGAGGGATTTGACTAGATGATCCCCAGAGCTCTCTTCCAAACTAAACAATTCTGTGACACTGTTCAAATCTGTAACAAATTTCTTTCCACAGCTGTCAGGATCTTCAGAGTAATTTTTTTTTCTTTTTTTTTTTTTTTTAATGCTATTCAGCCTTCCTAATCCATGAAGTCTCTTCAAGGCTGTATACAAAAATCCATTTGTGGAGCTGTGATCATACTTGCAGATAGTCTGCAAATAAAAACTGCTTTACTATTAACAAACTATCACAATCAGTGACTACTGACTTAGAAAAGCAGTCCAGAAACCAGAAGCCCCAATTTCAAAATTAGAAAAAGTATTTTATACGTTCACATCTTCACAGAGTAAAAAATTCTCACACGTAGTGCTGACCAGCGTGATGTAAAAGCCTATTATGAGTTCTCCTCAGTGAACATTAAAAACATTTTCTTCCAATGAAAGATTGAAGATATCTGAAAAAGCAGGTCTTGCCAACAAAAATCAATTCACTGTGGACCAAGATACAAGAAACATATACAATTAAAGAAGTGAGTGAGAAACTTTTAAGTCAGCTTCTGAAGGAAACTGCCTCTCTTAATTCTCAGCAAGCTTAAGGAAACTCCCTGTCAGTTAAGCAGCCTGATTTCCCTCTTGTGTATGTAGCATTTCTTAAAATAGAACTTTTGGAAAGTACATCAGAAATACTAGCAATGTATTAGGCCACATAATAAATGTATTTATTCATAGTTTTGACCTATCTGCTCAACTGCAGCTCATGGTAATATAATGTACCTCTCTAGTTGATCAAAGGCAATGGAACTGGGAGACTATTGTTGTGTCCATCTTCATATCAATTAATTACTTCCACCTGTATGCTATGTATGCTATTAAGTGATTTTGTACAAAACTCTTCTAGAATTCAGGAATCCAGTTTCAGCCATACTTTCCAGAATGATTTTGCATACACAACTGAAATGAACAATGGTCCTCCTTCAAACCCTCTTAATATTTACCAGTTTGAAGTACAAGATGAATAACCTCCAGGCTAACTTGATTTTCTGTATGAAAAATACCCTTGTTACTAGATTACAGTAGTACCACCTATACTTTGCTATTTATATTCTCTGCATTATTTATACTACAGGAATAAACATCAGAAAACAAGGGGAAAAAATAACAATAGTACTACTATCTTAGCATTATTACTTACCGATAAAGTCTTATTCTGCTCAAGCACTGAGGAGCACAGTAACAGATTCATCTCCCTCCTAATTGCACTGGATCATGAAATGTCAATGTTTTAACACTTCAAAACCTACTTTACAGTATTTTTCAATTTGTTATTTAAGCTACTCCACTGAAAATGTGCTGCCTGCAGACTCTCTAACATAAAGGTGTTCAAATACTGTGATAACAGATCAGGTAAAAGACAAGCTGTCTTCCCTAAAGAAGATTTTAACTAGAAATAACTTCAGTTGACAAGTACAGTTTTCTGGTTTACAGATGGAATACTGTCATAATAATTGTCTGCTGCTGAATGATACAAACCAGTTGGAGATCTTATCTTAAGCTTTAGCAATATCAACCATTGCATTTCCAAGGAGATTTTCACTGTAAATTATATCTAAAGCAGTAGACTGTAATAAGAACAATCCAGCAAGTCTGCATCATTAGCACTTCATTTATCATGTAATTCAGACTCACTTTACCAATGTCAAGAATGCTGATTAAACAAAAAAACCCAAATCCATAAAAAAGTGCCAAAAACCCCCAAAACTAAAAAAACCTCCCAATGTTGCTCATTAGTACTGCTAATTCATTGTACTGATCATTCATTGGAATGAAGTTAAAAAAAACCCCAACAATAGTATTAATTCATACATTTTTTTTTAATTAAATGCATGTGAAATGCTTTAGATTTTTTTGTTAGAAAAAATATCCTGAACATTGAGCAGTATCTCCCAGGTTTTTATCTATATTGTCAAAGCAACATTCTACATCGTACACTACCTGATCAGAATGCTAATAGATTGCCTCTGTGATTTTACATCAGAAGTACTTCAACAGTTACCAAGCTTGTATGAGTTATTTCTAAGTAGCCTATATTGATAACCTCTGAGCCTATTTGTTGTGACACCACTCATTTTATGCCCATGAGATGTATGCCAGGACTGGTGGCTGTTTCCATAGAAACTACAATAGTTACTTCAGCTAAAGGAGCTGACTGAATAAGACAAAAGTTTGGAAGTCTTACTTACAAGGCATGCATTATATAAAGGTCAGATTCTGATTTAGAAAGCCTCTAAGAAGTATGTATTACAACACCCTATGTCTAGGCCACTTTACGCAATACATAAATCTACTGATGTTTATTCACAGTGATATTCCCCAAAGTTCCTGGAACATTATGGGAGAGGCAAGAAAAATCTGACACAAATACAAAATCCTTTTGAAACTTTGAACTACATTCCAGCCTCCTGTCAGGTTGAATTACTCCCGTTTCTCTTACTCCTACTTCCTCCTATGTAAATATTAAGTTCCATTTGCAAGGACATGTTACATAGCACAAATGTAAATCCTCCTTACTTACAATCTAGTTAGCAAGCAGAAGATTACTTAATTTAGGATAATGCCTATCCGATACATTGAATTGTCATTGTTAACTAACCTGGATACCAGAGAAAAACATTTGTATTGGCACAGCACTTCAACAGGGCTAGTTTACACCACAATGTTTTTAAACAAGACACCCTTCTTTCACAACTACTTTGCATGCAGCATCCAAACTAGTGAGCAGAGAGATAGCACTCAGGCAGTGTGGCACGCAGACAGACCCTTTAGGTCAATGGCCAGAATTTTGGCCCGAAGAGGTTTATTACCACAAAGGAAATTAGTTTTCTTTCTTTAACCAGCTTCTTTACAACACAGCAGGAAAAAAAATAAAATAAATGCCAGAATCTAATGTTGTTATCCTCTAATCTCAAAGCACTCAGCTTTCATATGAAAATGACAGTCTTCATACACTAAGATCTATCTTTTTTGCAGTTTCATTACATTGAGTATTCCAGAAACTTTAATGGCATTGCAACTTTACCTATGACATATCCATAACACATACATATAATGGTTTAACGGGATTTCTGTAACAGCAGTGAGTTAAATCTCTTTGATCAGACTAGTACCTGTGCAGTAAAAATGCTGATCATCCACTCCATCTGCACATCTTGTCCATCACAACATATGTACCTAGAATGCAATATATAATTAACAAGGAAACCAAGGAAAACTCCTGTTGCAGTTAAACATATTGAGGAATAGGCTTCTAAACACCTTCAAACAGTGCTTACACTCATTTATGAATGCTGTTTATTATTAACACTCCCAGAAAAAGATAGGAAAACATAAGTACTTCAAATTGTCATTTTACCCTACTTTGAACACAATGCATGTGCTTCATTTAAAGCATGTCTATAGGTTTAAAATTGATCAATCTAAATTTATGATAATTGCTTGCTCTATGGCCACAGAAGGAAGACAGATAACTAACCCCAAAAGATTACCAAAACTTATGAATTAAGACTTCAGTTAATTAAGAAAAGCAAAAAGTCAACATGCAAGCAAAATATTACCAATTAGTTTTCAAACATTCTTATTTTGAAATTTAACATTTCAACAAATATTAAACACTGAAGTTAAACCAATCGTGTGTCATGTTTACTTACCACTGGAGCTTTTCAGAAAATACTGCAAGTCCCCAGCTGAAACAAATAAAATTTTCAGAAATTACTTCCAGAAACTCTACACAGAGACATAGTTCTTAAACTGCAGAGATTCATTACCTTATATAGTGCCTTTAAGTGGAGAAAAAAGCATAAAATTAAAGTTTAAATGTGTACTGCAAATCTATAATGAAATTGTGGATTTCATGATGAATTTTTCCCATTTTCTCACAGTTGATTCACAAACATTCTGTTCTGGACAAAGGGTTACAGCCAAGCCCTGCAAATGATGGCTATTTGCCTCATTTTGGCTGTGGCTGTACTTTCTGAAAGCTGCTAGAAGTAAAACTTCAAGATGGTGCCCTGTGAAGAGACTACTACAGTGTGAAAGTTACAGAGGGAAGAGACATATGCTTGCAGTGTAAACAGAAGGAATCACATGAGTTTACAGAGATTTAAAAATTTCTGAAAAAAAAAAAAAAAAAAAAAAAAGGGAGTAGGTGCACAATAAAGCCTCTGAGGTAAAAGAAGCACAGATATTCCTGGAGATCCAGAAGAGACTGCTTTAGAAAGTAGACTGAAAATAAACCTCAAGGAAAGAACTTACCTGCAAAGACTCATTTGCATAATCTTTTTATTCCTGTTTTGGACTAATCGCCTACTCATTCTGTGTTTAACTCAAAGAAAAAACCCAACCAACAAACATTTTCTCTAACACAACTAAGCTTTGAAATTTATAGACCTTTGGGGGATGTTTTGATGTGCCAACTGTAAAGGAGAAGTTCAAGCAGATCTGTTTAAAGGCTACAGCCAACCTAGAATCCCCTTAGGATAGGATCCTATGTACATTGCCTTGGTGTTCCCAAAGCTTTGACCAAACAAATACTGGAAACATCTGAGAAGAACAGGTGTCACTTTTCACTGCTCTTTTCCAGAGACATAGTCACCAATGTTTGTAAAGGGCACTGTAAACTTCAGCTAGAAGAAACATCAAAATAACAGATCCTGAAAAAGGAAAATCTTCTACTGAACAACAAGAACTATCACTAAAGGCCATGACTAGCTCGTTTTCTCTTCTCTGTTTTTTCTTGGTGCAAAGAAGGTATGTTCACCAATGAAATGCAGGACACATACTACAAAACTGAGCGAGCTAGCAGCAAACATATCCACAAGAGATAATACACTTAAGATTAAGAAAAGCCAATCAATAAAGTAATTTCCTAGCACAGAAGAGTTAACATGTAACACAAACCCAGAGATAGAAAAAGAACAAGTATTATTATAGAGGTTAATTTAATTCAGCATACTTCAATTGGCTTCTTGACTTTTCCTTGTTCCACAATGTTTTATGTTCTCCTTTGTTGATGATACTACAAGTACCTTGCAACACAGTGTTTAACTTATTTTATTTTCTATTCTTACATTGTTGGTGGCTTCATTTTCTTTTTCACTCCAAGATAAAGCTTCAGGGAATTGACAGGCAACACTTTTTCAGGTTTGCTAGCCTGCAAATAAAATAAGATTCTAATTATTGTATCAGGAATGTGCAAAAGAGGGAATGCCACATAACTGTGTTCACAGTTAGGCTTCTTTCACGGGCCCTTCTTTTCTAACAGATCATGGTGATTTTTCTCTCTTTTTTTTCCCCATGAACAAAGTATGCTAATAACTATGACTGGAAAGAGTCTAATTAAGAACTTGAGGTCCACATGAAATTACAAAAAATGTAACACAACTAGAATAATGAAGATGTGGTGGTACAATTCACAAAACTGCAGTGTTTTAATATATGGACACAAGCTCTTTTGAAAGAGACATGGAAGATGAGGAGTGGGGTTGCCCTCTGCTAAAGAAGCCCTTCCTTGGGATAGACAATATCATCATATTTGCTTCAGATCACCTAATCAGAATGAAAAAAAAAACAGATGAAGACTTTAAACAATCAAGTCTCTGAATAACAGTTCCTGACTCTTACAGGGCAGGGGATGGGGAAGGCAGAGCTTTCCTCTCCTTGGTGTCTTCTGGAAGAACAACACATTGGGACACAAATAATCCGGCCAGTTTCTGGAGGTTGTCAGAGATAACCTCTTGACACGAATACTGGATGCACCAACAAGGGATGATGCACAGCTTATATCTGCTATTCACAGACAAGAATGAATGGGTCAGGGACATGATAATCAATGGTAGTATTGGCCATAGTTACCATGAAATGGTAGAACTCAAGATCCTGAAGACAAAAAAAGATGACAGACAATGGAGATTAGAAGAGCAATATTTGGCTTATTCAAGGAATTGATAATCGATAGGTGGGTGTCCATGGAGGAGGCAACTCTGAAGGGCAAAGGAGCTCAGGAAAGCTGGCAGGTCTTTAAGGATAGCATTCTCCAAAACCAATAGTTTATCCCAATGCTCAGGTGAACAAGCCCAGGTAAATAGGTAGCTCATGGTGGAGCTCCAAGGCAGTATACAGGCAGTGGAAGAAGGGACAGACTATAAAGGAAAAAGTTTAGAAACACTGCCCAGGACATGTAGATACAGTGTTAGGCAAGCCAAAGCTCATTTGGAATTGAGATCTACTATGGACATCAAGGGCAACATGAAGAGCTTCTACACTGGTACCTTAGTAGTAAAATGCTGAACCAGGAAAATGTAGACTCTTTGCTGGACAGGGAGGGTGAATTAGCAACAGGAGACACAGGTAAGGCTAAGGTAACAATATCTTCTTTGCATCAGTCTTTGCACCAGCAAGGTCTCGTAGGCCTCTATGGTTACAGACAGGGTTCGAAGAAAAGAATAATGACTGCACTAGAGGAGCACTGGATTGAGTCAGAAAAGACCTGAGAGAATTTAAGTCATGCAAGTCCATTGGATCAGATAGGGTTCTAAGTGTGCTGGCTGACATCCTGGAAAGGTTGCGCTGTGTCATCTTGGAAGTGTCAGAGATCAGGGACAACTGCTGATAACTGGAAAAAGAAAAACATCGCATCCATCCTCAACAAAGGCTGAAAAGACAACTTTAAGAGCTAGTTGCTTGTCAGTCTTATTTCAGTCCCTGGAAAAATCCTGGAGTGAGTTTTCTTGGAGCATGTTTCTGAGCACATGGAAGAGAAGGTTCTACTAGGAGCATGCAGCATAGCCAACGTGATAGATTTCTACAATAAAATGACTGGATTTGTGGATAATAAAGGAGTAGTGGATGCCACTTACCCCAAGGCTTCTCACACCGTCTCCCACATTATCCTTCTAACAAAGCTGGTCTGGATGGGTAGACATCTATACCAGTAAAAAGCTAGTTACACAATCAGACTTAGATGGTGACAACATCTCAGACATACTCTAACTGCTGATCTATGACAAGGGGAGTACTGCAGGGGCCTATCCTGAGACCTGTCCTTTTTAACATCTTCATCAATGACCTGAAGGAGTCAATCACCAAGTTTGCAAAACAACCAGTCAATATGCTTGGGGGCAGGGCTGACTTCCAGAGGGACCTAAACTGAACAAAGAAATGGGCCTACAGGAATCTTATGAAATTCAACAATGATAATTACCAAGTCCTGCTCTGGGGAAGGAGAAAAAAACACCTTGCAATGACACAGACTGGGGAGCAGCTCTACTAAGAAGCACCTGAGGGTGCTGGTAGACGGCAAGCTGGGCATAAGCCAGCAGTGTGCCCGGGCAGCAAAGAAGGTCTTCTGGGCTGTGTTGGTAGAAACACAGCTAGTTTGTCAAGAAGAGTGACTTTCCTCCTCTCCTCAGCACTTGTGAGACTACGTCTACAGTCCTGCATGTAGTTCTGAGCCCCCCAATACAAAGAAGAGAATCAATAATCTGGAGTGAGTTCAGCAATGGCCCACCAAACTGGCTGGGGGCTGGAGCACTTGCCCTGTGAGGAGAGGCCGACCTAACAGCAGCACCCCAGCACCTACAGGGAAGTTATCAAGAAGACCAAGTGAGGCTCTTCACATTGTGAGAAGATGATTAGATATAAGGACAAACTTTCTTTCATGAGGACAGTCAGGTACTGCAACAGACTGCCCAGAGAGATTGTGCCATCCCACCCTCCATGGTTTTCAAGACTTAACTGCATCAAGCCCTGAACAGCCTGTTCTGATCTCACTTGCTAGCTATTGTGAACAAGAAGTTGGACTAGAGGTTTCTTCCCTCCTTGTTCCTTCTTGAATGACCTCTAGCCAACCTACAAGAGACATATACCCAACACTAGGTATGAGAACTGAAGGTCCCTAGAGTATGAAACGCTGAAAGGAGACAATACAATTCTCATGTACACTATTCTACTATAGAACAAAACTAACATCTAATACAACACACTAATATCCCTTTAGTACTTATAGGACAAGTGGTTTAGCCTTCTATTTAGAAAAAACCCACAATTTAAAAAAAATATTATGATCCTAATACATAAAGCTACTTCACAGCGTTAACTGTCCTGGAGTCTTAATTTCTCCTTCTACAGCTTTCAACCTCTACCGCTCCAGTATGGGGAAAAAAGGAGACACAATCTGAGATGGCATTTAGGAAAAAAAAACAAACAAAAACCACACATAACAGTTGTATGGTTGGTATTCTTGTGTAACTTTGTAACTTCCTGCTCAAAGCAAGGGTACTGGCAGGATGAAAAAAAAACCAACCAAAAAAACCTACAAAACATACTGTTTGGTTAAATAACAGTATACTTCTCACAAAATTGTATCTTAAGCCTTTTATCTGTGTGTGACTATCTCTTAACAGCAGTACGTTAAAAGTGGTATGATATTTCAGTCAATTAGCACAATATTGCGATTTAACATACAGTATCATGGAAACTTTTCACTTTTTTTGATAATTGCTCTTGAATGAGAGAAAACAATTAAAAGAATGTATCTCCACCACAAACTTAATTTCCTGTTAATGAGAATTTATAAATTCAATACTACATGCAGTTTTAATAAACATTATTTTCATCTGCAATATCAAGCTTTCCTACTATTAAATTCTAAATATGACTGAAATTTAACCAAGATTATTAGTGATAGACGAACATCTTTCAAAAGAAAATACACCAAACTGATACACAATATTTTGTCAGGATGGTATTTCCATTCACTTTTTTAAAAAACAAATGTAAATCCATTTAAAAGTAACACTGTTCAAAACTGCACCAGAGATAGGGAATTTAATGTTTTGTAAATCAGAGTGGCTTAAAAAAAAGCAGATTATAAAGTAGTGTAACAAAACAATCATAAACTCTTTCCAAGATACTAATTAAGGTGTTATGGACTTATTAATTTATTCTCACATATGTGCCAATTTGAGTTTTAGCACTAAATTATGAGACACTATTTTTGACATTGTCGGGTCATTCTAATTAAGATTTTATCCACAGTAGCACAAGAAGACACAGTATTTCTTTTGCATTAGCTTAATTGAGCAATGGATCTATCTTTTAAAGAAGTACTTTATGAAGCTCAAAAATTATACATCTATATTTGCTGGATGGGCAAAACCAGCAGTCAGCAAAAATAAAAGAACTTAAAGAGATTTTTTAAAAACCAGAAATTATCCGAACTAAAATGAAAACATAGTTCATGATGCATATTATTTATATATACTTTAATACCAGCTGTGTACACCCAAAAACACTCTAAAGAAAACTCTCATGAAATACTTAAAACTGAACCCACCATGCTATTAAGTATGCTTAGATTTGCTTCTGTGGAATCCTGAGGCCTATCTAATTATCCATACTAGTTTTTGGAGGACAGAATACATCCAAAAACTGTTGTTGGGAAGCAGGGCAAGATTTCTCTAGGGTATTGAGACTTACTGTTTCCTGTAATGTCTTCTATCATGACAGTTGTAGACAGAAGAGCCCTGTTGCTTGTAATTTCTAAAGGCTTTGTGTGAGACACCAAGAAAAAATGCAGCTCGCTTAAGTTCCATACTCTCTATTACTACTCTCCACAGTAGGCTTTCAAAAAAATCTTAATCACCACACAAGCTGTAGGCATTCCTAAACACTGGGAGTTTTATATTATCTAAAGCTTATAGTAATGCATAATTACAATAGCTAAATAAGCAACTGACACAAACTCCTTTCACCAAAGCCTCTGGGAAATTGTAAGATAAAAATCTTGTACTTCACCCCCAGACTCTAGAAGTTGCCATTTAATATCAGAAATTTTTATCTGTTTGCCTTTTTTTTTTTTTTTTTTTTTTTTTATTTGTACAAAACAGAAAGCTTAAGTGAGTGTTTAAGAGTTTGGTGAACAGTTTGTCTGTTGTACCTTCACATCCTTATAAAGAAGCAAGTTTCCTTCCCGTAACACAAAATAACGCTCTTGAAACTTGTTTCCAGACAGTAGTTTTGATGGTTCTTCTTTGTACTTCAGATTGCCTGCTTTCATGCTACCTTTATCATTTTTCTCTATCAAGAAAATAAAAAAGCATTTTGTTAGATTTGACAAAGCCAGAAGATGCTAGTTTAAGTACCCCTAGTATTACTGTTTATCAAAAGCCTGAAATTACAATTCCACTGATTTGTTATAATGTTATATATAATATATGAATACATATAATTACATATTACAGTAAATACATACTATATATTTATATATTATTTATTAATAAGAAAGCTATTTTTGAATATTGACACATTATGATTTTAATTAATGGGGGGAGGAAATGTCTTCTGTTTCACTTTTAAGATAACATGAAAAGAATCCATCAACACACTTTAATTAAAAGATTCTATTCAGAATAGAATGTGCAGTTAAATCCAAAAGCATGACATGGATATTTTTAATCTCTGTGCTTCAGAGGAAAAAATATTCTGTAAAAATCTGAGTTTGTCATGAGTCTGTCTACATTTTTCTGTTTGAGTCAAAATACACACAGAAACACAAATATATTTGGTAAAAGTAATTTTAAAAAGCCAACACACAAAAGACCGCAAACACATGCAAAACCTTTGCAGTCAGCTCTATAAAGCATTTAACTTTGTACTGAAAAAGTTTTTAATAAAAGAACAACCAGAACCATTGAAGGTTTTCAATGTTATACACTAGATTTTTCAGTACATCCTCAATTTAAAATTCTAAATAAAATAATACAAAAGTATATTACTAGTACATATAAACTACTGCACAACCACTTCTAGCTGTTTTCCTATTCTGCTCAATATATGTTTTGTTGTTGTTTTTTGAAAAAAACACCTAGTTTATCAGCTTTTCCCAGCAAGTCCACTTTCAAATAATAAAAATGTCTGACCACAAATTACCATGCTGATATGACTCATGCATATAAACTCAAAAGCCAAACCAGCACTTTAACAAAGTAAGGAACAATAAAAGAAAAAAAAAAAATCCTACTCGCACCTTATGAAGTCTTTATTTAAGAGCATAGAATTTAGCAGAATTCTGAAGTATTCTTTTCTCCTTGGGTATCTAGTGCTGGAAGCAGACTGCCAGGGTGAAGAGAGAGCAGCTAGACAGGAGATTAACTCTTCTCCATTCTAATCAATACTATTTTACTTTGAAGAGGGATAATAATTCCTTTATCCCAAACATTACAGGCCTACTACTTACATTGTATTTTGGCTTTCACCACCCATTTTCTTTTGCTAAATGTAGGTATTGCCTGTAACTCATTCACTTAATTAGGAAATATTGAAATTCTTTCTTTAGGAGTCCCAGAATGATACCACTTGTTCTTATCATATATTCATTTCAAGATAATAAATAAAACTGTGGTGTAAAAGGAATATGTGGTATATGGAGAATAGCATCCTTACACAACGGCTCAACTGGCATTTTCACTATAATTCCACTTACGATTTGAGCACCTGATAACAAAACTCTATTGTTAAGCAGCAGCATACAATATAATCTTAAATGAATAAGAATAAAATGTTTTAAATAAATCAACAGTAAAAAGTAACATAAAATACATTTTCACTTGGTCAGGAAACACAGGAATACAGAAAAGACCAAATTCCACTGCATATCACTCTTCACAATTAAAAAAATATTACACAGTCACAGCTAACTACACCAATAGTCATGCTTTGGAAGCAACACTTGCTGTAACATGTACTAATCAATATTATGTATTTTTTCCTTTTTCATACATTCTGCTAAATGAACAGTCAATATCTTCAAGTACTGCATGATGTGCACAAAGCAAGTATAAAAAGTGCCAAGGGAGAATTAAGAACTTGCATGAAGCATCACTAATGACCATAAAACACAGGGTTTAATACACATATGTTGCACAGTACTGTTTTCAACTACCTATATTTCAGTTATATATATTTTTGTTCTTTTTTTTTAATAACCTGTAATTAGTTATTCCACACGTGACTGAGAAAGAGCCCCAATATTTTAATAGTGAAAAAAGTATTAATGCATTAGATGCATGGTTGTGCATGCACAAAAAGTACATAAGTGATATCAAGTCTCAAACATCCAATTACACAAATACACTTTAAAAAGCATACAAAAACCCCTGTTACATTATGTTTCAAAAATCAATGTCAAATTCAACTATCATTTGTATGGTGTAGAGAGAATTTGGGACTAACTAGAAAAGTTGTATCTCAATCCCATCTTCCATACTGGCTGAAAAACTGCTGCTTTAAGAGTTGGAATTAAATTATTCTTCCTACTAACCCTAATTATCTGCAAAAAGAAGATAATTAAAAATTGTGAATCTAATTATGTCTTGCTTTATATGTTACTACAAACTGAAGTTATGAAAAACATTTATAAAAAAGAATGGAAATTAAGAAGATAATAAAATTCTTTGATTTCATCAGATAAAACCAACTATATTCTAACCAGCATGCTTGCCATGAAAAGGAAAATCTCAAAAGAAAGTCTCTCAGTGTTTTCATTAGTTTAAGATAGAATCTAAAGCCAGAATCAATACTTTTCAACAATAAAAATCAGAAGTTAGATTGCCTCATTGCTAAATGCAAATATACACGCACAGTTAAAAAAAAGCAACACTAACGTATCCCCTCTTTGCCAATAAGAATTACGAATATTTATTTAATCTTCTGAATACAATATGAATCCTTATCCACACAATCAGAAGCTTCCCCCCCTCACACCAAATTAAAGTAGCAGGATACTTCCATGTCTGTACTAAATTGGAAGACTTTAAATTTCTGCACATAGCTCTCAACATAAGGATGCTGTGACGTTTAGAATTTTTTTTTTTCATGATAGCAAATCTATAAAACACTTGATACTCACAAAGGTCTTAGAAAAGCCTGAAAGAGGAAAACTAATAATCCTCTAAACTGATGATATTCTATATTTTTTAGAGGCCAGTATTTCCTACAGTAAATCTAAAATAATCCAGATGTTTCCTAATCAGAATTTTTTTCCAGACACAAACTTTGCAAAACATTCAAAGCTTTCTAGAACTTCACAACTACTAGGAACTAGATGCACTCAAATCCATTCAAGATTGATCCACCTATGGTTTAGAAGTTTGCATTTCAAAGAACATCTCTGGATAATAGCCCTTGCTCTCAGAAATCAATACTTCCCACTCAAATTATACAACGCTCCACTGATAAAACTTCAAGGACCTATATACAAATACTTTACAGTGAATCTATTCCCTCATATTTTTCTAACAAACAAAACTTCAATGTGGGAAATTTTCAGGTAAGGAGAAGAAAAAGGGTCTTGAAATGGAACTAAGCTGTAATGAGTATCTTTTAATCCAAAATATAATGCACACTTTGCCCTTCTGAATAGCACTTGAAAGAGTGCTCCTGCAACCAGCATTATAAGGTATGGAATAAATTGTCAGGAGAGAATAACTAAAAGTGGAAAACTCACCATAAATTTACTGAAACATATCAATACAAATAAACTAACACCTTTTTTCCTTGGAAAGGAAAGTTGATTTCTAGACAAGAGAAAATAAACCTTAATACAATGTTTGATATTGTACAACATGAGAAATTAGTTTAAAATGGACAAAATTAGAATGAGAATAATAACTATGAAAAAGGAGAATGTGCTGTGCATAAGGAACATGGGAGAAGTTGCACTGATGTGGAAGGAAATGGTAAGTTGCCAACATGAAATGAAGCTAATACATTTGTTCCTTTAGCTCACTATTGAATCAACATTATTTCAAACATCATTAAAGTCTCAGGTAGAAAAAGGAGAAAAGTACTGATGACACTTTTCTCTGAGGTAACATTAACAGGAAACAAAGGTCAGGAATATTGTAATTTACTCTGTAAGATTCCAAGAAAAATCAGAGAACCAAGGGAAATTAATGGAATTCAGTTATAAACATGATTGCAACCGTATTAATTTTCCTGCAAAGAAGGACATCCATCCACCCACAGCTGTCCATTTGTATAAGCTGAATACACTGTCAAAGATCCATACTTCAAATTGTAGTGGTTGGACATCTGGCCTCAGCCCTACTACGCAATGAGAAGGAACTATCCATGTACAGAGCATAAAAGACTGAAAACATTAAGGTCTTCCCTTCCTTCAAGCCAGCAGTTATTTCCTGTGCACTTGTGAGATGGAGAGCCCCAGCATAACCGCAGCTGCCTCCTCCTCTAGACACTGGGAGGAACCCTTCCCCAATGACCTCATCCTGTATCTCTCACTCTGACACTATCTAGTGATGGAAGTACAACATTTATCTAAGAAAACCTGTATCTTTTTGTCCTGAAATAGCTGCTCACTTGTTTAACAGTGTGTACAGATGTAAGATAGAAATAGAAACAATAAACACAGATTCCTGTAACTACAAAAAGTGGATGAATGGTGCAGATTTTCTGCGCATCTTTGCCTGCACTTAATATATACACTGCTTTGCTGAAGCTACTTAACTTGCTCCCCAGTATTGCTAATGTTTCAGAGTAAATTTACAAACTAAAAGTGGCCTCAAACTCTTAAGATATTACTAAAGACCTGTGTTTATTTTAAAAATTATTTTATTATAACAAGATTCAGTTAGAAAAGGTAATGTTTTAGAAATTAAAGTATGTTCACTATATAAAAGTTCCTTAAAAAGGCAATTCTACTCTCAAGAAAATATTTTGTAATACACAATTACTCTGCCATGTAGAGTTTGCAGAGATCAATACTATAAGTCTGCAATATCGCAGAGATTATTCCCTTCAAGGCACTACAAAAATCAGTATCACTTATTTAATAAGGTTTTAACAAAAAAAAAGTGCCAGTACATGTAAACATTCAGTCAAAACCCAGTGCGTCTAGACTAAGGTTAAACTGTATCTAATTGATGCAATCAACTGTGATGGGCATGGAGAACAAATGGATGTAGAAATGAGGAGAGAAGGAGGGCAAATGGAAGAGCTCCCTGTAAAATAGTACTACATTTTGTAAATTGACACTAGCCTTATTCTTAAATGTTTCTCAGAGCAGCGGTTCACACAGTCCTTATGACCCATTGCACTTTCTGATTATACCTCAGCACATAATGAGTGAGGTGATGGGAGTTCATATATCAAGGTGTTAGCGAAGTAGGACACTTCTCTCTATACACTATCTGCTATGACATGTTTAGAGATAGTGAGACTCAAACATAAAAGTCATGAATAGCCACTTGTTAAGGTTGGTTCATATTTGCGGACTACGCTTTCACAGGAATAAATTATGATGAGAGAAGGCTATTAATAAGCATAATAGCATAACTTGATGAAATCAAGACAGAAGAGAAATAGAGATGGAGAGATTAATATCTGTGTATGGGCAAGAAAGGAAAAGAAAAGATTACATATTAGATAAAATCAGATGGGCATTAAACTAGATATCACGTGTCACCTTTGAATGTTTTACAGTGACAGCATACATGACCTCAACTGCTTGAAAACAAGACAGTACATTTTGGACACGTTTAAGTTCTAAATTCCTGCTTCCCTCAAAACAAATACTTTGTATTATTACACAGGAGACTTAAATCCAGGTTAAAAAAAAAAAAAAAAGACTGGGGCAGCTTGTAAATCATATTTTTCCACTACATGTTTGAGCTATGTTTCCTTTCAAGTGTCAGATGTAAATTCCTCATCCTTTTTAAAGGCCACACGTTCTCCAAGTCATTCAGTTCCTTGAGTCATTCAAATTACCTTTGCAGTTTGAAGGCATCGGATTATGTAACAGAAATCATTATTAGTATATAGCATACTTACATAATTATGTCCCAATTATATGTTTTATATATAATGTAATAATTATATGTAAATTCCACAGAGAGACACTATATGTAGTATATATGTGGAAAGACTGTGCAGAACTGCATTATGGATAAAAGAATAGTCTCAAGCTTCACAGCAGAAATTCACAAACTGTGAACTGAATGCAGTGTTTCTGTATACTATTATGTTCAAATGGGAGAGCTTGTAGTATCAGGAAACAAAAGCATGTAGAATTTCTATGTTTTAAAAGGAAGTCCTTACAACCTTCAGTAAATTAGTAACTTTTGTAAAGTAGTAGTAATTCAGATGTTCTGGGACAATTTGCCCCAGTGAAAAAGCTATAAAAGAATTGCCATCTTCATGTCCCCCCATCAAATACCTACGTATTGAAAAAGACACATACCACTGTAGAGTTTTATCATGTCTGCTGTTAGAAATCTCTTTATTATCAGATATGCAGTGCCAGGCTCTGGTAGTGAACTCCAGTGAAGAACTTGTTCTAGTACATTCTCTGTATAATGCAGAGGGCGCTCTAAAAAATACCAGAGGGAAAAACAAAAACAAAACAATGTTGAAAGAAAAAACAACAACCCACACACCAAGACTGGAGGCCCTTAGCAGTTACACAAGCATATACACAACACTGTCTCATTCACTTTGAGACATAGAAGAAAAACACTGTTTTCAAAATAAGACAATTAGGCACTTCATTACCTTTCTGCAGCAACATCTTTGATGGCAGTATGCACAGGTCATGAATGTCAAATTAAATAAGCAGTAGTCAAATGTTCAGTGACTTTTGTAATTAGTTAAGAATAATTTATTGTGTAAAGAGACTAAAACACTGTATTCAAACTAAATACAAAAGTTAGGAACTATCACAGGGCATACCTAAATATGACCAAACAGAACTAATGCCTGCAGCTATTCTGGGCCTCACTGGCCTAGGCTCAATACAAAAATGAATCATCATAGCTACCGATTCTCAGCAATCAAAAACCAAAGAATTTGGAGCAGTGGGCAAAAAAACCCCAAGCCGACAAACTGGTATAGATTACACTGTCGGTTAATGATCAAAGCAAACTGAGACAGACTCTTGGTTTCGTTACATTCCTTTCATTAGAAGGGGAAAACACATGGTTTTAGTAGGTCTTCCCCCTGTTGCTGTGGTTGAGGAATTCCCAACTCGCATTTTTTATATTTCAACCTCATACAAACATTACAGCAAGAATAAAATACCAATAGATGAAGGCGTGACTAGACTGTATGTGTGCACTTCAACACTTTGGTTACTCACACATACATTTGTTGAAAGATGTCATCCATCCTGAAGGAGAAACTGAGACCCTTTCGCAAGACTGAAAAACTGCGGTGATAAGAAAGTCCAGACAGAATTCCATACAAACCCAGTTCATATACCAAATGAAAGAAGGGAAGATCTTGCAAATACTCCCCAAATTCACATTACCAGATCCAGCAGATGTCGGAGTGGGACATGCACTGCAACACAGCCTAAGGTATCACACAAGGCAACACTGATGTGGATGGAAAGGAGACTGTACAGTTCCACTCTCTATTAATCCTTCCTTCACACACATGCCTGAAGGCTTTCACCTGCTTAGCAGTAAGCAACTACTATAATTCATGAAAGCACAAAAATAGTGGCTTTGCGGGCTAAAATGTACAGCAGCGAATCTAAATGTCATTTTATCTCCAAAGAGAGATTTTTCCAAAAGTTCAGAGTTCCCATTTGCATACCAACTTATGTGGGTCAGGTCTTGAGAAGAACTGGGTACAGCTCCTGGCAAGTCACACCTGTGTGACAGTGTCATGTTGGGTCAAGCAGTATAGCCCTGTGCCTCTTGAGTACTGAAAAGTATGCAGCCATAATCTCATTTTTCATTTCTGCTAGCATAGATGAATATGAAATGTCAACAGCTGCTTTGGGACTGTCCAGCACTATGCTGTAGCAGAACATATTTTCCTGAACACCTGAACACCAGAGCTTCAAGAAAGCAGCAGCCACAAATAACACATTTAAGTGACAGAAAAAAACCCAAAACCTACTGCTGTTTTCGGATGCAAAAAACCTACCTTACCTGTAAACTTGTTATAGTACTCGCTTACATTCTGCAGACAGCAGCTCAATCCCTACTTTATAGCACCATTTCTTCTGGCCACTTTGTTTTAAAAGGTCAAACTTTTAAAATTTCTTTTCAACTTTTGGGAAACTCTGGACACCAATGTGATAAAGTTAAAACAACTTGTCGCCTTTGTACAAAAGGGAAAAATCCCTTTTAAGGCGAAGAACTTTACAAATCAAAGGCAGGAAACACTGGCAAATCACCATATCTTCCTAGAATACCAGCACTCCCAGAGTCAACACCTACTGTTTTATTTATAGTTACACTTAAGACCACCTGTCATCATGGATTACACGGTACATAAATCATCATGCTGAAATGCATTAGATATTTTACTGGCAACACACCTCATTTACAAACTATCCATCAAGCACAAATTACTAAAAAAAAATTATATATATACACCCTATTTTGTAAAACCATATGGTATTGAACATTCTGCATTATGTTAGATAAAATTAACAATTACTTCAACTTTTCCATATACAAATAATTTAGCTTATTTTTAATATTGCAATTTTAGTATCTTGAACAGCAAGCAGTCAACACACATGTCCAATTACCCTTTTACTTAGGTCATTATATGCTGGTAAACATCCAAACCCAGTCATTTTCACCTTAAACAACATCAACAATCACAAGAAAATTACTTTTCAGAAAATACAAAATTCTAATTTTCTTGCCTTCTCAGGGTTCGTTTTCATGGCAGTATATCTTAAAAAGTAGAACAACTCTCATAAAACTTCAGGATTGAGTGTAATAAACTGAATATCACCATGCACTAACAGGCACCAGACCACGGTGGAAACACAAGCAGAAAATTCATTTCTGTCAGAAACACACTGTGATCACTAATGTAACATTTGAAACAAGCAAAATTTGTTTCTGTCATGACTTGTCAGTATCTCAACTTATTTGTAAATGCCTTAGATTATGTAATGTTCCATGTCGTTTATTAAATGATGCTAGTAAGATCGACTTGCAGGAGCAAAGATTCAAGTAGTTTTCAATTTCTTTAGTGTCACATTTGGACCAAAGACTGCACAGGACTATATTTTTCCTCTGTGTTTCAGCCTTTTGAAAATCTAGATTCAGACATAGCTTTACAGGAGTCTTCCCAAATCAAGTGCCTCTTACTACACCCATTATTTTTATTTTTCAACATTATTAATTCTGTTCACCTGTGCTCATGCATTGATTCTTCCAGTAAGGAGGCCATGAAGCAGACATTTCATCAACGTAGTGTCTACTGATTGGAGCCAGATGTTGAATTAGAACTGTATTTACTTTGCTTTTTCTTGTTTGTTTTCATTGTAAAACACTGGTATGACATTTCTACTTTGCATTGTGAACTCTTGTTTCAATGGGATACACTAATCTCTTGCCAATATTTATTGTCCTATGTAAGGCCTGTAGTGTCGCGCTCTAAGCTAATTTCTTCTGATCTTCTATAGTCATTAGTTCAGACAACATTTCTAGCCCACACTACAATACTAGATTTGTTGCACCAAAATACCTCATGGAGTTGATGTGAGATCTATCTTTTTTATTTACTTTTATGTTCTCTTGGCCATATCTAGTTTAGTCTTCATTTGCCTGTAAGTGTTATATATCAAGTCTAAGAAAATAAAATTCCCTCTTCAAATTTTTCCATTGCTCAGTCAAAAGAAATAGGATTTCTAGAGTACTTGTAGGAGTTACCAGGACTCTTCTAAAGATAATAGATGCTAGCACTCTTTGTCATTTGGCACCCACATCTATGAATCTGGAAAAGAACTCTATTACAATTCTACACAGCATCACCACAAAACTGCAAGGTGCAAGGAGGGATCAGGATCATTTATTTTAAGTCAAAAGGAAGAATGCAGTTCCATTCTTGTTATTGATACTGCGAAGGTCAAGGCTAAGTATATCAGGAATATCAGTAAATCTGAAAAGATTATTGTAAATACATCTGAAAAGCAAGTACAACAAAACTATTCAAACATTCTTGGAACACTTAGTAATCTCAGTTTTCTCCACTTTTTTTAATACTTTTTTTATTCCTTAACTTGAAAATACACATCTTCACTACAGAAATAAACTAGTCCATAGTCCACTTCTGTAACACAAAAATAGTAAAAGCAGTAACTTACTATGAAGTGCAAATAGACATTGCCTTTTACTAAAACTGTATTTGTCCCCCATGTATTCTTCAACAATCAGATGAAAATGTTGTATTTTGAATACTAACTCACTGAAAAAACCCTCAATTATTTATGTTATTTTAAGTATCTCTAATAATAAAGCACAAGCTCCAGCATGCAAAAAAGCACTCCTAAGTTTAAAACCTCTTTACAGTTCATGAATATTGTGATCATGTGGCATTTGTTCTTGTTGGCAGCAGAACCATATTTAAAACAAAAGTTTCAAGATTCTGCTAGACACACCATAATGTCTCTTGCCATAAACACATAATTACACACAGGATTATGCCTTTTTCATTTATACATATAAAATAATTGACTAAATAATAACAAAAAAGATCCTTTCCCCTAAAAATTACATGCATTTTCTCATTTCATTGTCTGAAAAACATTATTCCTTATAAAATGAACTGCTGACTCTCTAATGAAAATGAGTTTCTTCTTTGACACTGATTGGCAAGGCCTACTTTTCCATAGCTGATCACTCATGAACTGCAAAGCAGAGTAAAGAACAGTTTTTCAGCCCTCAATTTATAAGCATATTAAAACAATTCTCCACGTTATTTCTGGCAAAGCATAGAAAGAAATCACTCAGATGCCTCAGCAACAAAACGTATAACAATGGCATGAAGGTTAATTTTTGTTTTGTTTCTATAAGATTTTCAGTAACTCTTTAACTAAGCTTTTGATTATGTTATATATTGAAAAATAAAAAAAAAATATTGATGAACATGCATAAAATTAAGTGTCACTAACCTAGTTCTCCATTTTCAAGTACTTCAAAAGCAGCCCAGATATCATCTTTGTTGGGAGTAATGTTTTTAATTCCTAAGACATCATTAGTTAATTCTTCTGCTTCCATCAAAGGTGATACCTGTAATACAAATTGAGTCAGCTAACAATATACTACAATTACTAATTTCTGATTTATTTTTTCAAAATCTTGCTCCCCGCAATTGACTTAAAAAGGAAAAAAAAAAAAAAAGCTGCAGATATAGTTGGAAAACCTAAATTATTTGTCAGACTGTAGCATGCTTCCCATATTTTGTTCCATAAACTCTAAGCTGTAATTTTTAGCTGAGTGGTAACTTGGTGACTTGAAATGCCTTTTGTCTACCCTTTAAAAATTAGAGAGAAAATAAAAAAAGAAAAAGCCTTGAGATGTTTTCTTGGGTATGGAAAGGTAAATATTACAGAAAAACGATTCTTCTATCTTAACAGTGCACACTCCCATTTTTATTCCTATTTAAAAAAGCATGTCTTATGTGTATGTATGCGTGTATCTATGTATACCATGTACATGTACAAAAAAGTGTTTGAGAATCATATGCTAATCAGAACAAAAAGAAAACAGAGGTATAACATAAAAAAAAAAAAGCATTGCCCTAAATTTTCTATTTCTTTCTTAACAATATCCTTTCTCGCTACAGAAATGGATTATTTTTTCCTCATCCTCCAAACAACAAAGCATTACTACATGGAGATGAGTGCATTTAAAATACACTATCAGATACAAGGCTGAAAAATCTCAATTATAGTAAATAACAAGCTTTGGTTTCTTAGCACTCAAGGATAGCTGATAGCCACCGGCAAAAAGAAAAATCATGAGGAAGGTCATTTAAATGGCTTTGAACCATTAAATAATGCCAGCAATCACTGTGTACTTGTTCATGTTCTTGCGTGTTGCACCCATAAAGCTGCAAGAATTTATACCACTGTATACTGCAGTAAAACCAAAGAAGGATATCTCCCCTATAAAACTCCATGATAACATTCTCCTTAAAAATGCATAATAATCAGTTTTTACAAAATTTAGGCAAGAGAGCAAAGTAAGAAAAAATATTTAAAAGAATAGTGATACATATAAATTTATACTTTCATTATATAATTATATAAAACATATGAAAATAAATTTGATATACTTCATGAGAAAATGCTTAGTAAAAACACTGTAGCACTTTTATACACTAACCCTGATTATAATACTACAGTCTGGCTCCTTTCTTTCCACATAAACTTCAATAAGCAAATCTCCAGCCTGGGAAACCTAAAACAAAGCAATGAAAACAAAATTAGACTCTTAAAAATATTCAAACATCCTTTTAAGTATGAGAAGTATAATCATTATCTAGTAGATGTGCTAGAACCTACTGAACTCAATTTTTTTTTTCCCCACTCATCTACAAAAATAGTCCAAATGTTGACTCTAATCGGAAAACCTGCACTACCTTTGCTTTTATTTGACTAGTGTAAGGAAACAAACACTATTCACAGACTCAGGAGGAAAATCCAAACCCTGACTAAATACAAGAGAACCATATCAAAAGAAATGAACACACTTTACAAATATACTTTCAACGACAGGAAAACTTGGGGAGATGTAATAAGTGGAAATTTTAAATTTATATTTAAGACTGCAAAATCTAAGACATAAATTTACCTTAGTATCTCAAACTGCCAGAACCATAATGTTGATTTAGATGGTAGCCAGGCTCACTTCAGAGCCAAAAAAGATGAATACAATTTAAAATCATGAAAAAGGACAGGACAGGAACCCCAAACTAAAATGAGCTAATCATAAATGGGAGGAAAAATTACAAGTAACAGAATATTTCAGTCATATAGCCAAATGTACATATCCATATAATCAAAATCCATTATTATGCAGACTGTATTTGTGATCACTAATCACAACAAAAACTTGTCATTACATACTTTAAAAAACAATCAAAATAAATGCTTTTGATCTCAACCTTTGTTAAGTATAGCTCCTCAAATTTGTTGGAGAGATATCTAAACTTTGTGTACAGTGCTAACATGGAATAATTAGGTGATAAAGCGAATGTATGACATAATATGTTTCACACATTCAATACCAACAAATATAATTTCAGAATGTCTAACAATATGAAACTTACAAAAAAACTGGAATCCAATATTTTATGATCAGGGAGAAAAAGCTGATCCATGAGAAGGAATTTAGTATTTTCCATTACTAGATTTGCTCATCTATGGCAATAAAATTTTCTTTGTATGTGAGAAGTTGTTTTACAGTTAAAAATGTCTCACATTTTGTCTGCTCTAATTCCCTTGCAGCATAATCATAAGCATCTTCAAAAGACGGTAATTCATCCCAGTACGAAAACTACTTTCTAAAACTAAACACACGGTGATGATCAGAGCATAGGAAGAAAAAATAAGGCAGAAAACTAGACCTTTCAGGTGTACCCTTTTATTAATAAGCCAACATAAAGAATTAATAAACAATTTGTGTCTTAATTTTGAGAACAGTATTCATAGTGATGCTACTTGTTCATGCATTACTACAAACAGAGGAAGAGGTTAAGTAAAAAACCTGCATTATATACAGAATAAGATATAGAGAAAATGATAGAAACAGGCAAGCTTTGGGACACATTTTGACTAATTTAAAGAAGCTAAACCTACATTTCTATAGAAAAATAAATGTCAGCACTCAATTATAAAGAGCATTAACATTCTGAAAAATGGTGACTTAAAAGTTAGTTTAGCCTCTGAGAATAGAAAACTAATGGAAACATTTGTGAGGAAAAACATTACAAAGCTACTTTGAAGAAAGCTGCTTAATTATAGTGGCACAGACTCAAAAAAGCTCATTTAGTTTTAAAATTTGCTTTTCAGATGATATTACAGAAAAGGGTTGGAAATAAGAATGAAGCTGACATTTGATTTCCACTGGGCTCATGTAAACAACTGTACAGAAAGAAAATGTGATGTAAATTACAGCAGCAAACAGAAACAGCTGGTGTAAGTATGTGGTGGACAGAAAATGAAGAGCGGCTAATGAAGTGCCACCTGGAATGGAACTTAAGTAATGTTTCAGACATAAGAACTTCCAGGCCTTAAGCAGAAATATGGTTCAGTTATTCTGTGAACACTTTGCATCACCAGCCTGGTGATAATAGTACTATAGCAACCTATATACTCAAATGTATTAAACACCCACATCACTGATTTTCCCACAAAAAATGTGCACATGTTTTGATGCAATAATGTCACACTATCAGATGTTAAATGGAAAGGATTCTTACACACAATTCTTAATTGTAGCTGCTTGAGGCCAAAGCTGCCAGTTACCTATGCTGTTACATCACTCGGTCCGCACCATGTCATCACTTTTAATAGTCATGGAAGCACATCCAAAACTGTTCTCAAAGAGCTACCTCTCCTGCATGAGCCTGAAGTCCAGTCTCCATGCTACATGGTCTGCATATGCACGTCTCCCATGTGCATGGTCTAGCAAGGCGCTTACAGGCTGAATGATGGTAGCTACTGAGAGAGGGAGCAGCTGAAAAATAATCTGTTTCAGCATACCCTTTTCCTTCACTGAAATAATGAAAGATATGAAGTTAAAGCTACACCATTCCAACTAACCACTGTTTCTGTTTTGAAAATGTTTATCCCATTTCTGGTCTGTTCAGCAAATACAGCTCGTAACAATTGGCTGAGGTCTGGCTATTCTTTACATAGTGTTAATGAGTGCATCACATGCTAGACCGGACTTAACAGCAGTGGTTTAAATGTCATTTATATGGATAACCCTGGTAAAATATAAAGTGTAGGCATCTATACAATCCAGTCTTCGAAATTATGAGTAATATGCACTTCAGACTCATGACAGAAGTCATAAATGTAAAATATAACAAAGAGGAAGGTTGATCTTTTACAAAAGCACTTCATGTTAGTTCAGGTCTGGCTCTAATGTTTTCCCCCAGCAAAACCTTTTGGCAACATCATGCACAGTTAGGGAAATGTTGAATTCTTCCAGAGAGAAAATTACATATAAAATTTCAAAACATCCTTGCAACCACCTAGAAAAAACTTTTTTAATCAGTGGGCTTCAGGCAGTAAATACTTAGAAATAACAGCAAGTGTACCATCTTTGATCAGAATTACTCCCTGCTGCATTAAAGTGGTTCCAGGCATTAGACATCCATGCATTTTACATGTTATGTGCACACGGAGTTTAGGAAGAATTTATCTTCAAACTGAAACACTAGTTACATTAATCATGTCTGCTACAGAAAAATTGGCAACTGGCAAAAAATGTTCCACAGCTTAATTCAGAGGGGAAAAATGCTCATAGTCACAATCAAATTGCCACAAATGACAGTCAGGCTCTTGAGGAATCAGTTCCTCAATTGTTATATTCAAGGGGTAATAGGCTGACAACAGAGAGAATACAGTCCATCCCTATTCCTTAAAAGCAGTTCAAACTTCAATTTATCAATCATTAAAAAGTAGAAGTTTTGATTCCATGTCCATTGCTTGTTTAGAAAGCTAAAACGAAAAAAGCTGTTATCTCTGGAGCAAGTGCTCCCAGACAAAGATCTCCTGAGTTATTATTTTCTATCTTGACTTCTCGTGGCTCCTTTTCCAGGAAGTGCTGTACAGACTGAATATACCAATGATTTGATAAGATCCAAAAATATTTTATAACTCAAATGCAGCATTTCATGATGTTTTCAGATACAGTATTGACAGAGATTAATTAATAAAATCCAGCAGCTCAGTTAACATTTTCCTTGTAACAGGTTGTGCGTACATGCACTGAGTATTAAGAATTAATGTTTTCCAAGTAGGAATCTGGAATCACTTCAGATACAATTTTAAAATGCCCCAATGACCAAGTTTGTTCTAAGACTTTTACACTGCTTATTTTCTTTACAGGGAGAAGAAAATCAACCACAGCTTTAAGTTGAGATCATCGTCCTCTTTGGTAAACAGGGAATCTGTATCATTCTGTATACTATTTTCCTTTTTATGCCATTCAAGTCTATATTAAAGAACAAAGCCATACACCAAAGTACACAATTTATAGTGCAAATCCATTTTGCCCACACAATACAAATAATATACAGCAAAATATCTGAATAGGTCTTAATAGTAATATATTTCTAGGACAGAGTGGAAAAGGTGGTAATTTACTACAATATTTTTTCATTAATAATAATTCTTTCTGTCTCCTTTTCATATTGAAATTTTCTAGTACACAGTTATTTCTGATACATTTTTCCTTTGTTTATATAACAGGTCATATGGAAATCCGAAATGCTTGGGCACATTAGTCTCTTTTTGCATTGCTGAAGATCTTAACAGATTTTTCTGTGTTTAATCTCACAACAGCAATCCTCAAAACAATCACCTACATACATGGGTACCCAACAAATTACCCTTTTCTATAAAAACATTCCTGGTTCCTAAAGTTTCTTTTTTACTTAGGACTGGTACCACCTCGGTAAAGCCGAGCACCTCAACCCATCTAATCATTAAACTCATTCAGGATACACTCTGAATGAGCCCACTGTTAAATCCAGTGATTTGAATTCTCATTTCCAAGACAGTGCCATCCAAGACAGATAGGCTTTAAATTATTCCACGTGATTGCAAAGTTGTGGAAGGAATGTGAAGGGGTAGAATCAGATACAAAGGAAATAATAGACTCCACTGCAGCTAATAAAGCTGTACCACACTAAAACCACAGATATTTCAGCCTGACTTCAGTGCTTGGGGAAGGTTATAGAACAGGTTGTTCAGAGCACCATCAAGCAGCATGTGCAGGACAACTGGGGCATCAGGCCCAGCCAGCATGGGTTTATGAAAGGCAGATCCTGCTTGACAAACGTGATGTCCACAACAAAATGACCTGCCCAGTGGATGAGGGAAAGGCTGTGGATGTTGTCTACCCTGGACTTTATTAAAGCCTTTGACACCATCTCCCACAGCATTCTCCTGGAGACACTGGCTGCTCATGGCTTGGACGGGTGTATTCTATACTGGGTTAAAAGCTGGCTGGCTGGCCAAGGCCAATTGTATGAGATTCAACAAGAAGTGTCAGGTCCTGCACTGGGGTCAAAACAGTCATACAGGCCTGGGGAAGAGTGGCTGAAAAGCTGCCTGGAGGAAAAGGACCTGGGGGTGCTGGCTGACAGCTGGCTGAATATCAGCCAGCAGTGTGTCCAGGTGGCCAAGAAGGTCAATAGCATCCTGGTTTGTACCTGAAATAGTGTGGCCAGCAGGACTACGGCAGTGATTGTCCCCCTGTACTCTGCACTGGTAGGCTGCACCTCAAATACTGTGTTCGGTTTTGAGCCCCTCACTGCAAGAGGGATGTAAAGGTGTTGCAGCATGTCCAGAGAAGGGCAACAAATCTGACGAAGGATCTAGAGAACAAGTCTTATGATGAGCCACTGAGGCAGATGGGGTTGTTTAGTCTGGAGGAGGCTCAGGGGGGACTTTATTGCTCTCTACAGCTCCCTGAAAGGAGGCTGTAGGCAGGTGGGGGTAGGCGTCTTCTCCCAGGTAGCAAGTGACAGGACAAGAGGAAATGGCCTCAAGTTACAAAAGGTACGGTTTAAATTCGATTTTAGGAAAAATGTTTTCACTGAAAAGGTGGTCAAGCAATAGAACAGGCTGCCCAAGGAACAGCTATAACTCCACCTCCCAAAAACATGGAGAGTCCAAGGGAAACAAAAGAAAGTTTCTCTCTTTCTTCAACAGGCATCCTTCTAAGTTAGATACACCTGATAAGGGTGATCTCATAGTGGTATCTGGGGTGGAAAAATACAGAAAACCACCACTTTATTTGGGTCTTCTCTATATTTTTCTTCAGTTTTAGACAAACCCACTTGGCCAGCAGTTGCTACTATATTATTCAATACATCAACAGCCTTTCAGTTTCCTTTCTACTTTTTTCTCCCTATCTAATCAGAATGTCTCCACTATCTCTTTCTCTACTCATGAAACTCCACTCATATCTCCCTAATTTTTCCAGAAGGTATTACAAACATTTAATCATTACAGCTTCCCAGAGTTGCTTGGAAATTGTTAATAGTGTAACAGCTGTACCAAGTATTTTTTTGGTTCTAAACCCACAGAAAATATTTTAAAGTCTCTCCATTTTCAGGATCTTAGGCTTCATAATTTTATTCTCTAATCTCAATAAGGTCCTTTTCATGAACCCCAGAATTAATAAATTCCATTAAAGATACTTCAGCTTCTGCCTTGAAGAATGCTCTTAGAGATATCAAATTTGGGGTGTTTTTCTTGCCATTACCAAGGCAGATGTTTGCATTCTGCAAGACAGACAGTAGAAATCAACTTTAAAAAGTTTCCCAGTAACTTGGTCACTCCCCACTGGGCACCAAAAGGAGGAAATCTACATTCTACCTTCTATATGCACATTCACAGTAGGTCATTATGGTCAGAAAGCTACATGCCACTCTGGCCCAGACAATAAAGGAATATGAGATTCCTTTAAAATAAGACTCCAGATAGCAATTAACAGAGCATGCAATTTCAGCATGTATTTGCAAAAGCCTATCTTCTTAATGATGGCTTATAAGGTACCACAAAGCTGTTGCTAGAAGGGGAAAGGCATCCAACAGACAAAGCATTACAGATTTTTTTTACTACCTTTCTATTAGTTTCTAAAGCTCTGTAAACTTCAAAATCACTGGAAGCTTCTCCTCCACTGCTCTAGATTTCTGAAAAAGCTTTTAAGCTCCCTACATTTCATTTTAGTTCTTCTAATTAAACCACCTTTGTAGTATGAAATTTAGCAATTTTTGCTTTAATTAGGAACGTACACAGATTCCATTCAGACAGTAAAACATGCTATCACTTTGCTGTTTCATACCACTCTGAAGTTATTCAAAAGTTATTACAGGTAAAACTGTAACTCAAGATGATAAATGGCCTAAGATATTCAATTTTCTCATAGTGTAACACAAAGTTCAGTTTGACTGTTAGTATGTGTCTGAAGCTTTTCCAAATAATATTTGTGCTTTCCAGTTCTAGAGATGGTCACAGAACAGGATGTGGCCAAAGATTCAGATGCTTTAAACTCAAAGGGATGGTGAAACTCTAATGAAGAAGAGACCATGTATACCCAAAGCTCATGAAATAGAAGTATTAATATACACTTGAATGTATTTAATATGCATGTTTAAAATTTAAAAAAGATAGATCATCACTTTCACATTTGCAAATGTGACATTTCCTTCTAGTACAATTTATGAAGCATAGTAAAAGTATGTAACAACATGTAAGTTATCCCGTTACTCAGGCCAGAACATAATTCTACAGCATGCTTTACACAGAACTGTTTGCTTTATTAGTTATGCCTCCTCTTTTATTTAATTTCATTTTCCTCAGTTCTGCAGTTAACGACACTGATCACTATACAAACTTAGAAATTACATTTAGAAATCTAGGTATAAACACCTATGAACAAAAAAATAGTCTTGTTAAAATTGTTTGCATAGTAGTTGATACTTGCCACTTACTTGAGTGTCTTTCCACCTAGTAATAAAGCTATTCTCTATATCCATTTGTTTGACCTGGTCTTCATTTATCTGTTTAAAATAGATAATTTTTGATCAATTAATAAGGGAGCAAGTATAAAAATTACAACATAAAATAGCAAAGACTAATTTGATGTAATAAACTAATATAAATACAAATATAAATATTGAGGAATGTTTACATCTAACAGTAGTAAATCATAAATAATAATGTAGCAGTAATACCTTGTTACAATTAACAATACTGTTAATCACATTATTATAGAAGCAGCTATGCAAAATGTCCTATCAGTCAGAAACAACACTTCATTGAAGGGACTCATTACTATAAACTTTACCAAATACATAATAGAAGAGAGACGACTCCATGAAAAATTGCCAAACAATGTTATAGTGGCACAGTAAACTCTAAACCAAAATGGCTAATACAAATTGTTGCTAGTAGTATCTTTTCTATCCAGTTGGAATTAATGTTGTTTCTAGGCCTAAGGAACCCTTCTAGTCTTTACCATAACCACAGGTCAGAGACTGAGAACACAGAATTCTTCCATGCTTCAGTTCTGATCAGGCCCACAAAATTTGAATAGAGTATTGTTTTTAATAGTCATATTCTTAAAATTTTCTTTAAATTGGTACGCTGGTGTCAGCAAGAAGAATGAGCACCATTTTGGAAAACAGTAGCTCACAGCAAGCCTATAAATAGTCTTTCCTACACAGGCTAAACTAGCTGGGAAATAAAACTTAAAGCAGACAAAGAACAGTGTCAACTGAATGTTCAAAAGCCCTGCAAATCCTCAGATAGCGTAACTAATAGCAAGATCATCTTTAACAAGACTTTGATGTTTTAGCATTTCTAACAGCTCAGCAATTAGGACACTTTTCTATAAAAGATACCTACATCAAAAAGTTGCACATAATTTTTAATTAGATCTTCAATTACATTGACTTCTTCGCTAGTTTGGCCTTTTGTTTGAAATAAGCATGAGGAAAACACCATGGCGAGATTGTGAGGGTTCATATGGTTGATTTCAGAACACTTTTGCACCCTGTTGAAGGAAAAAATAAACCTATTTAGAGTGTTTCATTGTCCTTTAATTGTACTGAGGCTCCTTTTAAGAATACAGAGTAGGCATTTCAAAAGAATAACGACATTAAATGCATGAAAAAAACCTAGTATTATTTATTCTTTTTTATACTTCTTTATATTCTTTACCTCACAACTCCTTACAAAAATGAAATCTTGTACTTTCTATCTGTATCTCAAGCGATACCAGAATTATAATAGAATAAAATAGCATAGAATAGAATAGTTCAGTTGGAAGGGACCTACAACAATCATCTAGTCTGCCTGCCTAATCACTTAAGGTCTGACCAAAAATTAAGCATGTTTATTAAGGACACTGTCCAAATGCCTCTTAACATTGCCAGGCCTGGGGCACTGACCACCCCTCTAGGAAGCCTGTTCCAGTGTTTGGCCACCCTCTCGGTGAAGCAATGTTTCCTAATATCAAATCTGAATCTCCCTGGATGCAGCTTTGAACCATTCCATGCATCCTATCATTAGATACCAGGGAGAAGAGATCAGCACCTTGCTCTCCATTTCCCCTCCTTGGGAAGCTGTAGAGAGCAATGAGGTTGCCCCTCAGCCTCCTTTGCTCCAAACTAGACAAGCCCAAAGTCCTCAGCTGCTCCTCACAGGATGCTCCTTCCAGCCCTTCACCGCTTTGTTGCCCTCCTCTGGATGCATTCAAGGACCTGAACATCCTTAAACTGTGGGGCCCCAGAACTGCACATAGCACTCAAGATGATGCTGCACCAACATTAAATATTTGCTATATTATGTTATGTAAGTTATCCTACAACTTATGATCTAACATCAAACACAATGTGGAAAGGAATGAGATCCTTCTAGTTTCTATACCTATAGTAAAGTTTCATATCAGTTCTGTTGTTTACATAATGTGTCCTCTTTAGACACAGATCTTTTTAAAGTATCACAGAATTTTCACCTGTTATAAAACATAAATTCAACTACTTTCAGAACAGATATAACATCATACTACTACGTCTAATCTGGATATGTTTGGAGACATAATTAAACATGACACTTACTACAATATTTATCCCAATAATGGCACCAATCAATTAATAAACATCTAAATAGTTTTTAAAAGAACATCTGCTATGTACATGGTTATGTATTGTGAGGTTCGAACACAATATCCTGCAAAGAAACGATTCTAACACATGCTCTACCTACTACAATTTACCAGGAATATAATTTGACTTCTTCAATAGATATATAACATAGACCATTACTGTTAACCATGACACTGCAGAATCATCCAAGTCACACCATTTTCTCACATTTGCTGCTGCTTATTTGATCAAGGAATAAGACACGACCTTTGCTGCTTAAACAAGTTTATATTTTGGATATTCTCTACCACTATCTCAGTTGCAAAATGAAGCATTGATGAAAAACAGGGTAGCTAATTGTCAAAGTTATTATGTACAATACAGATTGTGAAGAAGGACATTTTCCCTGAAAAATCTTGTAATTTCAAGAATGATTTGAAACAATCCTCTGGAAGACTAGCAGACTGGGGTACAAAACGAGTTGTCTAAGAAACTACATCAAAAATCACCCTACACTGGCAGCCCTCTCTTGCTGTAAAGCTGCTCCATTGCCATTGATATTTACAGATAGCTACTACTAAAAACACACAAAAGAGAAAAACCACATTATAAATTATAGGGAATCAAATATAATTAATCAGCACCAACTAGGTAAGCTTTGATGCTTACTAGTTATGTAACAAGCTACATGGTAGAGTTATGCTGAGAACACATTACAAGAATTCCTCTGCTACAGTGCATCATTTGTATTGACCTGTAAAGATGTGCAATTAAAGCAGCCAAAAGCTTGCCCTACTGGACTGGTGGAAGTGTCCGAATAAAAGTTCCATACTTCTTCACACGTTCCTTTCATTTTGTGTATCTGCCAGAAAATAATCATAACTGAGCATTAATTAAAATGCACACAAAAAACCAATAGCAATTCTCATTAACTATATTGGCAGCTCTAGTCATTTACAACTGCAATTTGCCCAGTCAATCTCTCTTCATAAAAGCAATACTACGATATACTATTAACAAGTCTATACCAGTTTAGTGAAACAGCATCAGCAATAAAGAGGGCTAGTTCTATATTCAAGCACTATTTGCTACAGTTTTAAGACTAAATCTCAGGATAGCAATTCCATTTCCTCTCAGAGGATATTTAATCTGTAGTTTGTGCATGTATAGTGTGTGAATGCATCTGTGTGTGCACAAGTACAAATGTACTTCTAAGAAACGTTCCCAGAGATAAGAAAGGAAAAGATCTTTCATCTCTTTAACTTTTATTGGAAAAAAGTGTTTGCAAGGCCCTAAGTAGTTTAAAGATCCAAATGCGTAAGACTGGTAAGAGGAGGAGGAAACAGGAAGGGGTGGTAAGTGCTTACAAAGTTACATAGCACAGCAGTGGCAAAGCCCATGATAGCAATTCCAGTCTTGGGAATTACAGTATCTGAAACACAGCCACAGCTCTCGACCTTCAAGTTCACTCTGCCTCCCCATGCTGCATAGACACTACAGAGCACAATCCTGCTCAGGGCATGAGCAAAGTTAATGTAACTTTTTCTGTCTTTACTTATTCAGCTTTTTCTTCTTAATCCCTTGCTTCTCTCAATTTTCTGAAAAGAAAAAGCAAAAGAACTCTCATCTATTCCAGCTGGTTGCTAGCACTCTCCACTAACTACTGCACTATGTTTTGATTACTTCAGTAATTGGAAGAAGAAAAATCAACACACAACAAGAACCCAGTTTAAACATCTTATACTCTTATCTTCTTCAGTGTTTTAGTCTTCCACAAGTACTTCTACTGTCACTAACTATAACAAGACATGATTCTCTGCTGTAAAGCTGAAGCAGAATTTTAGCCCCATGTACAAATCAGCAAGTTAAATCTCTCTTAACACCTTAACAGCCAGAGTTACTCTCTTTCACAAAGAGCTAACAAATCTAAACTGCGACAGATACAACTTTTTATGATTTCTGATAACATGAGAGGAATCTTGTGTTAAGTGAATAAATTCTTAATATTCTTTCTGCTGGTTTGTTGAAATTGAGGTTAAAGGTCAAAAATGGGTAAATATCATACCTGAGTTTCTCAGACTCCAGTTTTTATATTAAAACACTCTCCACAATTTGAACGTAGGCAAAGCAGAAAGGAATATGCTTTTATATACTTATTTAAAGACTGACGCTTGCCACAAAGTAAATAGCATGATTTCAATGCATGAATACAGAAATTAATGTTCGATCTTAGCTTTTCCTATGCATCTTAATTGCTATGCATCATCTGCAATTTATAGCACGGTTTATGAGGGAGTGTTTTTTGCAGACTGTAAATACTGCAAATAGAAACAAATTGAAATATAGCTGTTTTGTAAGAACACTATAAAAACACTAAAAAAATGAATTACTAATTAACATATTAGTGATTTCATGGATCTGTTTTCAATCATACAGAGACATGCATCTTCATGTTTTAAAGACATCACAGGTTACAGTTTGGGATGAAATTATTTAAATTTTCTTTCAAAATAAATTAATATTTCTAAGGAAACAAAAAACAAGTAACAGCTGTTAACAAGTTTCAGTTGTTAATACACATAACTTTGTGTGGATGTACATAAAAGATATTTTAAGAATTTAAGCAGCAAGACTGCCATTTAATTATCATGTGGATGATAGCATCAACATTTTACCACTTTTGAGCTAAACTTCTACATATGGTCAAAAGACAGAGTACACTATCTTTTTCCTACTCTAACATATGTCTATTTCTTGAATCCTACCACCAATGCTTCCATAAAATATTAATCATCACTTATTACCTTGGCTGATCCAACTACGACACAGTGCAACATTGGTCTACTATTTACTCACATTGTTAAGGAAATATCACTAGTTGTTATTATTATTATGGTTCACTTAAAGGTGATAAAATAATCTCTGATTAACATAAGCTATTGCAGCCAACTAAACATATTTATTTTCCTCACTACAATTGTTTTGCCAATTATCAAATAACATAGGTGAATATCGGGCAAGCAATTAACAATCCCTTCAAATCTGATACTGAAAATGTACATACAACCTTTCTTGTATCAAGTGTTTTTTAATACATTACCTAATGCAGAGATCCAGAATGGATAAAGTTCTTTTGTGAGAAGCGCATCATCTATTTGAGAAAGAAACTTTTCAACACATCAGTTACATCTTCAAGCTGATGTTTTCCTGCTCTTAGTTTAACGCTCCTTGCATCTTTTTTGAAACTTTCCAGCAGTTCAGCCACTTTGGAAGAATCCCCATTCTTCAGGTAGATCTGCTTGCTACCTAAACCTGTTACAGCAATACAGGACGGAAAAAAAATAAATAAATGTCAAATTGAGAATTCAAAAATTCTAGATGTTATTATATGGAAAGCATATCTGGCTGTCAAACACACTGTATTTCCTACTAAAATCTCTCTGACCTTTTGCACACACTCACTGTTGTTAGTAAAAACACTGCCAAGTCTGCTTACACCCAGCCATATCTCTTTGCAAAAATGCACATCATAGTCTTAAGCAAGCCTGGGATCACAATTTCAGGAATACTTTACAGGCAATTCAAGTGCCCAGATCTCTTCAGGACTTCCTAAAACAAAAGTTTCAAAAGATACAGTCAAGGAAAGAAGCTTTTTATGAACGGTATTTTATTACACATGAAACACTGCTGCTTTCATAAGCAAACCTCCTGCTATTTTATTACCCTACTGATCAACTCAACTTAGGACTCGGTAAAGTATTATATTTATACAATCTGAAACACTTCATTCTCAAAAGCCTCAGGATTAGTAGAAATTAGTCTTTTTTGTGGTTTTTCTCATGTTCAGGAAGACATCAGACAGCCAGTATTCATGCATTTAGCAATTAAAACCATTAAAGTGCAAAGCCAACTTAAAAGATTCACAGTCTAAACCACAGTCAAAACTACCTTCAATTACTGCACAAGTAGCCAAAAATATATATTTTTTTTTTTTTAAAGGTGTGGAAGTTTGGCATAGATTTGCAGTCCAGTTGTTTCTCTTGGTAGAGCTGCTTCCTGCATTCCCCACATTTTTTGAAAGAGAATCACAATTTATATAAAACCCTGCTTTTCTTACGTACCTGTCAAATTAAGTACTCTCTCAAAAATGAAAACACATTTTATGTTCTTGCAATTCACCTTTCCTGTAACGCCCACAAGCACTATCATTTGATACTGCCTTTGTGTTTTTACTGTCAGGAACCGCTGTGGGGCCCGAGAGTGTCTGCCATCTATGGACCACAACTAGAGACAAACTTTATCATGATGACACAAAAATATGTATATTTTTTTCTTCAGCTTCCAAATGAGTATTTTAACTCATTTCTTCAGCTTTAAAATGAGTATTTTAACACCCAGTAGTGCTGATCCTGAAAAAACTACATTTTTCAATAAAGATCTAACTTATTTAAAAGACATTAGGAAATGGAATTTTAATTTAGGACATACACGTATGATTGCTCTGAGTGGCAGACATAACTACCCTGCTTTAACAACATTTCAGCACGTGAAATAGCAACATGAATTATTCTAAGAGTTCACACTAATGATTAGAAAGTAATTTAGGGAAAACTTCTTTCTTCTTGGCTTTAGGCAATAGTTGTAACCCAGACACAGCTATTTACCATAATGTATTGTTTGTCAAAAGTTATTTAAACTTCAAACACTGAAATATAAATTAGGTGGTCTCATACTGACAGAGGTTGCAGACACATTTATCCCAAAGACGGATTTGTACAGGGTTGATATGTATCTAGCATTTCACAAGTAAAAGTGATGAATTTGTAGTAGTTAAAAGGACAGATATCGTCTGCATATGATCTAATGCTATAGAAAGTTATGTTGGCAAAATTTACTTAAACAAATGGTAACTGACTATATGCCCTTAGGCTATGACACTGAAAAAACAGCAGCCTTAAGACTGAACATGGCTCCACAGTTAGCATCAGTTTCCCTGAATATGGGCTGACCAGTCCAGGCCATAGCCTTTCCTCGTTCACATAGCTTATTTTCAGGACTGAGGTGTTCTGCTCCGAGGTACTGGACCCCAAGACTGTGCTACACCAGGAAAACAATTTTTTAAATAGGAAGGTGTCTATAAAGGGCATCTACCAAGTTGTATTTCCCCAAATTGCCAATACTCAGATGTGTGACAGGATACTTCACCATCACATCAAAGAACAAGGCTAACAAGGTTTTACTTTAGGAAATATGTAAACCCATTCAAGTAAGATCAGATGGTGTGGGGGCTTAGGTATTACACAAAAATTATCTTAGGTTTAATAAAATCCACTATACTTACCATACTGTGTAACAAATGCTATACAGCTGTTCACTATAATAGGAACATCATTTTTGCTGAGCTGCTGGTCTTGTAATGCATTACCATCTGTGCCTGCTGCTTTTTCAATTGCACTATACCAGACCATGAAATCCAGCTTTGTATGGCCATGGATGTAGAGCGTTCTGAAAAGTATAAAAATATTTTGAATGCAGGAAAGAAATAGAAAACTGATGTTATTGTACAACAGCAACATAGCAGATGTCTGGAAAAAGTTAGAAATACTTAGACTAAGATATCAAGGCACTTTCCACCACATACAAGCTGTGGTAGTGACCTATTGTTACAGTACTTTTTTTTTTTTTTTTTCCAACTACACTTTAATAGCAGTATCACAATAAATGAAAGAAGATCCACAAACAGGCCTTTTAAAATGTCAATCAGCTGCTTTCATTACTCTTCTTCAGTCTTGCTCCTACACCATGCACTCATAAGTCCAAGTCACAGTTAAGTAGAAAACAGACTCAGAGACAACTTTTAACCACCCACGCACCCTCCCTTCTGTAGAGGAGCTGAGACATACTGAACTTCCCCCCTTCACATGTATTGAAATGATCACCCTCAGGAAATCACAAAGCTAAGAAACATATGAAAAAACTAAGATTTGAGGTAGAATAAGTTAATGCAACACTTTAATTACATGTTTATCTAAAAGCATGGTGCTGTTCTGATTTTATTATTTAAATATGTTACAATAATCCCCTGTTTAACCCCGATAGGTTAGCTTCTAAGAGAAAATTCCAAAATTGAAAGGTTTAATGGTTTATGTCCACCCACATGCATATATGTCATAAACAAATGTTTCAAGTGTTAAAATAGCAAGCAAACTTTTCTACATATACTCTTTGTCTTCCACTAAAGAAACATGAGGGATACGTTTTCTTTAATGACAGTTTATTTGCTTAGTAGGAAAAGTCAAAATGTTCTACTGGACTTCTATGAAAAGACTTTCATCAATTTAAAAGCAAACATTAACTTTGATTATTTTGTTTAGGAAAAAACCCAAAGCATTTTATATCATGATGGAATATTTAATTTCAGTATTTTTTGTTAGCATTTTTAAATTTTGCTTTTATAAACATCTCTGTTGTAGCATTCATATCTCAACAGAAATTGAGTATGCAGTCAATGTATGCACACAGACCCAGGATCTGAAGTATTCTCAGGATCCACCATACAGACTTAGCCATTCAGCAACAGAATAGGAAACACTAAAATATGTCATCTTTCCGAAGACCCTTTTTAAAAAGCCTCTACTTCATGACTTTGAAAGTCATATTAACTACCACACAAGCCTGGCTAATAGAAACAGTCAGCCTCTCTCTTTCATTAAGAGCCACCAATAATTTGCGTGAAGGTCTCAAGTTTTTACAGCAAAATGAGTGTGCCTAATTCAATGCATTCAAATATTTTCTGAAGACTTGTCAGAACAGATATCCTGCATGGCTGGTTCTCAACCAATGACTCCCAAACAGCACATCACCCTGAAATCCTCTGGTATCACTGTAGCTATATATGACAGGAAATGAAACAGTTTGAAATTAGTTGAAAAGAGTCTGACAGCACATGTTAACACTGTTCCGTTAGTACTATTATTCACAGACCAGCAGAGTTTAGGACTATGATTTATAAAAGATTTATGTTGCTTCCCAACACAAGACATGCACCCGTATATGCATATTATTGTGTTTTCATTTTCCTTGCAGAACAGCAAGATTCACATTATGGTATTATGCAAAAGGATAAATAGAAACCTCAACACATTATTTTTTGTTATCTAAAGAATTATGATATGAACAGGAAGCAACATACTGTAAAGTGGAAATATTATTACTTCTAAACAAGGAAAGGGCAACTCTGCTGTATATCAGTGAATCAGTACCAGAGGAGAATAGAGGATATATAGTAGTGAATTGAACTTCAAAGTTAATTTAAACTTATCTGTATTTTTTCACAGAGATATGAAAGTCTAAATCACGTGCCTGTCAATCACCTGACGTGACATATGAATTAAGTAAACTGTGAAAAAGACCATTTTGTATTCTATGGATCTTCCCATCTTCTCCTCAATGTATCACAATAGAAAAAAAAAACGTATCAGAACTACCAAGAGATGATGTTCTCATTATTTTCTAAGATTTGAAAAGCTGTTGAGTTAAATTCAGAGGAAGAGGGTACTTAGTAATTAACAAAGAAAATGGGGTATCTGTTTAGGCAGCAGTCCTATAGCACCAACACAGTGATGAAAGAGAAGTTGCTGGTAAAAAATTCAAATGTGAAAAATCTTGCTGCAATTGCAGAATTTGGATTGTTCAGGGAAGACGACTAATTGTTCTCCAAAAAATTATTAACTTTGCCCAGTCAAGTCTCTAGAGCAGTCATCTAAAAAAAAAGATAAGTCAAAGAAGCACTTTCAGCATTTACTACAATATCATAGAATAAAAGAAGGAAGAAAAGGAAATGAAAGCAGTACCAGACACAGTTCAAAATTCAGCCAGTTTGCTGTGGAAGTGCCTTAGAAAGCTTATCTCAAACCACAGTATTTTTGTCAAAGAGAGAGCGCACACTTAGGATACATTTAAATCACAAAAACATACAACAATGTATGAATAAGAAGTGTAAGCATTCCTTCTAATTTTAACACTTTCAGCCAAACTTAAGAACATTTTTTTGCTACTTGGAAACTGTTGATCTCTGTGAACCTGGAAGGTTGTATCAAAAGGAAAGGGGAAATAGTTACCAGCAGATAAGCAGAACTTTCCTCAAAGCACAGCAGAAATCTTCAACATAACTTCATCAAATAATAGAGACAGTTTTGCAGATCTAGCTTCTCCTTTTCACATCAATGTTATCATCTCTTCCACACAGTTTTCAGAGACAGTAGCAATAACAAATATACGTATTTCTCATTGAACTACTTGCTATTATCAAAATATGAACTTATAATAAATGCAAGGATTTAAGACTAAGCATATAAACACAGGCTGAAGTGTACTGATATCCCATGCACCATAAAACTGAGCAACTGAATGTCAAGAATACTTCTCAGCTTATAGAAGTTACATGCTTGAAACAATTTTTACTGCAATGTTTACAAAGTAGATTTACCTATCATGCCTACTAACAACTACTTTGCACAGACTGAACCAAAATGCATTCCTACAATATCAATTCTGTACCTTCCAGTTCAAAAAACCGATAAAAGAACACACACTTCACAACAAATAATTAGCAATAGTGACTATGTGGTGAATAATGGTGAGGTTTTGCTCTGTTAAAATGACATAGAGTCACACGCAAGAAATTAATAATTTAAGTACTCAAACAAGAAGGCCTGCCAATGTAGATTTCTGCCTTAGTGAATTGATGCAATTGAATTAGCATGAATGACTGCAGCAGTCCAAGAACACCTAGTCTCAACATCAAGGAAGCTACTATTAACTTTTCAGCTTTATTGTGGAATACCATCACATCCTTCTGCACCAGCAGTCAGACAAACTTATGTGAGCACACTTCATCCACAACAGTGCAAAGGCTTATCTTTAACCCATCTTGCAAAACCTACCAGCTTAACCACATCTGTATGCTTTGTTGCACAACACTGCACTGGGAAAGCAGCAATACTAAGTGATTCTGTGGTAAGGGTTGGGGGGAGGAATGGTGAGAAACAGACATTAGCACAACACAGTGCCCTCCAGCAATTTTCAAGTGATTCTGATAATCTACATGTCTGAAAACAGAGGTACTAAAAAGGTATGCATTGCTATGAAATCATATATGAATAATCAAACTGCAACTAAAGCATGGAAATTCCACTAATAATTACAGATATATAACAAAGGTTAGCAATATTTTTTCAAAGTATATTCAGGGTCTCACATCCAGCACATAATATTGGAAGCACAAGTCCTTCCCCTCATATGAGTCTTGCATTTAGATTATTTCTGGATTCTGAATTTTGTGCTCATAACTGCATTTTACAAGAAATCTTACTGCTGTTATCAAAGGGTTAAGAAGAAAGTATTGTAATTAATGAATCACCAGCACAAAGAAATTGTGCAACTATGTAGGGAAGGTTTATTATCTATAATAAGAAAGAGCTAACTACAAAAGAAGTGTAACAGGGGAAAAAAACACCATCTGGATTACATTATGGTCAAAAATATTCACAGACACTTAAGAGGGAGCTTAAATGATTACAGAAAAGAAGAAATATTTTATAATGAATGGTCTGCACAAATGTTCTTCCTTAAAGCATGGCATTAGAAATTTTGTGTTAAATTTTATATATAGAAGATATATTTTAAAATTACTGTATAAAGTTGTTTTCAGTCACCTTTCCTCTCTTCAGTGTACAGATCCCTCTGTTGAACTACACAGGAGTACCTCCTTCACCTATCTGCTATGTAATTTCTGTTTGGATGGCAACAAGAGTATCACCAGTCATTTCAAGAATTTTACAAATATATAGGAGAGATCAATGAGAGAAAAAACCCCAAACTTAATACAGAACAAACAAGAGGACATCTATGTGACAGAGGGAAGCGTCAGACATAGAAATCTAGACGGCTTCTAGCAAGAAGGCAAGAAGCATTTTAACTACAGAAGTGGAACATACAAGGAAGCAAATGACCATCTGATTATGGCATAAGAAAACAGTGTTGTAAGAAGTCAGGATTTCCAGATGGGTTGCAGATAGTTCTAACATGTTGGACATACATTCCAAAAGAGATCAGAGTGCAATAAAATTTCAGTAGGTGCTAAAAAAGGGAGTGTGTTCCTCTCTAATTTACTTTAGCAAAGGTACCCAAAGACAAACATGAAATATCTTTGAGACCTGAAAAAAAAATAATAATCTAGAGTTAGAAAAAGGCTAGGATTATTGTGAAAATGTAGCAAGTAGAGCGAGCTTCAAGAACAACAATCTTCAAAAGAGAAACAGTTTTGTTGCTTTGAAAATGTTTTAGCCTGGTTCAACCTCTCATGATGTGCTATTACTTTGCAATGTATAGTATGATTACCACTTATTTCAGAGCGGTTAGCCTTCTTTGTCAGATAGAGCATAAATTAATAGCAAGGTGCCAAGTAGAAAACTGGGTAGAGGAAGAGGTGGGAAAAAAAGAAGGGGGTGCGTGGGAGTGGATTGTGTTCACATCTAAGACGCTTCAGACAAATCTCACATGCCTTTTGGCAGTATTCTGTCTGAATTCTTGTATTTTATACAAGCTGGAAAGAATCTACATCTTCCAGCCCAAAATCAATTGTAAACTCTTCCTCTGAGTACTTATGGATCAGATGAATGTTATATTTATGTACCCCATGAATTTAACATACATATACATTGAATAAGCACTTTTTAGAAGTCCAGAATTCACAGATTTGTAACATTATAATTATTTGAGCAGTAAGACTTGAAGTTTTTGTCTGTTTGTAACATCTGCTTACAGCAGTCAACAGAAAAAGTGTCAAAGAGAAAGGTATATGATACATGTAATGTATGATTTTCCCTAATTAAACAACTCAATGACCGAGACTTGGAAAAAAGGCTTAAGTATTTATAAGTAACAGGAAGTTAGTTTGAAGTCAGTAACAAAACCAACAGAACAGTATGAGATTCATTAGGAAAATACTCAAGGTATTTTCATAGTTTCTTCTAACAAAATTTAGCAAGCTGTTATATGACACTGGCCACATTTACTTCTTTATGTAAAGAGGAATGTTTGGTTTGGGTTTTTGTTTTGCTTTGGGGTTTCTCCCCCCCAAAAAAAATCTTTTCATAATTCTGGAAAAATCTTACTTGTTTTGTTTCATTCTTACAATACTGTTTTTCTGGATTTTAATGTTTATTCAGCTTTTAAGTGACTAACAAATTAACGTGAAGTTTTCAATAGGTAAGTATATATAGGGTCTCTTCCAAGTGATTAATCTATGCCAATGTTGTCATTAGACACGCACTGCTATAAAATAACAGACAAAATGGGAAAATATAGAACCTATCATATATAATTTTGTTGATGCTGATGACATCAAATTCATTTATCTCAGGTCTGGAGGAGCAAAAGGAGGATTTCTAGTTTTGTTTCCATTTACGATCATTTAATCTAAAGATAAATGTGATTTTATACTTAACCATTTTCCACAGACACACATTAAATTTCTTAGCACTGCAAGATGCAATATCATGCAACTGTGCTGAACACCTGGATATTTGTGAGGTAACATCCTTAGCAAAGAGTCACTATGCCAAAGTTTAGGTACCCATATGGCTTTTAATGGTAAAGATAATGTAAACACTATGCATTTAAATTCTTTATGGCAGACTTCAGTGAAGAAAAACTAAAACATATTCATGGCCACCATAATTCACTCAGTGCCCTTGTTGAAATTATTCTCAAATAGTTCAGAAATTCCATTAAACTACTAAAGCAATTCAGGGAAAACTTACCCTCACTTGAAAGAAATATTATAATGAAAGAAATAATAAAAGCTGACTTGGAACTAGAAGTGTTGCTCAGCACTGCTACCTATGAAATTAGATGCAAAGTTTCTATCCATCTATTGGACTGCACCTTGAATAGGGTACCTCTGGTTCCCTGGTTGGTATAAGCAGCTTACTTAATGCTGAATCTTTCAGTATGCTGCTTCAGGAAAAAAAAAAAACAACAACCCAAAAAAACCCCACCACAACAGGAAAAATGTTTGTTTCTAATCTGCATCATCTTATTGAAGCCTGGAAATTAAACAGTATCTTAGGGGGAGTTAAAATTCAGAACACACAAGCTACAATGAATTTCTCCAACTCTGAATAGATGTCAAAGGTATCTGTGTGGTGTTTTTTTTGTTTCCCCAACAAAAAGAAAACCAATATTCCTTTATTAACCTATTATTGGCTGTTTAGAAGATTGTGTAAACACTGCACCACTTCTTACACAGACATTTATCTAATAATCTAACACTGAATTAAAAAAACCACAAACTAACCAACAACCTATTACAAAGTAAGAATTATTTTCAATAATTTAACCTTCATTTTTAAATTTGTGCCCATATATGAAGCAGAAATACCCTACCTCACTTCAGGTTTCAACCTTCCATATCACTATATTTGGCAATCATGTCAGCAGAACATTATTTAGCTGGAAGCAAATATGGGTCACGTCTGAAATATGATTCACAAATATGCTTTTATTCTAGCTGGTATGTTGTTAACCGAGATCAGACAGTACAATAAAACTACCCAGAGTACTCATACATATCGTTTCAGTCCTGACCTATGCAGACTGAGAGACAGAATTCTTGGACATAAGAGTGACAAAAAAAAATTGAGAAGCAAGTGGTAAATGTTCCAAAGAGGTACTCTTTCTTTACAGGATAAAAAAAGTTAGGTCCTTTTGAAGAAAGCATTATTGGCAGGCTAATCTGACTGGGAATAACTTTCTCAGTGGGAAAACTGCTTTTAATTAAGCAGTACTTGTTAGCATTTCCTGACACAGACATAAAATGTAATTAATACATAAAGACTTTCCCTCCTTTAAAAAGTCTCCAAATTTACTCTCTCTATAGCAAGCGCAAGTGAAAAAGCTCCATGACTGATCAGCAAGAATTCTAAGACATCAATGTAAAAGCAGATCAAAGCTTTATTCAGATGGGAACCTTACCTTCCTTTTTCAACGAGCAGCAAGACGTCTATTTTCTCTCCATTTTGCATCACACTACTGATTGCTGAAAACAAAACATACACACATTGTGATCTACACAGACACACGTAATATAGACAAACATACATGTATGCACATACAGATATGTTTTTTTCAAAATGATCTTCAGTGGCAAAAGGAACATGGAATTCTTAAACATTTCAAATAAAGAATGCTCTTGACAATAAGAAACAAAATTCCACAAAATACACTCAACATTGACAAGAAAAAGAATACAGAATGATATAAAGAAAAGTTAAACAGGTACTTTTGAATGTGAAAAAATGCTACAGCGTTTTATTATACTAAAATTAAACTTGTATTTAGAAGTTTTAAATGACATAATGATTCAGAAGTAAGCGGGGGTTTTTAATCCATTAATTTACTTGCACCCTAATGGCTACAGATAGTTACAAAAATGTAACAAAAGTTATATGTTACACTGCAGATTTCATTGCCACCCTTCTTGATGTTGCCTTACGCTATTCCTGCTAAAAAAGCACTCTGCAAAACACCTACATTATACATAATACAGAAAATACATCTGGATAGTTTTCAGTAATAGCGCTTGTAAGACTATACTGTGCACGATATTAAAAACAGTAAATATAATGTGACCTGTTTACTAAATCAAAATTCTGAAAAGCTTATTTTTTCAAAGCTTAGGTCTCATATAATCCACATCTTATCTCAATTAATTCCGAGAGACAGTAAAGTCCTGAATATTAATGAAGCTTAATAGGCACATTTTGATGCATGTTGTATAATGTTTTTGTATCACACATACTCCTGGCCTCATTTACATTTACTGAGTCAAATATCAGGTAAGTCACTATACTTCCATCTTTTGGCATTTTCAGATTCGGCAACTTTCAGTTATATGATTCAGGCTTAGTAGTGGATCAGATCTATTTTGGGGAAACCAGAAATCAAAGAAAAGATATCAGAGTATGGCTATATAATATTTTCAAGAAATACAACTTCATTTTACAAATAATCAAATTTAAGAATCAAAACCCAAGCAAAACCAATTTGCAACCAAAAGCTAGATGTATGTTTCATTTCTATAGTTGAGATACACACAAATTTTGAATGCTTACATGATTATGGTAAGAGCAATTATAGAAACAGTTCTCCTACTCCCTAACCTTCTAATGCTGAATCAAGATCAAAAAGTATTCATAAGTTAAATGATAGCTAGATGCATAAAAATATTGCTGATTAAATAACCTTTACAGAGTTATTTACAGCAAATGTAAGGTTGAAGTAAACAAATAGTAGAAAGCCCAATGGCATTTAGGCAATTTCCTGTAAAACAGTCCACAACCTGACAGCATTTAGAAAGAGGATCATCAATAAACAGCTAAATTAGCTTCTCTGTGTTACTTTAAAAATAATTTGAGATTTTTTATTACTTTCCTACATAAGATAGTGGTTTGTTCAATATATAAAAAAAGTAGAGCAGAAATGCTTAAAGAGGATTCAGAGCATAACTACAAACAATGATATAAAATTGGTCATAGGCCATTTGTATAATATTCTTATATTTCCACATCATACTATTAAGCAAAGAATATTTTTAGTACCAGAGAAAAAGAAAAGTCTATTAGTCTGTGAAATAGTTTTCCAAGAGAATTATAATTTTTCCATTTTTGAGTATTTTAAAACTAGGCCTTGTCAATCATCTCAAGAACACACTTTGCAGTGAGTATTTCTGCCCTGTCAAAAATATGAGACAATAATCCCAAAAGGTTATATATCATTATTCAATTCAGTACTCTTGTAAAAAAAGATACTGCTGCAACTGGAACAAAAATTGTCTTCGTTCATTATGAAGCTGGAAAGGGTGGTGTCTTTCTAGTGTGTGCCAATAAGTAGGAAAAGAACAATCCAATACAGAACTTTACCAACTCTATATTTAGAGGAGAGTCAGGAAGGCATCTGGCTGATGCAAAAGAATAGTTACTGAGCTCCCTGATGTTTATGTCTGTAAAATGTAATAGAAATGTCCTTAGAAGTGAATTGATTCTGTAGAGTTATTTCCTGATAGATGTTAAGTAAAATTCTTACTTAGTTCTTGCAGCCTCCTTAAATATATGGAATCTTCTTCAGCATTCTCCATCTCAAGACAAAAATAAAGGCTCGACTTCTCTATAGCAAACCAGCCTTTTCTCCACTGATCCAGGTTATGGCAATCTTTGTAGTACAGCTGGCCTATCAGGTCACAGTTTCTCTCTAATAAGCATTCAGCCACAGGGGGAACAAAATGCTACCAAAGAAAATGGGGTGAGTCAGATGAAGAAAAAAAACCCTCTTCCCCTAAAAAAAAACAAATCAAGATATTGCAAATCTATAAGATTCAAGGATGAAAGCCACAGTAAAAAAAATACAAGACTTTCAGATTGATCATTCATGATCTCATATAAACTAAATTTAAAATACAAAAAAGTATAACATTTTTTCCATTCATACTCTACAATTCACACATTTTTGCTTTTTGAAATACAACTGATTTAATTAGTAATGTGACTACTAGCAATTGGTACCGTATAAATTACAGTACTGTTTTGCAAATTCTGTTTGAGCAAGTAAAATAATAGAATTGCAACCATAAACAATTTAGCTGAAATAAATTCATATATGTCTTTATACTAGAGCACCTTTAATATATTCTTAAAGTTGGCATGAAAATGTCGCTTCAATTTCCTTTCCATTTTATTTTATTATTTTGTTTCAAACATTAAATCACAGAAGTTATTTCTTCCTGCTGCACAAGAAACCTTTACAAACAGGATGGATCAGTATTCATCAAGAATGGCTTCTCAGAGGATTTGAAGCTAACAATGACACTTTATTCTTTGTGCAAAGGTTCCTGGCCTAACTGGAAAAAATAATTATCAGTATTACCTTAGCTATTGCCCAAGTCCATTTTCTTTGTGAATATGCAGTTTCAGCTCCAAACAGAAAAACACGTTCTGACATTAAGTAGATTTCAAAAGTAAAGATGTCCCTAAAGGAAGCATGAGGAAAAAGCCAGCTGTATTTAGACTTCATAACAGTAGGCACAAGAGTCCCATTTCCCTCTCTTATTTTTTCATACCTATGGAATGGAATCCATCTGCATTTCTCCTCCAATCTTACAAGTACAACCCGACTAATAACAGAGTATTTTATAACACAACATAAAGTACTTTTCAGGTCAGTAATACATGTTTTGATGCTACTGCATAATAGTTTTTTCAATAATTCTGAAATTAATAAAAAATGTTTACATATATTCATTAAAAATCACAGGGAAATTTTTTTTGGTTTTTTCAAGTTCGTGTGATTTCAGCAAATATATTTTTTGGATTCACACAAAGCATTCAGTTTAGTTTTAATATAAGCAGACCAACTCATTGAATGGGAAGTTGAAAACAAGTTAGCACAAAATCATAGAAATGTTGGTTCAATGGGACTTTTAGATGTCACTTGATTTAATCTCCTGCTCTAAGTGAGAGTATCACTAACTATAGATCAGAACAGCAATGAAAAGCCTAGAAAACCTTCAAGGATGGAGACTACTATTTCTCTCAGCCACTTGTTCCTGTTCTCCACCACCCTTTAATGAAGAGGCTTTTCCTATCATCCAGCCTGAACCTCCTAGGGTGAAATATGTGGTCACTGCCACTCTACGTATCACCTGCCACTATCAAGAAGAGTTTGATTCTGTCATGTTTATGACTACCCTTTCAAGTTGCTGTAGCTCAAGAACTTCTTAAAAGTTTGAGAGGAGGGTCTTGTTTTTTTTCCTTTGAAAAAAGTGTATCATTATTTAAAGAGATGGACCCTGCTTTTCTACTTTTAACTGACAAATAACGATAATAATAGAAGAAAAAGTAAATCAGTTGAAAGTGGCGTGGAATTTGGAAAGTCAGTACCTTCTTGGACTTAGGATCAGTCTTTAACTTCTAAATTAGTGAATGATAATTTAAAGTGTGATTTCATCTGTAATCTCTCCCTAGAATCCAAATAGATGGAGTATGCTTTTAACTTTCAATGCTGGAGACCGAGATTTGTCTAAATCTGAAGAACAGAACATAAGTCAGTTCTCTCATTTTCAATAACCATTTTGAAAATTATATGCAAATACTTAATTCTGACTAATGGAATAGACATTTTAAGGAGTGATTGTTTCACTACAGGAAATACCAGATTTAGGGAAGTTTCTCATAAAACCACCCAATTGCAGGTGAAGCACAGCAGGAGATAAATCAATCCCTAAAAGTGAACTATTCAGCAAATATGTTTTTAATTTTGGTGTTATCCTGAAGTGGAACTGTTTGCAGCTGTAGCAAAGCAATAGGTTATATTCGATAACAGAAGAAAGTGCTATTTTTCTTTTTTTTTCTGGATACCACAAAGCTATGCTACTGCAGAATAGCAAAGGCTATCTCCACTGTATTTTATAGTACGTTGAGACATCATCATGTTTCAGGATTTCTCCTCTCTCAATGCCCTGTAAAGTCCTTTCTTCCCATTATCTTTTCCAGAATCTTATTGTACAGACTGTTTTCTTTGCAGACACTTTTGCTTTGTAACTACAAGCATTACAGTATTATACTGTAGAAAGATCTTGTTATTTTACCTACACCCACACGAAGAAATTTTAAAGGGAATTGTTATGGAATTTGTTAGACAGATCCAAAGTATGGTCTAAACAAAAATGTTGCCCTAAAGAAATCAAGTATCACTGGTACACAAGTCAGATTTAGGTGAATCTCTATTTGTTTTTTTTAAAGTACAAATGAGATTCAAGAGAGTTAAAAAAGACAAACAAGACCATAAAAAAGTTGTTATCTTCAAACTAACACAATGTTCAACCCTTACACTGTCGTTCTGAGCTGCAGAACAAAGAATGGATTTCAAAGACCAACAGATCTGTGACCAAAACTGAAAGCATTGTGGAGAACTCCAATCTGCTGCATTATTATCAGGAGCAAACAAAGGAAGTTTTGGCTTGAGGCAGAGGTCAATCCCAGAAAGAAATGTAAGTATTAATTGTTCAGTTTATCATCATGTAACATTTTAAGCACTGAGAATACGCATTACCGTTTTAATAAGAAACAGATGTATCTAAGTTATGCTGCCCTTTTAAATTATCCTAACATTTTCATTATATCACTATAAACAAATTAAAAAAATATATCAAAGAATCCCCAAATACCACTTGGCACTTATTTCTTGATGTCAACATAAAATAATTCAGCTCTTTTCCACTAAATTGCATATTCAAAATTCAGGAACAAATTCACAGCTCTAAAAGCGCAGAATAAAAATCTTTGAAATAGCCAAGTTTATTTATTGAAATATTCATTTGGAAACCTACCCTCTGTTTGAAAAGAGGTCTGACTTGTGCACTACAAGACAGATAACTTCATTGATGTCAATCATACCGCTAGGTGTGGTAGTTTTGTCATTTTCATAGTAGCTCAGAAAGCCACTTTCCAAAGTGCACCATCTTCTGTTGCAATCTGCAATTAATGAAATAATAGAAAAGTCAGTTGGCATAATAATAATAAAAATTACCTCTTCCCATAGAGTTTGCCTCAAATGATAATAGCTTGGTTGTAACAATAATACATTTATGATGAAATCACAGTCTCACTGACTTCAGTGGGCCAGGAATTCAATGTCTGTGCTGATACTACTTAACCTACCAAAACTCTAGCACATGGTAATTTAAGAAAATAGTATTTCATATTTAACACATTTATTTTTACTTTATGAGTATATTAAATCTTTTCGTAAGTTTACTTTAGCATTGTATAAGGCTTTTACTTCACTTGCTGTGTAACTCAATTGGGGAAGAGCTAGCACACACCACCATGTTACATGTTTAGCAGGAAAGAGTTAAGTAAGCAAAAAGAAAACACCCTACAAAGTTAGAAACACTGAAAGCTACAACAACAATGTACTCTGACAAGAGCTGTTAGCAAAATGAGTGAGTGAACCATAGTATCCAGTAACAAGAAAGGGCTACTCTTTCTTTCATGTTACTGGAACTAGTGTCCAAAACCAAGTCAATCTGTCTTGCATTGTTTGGGAATGCTTGAGTGTCCACCATCACAAGACCAAGAAAAACAATTTAAGCCTTCCAAATAGTCTAGAAAAAACAATGTCATACATGCCAGAACTTGTATCCATTGCAGACTACTAGAAAACACAAAAAAATATTACCAGAAGTTGTGTTATTTAACATTATTATTATATTTTTTTAAAATATACTACCAAAATAGTAGAGGATTTCAAACTGAAGAACAAAAAACTAACAGAACAACCCTCCGCAGGTATATTACTGGTTGAGCTCAATTCTTTCCTACTGCTGGCCCAAGTGTCAGATAATAATGAAATTGTACCAGATTTATTCCTGTATACAGCGGAACATAAATGGACACTTTGTAGACAGGATGTAGCTATAACCATTTCAGGATGGCATGTTCACATTAGAATGAACTGGTGATTTCTCTTGTTGCTATTCACATACATACTTGGCAAGGGTAAATTCATTTAGCAACACTGTAGTTCACAGGATGCTAAATTTTTAAGGGTACTTTCAACATGTTACAATTTACAGTTGCTAAGCATGGGTAAATTACCTAGTTAAGAATTCTCTACTTAAGTAACTTTGATTCAGATATACTGGAGTATCTAGTAATTGCCATCTATACTTTGCCAAAAAAAAAAAAAAAATACAAGGTGAAGGGAAAAAAAATCTGCAGAGCAAATATGCAAAGAATACTTTTAAGTAAGACCAAATGTCTGCTCCCTCTTAGGAACATAAAGTATGAATACAGAACATGACATCGCCTGTTAATGACTATTTGCTACTCAAAATATTCATGCATTCATTCTAGCTTACATCTAGTTTTTAGAATGTAATTTGAGGTACATCTATCCCCACCACTGCAGATAAGCAGGTCCTAAGAGAAAATACTCTATTTCTACCGTCTTAAAAATTCCTGTATTTTCCTATATAGCCGCAAATATTCCAGTGAAGTGTTTGTGAGAGTTTGGTAAAACAGCTCTGGAAAAATACAAAATCAAACAAAAAACCAAACTGCGGTTGCAGTTAGCCAATACTTAGTATGTTATCTGATATTTCATCCAATTAGTTTTTCTGTTACTGGCTATATGATTGATACATGTTTTATCAATATCTTGGCATTACTTTATTAGTATTTATTAGTATCATGTTACTTGCTATCTAGTTCTATTTTCTGTCTAAATAGTTAAATAAACCTAAGATACAGGGTTTGAAAATGTATATGTTTGCAGGAGTTAAGCACTAAACTTGGAGGCCGCAACTGTTTAGGAGTTTTTGTACCCAAGCTTTCCCCCTCCCATCCCCCAAAGCCTATTCTACAAAATAGCTGACTGCTTCAATATTCATTAAACTGTTACAATTCTTGAAGATGATTTTGGAAAGTCAAGGCCTTTAACAGGGCTCCATAAAAGCTTTTACACTAAAAACAAAAGCAAAAAATCAAGCCTGAGCCACTAAACCTCTAATCTTTGCTTTTTGATCCAATACATGAGAATAGCACCAACATTTGAGTTCTCTTCCTGCTGATCAACAGCTGTTAATTAATAACTTCCCTCAAAAGTTATGCACCCCTGCTGAAACCACTAGTGCTGCTATAATGGGAAGTCCACACAAAGTTAGCTTACTTTCTCCTGCATTATCTGAAATGGACATAATGAAAAACCATTCCACCTGAAAAATGTTCCACCTGGTTGTTACAAAATTTGAGTTCAACTCACAGCACTGAATGATTTCTTGAGTGTCCTTTTACAATTAGAGCACAGCTGACAAAAGGATAACAGTCTTCTGTGACAACAAACACAGCACTTCAATTTTCAGGCCTTGGCAGTATAGGCAAGGCTGACAACTGCCTCTAACGCTGAGGAAGAACTTAACTCTAGTGTAATGGTTAGACAGCTTAACAGGATTCTGGCTTTCAGCCCTTCCCACAAACAGCATTAAAAAAAAAAAAAAAGAAATCAGCACATCAAAAGCCCAATGTACTTTGGGACAGGGCCCAAAATTTAGACAAGTGCTGTAATCCCCAGTCAGACAATGATGCTCCCTCTCTGGACTAAGAACTCAATTAGTTTGCAGCCAAATCAGAACCTGCTTCAACAGGAAAGCTTACTTCTCTTCTCTAGAACTAAACAGCTAGGTCACTTTTTTGGGTAATGTGACCTTCTTATATGTATCTTTACAGGTGGAGGATGGAACTGAAACTGTATCTCCCACACGTTAGAACTCTAACCATCAAATTATTTTCTAATGACCATAAGAAGAAGAAAAAAAAATATTACCACCTATTCCAAACAATCTGCAATACACATATTCATTATTACTTCATGTTAATGAGACTTTATAAAGGTAGAAACAGTTCTTGATATAGGGAAAAAATACGGAAGGGAAAAAAGTTATGTGTTTTATGTTCTAAACAGCAAAAAAACCTTTTGTCATAATACTTCTCACGCATGGCAGAGATATATTAGACCCCTCAGGCAAGAGCTGTTTCTAATTTAGAATCGCAGGGTTTTTTTATTGTTGTTGAAAGGATGGTATTATTACATCTTCCTTTCTTGTCCCATTTGTCTTCTTGAACTCCAAATGGGCAGGGAAACCTATCTTCTTATGTATCTGTAAAGCACCCATCCCAGAAACGTGAGTCTTGACAGACACGTGGGTAATTCAATATTAATGCAAAACCAAAACAAAACCACACCCCTTAAAAACCAAACAGCAGAACATCTACACTCTACACTATCACAATTTCAGAGGCCAAAACCTGAGCTCAGGGAAATCTGGTTCCTTTCCATTTACTGCATATTCCTCTAGGTATTCAGTGCAATGCTAAGCAATAGACCACAAGGTTTCAAAGCACTCATTTCTGTCCACTAAAAACTTATGATGGAAGACAGCCACAATTCAGCTTCTTCTTGTCGGAGGGCTTTCTTCATCAATATTTTAAGGCATTCTACTAATGATGCTCACTCTCACTGCATCTCCCCAAAAAGTACTACAGAAGACATTCTGTGAGCATTTATAGCTAAATCTTCAATCTATACAGGTATTTACAAACATACTGCACTTCTAACATACCATTATGTTAGAAGAGATCAGTAGTATTGCCTTGCATCTGCTGTTTCTCTTATTGGGGTCTTTTTGTGTTTTGTTTAAATTGGAGGTTTTTTTCTGAAGATAGATACAGATACCCACAGCACAGAAGACAAGCTCTGCGCTTAGAGCAAGTAGTAGTGAGGTTTGCAGTTACTCCTTCCTTTTCTGAATAAGCTCAGTGCAGCTTCAGAACAATCCTCAAGAAAGTCCTGTTCAGCTGCAGTTCTCTGTCACATAACAACTGCCAAGTTGCTGGGAATTGCCTGTGATCAGGCATTAGTTTTTTCAATGACTCAATGCTCTCAAAAATTTGGACCCACACTAACATACAGATTCTCCAAAAGCACATTCAAATAGGAGTTATGTGCTTTAATATACTTTAATGTCCACTAAGGATCTTAAAGGAATACACCATGAGACTATGGACATAATCATACAAAAATTATGTATATACTAACACAGGATGCCATATGAAGATTTTAGGAGCAATAAACTCAATCATAAATTATCCCAGATTTAAAAAATCTGCATCGGTGGTTTGTTTAGATGGGAGAAAAATATAGGAACACAACTGGGGAGAAAAAAGAAAAAAATAAAGCTAAGCAAACTATATGATAACATATCTCTCTCAAAATAAAAATATGACAGAAGACAATGTATATCTACTATTTTCATCCCACAAAGCTCAATTTGTGGTAAAGTTGTTGGAAGTGTTCATTTCTACTCTGAATACTTTTTAAAATTTGTTAGCTTGAGAAATATCCTAGTTGTTAACCATTTGGACTCTTACTAAAAAGTCAGTGATACTCCTACATGATTTTTGGAATATTAGCATTTTAGATAGAAAATACTTTTTGGCAGTTAGTAGTATTCATCTAAATATAATTACAGTGAGAAGCATTTTAAACTTTTTTATTTATCAATAACTGTTCTTAACTGAGTAATTTTTCTGTATTTCAGTTTTCTTTCTCCATCAACCACTGAATAAAGAGATGAAGACAATCAAGTACTTTATCTGAAAGAGGTCTACCGAATCAAAAGAGGATATGTCATTATCAAAGACATCTTATCTTTTAAAAAGTAATGCAAGAAGTTAAAAAGAATCAAATTCATTCAAACCATACAATTCATGTATTATTCAAATGCATAAAGTACAATTGAAATACCTTCTTTTAGCTTCTTCTCTGTAAGAAGCTTAGCAGTATTTGAAGAAACTTTGTATAGGAATTCACAAAGAAAGATGGAATGTGAAGAATCTTCAGAGAATTCACTTTTAAAACAAGTATCGTAGTTTGGGAAATCTATTGAAAGACAAAGGGTTAAGTAACACGCAGAACTTCAGTTATATTAGTTATAACCATTTCTCCACTGATCTTTCTAACCGCATATCTGTAGTTATGTAGTTTCTCTACAATATCTTTACTACAACACAGATACATCTGTTTGATTTATTTTTATAATTAAACTTACATATCCATCACACACACACACAACTTTGGTTCATATTTGTGACAACATTGGCACTGTCTACCACTGCTTGCCAATGTAATCTAAAAAAAACATTGTCTGCTGTACTAAGGTTTTATTTTTATCCCTTACATAACATACTTCAGCAGAAGGGAATTGTTTCTCTTGAGGGCTGATCTAGAAGTTTACCACCATCTTTGGCAGCAGACAGACAATGATTTGGAGAATCACTGTCAACCTGCAATGACCTCCCTTTCTCTGAAGAGAACAAAATTTAGCCACCAGCACATTGTGATGCTGCCCTGGCTAGAAGGCTAAAAGTAGAAGAGACAGAGACAGACAAGCAAATCTTTCTATAGTTGTAGGACCACTTGAGAGCACAGCAGCAAAAAACCCATAGGTGTGTGTTTGCACAGTGGCTAAGCTCCACATCCTATAGATCTAGTGCCTGTTACTTGTGACCAAGCAATGCTAAGGCAGAACTGAAGGCACCAGGCTTGCTCTAGGAGCTCTAAATCATTCCTGCATTTCCCACTAAAACTTTTGTTGTTCAGCCTATGTGGTGTTACTTTGCAGAATGGCATGAGGCAATGGAAAGTTGGTCCAGGAGTATGTCCACAATGTTGGCTGCAGTATAGCATGGCTAATTTTTTCCTGTGTAAGTCTGTGTGTGAACTTTCACACTCAGACTACTTCAGATATTGTGCAGTCCTTTTAAAATTTAAGCTCAGGCACATCTATACTCAAAAATGTATTTATTTATGTATTTTTAAGAATAGTTTTCTGTTCCCAAGAGCCTCGTAACAGTCACATACTGCAACAAGCTGTAACAGAAGTTGTGATCTGAAAAACAGATAGTTTGCTGGGATAGATCATATGACAAGTTCAAGAGATGGGTTTTATTCTGTGAGCAGGGTTTGTGAAAATACAGGTAGGTCTGTGCGCAGTAGGGGTAGATATCAACTTAAATAATGTTTAAGAAAAAGCAAAGCCCCAGACAAATACTTCACATACATGTTAACTGCTAATAGCCGTTTTTTTCTGGTAGAAGCCTGATAATTTTGGCAGAGCAGGTGACATTTTTCTTTCGTGTTATAAATAAGGGTATGAGGTCTGTGGGTTACCACTGGCTTTTTTTAAGTCTTAAACTTGATGTCTGAGCAAAAAAAAAAAAAGTAACTTGTACACAATTATATACACTGCCTGCTGAAATACAATTAAGAACATCACAACTCCCCCTCTACTACACCACTGTTGTTCAACTTAATGCCAATTTTTCTTCTGAATTCCTTCCTTCCTTCCCCTTGGCTCAATAAAAATTAGAAGATGAAAACAAAGATAACGTATCCTACCTGAGAACTTATTATGGTACAGGAATTCCATTTGCAGTCTTTGTCCAGCTTTCTTGGCTAGTAAGTATGGAGTACTGTAAACGGGGTCTCCAGTGGCACACATAGCATCAGCCCCACTAAACAGCAACATCAGAGTTTCTAGCACATCTTGTTTGACTACAGCAGCACACAGGGCCTTATCACAGAGGGAAAATAAGAAGTCTGTCTGAATTAGAAAGTTATTGGCAACAAGTTTGTGTAATTTAGATGCAAATTCTTTCACCTCCAGTATAGCTCCCATGCATTTTCAAAGACCATAAACATTGAGAAGTAGTAGGAATCATGAAGTGTGATCTGAACCTAGAAATAAAAGTGGCAACAACAACAACAAAAAAAAAAAAGCCCATCAACCAAGCCCCATAAGGTGTTGCTGCCACAAGTCTTATATGGGAAGGATAACGTGAACTAATGAAACTGGAGGGGAAACTTGTTATTTATGTGAAGAATTCCCAGTTTTCCTGCACACACCAAACTACTAAACAAAAAATCTTACTATTTCGGACCTCAAAAGTTCAACCAAAGGGACAAGATTTGATCCTTAAACTCCATTACTAGGAAACAAACTGAAACACATAGGCGTTTTTTCAAAACAATGGTCACAGTCAATAAGGCAGCTATTCTTTAGGGTATCTTCATACTTGATCATCCTTGAGTTTTAAAGATCTCACCACACACATCATAAAACATCAGTCCCTTTCATGTTTGTATACACAAAGACAGATGAACATAACTAACCTTGGGGTTTTTTTCTTTCAAAATGTTGGTCCAAACCCATAATACCAGAAGTAGCTAACACAATTACAGAAATCAATTCCATAAAAAATTCTATTATTAAATGCATATTTATTTAATTAATTAATGAGTTTTTCTGAAATTACAGCAGAAACCACTCAACTCAAAAAGAGTACTACTCTAAAATCCAGCTGCTCTAAGAAATATATAAGCATCTAGTAGGCACAAGATGACAGGGCAGACAGTTCAGTAAACATTCTAGAATTACTGGCAATGACCACCTTATTACATGGTAATTTCATGTCTCTGCAGAGAATCTGACCATTATGTCTGATATTTTTTCCCAGTAGTTAAATGAGTAATTGACAGGCACCCTTCCCCTCCTCCCCAACAAAAAACACAGACTTCAGAAAAATCAAACCTGTAAAACACAGGTTTTACTAATTTTCTGCTTTCACCATTGATAACACTAAATCATCTAATGTATTCGAGTGTTATATTTCAGACATATAAGATATCAAAATAAAGAAGTGAATTGGGAATTTGCATCTCTACAGCGTGCATTTGAAATGAACAAAAAAAAAAAAAAAGATCCACATGCATTAATAGCTCTGAAAGACATTATTACAGGCACCATACAGGTACCATAAACTTTTACAAACAAACAAAGTGGAAAAAATAGGAACTAAAAAAAAAAATCATGAAATTACTCCTGTAAAGGCTCCAAAACAACCCTTATTCAGCTCTGTGAGAACGTCACTCAGTATTCTGAATTTATTTCTCACCAGTTTAACACAATGAACAAATTGCACACATCCGATAGAATATAAAAGGTATGGCATGGGCTTACCCATTCTAGCATTACCTTATTCAACTGTTCCTTGGTTTTGTAGGGAAAAGGTACTTTCCTGAATTTTCCCTCTTTATATTTTTGTGTAATGAATGCTATCCTTTTTTCTGCAGGGGCATCCATATGCAGCTCTTCATCTGGAGGAAGATTTCCTGCCCAAAAACTGTTTGCTCTTTTATTTCCAATGATAATAAACAGCTGGATGAGGTACAAGAAAAAAATAAGCAAAATAGCACAAAGGATATGAAGCTAGCCCCTAAATAATTTTTTAGCTGCTAAAAGTTGAAAAAGGAAGTTATTAAAGAAAAGGAAATTGCCTGCGGGAGACAGAAGCCTCTCTCAGTCAGTGTCTATGGTCATCTATAAATGAAAAATAAAGTCTGTAGTCATCATTTACTATCAATATCAACTAAGCTTTACAAGACTAACCAGTTGTAATATTTCAATACATACTAGAAAATACCAATAAAAGATTAGAGAAGACTAGCATATGTTTTAAAGAAAACATTGGTGACTCGATCCTCTTTATCACCACCACTTTCTAACACCCCAAGCAACTAAACTGGTAGGCAGAAGTCTCCTTTCTTTTCTTCTTCCCAATATTGCCCCATCATGATTGCTCTGCAAAAGCATTTTATTTTTTTCCCCCCAAAAAATAGATGCTTTGAGAAATACAAAGGGAAATTGTACAGATATCAAAACCAATGAATGACACAAAGGTAGGTTATTCCTGGAAACATCAAGTTTACCACAACAGCAGCATGTTATTTAGCAGTTACATGCTCAGCTTTCCTGTGAACAGAGAAATAAATAGCTCCTATTCATACAGTAGTTTTCAAGATTGGAAAAAAAAAAAAAGAGTTTGAATATCACAATATACCTCAATAAGTTCATTGCTCCAAATGCTGGCATCCATTTTTAGACTCCGGACCTTTGAATCTCTTGGTCCTAAAGATCTGTGCTGTCCTGAAAATTCAAGAGTATTTTCATTTAACTAAAGCACTTAAACTGGGTTTCTCTTCTGCTGAGGTAGCAAAAAAAAAAATAGACGACAGATTTATTCTAACTGCTATTATTAAAAAAGACTGGGTTTTACAATTGAATATACAAGCACCAAACCCCCCAAAAATCAAAAGAAAAAAAGAAGTGAATTGCATTTGATAATAATGAATAAATAAAGTAGGCTGGCTGATGTAGCATACTTTTGGGAGGTTTTGTTTTGAAAGAAAGCCTGAAGTTATAAGCTATTTCCTTGAACCTACTGCTTAAGCACGTATTTAAATATAAAACATACCAGAATTAGATTTTTAGTAGTATCTGAAAGAGTTATCCCTATTGGCAGTAAAATATGCCCTGATGTAACAGAATTAATATCCCAAATTTATACACTGAAAATTGTTATCCTTTGGCATCCAGCCTTGCAAAAGCCAGCCATTTCCCAGGAAGTGCTAGTGTTTCTTAATTTCCACTCATCGTGAAGGATTATTCATCTGAGGGAAACCAACCACCTTACAGACCTGTCATTTAAGCATGAAAGTGCCTTAGAATAAGGATGACCTTGGTATTAAAGAAAAAAAAAATAAAATGTTATGTTCACTTTTTGTTTGTCAAAAATTTCACAAGGATGGTGCTGTAAAAGTGAAAAAAGCCAATTAAAGGACATACACAGGTATGCAAATATGACATTTTGTAGAACCCACACAGCCTGTCATTAATTACTCTACCTGCACACTTCTTACAAATGACAACACAGAGATTGATGGATGCCCAGTCAGGACCGGGAGCTTTACAGTCAGCACAGCTCCTGTTGGACTCATTGAACCAAATCTTCTCAGCTACTTCATAATCAGACAGAGTTTCTGCTATTGATTGCTGCAGTGTTTCAATCCAGTCTTGTTTCTCTCTTTCCGACTCTGCTGTAAAGCTGAAACAATTGACTTTTCCATGTTATTGATCTTTATTTTAAAGCCCAATTAAACATAGTCTGTAGTCTCTCTTATTTATTACATTTACACCAGATATCAGTCAAAAAAAATCTTCCTCTACACAGATATAAATACTAAGATGGAATGTATTATTTTGTATTTTTAGTCAGTGAAAACTCCGTTTCGGTGTTCAGTTTTCAATACAACCAATACTAGCATGAACTACATAGCTTTTATAACGTTCAAGTTACATTCCTAAGTTACTTTCAATCTTTTTACATTACCTCATACGAAACTTAAAGCCTGAATTTTAACAAAAGCATAGAATGACCTAAGGAAACACAGAGGCTTACTGAGGAGTAAAACGAAATTGCTATCTACAACAGCCAAAAATGCTTTTCATTTAAATAGATCTTTTCGAAAAATCTAAGTAATAATAAGCAAACATCAACTTGGTGATATATGGCTTAGAGAAAGTCAAAGAACCAGCTATCAACTAGCCACAGATTCAAATCACTGATCAAGGCTAATTTACCTACTACTCTAGTCAACTGAGATTGATGGGAAATTCGTTGCTAACATTTAGCAAGCCCAGGAGAAAAAAGTGGTTTCTTCTTTGGCATTACTGAGATTAAATTTAAGAAACTCTACAACACTTAAAAGTCTTTTATTTTTATTTTCTTAAAAATCATTACAAGTCATAGCATCAGCCAAAGTGAAACTTTCTACTGATTTCAATAGAGAATTTCTACAAGGGATGGCATATTAGTGATTCTTTTCTTTTCAAATAAAATGCTTAATATTAAATAGATGCAGCATTATTTCACTCCTGCATTTCATTATTCTTTAAAATGGAGTCAAGTTGTTAAAGTGACTTTTTTTTTTCTGCCTTTGCACAGAATGAACAAACAAGGCTACATAAAAATATGAATCTGTGGGCATAGGATATCTAGTCAGGAAGGTAACAGATGAAGCACACAGCTAAACAAAGGGAAGAAAATCCTTTTCATAGATAAAATGCTGAGCATTCTTAATAAAAACACTACCTTTCCATCCAAACTAGATAAGTCACTGTAAAAGTATTTCTTCAGTGCATTAGTTATTTGCATTTTTTTAATGTAAATGTTAAAGTTCTTACCTAAAGGTTTTATAAGGAGTAATTATTTCAAAAGATTGCTTTGCAGTCCGATCCACTTGTTTTACATTTGCCACGTTCATAGGGATTAAAGTGATACCAAATCCTGTCTTAAAATCCTAGGGGAAAAGCAAGAAAAGTTCAGGATTTTATCATTCAAAAATCAAACATGCATAGAAAATTAAATCAGCATGGTCCAAAAATCCAAGGTCAGTAATACACATTTTGGCTACAACATGCAAGCTCCTCCTAATCCATTAATAGATAAATAAACCTGTACTAACTTTTGCCCAAAAACTATGCTTCTAATTGCTAGAATGACCTTATTTGATTGGTAGGAGAAAAAAAAATGCACACTCTAACTATTAATAAAAGAAAAAAACAGATTGCTTCAGAAATGTGTATCCAAAACACTACAGAGGTATCTAGCTTAAAACATGTTTTAGTTATTAAATGATGTTTATACATCTAAATCCTTCCAATTGGCAGCAGTTTTGCCTGCCTTCAGACAGACTGTTTTAACAAAATGAAATATGTATACAATTCTTCCTTAAACCTATGGTTGTTCATGATTCTCATGATAGAAATATACTAAATTTTTGTTTCTGTTAACAGCAGTATCTTAAATCAAACGAGCAAAATAAAAACAAGAAAAAAACTATAACTTTCTGGAATTAAATGGTTTGCCCATCTGAGATATAAACTGGATGCATGTTTCATTTGTTGGTTTTAATTATTTCAAATAGTTTTCCTTAAGAAGTCTTGATTTTTAAAGGACAGGTAATGAGACTATACTTCTACATGAACAAGAGTGCAACGCATTGTTTATTAAATAAAAGCTGAATGACTGCCAGAAGCCATGGTATATAGGAGTTCAATATACTCTTCAATCCAGAAGAGTTTACTGAAGGTAAATGATGAGTAAAGAAGATGGCTGAAATAATAACTACCATATTGAGCCAGATCAAAAGTTCACCTAGTACAGTAGCTTCGCTTTAAGCATTTGCTACTGGCAACTGTCATAAAAAGAATGTACATAAGAAAAGGTACATTCTCATCTTCGCAAATAAGCTTCCAGCAATCCATGGACTTCCAGCACAGAAGGTCCCTGAACAGCTGCAACAAAGCCTTCATATTTACTCATTGACAGCCACATCCTCAAGGAATTTAAACAAATTCATGCTTTGAGGCCTCTGCAGCATCCTACTTCACACAGTTCCGAAATACTACGTGCAAAAAAAGCAGTTAATTTTGTGGATGTACGTTGGGGTTCTTTTTGCCTGATAACTGAGAATTTCATTACATGATGTTAGAGAAAAACAATAATTAAACTGCACTCATCTACCTATTCCATACTGTTCCTTCTTGAAATTGTCTATCTGATATTCTCTTCAGTTCTCTTCCTTTTTATGCCTTCAAACAGCTAACTGCACCCAATTTCCTTAAAGCAAAAAGGGAGCAGGCTGCATGGAAGCACCCTGCAGGCCAAAGAGCGCACACATTTATGTCCGTGAAGAGAGACACAAACTTCATTGCACTGAACTTAACAATGCAGAACTAAGAAAGCACTCTAGAAATTAAATGCATCAAATTGAAAGTCTTTACCTTTAGCTAGAGCACCAACCCTCCAAAATTTGCACACATACCTAGCGTATGAACAATCTCACTGATGAGATAGTAACTATTCTGTTTTAAATTCAGCAAGTGCATAAGAACTTACAGTACTGAATTTCAGTGTAAAGAATGTCAGAAAGGTCAAGAAATTAGAAGTGAGGAATATACTGTTCAGAACTGAAAATGGTGGCAAATTAACCAATTTCATTGGTACATTAAAGTTATTTCCATAATAGTCCAAACCAACTCTGTGGTAACTGTACAACACTTGGCATAAAACAAGTTTTGTGAGCGACAGGTACACTGGAATCTAATTTTAAAGGTTCAGAATTACATGCTTTCAGGAGTGCAGTCTTGTTCTCTCCTTCAGAAACAGAAGTGGAAATTGGTACAGGGAAGAAAGAAATGCTCCACTTCGAAAGATAAATTCATTCACTTTGAGTGCACAAAAGGACAATAGGGCCATTCAAGCACTACACAAAATGTACTGAGAGCAAGACCAAGCAGTATCTTTTCAGAATAAGAATCATCTTGGTTCTACAGAGTGAAAGCTCATTGTTTCAGGTAGATTAAACTGTGTTAGACTTTCTGACAAACAAAGAAAAGTTTACAACTCAAAAATGCACAGAGAAGACAGAGTTGGTTGGGTTTGGTTTGTTGTTTGTTTTTTTTTTTAAATATAGATGTGTCTTAAATGTCAACATTTATACTGTCTTCACAAATTTGAAGAAAAGTTGAAAAATGGGTTGACAATAAGACCTTTTTAAAACAAACCAATTCTTTACAGACTTAATAAAAAGTATTCACTAAACAGTACAGTTAACTGAAGGCTAAAAATACTAGTAGTGGAAAGTAGTTAACTGTAAGATGAGAACAGGCTTTTGGTAAGCTGCTGTTCCTTCCTGAAGGAGGAATGATTACAATGTGTGAGCCCTGCTGTCATTACCACCCCTGTCTGAAAAAGACATAGCCTATGAAAACCTGTCATCTGTATATAAACTGTGAAATCATATAACATTTTTTTTAAACACACCTTTAATGTGTATCTATAAAGTGCTATTACTGTACAAAATTGCTTTCTCTGTTATATATTATCTTTTCATAGGCAAAAGCTACCCTGAGACAGGCTTTACTAACCTTTCTTCGATTTTATTCTGGATGAAATTCAAGGAGCTTCAAAATTAGTCTCATACCTTTCCTAATACATTACCACTGTTTTACAGACAGAAATAAACACCAAGGTTAAGGAAAACTTAAGTACATGTATGAATAAAGGATTCTGATTTCTTTTTATCTTTTGACCTACTATATTATGTTTCCAATCATGCAGCTACATCTAAACAAGTCTAATTTTCAGAGTTGCTGAACACATAACTTTTGCTATATCGTCTTAAAAAGACTGGCCTAGGCATCTTTCTCTATGGAATACTTAAAAATAATCAGAGGATTAATCTTGTGGCACTCAGTTAATGAACACACCTTTGCTACAAAACTACTCTCCTTCTCCCTGGAAAATGTAATCATTTTTCTTTCTTATTTTCTCCCCGTCCACTCAGTTTTGCACTAGTAACAGATGGGATAGCATTCTTGTTGGTTTAGTCAAACCAAATTTATCTGAACACAGGAGTTCTAGAACTGCTGCTTGTGTTCCTCAACTTTCACTGTTTTAGCAGTTATAATAGTGTCTTCAGATGTGCTGTGTAATATTATTTCCACAGTATACAAAGTTGATAAAAAAAAAAAACCAACCACCCACAATTATAAGTTTACCCTTACCCCTCATAAAAATTCTGGGAAATAAATTCCAAGTTTTATTTTAAAGGTTAACTAACTGTTTCACATTAGAAAAATCAGTCTGTAATTTTCCTCTTAGTTTCTTCCTGGAGGAATGTGGGGATAACAGCAACAGCAATTAAAAAGGAAAATTGCTGCCATGATTTCAAGAGAATATATTTCTACATACACATACATGTGTAAGTATATATTTGTGGTATATTTTGAAGTACAGAAAGTACAGAACTGTGAAATACAGAAATAGTACTGGTGTATGCTGGAAGAATAGTGTTTTTGGAAATTGCTGCATCAGCTGAGCATTCTTACCACATATCAGTTTCTTTCCTGTGAATTAAGAGATCATGATCCCTTTGCTTTTCTGTCCTTAGCTATCAGATCCTGAGGTCATGCAGTATTTAAGGGTGTGCATGCACACACACACATATAACAATGCTCCAATAATAGTAAGAGGAACAAGCTAATACAACAAGAATATACTAACATACACACATACATATACACACACAGATATGTATGTATATGTATGTGTGTTTATATATGCACACATACTTTTTTTTTTTTACCATTCATCTTTCCTTACATCCTACCACTAATTTACAAAAGATCCATCCATATTTATGACACTACTCTTGTCCTACTGCCCATACACAGAAGGTACTTGACCCTAAATCACAGTATCTCTGATCAGAGTTCCAAAATACTACCTTACCTGTCTCCTTGAATTTACCTTTGCTACTTGCAATAGCTGTTTAGGTTTACTTTGGGGACACTACCACAACAGTTTGTGACAATTATACTAAGACTTATTTCTGAGAGATCTGAGAATTCCCTTAACAATTTAACATGATTTAGACTTTTCCATCATTCTAGCCCCATGGTATTTGATTCCCTTCAAACAACCAAATAATTCCTGGGAGATTAAAAGCCAGTAACCAGAATCCTTCAGATAAAGCGATCATAGTTTCTCTTCTTTCCAACTTAATTGGAGGTATATACTTCAGCTTTTCCAGCTATTTATTAAAGAAGGCTAATTTCTGCAACAGAAAGGTGGGAAAAATTTGTTTCCGTGTTAATGAAAAATTAAGACATATTTATTTATTAGAGTTTGAGAAACAGTGACTAGTAATGCGGAAAGTGCTTTGATGATACTAATTCTCCAAAAGTTCAGATTGATTTCCTCTCCTTTTAAACTATACTTAGGCTTAGCCTCCCCAGTCACCTTTCATCATGATTTTCAAATCTTTAGAGACTTACATCCCTCATCACAGCCTAAAATCTTGTAATACAGATTTTAGGTGATAGTTACATATCACAGATTGGAATAAAAACTGCCACAAGTTGAAGACATATATACTCTCTCTTACAGTCTTCCTAATGAGATCTCAAAATGAAACTGTAGTGAAGCATATAGTACATGATCACACACACACACAAAATGATGTTAAAAGAACACGGAGTTTGCCAACTCAAGCACGGATGAGTAAAGAGATGCTAGAATTCAAATTTTCTGTGCATGGTAAATCTGTACCTTCGTGCTCATCTGTTATATGTGAGGTAGTTACATCATCAATTTTAGGTTCTTTACTTAGGTAAGCAAAACTCCTACATTCTATAATAGAACCACTTGAAAATGATTCAGGCTATTATTGCAAAACATTTTATAATGACAACCTGATATCCATAAATTTGGAGGTTAAAAAGAAGGAAGAGAGCAAACTAGTCAGTGCCATGCAGTAGGCTTGTTTGTAGTGGAGTGTATTGGTTATACTACTGGAGCACGTCCCACTCCACATCCCTATATTATAAGAAGATCTAGTACATGTACTTTGAGATGGCTCTATCATGAAAGCCAATACATAAAAAGTGGGGACAACCAAAAGATTTGTTTCAAAACCGCATTCCTGACCAACACTCTAAGGTAGTTACAACCTTAGATGTTACTTTTCATGTAAATTACAAATCTCTCTATTCACTTACTACAGAAGTAATTCAGCATCCTCACTTCAGCAGCTATGTCTGTGTATTTTGCAGTATCAATACAATTTTAAATCACTTGATTATGCACCATTAGGCCCATGCCTTGTTTGTTGTATGGAATGGATCTAGAACACATGAAGATGAAAGCCCCCTTCCTGTATAGGCTGCAAAATACAAAATAAAAATAAATTTAAAAAAAGGAGGATCACATAATTAAAGTGACCGAATACTATTCTGGAGAGTTAGCTCTTATCTTTGCCTTTGCCAGTTTCTACTCAGTGGAAATCAAAAGCCTTACCATACAGTCATTTCACTGTACCTGTTTCATTCCCTGCCTTTCTGCTCTAGGGTTTGATTTGCAGAACTGCTGAGCAGCTGGAATTTAAGTCAAGACCTATGAAAGCAGTATTTTGAGCAGGTATAGTTTGACAAAAAAATATTTCTTCCCAACCACCCTCCTAAAAGAGAGAGAAAACAGAGAATGGAAAATATATAGATATTTGAATAATTCATTTTGTTTCTCAGAACTGTGTGGTCATATGAGAGAATCATGCTCCTTTACCTAACAGGAGCTGATGAAAAATAATCCCTGTTCCTCAAATAGCCACATACAGCAACTGCTGACCATTTCCTCACAGAACGTTCCTCTAATGGTGAAGGATTCATTCTGTAAAGCACTTTTCAACAGTGTATAATAATAAAAGGCACAGGTTACTCGGTGAAAAGAAATTAAAATTATCAGTTACCACATAAACAATGCACTGAATTAGGTAGTAATCCTGTGGAAGAAAATAGCACATTATAGCATCTACTGCACAATATTTAATTGTATGTTTTAATTGTGTGAAATTAAGTGTTTAGAAATAAGCCCAGTTTTCCCATTTTTAGTGTGGGTACACACATCTGTAATTGTGGTAACGTTATTTTGCACAGATCTTCTCTAGATTTTCACAAGTTTTTAGCTACGTTCTCCCAAAAACTGAAGTTTACATAATCACAGGAGCATCTGTCTCCCTACCTAACTCCAAGTAAGTTTTCACTCTAGATAGATGCTTGGCTTCAGTCAAATTCAACATAATAGCAGCCACTGAGTACTTCAGGTCTTAACAAGATTTAAGGAATGTAAGTCAGAGCAGAGGACACAGACTCTTAACCCCAACCCCCTCCTCTCCAGTCCCAGAAGGAAAGACTTTAGTGTATCATCACAGTAAACGAAGACAAGATGATACAATCTGGAAAGCAATGTTCAAAGACAATAGCTACAAACACATACATACATAAATTAAAAGCTTCAATTTCTTAGTCCTCAACAATGAAGCAAAAAGATGACAACAGAAAGGAGAAAAAAATCTTGCCATTACAAATAATTTGTATGTGTGCCATCTAGTGATGGTCCAATAACCTTTTTGTTATTTCTGAAACAATTTGCATGAGCTGTTAAATCACTGTAAGGAAATTCTACATAAAGCTGTACTTTTTAAACACAAAGCAGTTTAAAGCTATTACTGGAAAGCAGAGTTCAAGACTTAAAGGTACCATAGTAATTTGCATTGCTGCTGTAGAAAAATACTGAAAGGACTGAATTCTTCAACTGTTCTACAACTCAGAGTTCAGCTGCAGCACAGAAAGTGTGACTCATGCCATACTCCATTCTGCCTGCACGTGCATTCTTTTTCTTGTCACTCAACATACTAGGAAAGCAGCAGTCTCACATCTGAAGCATGCAAGACAGAATCAAGCATCAAAAGCAAGGTGGTAACAATACATACAAAACCTGCCTTGTTATCTTCCCAAACACCCTGACGGATATCATGCAAGAGACAAAACTACTCTCTTTGTTGCCAACCCCCCAACATGAAAGACAAATGCAGACAAAGCTTCAATTTGAACAATTATGGTAACGCCCTTCCAGCAAGGCTCCTCTGCAGCATGGAGCTCGTTCCGAAATCAGCATCATATTAGCTAGCGAGGCTGCAGCAACTGCAGCCTGCCTGGACTATGATCTTCTGCTGCTTCATGAAACATCAAGAGATGACATAAAGATCGTGTAGCTAAACAAACATGTAAATAAAATTCAAAGCCTGTCATGAGCAAGTACAGCTTATATTCAAGGTTTTCACCTTTACTCTTATTCCAATAGCCATTTATAACATCGCCTTGTATTAAAACAGACAATTGTGTTCCTTAAGATACAAAACTTGTAATACATGGAAATTCATTCCGTTTCAGAGTTCATTTCTTGTTACTCACTTCACACATTTTTCAACCCAAAGGGATGCCATTTTAACATATGTGAAACCTATTATTACCTGGCCATGCCGCAATTTTCCTCACTTCTATTGTTTAACCCTTCCACCTGCCTGTGGTATTTTTTCCCCACTTAGCTGAAACAGGTATAGCCAACTACAGCCACCATTTAAAACTCACCAGTTTTAAACACTTCCCCTGTAATGAGCACCCAGAGCACCTGTTGATGATATAAGAACATTTTTAAACATAGATATTACTATTAAAATTTTAAGTAGCCACCTGGACTATTCCTTGGAAGTGCTTCACAACAGAGACTCTCTTGGAAGATTTATCAAAACTGTTCTCCGGACACTAGAAGGATCTGTGTATTTGAAAAGTACCATGTACAGTTACGGTTTTCTGAATTCACATCTTAGTCTAGACAAACTGCTAGCAAAGTGTTTGGACTCCTAGAGTAAGGACAGATTATGAGCATTTTTATGATATTTTACAATTTAGAATAGTGGTCATGCAAAATTGATTAACTACTTCATAGACCATTTTGTACAGTTGTCACTGGACAATAGAGAAAACTGGTATGATACCCGCACTGGCAAAGATCCCCTAATGAACCAAGAAAACCTCCAAATAATGGAGCTCCTGTTTTCCTCCAAATTTGCCTGTGAAGAAAAACAAAAAATGACATTGACGAGTAAAAAGTTTCATTGACCAAGCACAAAGCTTTTTACTTATTGTCTGCAAACAGGAAGGTGCTAAAACAATCAGTCCTCACTGTATATATAAAAACTTCTTATTTTATTTACTACCTCCTACTTTAGTAAAATAAAATTTAATTCTATGATATCATATTTCACAAGTAAAAAAATTTCATAATTTCTCTTTCAACAAGGATTAGCAAAAGTAACAATTTCTGATGGAGAAAGTTTTCCAAAGCTTTTTTTTTTTTTTTTTTAAACTCATGAAACTAACCTCCAAGTCATCTGCAAAATTCAAAATATTTACAAGGGACAATTAATTACCAAAAAAACCCAAAACCCAGGAACAAAAGAAAAAAGAAAAAAGTGGAATAAACAGGAAAAAATACTGTTTCAACACTTTTTAAAGTGCCATCCAAATAGAATTAACTATGATGGACATTTTCACATCTTAAAAAAAAAAAAGGGGGGGGGGGGCGCATCTATGGCTTTCCAAATACCCTATATTCCAAACATACCCCATTTTATCATAACTGGGTCACTACAGGATTTCCCTGTTGATGTCAATAAAACTAACAGTTTTGATTTGATGCTACCAAACTGAATGGCCCTTCTGAGATGATGCAGATTGCAGCAAAATACACACACACATAAAACCTTATTAGGAGTGTTTTAATTAATTATCAAAAGCTGTGCATTGTGCTAACAGTACTTTTTTCCAGCTAGGGTTTAGACACCTGCTGCTCACAAAAACATGAAAAGTTTCACTTTAACAAGTGACATTATGATCTTCAATTTTCAGAGGAATATTTAAGTTAAGGAAAGTACAGACCCACACAAAAGCTTTTGGCCAGATGGTATAAATTCTCTTGCATTTACGAAACACCCTCGCAGAAAGGAGGCATTAAACCCCATCAAATTTCAGACTTGTTTAAAATTTGAAATTCAGAAACTTTTTAACATCTAAACCAAATTAGCAAAATAAATTTTCTTCTTGTGAAAGACACAAATACATATTTAGTAGAAGAACTATATTTTGAGTGTGTACATGCATGCCCAATAACTTTGAAGAACATGCCTTAGACTCCATGGAAGTACAGGCATTTTCTAGAAACCAGTGTAAAGCAGCAACTTCCCACCAAACGCATAGAATCAGAAACCTAAAGAGGCTGAAGTATGATTAGTGAATTCTTCCCACTTCTGTCATATTTATTCTAAAACAGTGAAGGGACAGCAGCACAAACAGTTTTGCCGTACATTCTTCTGCACCTGGACCAAGAGAGGGCTGATATCACGACAACAGCAATGCTGCACAGTTGCTTTTGATAAGCAGGAATATTTCTTAACCCAGTCAGTCATTTCAGTATTTTCTCTCCCGGGAAGACATCCTCCTTACATTCAGATCAACCAAAAATAGAGTGGAGTGGGGTTTTTGGTTTGGGTTGGTTTGGGTTTTTTTTTTTGGTGGTGGTGGGTTTTTTTGGAGGGGCAGTGTTTTTGTTTTTAAAGAAAAATATTTTCTTCCGCTGGCTTCAGATTCACACATAATAATGTGTCTTTATGAGACAAAAAAAGATGAAAATAGCTGATGAATGCACAGAAAGTATTTTGATTTTTTATACAGCAAAAAGACTAATGGACATACACAGAGCTACTGCTTAGCAGCTATTCATTTTCATATTTGCCTATAGGCTTTATGTCATGAAGGTAGTGATTCCACATAAAGAAAACATTGTTAGTATTAAAGTAAAGTAAATATGTAAAAGAAAGTTTCACAAATCAATGCCCTTCACAAATAACCAATCTATTTTTCCCTACTTAAATAATGAAATGGTTAGAATATTAAATGCTTAGTTTACTGAACTAGTAAATCCATCATAAATACATTTTATTATGAGTTCATATAAAGGCCATTGCTATTAGTTTTTAGTGGGTTGTGGGTTTTTTAGCTTTGATTTAACAGTTAAAGCTAAGAAGGGCAACCATCACAGCTACACAATTTAACCAAAGGCATTCACAACTCAAAGAATGACCCCATACAATTACAGAGAAGCTATTCAAGTATTTTTGTGATAGTCAAAAATAAAACAAGGTAATCCAGCTCTAAAACATCTACACTATGCTCATGTTTCAGCATTGGGTCTAGAATTAGTATAGCCTTACTGAATCTAAATACCTTTGTCTTAATTAACACAACAGTCTTTATAATTTTTTATTAATATCAGTCTGCCAAAACTCAAAATTATGAGCTAGAAACACCTTATACAACAATCAAGTAAATTCAAGCTTACAATGAAATTATTTTCTGCTAATGAGAAGCAAAGGCTAACATCCAACAGAAGACTATGAACTGTTTGCATAAATACAGAGCAACAATACTCTAAAGAAAATACTATGACAAATTGAAAGTAAAAAAAAAAAATAAAAAATCCCCAATCCTAAAAAGAACAACAAAAAAACCCCACAACATACTCCTTTCAAATAACCTTAATACTCTGTTACTAACTAAAGAACTAGTTGGTAGAAAGAACACTCAAATTTACATGATCATTAACAAATTATCTCCGCTTACGTTTCTACATTTATCTTTTGTTTGTTTGACTGAGCTACCCATTGTCACAAAACAAACAATACAGGAAGGTCTGGTAGGACCCAGAATAAGCTACAGAAACGTGGCTCCCTTGTAAAGTAATGATTCCACCTGTCTGCTGTATTCTTTTCACTTCTCAGGTTTCACTCCTATCTATCTCCTTATACAAGGAAGAAATAAATCTTTCCCATCTGAATTTAACAAAAGACTAAAAAAGCAAAACTTGCCAACAGCAATATTAACTGTTTCACAGCACATTCTTGGAGTGAGCAACAGGCTTTGATCGCTACTGAAACTGTTATTCTAAAACCATTAATAAACTCTAATGTAGCAAATAGAGGCTTCACTGACATTTTGCAAGTTTACAAATTTGTTTCCTCAATGTTCTGTTAGAACAGCCTTCAAAAATCACACAACAATAAAAAATAAAAATTATTTTGAAACATATACATACTACTACATTCAGATCAGAGGTTAGTAAAGAACAGCACCTACAGTGGCAACGTGTACATGGAAAGTGATGAATATATATATATATATATGAAGCACTGACTCACATGCTCATTTAACAGCAACATCCTGACCTAGACACCAGCAAACTGAACCTGCTTCATGTCACGGTAAAGCACAGCTATGAAAAACCTGTTCTGGCTCATAACTGAAGGTATGCAGGTGCATCTCACTACAGAGAAATTGCATCAAAACTGCAAAGGCTTAATCAAGGTAACACTGTAAAAGAGAATCTTACAAACAGTAAATTAGAACTAGAATTATAAAATTGCTCAATTTCAGGATATTCAGAAAGCCAGCAGCAGCATTTTGTACCAATTGTGGGTGGGAAGGCTTGTAACATGCTACAATGATTTTTGAGAATTGAAAATCCTCAAAAAAATCCTATATTTGCAAGAATGGGCAGCTGCAATCTGCAAACACATGGAAGTTAGAAGAAGGTATATTAACCCACCACGGCCATGCCATTTAAGCAACTAGGATGAACAAGAATTCGGGAATGAAACAAAATACTGGACTAAAATGAAAAACAGGCAACTCTCATATTAATGGCAAAGCTCCAACTGACATTCACAGAGCTGGAGATTAACCCCAGGTATTTATGTTTAGACCCTACAAGCAACAGCTTTCCTAAACTGTCCTGTATATACTGCAAATGCATCTTTAACTTTTCCATTTAGAAGGACAAACAGCTAGAACAAAATCTGCACATGCCTCTTAAGGTTAATTTTAAAATACATCTGTAAGTAGCATAGGAGAATGAAATATAGCTCTGCAGATGAAAGAGCCACACAATTAGAAGACCTGAACAGTCAGCACCACAGAATCATGCAGAACTGTGATGAGATAACATCCTCTACTTTTGTACCTACAGTGCACTCTATTAACCTTTATTTTTATTTCTCCCTGTAAAATTCCAGTACAACTTCACCTGCATATATTAAGAGATATGTTTCTGATATTCCATAGCTCATCAGTGACAGAAGTAAGAAAAAGATAGAGCCTTCAAAACAGAGCTTTATGTAGATGCAACCCTTTTATTTCTGCATTAACATATATTGCTGAGAAAACTAATTAAGACATACAACTTTCACATCTAAAATTGTACAGATTTACCATAAGCAAGTCCAAGTACCCAAGATCATCCTCAAATCAGGCTTCTAAGTTTTACCAACTGCACATTGCCATTAAATAAAATGGAAAAGACAAACCTAATTATATATCATCCTTTTTTAGCTGTAGAAAGAAAGTGAGAAACCTGTAAATACCTAACCCACAGGAACATTACAGAGCACACAGAAAACACACAAACAGCTTATGGGTCTATGCATATTTTATGCAAATTATTTCTTTCTTGATAAATCACACAAAACCAGAAGGCACCTCTTCTGGGTGGTTTGTTTTAAAGGAATTAAAACAATAGATGCTAGAACCGCCCTCACTTCTTTGTGAAAAAAAGAACTGCAAGGTGAAACAAACCAACCTGGAAGTCAGAATCCATCTCCCACCTGTGTATCAGTAATGACCAGTCAGCACTGTCTCCTCTTATGGCTACTCAGAACTAATGAATTTTGCCTTGATCAGTTCTTCAACTTTTGTTATGACCCCCATCTCCTGCCTCATCAGTTTCCTTGCAGCCCAGTAAATTGGCAGCTGCTCAGTTCCTTCAGGGGAGAGAAACGACAGTCAATTGTAATAATGGGCTGCAATTACTCCTGTGTTGCAGGAACCGAGCTGCTGTTGCTGACTGCTGTCATTTTATCTGCCTTTGAACTTCTTTATGACCCCATGGCAAGGAATTACAGCCCTTGGCTGGAAAAAACATCACACCTCTCATCAGCACACAATGTCCTGCGGAGCCTCTCAAACAAGTGCCAGATGGGCTGATTGTGGAACAGGAAGCAGTATACAAAGCCACATTAATTATACCAATGAAGCCACTCTGCTCCAAGACCTTTTCCAAACCACACTCATGTATCTCTAACACAGCTCTGCATACGGGACTTAAGACTGTAGACATGTATAAACGTGGACAAATGCAATACAGTGGACATAGACTCCTCTTTGCTTAGATTTGGAGTATAGAAACCTGTACAATTTGAAAACATTGGACGGTACGAGAAAGAGACAATAATTGTGCTATAATCAAAGGGGAGTCATATCCAATGGCCAGCATTACCTACCTTTTTTTTTTTTTTTTTTAGTATCTTAACTCACCTTAAACAAATAAATTGACAAAAGCTGTAATACTCAATTAAATATTAGATATCACAATCCCCAAAAGGATTGTCAAAGTCAATAATTAAAGTGTTTTATCTCCATGAGTAAAACACACTCCTTGGCCGTTGCATTCTTTGGCTCAACTTGTGGGTTTTTTTTCTTTCAAAGCTAATTTTATTGGAAATATTGCAAAAGTACAACATAAAGGCCCCACAAAAGATGAAAAAAAAAAAAAACACCCAGCCCAACCAACTACAAGTTGTTTGAAATGCTCAAAACATACTAATGTCACCAGGTGTCACTTGAAAAAAACCTAGCAAGATTACTTTCATCTTTTATTTCCTGAATCATTCCTTTCCATCTCCTCTGTTATGAATTGAATATATTTTCCTTTTCAACCACTGCCCAGCCCTGTTTACATGGTCCTCCACCATTGCCAATTGTTTTGGCAACTAAGTGAAGGTAATGCTACAATTCAGTCATATAGTTCAAGCGTTTCTTTAAAAGTGTTAGACATTAATCACTCTGGTGGATCTCTAGCCCGGGTCTGACCTACATGCTGAGATGGAAATAACTTTTGAGTGAAGTTTTCTTGAAATATCTGTAAGATATTGATTTTTAATGAATGAGTTTTAAAACATGTCATCTCTTACAAGGTAGTATTTTGCATGCAAAATATTTAAAAGGGATAATCTCATTTAATAACAATGACATTGCAGTATTTCATGAGGCAATAATTCAGCTTGAGCTGATTAAGTACAAATTTGTTGGCCTAGCAATTTATTTATCAGGGACAGAAATTATTGCCAAGACCGCACACTGGGGTACTCCCCACATTCTTATTATGTTGTAAAAGATGAAGTCCCTTCCGTTTGCTTTAAGGATAGTGCATTTGTCTAGAATAAAATTTGTAGATATAAAACAGTGGAGTAAGGAAAATAATGTCTTCTTATTACCTGAACAATGTCATACTGTGCCAAACAACGTAAAGAAACCAGAAAAAAACAAAAAAACAATTTATTTGAGGTCCAAAAAATTAAAATGTCACTTAAGCTACAATGATATTGAAGTTCTCAGTATTATAAGGAGCATCTTTACAATGCTTATTTTAAAGCACCCACTTTGCATAACTGATAAAAACTCAAATGGCCTAATTATTTTAGTAGTCCATTAGTAATTCCAATCTGTTCTCTCCACTGCCAGCAACAACACTGTTCACAACTCTAGTGCATGCTGGGCAGAAGACAACAGTTCTGGAGCACGGGTCCACTGTTCAATCAGTTGCTTGTAACAAAAAAAATGGGGGGGTGAAAGACTATAAAGTGAAAAAATAAAAGGGAGAATTAACTACAAATTCTGGGCATCTTACATTCCAGTGGTCCTTACCCTGATGAACTCCAACAGAGACTGAAATGAGACTGTTATAGATTTGCTAATAAGTTAAGATTGATTGACTTTATTTGATTATTTGATTTTATAAAATTATTTTATAGAATAGAAATATAGAAGGTTAAGAAATATATTTTAATGAAACTTATCGTTGCACAGTAAAAGCTGCTATGAGATCCTCTGTACATCCTGTACCACAGCTAGAAGAATGGGCTAGAACCATTGTTAAAACTTAGGTAATAACTTTAGGGTTTGAAAGGTTTCTTTGTATTTGACCAGTCTTCTGTATGTAGAAGGTGTATTGAAATGTCAGAATATGAGATGAATGGAAACTGGGGAGAGTCGACTGGAACAGCTTGTGGTTACCTGCCAAGAAACCGTGAACTTTAGTAAAAGGTAATTCCGGCAGGGGGAGATCGCGACCACCGACTCATATACCACCTACCCAAATCGTACCCCAGACCCATTTCTAGACCTTTCTAAGCTCTACTGCGCAGAATCGGATATAGGAGGAGAATATGTTAATGATCTACAGGAAACATCATGGTTATGCATGAATACTTAATGAATATGTATGAATAAGTTCTATATATGGTGTCTTAATTTTGCGACTTGGTGCGCATTGATAGCGAGAGGACTCGCTCACGCACCCAGCTGTCAATAAAGAAGTGTCTGCTTATCTACATCACATTGGTGTCGATAAGTTCTTCATTCCGAGATTTCGGTAACAAGACTACCCAATCTTGAAAATCACCACAAAGTAACATTGGAGATCATGAATGCCAAAACAGGTTTTCTTTATGAACACTGTGCTTTTCCAGCTTGTTCAGCTACTGTAAAACTTAATACATTATGATCAATCACCTGCTTTTAAGTGCTTGGGTGTCTAGACATTACAGTGTTAGATATAAAGCACATTAATGATGACACAAATACTCTTTGGTCTCCTGCTGGTGCATGCAGGATTTCATTTAGTATTGCAACCAAGGAGAACATTTTGATCATCATAATATAACTGCCAGTGTCCATCTAATCATCATTGTCATAGATTAGCTTTTCAACTTCCAACTGGACAAAAGAATAGCCCCACCTCTCTGTTAAAGTTTAGCTTTCAGAAAAGGATATCCATACAACTTAACTCTTTATCATATAGACAATGTACCAAAAAAAATAATATATCCTTTTGTGACATTGCTTGTCTGAGCTCTGTCACACCAATTAAAGATTAAATTAATAAAATGCATTTAGTTAATTGAGTTATAACAGATTTAGAAAATGGCAAGTCAATAGCAGAAGATATATGCTAAATAATTAAAAATTTGCAATGGCATATCATGGTATTTGTAATTAATTAAGAAATTGAATTCACATACACTATCATAACATATGTTTGTACCTATCTTTAACTTTGTGGAATGAACACTTCAGCAAGGATATGTTGTCCACACTGTCTCAAAAATGCTCTGCTCTTCACTGTTGTAACAGCTTTATAATTTTACAAAAATATTAGTATTTCAGCTGTGCTAATTAGTTTAATACCTGAAGTAAAGGACACAGGCTGAGGCAAAAAATGTAATCAGTGTTGCCACTGGTATGTTTAAAATTACTTTTGAGCCAAACGCAGCAAATGAATAGAAGTAACAGGAAAAACATGTTTTACATTGCCCTCAATTTATAGGAGAAAAAACAAACCAGAGCTACTGAGTAGTTTTTCAGCATGTATGAGAACCAACCAATATGTCTACAATTAATCAGGAATCAACTAGGTCCAAAATAGCATTCTAGCTGCATTTAATTCCATAGTATATTGAGCTATTGAAAGTAGAAAGATCTAAGTATTCTTGAAAAAAAAAAAAACCAAACCACCACTTTTTTTTTTCAGTTTGTCATCTCAAACCTTGTTGCACTCAGAAAAAAGAAAACTTTACTTAAGTGTATGCATACAGATATACGCACACATGCTGATTATACAATCTTTCAGGCTCACTGAATGCAGAAATAACTTGTTCATGTGATTTAAACTAAAAAAAACAAAATGCAGACCTGGTCTACTATTATAAAGTAAAAATGCAGACCTGGTCTACTATTATAAAGTAAAGTACACATAATGATGCTCTGCTTCCTATATATAGGGCTTTTCATCCAATAGATTATTTTACCATGGGACTGAGGCCAAGATAGTAGTTCTTAAATGCAGTAACATGCATAGTGAAGGATAATGCTCTCAGGTAATTCCAGTAGCGATAGAGAAAAATGGATTTCCCCAATACTGCATTAACAGTGTTATAACCGTATGACAAGTAGATTAAAACCTTCTTCAATTGCTTACACATATGCTGTGAAACTCTGGAAAATCTTTTTTCTTCATAATATTCAAACTACTTGTCTTCACTGTTAATTTTTACATAATCAAGGTCACTGGCTGTATACATATTACTCATCCAGAAAGCTTGGCTGAGCATTACTGAGAAGCTGGTAACCTTGTCATTTCCCTTCCTCCTTCCCTACCCTCCACCCCAAATCAAATTAATCATGAAGCTTTAGATCATTGTGGAAGCATTAGGCTTTCTGCCATGTTTCATGATTGCTTTAGGTGTACTTACATCTCAATGAGATCTTAATAGCATTAAAAAAAATGAACAAGAAATATAAAATCCTCATAGAGCCAAAGTTTAACTGCTCATAGAAGAGCTTAACCTACGTTTTTAATTTTTACTTGATAAAATTCCTGTTAATGCTTTTTTCCATGCTTTTTAATAATATCTTCAACAATCTAGAACAACGTGCCACAACATTATTTTTGAATGTAAAATGTAGATCTTCCCTGTAAAGGTGGTCACTGACACTTTTCTTGTCTGATTCAACTACCTTACTTTTTTAAAATCCATTTTTTAATCTTTTTCGGAGTAGATGTGCAATTCGTTTAAAACTGAGGAAACAGTCAGAACAACAACAAACCTTTTCTCCACTCAACATAAGTACCTGCAATCGCTGATTTTGTATTGAACAGCAAGCAAAAAACAAGTTTTCAAGCTTTCTTACAGAATTTGAGTTATTTCCTGTTTAATTGTTTCTGATGTCATGCACAGCAATCGATCTTTGCCATGATTTTTAGTGTGGAAGATTGGAATTAATTTCTTGCCAAGGAGTGCTGCAAAATTAGGAATATGACCTTAATCTACTGTACTTAAAAGAGACTAGATCATTTGCTTCCACCAGTGTACCAGTATATTTGATCTTAAAACACTTACTCATATTAATCTTTCCTTCTCCAATATATTTTGGGGTTCTTTTGTTTTAGTTTTTTAACATCTTGCTACAGAATTGTATCATTCTGAAGTAAATACCAAATGAACCAAACAAGGACAAAGGAGGACAAACATTCATTTCTTTTTGTATCACATCCACCTATTTAAGGTGTTCCAGGCCAGGCTCATTCATGTAAATGTGTTTGATCTTAGTCTGCACCAGCAATCGAGTAGAGAACTCTTTCTTTAGAGAGCTTCCCAGTTATAATTACAAACAGCTTATCACCATAAAATCTCCAAAAGGACAAGTGTTCTCGGAGTGGTGGGGTGGGGCAAGGATGGGAGATGGGGAACAGGACACTGATGATAAAGTTTCTTGTTCTCTTATACTCAGGAATTCCACCTTCCACTGCCCCACCCGAGTGCTTATCAGGCACTTTCCTCTCACTTACCACCTATCAACTATCTCAAAAAGTCTTCCCATTCCACCTCCCACTGTCTTTTGTTGCCTTTGATTCCCTGCCTCTTTTTTCCATCTGTCTTCCTTTCCAAAACAGTCAGTTGTTTTGCTCAGGGTTCCTCATTAGATCTCAAAATCTTTAAGCAACTAATTTGCTTTCTACTCAACCTACATTCAATTCCCCTCCCAAACACTTCAACCCCTCTGTCATATTGCTGTTGCCATCACCTTGGACTCATTTCCTATTCACAGATATTATCACAATGATACAACAGAGTCTAAATACATTAAAAAGGCTTTCTCATGCTGCCTTAGCATGACAATTACTACTCATCTTCAGACCTTCATTTAAGTATTCTTCTCTGTCCACCTTCCATTGTTAGACACTTTCTACTGTACTTAATAGATTCTTTACTTAATTTTTTTAAGGGTTTCTCTATCTCTTCCATCATGATCACGATTATTAATCAGGATTACATTTTCTCCAGGGAAAAACTGAACGGTTCCTAATGAACAATCCCCTTGCAAAGGTTCATTATAAATTCCCATTTCTACATACCAAAAAAGTCACAGACTTCTAAGTCTGCCCCTGAATCCCAACCACATCATCTCTGGCACTGTATTTCACACAATCATAGAACAGTTTGGGTTGGAAGGGACTTTTAAAGATCATCTAGTCCAATTCCCCTCCATGGACAGGGACATGTTTTACTAGATCATGTTGCTCAAAGCACTCACTCCCCTTTGAGCCTGTGTTTCTTAAGAGACAAGAACACATCTCTGTTCTTACGCACACAGAGATAAATGCACACATCCCTTCCACTTCCCTCCACTGACATTCGCATCACTTCTCCTTCAGAACATCAAGCTCAAGCATCATCTTTGACTTGTCCTTCCATCTATCCTCTTATCGGTTCTCTACATTATCATACCCTTTGCCATCTTCTAAGTCTTTAATATAATTTCCTGTAATACATCTTTTCATGTTGTCCAGTTCTGCTTTAAATGCACCATTAGCATTAGAGAGGAAATGAAAATTACTAGGCACTCTCTTACCAGTTCACTCAACATGAATAAACATTTCCATCTGCCACAGAGCAAATCATTTCAGTCTTTGAAAAAACAAAACCCCCTTTGAAATAAGTAAGAGCATTGAGCCAACATGAAACGAGATTTTCAATAAGAAATGGATACTACTGCTTGTACATAACAGAGACAATACTCGTCACTATTCAAGATTTAACTTGGAGTCACGCATGGAGAACAAAAGTCAGAAATAATTATGGTGCACAGCCATACATACCATTTCCCAGTCTTTATATTTGGCAAAGTTTCCTCAAATATCCCAGTTAGATGCATCTATCTCAAAACCACCCAAAGCAGTAACAAAGAGGATCCTGAATTCTCTCTACCAAAGCCAAATTCTAGTGCAAACACTGTGACAACTAGGCCCTCCCTGACATTAGATGCCAGTGAATCTTAAATATACCCTAACGAAGAGGGTATATTCTAGCAGACCAGGCAAGCATCTGTCAGAGCCCTTGTGATGGCCACAGAGGGGAGGTTATCACTGACACCATCACAGCAGACTGACATTTCAAGCCAACATTTAAGCTGTCAGGAAGGATCAGATGACATGTTTTTATTTGAGCACGAATGATTTTGAAATAGAAATGGGAATTTCAGCAAGTTGCAGGTTGAACAAATTGATTCTGTACGATCTATTTTTCACTTTTGCTCCAGAGAGGAAGTTTAAGAAATTCACACTACATGGAGAGTCAAAGAAATTGATGGTTTCATAATAGCACTATATCACTGCCAGAAGCTCAAGCTAAACCAATCACTTTTTAACTAGAAATGGGCCGGAGACATGATGTTCTGATCTCAATCTAAACTTCAAGAAGTTCATGGTGGTTATGTTAGGATTTGGCATTTGGCTTAGGATCCTCTCCACTTCTGAGAATGAAGAAAAATCTTTTAAAGTAACAGTGGACTCTCCTTTATCAAGTTTAAGAGAAATCAATGAATCAGCTTGATCTGATCTCATTTTGACGTTATAAGAAGTCTAAATAGGTGTCTTTTAGCACTGCAATTATACTAAACCCTCTAAGTCTCTCTGGGAGTCGTTCTAGTATGGATGTGAATTCAAATATGAACAGGATTTGAGGACAGCCCTAGACATATTTGCCTGGTAATTACTGGCTAAAGTGCAAACTTACGATGGGAAAGATTTTTAGAGCAATAGAGCCCTCTAATGGATTAACCCTGTATTACTGGGGTTTTCTTCAGTGCTGCGGTAAAAATAATTCGGTTTTCAGCTTGAAAATAAAACACAAGAGGTACCAAGAGAAGAATTACAGACTATGAAAGCTTAATGACAGAAGCTATTTCTTTCAAATCCCAAATAGCCAGAAATCACCTAAAGAGACATCGTTCAAATGGAAGATCTAAAATGAAACCTCTTAGGACCATTTGATATTTTTGGTTTTAAGTAAATAAGCTTTGGGAAGAAGCTGGGTTTGCACCATTGTTTGTAATATTCATACACACAGAAGGAGCTGACAGGCTGCAGCATATCTAACCTTCATTCTGTTTCAGGGCTTGATTCTGGTTTGCCTTCTGCTGCACAGCAGTCCGTGATCTCTGCAGAGCATCCATGTAGCAGAAGGGAATAAATATCTTTTCGAAAGGCTATGTAAGGGTGTGCTTTCGTGATCAGCTAAAGCAAATCTGAAATCAATGATGTTGAAAGGGCAGAGCCGATGCAACTTGCCATACAGCTGCACAAGCAATAGAACCAACACACCCGTGCACACACAAAATAATAATCTAAAAAAAACTGTAAGAAAGGAAATTTACTTGGGGGGGGGGGGGGGAGGGGGGAGAGCAGTTGATTATCTTAGATATTCATAATTGAAAAGTGAAGGGCTCTGGAACAGTTTTGTATCAACATACACAGTCAGGAAAACTGACTCAGCACAGTGGGCATAGCTGGGGGTGTCCCACATCAACAGAGAAAGATCAAAGGAGTACTTGAAGCAAGAGAAATGCTCCCAATAGTTACATGCAGGTAGAGTAAGAAAGAAAGCAAGAAATGGATGCCTGGTACAAAGACACTCAAGAGGGACTTAGCTAGTTTCAGATGACCTATCACTGGAAGAGAAATTCCTCCACAAGTGTGTATATCTCATTGAAGTACCACATTTGTCCCTTAATCAAGAAGCTCAGAAAAGCCATAAGGGAGCATTAAAATGTATTCAGGGGCGTAAGATGAATACAGTATTGATTCTGAAGGTAAAAGCAGCTCATTACAAACTGCTTCCACAAAGACAGGACTCTCATTGATGAAAACCCATTCCAGGGATTCCCACTGATGAAATACCTAGAAACCCCATAACAGAACAGTAACATTGAGCACTGTAACACAGTGTGGGTGATCCCACAGGCAGAGACTGTAAACTAAGTTGGTTGACTTCATTCTTTCTACTGGAATGACATGAAAGAACCTCAGTGAAGTACAGGGTCTCAGGGTGGGGGGATGGCATTTGTCTTTTGGGTTTGTTCCTCCTTAAAGACCTCTAGCTCTAATCTTTACTTAAATAAACAAATTGGCAGGTCACCTATTTGTTACAGTAATCAAGACTGAGAATTTCAGTATAGTTGAAGAGTACTACGCTCAACTATGAAAACCAGCTTCTCTCCATGGTGCTCATTCAGCAAAACACATGCTGCAGGCTTAAATTGAAATACATGTAGCCAATACACTTCTGGTAAAATACTACATGTCAAAATCATTTCTGGAGTTTTGTTATAGCTACAAATCAGCATAAATCCACAAACTGCGTCACATTTGACCCTGGCTAAACACCAGGTGCCCACCAAAGCTGCTCTGTCGCTCCCCTCCTCAGCTGGACAGGAGAGACCAAATATAATGAAAGGCTCATAGGTCGAGATAAGGGCAGGCAGAGATCACTCACCAATTACCATCATGGGCAAAACAGACTTGACCTTAGGAAATTAATTTATTACCAATCAAGTCAAAGTAAGGTAATGAAAATAAAACCAAATCTTAAAAACATCTTCACACCACCCCTCCCTTCTTCCCAGGCTTAACTTCACTTCCAGTTTTCTCTACCTTCTCCCCCCACAGCAGTACTGGGGAATGGAGGCTGCAGTCAGTTCATTACAAGTTTTCTGTCAATCCTTCCTGCTCAGTGGGAGGACTCCTCAAACTCTTCCCTTGCTCCAGTGTGGGGTCCCTTCCACAGGAGACAGTCCTTCACGAACTTCTCTAATGTGAGTCCTTCCCACAGGCTACAGTTGTTCTTGAACTGCTCTGGTGTGGGTCCCACATGGGGTCACAAGTCCTACCAGCAAACGTGCTCAAGCCTGGGCTCCTCTCTCCACAGATCCACAGGCCCTGCCAGCAGTCTACTCCAGCATGGGCTTCCTGTGGGATTACAGCCTCCTTCAGGCATCCACCTGCTTTGGCATGGGGTCCTCCCCGGCCTGCAGGTGGATATCTGCTCCATTGTTAACCTCCATGGGCTGCAGGGGTACAGCCTGCCTCACCATGGGCTTCAGCATGGGCTGCCGGGGAACCCTACAGAGCACTGGCACCTGGAGCACCTCCTCCCCCTGTTTCTTCACTGACTTTTGCTGTCTGCTGAGTTGTTTCTCTCACATATGCTCCTCTCTCCAGCTGCAGTTGCTGTTGTACAGGATTTCCACCACCCACCACCCCCACCCCCCCACCACACCTCCACCCCCCACCCCCTTCTTAAATATGCTATTCCAGAGGTGCTACCACCGTTGCTAAGCGACTCTGCCCTGGTCAGTGGCAGATCCGTCTTAAAGCTGGCTGGCATTGGCTCCATCAGACATACGTGAAGCTTCTGGCAGCTTCTCATAGAAGCCACCCTTGTAGCCCTCCTCCCTCCCACCCCTCAAAACCTTGCCATTCAAACTCAATACAATGTTTTTGGTTAGTTGGTTGTTGAGTGACCTCAAAGAATGTGCCTGACAAGTAAAACTTCCTTGGAATACAGTAAGTGAAAAGAAAAAACAAAGGTCTTTCTGAGTCTCAAATTTCCTGACATACTCTGGGAAAGAATAGTAACATCTACTATTGAACATTATGTGGTCCCTCAAGCCCATCTAAATAATTTCACACTTAAAGAGGATAACAGGAGAGGAAGTGAGAACAACTCCAAAATGACAAGTCTTACTGAGACACCATTCACATTTGAAAGAGGAGTTTGTCTGTATGCAGATCTGAGGGAAAATGAGAACAAGGCAAGCACATAACACCACCTCCCCCAAATGCCCTCCCAGGTTCCAGCTAATCATGGCTCCTCAGTTTCCTCAGGCAGAAACACCACCTTCCATTTAATGTCCTGCAATAGATATTTTCTTCCACTAGCTCACAGAGTCATTCACTCATTCACTGAACCCCATTATCCCCATTTACCCCCATCTACAGCATCCTAAAGAGTTCCACAGTGTCCTGGTTTCAGCTGTGACAGAGTTAACTTCCTTCCTAGTAGCTGGTGCAGTGCTGTGGTTTTGGATTTAGGGTGAGAATAAAGTTGATTACAAAAGTGCTTTGTTGCCAGCTGGGGTTAAACCACAACACACAGCCAACTACTTTATACCATACTATAGTCATGCCCAAAACATAACAAAAAGCCTCAGATTTTGGGACCTGAAATGATAGCCCTACTTCATGTTTTTTACTACTGGATTTGTTTAAAATTTTACAGTGCACAAGAGAAACAGCCCTATCTAGGTTCTTCAAAACACAAAAAACATCAGTTTTGAGCATTTAGCTGAAATATCACTTAAATAACACAATCTACTTCTGCATAGCAAACTTTCCAGATGACTGTATTATAGGACAGTGAAACCAATGCACAAAATAAGCCTTCTGATTTAGTAAAGTGCTTATAGCACATGTTTTAAGAGTGAATTAATCCCAGCCCTGCCACTAACCTGTTGTGACACTCAGGGCTTTTCACTTCACCTCACTATATATTCATTTTTTCCACTGTACAATCAACATAATGATACTTCACCTGCTTTTTGAAGCCTTTGAGAATTGCAGCAATAAAGTACTACATAAAAAGAGATATGCATTTCTATTGAAATTCACCTATTCACAGAGCCATCAATTTCCAACTCACTAGTTAAACCATCTTTATAAGCGTTCATTCACAAAAAGCATATGAAAAATTTACCTGCTCATTTTTGCAGATCCACACAGTATTCCCCTGAAGTAGAATAAAAATTTTGGCTTTGTATCCTTTCAGCTCAAGATAGCCACTTTTCTCAGGGGTGACAGAAGTTCGAGACTGAGAGTTATTATCAGACTGTGATTTCAAGGCATTGAGCATTGTATTAACCCAGGCATTCCTTTCTTCTAAACAAGAAAAAAATGAGACAAAGACATACGGTTAAGCAGCAACTTCATTCTTCTCCACTCATTGGCTTTCCTGTTCTTCCTACTATGCTATGCTGGTTGATGGTATAGCTATCAGAGAGAACATCCACCTTGAAGAGGAGGTGTACATAAAAATAACATGACAGACCATGTCAGTGGATGTGTTAGCAAAGACAGCCATTCAATTAACTCCCAACAATCAACAAACAGAAGTTAGACAAACTGATTATCAAGATTCTTAAAAATGTGACTACTAGTTCTAAGATGCTTAATTCCAGACAGCTTAAAGACTGAGGTGGTAGACAGGTGGCATGTTATACCTTCTGGAAGCCAGATCAATGGGAAATACAGAAGTTATGTAAGCAAAAACCTGGGAGCCTAAATATCATCTGTCACTGAAGAAGTAAGCCATCACCAATGCCATTTTCTATGTTTGGCCATGCTTTTAAGGAACAACATTTTGAAATTTACAATCTATTCCATTAAGGTGTAGTGGTTAAGCTTGATATTGTCAAGGGTACTGAATAATCAAGAAAATGCATGTTTGAATATCATTGCATTCATTATTAATTTAACATCTCACAAATACACGAACACAGGTAGGTGAAGTAATAAATTTCCACTGTCTCATTCACTGTTCAGATATTTCACCAGACTATGATCAATATATTTTAATGCTGAATACTCTGAATGCATTAGACTTGCCCCACGCAATTGGAACATCGTGAATATTTCAACTCTTTGATTTGGAAGGTTCAGGCTGTAAAACATACTGGGGGGTGGGGGGAGAAAAGGTCTATCCACAGTGTACGTAAAGTTGACACAATCAGTGCCAAACACTGCAAAGAGCACCATTAAATCAGTAATGTGCTTGCTTCATAAATGTCATGTGTGTAACAAGAAAGAACAAATACACAAATTTAAGCATCAGAAAATAGTCTGAAGAAAAGGAAGATAGCAGCCTGACAGACTAGCACACGGAAGGCAATCCAAGTGCTCCCCTTAGAAGTTTTTTTTTAAAACACACTCCTTGAAAGTACATTGAAAAGTGAAAAGACCACTGGAATATTTTAGTATAGTTGAGGGCATCAAATTACTCTAGAAGGTTTTTTTTAATGGTATTCCACTTCAATTAAGCAAAATCTCACTGCATCTGAGCAGATTATGCTCTATTTCATCGCTATCCCGTAACTACCAATTTTTTGCCCTGAAATGCCCCCAAACTTTCCAAAGCGTTATATAGTTTTTCCCTCCAGATACTTAAATCAATCCAAAAATAGTGTATTTTGATATACCAAAAAACAATAAATCAGAGCAGTGAAAGTAAACAAGACAAGCACTACAATCCACTGATTATATATTATATATATAATTAGATATATAATATATATATACACCAACTTTGGTACCAAGGGACACAGGCCAATGAAGACTGATAGCATTCTTTATTTTGATACTCCAGCAGACAGAAAGAAAAGTTAATAAATAAGGTCCACAGGATGAAATATTTATAAAAGTCTTGATTCCAAGGTCTTTGAAAAGAAGTAAGTACCCTTCAAATAGTCCCAGAACAGTTCCCAACCACAAATCCACAGAAGGAGTAGTATCAAGTAACAGTTTGTGCACATAACAGAAAGCAAGCAGGGTTATTTACATAATTTACTATGAATACAACATCCAGCTCAGGCCACTATGTCCAAAGATAGTTACATACTAAATAAAAACTCAATTTTAGGTATAAAAAGTGGTTGCTCTGAATATATTTCATAAGTCAGTATAAGCTGTTAACATTTTTATAGTATTCAAAGTCAATGGTCCATAAAGCAAATTACAGCCCTACAAAATGTATTGCACTAAGATGGCTATGTTCCAATTGGTACCCCTCCCCCCCCAAAAAAAATTGGAAAAGAAAGGCAAAAATAATAAAAATAGACATACTTTTTAAGTCAGCTAAGAGCATAAAAGTGCCTGAAATGATTTGAGCCAAACCTGATAAGAAGGATTTGTTCACTGATGCTGCACTACTGTTACAGCCCGCAGCAAACATTTACAACCAAGCTATAACCCATAAAAATGGGATTTGATAATGGAAATGCTGACAGACCCTTAGCTATAACGGGTCTGGCATGTACCTCTGTAAATACATATTGCCTATCTTTTTTTCCTAGGTATTCTATTTATTTGATTGTTTCCATAAATAAGTTATACACATGCACTGACATTGATTGGTTCCACATATTACAGCTGTAGGTTGATAAAGCATTAGATTAGAAGGCATACTAATTTCCCTACTACAATTTTCATTTGTATTCTCTATCAATATATGGCTGAAAATATCACATAAGGCAGCAAACAAAGACAGACAGAAAAACCTAGATTTCCTTTGATCACAGCATTACATTCAAGCTATCAACTTCATTTTGCTCTTTGTCAATTTTATATCAAATAGTGACTCGGAGCAGACGGCTGAGAGCATACAGGCTATAAGAGCTGCTAGTGAGACCTGAGGAACATCCAGAAAAATTCATCTTTGGGAAGGATGGGGGAGGAGGCAGAAGAGTTGGAAAATAGTATTCTCATTTTGATATTTTTAAAAACTATTCCTTAACAATTTCAGTTGTTCTTACAAAGCTTACAGTTATCTCCAATTTCACTTTATCAGCCCAAAACAGCTGGATTCCAGAAATATTTCAGGTAATGTAACAAGTTATATTTCACAAACATAATTTATCAGCAGTGATTACATGGCTTTTTGACAATCATTAGAATTACACATGTTCTACTTACCTTCTTTATCCACACGGAAGACAAAAGTCCTATGGGATGTGACAACTTCAAATTTATTCTCCCCGTGAATTCTTACTGTTGCTATAGCAGAGAGCAGTATTATTCCCTTTGAGAACACTTCCTATAATAAAAATGCCATAGAAATAGTTAATAACTCTCATGGAATGTTAAATGTCTCTGAGGTAATACTACTTGCCATGATGTTTAGGAAGTTCACATACACTGGCTGTGCTCCTAAAATTTCACCACACTATTAATAAAACTGCATTAATTAGAAAACCATGACCTACACATCACAAAATTCACTGTTCTGGGTCTATGCACACCTGCATCCTTCTAAAATAGAGTTAAGTCCCATGGTGAGATAGAATGCATATATTTGAGATACCACTTCATAATTTGTCTCATGACACTAATATTGCAAAATATCACACTCTCCTAAATTTACAAGTTTATGCCAAAGTAAATTACATGGACTATCTTCACGGAACCATAATTCAAAAAACTGTAACTATTATACTTGTAGAATAGAAACAGACAAGGGAAAAAAATTGTGCCTGCTCCTGGCACAAAATTCCAAAGAATTTTTCCGTTCCTCCCACACTCCTTCAGTGGCTAGCCAATAAGAAAAGTAAATTCACTGATTTTATCACCAGTAATCCAAAATTTTCCCCAAAATTGCTGATTTGCAACTAGGAATCAGGACAACTGAACTGAACACTAAAGCAAAATAGGAAAAAGGAATTGCTGCAAGTACTTTTTCCAAGTCTCTTGTATTTTAACCTAATTAACATAAGTATTTGGGGGGTGGGGGAGTGATGAACAGGGAAAGGAAAGCTCCCGCAGACATGTAATACCTTGGAAATACTTCTGCACAATTCCTGGATTCCAGAGTTAACGCTGCTGCTCCTGTCCCCACTAAGCTTTGATTAATTGGTTTTCTGACCAAGACAATTCAGATATACTGCTAAGATTTATGATCCAGATGCAGTAATAGTCCAAAGGTGAGCTCCCCATAAAGAATTTGTACTGCAATAACTTTCCTCCAAAACTATAAATTATTATAACAGACTTTATACAATAATTTAAGGAACCACTGTGAATGCTAAGCACGAAGGATACACAGGATCATTTTTCTGTTTATTGAGGTTAATATACTACTGATTTTCACCAAATCCACACTCAATGTTGTTTCGCTTCTAGGGACTAATATACATCAGTGAATGCAGTTAAGCAAATAGAAATATTGAAATACAGCTGAAGCAAACATGAAATTACTACAATTACACCCAAGAACTGCTCTGTTACTCAGAAATATCTTAGCATTGCACACCCATTTTCTTTGTGGCTATATTTGTTAGAAGAGATTTTACATTTTTTTAATAAAGTTGGATATTATGTTGACTACTGATCCTTCACAATGGCAAAGCAAATATTGCATATAGTATTTCTAAAGGTGTTCAGATATAATTATATTACGGTGTTTGCAGGCATCTACTGGCTGTTTTTGGTAATGTAAGAGTAATTCAGACTGCTGGAAGTCACAGCTATTTTATTTGCTATAAGAGTTAGTTTCCTTCTAAGCTCAGCATAATTTTGATTTTGCTATTTAAACAATCATGCTTTTTAAAGCTTTGTTCTTCAAGGATACATATTTTCAAATACAGTTTAAACCATAACAATTTCTCAATCTTTCCTCTGCAGCAGCTTCCCTTTTGCATGCAAGAAATAATCCCTACTGTGAAAAAACTCTTGTTGATCAAGATACAGTTTCTCTCTTTGGAACACTCCAGACTAGAAATTAGGTGAATTATTGAATAATACAGAAAACAAACACAAACACAGCCAAGAACCTTACAGATACTCCTGTCACTAAGATATGTACATTAGCTTTAGGGCTGCAAAAAAATCTGACAGAACAACTTCCTCATGAGGAAAGAAAAACATTTTTTATATATATTGAGTGCTTTGATGAAAACTTTTATTTTCAAATGCAGCCCAATATCACTCCTTGATAGTTGTGTTTTAGAATTGGACTAAAAGATTCTGGAAAACACTGTTTTGTTTTCCAACATTCCCAGCGCACTGCTTTGGCTTTCCTTCCACAACAGATTAAATTTTACCTATTTCAAGAATGACAATGATTCACCTGTTTGGCAGTAAATTTTGTTGTCTGTTATGCACATACACAACATCACACAGCAAAATATCAAAGTTTTCCACAGGAAAAGCGAAGACTTTTTCCTAAATCACTAACATATTTGTCAGTGACCCTAAGATGTTTTTAAATAAAAACTTTCAACATAACCAGCAGTTTTTGCCTTACTATAAAGCACATGTTAGAGCACCAGTGCGCTCCTGCCAAAAGTAGAAAGAAATTCGAAACAAACACTGTGCCTACAGGGTAGCTGAAAATAATTCTCCAGTTCTACCTTCCCCTCTTTGGTTTCCTTTCACTTCAGTTAACCACATTCTGTTAAGACAAAACCACACGAGATATTGCTCTGACCACATCAACTTACTCAGGACATGAACATAGAAGAAATTAGCAGAATCACAGATTAAAACAAAAACCATTCCTACGTCAGATGCTGTTTGCAGAAAACTTTTTGTCATACACGCAGATACAAAGTAAAGATCCCTGTTGCTTAGAAGCTGACATGCAACTAGATCAAGGTTACAGAAATATTTAGAAAATTAAGGTTTAAATCATTTAGAGAGCGTTTAAATGGGCAAGATACACATTTTCCGGAATACGGCCCTCTGTGTCTTCCCACCCCATCCTCCACTTGTTTCACTCTTCATTAGCCTTGTAGCACACACTTCCCTTTCTTGAGAATCTCACTCCTCTCTCAAGTTCCTAATTTGAATGACAAACAGAGCTATTTAATATTGTTATAGTTTCTGGGTAAAATAAACAGTTTCATTTCACAGAGTCTACCCTCCTCTGCTTGTAATAATCATAAAAATACCCAAGTATGGATTGGTTTCCTTTTGAGAACTTTTAACTGATATGTGAAACCAAAAGTGTAACAAATTCTTTATAACATGCTTGCCTTTGTAAGAACATCCTTGGATAAACACACTAGAATAGACGGAACTTGCCATTAAGATCTAAAGTTAAAACAACAACTTCCCCATTTAAATATATATATATATAGCCAGCCACGTAACTAGGAGGGACCTGCTGCCTTGCAATGAACTGTGTAACTATCCTTGTCTTATCAGAACCAGCTCCTGAGCTGCATGCAGGTCTTGATAGTTCTGCAAATAGTTGCTCACAACGTCAAGGTAACAACACACAAGCAACAGCAGGACCATGCTGGTATCCATCCAGCAGGCAATATGAATACTCTGGTTGTGGGAGTAGTGATCCAGCAGCCACCACTGTACTAAAAACTCAGTTCCCCAGTAACACCACTGCTCACCCAACACAATCCCACTGTGCACTGACAGCTATTGGTAGTCAACTATGTTTTCCTCCTATCTACAGGTTAGTCCTGAGTTTCACCAAAGCCTCAGTTCCAAAAATTTTCTTCAGGCCTCACAGTTCTCAGACACACAAAGTTCTTAGCGTACATGGCTCACCAAGTGAATAAGTCAAACACCCAGATTTGGTCAAACTGTATACACACACAGACCAACCAACATCCCTTTCAATCCCAGCAGTGAGATTTTGTACTCAGATTCCAGGAAAAGTGAGCCAAAAACCCTTCAGACCAAGACATTTGCAAGCTCCTGATAGGCTAACCTGTTACAAAGACCTTTTAAACAGATGATGCAGAGTTGGTAGCTTCCTATGCATCAGCTAACACTAAATATTCCCCTGAGCAGAGGGGAAGATCTCTGGAATCTCCAATGACAGGCAAATGTATAACAAGTACTATTCTAGAGTAACTGACCTCCAAGTAACTTTTTCAGTGGCCTTCAAGGAAAAAAAAAAAACAAACCCAGTGCAGATAAAAGATTTAAAATTCTCTATTAGCATTTCTTTCCCTAATTATGCTACAGACAGTGTTAAGCAAATCCCAAACACTGTATTTTTCAAGTATTTCTTAATGACTAACCCTGCTTTTCTGCTCCTCTGAAACCCTGGGATGAATACCACAAAGGGCTAACATTTTTTGTCAGTGCAATCCAAACGTTAGTGTATTGTTCCCTTCATCTACAAAATCATGTCTTCTACTGTGAGTGAAGCAAAGTACAAAAGTAAAAACAAATTGTTTCATGTTCTTAATCAGTAGGCATACAGATCAACGTAAATAATTTTTTGAGGTTCTTCTTAATTTCTCTGGCCCCTCAGGAAATAGTTAGTCTTTTCCTACTTCAATTCTACCCTCCTCATCTTCTGCTGAAATAGAGCTAAGAGTGTGCATATTATCATAAAGCATCTACAGGCCACTTATTGATTACTACCACCCAGCATATACTGCTCAGGAGCTTTTACCTAACACTGTATTTTGTTCCTAATGTAATGTTAAGCTTCAACAGGAAATGCTTTGCAGCATTAAATAATAAAAAAAAAGGTAAAAAAACCCCAACAAACGTGTTTAAAGATAGGTCTCAAAAAAACCCCAAAAACACACAAACCACCAATGTAGTTTCTATTGTGAAAAAATAGTATCAAAAGGCCAAATAAGTCTTTTTAAGATCTCAATTTCACTAAAGGAATACATATTTTGTTGAAAAACACAATTTAAAAATCCATTTTTGTATCACACATCAGAAGGGAACTACTTTAATCAAAACAACTCATGAGTCCACAAATGTTTCAGTAAGATTTAATCCCTAGGTACAGAAACAAAGAACAGCCACTGACATGGTAGTACTATGCTGATTTTAAAAAGACCCATTCAAACATAACCTAGTCCAATGATATATGATTATTCCTAGAAGACAAACAGGAAAGAGACATTTTAACGAGTAAACAAGTGTGTGGGGGGTTGATTTTTAAAAGGACTTTCATACCACATTTAATGTCTCTCAGGAACCAAACATGCTGGGTTCCTATGACAAGACACTTTGTGACCACCAAAATAACACTGCATCTCTTAAATGTGTTTTGCATGATCCTGTTCTGTTTTGCAGAATGCAGCAGCATCACTTTCCATAAAGTAAGAAGAGCTAATGATATCTTATCTGAAAAGGTCAGGAATATAAGCCCTTTTAGAAAGCAAGAGCATCAAAAATACATGAAGATCTCAAGGACACCTTAAAATATTTAATAATGTCTCATCCTAGTACTTTGCAATTGAAAATTAATTCAAGATGAATATTCATTTATTTCTGAATTTCTTCAGGGTAATGTGTGTATTAACACAAATGCATTTCATCACAAACATGAACAAAACATGTCACTTACCTTTTCATTATTGTAATACGAAATGCTGTCTCCATCGAACTTAACCCAGCGCTTCTGAAACACACGTTTGCTGTAAAACAAAAATTAATACAATTAAAATAATAAACACAAACTAACACTGGCTTTTAAGAATGTCCCAAGCACAAGTTACAGAAAGGTCAAATCATATTTAGCTTCCTGTGTTTCAGCTTAAAAATTTTGAAAATTAAAATAAATTTTAGCCCTATCATTTCTTTCCAAAAGGAGAACGCTGATTTCTTATATAATAAAAAGATCTGGAAACAAGAAGTGCAGTATTTCTAGACTTCTTTTATAAATTGGTATCTTCATATTATTAATCAATTCAGTTTTCTTTTTCTCTATTGCCTCCCCGTATGCTCTAGATCACGTCTGAAGTGACAGAGGAAAAAAACAACTTTCAATAGTATAATTTTGCTTGAAATTAACAAGGATGAGAACTGACTATTTTTGTTGGAGACAAAGGAATATTCTGAACACTGAGCATACTTCAAGCATTACAAGCTTTGTAAGGTACTTTCCAAAAAAGAAACTGAAAAACTAAAATAACCATTTCATTGCCACGTTTATAAGAAGAACACCTCTGTTTACAGGTTATGGTGTCTCCAGTCAACACCTCCCAAAAACTCTCTTCCCTGGCCAATGAATAAATCACAGTCACACCAAACCACTCAAGTACATCAAATTTCATTTTCAGTCTGTGTTATGAACTGAACATCATTAATGAGAGGCTCATTTGATTATTTCAGTTTGCTGTTAACTCATGCTTTATAAGGACCTCCTAAAAAATTATTTTTACATGAACCTGAAGTAGTCCATTATACTCATTTAAAATGTTGACAGCCTATTAGTTATCATCTATAAAAGTTTCAGTTCTAAAATCTGTTAAACAAGTTAATTAAGCAAGAGCAAGACCCCACTCTAACATCTCTTTTCCCAACATTATTTCCTTTCCTGCTAAATGAGTGTTCTGCTTTAGGATTAGTAGACTGTGATAGTTTATCAAAACTTTAATCAAATAGCAGCTCTGGCTTAATTAACTTGTATTATATGACTACAATAAATCATCATTTTTCATAACCTGGAAAGGCCAATGTAAAATCTATTTTCCATTAAAATGTCAATAAACTTCAAGATGATGCAGGGAAGAAAATGTGAACCTAAGCACCATGTACAGTGTGAGTAAACTGAATGGCTTTACCATTTAGAGTGAACTAAAAAGAGGAGCTGTACTTGAAATGCATGATTTGTAGCAATTTAAGAAAATAGTATATACTCATTCCCCTGAGCAGATATGAAGTGCCAGGTGTAAATGAGAGCTCTGTAAGGAGGAGAAGAGGCAAGGCAAGGCAAGGTGGGGGGATGGGTGTGCGCGCACACAGCTAACAGGGAGTAGAACAGAAAGAAACATCCAATTGGCAGGGACTGAAATAAGAAATTACAGTGCTTTAAGGAATGAAAAAGATTTTTTTTTCTTTTGGTTGCTTTCTTTACACCTTCAGATATTTGGTTCTCTTACAGTACCATTTCTCAAAAAATGCAGCATTCCTTAAACCACGCTTAGGAAGAAGTCCTTGAAATTTAGCCAAGGAGTATCAGTGACTCAAAGCTAATGACCCTGCTGCAACTGTTCTATTCAGTCCTATCAGTATCAACCTTGTGGTTGACTCATCTTTTTTCAAATAATATACTCTCATACAGTACTTTATCTAAAGCATTCACACTTTGTTCACAACTCTATTCCTTCAAATAGCGTGAGTCAACTGGAAATAAGAACTATACTTTTTATCACTCTGTTAGCTAATTGCTGGAAGTGCTGTTTAAAAAAAGTCCTAGAAGTGAAATAAAACAAAAGTTAAAGCTAACTGCAGCTCTCTGAGAAGCCAATACACTAACAATTCTGAAAAAGATAGATATATAAATGCATGTTATGCTGGGGAAAAGTCTTTTGATTCTGTGTGTAATTATTATTTGATTCTTTAGAAAAAGTAAAAAATGGCAATCCATAAATGTGAATGAAACTTTGAAAAAAAAAATTAAAAAAAAAAATGTTTGAGCAGATTAAGATTCCATGATGGCAAAATAGGTTGATTCCTTCTTATTATTCAGCTTCAACAATGTATCACTGTATTAACACAAATGAAGCCAAAACCAAAGACATTAAAAGTTCCTAAATCAGAACTCTTAAAAAGGAACAATAAAAAAAAAAAAAGGGGGGGGGGGGGAATTGCTATACAACAGAGCTCCTTCCAGTGAGCTCAAACCAGACTGTATTCTCAACCAATTTAATTCTATAACTTTTTCACTAAATTGAAATAAAAAATTAATTGCTGTACTAGTTGATGAGTAGTGATGGATTATTATAGCCACAAATTATGAAAGGAAAGGCCAAACAGTTTAATACCACCTTTTAGTGTAGCTAAACATAGATTCTTAAGAACAAAGAACACTGAAGTACTAAGGCTTAGAAGTACATTAAACTAGATGTATTACAGCGCTAACAAGTTTAACAGGTTTGATTTCTAGATGTTATAGTGAAGATCAGAAATAGACTTTAAAAGTAAAATTGTGCCACTTTCAATACAAAAATGAATTCAGAACAATTTAAAATGAAGAATAGTTTAGTCAGTTTATTAAGGAGAAAGAAGAATTTCATCAGTTTGCAAGTATTTATGAAGGGAAGATCTAATAATAGAGTGCTCTTTAAAACAACCTAAGACAACCTGGAATTTAAAGTAGATTAAAATAAAACAATTTTAAAACCTTTTGAAAATAACAGAAATTAAACATAAGGATTTTTAATTTTCTTTTACCTACAAATGTGGCAGACAGTCTGTTCTCTATAGTATTCATCTCTTCATTATTTCAAATCTTAAAGAAAGACTTGGACTTAGATTCCTCCCATCAAACTTCAGCATGTCAATAAACTAAACCAGGAGAAAATTCAGCCTAGATGCATTTCTAAAGCCAAAGCTCAATTTATACACACAATTCTGAAACCAACAGGATCTCCAGTCACACTAATTATTAATTTATACATCCATGGACATATTGGTGAAGTTGTATTTCAGAATCAGAATTTCTTTTCACTAACCTTGTGGCCCACAGAAAATCAGCAAAAATGTACATATTGGAATTTTTTTCGTATTTTTCTGCTGCAGTTCATGAGTGGTGATGAACACTTTTAATAAAAATATTTTTCCTGAGTGCACCTCCAAAGTAAACTTTAGAATAGATAACATCATTAAAAACTTAAGAATTCAGAAAAGCCCTATGCAACAAAACTAGTTCACTTTCTCACCACTAATAGTAAGCTGTGACCAAATACGAACTTAACATCTCTCATGCAAACATATATCCTCACAATTACACAGTAATCACTGCAAATACCATACCCTTGAGGGGATAATTTATCCAGCCATCCTGCTTTAACCTTCGTTACTGATGGTCCATAAAAACAAGCATAAGGTGTTATTGATTCATTTCCAATCACAGTTTGATCTCCATCAAATTGCTGAAAATGCATTTGTTCACTGACCAAGCGATCTGAATCTCCACATTGTATCTTACTACAAGATGCTGAGTATGTTTTTGCTTTATTTTTCTTTTTCTTTAAAGGCAAAGAACATTGTTCCACAAAAGAATACACAGATTCACTTTCAGATTCTTCTGGTGATACTACTTTCTTTTCCCGAGACAGTGATTCATTTTTTGCAAATTCCTTTGTCTTCTCTTCCTGATTGTTAAAGGAACTAGAAAGAAAAATTGCATTTTACTCTTCATATATTGCTACAATGCACAACTATATAAAATTATTAATTAGAACAAATATTGGTAAGATATTATAAACATGTTTATAACTTGTTTAATCATTCTGATAACCACAGACATGCTAAAGACAATGTATCTTGTAACTATGACCATACTGAATCCTACTTTCTCCATTCAACAGGAGTAGTAGCAAGGTAACACTTGCTGCTTCCTTTAGAAGCCTGAATAGAAGTTTAAAATTAATTCTCCCTCTGCAGAAAACTAGCCTCACTCTTTTTAATATTTTGGAGGACTTGCAATATTACCTCTCTTCCATCTCCCACCTCAATAGAAGCCAAGTACAGAGAGGAGAGTTAAAGAGCACGTTAGCTCCCGTTTCATCAAACCACTAGCCACTACCTCATGAGAGGGCTAGAGAATGGGTTTTAGGTTTGCGTTTGGTTGTGCTTTTTTTTCTAATAAGCAGGTAGAGTATGAGAGTATTCAGGCATGGTTAGCTAGCAGACATACAAAACTAAAACTTATTTCATCTTTGTTCTGACTGGGGAAAAGAGGGACATCTTCTAAATACACAAGAGCCTTAAACCTTCATAAGTCTCGGGACAGCCACAGAGCCAAACATCGCCTCCTACAGCATGGGGTAAAGGCTCAAATAGGGAAAAAAAAAATAAATAAATGCAGTCACGGTTGTGCCTTCAGAGATAGAGGTCTACTTGTGACATCAGTAAATAATTGTTTCCTCTTTGCATTTTGAATATCTCTATAACTCGTATTCAATACCATAGATTCTTGTAAGAATACTCCTCATTTGTTCCTAGATCCAATTTATTTTCAGAAGCCAGGAATTCATTTCCATGGAGTTCCTAGAAAAGAAATACATTATAATCAACGTTTGTATTGAAGTAGTAAGTGATGTTTAAACTACCGTAGACATAAATCACACACAAACAACAGCGTAACTAGTAAAGCTTTTCTTTGCTGCATTTTCAAATGTGCATTTGGAAGATCATGTTTTCAAGAGTATTCTAAGAAATGTTAATTTTGGTATTTCCATTTTTAATAATAATAGATAAAACATTTGAGCACAGTCCAAAATAGCTGATATAAACAAATAAATGAAGAAATTCAGTGCATAGAAATAGTAGTGCTCTGATGTTTCTTGAAGCACAACTGAATATTTTACCCTGAAATTTTCTAAGCTCAAAAGCCACATGTTGCATGCAGGTTAAGCATACCATTTATGACTTGCCACTAGTAGCCTATCTTTCATATCAATGTTCTCTGAATTAATTGTACAGCCTTCAGAGCATACTAAAAATAAAATAATGGTAAATTCAAATTCCTGCAGTAACACTAAACTCAACCACACCAAATATCTCACATTTTCTTGCCAAGCTCTTCTTCCTAAAAGGCACATTTATTAGTGTTTGTTTAGAAATCTTTATCACAAACTGCTTGCAGCATACAAAATGTCAAGGTTAACACTGTTCAAGAACATTACATTTCACACTTCCTAAACTTGATCTGACAGTCATACTGCATACCAAGCTTCTTGATACTTTTCTCTCTTCCTTAAAAAAACAACCAACAACGTGAAATTAACATCTTTGTGTTTTCTGATGGAAGCTTTTTAAATTACTCATTCAGGCTTTGATGTGTATGTCATGAAGGATAGCAGAAAAAAGTGGAAAAACTTTTGCAACAGTGGCTATTTGTTTTCTGAAGAGCAGTGCCTCATCTTGTATTTGAAGGCTGTAACTTGGCAACAGGAAAAGGCCAGCTTAAAAAAAAAAAAAGGCACATAGCCCAAAGCTGTACACTGCAGTACAAATTGTGGAAATCACAGTTTGCTGCTAGAATAAACCTAGGTGAGCAGTCTGCCTTCCTCTGCCAGCCAGATCCATATAAAAAAAAAAAAAAAAAAACACAAACCAAAAAAACCCCAAACAAACAAAAAAACTCACCCAAGATCAGCCACCACCCACACACCACACTTAACAATGTTGTAGCATGAAGGATTAGAAAAAAAAAATCATTATAAAACAAAACATCTGCAAACAAACTAAATGGAAAACTTAAAAGCAACCTGTCCACTGCTTATCTAATGCTTGGATTGATTGAGTCTCACAAAAGAGGGGAAATGGCAGTGTCCCACTTCTATGCAACAGTCAGGAGGCTAATATCACCCAGGAACCATCTTCAGACTAAAAATGGTCAATATCCTTTATCTTCATTTGTTTACCAAGATGCAACTGCAAACCATGCCCACTGAAGCTATGTGGTAGTACCTCTTCCTCTCTCCCGTGAACCTTTATGATAATAGTTCTATGTCCTGCTTGTGCTCAGCAATCTTCAACATTTGGGCAAGTGAATTCAGGGAGCCTGAGAACTTCTAAGCAATAATCAAGAAATGCATTGCTATTGCCAGTAGATTTTAAAATTTAGAAGTCTACAAATGAAGACAGGTTTTGGGGACAGGGAGTTCTATTTGCTCATAAAGACGTATATTTCACCCAAATTAAATCCTAAGAATTTCCAGTGTGTTGTTTATAGAATTACTCTGCAAGATGCTCAGATTCAAGATGAGACAAAACTCCCATCTTCCACCTCCTGGGATCTCTAAGGTATTATGCAAAAGAAGTTAGCAGCAGCATTTTTCTCCTGCAGATATCTTTATAGACAGAAGTATTTCTTAAAAGATAGGTGTGTATATATGTATGACACAGAAACTGTCTCAAATATGTACTGTTCTTTGGACAGGAAGCACCTACCATTAAGAAGGGAAATTGGCTTCTGGATCCCAGACAGATGGAACTGTCTACTTGCAACCCTGTATAAAAATCCTCTACTTTCAATCAGGAAGTTATTGAGATACATTTTTGGTTTTAGCTTTTTGTAACAGGTAGCCCTGCTGATCACAACAGCAAGTCAGGAAACCTGAATGCTAAAACATGAGCTTCATGAAGAGTATCAGGACTGAAGCTACATTAAACAAAGACTCAACGCCATTCAGGACAAGCATCTTCCTTTAAGAGATGCTACCTTAGTCTTCTACTAAAGCTAATGTCACAGTTCTCAGGTTGATTCTTGAATTACGGTTTGGCAATACAATTTTATACAGGTCCATAAAGATAAACTCCTCCTAAAATAAGAACCCTTAGTATTTTAAAGTGGTAAGATTTGCAATCTGGCCAGCATTCCACAGCAGAACAATGCTTAGGAGCTCACATAGCTTAATGAACTCAATATGCATGTTTAATTTAGTCTGACTGCCAACAGCAAGAAACAAAGCAAATCCTTTACTCTGGAGGTCTAAACTCATTACAATGCAGTTTTTCTGTGAAGGAATTCTAATATACTAGATTCTTCAGTTGGACACAACAATAAATTAGGTCTAAAACATTTGGGGGTTTATTTGTGTTATTTTAAAATCAATACTTTACAAAAACGCTCCTTCTTCAGGTTGCCCTTTAGAGGTTTCTGCTTCTAGTTCTTTCTTCTTAACCCAACTCAAAGACATATTTTCTTTATAGCCTTAATTCACTATTTTCTCATGCTTACTTACCTCCAGTCTGTAGTGACTTGCTACCTATTTCTACAGACGATCCCTTTATAATAGCCTATAGAAGCCTTCTCTTTTTTACACCAATGAAACAGGAAGAAGGGTAATAGTATATAAGCCCTTAGAACAAACTTCAGTCAATATAACAATTTGCTAATTTTTCTTGTTTATAGACAAACTATATTCTCATTTGAGGTTTCTTTTAAAATAAAGCAGCAGTTACAAGCCCTAAAATCTCAGCTACTTTACAGCATTCTGTAAACTTTCTTTTATTTGTTCCCAGGATACTTGATAACTACTGAAAAAAATCTGAAAGTGAAATGTATCTTAGCATCTTTGTTTTATGGTTCTTCTTGATGACCTTTGTCTGCAATTAAATTCTAATGGAACTAAAATTAACTATGACGTTTCCAACAGGCATGTGATAAATATATCTCAAAACCCAGTTCACTTACATGAAAATGATAATTAAAATCCAAACCTTCAGATCAGGAAAAGTATTTTATAATTACTGCATTAATCATGATTATAAAATCAGCAAAAATAGCAATTTCATTTGAAGCAGTTAACCCAGTTTAACAGCATGATATTTTTGTATTTTGTACCTTTTTAAGATAAGAAAGATTGTCAACAACCTCCCTGGGTATGCTTTTTTCCAACCAAGTATTTCAATGATATGTACAGAATGATGTTAAGTAGTAACAAGGCTAGGAAACTTCTAGAAAACCTGCTTATGCCATTGAACTAAGTACAAAGATGTTAAAATTCTGAATTTTTAAAGACATTGGCAGAGGCAACTGTCACAGACAAGACTGTACACAAGGAAAGAAAACGAAAGCTCAAAATTCACTTTTGTGTGCAGATAACCAAAACTAGAAGGAGAAACAACATGAATTTACGTGTACCTCATTAAAAAGTCAACAAAAAAAAGTACAAAACATATTTCCAGAGGAAAGAAAGAACCAAAACCAGAGAAGATTTTTATGCTTCTAAAACCACTCCCATTAGAAGATGAAATTTGAACCACTTATTCTCTACTGAAAAACTCCTACCATATTAAAATCCTAGGCATCTGTTTTGCTTTCTGAATTGCAGTCTGTATTGCTTTCATTTTAGTCAACAGTTTACAATAGTTATAAAAGTGAAACATTAAAGCAAAGACTAGGACAGAAACTAAGAATAATTTACTGTTTTCTCTAACTGTCTGGATTGAGATCAGATGGGACAAGTATAAGCAATTACAGAACCAACGATTTCTGGTCTGTATCCTTCTGAGACAGAAGTAGGAGCTGGGATTCACACCATGTGGCAGATGCCTCACTAAGCTAATTTACCTCCCAGATCTCCCCATGATTCAAGAAGTCTGTCCACATGCCATCTGCGGCATTCACATCATTCATAACTGACCCCAACAAAACTGTTCTCTTCAGAGAATCCTACAACAAAAGTGACTTTCTGGGTATACAGGAAGTTTAAGGGATGTATGAAAAATATCAGAAGTCCCGAGAACTTTCATATGCAGGAATTAAAAAAGGGTATGGCCAAAAGTGACCATTAGATCACCTAAGTTAACATGTAAACTTCTTTCATAGGACATACATAAGCCTGTGTAGAGTTGTCCAGTCTTGATCCACAATTATCAGAAGCGCAAAAAGCTATTTTACACCTTTACTAGTCAATTCTAATGGTTATCCACCACTGAACCTCATTTAGGCACAAAGTATTACAATACACCATTGTACCTAAGAGGGTAAAAGGAAGGCATCAAGGTAGACTGCAATTGCCTGTAACTGACTTTTATATTTGATATGGCAGCTCTGGGCATTTGAAAAAAGAAAAAGAAAACTGTCAGTTACCTATCCTATGTTGTTTAAAATAGCAAAATAATAATAATAATAATAAAAAACCCCACCAAACCTAACCAACACACGCCACAACTTCTTTTTAGTATTGAACAGTACAAAGTGTATCTCAAAGTTGAGAAGAATCACTAGTCCACAAATATTTACAGTATAAACCTTTTGCATATACCTAACAAGACAGAAAAGGTACTGGGAACTGAAGAAGCAGAGGAAAAAAAACACCTTAAGGGCTATATAATATACATAATATGAAGACTGAAAATAAGACAGACCATTTATAACCAGACTTCTCAACTTACCTTAGCATCTTCAGGGTTGTCACAAATAAAGGTTTCCCCATATGGAGAGATGATAGGTGGCTTTTCTTCTGTGGAAGTGTCTTAAAGGAAAAAAGAGTCATACATCAATGCTCTATTAAAGTACTAACGAAATCATCTCCATCCTTCTCAGAAGGAATTTTGAAGAACAAGAAACAATTTCCCATTTCTAGCTGAACTTCAGACAGTTTTCCCATTCAGTCACTACCTAGTCAGACACTACTACTATTATTACTATGTAATTTGACTATTACTTGCCTACAGGCATTTTTCTTCTTTCCCACCCTGCATCAAGCTAAAAAACCAAAACTTCTGTTGCACACTCTTAGGAGCAATAGCTCCAAAGTGTCCTTTTATTCTGACTTAAACAAAAACCAACAACACAAAAAAAATAACCAACAAAAAATACCCCACACAACAACTAACCCAAAACACATGAAAACTCATTTGTGCACAATGTTCATTTTGCCATCAAGTATTCACTTGAAATTAATATGCATAACTTCAAACAAGACACACCTCTAGAGCATGAAAGAACTTTTGTTTACAACTGACTGCAAAAGTCTTCTACACTCTTCCAGTAAACTATTTAATACGATTAATTTTCTGTTATTTCCTGAAGCTATGAGCACTAACTAACAAATTAAGCAGCCTTATTCAGGAATACATGTCTTGTAACATTCAAGAAAAAGCTAAGTCTGCTTAAGAAATCTGAATCTAATCTTAGAAAACTCAAAATACTGTAGCCTAAAAAAGTATACTAAAATAAATTAGGTTTAAAGAGTAGATTTTATGATTTTCATTATATTTGTTCATAAACAGAAAGTAAGTAAAAATGCAGAAGTGCTTAAATGCTCTGCTATTACTTTTTTTCCCCCAGACCTTCCAGATGACCGATATTTCTTAAAATAAGCAAATCTATACTAATTTCAGACACCTTCATGTCTAAGGTTTTTTCCTCAGTATTCAAGAAGTAAATATTAGCATGTTTGACTCACTGTCTCGTGAAATTTGCTTCCCAGTGCAAGAAATATTTACAGGATCCACATTTCTTCTTTTCTGAAGGGAACTTGAATAAAACATAGCACAGAATAAAAACATTAAATGAAATTTCCCAGAAATGGAGCAAAATTATCTTATGCAGTTAGGCTATTAAAATTATATACAAATATAGAAACAATCAATTTTAAGTCTTGAGAAAATTTCTGATTTAATTTAAAAGTCACCTAAAAATGAGGTTTTCTCCCTTTCTCACACTAAATACTTTTCTGATTCTAGCACTCATCTTGAGTTTGGGGTTTTTCTGTGTGTGTGCGTTGGTTTTGAATTGACCTTATGATACATTTAGATTGCTGGGAAGCATGGAGATTCCACATTCTTCCCTACCCTTTACCTTCCCTTCTCCTTCACACAGATATCAATGACTATATTTAAAGAAGAATGTACTATGAAAGTCTAATTTAACATTAAGCTCAAAGGAAGCCTGGGCATGGGAAACCAGATAAAACAGGCTCTCAAGCACTGAAAAAAACTGCTGTAAAGTTTTGATTTTCTAAGGTCAATTTTTTTCCAGAAAGTTTTCAATCTGAGACACAAAAGACATTGTACTGCAACTGCCTGTGACTACCACTGCATGTTTTGTAGATAGATAAGAATGTGTCCCCACACACAACAGAAAAATTATTTTATTCTTGATGTTGTGTTGGCCCTTAATTATTTCAGCAATTTCATGTATAGTGGCACTCATCATGCTCCTAAAAATCACATTATTTTTTTTCAATTATTGTTGTTGTTTTGTTATTATTGAGATTTCAAGCTGAGACAGTACCTTTAGAATAACAACACAGGAACAAATATGCTTGAATTAGTAAATTTCTAACCCATCTTTACTACTCCAGGAGTCTGTATTAGAGCTGTTTGCAGCCAAGCTCTGATTTCCCCAGTTAACATCAATAGTTAGTAATTTTTCCTCTTAATTTCATTTTCTCTGCTTGAAATAAGTGCTATGGATCCTACTGCATCCTTATAGAATATCCAGTGACTGATAAATGCCATACAAGATCCCTGAAGTTTTTCTAACAGGTCCTCCATCCTTAAAACCAAAGATAAGTATGTTTTACCAAAAATATCAATACTCCTAATTTTTGTTTCCCCACTTGACATACTGAGAAATTTTATTCTTTTAAGATTAGCTATATTCAAAACTTTAGAAATACTGTCCCATGAAGTCCAAGTTGAATTACTCCATATTACAGGCTGATGTTCCTCTACAACAGAACGCATACATTTATGAACTATTTCATATCATTTTTAACCCATGCATTAACCTGCACCAAACAAATTATTAGGTTAAATTCAACACAGAAGCTGCACTGTTTATAGTTACTTGACATTTCAAGTGTTTCCAGGTTATATCAATTAAGTTCCTCAATGATATTGTAAAATCCTGGTTTTAGAAAACACAGGGTGAGTTTGGCCAGTGATGGTGGATCATAGCCTAGCTGTCATACATGATTTGTTACTCTCCCGAGGTATAATTACAAAAAGTACACAGCAAATACTTTAAAAGTCTGTGTTTCTTCATACATCTTACTAAAATTGATGTAGTTACATCATTTGAAGCTCCATTAGCCAACTAACTTCATGCATTTGTACTAATCTAGTCATAAAGAACCTGATATGCTTATTAAAAAAACCCACATATCTAACTTTTTCAAAACAGACCATATTTTTTGTTGTTAGGTTGGGATTTTTTTAAGGGTATTAATAGCATTGAAACAAATTAGAGATACAGCTAAGCAGCTTTGACTCAAAGAAGTTTTAAAATCACAGTTTTCTTATGTAAATCAGTGAGCCATTGACTTCATTTTAGGGTAGATTGATTTAAAAGAGGACAAGGGTAACAGCAAAGAGTGAAGATAAAGTCAGAAGGAAAGAAAAAATTAAAAATCAGTTTACAAAGACTTGCCTTTTTAAAATTCACATTTTTTCAGGATGTGTATATTCTTTTTTTGTTATGTACCTACATGTACGTATACATGGCAAGAAAACCTGCTAATAAGCAAATTAGTCTTTATCCTCACAACCAGAAATAAAAATTTTGTCATTTTTTGAGAACAAAGTTCTATTCTAACTTAAGTCAAGTAAAAACTACTTCAAGATATAAAGTAAATGAAACAAGTTTACTTTGAATATCTGCTTGAATGACAATGTATAACAAACAACATACAGTACAAGCTATAAAATTGTAATAATTTGTTAATGCTCAATAGAACAGCTAGTTAGTTATTGTACAAACTGAATACCTGGATGGAAAAAACAGAAAAATACTGAAGACTTCTCTGGAAGCAAATAAGATGTAAAAAAAAAATCTTTTATCCACACCAATCTCTGACTTTCCTTAACCATTTCCAAAATGTAATATCTCTTCAGATAAAGATGATCATTAATTTTGCTCTTTAAAGGAAGGTTAGTGCAAGCAGTCTGCCAATCACAAAGAGTGCCAATTCTACAAATACATAATAATAATTTCAATTAAATTATTGCTTTGTAACAACTGTGGAGATTAAGACCCACTATTTTCATATATTAAGAGGTACCGGATGTGGCTCGGGCAGCATACTGTTCCCCACCACCCTTTCCTTAAGAATAAACAGGATGAAAGGGTGTGATGAGGCAGTGACTGGTCCTGCTAAAGACTGAGAAACTGGAAAGGCAAGAGCTTTGCACTGGACTGAGCTGAGCTGTTTTATTCAATATACTGCTGTCACCTCACAAATAAAGTGAGGGAGAGAGGTCACTGCAAGCAGTCAGTGCTTCAAAACCTTCATCTGCTGAGTGTTTTCAATGAACAAGGCTTTTGTTTTCAAGCTCATTCAAAGCATGTTTTCTTTTCTGTCTGTCTGAAGACCTAACCCTCCCATAATGCAAACATGTCAAAAGCGCTCCAGCGTGCTGTCAGATTCATGGACTGCTTGCAGAGGTAAATTAGTTGTGATGCTTGACCATAGGAAAAGAAGAGCAGCTTTTCTCTCCTGAAACACTTGTTTTGTGTGACAGAACACCAAGCAGAGGGACACAGCAGCACCAGCTTGGGCACCTCATTAGCAATCTTACCATTTATATGTTAAGAAAGAGAGTCTAAACAGTATCAGCACCAAGCAAGAAGTTTCAACCATAGGATCTGCCAGCTGCAGAAAACAAATAGTGCCTGCTCAGCACAAGGATCAATATTCATTTCATTCATTTATATTTTCCCCCAAATGCAGCTCGTTCTCCAGAATTACTTTTGATCTAGTTGTTTCTGTTAACGAACAATCAGAGCAATCCCACTTCTGAAGAATACAGCAAAGTTGAGGGATATGAAAAAACCTAAAGCATATAGAGTTCATCAGTCTGAAATTTTCTGCGTAGCAATCTTGTATAACAAACAGGTTTAGCACGCCATAAATCTGCTTAAGCTTTTTCTTTGAACAGATTGCTGCTCTGAATGATGCAACAGTAGCTATTTCACTTGAGTGACTGCTAAATGACATGATCCAAAGCATATAAAACTCTCTCTATGCTTATTATCTTCAATCTTGCACTAAAGGCACATCAATAGTTAGCTCCATCCACTGCATTACTTTCACTATTTTGTCTTACAGAAGCTTTTACTGAAGCCTGTAAATGGAAGAAGTCACTTAGACCAAAAGTATCAAGACTGACCATGAAACTTCCAACCCTCTGTGTTTAACTCTTGTTCTGTTCCACAACACGACTGGCGAACCACATTAAAAATTTAAGATTTCTCACCTAAATACAGAATGCACTGTCTCAGAAAGGGTGATGACAGTCTAATAAAGATGTTTTGGATGCAGATTATTTTAACTTTAGAATATGATTTGCAATCCCCTTAATAATTCTAGTGCTTTTAAACATCTTTCAAGTCATCTTTACCAATTCTGCGTCAACAGAGAGCTCATCATAAGAAGGAAAAGTCTAGCTGACAAGAATCTGACATAACTATGCATCGCTTCAATACTGATAACCCAAAAACACTACTAAAATCTGCACAATGACACCACTATCAAGAACACTGTGTAATTGTCACTTTTTTAAAGAAAAAAATATTTGCACCCCTCAGTACTACAGTGATGCCACATATACTTCAAAGAAGAAAGAAAACCAAAATATTTCCAACTCCTAAAATGCTATAACGTCTTATCAGCTGTGTTTTGTTACAGGCAAGAACCAGGAGCACAAGTGAGGCACAGGGAAGCAAATACAATTGCAAGCAAGGCAAGCACACCATTAGTAACTAAAAGTGACACGGTCACAGCACTGGTAAGGGACATAAGGAGACTCACCCTGTGAACTTTTTGTGCCAGATTGCACATAGGAGATCATGAGAAAATAATTTCCTTGCATAAAAATTTGAAGACTAATATCCATGAATGACTAGAAAGAAACACTGAGTTTCCCAGATTTCAGCAGGATTTCTCTGCCTCTATGGAAAAGCCTTCACAAAACGTAATACAGATGAAACTATGGTCTATCAATAAAAGTCAGTTGAGGATGTTTGTCTATGCAGCTCTGTAAGGCAGACATGATCTTTCCTGATGTTAAAGATGCTGCAAGCTGCTATTTTAAAGTTCTGCATTAGTTCTTTGCCTCTAAAAAAAAATACTCAGCAAGGTTATCAAGAATGTTTCTGTGAAGTTTAAGTTCTGGTTTAACCTTGACCTTGCTCAGACAAACTGCTACTTGTCCTTCGAGATCTCCATATTGTTATAACTGGAGCATAAAGATGAAGAAAATAAGTTGGAGGTTGCAAATCAAAATGGTGGGTAATGACCCAGTCACATATCAATCACTAATAGACTCTGATTTGAAGGATTTACTTCAATGGTGGGAAGATTATAAATATAGCATATACTCTCTACTGGATGACTGTTTCTCAAAGGACGTTAATAGTACTCTTTTAGTAACTATTGTTATCTTTTAGGATGAGATTCCCATTTCAGCTCAGCAGGAATAGCTTTATTATATGAAGTAGCAATAATCACTCTACCAAACTTAATGTAAAGCTACTCCTCGCTTAAAGACGATTATACTGAAGTTTCAATAAGCACAATTTTTTTTGGCAACGTAAAACACACTGATTAAACAATTTTTAAGGCATACAAAATATCTTAATTGTTGCAAAGAATCTTTGCCGCTCCATCTGTTCAATCAGACAATTGTATTACAACGTTTAGTACTGACTTCTTTCAGTAATCTAAAAGAAACATAAATGCTGGGAAAACTCTGTATTTAGGGCATGTATAAACTCGCTAACGATGTTTCTAACCGCTGAGATATGGAGATGAAAGACAAGCTAAATACAAAACATTCTCAGACATGTCCCTTCCAGGCATAGCTAGTGGTTTAAAAAAAATAATATTTTTTTACTTTAAAAAGTGCAACCTAATGATTTGGATATGACTACGCTGACAAAACTTTGCATATGCCTTTGCATTGATTTTTCTTCTCTGTTTAAGACACTTAACCAGCATGACAGGTAAAAGATTATATAGTTAACAGAACCAAAAATATTACAAATCAGTCTGTGGGGAGACATTCTTCATTTACATAACCTGTAATATTATGATCAACTGCACATTCTGTGCCTATTATTTTTAATGTTCAAACAATATTACTTGTATTAAGATAGGCCTGGAGTTAAGTTCTAACATCAGACCTTTTCCTTTACATTCCATCATAGCTCTGCAAGACAAGCTACAACAACTAATTCTTATTCAAGACAGTAAGTGCTACTCACTAATTTGTGGATTCAAGCTATGAACTCAACCATTTTGAAGGAAGAAAAATCCACACCCACACCACATGAGTATTTTGAAACAAATTCAAACTTTCCAGTGCAATTTATCATAACAAACTTTATAGGACTCTATCCAATACTATCCTCACCAATGCTGCAGAGAACTATCCTTACAAAGATTACATAAACTCTGAACACCTCTCGCATCTCTCCTGTACAACCCCCCCTCCCTTTTTCCACTTTTTTCCTGATGGAATGCCTCAAGAATATTTTTATACTACAACATCATTAAAAGCTAAGGTTTTGTTATCATGAAAACACGAGCAAAAGCCAACTCCTAATATGACAAACTGGTTGCATTCATTTGCTGATTTAACAGTTAAATGACAACCAATTTAAAAATTAATCTAAGACCCATCTTGAAGAAAGTCCTTGCTATAGACCTACAGGATAATGTAGTTAACTCCTCTACAAAATAAATGTCCTATTCTAATTCAAAACAACAACTGTTTATATTTACATATAAATTTTATGTGTTTTAAGGCTAGAACTTAAGATTCTTGTGTAATCATCTTGTTATGCCCATCCATACAATCATATCAGATGCATCTTTCTTTGTTTACAGGGTGGCTACACCATACAATACACAAAACAGACAAGAAGGATTTACTAAATTTTGCCCCACTTTTTAGATAAAACTACATTAACATGTGAAGGTCTGTAAAACTTCCTAGATCTTTCTTATAAGTTACATATATAAAATAATAAATATTTATTTTCCAAGAACAGCATCCCTTGAAAGATACAGCTGTAAAATTTATAAGATACAAACTGAATACTGGTGGTTTACAATTATTGTTGTCTCATCATAAAAACAGATTTTTATTCTTAAGGGTGAAGGTTTAGCACTCTTGAAAACACTATTTTGTCACCATTTCCCTCTGACAGATCAGAATTTCATCAGAAACACGAACTATATCTAATTAATATTATTAGCAATGTTTTGGTTTGGAAGAGATTCAACAACTTTTTGTTATTTTTCAATCTTGGTTTTGTAACATTTATGTATTTCTATTCTTCCCCATCTTAACAGCATACAGATTAAGTTTTAAAAATGCTTGATATAGTTGTTTTTAGTAAGTATTATACCTAAAGCAATAAAGATTCCTTTCTTTGAAAATAAGTCGACGCAAGGATGACTGGGGAGGTTATAAGGAAACATTGTTCTAAAATTTCCCTTTATAATCTCATTGGTGCTTTTCATTTGCATTGAAGCTTATCCTCCTTCAATTTATTTGGCAACATTTATACCAAATCCAGTGTATCTACAGCACATGCGTTGAAAGTCCACAAAAAAACCCAAACAGAAAAAACCTGCAAGAAACCCCAAACCATAATTTCTACAATGATAACAATTCTTTATGAGAAAGAAAGAACAGTTACCTTGATGAAGCTTGAACTTCACTTGATTCTGGAATTTCTGGTACGGGCCGATGCCTTAATATAAAAGACCGGGTTGCTCTTGGAAATACTTTCATGCAGTTTTGTGCATAAGAACCATATAAGTCATTGTCTATCATTTCTCCTTTAAACTTAAAGAATGGAGAATTTGGCTCACTATCAGATAAATCATCCTCATCTGAAAACATGAGATGTTTGTTTTCATTGTATTTTGTCTCACATGAATGAGCAAACGAAGTAGGAGGATCATGAAATGCCAAACAGCCAGTCAAGCGCTCATCAGCTTGGTATGCAGCAGCTTCTTCCAGTGATGTATCTGGCTGAGTATTCATCTTAATACATCCAATTTGATGGATAGCTTTTAGCATTCTGTCTGAATTCTGGTATAAACTAGAAAAATCTGAATTTTTAAAGCGATCGTCATTTGCCTCTAATAAGTTTTGTTCTGCAAGATCAAATCTTTTGTTACCAATGTAAGCTTTATTAAGCTGTTCTGACAATGTTGCAGGTATCAAGCTAGTCCTGTCTATACTTGAATTGCTTATTGGAGACTCCTGATCTGAGGACAAATATTGCTGCTTTTCTGAACCTTTCAAATCTTTGAATTTTAGATTTTCACACAAAAGAGAACCTCCTTGCATTTTTGAAAAAGTGGTGTCTAATTGCTTAAGAATTCTTCTGCGATGTCCTGTAGGCAACACTCCCATTTGCTGAAGTATACTGTTATTTATTCCCATGCAGTCTGTCACAATGTTATAGCCATACTCTTTAAAGTTAGGAAGGTACTGCCCCAAGTTTATGTGGACCAAGAATTCTTCAATATCAGTGCCATTGTCTGTGGATGACATGATGGCAGCTTCATTCCGAATATTCCACCCCACAGTCAAGTAGAAATATAGTCAGGATGCATACATATTCACTAGCAACAAAGCCCTTTAAACTTGGTATCAGCCAGCCAACGGAGAACATCAGTTTCTTCAAGACACTTCCTCAGGTTCCTTCAGTTTGAACTGATGTTTGGGTTTTTTTTAAAGACTGCAAACCTATGAAAATGAAAAAGATAATTTTAAAAAAAATCCCATCTAAATTCACATTAATCTTGGACAAAATTCTGAAAGGCTCCCTGTCATTTGGACAGTAATATTTTTAAATTGCTTATATATGAAAATTTCAAAGGGCATAAACTGCATAACTTCTCCATCCTTTTATCTAGGCCTCTATAAAGAGAATATAGAAATCAAAGTCTTAAGTCAGCATAAGTAATAGAATCTTAAAATATATAATCCTAGTAGTTAACATTAACATGAACAGTTAAGAGATAAACCACTTATCTACACACACACTTATTACACAGTATTTGGATATAAGGGGGAGAAAAAGCAATCTAGGACAGAGCTGGAACCTAAAGCTATCCTGTTCCCATGCCAGCACCAATTAACTACAGCGCAGGGCTTCTACTCCCTTAACTTATGAGCCTTAAACTCTTTTTAGCACAGAAACATGTTTTCAGTGGGAGAAAGTGAAAATGACTAGCTAAAGCATTCTATGTGAACTGTGAATTGAAGCCCTCTTCAACTGAACATCCAACTGAAAAAGTGCAGTAACCAACAAAATAGTTTACAAAGGTAGAATAGTTTCTGAGCAGAGGGTGGGGGGATTGGGAAGTGCCTTAATTGTTTAAAAAGCTACAGTCAGAAAGCTATGGAGGTGATCAAAATACACCTTGCAAGATCAGGCCCTTCAGAGAAGTGTCACAAAGGCAAACAGGAAACAGGTAACTACTGAGCTTCTCAGCTCTGTCAAGGAAGCAGTTCTCTTGGCCACAAACTAGCATAACCCCATAGGAAAGTTCTGGACTCCACAGTAGGGACATTTGGCATCTTAATTGCCGATGACAGTTCTTCCTCAATATTTCCCAACTCAGCTCTTGGCACTGTCCAGTTTCTACCACCTATCTCGAGTTCTTTCTTCAGGGCCATATCCAAATTCACAATTTACAAAATCCAAAGCAGACAACGAAGGTACTATTCTGAAGGTGTTTGAGACAGCCTGAAATCACATTTCTTTAAAGAAGGTTTAAGATCAGCTGCAGTCAGCAGGTTTCTTCACCTCCCTCTTCCCACATAAAGGGTAATTTGGCCTTAGGCAATCCTGCTGACTGTAGCAGCTGTCCTGGCATGCAGGTACTAGCCTTAAGCAGCCTGGAAAAGAAAGAACCGCTTCAGTAGAAGAGGTTAAGACTTAAACAACGATTAGAAAGAAAATAAATCATATATCCAGAATATATCCACGGTAGTGGGTAATGATACTTATTTTTCAAAATATTTCCTGGCAAGAAGGGTACTACTTATGATCTAAGAATTGAAGCTTAAAAGGTTGATTACTTTTGTACCATATAAGTTCCTCCAATAAAGGATAAAACCTCTTCCTGTAAGATTTCACCAATGTCTTTTGAGTAACTAAGTTGTTTTTCAGAAAAGTAATCATAAACAAAACTATGCCCCTCCTCATTCCCCAAAGCCACATGCAATTAAATTTAAAATCATATACTGAATGGAGTACAACCGTTATCACTGCTATCAGTAATTGTACTTTATTATGAAATAAATGACTAAATAACTAACTCAATCATTAGAAGTCTTTTCTTCTAAGATTTTGTAAATATCTTTATTACTACCATGTTTTCAGAAAGTGGCAATCAAGAACAGGGAAAAAACCTCTCTATACTTACACCATATATATATGTGTGTGAGAGACATAACAATAAGAAAAAAAAGATGAACAAACCTACATTTTCCTGGAAATGTAAAAACGAACACAGCACGCTTACTATAAATGTTCTGTTATTTAAAATATGTCTTTGGATTCTTGCTAATCACTTTAACTTCATTTTTGGGGCAATATTTTTATCAGCTTTGATCACTGCACAAGTCTGAGAAGTGACTTATCTTGAACAAAAAGTTCATACAAATAAATGAATACATACAATACATACAATTTTTAGAGACGACTCTGTAGGCCAGTCAGATAGCAACCTCTCAAGAAAGATCAGCTTTGTTAGAGTTAACCCTTCTCAAAAGATTCTCAAGTCATTTAAATTCAAAACACCTTGGATTGAGCTAGACTGATTAACAATCAGCTTTTAAAGTTAACGTTGTCCTTTCCCAACCTACATACTTATCTAAGCACTCATCGTTCCTCTGAAAACTTCAGACATCAGCATTTTCTCAAGCTTTTCAACGAGCCTCTAGACATAGAAGTTGAACGTAGGGCCTCCACCCATCTCTAAACCCTAAAAAATACAAATACATACTCTCTTAAGAAGTTCAATATGTACTATGAGTACAGAATGAGAAATAATTGCTACAGAAATTACTAAAGTGGGCAAAAAGTATCACACAGGCACTGTCTGTGCCAGAAAATAGTATTTCACATACCCATTATTGAACACCTCCCCCCCCCCAAAAAAAAAACAAACCCCAAACCAAAAACCAACAGAACAACCAAAAAAACAATCCCAAACAACCCACATGTTCAAGTATACAAAACCTCTACAATGGTTTGTAGATCTCGATGTATCAATCTATGAGTTTTAAAGTTGGAGTTAGCAATTGGTTATCTCAGCCATTTCCACCTTCTGTGGCAGTTCTGGGTTTCATGGTAGTGTCTGGCTTTTTCTCTGAGGTATTATTGTTTTATTCTCAGACAGTATCTTTCTCGCAACCCCTCCATCTTCAGCAGTAACCAAAAAGACACAGGAAAGTAGCTTTCAGTTGTATATTTACAAATATTTTCTTATATAAATATATATATATATACACACACACCTACACACACTTTTCAGTATCTAAATGCTGTTTCTTCTACATGCAATACCTTTGCCTACACAGCTCATTCTGGAACGTCTCCAGCATTGTTACTCAGGAACTCAAATAGCCATGTATTATCAGCTGTTTGGATCCTAACCCATGTCTGTATAAACCACATAACAATGCAGAGGATAACAATGCAGAGGATTACCTAGCACAGAACAAACTTTGTTTCCAAATTTGCAAGAAGCATTACTTTTTGCAGCATATTTTGCAAATGAAACGTAGCAGACTGAGAAAGGAAGAAACTGCTCTCTGGAAAGACACTTTGACCATAAATGCCATAACTAGTAGAAGTTGAAGCCCAAGCCATTTTCATTTTCTGTAGTAATCTACAGCAGAAGCTGTCAATGCATACATCAAGATTTATAAAGACATGCTATAGGTCTAGCCTAGCTATACAGCTGGTTAGCTACCATAAGTTCAGTCACACATTTTTTGTGGGTCTGAACAAAGGGTTATACTGACACCTGTTTTGGTTTGACTACTCAAACATTCAAGTAACAAACAGCTAAACAAATAAACAAATCACACTGGTGAATATTTGTACTGCAGGCTAGAATACTGAATCGTTTCTTGCAATATTTTATCCTTACTAAAGGCTTAAGCTCAAGAAGTATGTAGAAAAGCAGAATTCAAGGATCACCTTATTCAACAGATTAATCTATTTCAATGTAATTAATATCAATTTAAAACAATGTAATTTCCTCCACAGTTTTAATTGTGGAATACATCATAAGAAACCCTGAAGAATGTTTGTACAGCATTAGAGATGTAGTGCATATATATGATATATACACATTTATCTACATATAGTCACTTTCACATCCATATTTGTACTGTAACAAGTATAAATAACCAACAGTATTCAATATTAGTGCTCTTGGTTGCATATACCCTGTAAAACAAAACTTCTCTCAGCAGCAAGGCAAAGTAGATTTTTTTCCTACAGCATTTGACAAAAATAAATATCAGAAAAGAAAAAAAAAAATGAAGGGAATTTGGTCTTGCCTAAATAAAATTGATTCTTGCTGTATTATTACATTCTCCAATATAGAGTAACCAAGACAAAAGGCATCATTCAACATAGTTACTAAAGACAGGAAAATGCTATAGGAGTTGGACAAAAAAAAATAAAAATATCAGGCTTCTTGGAAGACACTTTACCATTCAACTTACAGAAATATGGGTAAAGCATCTAAATTGCTGTGTGGAAAAAAAAAAAAACAATACAAGGGAAAAATCTGGTCTTTTCTTCCAAGAAAATAAGTTTTGGCAGGGGAATTGTGCAATTTCTCTTGCACATCCCAAGCCTTATCCAACTTATTTCATAGAAGTTTATGTTTCTCACAGTGCTGCTCAAACTGATTTTCATGTTCTTTTCCCATCTTATGGGAGGAGCTTAGATAATGAGGTACAACAACTTAGAGCAGCATAACAGTTCGTTCTGTTTTGCTAAAAATGACAGCTAAACAGCACCAAAGAAAAACGACAGCACTGGCACAGAAAAACATACATAACTTTCTGGATCTTTCCTTCACATGGAAGGTAAGTACCTGCATCTAATATTCTGAAAAGACACAGCAATTGATTTTATGATTCTTCCATTCTGTGACTTTCAAGTTGAAAAGTCTTCAAGATAACACTGATTGGAATACAGACAAATCTATGTTGAAGCAAGCAAGCAGTTAAACTTTTAATAATGAATTGTATGACCAGTAGGATATAGTTGAATATAGAAACTCCCAAGTGAGACTTTTTTTTGCCTTTAAGATTACTACAGATACTAGCCTGAAGAAAGTGTCAAACCCTTAGAAGCATATGGAAAGATAATCACACTTTAAGCAGTCAGTTCAACAAATACAAGCAAGTTCAGGCTTGCTCCAGGCTTCTGCTAAAGCACATACTAGATTAAGATCCAAATAAACAGGTAACAAACCCAAAACAAAACCTCACTACAACAGGACTAGGAAATGGTTGTAGATCATTAAAAGATCTTTACAAAAATCTACATAACACAGTCAGCATATCGACTGTGTTCTCAAAAAAAAAATAAAAAATCTCAAATGACCTTTTTAAAGTGGTTACTTAATGAATTAACATTTGGGTCAACTCAGAGCAAGATAACCGATTGCAACAATTCTGATAGAACTGTTCCCCTTCCACATGCAAGGAAGTTACTAAGCATGGTTTACGAAATACCTTTAATCACATCCTCTGCCCAAATGTTTCTTTGCTGTTGTTTCTATTTCAGAACACTTCTCTCCCAGAGAAAACTTCAGCCACTTTCTCTACCTCAGAGTCAAACCTCATACTGCAAGTAATTCCAGTGGAACCACTTGCAGAGTTGCTGGAATAAGGAGCTACACGCCATGAATAAGCATGCTGAAGGAGGCATTGGCTGAGTGCACTTTAGCCAGTTGCTCTGGTAACACTGGGTCGCTGTATCCTTCACTTGGTCTCTTATATCTAGGACATCCCGGTGGCTCTCTGGCTTTCTCAAAGTGAACTTCCTGCATTTTCTGCTAAAAAAAAATCCAAAAATATACTGGCAGCTAACAAGAAGTCTGCTTGCGTCCAACTTTGCAAAACCAACTCACAAACAGATGCACAATAACAAATAATAAATAAATAAAAAATAAATAATAAAGCACTGTTCCTTAGTATGACATTTACATACAGACCGTTAAAATAACTTAAGCTAAAAAGAAATCAGGAAGGAGGGGGAAAAAATTAATACACGCCGTATTTTCCACCTGCCTACGAGCTATTTCTTGTAAGATTACAACTTCGGTACCTGATGCCCTTCAGAACCATGCCCTGTACCACACTGCTCCGCCTCGCCCCGCACCCGCCGGTAACTTTAAAGCCGCTCCCCAGCGGCGCGGTCTGCGCTGCCGGCGGCACCGGGGCCCCAGAGCCCGGCCCACGGAGCAGCTCCGCGCTCACAGCCCGGCCCGGCCCGGGGAGCCGCCGGCGCAGGCCGCCGAGCACAGGGCAGCAGGCCGGCAGCCCTCGCCCTCTACCTGGCAAACGCCGCACCCTGCCGAGGCTGGCTTACCTCCGGCCAAAGGCAGCCGGGGACGGGGAGACAGCAGCAGGGGAAGAGCAGGGCTTTTACCTGGCTTCAGCTCTCTGTTCCCCCTCCGTCTCTCCGCTCACTCACTTTCTTGATTTCTTTCTCTTTCCTTCCTTCCTTCCTGCCTCCACACCCCACCCCACCCCACCCCACCCCCGCGCTGCTCCGCGGCAAGCCGCGCCCGCGGCGCTCCCTCAGGAGGCGGCCCCACCTGGGCGCGGGCGGGAGCGCCCGCCGCCCCGCGCCCTTCCGCGCTGCCGCTCCGCGCCGGGGCGGGTGCTCAGGGCGTGCTCGTCGGGCAGCATATTTCTGGAGGAGCCGGGAGGGAGCGCGCTCGCAGCCGCAGGCTTCGGCTCTGGGAGTGCTCACTGCCCCAGCGCATCGCTTCGCAGGCGCCCGCGCCCTCTCCGGCAGCCCGAGCTGGGGTGGCGGCGGGCGTCCCCCTGGCTAGGAAGCGGCGGGCTGTGTGGTAGCGGGCTGCTCCCGGCCATCTCTGGCACCAGCCGGAGCGGTGCTCAGGGCAGGTCAGGCCAGGTGCGAAGGAGCGGCATTGCCTTAACAGTAGCGGCACAGCTGCTGAGGGATTGCCAGCTTTTCTAAAAAAATAAATAATTCAAAGAATTACTAAACTGTCAGCAACGTATGTAACTTCCCCGCTTCTAGGAACTCACCTACATGTGTGAATTACAGTCATGCAACTGAAGCTAGCTTTTTGTTACACAAAATAAGACCAAAAAGTACTTTCATATACACGATCAATGTACATACACATCTTCTTGATGTGTCAGTCCTGATTTTTTTCTATTTAAATCCAAGGACGCATGTCCTTGGCCCAGGAAGCCCATGCTGTCGGGGCAGAAGCCTGAGGCCTGCTGCTCTTGCAGCAGTGAAGGTTTACTGAGGAAAAAGAGGCCGGTAATTAAAGTGCTCGTTTAGGAGCAAGCATACCTAGGTTCTTTCTGCTGCTTGCCACATGCTAAATACTGCCATACCAGATAGCCTGACTAATAGTAAGGCTGTTAAAACCTGTTGGTGCTATGGCAGTAAAGTGAGGTTTCAGGATCACGATTTTGAACGTAAACAGCTTTTTCACTCTCCAGCTCCCAGTTAAAACAATTAGAAGTTTGAAGTTCAGCATTACAGAACCAATTCCGTCAGTGTATCTGAAAATCCTGCTGCAAGTCCTAATTATTACATGCCTAAATACCAGTGTACAAAAAAAAAAAAAAAACCACAAAAAAAACCAACCAAAAAACCCCACAAAAAAACCAGTTAATTTTACCTCCTACACTTGCATTATGCAAGCAAATTTTGTGGCAAAAAAGTCCTGCTCCAGTGCAAACTTTTGGTCTCATCTCTTTAGATAACCTAAATAAATTTGATATGTTCTTGCTTGACTTTTTATTCATGTTTTTGCTAAGTCTGGCTCAGTGTCATTCCCAGTTGTTTGCAAAGGGACCCATATGTTTCCAAACCAAGTCAGTGCACAGATGTGATTCAGTCAGTTTACTAACACCCTTTTCGGTCATAGCCTTTCTGGATTGTAACCCAGTGACTCACAGAGTCATCCAATCACAGATTTGCCTAAGAGTTCCAGCTAAGCCTAGTTTCCTTTCAGAACAGTAAGAATGCCAATGAATGCTGACTAAGAAAAGGAATTTTAACCACAGTAACTTAAAATATTTGAATGGTTCAGATACTGTAAACAACAAAAGACCCGCATCTTTTGTAGCTTTACTTTGCCATGCAAAACCACAGTTTTTGCTGGGCTGAATTTCTTTTTCCTACCAGACTTCAGGTATGGTCATTGATTAGTACCCTTGAGCTCTTCTCTGTCAAGAAATTCCCATGTTGGGTTTTGGGGGGCATTAGGTGTTTTTCTTGTCTTTTTGTGTATGTCTAAATTACACTATCAGTATCGGGCAAATGTATATGCTGGTTTTGTTAGAAATAAAGTAGCATAATTTACCAGATTCTAAGAATGCTCTCAAGTCTCTCGTTTATCTACAGCATATAGTTCTTTGCCAGAGCATGGAACAACGGCTTTCTACCATTATGGTAAAAAAAAAAAACCAACAACCAAAAATTCACAAAAATTGCACCTTGCCAATTCTACTGTAATTCAAATACGACATAAGGCACAGGCTATTCTATGACTTGTTTGTATTCTTGAGTTTTGAAAATCTGCTGTCAGGCTTGAAAACTGCAGAGATTTTATTAGCTGATAATTTCCATCATGAAAAAATGTTAGGTAGGTAACTTTTTTTTAGTATGTGAAGATAAAATTTAAGTTTAGGAAGTAATTATGAAAAGAAGTTGCAAGACTTTTGGAAGACATTAAGGCCTGTTGTATCCTAAAATACATTTGACCATACAAGAAGGTCATTGATAGTGAACACGGTAAGACTCCCTTCCAGCTCAGCTTTATGGTTACAAAAACGCTTAAAATAACCTTGTTTTCCAGTAATTGATATTGGCCTGATTACTTTTAATAGTATCAGTCCATAAGAATAACCATGTAAGTCTGTGTTTAACTGATGATGGAATAATATAATCTAAACTGTACAGGAACTGATCCTTAGAACACAAATCTCCCTCAGATTTCCACACCCTATCAGTGTGGTTTGTCATAAATCAAAGTAGATGTTTGCCACATTTTTTATTCTTCACTAAGCCAGTAATGTAACTGACTCAAACTAGTCAGTTATTTTCCAATTTTCAAATATTGTAATTTTTGCATGTGCATGTCTTTAAAATTACTTGCTTCATATTTATGTATATAATAAGTTCTACTTGCTGCATATTTACTGTATTTAAGAACTCTGAAACTAGCTGCATAAACAGCAAGCTGATAATATAAACTGGGGGAAACAACTGCTACTCCTTCCTTTATGGATGGCCTAAAAATTATCTTTGATATTTACATGAAGTTTGTCAGCTATCTAAAAATACACAGAATTTATTTGTGAATTTTAATGAGATAATTTCCCTCTGCAATAAAAATAGCACATATTCCCACTGAACACAGTCCAAGGCAGTGAGGTCCAAGTTCTAAACATGGCCTTCTCCAGTCCTTTCAGTCTCATTTGCTTCTTTTTAAAGCAGAGGTAATAAAATTCATCTACCAATCTTCTCAAGGTGTTGAGAAGGTAAAATGCATTTAGTTTTTGAAGCTTTTGAAGCGTTATAAGCAATGAAATGTTAGCTGCAGCTCAGACAACCAGCAAGTTAGTGTTTAGGCCTTATGTCTTTGGAAGTTTACTACTCTTGTTATAGTATAGCATCAATATTCTTGTTAATAAAATAATCAGGAAAACTAACCTAGGAAATTAAATCATGCATTATGATTTTCACAAGCAGAGTTCTAGCAGGAGGGAACATATTGCACCCAGAGTAAGACAAAAATGCTGCAAAGCTTTTGAAAAATGACAGGACTGTAGTTAAGAATAAGCACAAGAGCTGAGATATCTAGGTTCAGGTTTTGCATTTGCTATCAGCTGTTTATGTGACCTTGGGATTCCTCTCAGCCAGTTACTCAATGCATTATAACTCAGTTACTTTTGTATGTCTCATTGGACACCAACTTAAATTTTTACTGAGTCCTGTAAGCCAGTTTGACCCATACCCAGTGTTTTAATGTAATTGTATAACAGTCAGTCTGATTTCTGAGAAGCATCATAAGGTAGTTCCCTGTACCATATAATGGATTTGTATTTTTAGACTACCACTTTACTAGTTAATATTAGTTATACTAGTTGGTGTTCTTCTTTACAGGCATGACAACATGACTGTGGATTTTGCCATCTTATTTCCTTTAATGGGTATATGTTTGACCTTAATGCAGTCTGTTTTCCTTAAAACTACTGATGGACTCATGAGGTAATCCCTTTAAGTTATTTTGGTATGTGACTTCTGAAACAACTCACATAAAGCTGGTGTAACAAGGTGATACTGATTACTTTTGCAATATACTGACATATTTTTCTTTACCAATTCTGGTGACAAATAAGTCAGAGTGAGTTTTCTGGCTTATGTGTTGTATGTTGCACTCAGCTGCACGTGCAAAATCCTCTAAAGGCAAAAAGCTGTTTAGATTAACTAAGATTCTATGTCTGAGAACAAAAACACTTACAAACCAATAGTAATGTTTGCTCTAAAAACACCTCTCTTATAGCGGTGATGGGCGAGTCAGAAACATTGAACTTGACCTCACTCTCAGAGGGTGTCTGCAAAGATGGCAATACAAAATATATCCCTAGAAATGAACGAGTCTATCTACTGCCTTTTGTCAAAGCACACAATACAGTACTTCCCTGGACTAACCTTTTCCATGTCCTGTCTTGAGCCAGCGCCCAAACCTGTTAATACAGCCCTATGGATTGGTGATCCCCCACTTTCACATACACTGATATGCATTTCAATCTGCAGACAACCTGAGAATTTTGTCTGCAGTACTGCTTTGTTCGAATTCATTGCTTAAGGGGAAGTAAAAGCACGTCCTATGTATAAGATTCACCTGAGTTCACAAGCCTAGAAATGAAAACAGCAAATTTATTTCAGCAAGGCAGACGGGTTAAGCTCTTGCTTCAAATGAAAGGCATCTAACCAAGAAAAAAAAAATTAGAAAATACCTGGCATTAGTCTCTCATTCTAGCTGCTGCTTAGGGTTTCTCCAAGAAATCTGTCACTAGAAAATCTAGAGGGGTAACTTTAACACTTTCATTTTCAGAGTGCTATGCTTGCTGTTGGACCTTATCCCAGTACTTCTCTCATTATATTTTCAAGTTGCTTTTGAATACAAATACAGCTTCAAATCATGTGGTAAGTGCCTTTTTATTTCTTTGCTATTGCTCTCATTTAGGGTACCTATTTATTTTGGCATAACTTCCTCTCGTCTTTGAGAAGTGTAATGGAGCATTCTTAAACTTACTTGAAAATAAATCCCTCTGAGGAACCTTCCTGCACATCAAAGTGCAAAATTTTTTCAATATTCATCTTTTGCACAGTTCATTGAATTGTAATGAATCACACATCATTAAGGTTTTACCTACAGAGCCTTGGTTTGCTTGCATACTACAGAAACCACATATGACACATTTAAAGCTGCTATTAATCTAAAGGTCACTGTCTCAGACACTTCCCTCTTTCATTTTACTTGTTACTTGAGCAAATTTGGCATGGAAAGTAATGAAACATAATAGACATCACAGAACTATTTCTAAAGGAAAAAAATTTCCAAAGTACAATCACTGTTAAAATTGTATAAAGTTCAACACAATTTCATACTATTATTGGGTCTGGTGAAATGCATTATCTCTCTTCTGTTTTCTCGTTTCCTTGTTGCTTTCTGCCCAACCAAAGAAAGAAACTCATGATAACTGGCTTACTCCCCAGGATTCTGATGCTATTAAAGGGACCAAACTGCAGACTTACTGTATATACAGTTAATACTTTAATAGAAAATTCATAATGAAGATACCCGTTCTGTCCTTGAATAGTTTCTTGTAAAGTTATTAAGTGGTTAGAAGCCGAGAACTGCCAAGTCTTTGAAGTTTTACTACATACATTCAATTTCACGTAAGGTTTCCTTAGATTTCAGTCTCTTTTCGAAATAACAAATTGAGAAACAGACTCAAACATAAACTGCTAAAATGAAAGTTAAAAGTAGACAAGCCACCTGGGGAGTACCAGGTGGTACTGGAAGTACCAGGAACCTTAGTTATTTTAGGTAAAGAAAGGATGGCATAAGTATTGTGCCTACAGTTTTGAATTAGATTGCCATTTAAGAAATCTCATTCAAATACTCAGGTCATGTTGCAAGCTCTGCTGAAATTAGTCACACCACACCATTCTATATCCAGGTAGTTATTGTTCTCACTATCTTTTTCACCACCTTCTACTCAGAAAATTTCATTGTTCCTTCAAGGATTACTTTGTACCAAGGGTATCTCTTAAGAGCAATGAAGGTTTAATTCTGTTGAGGACAGCAGTATAACTGAGACTAGTACTTTGTCATTAGGAAAAGAAATACCATCAAGTGAAAACAATACTTTCCATGTCATGTTTCTACAGCCTTTCCCTTCTAAAAATGTAATTAAAAATGCAATTAGATAAGTGTCACTTCAATATTAGATAGAAAAGCCTAGAGTTTTTCTTCTATAATTAAACACTAACATTAAAACAACATCAATCATGTTTAATAACTACAAAATATAACTGCTGATCACATCAAAAAGCATTTTTCTTTCAAGAATAACTTTTTTCCCAAAGGTAATAATTAGGTTATTTCTTAATCTTATAAAATTAGACAAAAAGCACAACAGCTGTGGAAATTATGATCTTCTCCAGGTAAACAGTTAATCAAGCTTCTGACATTTCAGAGGCACTGTGGTAATCTTGTAGTTTCCTTACATAATAATTGGAAAGCCAATGCATCACACAAAGGCCTGATTCAAGATAATTCAATTTTGTATGCACAAAGAAGAAAACAATCTATGCAAGACTAAAACCTTGACTAAATCTTTTTGCTTTATGCACACCGGTATGGAATTCGAATTACATACTTGTTCAGCTACTGCAATACAAATCTTATCACTTGTTTATGAATGTTCAGAATCCTGGAGGCCTTCACAGTTCTTGCATACAGAACAAAATTAAAACGAAATAAAAATAAAAATAAAGCAAATTCTAGTTTAAATTAATGCGTTAAAACCATTCATTGCCATTTCTACAGTGCATTGATGGTCTAAATGAGCATGAAAAAAAATTAATGAAAACTGATTAGGGTATTTCAGTGGCTATGGAAAGCCCACTTTTTCTTCATATTTGTCATCAAAGCTCACTTCTCTTGTGCCTGCAAGGCATTGTCCATTGTAAGAGAAGCACCAGGCAAAGTGGTTTGTATTTCTTTCACAAAAGAGAGATACAGGAAATGCATATTACAGTTCAAGCTTGATTTCAGGCCTAGTAGGTTCTCAGCTAAATCAAGACAATCTCCTGTAAAAGAATGTAAACAGGATAATATAGTATATGTATGTGAGAGTACATATTGATATTTTTATCTTCCCCTAGACTCCTACTGTTTTGTATGTCTATGCTCAAGTAGTAAAGGACAGATTAGGTGGGCTAGAAGTTCCTTTTACCATTCCAAAGATAAGGACTCATAAAGTCCTAGTCTGCAATGTCTTTGTCTTTGATCGGTACATAGAAGATTATTTTTTCCCATGGAATGTTATTCAAACTACTTACAAATAGTTATCAACAATTAAACTGAAAGAGAACACAGAATATAAGCTGCTTTTATTCCACACCACACCCCCCACCCAGATCACAAAGCTAACCAAAGGCTGTGCCTGGGTGGTTTGGCATAGATCAGACTCAGAAATGAAAACAAAACAAAACAAAAAGCTAGCATCATGTTTTGTGTTTTAGCTTTACTCCAGCATAGCTGAGCGTGGCTTGTTTTCTGAACATTTGTTATCTGAAAGCTCCACAGAAGCTAACATAAATATAATGGCAAATTCAGGCCAAGATCACCGTGCTGCATTTAAGTGAATATAGGTACATAGGTGGCCCCACACTGGGCTTTAGTGCAGGCTCAGACTTTGTTCTCCCCTACACTCTGGAGCTTTGTCTTTCCTAATATGAGGTTCATGCACACTGATTCGTACTTAAGATGTCTTAGTGTCAAGTACTGTGACTACACTAGGAGAGATATACCTTTTCTAACCATATTATTTCATAATCATATATTTCAAAGGGATTATGTCTTTCTTCAAAACATTCAGCACTGGTCACTATGGTAGAGCGCTAAATGAACCATTCACATGAGTATATAATACAATTTCTATGGCACAGTATACCTATAGCACTTTCTTTGTTTTTCTTGTACTATTGTTATTTTCTCACTTGGCCCTTAGAATACCAGAGACAGGAAGAAAAAACATTACACATATTTTCAAATATGAAAAGATCACCAGATGCATCAAAATGCATTCATTGGCACATACTGAACTTTGCATTATACACAAAGTATAAAGATAAAACTTACTGGGCCTGCATCATACAGTCTAATCTCCTTTCCTGGCAGACCAAAGTCCACTCCCTTTGTTACCAGCCTTGCAACAGTGTTAAGGTACTCTGAAAAGAACAGGTACATCTGCTAAATAGTAACATAATTTAAATGCATACTTTGATCCCTATTTATCTAAATTTGGTATTTCGTTTCTCCTACATCTAAGGCCACTATTTAATACAAACATGAAAACCCTTAAGGACTTTTTGAATAGTTACAGAATATAGTTAAAAGTGAAAGTAACTTGGGAATAGGAATTGCTTTAAAACAAAATCAAGCACAGAGCCGATTTCCCACTTTGGTTTTTTTTCTTTTTTTTTTCTTATATAGCTTTCCTGAAGAGTAGAATCACTCTTCAGAAAGGCAAAGCTCAATGCAGAACTAAGCTTTGAGTATGAGTACACAGCTCTTTTGTTATTAGTTCTTTTACACAAAATAAATAAATAAATTAAGCAACCCAAGACTGGAAAAGATACATCCTAGTTACAATTTTACATCTATCATAATTGTTCTTGCATTTCTTTTTCTTACACATTGTCTCTTAATTATTTTTATTTTCCTCTCTGTACATTATATTACCTACCCAGGCATAGGGCCCTATTTTGCCAATCAGGTTGTAGGACACCCATGTCTCATTTTATCCTGTTAGTCTGTTATTGTAAAGCTAATTATCTGGTATCCATCTTTAATGGTAAACATAATAGCTTATGTCTTCATTTTACCACTATGAGCCTGATTCTTTCTCTGTTAAAGGATACATTTCAGACAGGGATTTCCAGTCAGGCTGGGGATCCGCAGTGGCCAAATCTGTGAGTTTCTTCTGATACAATATCCCAGAACTGGTTTTATTTGCATCTATGTGTGTGTGTGGTTTTTTTTTTCTTTTGCTCAGGATTTTGTTGTAAAAGCTGAAAGATCTAGCTATAGTTTCACTGTTAAAGTTCACTGTTAAAGTTGACTCTGCTGGAGAATGGAGTAATATTGTCCTTAACAAGTCTGATTATTTCTACTGTCTCAACCTCCTCTTTGTAGCTGGTGTGCTGCATAGTAAACCATCTCAGATAACAAATCCAGGATGAATATAACTTAACAAAAGTATGAGCTTAAAGTGGTTGTAAAACTCCAGCATTAGCTGTATGATATAAATTCTATTTACATAACCTTTGTACTAGGTTCATTACCATATTGCATTGAAAGGACTTCCTCTTTCATGTATGTGATCTATTACAGTGTTTTATTTTCTTCAGTGTACTGAAAGTTATATATTAATACAGTATAGAGTGTATTTTCTGAGAATATACAGTAACTTTTCTGTAATATTTCTGAATTACTTACATTCTCTACTTTCTTTCCCCTTCATGTTTTCTGCTTGTATTTTACTAATTTCAGCAACATTTACTTTTACAATCTGCATTGTTCAGCAAGCTTCAAACATGGCCCAGCTAGTCACCCGCACTCACCCGGGGAGGCTGGTCTGAGCCATGAAGGCCCATGGGTGCATGCAGGGCCCTGAAAGCTACTGCTACGATTGGATCTCTCTGGGCAAGAACCTGCATCAAGTAAAAAATGTCTGATTGTTCTCAAAGACTTAAATCATAAGACTATCCACTAAACAGCATCAAAGATTAAGAAATTCCACTCTACATAATTTATCACTATTCTTCCAGTAAGGAGAAATTAGTAGCAAAATATCATAAATCGCAGGTTTTCATAGCCCAGTGCTGGGACTGAAATTAAAATAGTGTGGGACCTATCTTTGTTTAACAAAAGCTATGTTTTTGCTATATGAATAGCTGAACGTAAAGGCCTTCAACTGTTGATCATCAGACAACCTAAATATACATTCTCTTTACTACCAGTAAAGAGTAAAAAAGCTGGAAGAGTCAACTGTAATTTGAGTGGCCATTACTGCCTCATTTTGTGTCACAAGGTCTGAGATATCATCATGTGTTCATAATTCAAATGTCTCCCAACAGCAGCACTTGTGTAGTAACTGTTTCAGTAAGAATGCAGCTTACCTAATTACCTCTATAATAAATTCTCATACAGACCACACTATAATTGCAGACCTTTATACCATGTAGTACTTCACAGTTTTACAATGCTTGGTTTTTTGCATTTTCACTCACTTTTACAGATAAGACCAATATAAACTTTTTTATCTCTAAGGCTTGAAATAGTTTCAACTACCCATTAAAAAGTCAGAACAGTTTTTCTTCTCCTACTGAATGTTTTAGACATGTATTTTTGAAACTAATGCCTGATTTTGAATATGCATAGAGAATTTATACAGTTAGCATGTATTAGCTGAAGCAGGAGCTAGATAAATAACTTTTAAAAAAAATCCCAACAAAACCAAACCAAACCAAACAAAACAGTTTGCTTATGGCAAAGAACATTAGTATAGAGCAGTTCTTGTCATATTTTCTAAAACTGTGTTTATAACAGTATATTGTAGTACTGTCCTGGTTTTGTCTGGGATAGAGTTAATTTTCTTCACAGTAGCTAGCGTAGGGTATGTCTTGGATTGTGCTGAAAGCAGTGCTGATAACACAGGGGTGTTTTCGTTACTGCTGAGCAGCACTGACACAGAGCCGATGCTTTTTCTGCCCCTCATCCCCCACCAGCAGCGAGCTGCTTGGGGGGGGGCTGTTGGGAGGGGGCACAGCTAGGACAGCTGATTCCAGCTGACCAAAGGGATATTCCATATCATATGGCATCATGCTCAACATATAAAGCTGGGGGAAGAAGAAGGAAGGGGAGGATGTTCAGAGTTAGAGCATTTTGTCTTCCCGAGTAACTGTTATGTGTGCTGGAACCCTGCCTCCCTGGAGATGGCTGAACACCTGCCTGCCCATGGGGAGTGGTGAATGAATTCCTTGTTTTGCTTTGCTTGCATGCATGGGTTTTGCTTTACCTTTTAAACTGTCTTTATTTCAGCCCATGAGTTTTCTCACTTTTCCAATTCTCCCCCAATCCCACTGTGTAACGGATGCTTGTTTGGCTGCTGGGGTTAAACCACAAGTAGCTTCTCATAAGTTCTACAACATTCAATGAACAGCATATTCTGATAACAGGTCCATTTATTACTATCTATTTCACATACACAAAAGTTACTTCTTAAAAATCAGATCTTCTTTTACCTTTATTCAAACTAATATCTTTTTTCATAACTCACATCTGCTCATCACTGATTGATTTAGTCTGCAGTAATCTAAGCAAATACATACACTGACAAAGATCCATAGCTGATAAATCCAGCTATACTATGGTTAGGGGAACAATATGGATTCAAATCAAGAAGCTAGTCTATGCAATACTATACAGTGTATATATAATAATGCCTTTTTGCCTATCTTATCTTTTTTTTTTTCACTTATGCATCCCAAAAATTTTGGGTAGGAAGATGACTTTTTTACTTTCTGTACATGAAAGTATATGTTCTTTTCAGACATCCTTTTTTACTAGGAATAATTTGGGAAAATGTGGAGATGCTGGACCATCAGAACTGGTAAATAGGTTAATGATTCACACATCTTTTTGTGTTAGCTGTGCAGTACACTTCCTTTGTGGTCATGCAAACTGTAATGAGTCAAAAGGAACTTTCCTTTTGAATTTAATAATTACAGCTGGTTTCAGCTCGTACGTTTGATTAAAGACACTTTATCTCTTTCATTGTTATTTTAACATTTATACAGTGCTTTACATCTTCAAAGCACTCTGCTGACATTACCTTATTAATTCTTGCAAAGCTTAGATGCAATTTTCAGTGTGCTTTTGTATCACAGTGCCATTTTAATTGCTATTTAAAGCTGCATTAATTATAGTTATAATGGGTCATAAAAAGGAATATTTAGTAGGAAAGCCACTGTACCAACGATTTGTGTTGTACATTTCTTAAACTATAAAATATTTTGCTGTATGTGACACTTCAGATTTAGCCCAGTACTGAACTCTGCTGATGAGGGTTGCAGGCCTGTCTTCCCCTGCTAGCATGGCACAGTGCAAAGAGAATATCAGTGATGTTCCCCCACTTGTTTTCATCGCTGTTGTATTGAGACTTTTTTCCCTGAACTTGCTGGGTGAAATGCAAATCATCACAGATAATATCACTGAGGTATCAGCACTCAAATGCCACCCTCTGAAGACAAGAACAGCACAGGAGCCCTGTCAGGCACTGGCCCTGCTTCCTCCCAAGCTGCCTCCAGGAGAACATAGCTGTGAGCCCTTGCGAAAGCAGCGCTGTTTTCACAGGGCTACTCCTGAGCACAGTGCTTTTTGCCTGTGAACCACATATAGTCAATTCTTGATGCCACAGTTAAATGTAGTAAGCTTATGTTTTTCTCATGTTTGCTTTTCAATTTCCAAAACATCAAACAAAATTTCAGTCATTAGGTATTTGAAGTTTTAGCTGTTACTATTTTTTGTTTAAGTTTCTTCCCATTATATAAACACACCCTGGAAAACACTGCAAGTTTCCTCAGATGTCTATTACTAATAACTATTTTTGCTAATCACAGAATTACATTTGTCAATTCTTGTCTTGCTGAAACCTACGTATAGCTCAAGTACATCACCTAGACTGCACAGCATCTTGGACCTGTCCCACCTATTTCACATATCTTTACAAGAAATGAAATACGGTTGTCAGAAAACGGCATCAAGTGACCTACAGCATTTAATGTTAGCTTGCAGTGAAACCATTTCCTCATTGTTGGTGACTATGTAATTATGAATTCACAATTAAGCTTGAGTTCATGGGTGCTGATCATTTACAGCCACTGAAGTGAAGCTCAGAGCTCCTAAGTCACTGCAACGCAACAGGTTTACATAACCTCCCTTAAAGGTACATGGTGTGCAGAGGCATCTCTTGGCAATCCTTGCCTGTAGTTACAGGACAGCCACTCCTCTCTGTCACCTAGTAACTTTTTAATAGTCAACATCAACTCAGAGTTTCTGGGCTAGACTTTGATTTGTCAGTGTATGGAATACAGTACTTTTTAAAATGCTCTTTGGCTACAAAAACTAAATGGTGTAGTAGTCTTTACCAAGGACAACACTGTGTGGAAGTATTTGAGCAGAAAAGAAATTATAGTAGTATATTCTGAACATAGCATGGAAATGGCTGAAGGTAAGATTACAACTGCAGACAAATCAGGCCAGCTCCTGGAAAAAAATTGGCAACTGAACTCGCTAGTGAGAGATGTGCTTCTGAAAAGTGATCTGGATAATGAGGGTATCATGGAGTACACACTTAGACTGATGTCTTTAACAAAACAGCTGAGCAGATCTCTCAGCCAGCATCTGGAGAATGTTACGGCAAGTATTCAAGACACCTGGCAGTTGCTGAGTGCTTTGCACGACAAATACAAGGAATTGACTGCAAGTCCAGGCAAGTATGGAGGGACTTACCTGTAAGCAGAATGGACTGGGTATACTGGATGCTAAGTTCTACTGTGTGATGATACTGGGGGACCTTACTTTTGATTTTTTAGTATTTCAGTACTTGGTAATTTGTTAAACCAAATTCATATTTTGAGAATATCACACTGTTTTTTAGTCTGTTACATAAGGTTCAATATGAGACTCATAATTCTCATGATGTGAGGAAAAAAATATATATAAAATAAAATTAACGAAAAGGATTTTTTTCAAAGTTTTATGTATATTATACTTCAGTGGGTTTATCTTGGCTAGACACTAGATGCCCACCCAGCAACTTACTCCCCTTCCTCAACAGGACAGGTGGAGAAAATAAGATGGGAAACCTCATGGGTCAATATAAATACAGGAAAATCACTTACCATTACCATCATGGACAAAATAGACTTGACTTAGGGGAAAAAAAATAATTTCATTTCTTTCCAATTGAAATAGATCTGGATAGTAAAAAACAAAGGGAAAAAATTCAAACCCCACCTTTCCCCCACCCCTCCTTTTTTTCCAGGCTCACCTTTGTTCCTTCGTTCCTACCTCCTCTAGCAGGGAAATGGGGCAGCAGTCAATCAATCCCTAACAGCTCTGCTCTGCCACTCACTCCTCACACTGTTTCATGCAGCACTGTGGATCCTTCCCACAGGTCCTGTCAGGAAAAGCTGGGCTCTCCACGAGCTGCAGTTCCTTCAGGGAATGCCTGCCTGCTCCAGTGAGGGTCTCCACAGGCTGCAAAGCAGATACCTGCTCCAGCCTGGTCTCCGTGGGCTGCAAGGGAACCTCTGCTCCATGCCTGGAGCACCTCCCCTTTCTTCTCCTCTGACTTTGGGTGTTCACAGGGCTGTTTCTCGCACTTTTTTTCCTCAGTCCTCACTGTTCTTCAGTATTCTTGCCCTTTCTTAAGTATCTGCTCACAGAGGCAGCACCAGCTTTGCTGACAGGCTCAAGTCAGTCCTGCAGGCAGTAGGACCATTGCGGAGCTGGCTGGAACCAGCTGTGTGCAGCGTGGGCATGCACCACGGAGCCTGCCCCTGCAGCCCCCTGTGCCAGCACCCTGCCAGCAGACCCATATCGAGTCTACAGGCCTCTACAAGTAACAACGTTAAAAAGATGACAATAAAAGTGATAAGGACTGCTGCCATCTTAGTACAGAAAGCAAAGTGTTAGAAAAGAGATGGTGGTGGTGGTGGTAACTTAAAAGAAGGCTTATTTTGAGGTTAACCTTGTAACAGAATGCAAAAAGTGTCTTTCCTTGGGTAGTGTGAAGTTACAAGGCCATGTCTTTGCTTGGCTTTAAGCACTGCAGTATTAGAAAAGTCACATTCACAGTGCAGGAAAAGGCCATTGTTCTGAATGACCCCATTATCTTCAAATTCGATTTTAGGGAAGCTTAAAGAGCTGTATGATTGGGTTTGGGTTGGTTTTTTTTGTTTCGGTTTTTTTTTCAGAGAATGCAAAATTCAGGGAGGAAACAGGTTAATTTTGGTAGTTTTGCCGAAGCTTGAACTTTGCTTTATAGTGAAGCTGGGAAGTGGTCTTTTACAACCTCTTATGCAAATGAACCTATGTCATTTCCAGTCCTTTTGTTTCATATTTCTCAGTCTTGTTAAGCTATTTAGAAGTTCTTCTCACTATTGCAAAAGTGTCCCTGGCAAAACAGCAGTACCTTAGAATAAACTTACGTTGTTTTTTGAACTACCAGTGGAAAAATATTTTAAAAATGTGATTGCTCCCCCCACAAATGTAGTCAAAATCCAATAACAAGCCATTTGGGAACTGGGAAATCATTACAAAGGAATAATTTTTAGACTAAATTCAACCAAAAAACCCACACCAACCTTTATTCTGAACTGTACTCTTTGTAGGTTTAGATTAATCAGTTGCAAATAGGGATAAAAGTGAAGGGCCTGTCCAGATCGTATAACATGACACATTGATGAAACAGTATACTGTGTTTTCCTTCTGTGCCATTTTCTTATTTCTACTGACCCTCACTGGATTTAGCCTGCAAAACAAAGCTTTCCTGGATCTCATGCAGCAAACAGAAATAAAAAAGCAATTTTCCAAGGGGTTTGAAATATACATAACTAATGAAGACATGGGTCCAGTTTCAGAGATTGACAGTGTATGGTGAGGGGAGAGCTGAAAGTGATGCATCTGAAATCCTTGAAGGTAGTATCTGGAAGGATTCCTAAGAAAGGTGTTAGATAAAAAAAAACGAGGGATCACAAAATAGGTTAAAGATAAAACCTTACATGAATGGCACATAGTGATTGTGTGCTTTTTGTGCATCATTCTTCACCAAGTGTTTTCAGTTATATGCGCAAGCAACTTCCACCATTCCTATAATAGGTACAGATACAAACTGCTGAACTTCAGTATTATATATGTGCTGGTGTTTTGATATTATCCTCAATTCTCTGTAGCAAAAATTCAAAGCTGCTGAGCATGTTTAATATTGAGCCCATGCATGACAGCTTTGTTAAGACATCCATGTGTTAGAATCTTGTAGCATTCAATTTTAGGAAATATATATAATTATTGTTTAATTTTTAAGCTCTTCCTAAATGGATTTGACTATTATGTCCAAATTTCATGCTTTAGATGGATTGTCATTAAGCATTTAGCTGGTGTCTGATCATTAGAAAGGTGGTCATTAAAGTTGCCACAATAGTACTTTGACAAATACACAGTTGTACTTGGACAAGGACACAAAAATACTTGTCATTCAATGCAGTTCTTCAGAAATTGACTCAAATTGAATAGCAATAAATGCAAAAACACTAAATGAAAGCCAGGAAATAAATTGTGCTTCATGTATTGAATTGCACTACAGAATTAGGCAGAATTCATTAGGTACGTGTGTAAGAGCTTTCACATTTTTGGCTAGCTTTCTTAGCAAAATTCAATTGTTTACCTATTTTTTTGCCTTAGAGTACAATGGAACTGTAGATTATCTGCATGAAGTGAAGGCTTATTTGATCAATACAGTCTCACATCTTCAAGTGGCAGAAAATAAACTTTATGCTGCTCACTGCAGAGAAGATGATTCTCAGATCCAGACTGCTCAAAATGCTTCTAGAGAAACAGTGCATTGTTCTGAAGGAGAAGCAACAGACTCTGTGCAAACATCTTCTAGTCCCAGTCAGCAATGCCAAAGAACTCCTTCCTTGAACAAGATGGAAAATCAAAATATTAATCAAATCCAGCCAAGTGAAACTGTAACAGTGGTAAAAGACATTGTTGCATCATTAGTTGAAAATATATCTGCTCAAGAACAGGACATTGGCAGCGAACCTCCAATGAAAAAAGAACACAGTGAACACAGACTACTAATGAGCTCTGTTACAGAGAAAAAAGAGTGCAGTGGAAAGGATAAACGTCATGGAGGTAGCTCTGTTACTGAAAAGTCGCCAGAATCAACTTTTCAAGATGCTCATACGAGCAGTGGGGAAGGCATTCTATCTGGGACAGCGGAAGACATTTATGACAGGGCTGTCACAAAACTTCTTGAACAGGAAAAAAATTCAGTAGTCAAAGACTCTTCAGAACAGGTCAAAAGTGAAGAACGTAGACTCACAAAGCAAATGGAAGACAGTAAAATGGAAACAAATCATGAGATTATTAGGAATGACCTAATTACCTTCACAGCTTCAGAACAAACATGTGATCTTACTGCTGTGAATCTTTCTATGAATGATTCAGAAGTACAGAAATCTAGGCACTGGATGAGCAAAGAGTAAGCATGTATTCTTTTCAGAAACAGATGTACATAAATATTGCTTATTAGCACACTTACCAACATCTGCGGCCCAGAAACTCAATATGCATGTATTGAACAGCTGCTGGTCATGCACTTGATAGCAGTTTACAACTTAAGCATGCAATGAAGATCTTCCATTTGGTCTAAAGTAAACTGTAACTTTCTATTTGATTGCATTTTTTTTGACAGTGAGGGACTGAGTCACACCCAGTAAAGTCAGTAACTCCCAAACAGTTGGAAATCAGTAGGAAATTACCCCAATTAGTCAGTTTTATAATAATTTGTAAGCTGTTCTGAAACAAGCTCAACATAAGCATTTTCATGATTTTCCCATCTATTCATAAACATATATTTTTATGAATGATATGCTTATGCTAGTGTAGCACATCGCTATAGTAAATTATTTAATTAAAAATACAAGATGCCACCCCACCCAAAATACAAAGAATAATATTTTATATTCTTCTTCTGCAGATTTCTAGTGGAAGAGAGTGGTAAAAGTAAATGTGAAGTAGCTTGTTTTATTAAAGCCCCATCAACTGCTCTGGAGAATCTGAAGTGTAAGATAGTCAATGACACTAGTTCCTTGGTGGTGGATGATTCTGAGGAGCTGGTCAGCAATGTCATCAGTATTGAATGCTCTGATTATGAGAAAACAATCCCTTTCCCTATCAACATTGCAATCCCATTTACTTCATGCTTCAGAGGAAGTTATCGGGAGATTATGGTGAAGTTGACTGATGTGAACTTTCAATCACACTACTTAACTCCTATTTCTTTGGAGGGATACCAAGGAAAACATAAGGTTGGTAACCTCTCATCTACACATTGTAAAAACATCATTCCAGGTTCCCATTTAAGCCTCTGTGGAGTTAGACAAGTGAAGTTGTCATTATTAAGCCATATTGCCCACTACGTGGGGTTAAACTGAGCTTTTGTTCCTAGTTTCTCAAGAACTAATTATCTTTGAAACCTAGTATTTAACAAGGTCTTTTTTTTTTTTTTTTTTTCACTTGTAATGTTAAGGCTAGTTCTTAATCCCACAATACTAATGACTGAGTAATGGTTCATGACTTTTTCAATCAAGTATAATATGATTCAGTATTTGTTAAAAGTAAAAACTTAAGGGGAATTATTTTGCATTCAGATCACAGGGAAGTAACAAAATTCTGCATGTATGAGTCCAAACTCCATCTCAAAGAAACATAGGATGGTTCTTTTTTCAAATGCAGAATTGCATTGGGACAGATTCATCACCCAGTTTACGAGCTTGTTTCATTTTATCCCAGTCATACCCTGGAATATTAATGACATCATATGATAACTAGAGATCATCAGATACCTGGGCACCCAAGTGGCAATAATATTCAGTTTATTTTCATTTCACACCTTACTCTGTGAATACTGTTGTCTTCTCAAAATGTTTATCTGCTGTGGAACACAGCTTCCTTTTCCTCCAGTGTACTCTAACTCCACATTTACTTTACACAGGAAACATTTGCGGAAGTGAAAATTTATCAGCTGGGTGTTTTTTCTGTGTTGTCATGCTTAAAGAAAGAAACATTTACTGTTCCAAAGGTAGGACTTTCAAAAAAGCTGAGCATGGATTGTAGAATCTCTTTCTGTTACCATCCAGAAACATTCAGTTCTCCAGCACCCATGCAGTTAAAGGTGAGCTTGAAATATGCAATACTTGTTCTATAAGTCTGTTATCTGATCAGTTCTGAAGCAAGAATGCCAATAATGTTAAAGGGCAACCTGTTCCATTATTCAGTCTATGAAAAGTGGTTGCAGCTCCACATCCTGTACACACAGCAAATGGTTTCCTGCCAACTTTGTTTAAACCACATAATATCATCAGTAGTCAACAACATCTCTACCTCAAAAGAAAAACCACCTACCTTTCTTTGATACACTTCAGAAAATATAGTTGTTTTCAATAATGACATAAGCATCAACGCCAGACTTCAACTGCTTGGCCCAGTGTTCAAGCTAATGGAGCAATTTTTCTCACCTGACCTTCATTATTGGTACTAGGCAGTACAACAGAAGGTTTTGTCACCTCTTAATCTTAGGCTGAGAATAATTTCAAAATTTTCTTCAGTTATACTGTGTTTCTCCCTTACTCCACAAAAACATCGATTCTAAGGTACGGAGAAGGTAAAATTAACAGTGAAAAAAAATACAGATTCAAAAAATCTTAGAAAATTATCAAAATCTGAGGAAGCCCAGGAGTTTCAAAACTTGAACTCCAAGCAGGAACAAAACAATCAAAATTTTTAAGTCAGCAAAGGTTCCAGTTTTTGATGACTCTAAAGCACTTGGTTATGCATTGTATAAAGTGTTGATACTTTTGTAGGGTTGTTCCTTGGGTTACAGAGAGGGGCTTAATGCTTCTGTGATAGTCTGATCCAATTCCAAAAGAGAAATCAAGTTGTAAAAGAACAAGCATGTATGAAAAGATTTATTAATTTAAAAACTATTGAACAATTGCTTTCCATATTTAGATTCAGCCAGTTGAACCATCATTGGTTTCAGCATTGAAAGCAAGATACGATATGTACCACTCAGTGGTATCCACTAGTGCACTGGTTTATGTCCAGCATCCTTCAGCCCAACCGTTCAACAGATCTGTCACTATTACTCTACCCTGTCCTCCAAACCCAGAAAAAAAGAGGCAAGATGAGACAGAACATGCAAGAGCCATTAGTGCCACAGTAAAACGGGTTGCTACAGTATGCCATCCTCGGTAAGAACAATTTCACTACAAATTTTCAAAACATCAAAATTAATTAATTTTACCAACTTCTGATTAAATTTTTTTTGTATTAAAAATACATTAGTTCCTTAATAGTCTGCTATACTTAAGAAACAGTGTTAGAGCAAATCTGCACAATTCTCATGCTACAGCTTCACCAAGAAATTCACATAGCATTTGATGTATAATCTTCAAATATGCTGACCACTATATTTCTAGCAGAAGCCAGGATGAAAAATGCCTGTATTTTCTTCAGCAAGAAACATTCGGCCACTTTCACCAGAACCAAACACTGAACACAGAGAATAATCATGTCTCAAAGCTGCTGTGATCATTTTACAAGTCGGTGGTTTGGCTACCCTGGCCTTTGAATTTTCTGATCTCTACTTCTACACATTCTAATGGCTACCTGAATCAAAACGTATGGCACAATGGTTTGGAGTAGGTCAGTTTTGTGGTAAGTGCTGCATTAGATAAAGTCCCAGATTTTCCCAAAGCACTCACTACAAAGTTTCTAAATCTTAGGCCTTTTGTTTTTAAAAGCGTTAAAACATGGGGACTTCTAAAAATTTTGGTGGAAAAAAAGGCCAAAGCTGACCTCATTTGTTTTGAAAGTCAGCAAAATTAAAGATATTTTTACCATCTCGTGCAGGAAAAACAATGATCTGAACTTACCATTTGATTGTTGTCATTCCAGTTCTGCTACCATGGGCAACTCCAGGTTCAGGGAGGCTTAGTGGGATTTCTTGGTAGGGACTAGCTCTGTGGTGCCTCTGCTTTACATCATTAAAGACTTAGCTTAATCCTACTGTGCTAAACATTTATCTTTTTCAAAATTCATCTATATGCCAAGATTATGATTTTTTTGGAAATAAGCACGGTACAGATGGAGAAGGCAGACAATGTTCTAGCCTTCCATTTCTGAAAAACTTCTCAGATTATGCTTTTAAGAGCTCCACGCTCAGGCTGGTCTCTTAGACTAGACATCCATCTTAATCACAAACTTCAGGTTTGGGAAGGTTGCCCACGTTAGTCTATAGGAGATTCAGATTTCATCTCCTGCACCAGAAGCATTTAATAGCGTGGCAGCACCCTTGCAGCATCTGTCTGTTCTTAATGCCAGTCTAAAAGGCACTTCAGACTCACAATCAAAGCACATTCATGAAAAGACCATCACTCTATTGCTTATTTCTATACAAATTCCTTAGAAATGATGTCAATATTTTCCTCTGTGCATAGGCTGATGCTGTATGCTTGAGAAAAGCTTAGGCTGTCCTGTCTGAAGTATTTTCATTTTTTGATTGTACATAGGGTGTATGCTTGAGGTGAATGGGTTATTCACATCCAGTTTTAAAAAAAACCCGAGGTGTGTGTAAGAGCTATGGACTTCTGTAAAAAAGCACTTCACGTTTCATTTATTAGGATAAATTAGCCAGAGAATGTCATGCCATAGTTGCTTGATTCTGAGTGTGATATCAAAGTAATCACCTGATTTGAAGAGAAGTTTCTTTTATTTTCTCTCTTGAAAGATATAGTGGATAGCAGTCACGTCTTATTTTCTAAAATCCTTTGGGATCATTGAACAATATTTACTTCTGGAAGAAAAGGTGGGTTGGTGTTCTTCCTCCCCAATACCTACTTCTAAAGAATCTAAATCTTGATGAATGGCTCAAAACCAATCCATAATAATTACCGTACATAATAGATTAAGCTAGATTCATTTAGAAAGAAACCTGTCTTTTTTCCTTTCTTCCCTCTTTGTAGAGGATTGGGGAGTTGTGGGGCAGAGGCAGATCACTCTTAGCAATTGCATCACTTTACAGTTCCAGATGCAGATTTTTCAGCAAGGTGGGAAAAACACACGTAGTCATCAAGAAAAGCAGAAGGGAAAGCAGAGCTACAAATAAAAGTTAACTCCTTCTGCAGGATCTATTTTTCATTATATTTTTTCCTGTAATTCCTTGGCTTTCCAGGGCTGTGGGTGCTTCTGTGAGAAAAAATGGGGAGAATCCCAGTGATACTTTGAAATTATTAGGTCACAGAAACAAAGAAGAGGGGTGGAAGGTGTTCGATGATGTTATTGTCCAGAATGCACGGAATGGGCTGGTATCATTTGAACTAAATGAGCATTTAGAAAGGTAACGTATAAATAATTTAATACAATTCTATTTACTAAAATATTTACTTCCAAGAATATGGATCAATGGAAATCAGTAGAGTTAAGACATCATCCACTATTAATTATTAGCTTGCCAGCATCTCTTTCTTCCACTTTGCAGTATAAGTTCATTTAGTTATTACTCTTAACTACAGAAAATATAAATTTGTTTAAATATCTTTTCCTATAGACTGTACACAATGTAATATATACCAAACCTGAAAGAGGATATGCAGATATTAATCTTACTTTGAAAATGTGATTTAGCTCTCTAACTACAAAACCATAATATTTTTTGGAACTTATTAGGAAATATTCCTTTACTTTCATCTAAAATTCATGTTATTTGAATTAATTGGTAGAGAGTCAATATACTCTACATTACAGAAACAGGCAAATTTCCATCCTTTCATATCTTGGAAATGAGAATAAAAAGGAGGTAGCAAAAGGTCTGTTGGACACTGAGCCCGGTATTATTTTGCATAATAAACTGTTAGCAGTTGATAAAATTATTTCAGATAGAGCTATTTATTTTCTTGCTTTTTTATTTTCTTTAATACAGCTTTGTGGTCATTCGCCTTTCGCTCCTCTTGGAAAACACATATCTTCTCCTCTTTGCTCAGGCTCTAGAAAAAGGTCTTTGTAGCACAATGGCTAATGTGATACTGTATCGGAAAAGAGAAAACCCATACAAAATAGTAGTTTTGCTATCTGCATCCAAAGAACTGGCCGGTGAACTTCAAAAACTCCATGAAGGGGGCTACTTTGGTCCCCCAGAACCTACGCAGCAGTTCCCATTAAGAGAAGGAGAGCAGGTTCATTTTAGATTTAGAGGAAATATTTTTGCTTCAGGTAAGCAATAATTCATGCATGGGGGTGAACACTAACAATTACCTCAGCTATTCAGAAATACTGTATGGGAGCGTAAGTAGATTGTGGTTGATCACAGCACATTTAGTTATTTCAGTGTTTTATTTCTTGTAATTAAGCGCATAGAACTACATGGGAAACTGCTACAACTGAAAAATAAAATGTACTAGTTTAACAAGATCCCGAGCAACCTGCTTTAGGTGACCCTGCTTTGAACAAGGGGGTTCAACAAGATGATCTTCAGAGATCTCTTCCAACCTCTGCCATTCTGTGAAACTTGGTCCTCAGAAACAGCTGATATTTTATCTCTTATTTCAAAAGGGCAGGTTTCCATCAATGGCTTTTTAACATAAAGAACATTTGATAGCAATTAAAAAGATTCCAGACAAAAAAGAAACACTCCGATATTTTATCTGTGTAATTTCACTTAAGGTGAGGAAGATCAAACATTGAAATCCAGGGCAAAATGTTTCTTTTTGCGAGTTGCACTATGAATTGAGGTGATGATAGAGTTGTTCTGCTGTTTCAATCAGCAGCCTCAAAAATTCCATGCAGTGGGTGCCGCCATTCAGGGATTTGCTTAAAGAGAAAAGAGGTAAGAAGCCTCAAAAACATTTTCACCCCAAATTATGTATAGACTATTCTGTCAGTTTTGGAAAGAATATGTAAGTATGTATTTGGGTCTCTGAACATTTTTTACATAAAGTCTCCAACTGAAAATTTCATTTACCCTAAAGAAAGGATTATTCTTCAAAAAGAGAAGTCTCCAGCCCCCAAGGAATGCCTGCTCATATATGCAAAGGTAGCATATATAGATGTATCAATTAAAACGGAACTACAATGCCTAAAGTTGCACGTAAATCTCTGCCTCAATTAATTTTGTCGTTACAGATAGACACATATCCACCCTGAATAACCAGAAAGCATATACTTGTAATTCTATTCGCAACACCATTTTATTTTTATTTCTCTGTGTTACATACTTCATTCCCTTCAGTGTTCCTTACTTTTCAACTTGTAGCACAGCCTTCACTGCTTATTCCTTATGCCAACAATTCAAGGGCTTAGAAAAATCATGAAATTATAAAGACATTTGAACTACTGAAGCAGACTGGCAGGAGTGTTTGAACATCAGATGTTCAATGTAAAATAATAACAGTGATAAAGAACAGCTGAATTATGTGAATAACTATTTGACTGACCCTAATGAATTGCTTTAAATGCACACATCTAAATACTGTGTAATTTTTTTATATTTTTTTTTATGGACTCCAGAGAATGGAAAAGATTTTGGAAAAGTCTACAGGCTAATTTTTCATTCACAAAGAAAACCCAGGCTGGAGCTCCAAATTAAAGAAGTGGATGAATTCGGTAACCACAGTTCACCTCATTACAAAGGAACAGCAGTGTTTTATAAAATTACCAGAGAGATGATAACAAAGAAATGGGAACAGCCATTGCTATATGGTGAATATCGACACCAATCTCCGCTGTGTAAATTAGCACTAACATTACCAAAGGTGGGTTTCTCACTTGATAATGTTAGAGATCTTTTCCTTTTTCCCTTACCACATATTTATTAGGCAAGAGGATTTTGGTATGATTTAGGTCTTACAGATACACACGGATCTCTGATGGAGCAGTTCTGGTCCATCAGCAATGTACAAACATCTCAGAATTTCTCTTAGCAGGTGGGAGGGACCCTCATCAAGCATGAAGATGGAAAAGAAATGTTTAGCAGAAGTTTTTCATCCTTTTGCTCTCCCTAAATAGTATGGCCCTAAGAAATTATGACTTAAGTTTCACAAGGTGTATATTTCCTGTATCATTGTCTTGGGAATGCAGAATTGCAAAACGTAAAAGCATTAGATGGTTCATGTAACTTTTCTTTCTCCTATCACGCCTGATAAGGCTCCACAATACAGCCACATGGGCATTTATCTCCATCTCTGGTGAAAGCCATTGCTGCATAAATTAATCTTTAATATTCCTGCAATGAAATCTCTTTGTAATCTTTTCAAAGTTGCCTAGGTATCAGCCCCCTATGTTGTACAGAATTCTGCCACTAGACTACTGCTATCAAATTTACATACATTTTAATATCAAAATATGTACCGTAACTCTTGGTCTAAATATCCAGTGACAAGGAGTAGCATCTCTCTCTTTTTGATTTTAATTGACTTCACCCTTCATTAAGCTGTCACCTGCAAATACGTCTTTTATTTCATAAGCATACCTCTTGATTTCTCTCTCATCTCCATTCTCCCAATTAAAAATTAAGAATAAGTAACAACTGCAGATCTTAAGAGGATATTTCTTTCGGTGACAATCTCTGTATAAAATGTAAGGTTTTTTTTTTTTAAAAATCACATGCTTTCAAACACTTTGCTTTTCCACAGGGTGAGCATTCCAAGTGCAGTATTCACAGAGAGGGAAATACAAACTCTTGAGGTCCAGTGAGATGATTTAAAAAAATATATATAAAAAAATCTGCAGCATACCCTAGGCATCAGCTAGTCCTCTTCCATCCACCTGCCTAGCTTCCATCCTGTTGTTCCACTTGATTTAATCTTACTCATAAGAAGAATAAGACTTAAATGATTGAACTACATTTGTATTAAACCACAAAGGTACTTATCAAGTGTCTTAGATTTGGGTTGGTATATATGGTCTATTACTATACATGTTAGTCCTTAAAAGTTCTATTCAGACTTTTCAGGACATAAATTTCTGACTACCCCTTTTCTCCTACTAAATTTGAGGCCACGTTCCCTCTTTTTTCAGTGAGGCCCAGATCCTGAAGTCTGGGAAGTCTGTATAAGTGTGTGAGGATATATATTATATGTGGCTACACAATAGCACCCAGCCTACTCATGTAAATGGAAATAAACGAAAGAGCTATATAACATGATTATTGCTGGTAAATTAGAAATTAAATCATACCCTAGGAACAAATAGTGATAGCCTTTGGGAATATTTTCTTTACATCTATTTTTTGAGTAGTGGCTCTACTTTCATCTGAACCAGTTCAAGCATAGAGCACCTAAGTCTGATGCACAAAAGGTCTGCTTAGAGAGACAGAATTATTGTACCACTTCAGAAAAGAAGTGCCACAGCATCTTGCAAATTATTTTTCTTTTGCTTCTGGTAAATATATTTTAGGAGGTCCATTTCAAAGGAGTCACAATCTTCATTAAATGCAAATATTAGGAAAAAAAGCAATCAAAATGCTTGAAAACATTTGCATGTTGATAGCTTTTTCATGATGTGATTTGTATTTTCCAACATGGACTGAAATACTAATCTATAGAATGAAGAACAGCATCAAAATAAAATCTTCCCCTATGTTGCAAGTCATCTTAGTACAAAAAATGTTATATTTTGCTATAGTTGATGAACCCTACTTTATGATTTATCTTCCTTCCATGCAGTGTAATAATTTAAAATTGATAATACCTAAATTAAGGGGGTTTTAATAGAGAAGAAATATTCATTAATAATTTAGCTAGTTCAATTTTAATCTTTTTGAAGAATTATAAAACAGCAATGACGCTGATTATTAGACTTTCATGACTAATTAGTAAGTTAAATACAACATAGCTTACTATTGGTATATAAATACACAAGGCAAAAGGGAATTTCACCCACACTACTATCTAATGATATGTAACACTCATTAACACAAAATAACAACATTGTTCACTCTTTTGCTCTTCATACCTTCTTCTAGCCAAGTAAAGAATTCCATACTGAACAAACTCACAGAAATTTTAAAAACAAAAAAAAAAATGTTCTCTTTCGGCTTGTTTGCTGGCTGAAAGATAAGAGAAAGTAGGAAAAAGCAGCTGGTTTTCCCAAGGGAAGATGGTTACTAGCAAAGTCCTACACAGATCCACACTTAACATATTCATCAGAAATTTTTGAATAATTAAGTGAAATGTCTGATGACATTATGAAATGTCATCAGAGTACTAAAGCTATCTGAAGAATCACAGAATATTGAACTAGAAAATAAACTAGGTAATTTAGGTTCAATAAGTGATTTTATACTGATAGACTCTAAATTACCTATTACCACTCAAAAAAAATTAAAAATCTTAATTATGTTGCTTTCTGAAAACTTCCAGAGCATTCAGCAGAGAATAAAAATATAAGCAGAAACTTCCAAATTATTAGAGAACAAAACCGAAAACAAGACTATGCCATATATCTATGAGGCGCTCACATCATGACTGTACTCTTCAGTTGTGGCCACAGAACTCAGAAAGAGGATTTGAAAGAAAGGGAAGGAAAGGTATCAGAAGCACATAGTGGTTCTAGGTGGAGAGACAGTACATTGATAATGCTTCAGGCAGTTTTGACAGAAGTGGAAATATCATATGCACATATTAATATTATAGAGAAACTGAAAAAGGGACTGTTATATCCCCTTTATCAGGATATAAGAACAATGATGTTGGTAAGTGCAGGTGCAACCAGTAATATAAAATAACGTACTTTTTACACATAGAAATAATCAGAACATGAACTTATTTTCCCAGGATATTTGCAGCAGTTAAAAATGTGTTTGAGTTAGAAAAGAAATTGACTGAAAGGCAGAACCATCTATTAAACACAATGATTCAGATGCAATTTAATGACAGAGCAATGAAATGGAAATTCTAATTACTTAATGTATCTTATTGTATGTTCTAAAATTATTAACAGTGATGAAAGCACTGACAATAAAAATCAACGTAACTTTTATCCTGGTTTTACTATCCACGATTTGGTCAATATACATGAATCAGATATATTTTCACATTTAGGTGAGCTTTCTAATGAATAAAAGAAATGGAAGGAAATAGTTAAAACTGGGTGAGAAAACACAGTTAGGGAGACATTTACTGCCCTAATTATACAACTGCACTAGCCATCTGTGAAACACAACTTCTATTTACCACTTCATTAAAGTACAAGTCTTGTGTTAGTGTTCATATAACATGAACAGAGACTGGCACTGTCCATAGTTAGTCATATGCTGATGCTATTAATATATATTGCCAAAGCACCAAATACATCTGACCAAATTCACGTGCATAGACACACACTCAAGTGATGATCCTTCAATTTTGCTAGTTTCTATCACATGTATACTGCTACAGTACAATGATTAAGCTGCACAAATCTCTCAAGCATATCAAAACATGACTTTAGCATTCATATCTGACTCATTGATAATTCTGGGTTGTTTATAGTATTGTGCACACCGACACAGCTGCTTGCAGAATTCCAGTTGTCACAGTACTCTCCAAACTACCAAGCTGCAACAAGGTTTTTTACCATGTCATACCAGCATACTCTTCATATCAGTCTCTCTGCTGCCTTCTCCTCATCTCGCCTCATCCAGGGCATGTGTTCTCTTTTCTTCTGCTTCTTTTTCCCTCTGCTTCTTCCTCGGCTGCTCTCTCTTCATTGGCTCCCAACCACTTAACCAGCCACAGCTGCACCTTATCTACATTGGCCAACCCACCACCCCTGAAGCCAACCCCCAGTTGTATATTATCAATGCTAATTAACCCAGCTGCATTCCTCTACACTTCCTCTTTTTTTTTTTAAAGATTTCATACCTTATGTTTTTAACAGTCATTACAACCCTTTTACAAATAAATTTTTCGTACAGTCCTCTATAACTCCTCTACAAATCCCCCCCCTTTTTTTTTTTCTTTTTAATATTTCATACCTCATGTTTTTTACCAACCATCACAAACTTTTTACAAATAAACTTTTCGTACAGTTTGGACAACTTGTCCCTGAATTCCTTCTTCACTTTTATCTTGGGCTTTTCAGCTTCTGCAGGTTGATCACCTTTCTTCTTATCTGCTTTCTTAGCACCTGGGATTTTGTTTTCTTCAGAGGGGGGTTGTGATGAACTTATAGTGCCTTGTCCTTTCACCTCTCGGGTCACACTGGACAGTAACCTGAGTGAGCTTTCAGCAGCAGCAGATCTAGAATACAGTGCTAACACATCATTCTGTGTACTGAAAAACTTCTTAACATCCTTGTGGTGGCCCATTTCTTCTTCAACTGGAGACACCTTCAATGAGCACATAAACACTGGCAAGAATACCACCAGGCTGAGCAACAGCAGCAACAGTGGGAGCCGCACGCTGCACCGCACTGCTCCCATGCCTTCCTCTGGCACGGCCATCGCCACTGTCTGGCCAGACCTGCTCTGGACCCGCCACCACTGTGGGCTACTGCCACGTCTGGCCACGTACTCCACCACTATCACCCATTACCCTCAGTCTCTTAACTCCACAGCAGTCAGGCTTTCTTCTTTTTAACCCCAAAGGCTCACCTTTCCAGGTATCTGATCCAGATCCCCAGGCTCTTCCCACCTATCCCAACGTGATCTGGATCACAGGCTATCCCCACCTGTCTCCGCTACATTGAGTCACTGCCATTACTGTTTCAAACATCCCCCAGCACAGCCTCACTGCTGTCACTGCCCATTACACTCAGTCTCATAATCTGAAGGACCTCACACAGGGCACCAATTGTCACTGCGCTCTCCAAACTAGCCAACTGCAACAAGGTCTTTTACCATCTCATACCAGCATACTCTTCATGCTAGTCCCTCTGCTGCCTTCTCATCCCACCTCATCCAGGGCATGTGTTCTCTCTTCTTTTGCTTCTTCCTCAGCTGCTCTCTCTTCATTGGCTCTCAACCACTTAACAGAACCAGCCACAGTTGCACCTTATCTAAATCAGCCAACCCACAGCTGTATATTATCAATGCTAATTAACCCAGCTGCATTCCTCTACATCACAGTAAGACGCTCATGTCTTAATAGTTGACTCTAAGTTGTAGCATTGTTGATGGACTTCTCAGTTGCTCCCAGTATGCTGGGGGAAGCATTTCATATGGGAATAAAATCTCTAAACCAGCAGTAAATGTAGGGCAAGAACAGAAACAACTATTTATATTTCTACTATGCTGTTGAGTTAACAAATATCTTAAGTTTAGTTTAACCACGTTAACAGATTAGTTTTAGTATACACGAGGTCAGACACTCAGTGTTGCCAGTAACAATAGAAATTTTCTTAGCGAAATGAAATTGTTGGTGCTTTTTTGGCCTTCCCCCCTGCCCCCCCCCCCCCCCCCCCCCCCCCGGTAAAGTTAGAACCATCATCCACGAATCCACAATGTCTGGTTTTGGCTGTGACAAAACACATTGAATCTTTTTAAGGCAACCATTCTGACTACATTTTCACTTTTTTCTGTAAAATTGCCACCTAAATTTCCCTTGAATTGTGGAGAGAAAACAGTAACAATGTAGATTATAGACACTTTTTATATGTACGTGTCCACGTTATCCACTCTCTTACAAATATATTTCTGACAGTGGTCAAAGCAGTGTTTGTTTACATTGTATGTAACCTTTCACATCAGGTTTTAGTTTAAATATGACTTGTACAGAAGTAAGCTGATCTTCACTAATGATTCCTATTTGTGGAGTTTTCATTTCCTTAGCATTGGAAAACACCGGCTGGTCAAATCTGTTATTTTCAACACAAGTTAAATACAGTGAATTAGGTTATGATGTCAAGTATGTGTGTGCATATCAGTAATATTTCTACTGATTTCAAAGCAGTTGTATTGATATGAAACTGCGTTAAAGAGTTTAAAAGGTTCATTTCTCCTTTTCTGCCTGTCCTGTTTGATATGCTACTAGAGTCTGGTCATGTCTGAGAAGTCCATTTGACAGGGCACCGCAGTATTACTGCCTGAAATCAGAATGCTTTGCAAAAAGAGATTGTTGTAATACATACAAGCATTATCAAATTACTATTTTACTGAAGCTTTATGTCTAGTGACTGTCTAACAGCAAAATAACATGTGATCCTCTGCTTCAGAAAGTCAGTCACTTAGCTAATTGAAGCACCTTCCAGACTAGAAAACTGCTTTGACTGCTGAGTATTTTACTTTTGCTGTGAACAAGAACAGTAGGACCACATGCCAGTGCAGCTGAACCATGGGTGAATTTAGTGCTTCACCAGAGATATTTGATATTTCAAGGCCGATTTAATGTTTTAGATCTAATGCATTTTATATTATTACACTATTTCTAGACAATACTCATTTTCAATTCTTACCATTTTTTACTACTATTTTAGCATTAAGTACCATAAAGTCGTTCAGATTAAAGTCAATGCATGGGTAATAGAGTTCATCTAGAATAACTTTGAAAATCTCATACAGACCTTTGAGGAGCTAAATTCTCATTAATGAATGAATATAAATTTAAATATAAATGCATAATCAAACGAAGCCAAACAAATCTGTCTTGGAAGGAAAATAATGCCCCCTTGTGGAAAAGCTTTATATTCCCTTTATTTCGAGGGATTTTTTTAGCCGTGTTATGCTATCTTCACACTAGGGCGGGCCCAGTGACAGAATTGCTGCATAAGCACTTAAGACGAGGCACATTCAGCTCTCAAGATGAGCACAGCACAGGATGGTTCTGCACTGCCAAGCAGTGTGTGTGTGCGTCCTGTGCACACTGAGCCCCCCTACCAAGATGTGCAGGCCTGATGAAAAGGTGTTCAGTTCACAGATGAATAAGAAACAGTTATGATTATATCGATCTTTTGGATGTGTAGCTCAGTACATATGAAATACTCCAAATACTGAACAATATATAAAGTCTGTGTTATAAAACTATTTAAGATAAGCTCAGCAAGGCTCTGGCAAACTATGCCCAGCAGGAAAAGGAGAATAATTTATCCAGTCAGAGTTTCATGCTTTTAATTCATAAATGGAAAACAGAAGCTCAGTGAATAAACCTGGAGCAAGCCTCACAGAGAAAGCTGTGCATAAACAGCCATAAACATGAATGTGCATGAGGAAAGTAACATGGCCACTAAAAGAGGACAATTACAACTTTTAACAAAAAGAGTTGCTGAATGTCAAATTAATCTCTTCTTGTGCTCAGTGCTTATGGAAGTAATTTCTTATTCTATGTGGAGTAGGAAACAACAGTAAAGCCCACAAGAATTTTCTCTTTCTCAGTCATAGGGAAAAAGGACAAAGTATTTTGAATATTTATATTATATATCCATATATTATATTGATTATTATATTTAATAATCCAGTGCCTAGAGGAAGAAATAGGAAAAATTCTATACTTTCTAATGGAGCTTGTCTTTTGAATTCTGATCTTTAGTGATTTTTAATTAAAAGTTGAAATATGTAAAATGAATAATTATGGCTATAAACAGTAAGATTTCTAGACCTAACAAAAACTACTGTATACCTAGAAAGTCTCATTTTTCCTGAAACAGTACAATATGCACACAATTATAGTAACAACACAGAGACAGCAAGGCAAAGTTAATGCAGTATTCAAAATTAGAATCCACTTCATATACAAGGATTCCATACAGATTTTCTGTATGCTCACATTTATACACCACTCATGACATAATGCTACTGATCAAACATTTGTAAAATTGCATAAATTATAAGCATTTTAATAAAAGATTAAATAAACATCCATTTGGTATAAACAGACTTAGTTTCATTATTTTAATAACTGTATACTGATTTATGCCTGCTGATGGTGTTAATTGGTTTTCAATAATGACACAAATCTGCTATGTAGGAAGAGCCAATCTCAAATGCTGATTTACTGCAATCCACTCCCATATCCTATGCCTCATCCCTTACTCATTTAGTAATTTTGCTTTCCTCAACACAATATCTTTGATAGCAAGAAAAGTTGATCAACCGTCCAAGAAGCACAAAAAGAATTTCTTCTGATTCACCAGGTAAGAACACATACCTAAAATATTAATATAAATAAAAATTATAGTTATATTTGCTATTATTTTTTTTAAATGCCAAGATATGTTTCAGCTGTAACTGACATTTTTAAATGCCATATTCAAGAACCAAAGTAGTTAATGTGTTAAAAGGTATTCAAGGAAAAAAGAAAGTGATCTGCTCACTGGGAAATTCAAATAAAGATAATATGGTGGTGGGGTGCTTGAACAACGTATAATTTTCTGTATAAGGGGATTCAGTTCATACTGGAAAGCTTCAGTATAGCTGATTTATCAGTTATAGGAATTGCCCAAACCCTTTTATTTTATTGCTAGCTTTTCCCATGCAGTTCCAAAAGTTATAGATTATTGCTGAATCTGTTCTTAATTGACTTCATGTTGTGGTGCAGTTACCAAAAATTGAATTAGAAACAAGAAGAGATGGTATTTCCATTAAAGTTAAAAAAACAAACAAACAAACAAACAACAAAACATAATTAGTTGGGGTGTTCACTCACTAAACCTTCAGCTTTAGAAAGCTTTGCAAAAGAAAGAATTACATAGCAGAAGAATAATGTTCTTAATCTATTTATTTTTACCTTTCAGAGGCCATATGGGACAACTTGCTATATTGGCTTGCAGAAGAGCTTGCAGAAGATAATACATCATTGCTTGCTTTGTGCTTACCTGTTCGGCGGAGCGTACTTCAGCTTGTTAGGCTGAAGTGCCCTGATAATTTAACACACCAGATCTATGAGCTGCTCTGCTGCTGGAAAAAGACCCTTCCAAGGTCAGCTGATAAACACCAGCTCCTGTCTCACTATTTGCGGAAGAGTGGCAGAAGTGATCTTTCAGAAGAACTTAGGTTTAAGTGGCAAAATAAAGTGTTCACTTGACAGAATCACTGGCAACTAACAGCCCAGTTTATCTTCTTTCCTGTTGAAAGGTGTGAATATTTCTGTGATATCTTTGGATGCACAAGTGACAGTGATACCAGTCAGGGATAAACCTGCTTATTTCATGTGTTACTTTGCAACTCCAAATATAATAGCAATGTCCTTGCTTGGTAAAAGTAAACATTTCTTCTGTGGAAAAATGAGACATTGAAAATACAGGTATGAAGAATTATAGACTGGTCTGCATATGAAGATCTAATCTGTTTCCAGAATTTACCAGGAAGCCTTACTTTAATCTGTCATGGTCATGGGTTTTTTTCAGGTTACCATTAAATTTGGAAAAACGAGTATTTCTTCATGTAAGTTTTAAAATTTATTGCTTTGAAATTTTTTTCGTTATACTGAGTTCTTATATTGAGGGTACAGATAATAAACCAGATGTATTTGTGCCATTCCTTAGCCATGTGTTTTAACATCTAAACATTAGTTTCTTTCCAGAATGCCAAGTTTGACCAACCTAACTTTTTAAAGTCAGAGCAATAGCAGGTTTGGACTTTTATAACTGTGTTTCTGCTGAGATAATATGCTAATTTGCAGTCTTCTGTTACTTGCTGCTACATTGCAATTCACTGCATACAACACACCCAGAATTTCTCTAAGTACTTAACTGACTTTTCTGTTAAAGGCCCAAAGTAGCTGGCAGGAGCTAGTGAATCACAGTTCTGGGAGAAAGCTGACTGCTTGGTATTTACATACATAACTATCAATTTGTGATTATGCAGCTGTCACATCCATGCAATTTCCCTCATGCTCCAACAATGTGCAATAGATGAAGCTCTTTCATCAAGTCCACCTGTACATAGTTATTTTTTACTGTTATTCTTCTGGATTCAATGAACCAATTATTTTCCCCTTTCACACACACACACACCCCCACACATACACCCTTAATAATATAATACAAATTTTAATTATTGATCTAAATCTAGAAGTTATTAATCTAGAATTTATTAGTATTTAGACTATTTAGAAATCTTGTATGTCTTCCTGGCAAATCTTACTTGTGATACATATTGTTAGTCTGGATATTTTATTTTCATATATTGAATATTCCTGAATCACAACTAAAATTGAGAAAATTGCCTTGCAAAAGAAAATATAAATAGGAATAACATTGATTAGTTTGAATTATCTAGTCAGCAATGTCTCATTCTGTAGGATTATACTTTTTTAATTGTAAAACAGAATATATGAGGAATTTGACCACTTCACTGTGATATAACCATCCTTTCCTTTTTTATTTTTTTTTCTATAAATAAAGATGTTCTTTGAATGTAAACTGGCTTCTTATTAGTGGAAAACTTTATCACACTTTTCACAGTGCTCTAACACATCTTCACATCTTCAGATCTTTTGTCATCAGTGCCTTCTCTTTGGGAATGATGGCTCAGCAGATACTATCAGAATGTATGCATATTATGATCATGCTTCAATGCATGATGGCACTACAGATAGTACTGGATATATTGCCACAAACTGGACTTCATTTTTATATCTAAATTAAAAGTATTAAAATACTTTTTTTTAAAAATACAACTACCAAAATTCTGCCACAAGATGGCCTCTGTGTCTAACAAAACCATAAAACCTGTATTTCACATGCTGAAAAATATGTGAATAAAACACTACTAAAAACTAAAGCCATTTATAAAGACCTGGATACTCCACTATACATTATCATTAACATTAGTGAAAAGCAGCAAGAACTGTGGGCATTTCAGTAGCAATTATACAACGGGAACAACTGTGTTCAGCCTCCTCTTCCTAGGAATTTGAGATTATTTTTTAAATTAATTGGATGGTAAAAATATATTAATTCTGCTTATGTTAAAAGGTCATTTTTATTAGTAGCAAACACTAATCAAGAGACTAAATAAACCATATAGTTTATTAAGTTTGGGAAAAGACTAATAAGGCAGATTAAAAAATTAACAACAGTTTTTAATATAAAAATTCATGTTCTCCTCTGAGGAGGTAACCTTTAGACCTGCTAGTTATTTTTCTCTTCTTGCAGTAACTTTCACTTACAGTCTGAAACTAGCAACTAGTCTTGCTGTGGCCCACTAAAACTGAGCGCTTGCTGATGATGTGCTTTTCCTCTGTTCCTCTCCCTCCTCATCTCCCACCAATTCTGCCTTGTCCTGGGGCTTTCCCTGCTAGCTGTTCTAGGTAGCCTTCACAGCTTTTGTTCCCACTTTTTTGTTATTTCATCTCTTGGAAGGGCATGGGTAGCATCGAGCACAGACTTTCTCAGCTCACTAAAGAAAAACATATTTAAAACACACATTTTAACAAAAAATTATATACACAACACAGGCAAAACAAACATGCTTATGCTTGCCCACTTTGTTTCTTTTGCTCTACCGGAAGGCCACAGAGTCATAGAATCATTTAGGTTGAAAAAGGCCTTTAAGATCATTGAGTCCAACCATTAAGTACCTTCTTTGACTAGGTCTCCCTGAACCCAGGGACTCCTGGCAGGAAAAGGGAATATGGGATGTTTCTCTTCATGTTAGGTCTCAGCCAACAGGTTTGTATACAGATACAATTTTTTATCCTAATTTGTTTTTCAGAGAAGAGATTCTTCCCCCTCTAAAGTTCATAGGCTGTAATCAAAACCTTCAAACAAGACAGGTTTCAGACCAAAATGTGGCCTTCTGTTCAACAGTGCAATGCCAGCAGCAGCAATGAGACCCCAAAATGTAGATTTTTATGGCTAAAGTAAATCAAAATCAAGATGTAGCAGAATCTAAAGAGACCTTGTCAAAAAGGGAGGAGCAGGGAGATATCACTAAGGTGGCTCTCAAGCCTTATGGAAGGAAGAATATGTGACTACTCTGCTTCTTTCCGAATAGCAAATATCAGTCACAGGCTGGTATGACTGAATTATTGCTGTGGAACATCCAATTTCTTATCTAGAATCAAAGCTGTCATTTGCCTTTCATTCAATCAAATATTGTTTCCTAAATGAAAGGGTTCTCTCAGTGAGATTTAGACTCACTGAACTGCAATCAAAAGGTAGGAAAGAAGTAGGTCTGTATGGGACAAATCTGCTTCTGTGCTGTGTTACTAGCTGTAAAAATAGGCTGGACTGAGAGCAAAACTATTGCTTAGAATGGGTATGTTTTCTATACCTAAATAAAAGGTGACGTTGTATATTTCTGCTAAACACTGAAGGCAACTGAACAGAAAGAGAGCTAAGATAGGAAGTGAATTGCTCATAAAGAAATCACCTAGACAACTGTAATTTGGCAGACTGAATACAGAAGCTAATTATTTAAACGCTGGACAGTTAAACAGAAAAGCAAGAAAAACATGTATTCCTTTTGTGGCGTTGTTACAGAATGGGTTGCCAACTGTCTCTGAGATTGACAAAGTGCAAAGGTATAAAGCAAACTCTGCATATTCAACATTTAGCATACAAATTCTCTTAGGGAGATAGAGCTCAGTAAGCAGGATCAGTAAGCTGTTGAATACAACAGATGGGTTTAATTAAAAAAAATTATGATGGCATTTAATCAATATCTCACCCAAGCCCCTTGCAAAAATGAGTTATTTTATCCTTTCAATAGTCCTGGAAGAGGTACTGTTTTCATAGAAATAACTATCTGTGGCAATCTCCAAGCACAAGAGTCTCACCTGAAAAACTCCCAAGTGAATTGGAGGAGAGCTCACATGCAGAGCTGTGGGGGAACGCCAGTAAGGGGTCTTTTCAGCAATTCTCAACGACTCATTTCAGTGAGCTGGTCTTAAGCGCAGTGAGCTAAACCCCTGAAAGGGCAGAGGCACTCAGGAACCTGGCATAAAATAGCCCAGCCAAAATCACTCCTTTCTTTCCATACAATCTCTACACTTTACCTTAAGACACAACAAAAAGTCATTGAGCATCTCTGATTCAGCTCAGAAAAGTTGTCAAACAAAGAAATGCATTATCTGCAGTTCCTCTGGTCCTAAGTAGAAGGGCTTGAACATATGTCTGAATACTGCACACCAGGTACCAGTCTGTTCTGAGGCTCCTTCAGAGTCTCCTTTTTCATGAAGATGCTAGAATATATTCTCTAATGGCTTTGCCTATCCATTAGCTATGCAGTAGAAACAAGGTCCTTGCATGATGCTCTAAAGAAATACTTAGGAGGTCTCCTAATAATTCTACACAACATAGATGTTTGGAAAAGCACAAACACACCTATTTCAGCTGATCTGAAACTGAGTTGAATCATATAATACACAATGAACTTTAAGGAGCTGAAAAAAAATTTAATGGAAAGTTTCCCTATGTATAGACTTGCTTTGTCCTCAGAAAAGAAGAATCATTATTATGATTAAAATAAGAATCATTACTAGAGAAATTCTAAAATAGAAAGTGCAACTTTATGTTTGATTCTTCATATTGTATTTCATTTTCTCCCAGGAAACACTCAAAAGCCTTTCTCACTCATTACAACATAATCTACAGAAAAAAATAAAAATAAAATAAAATAAACCCCCCTCCCAAAAACCCAATTCACTTTTTGGAACACCCAGTATCGTTACAAGAGTCTGATGAACTGAAAAATATTGCCTTAATACTTCTATTACTTAATTAAAATCTTATTTTAATAAAAATTCATTTCTACTCTGGCAATTTGAAGAGCTCCCATTGTTAATAGACTCATATGAAAACAATTTTCTCATATACTATTAGAGGTTAACAAAAGACTTATTATGAATTAGTGATCTACTGTAACATTGTAATAAATCATAGTAAAGCTTGCAAGAATAGAAAAGTAGAGTCCATGTTTCATCCTTTCTCCCTGAACAATGAAAGTATGATAAATATAAGAAAAATTATTCTATTATAGAGTATGCAAGTGCAAGACTTTGTCCTTATCTCTAGCCAAAGTGAAACACAACCCTTCATCATTACTATGGTAACCCTATTCTTAGTCTTTCAAAAAAATTCACATGCTTTTGAACTCCCCATTACATATATAAATTCTTTATGTCACAGTGGATATACACCCCTGATGGAAGATTTTCCAAATCCATATGCAGGGTCTTAGATGCCTAGATCTCACTGACCTTTTTTATCCATTGAGCACCTACCACATCGTTGTTACCATTAAGAACTTTTGTGCTGTAGCTTTCCAAATGAAAAAATTGTGGCTCTTCAACTTGTTAAAATATTTCAAAATCCATACATAATCTTTATCATCATTGCACGCTATTTTGGAGTCCAGTTTTGATACTATCACTTCCAGAAATGTTATCACCTATTTTAATTTTGGCCTTAGGTCAGATTATAACCAGAGCAGACTAATTACATATCAGAATCTGAAAGAACTTAATAGAACTGGAAGGACTCCAGACATGATTATTATTATTCAATGCCAGCTTTCTACTGCAAGTGCCAATTTCACCAGCAGACGATGCAGAAGAGCTTCTACAAAGATATTATTTCTAGTATCTTCAAACTTGAAAGCAACATATAATAACTCACTTCGGTAAGACAATGGAATAGAAATTCCTGAAAGATTGCATTACTTACTTGTTTCTTCATGAGTTACTCCCTTGCAGAGTATTTTGAGGTGAAGGCATGCAAACAATCTAAACTGCAGATATAATGCAATCAGAAATAGGAATGCTTTCTTTTAAGTGTTAAGAGTAATACTTTGTTAAGGTCCATGCCTGTGCCTGAGGAGTTAAGGAAAGGAATAAAAAAAAGGTTGAAGTGGTATAGAATCAAATGTTAAAAAATATTTTGGAGTATTTTGTTTCTAGAAAGAAAGAGGGAAGTATTCTGTACTGAAGAAACTCATCATCAGAAGAGGTTCGTGTTTCATATATTTTCAAACATTTTTAAAAACTAGTAACCTTTTCGAGGTAAATGAATAGTTACTAATGGAGATAGCCAATTTATGTTCTCCATGTTTGGTGTTGGTTTTTTTTTTTCTTATGGAGTTTTGACAAAATGTCATTCCTCAGGGAAAACAAGATGCTACAAAAAAATCTGGAAGTTTTTCTGAGAACATCTGTCAAGTGTTAAGCTGATACAATGAAAGATTTTATAGTACTTCTAAAACTAAATCCAAATGATTTCAAAAATACTTTAGCTCATCCCTCTGTTTACACATACAGAAACTCCTAAAAGTCTTAGATTTTTCTCAGTCTGCAAGTAAAACAGTGAAGGTCTTCCGCTATTATTATTTTTTTTAACTATGGGGGCATCTTCTGTAATCTTCCAGAAACAACTGTTGCCAAGAGCTGTGCATAGACCTGAATGGTTTAGAAAAAAACAAGGAAGGGCAAAAGGGGCAACTACATCGACTCCACATGCAAAGTGAGCAGATCTACTGTGGGTTTACTGAACCATTTCTACTCAGTTTATTCTGCCTTTAGGCTTCGCTTTTGAGTATTTTTATTCATTTGTTACGTACTGTATAAGTGCTGTGAGTTTTAATCAGGAGCTTCACATTTTTTCTAATTGTTGTCATGTCAAAGTATCTACAATCTCAGCATATACTGAGAAAATATTTCTGAGGGGGGCAGCAAACTGTCAATGCCTGTCTGGAAGAGGTTGAGGAGACTTCCTCTGCAGCATGGTGCACGGTTCTGTTCATGTATATTCAAAAGGAATGAACTTAAAGTGCTGAATCTTTGCTGAGCCCTTCTGCAAAGAAGGAATAGTTAAAAGATCATGGAAAAAGAGAAGGGATTTTAAAAGGAAACTTTAAAAGTCGATCTACCCAGAGAAAATTAAAATCTGAACAAATATTTTCAGTTAGATAAAACACAATACCTGTTCCTGAACATAAACATAAATACAGATTGGGAATGAGGTACTTTCCTAACCATCACAACTTTCCAGCAGGATTAATTGGGGAAAATACCTAAAGCATTATAAAATGTAGTTCTTAAAGTTCATGAAATTTTTTATAACAGCAGTCTTCAACAGTGGAGAACTGAAGTAAGAAGGAGATAAATTCTCTGTCCATTTTGGTGTCCCTCGATTATACAGACAGGTAGAGACTGGGCAGGAATTATCATCGTATCCTTTATACCAGTTGCTCAATCCACCTCATTTTACAAGTAGGCTCCTGCCACTCCTTGTCACATTACGTACTGTGTACATGCAGAGACTCACATACACACACCTAAACCTGACAAGCAACCAAGAACCTCAGTTCATGTCTAAAAAGGTATAAAATTAATATGATTTATGGTATCCTGGCTGACAATAAACTGCTGTCAAACCTTAAGTCTCTTTTCTTTCCCAGTGACTGGTAGCCATGGCTACACAATGTAATAAAGTTAAGTGATCCACAATGGTGTAATACATGGTGTGTTTACTGTAACTGATTTTATTATGAAACCCCAAGAAGATAAAACTAGTAATTCAGGGTGAAATGGAAATTAGCTACTAGTTAAAATTGTGCTTATATTTTCATAAAAAATACATGCTTTGTTGAACAGCATAATTTCTTTTCCTGAATAATTTATGACAGCCAGTCTGTCCCTTTGAAATGTTCATATTAATTTTAATGAGCTTGTCAAAGCTATTCCAGCTATTTTATGTTTAATAGATTTAGCTGGGGTAATGTTTTAACCCTTTGCTTCTTTTAACCAACATACAAATCTGCCATACAAATCTGTTTTATACAAAATAGCTTCTTTATTTTAAAATTTATAGATTAGCACCTATAGTTCATCCAAATAGTAGTAACATCATAATTCTCTATACTACAGTTTATATTTCTATATCAAGTTAAAGTTTTACTCTGCAGAAAAAATGGAAAAGGTAGGTTTTCAGTTAATTACCCTAGTGTTTCAATTACAAGTTTTCAGAGGTAGCATTTGCATTTACATTTTTGGTTTTTTCCCTAGTTTAAACTCAAGGTAGCTAAACATTTTCACTTTATTCTGAACAGGCTGGGACACATTTACGTGCATATTTTTCTCTGTTTCACATTGTGTAGCTGTTCATGCTTCCATCGAATAATGCTCTACTTTCAACTGCTTTTAATTACTAAAATTCATTTGAACTACTGATCAACAGGCACTATAGAAACTGATGGTAATGATACCATCATTCCACTTTCACCTTTTCTTTGAATGCCTTCTTCACTGCATTCAAGCTGGGCCTCTTGGATCATTGATATTTACCTGCAAATATTTTTTGATCTCTACTTACCTGGGTCAGGGCCAGGACCAAACTCTGTGTAAAAGACATTAAAGCTCTGTTTAAGAGCCAACCATAGCAGTTTTGTGTAGAAATGTGAGGAGCAGAAAACAAAAGCGTTATTACTGGGACATCCAGAGGGACAGGAACACGCGTGCTTTGGCTGAAACATGATCCAGTTTGGTTTATGTGACTCAGTCCTTTTCTGTGAAAATTTATCAATTTCTGTCAACTATTTCTGAACTACAGAAACATTTTAACAACTTGTTTGTTGACACTATTCTGGTCATGAATGGAAATAATCTTCAAAAGCACAGAAGACTCAGTAGATGTTTCTATATCATTTGGCTACGCTAAATTTCCATATCCAGCACCCTAAAAAAAGGATAAGAACTGCAGTCTTAAAATCTGAGGCCAAGTTTAGTAGACATTACCTACCTCTAGTTTATTCTTCTACTGCTAGCTTTTAAGATTTTTTTTTTTTAACTCAACACATACATTTATAATATTAGTCCATTATGATGATAAATAAATATGTCTGGGATATGAAGACTCATTCAGCAAATGAACATTCTGTTACCCAAAAGTAACAGGTGAGTAAGAGCTCTATTTAAAAATTATATAGAATATTAGTCTGAAATTTTTAAAGATTTAAAAAAAAGGCAAGAAGATTAAATTAAATACAAGGAACTAGTATGTTTTTAGATGAATTAATTCTGGAAAATGATCACAATTTATTAATGCTACCTCAGTTATAATAGGTTTGTTAACAGCTTGGTACAGGCTCAAATGTCAGAAATGGAAAAAAACTTCAGATCTTTCTTAAATAGGGGTCCAGTATTGTGCTCAGCAGTGGAATGTGTTGGGTAAGGGGAGATTCTTAAGAGGAAGAGAAGAGTTTCTGTCACCTATGGTCAGACAAAATAATCTAGAAGCATCTGCAAGTCATTATAAGGATCATTACTGTGGTTCCACAAGTTGCAGGAAGGATATTTATGTAACTGACCATTCCAATGAGCATTAACATCTGCAGAGAAAACATCTGCACCTTCTTTGGAGGGTGGTCTATTGATAAGGGTTATCCTGGCAAAAACTGCAGTTGTAAATAAAACCCGAGACTAAATTTGCAAAGCTGACTCGGAAAGAAATATTTCCCAAGAGAATAATCCATTTATTTATTTTACTCTCTCTGCTAGATTACAGTTGCTCATAGACATGAGAGGACAGGATGTGGTTATACTACCATACATCTGCAATCCCCAGTAGCCGTGAGGATGGTTGATGTTGTTACCGTGCAAGCTATAAGTACTTGATTATAAATTATTATTTTTTTAATGTATGCAATACTGGGAATAGCTCTCAGAACATGCTTTCACTTGCAGTGCAGTTCAGCTGCTCTGAGCTGTGAACCAGGACAGGGTCTTAATGACACCAAATAAAATGCTGATTCTTTGAAAGATAATTTTTTACAGTCTTCTAGGCACTTGAGTCAGAGAAAACACACATTACATGTAACAGGCAAAGACACCTTGAGAACATGTTTTCATGACATGCTTCAAACATTTTTGAATGAATGAAGAACATGTTGTTACAATGATTTTAAAGTACAAAAAGAACAATAGCATGCAATGGGATGGCAAGGTTGTTGGGGGTTTTGTTGAGTTTTTTCCCCCCTCTCTGCCATGATAATATTATACTGCAATAAGGAGTTTAAAAATGTCTTATCTCCACAGGCCTCTAAGTCCCCCTGTGGGCTGCAGTAGGGCTTCTTGTTACAAAATGAAGTGCAAGAGGAAAAAACGTACATGTATGGTATGTTGCCATAAATGTCTGCATATTATGAAAGTAGGTGAATTTATCTTCCACAAGAATTTTATACTTTGAATCAAGAAAAAAAAAAATCAAAGCAAAAGCATGCAGTTCTCCCCTTTTCTCTGAAAAAAATAATTTACATCTTAGCATGTAACTTCTAAGACAAAAAATTTTAAAAGAAATTTTTCAAATTAGGTTGGAAACCAAAGCAGAAGGCTTATTCTGGCAATTTTTTCCACTTGCAATAATCTTCATAGTCTGCTAAGTACAATTCTGACTTACTTCATGTGCTCATATTTGATGCTGTTGGGGTTTCAAAATCTGTTGCAGCCTTCCTTTTACTATGCTCAAAATTATGATGGGATTGGAGCCAACTATTTTCTGCAACAGATTTCTCTTTGTAAGCTACATTTGCAATTTAGCCACCAGTATTTCATGGATCTTAAATACTACAAACCCTTTCCAAGTCTTACTAGTTAGCCAGAATTACAGCAACTCCAAAGCTGTAAAACAAGAGAGCAGTTTTGTGACTTACCTTCAAACCAAACCAAACTGAAATACACTATCATCTGAGAAAATGGAGATCTAAAGATTCTATAATTTGATTTTCCATGCACTGAAAACACTTGGTACTTGAAGACCAAGTGCTCATTTCTGATAACTCATTGTCCATCCAAGCTTGATGTTCACAGGATAGTGGTAATGCTGTGGAGCTTGATCTCAGTCTTTAACAATAAGTGGGAGCCTGGGCAAACTCTATGTGCCTGTGCAAGCTGGAATCATATTTGCTTGCACTCCCATGATGTTGCTTAGAAGCTTGAAAAATTTAGTGACTGCAAGAAGTAAACTAGCATTTTTATTTCTTTTATGTACTCATGACCCAGGAGATAGTAAGAAGGGAGCATTTCAGAAGAGTTGTTGTGGGTTTTTTTTTTTTTTAAGGGAAAGATTGAGGAGGGAGGGAAGAGAGAAAAACAACCCTAAATGTAATTGCCACAATAAGACTCTGCCAGAGATAACAATGAAGCTCCACAGGCCTAAGATGTCCACATGAATAAGAATATCATCTGGAGTTATATTAGGGTAAAATATAATAGCCTAGAACATGATTAGGGCATGCTTTGGAGCATGAACTGTACCACCTACAGCTTTGCATTAGGGAGACATGTCATCACAACATACCACAGCAAATTTTTCCTGGAGCAACAGATATAGCCACTGTCAAATTAGAGCAGAAGATCATTGGTCCTATGTTGCATTTATGGTGTTCCTGAGTTCCAAAAAAACCTTAGTGAACCTGTAGGTTTAAACACTCTAAAAACAAAGCTGAACTACACTATATTTTGTACACCCTCTTACATAGCCAGGCAAATATTATCATTCAATTCAACATTTCCCTCAGGGAAGTGGGTTACTACTCATGGAATAAATTAATGTATACTGTCTGTCATGCCATCATAACTGTCCTTTAGCATTTGGTCCATAACATCTGCGCTGCACAGATTTTTCTTCCCTGAACATTTTGCCTGCATTGCACTTTACAGAACCAATACAAAAACAACAGTATGGTTTTGCATATCAGGATTGCATAATACTCTATATGCTTTAAAACAGAGTAAAAGCTGACAGTAAAACCTTAGCTTTGTCATCTTCCAGCTTGAATGCTTGTCGCAAAATGCTTTATTTACCCTATAAAAAAAATGACTGTAACTAAATAAAGTGGAACAAGGAGCTTCCACTGTAGAGTGTTAATGTAAAGCTAGCCAGGAGGGCTCAGAAAAAGAGGAGAGTCCCCAGGAGAAAAGGAACTGCCTAGGGGTTATTAATAGACTTGGAAAAAAATCCCTGTGGCGAGAAGGAAACTAAACACAAACTAAGTCGATGAAGCAAATGGAATCTGACAGGGAGCAAGAGGAGAAAACAATCAAGGATCAAATTCTATTAAACACTTTCATTAATGTTGTAAAATACATAATAAAGAATACACTCTGAAAAAAGTAGATGACACTAAGACAGGAAAGGTTATAAGCACAACATCAAATAAAAAAACAGGACCTAAGAAAAAGTACGATGGAATTCAATGCACGAGTGTTATATTTGGTAGAAAGAAATAAAATGCAGAACTTCAACAATGAGGGGAATAGCTGCTCAGGCATAAGATTTTTTTTTATTGCTATTTTAATTTTTGAATGTTGAAAGGAAGCCTTTTAGATTTCAAATCTTATCTAAGCCGAGCAATTCTATTACATTTTTATTCTGAACAACAAAAAATTCTTCTCTTTTGAGATAAATGAACAAAGCAGTTAGGGTAATAAGTTTCCTTGTTCATGCAGAAAAGAACCTGCTTTATGGAAAATTCCATGAGCAAGTCTAACTCTGCCTCTTTTGAATGGTAACAATGACTTCAGCCCTATTTTGCGTATCTTCAAATTCTCTTGTTCAAACCAGTCTCAAAAACTAGCTGAGAGCTTCATTTAAACATACATGTTTACAAGGCAGACAATTGTAAGCAGGTCACCATATGACACTGGCTGTAGATTACAAATGTGTTACCTATGAAAAAAATTTCTTCTTCCTGGAATTTTCCCTTTGAAAACACAGCATCTTTACTGGAAACTGCAGTGACAACGCTTCTCCAGATAACGATCCCATCCATATACAATATCTCTCCTACAGTGTTGCTCTTAGCTCATTGCTACTGTTATTTAAGGGCATAAACTAAAGCTTGTGTCTGGAGCACTGATTGCCCGCTCTTATGCAGTATAAACAGAATATTCCCGTTTTGAACACTCCTAATCTCTCAGCACTGTCGCAATTACCCTGGATGCCAAGACTGACATTGGAAAATATTCACTGAGCAGCTCAACCTTCTGCTGCTTGTGAAGAGTGAGTGATATGCTCTAGAAGCCCTACTTCTACACATAGGAAAGTTTAACATCATCATTGACATACAGATATTTTTCCATGGTATGATGCTGTTGCTTAGCCAGTTAAACTTGCTTTATATTGCAGTGGAATTTAATAAGATGCATGAACCACTATGACTCAGCAGCAGTTACCTTGCATCTTTATACAGTGTTCAAACACTTGCTATGGGAATGAATCCTCACTGTACACTGAATTCTGCCAGCCTGCTAAATGGATGTTTAAGGTACATATGAAGGATGATTCAAGATGCTTCATGGGTTATTCAATGACATACAGTTCAGCTCAAAATGCAATATTGGACTTTAACAGCCATTACAAAAGTTCAATAAATATTTTTTCTTCCTACCAGTCATCTTCCCTTTAGAAGTTTTTCATGGAAAAAAACCCCAAAAAACCAAAAAAACCAAAGAAGTGTTAAATACTACATAGCTCTCTTTCTATACGAAACATTCCAGCAGTCATAGACTTTTTTTTTTTATTTTCCCTTTTGAAGCATCCCAGACAGATGTGCTACTCTGGATTCAGAATTTAGAAAGATTAGCACCCCTACCCACCATCTTCTGAAAACAATTTCACAAAAAATAAAAAAAAAACTTTCCAAGTAATATTTGAGAGAATATAAAACCACTCTGTTATCAGATACATACATAGGGCTTTTTATCTAGGGTCATGTCCCTACATGATGTCAATCACTGTGCTCCACCAGTAGCTAAATATCTAACCCACAGCTCCTTCTTTGCAACATGCTCTACATTTTTGCTTCATACATATAATTGTAGGTCTTTTGCATCTACAATCAGACAGGAGTTCTGTCTTTGCATTTGAGAAACTTAGCTATCAACTTAATATCCTATGGCAACAAACCACTAAAGAACAAAGAATTTTAACCACTAAAACATGAATATATGTCATTCTCAGTTCAAAATCAGTATGCATCACTATCTTAGAGCACTCACATTTCTCACCTTCACCCCAAACTCCTGTTCACACATACCTCTCAAAGATTTCATGGAAATACAGAATGCTAAAAAAGTTCTTATTGAATACAAATGTGATAGAAAAGATTACATTTATTTCCTCCAGATAAAAATACAGCAACCAGATAGCAGTAACAAAACCCCACTTATTTTCTTAATTTGAGAAAACAGTAGCAGCTTGACCAATGACAGCCACATGACAGAAGTATGGATGTCTTTCTTCCCTTTAACCACATACTTTAGACTTACCTCAGAAAAAAAAGGTCAGTTTCCAGGAGAATCTTCCAAAGGGAAGGAACTACTTAGAAAAGGATATTAAATATTAGCTGAAAAAACATTAAATAAAGTTGTTGTCCAGAAAAAGAAAGTAGTATTCCAGAAACAGCAGCAAAGTTCCTGATAAACTGATGTACATTCAAGTAAATCTAGATACTCTTAAAGTCAAGGGACATCAATCTATAGACTCAGTATTAAGCGGTTTATGTTTATTTTGGCCTTTCAGATCTTATAAATTTTGTATGAAATCCAATATCACTAAGGGAAAGAGATGTATTAGATTCAACCTTCTAATTAGAACCTCTGAACCTTGCAAAGACTTTCATTTTTCCTGTAGATGCTGATTTTCCACTGTGTTCAAAGGCTTCTTACTGTTAAAAATGCTATAACTTCATTAGTTAAAATTAATGAAAGAACATGATAAACAAAGCAAAACTGATCATATTGTATAATTAAAATTATAGCAAAAGACAATCAGAAGCAGAGTTTAAATTTACTCGAATATCAGTTCTTCAGTCATCTGAGGACCTAGGCCATTGCAAACTATTAATTAGAAATTAAACAATACAATTGTTGGACCAAATTAATACCAATAAGTAAATAGAGGATAAAAATATCAAGTTGATTTTGTTCTTTTATTTATGAATTTGTTCTTCAACTGTGTTTTTTACACAGTGTAATGCTAACAGTGTACTTTTGGTATTTTGAGTGCCACAAATGGATGTCTGCTTACCAAAAACTATAGAAAAATATTTTCCTCCCTAAGGTAGGTGTGAAAATATAGGTAATTCTTGGTTTTAAACATATAGTTGATACAGCTATGTTCACTGAACTGTATTTTGTAGGCAAAACATACCAGGGACCTGACATTTTTTGACAAATAAAATCAAATTTTCAAAGTACAGTCTAGCTACTGAATGCATGTGAAGGTCAATAATGAAACTATAATAGACCTCTAATTCTTAGAAAAAAAAAAAAAGACAGAAAGCAATGATTGTTATTCAAGATGGCCTCTATCCCCCTCCTCCTCTTACTACCTTGCTTTAAGGCCAGTTGGTTTTTTTGGGAGATGTATCTGAAAAATATTCATGAAGGGTCAGTTTGAGCTGTAGTCCTTGCAGTAGGCAGGGCTCTTTTGTTCCTTAGGTAATACGTGCTTGCATAAAAGCTACATAAAATCTAGTCATCAACTCTTTCAGGTTGTAACTTCCAATACAACAATGTAAGAATCCTCAGGAATAAAGAATAAGGCCTAGAATGTATTCCTTTTTTAGGGGAGGAAAACAATAAATAAATAAAAGGAGAACGTACTGAAATCTTGTAGAAAGATTTTTGAGTATGAAAAGCCCCAAAGTTTCCAAGGAAGTTACAACGCAGACTAAAGTAATTCTGAATTTCCTGGTCAAACCTTTCACCAAATAGAACATGAGATAGGGTATTATTTAGTTCATTATTATGTTCACACTATCATAACAGTTTAGTGAACAGGATAAATAGATATTTAAGTATCTATCTGATATATTTAGAGGGGAAAAAACCCCACCTTGCATTATCATGGGGAAGATAATCTAAGTGTCATCAGTGAAAGGCCTCATGCTGCCAGTATTAAGAGATTGTTGTAATTATGTAAAGCCTGATATGGGATTCAAGTAATAAGCAGCTAAAGGAAGATAATATAATTACTGCTAATCAACATGGGTAGATGGAAAAATAGATCTTGTCAAATTAAGTTGGTATCATTTTTATGAAATTATAAATTCAGTTGATAAAAATCATCAAGGCAGATACTAATGGGATTAACAGCTGAGTAAAAAATAGATCTCAGCATCCAGTGTAAAAAGGGAATATCACCAAGTGGCTGTTTTTCTTTCATCATGCTTTTCTGGCACTAATTTTACATTTATTTACATTTTTAAAGAGCCAAGGACAAAAATAGTTCAGCCAATGCTGATAAATTTAATTGTTGACTCCACGAATGTTCAAGGAAAACAGGTTCAATTGAGGGAAAAATTCAGTACGGTAACATGCGCATTCAGGAGCAGAGCATGGAGGCTGTTCTTACGCTATAAAAGAAAGAGTATGAGATTCCCCAGGCAGGACTCGGGTAAAGGAGACACAACTCAGTCTCTTATCTGCCATCAGCCTGAACAGCTGAGTATTTCCCCAGAGATCTTGACACATGAAGAACAAGAGCAGTTCACAGAAACACACCTAGACCCTAGTCCCTATGATAATAACAGAAGGGGGTGCAAAGGTGACTGCCAAGGAAAAGAGGTCACCACTCCAAGGCTGTTCCATGGGGCTGACAGGCTGGAAACATGCAATTGCAATGCTCCCATACCCTGTAGGAGAAGCTGCTATGGTGCTAAGCTGAGCTCAAAGCCCTGATTCTGAGTAAGCTACAGTTGTAAGGATGACGGACGAAAGAAGCACTAAAAGAATTACTCAAAGCAGTAGAAGACATAAGATATGTAACAAAAAAAAAACACCTCAAGCAGCTCTGTTTATTTTAAAGGATGTCAAGCTGAGCAGCTAGAAGAGTCCTTAGACAGTCCTTCAGTTTAATTCACTGCAGATGAACACAGGAAAATCCAGAGGAAAAAACAAATGTCTTTGCAAGTGAGGGTGGTTAACCACTGAACAGCTACTGGGAGAACACCACAGGTGAGTATTGTAGTAGGTTCCCAATGTTACATATACACAGAAAAATGTGATTTCGCTCCAACTCTTGTACCTGAAAGAGTATGTTCTGGAATCCTAATTCCAACATTACTTGGGAAGTCATGAAGTCACAGTGTCTCCTGGCCAGAAATCTTTCTGAGCTAAAAGAGCCTTTTAGGCCACCAAAGAAATACCTTGCTCTATATGCATTTCGTAAAAGGTATATTTGTCCTTTTCTAGATCAGAAGATATGCTCTCCATTCTATCCCAGCTCATTTATGTGAGGTGGTCCCATCCTAAATTGCCAGAACCTACTTTAACCTTTAGGTATAAGAATTAACAGAATAATATTTACATCCACAAAAATATTTTAACGTTTTATTGTAAGTCACTGCAACATAATCTGAGTATATTGTGTTAAACTACATAAAGTGCGCTGGCTTCAGTGTATAATCTAGAGTCAGTGTGATTCCAGACTTTGAGAGCTCTTGGGAATAGTCAACTATATTTTTATTTTTAATATTTATTTATATTTATTTATATATATATAGACAGAGAGAGAGTAGAGCTACTTGTCACAGAAATAACAAACAACTTTGAGAAACTTACAGGTTTGCAGAGTATTTCTTGGTTACAAAGTAATGCCAGATCCTAGGAGGTGAATGTCTCACTATTAATTAAAGATGGAGCTTTAGAAGAACTTTTCAAATATTTCATTTTCAGTTTGATAAAGTTACCTTCCATTACTTTAAAAGGGAGTAAAACTTCCTGAAGGAAACAGAACTGGAAGGGATCTTCTGAAAGTGTGACATGAATCCTGTTGCCTGTAAGCACTCCTAGAGGGCTGAAATATCTCAGTAGAAAAAAGATAATTTACAGTTCTACACTTACATCTGTGTTTTTGATGAACTGAAGATAGAAACATATGTTGGAAATTCACTTCTTCAAGGAAAGGTATATTAATTTTCTTTTGTAGAAGATACAGCTTTAAAATTCCTTGTGAAACTACTGTTTCCTTTTTCAAAGGAAATGTGAATTTCAAAGATAATTTTCTCTATATGACTGAATTTTACTTTCCCTTTCTGTTTCACCACCGCTCAGTCCCTAGAACAGAGCAGAGCTACCAGTTTATTTTTCTCTGTAATGGCACTTCCCAGACATTCCTCCTCCTGTGGGCGATGTCCTTGAGGATGTCCACAAGCTGTACCCATGAACACAATCTGGATCTATTTTTAAGGGGAAGTAAGCAAATACGCTCTTTTATACAGACATTTTGGCTTTTCATAAACCATTAGAATTATTGTCTGTGAATTAGGAGATATAATCACAGTACAAGGCAATATGTAGAGTGGAAGTCAACACTACTGAAACATGGACATAGTAGCATAGGATTTGTAGCATTTCCAGCCATATGAATACTACAGAAACAATTTCATCCACAGCATGGAAACATGCCAGAAAGTGAAGCTATTAACAGCCTGAAGTTGAGCCATGAGCTGATAAAACTGATTAATTTGTACAGCTTCTACAGCTTTGGGAGAGGTTCAGCAATATATCCTACCGATAATTCTGCAGCAGTGAGTTAATCTGTTATGATTATTAAAGTTGGTGCAATAGAAACACCTAAAGGAACTGGAGCAAAAAAACTTATTTTTCAAGTGTGCTTGGAAAGCACAGCTGGCTTAGTATGAAATATCATAATGTGATTTCAGAACTGTGAAATAAAATAAGAACTGCAAAAAGTTTTATACTCACTGAGATTTGCGTGTCCATGGTATTAAAGGCTTTTCTGGAAAAATGACAGACACCCCTCCCACCCTACACTTTCCCCCAAAGATGCACGTGCATACATGAAGCAGCGTTGACAGGGCAGGGTCTTGCCAGCCAGGGCCTGTCCCACCGCCCACTGTGTGGTGGCACAGCAGGGCCAAGCTCCAGCACAGGCACAACGCCCCTGCAGCACAGCTCAGGCAGGGATCCACCATCAGTGTCTCAGCAGCCCGAAGAAAAGGAGGAGGGAGCCCCAGCTCACTCTTCCTAGCACAGCAGCTTGGAGCAAGCCTCCAGGGACGTGCCTGCTTGCTCCTTCTCTCAAGGCGCTCAGTTGCACTATTTCTAAGTTGACCCTGAGCCCAGGCATCCAACCCCCCAAGAAAGTTGGGAAAATCGGGGCCCTGACACCAATCTGCTGAAGTGACTCATGGCTCAGTACAAATGTTTTCTTGGGCTTTACGAAGGGGTGAGCAGCTCTACTGCCATTTTGCAACCTTTACCTTGGGCAGCTTGCCTAAGCAAGGCTTGCACGGGAATTGCAGCACGCAGCTGTACCTGTCTCCTGTAATGGATTTTCATTAATTTTCCTAACTCCTACCTTTTTATCTTATTTTCTGGGCAATAGTATTTTTCTAAAGTTACAAAACTGATGACAGCAGTAAGATATTGAAAGTTTAGGGCCACACACACAGGAGGCTGAGTTAATTCACCAGCTGCCATTGGCTTGTCAAAGGTCCTAGTTTAGAAAGTGTTTCCATCAGCAGGTGAGATCTGAATACCAGCTGTAACATCGAAAAGTTACAGTTCAGACTGATACTGCTGTTTGCCATTAAGGTTCTCTCAGGTCTCTTCATTATAAGAGTTCATCGCAGTCACCAAGCTTTAATATCAGTGCCAGCTGGTACTTTACTTGCTAGATTTCTGCTACCGACAAGTACTATTTGAAGGTATTCTGCATTGTCTGGCCAAGCTATTTCAGAGATTCTTTTGCTATTGCAAAAATAACAGTAATTTTGAAGAATTTAGGGAACAAAGCAAATTCTGATGAACTTTTCTTTGAAGTCTGGAACAACTATGCTTTGGAGGAAGGAACACAAATGTTTGGAGTTCCGTCTTGTACACATAAAAAGTAAATTTCTGTTCCAACAACAATGGTAATGTGGTATGAAATTCTATGTGTGTAAAATGCGTGAGAAATGCAATCACAAAAGGAAACACATGCAGCTAACCAGCAGCTGGATTAAACACTTAAAGCTGTGGGGAACACAAAAGCAGACCCAAATCACCCATTTTAGCTGAGTGTGCTTAGCTGCAAGGAAGATACGGTCTATTGCTGTTCAGCTGTTCTTAGCTGATACAGTAATATCACATTAAAACTTAAAGAGCAGAATTGTGAATGTAAACAGAGTGAGACAAATTGTCAAAGTTGTTCTGGAGAAGGAATAGGCTGGAGCTTTTCTGGCAATAAAGTTAAGTTTTTTTGTTGCAGTAGTTGGTATAGAGCACCCCTATGAGGTGGGAGTTTGCTGGAAAAGAGCAATAAACCCATTGTTTAAAGTGTTTTACTGCCAGTTTTGGAATCTGTTTGCATCTGAGAGTGGTTCTCACATGATACCAGCCATTTTATTTAGACTAGACTGTTCTAGGTTGTGTTCATTCTATGTTGCCCGAATAACATTCACAGTTAAGTTGCGGGATTGCTCAAAAACTAGAAATCCACCTGAAGCCAAAGAGATTTCCATTTTGGATTTACAGAATACACGTACTCTGAAAAAATTCACATCCTAGACAACACAAGTTAAGTATTCCTTCACCAAGTAGATTTGACACTAATGGCCTTGTGTCTGATCCACAGTCATAAAACATGCTCTTCCTTTACCATTGTATGTGATCATTCACAAAACACACATTCTCTAGTGAAGTCGTTCATAAAAAAGGAAGCTAAAAATAGCTGGTTTAGAGGCATGTGTTGAATAAGGTATGATAAATAAAGCATGGGAACATGGGCTATAAAATTAATAAGCTGAACTATAGAATAGCTGCTTGTTAAGAGGCAACTTAACTATGAACAAGTACAACACGAAAACAGCAAGCATTATTTTAAAACAATATCGTAATGCACACTTTCAGTGTTGGCTTGTGCTAAGGCCTTCCTGCTGAAACTTGCCAATTTTGGCAGGGCTTTACTTTGCAACCTCCTCTCCTAACAGTTTGTTAATGCAAATGCTATTTCAACAAGATGCAGCACACTTACAGCTTTATTCTAGCTGTTGTGATTATTTTAATTAAGTTAATACACTTGGGGAGGAGGAAAAGAAGCAATCAGTGGATTTTGATCACATTTCTATTTGTTTTGACAGACAGCTGAGCTACTGACAGCTCTGTTGACTCAGACTCAAATAGCCCAGTGCTACTTAAGGCAGCAGGCCTCACCGGTGAGCCAGATTAATGCCAAACAGGGTATGCTCAAGTGCAATAATTAGGAAATTAAGATTAAGATACAGAGAAGGTACTATCAAGCACCAGACAAATTCCTTCTCTGTTTGGTTGGATATTACTAGTGGTTTACAGTTGGATTTTGAGTTTCACAGTACTCTTTCCTCTTCCCTACCCTATTTTACAAGGATTACAATTAAACTACCTACACATGCACATTTTCCAAGATATTTTTTTTTAGAGATCTTTATGATACTCTTGTCAAAATCCGATTTGAAAAATAATTGTTTATAAATTCTCTGAAAAACATCTTGGGGAAGAACTTATGCGGCAGCACGCACTTTATTTTATTTAGCAGCCAAAATCTCCAGGACTAAAAGCACAAAGTAGAGAGTGCCTTGCAAGAAAATAATTTAAATACATTTAATCGAAACTTTCCAATGTCCTTTTTTCTCAAGTGACTAACCATGTTCCTTTGAAGTTACTGGAAATCATGCAGAAGAACCCCAGTCTGACCTACTAGCATCTTGAGCTTCAAACCAACATGTATACCAGCTGCCTGAACCACATACGTAGATGGAAATTTTTTCCCAGGAGCAAGTACGAATGTTATATTTAAAGACTGTTTCTAACGCTAGTCTGGTAGCAGAACATATAACAGCACACCTCTAAGGGTCTAAACAAGCATCTGCTATGTTCTATGAACAGACAGTACACAGATGCTGGGAATCATCTGGGAGGCATGATTCACAGCTGATAACCTAAAATAGAAATCAGCCTATAGGGAAAAATAGAAAAGTGAGATTTTTCCAGAGAAACCTCTTAAAAACTACAGTGAAAAGGGTTTGTCATCTGAGCCCCAAATAGCACTGATGCTAGCTCAAGATTATCAGTTTCTTTAAGGTGGAATATCTAGTTCTATTCAACTAGAGAAAATATAACTTGTCTGACAAACCACTAAATGACCACCAAAGCCACATTTGTTACCTGGACTAGAAAATAACCAAAAGATACTCAGTTCAGTTATCCAGTAAACATGTTAGCCTAAAACAAGAAGTAGCTAGTTGTCATAATTTGTACATGAAAAGTAACATGGATCTGTTACCTGTAGAATTCTTAAGGCTCATAAATTTTGGTTATTTTGTGTTTTTTCAACAGCTAGAATCCAAACACCAACATTCTGTCTTCTACCTAGCCACAACCATACTCACTTTTTAAAGAGGACATGACATCTCCAGTCTTTGATACATTGCCCAGCCTGCAAAGATTCTCATAGATATCCTCTAACTACATTAAAAGGATATTTAGAGAATGGATGAGGTCCTACAATAAATTTCATCAGGCCTGGACTATTTAAATCTGTCTGACTTAAACTAGATTTTCCATGGCACTGCTAAATACTTCACCTGTTTGAAATACCTAAGCTTTCCTTTTTGTAGTGCATCTCATCAGTAGTCACTCCATGACTAATTAGTGCACAGAGATGCTTACAGCTGCTGTGCTCAGCTAGGAGGTTTTGATGGCAAGGCTGCTCCTCCCTGATCTGCCAGTGCACCACCTTGTACTTTGAAGCTCTGTACTCGTTTCCTCAATTGTATTATTTATGTCTTCTCCAGTTCTTCTTGGGAGTGTTATTTTATAAGTGGTGATTGCCATTAGTCCACTTCTAATTTTCCTGTTCCGTTCTGGAGCCATCAGTAGAAATGTTAAGATCATTATACAGAATGGATACTGGTGACTGCTTTTGTGATGATGAAGGAATAATATAAGAAGTGCCTGCATTATCAGGAATTTACGTTTGTTTGATTTGTGTGTGTGTGTATGTGTTCGCCCTTGCTATTATCCACAGCACAACCACTCCATACAGCTTCCTGCCTGCCAGCTGCGCTGTTGGCCAGGCTTGATATGAGATCCTTGCTGAACCAGTGAAATGCTTAAAGTCAATACAAAGTATGCCTTAAGATCTGCCTCATGACAGTGCTATATCATGTTTACTTACTGACCTTCAAAGAGGTCAAGATTTGATGCTGCTTTGCTCCTCTGCTCCCATGGTAGCAGCCACTAGGTGTTCTTGAAAATTGTGCTGTTTACTCAATTTCTGTATTGGATCAGAGAAGTCTTTCTCAAATAGACTAGGAGTTCATATAAGCAAAGGTCAGTAGCAGGTGTGAAGACAATTCCTTTCATGGATGTGCTGGCTCTTCTCCAAATGTGTGGCTGGATTTTTTTTCCTTGGAAAGGATTTGAGGCACTAAGCCTGTTCACAGGATAAAGAGAAGGTAACAGCCTTGAACCCTATCCCAGATTTTGCAACTTCACAATGAAATTGATGCTTCACTACCATTAACTGTTAGGAAGTTGACTTGACTGACTTGGTTTTGTCCTACACAACACCTGCCTGTTTTGACACTCCTTGGGTAGCAGGAATAGGACTCCTCTGGTACTGGGTGTGGACAGCTTGTCTTTGTTTTAATATAAAATAGAAAAGCTGTTTTACTTTATTTTGGTATCTTGGCAGGATGTAATTCTGCTTGAGTCTTGGCAATTCTTATATTACCCTTACCTCTGAGAGCTAGTATTTTTTCTGTGATCACATCCTTTTCCTGTTCCATGTAGGTTATCAGCTTGTTTGGCACTTGACAGGTGATAATTCATTAGGTTAAACTCCAGTTATACAAGGTCTCTCCACACCACCTTTGCTTGAGATGCTGACTCCTCATACTTTTATCAATTTTTATAGCTTTTTTAGCTGGTTGATTCTACTAATTAGTTCCCTCGATGAATGAAAGATTGCCTTGTGAAACTGAAAATCTCATGGAATGGGTTTAATTAAATTTAAAGTATAAATTATGCACTGAAATCCAGCATATCAGCTGCTCCACAGCAGCCACGTGTACAGTCCCTTGTACCTGCCTAATCCCTCATTCAAACAGTAACTGATATGACTTTACAGAGTGACCATATATACAATTGACTACTTTGTAAGTTTTCACTTCACCAAAATTTATGTCACAGATTTAAAGATCTTCTTTCATCTACTGTTCCATTGTAATTAATTTGTATGAATGCATAAGCAGTCATATCATCCTGTAATTTTGTCTGCTCATTGGATTAAGTGATATTTAATGTTGAATTTTGCCAAAATAGTCATCAGTATCTACACCTACTATAGCATTACTAATTCTACTATCTGTGCAATGCTGCAACATAAATATTCTTGATATTATTTCTCAAACAGAACTACAGAATCATGTATTAAAACCAAATGTGGCACTGGAATACCACAAAAGGTCCTCAGGTATAAGTAAAAACCTTATCAATCCTTTCCTGAAATTATGTAAACCTTAAAAGATCTTTCTTCATCCATTTTTGTCTTGTTTCTTCAGTAGGTTGTTACAGTGTTCTTATCTTTTCTTCCAGTGGAACAAAGCCTTTTAATGTAAGAACCATGATTATTATTCTGTCACAATTTAGTTACTCCTTTAATAAATGTCTGGATATCATGCAATATTTCAAATCAAATTATTCCACGTTGTTTCCCGAGTAAACCATTTCATACCAGGGGCGGTTTAGATTGGATATTAAGAAACATTTTTTCACTGAAAGGGTGGCCAAGCATTGGAACAGGCTGTGCAGGGAGGTGGTGGAATCACCAGCCCTGGGGTTACTTACAAAACATATAGATGCTGTGCTTAGGGACACGGTTTATTGGTGGACTTGTCAGTCCTGGGTTAACAGTTGGACTTGATGATCTCAAAGGACTTTTCTAACCTAAATGATTATATGATTCTATGATTAAGATGGAATTCATGTAACTACTGCTTTAACTAATATTAATACCTTTCTGGCTGGTATCTGGCCACCTACTCCGGGAAATTCATCACCCATTTGTTAAATTATTTTTAACAACTTTTCTCTCACACTAGCCCTCAACTTCTTTAATCTCTGAGCCTAATGAGGAGAAAGCAGTTGGAACATGCATCTTCACTCATAGCTGTTATAACTTATGCAGGGCAGCAAACATACATTCAATGGCAAATATTATGTCAACATATTTAAGCATACTGTTAAATTAAAGGGAATAAGAAAAAATTACTTCAAACTTACATGGTCCCTCCTGCCAATACTCAAAATTAATTGAATAGTTGGGGTTTGGCAGAGGCTATTCTAATTGTGGGACACTGCAAGACCTAGATGGGTAGGCTGTGAGCTACTGCAAAGTGAGGGGATGATGGCTTATGTGTAGGTTTATCTGTAGTAAACATCAGTATTGCTGAAGCTGGATTGAAAGCTAGAATAAGAAGGCTGAAGAATTAGATTTCTTACTAAATAGGGTTACTAAATAAGTTATGACCATATTTTGTAGAAAAAGAAGGAGCTGACTCATATCAGTTCAGGCTCAGCACCGTGCAGCTGTAATGACTTCCTAGGAGAGCAGCTTTAAACATGCAATAGTTTGGCTACCCTTTTTCCCAACATCATTTAAGACCACCGAACTATCCTTTTAGCCACTGTAATAACTATGCATTAACAAAAAAGGAAGGTGGCAGACACACAGATATAATTTTATCCTGGGTGTGTTGCAAATGTAGTTACATGATCTGTGCTCTGTATTGCCTTGGAGGGGCGTATTTGTGCACATGGTATCTATATAGAGAAGATGCATTTAATGTGATTCTCAGGTTTTCTGTGTTCATCTAAATCAGGGGCAAGTGTAACATTCAGCTGAATCTGAGGAGCGGTGTTTAAATCTACGTAGTACTGTAAAAATATAAAATTCTTACAAAAATTATTATTATAAAATTATTGCAGAACTATTACAAAAGCACCAAAGCAAGGTTAAAAAAAAAAGGCCATCTTGAATACTGCTTAATTTTTTTGAATTAAGACACTTTGAATCTAAAACAGTATTGATATGATGCATAATGAGTATCTTTCAGAGTGAAAGATTACTGGCCAAATCTGTGATTCAATTATAACGTTATTCTATTTGTATTATGGAAAAGACAGTTTAAAATCAGTCATCCAGTGGCTAAGGAATACCGGCGCAATATTATTTCTCACCACAAGGTGTCACCTTTATAACGCTTGGGTGAACAACAACTTTAACAGTAAGTTTAAAAGAAACCGTTAGATGTCACCCTCTTTTTTCCTGAACTTTCTATGTTAATTTCTCTAGTTAATATTTAATTTTGTATGAAAATTGAATTAGCTACGTATTAGATCTGAGCAGTCATCTCAAAGAATATTGTATTTAGTTTAGCTGCTGTTTCTGCTTTTGAAATTTTAGTAGGAAACAACTTCCTTCAATTTGCTAGTTATTTAAATTTGTACAATATTTGTCACATATTGTGAATAATTACAATTACTCCAAACTTAAATATAGCACACTGGATATTGACTAGATAATACTGCTAATATTTCTGCCCTTTGGCTAAGGACTTGTGCATTTACAGAAACATAGCAGAATATTTTTAGACATACTTTGAATATTGTTCTTTTTTAACATATTTCAGCAATAATTTTTTTTTTTCAGCACAGTCACTAAACAAAATCACAGGCTCATATGCTTAGACTCGCTATGAACTAGACCAGGGAGCAGAGATGCAGCAGCCTCACCCCTGTAAGGCAACCTCTAACAACCACAATACCACAAAAACTTTGCTAACTGAAGTCCTAAGCCAGTGTAGGTAAGTAGAAACATTCCTGTGAGCATGAATAGATTTTAAATAAACCACACTTGAAGTAATAAATAATTTTAGTTTATCTAACATCATGGAGAAGCCCAAGTAATTTATTAAGAAAGCCTACCTAAATAGATGCACACTTTAGAAGGTGAAATTTTAGTCTAATCCAGAAAGACAAGTATATCACTATATGTTGCTGTTGTTGTGGTAGCTAGAAAACTGTTAAAGGAAATGTGAAATATGCAGAACTATTTTCAGGGAAGGCCTTGATCTTAAGCGATCCTGTTACTACAGCTTTAGTGGGAAAAAACCCAGTTTAATTGCACGTTATTTCCTGTGATTTCTCACTCAAAAAATGTAAGCAACAATTTTTTTGAAGAATTTTAATGTTCCTGGTTTTACTAGAAGCATAACTTGTTGATTTTCTCACTGCATACTTTGTAAAATTATCAGCTACAGTGATACTTTTAAAAAAAATCACATATATGTATAACATTTCTCATAAATTTTAATAAGCTGATGTGATTTTATAATTGCCTTGTAATCACTGATGTGGTAAATATCACTGCTGCAGTGCATTTCTACCTGGTAAATGAAGTTCAATTACTTATGAAAACATTTACTGTGACTTCATCTTTTCTAAACCAGAAAGGGTCGTCCTTTAACATTTATAGAGGTAAAACCAGTTCATCACAATAGAATATTTAGCTTTAAAAAAATCCCATCATTGTTTTCTCAGGAAGGGCTACCACAAAAATTTACCCCCAAATTTGCCTGAAGTCTCTGAGGGAAAACGTAGACTAAGCAGTACCTAACATAAAATACTTATTCATTAATAGCGCGTATTTTTACGTAAAACAAGTCAAGGAACAACTTTGAAACAAAAGAAGGCCGCATGGATCGTGAAAGAGGAAACTAGTCAAGTTTGTTTTGTTAATCATGTCTTCAATGCATTTTAGCTTTTTTTTTTTTTTTTTAAACAACACTTAAAAAAATTCAGGTGTAAGGTCTTAGTCATTCATGTACCTTGGGTAACACTCGAGGGTGACTGAGATCCATAAAAGCCCTGACAAAAACTTTGGGGAAACTAAATGAAAGTGACAGTTTTTCCTTAAGTAATCATCTAAATTTAACTACAAAGATCGATTAGCAATATGCATATTTGCATACTGATACATAGTCTCAGACAACAGGCAGCTAATTCATAGATTAATACCCAGTTTCAAAATTTGGCTGACAAAGTAACTATTTCTAATTGATAAATCTATGCCTTCTAGAAAAATAACTGTTTGTATTCTGACATTGTTATTTCTCTGCAGTTTGATATGAGTTAAAAATTCAGTGCACAGGAAGGCCTTTTTTAAAATTGTGATGGTTTGTATGGACATGCTGCTGGTGAGAAACTGCAAGTAAGTCTCAGGCTACACTGTGTGAAACTCAGAAAGGACACAACCTTTTAAATTTTCCCCCAACACATATCCACTGTCTTCCTGCAGGCTTCAACCTACACCGTGAATACGTTATGCACTACCAATCAATGCAAAAGGAGCATATTGGTGGATTAAAACACTGTGTGCTCAAATTCCTCATACTTGTATTTCACATATTTCACAGGGTTATTTTGGAACAGATACAGTCTGGTTCTTGGACCAAATGTCTCTACCACACTCATGGTTTGAAAATTTCTGAAGCTACTGACCTTGGTTTTGTGCCTGCAGGCCACAGCAGGTGGATATTCCCTGTCCTTTTCTCCACCTTACAAGTTATTGTCCACATCTGTGCATCCCCCATGACTCACATGAGGCCTCACATGTGAAGACTGTCATACAATGATTTCGGTTCCAATAGCTGGCATATTTTAATCCTAGGTTAACACATCACACTGATGTCCCTTCGGGGCTTTAAAAGCTCAATTATCCTCCTCTCCCTGTCCTCACAACTGAACATGGGGCTCAGATGCAAACCAGAGTTAAAGATCTGTTATGGATTAATTAAGGGAAGGTGTAAATAAAAGTTTTCTATTCAGCAACATTTATTTGGATTAATAGGAAATGTTGCTTCTTTCACATCATGCGTTAACTGATGTTGTGGTGTAACCCCAGCCACTAGGCCACAAAGCACCACACAGCCGCTTGCTCACTTCCCCCGTGGTGGGATAGGAAAGATAATCAAAAGAGTAAAAGTGAGAAAACTCATGGGTTGAGATATGATAGGTAAAGCAAAAGCTTCACACACAAGCAAAGCAAAACAAGGAATTCATTCACCACTCCCCATGGGCAGGCAGGTGTTCAGCCATCTCCAGGGAGGCAGGGTTCCAGCACACATAACAGTTACTCGGGAAGACAAAATGCTCTAACTCTGAACATCCTCTCCTTCCTTCTTCTTCCCCCAGCTTTGTATGCTGAGCATGATGCCATATGATATGGAATATCCCTTTGGTCAGCTGGAATCAGCTGTCCTAGCTGTGCCCCCTCCCAACACCCCCCCCGAGGCAGCTCGCTGCTGGTGGGGGATGAGGGGCAGAAAAAGCATCGGCTCTGTGTCAGTGCTGCTCAGCAGTAACTAAAACACCCCTGTGTTATCAGCACTGCTTTCAGCACAATCCAAGACATACCCCACGCTAGCTACTGTGAAGAAAATTAACTCTATCCCAGACAAAACCAGCACAACTGAAAAGGTAGAAAAGTTCTGTTAGGTTTTGTCATGGCATTGTGAATGATTAATATCAATTCAGACCACAATTAATGGCAATAGCATCTGATGAACTCATATTTTTAGTCAGATAAAATGTTTCTACCAGCATACAGAGTATTTTTTGGGTTAAAGGAGTCAGGTTTTTTAATCCTAAACTTTGCACTGGAGAGCTAACAAACAAAGCAGGAAGAAGAATGACTCTGTGACTGAGATATTCATTTGGGAATGTCACATCTTTGCCAGTCCTCTGTGATACGCATCTGCATTCAGTGAAGTGCTTATACACATGTATAATAATATTGTCAAATTGCAATAGTCAGTGGTACTTCAGCATGTAACTCAAAGTGTCCCCTTCATAAGGTCTGTCAGGTTCACCATCCCCTTGAACTACATAGAAGTCTCCATACTGACGTCAATTACACTTTGTCAGCATCTGCTCCTGCTAACATTTTTATTCTTATTTCAGCGACATTATGAACATAAACTTGCTGTTGTTTGTGAGGAATTCATATAGAATGGTGATAAACAGATTAGAAGAGCCTCTGGAAAAATAATTCTTATTTAAAGAGAAAAATATGGTCAGCTGATGGTAGTTGTATCTAATCTACCATGAGATAGTAATAGGTAAAAATGGACTTTTGAATGCTATGCTCTTATGACTCTACAGTGAATGTGTATAGAATAACAAATATGGTGGCCAACTAGAACACCCTATTGTGTCTATGTACTCAACAACTAGTCTGTGCTTTCTGTTGTCTGTGTGTTACTGGTTGCATTGAGCACCTTTACGCTGAAAACTTGTGCGTTTGTATTTATTTTGCTCTAGGCATGAGACTTTCCTTATGAAAAAAAAAACCAAAACATTTTCTTTATGTGATTAGGGAAGAGAGGGGGATGGGAGGACACTTAGAAGGACGAAGTTAAATGGTTGTGGTCACACCATATCTGTAAACATTTTTTTTTAATTTTGTAAATTGTTTCATTGTATAATTTCTGCCAATCTCAGTGACAGTCTTCAAATAGATTTTTGTACCACTTCAGTCATCTGACTGTAGGAGATTCCATTTATTAGACTGAGGATGGGATTGATCTCTCAGAATCAAACTCTGAAAGTTACACATCTAGTCTAAATTCAACATCTTGTTATTCTAAACTCAATGCAAAGAGCCCGGCACGCTTAGGAGACTTACAACAATTACACTGGCCTTTGGAAGATGCTTAGTTGTTCTTTGGGACCACTGAGTTCTGTCCACTGACCACAGAAGGAGCTTCATCTAGATAGCTAATGTACCTATTTAATGAGTTGATAAAATATCCCACCACCACCACCCCCCTCTTAATTATCTGATCTTTGAAAAAATGTTATGGAGAAAGCACAAACAAAATAGGTAGATTTTCCATGCAGTATATTATCAGTGTCCATTGATAAGGTATTAAAGCAGAATTATGCTCACTGTTAAGCAAGAAAACTTTTTATTTTCACATGTTGGGAAAATCTGGTCCTCTTACCTTTGCAGATGACACATAATATGTAATTCTAGAACTATGAAGCTACTAGGCATTAAGGCAAGCAAACACTGACGAAATTATCACAAATTGTATTAGCTTATTAATATTTGAAAGAGTGCTGGTGGTATCTCAGCTTTGATGAAGCTCACTGGAAAAATATAGGACATACAGATTAAAATTCAAGCATGCCTGTCAACTTTTCACAGGCTGAAACTGTTCAGATGCTTGGTTGTAATTCAGACCCATTTACAGAATCAAGACAGTTGTCAGGCAAGGAAGAAATACTTGAAGACTGTAATGTAAAATATTTGTATATTAAATTTTCCAAATTAAAATTTTATAATTCACCTTTGTGAATAGAACATTCCAATGAATGCTCTTTTACATGAAAGGAAAATAAAAAAAAGCAACAAACTCATCTCTCGACAGGTAGCAGTGGACATTGCAATTAAAAAAATATGATTTTGGATTAAATTTTTCCTGTATCGTTTACCAAGTGCAAACACGCATAGGACTGTATCATTCAGTTTGCCATTTTTAACTTTTGATAGCAAACAAAATAAAATCAGAATATCTTGGAAGGCTATTGGATCACAAAACACATACCAACTTCAGTTCTTTAAGATATGAAGAAAGGACAGCCAGCATTTGAACACTGAAGTTTTCCATAGCTTTATATCAAGTGTGTAGGTGTAGGAAAGAGGGGGCAGGGCATCTCACTAACTCCAAATTGTGGAGGGAATTCAGGAAAAAGAGGAAAAAACATTAAAGGGCTGGAGGGTTTGATCTGGGTATTTAAGAACAAACAAGAAGAATCTGTGTCTGCTTAACAATTACAAAGGACAAGGTAGGATAGACTGCATTTAATATCTTCAAAGCTCAGGACCTCAAGAAGTTTTATTATTACTTAGGGTATATTATTAGGTTTAGATACAATAGCTCAAAACTTCAGAGCTAAGTATTGATTTACTAGATATGTAAAAATAATCTGTCAATAAAATATCCAATATATGACTTTTTAGGCAGAAGTATCCACTCACATTGCCAGCTGGAAGACTGGCTTGCTTATATTTCCCAGTGAACACCATATCCATTATCAGAGAATTTAAAAACATGATTTGCTACTGAAACTGGGAGATTTACTTTAAAGCAGTCTTTCGCTATTTGAAGGATGAAGTCATGCCAGCCCTCTTTAGCACTTAACAAATATTAAGTCTATCCTTTTTCCTTTTATACCCATGCTATTGCCAGCAAAGATTAAAAGGAGTCCACAGTGACTTGTTGCCTTCTCAATCAAATGTGTTCATCCAGTGAAGCTCTTTCCACCTGTACTTATGTCAAACACTGGAATTAGGTAGAAGTAAACACAGATTGTTCACACCTACTCCTCTACTACTTTATCTAAATAGTAACCCAATACTATCATCTGCTGCTTCCCTTCACACCTGCATGCACAGAAAAAGTCAGGCTTTGTGGTGCTTCAGGGATGAAGGACAGGGTAAGGGTTTTTTTTATTTTCACTGTAATAACTAAAAATCAAAATAGACCCTTTAAAATCCATTCATGAATTTAACTGCATTAGTTCTCAAATAATTCTTGAAACTGGGGTTACAAATCCAATGAATCCATGTTAGCACAGTCAAAGCGTGCCAGCATTTCTAACATACAGAACATTCACTCATATTCAGTTCTTTGCTCTAAGGATAAGGTTCACTTCCATTCAGGCGCAAAAGCTATACAGACTCTACACATGGAAGCGTACAGGAGGCATAATGTCTAAATCTGTATAAAGATGACTTAGCCACTACGGCTTCAAGTTACCTTTTTCCCTGCAAATATAAACTTAGACCCTAATCCTATCCCATAATCTGTTTCTTGCAGCAAGCACTGGAAGGTTTCACAAGAACGTTGCAAATATAAAATATTATCCACTAAACCATAATGCTTGCTCCTCTGTAGGACATAAACACTTCCAACTAAATGATGAATTCAGCCTCAAAATCTTTCCTGCTCATGCAAAAAATGATTTACACAGGGTTTTACACACAAGTCTGTGGCTTTATTGGCACTGCTAAAATAACATGGTTCTAGATCAGGGGTCCTCAAACTACAGCCCACGGGCCGGATACAACCCCCCAGGGCCCTCAATCAGGCCCCTGGTACTTACAGAACCCCCCACCCCCCCCACCGGGGGTGGGGGGGAACCAAGCAGCCGCAGATGACTGCCTGCCCCTTCATCCACGCGCCAGCCCCCTGCTTAAAAAGTTTGAGGACCCCTGTGATAAAAGTTGTTATACTAGCATATAAACACTGCAAATGGAGATCTGTTCATTGAAGGACCTGAGAGCAGTTTTTCATTGCCACAGTACTCTCCAAACTACAAAGCTGCAACAAAGTCTATTACCACCACATACCAACGTACTCTTCATGCCAGTCCCTCTGCTGCCTTCTCCTAGTCTCTCCTCATCCAGGACACGTGCATGCTCACTCCCTCTTTGCTGCTTCTTCCTCCTCTCTCTCCCTCGGCTGCTCTCCCCTCATTGCCTGCCCAACCTCTTAATTTAACCAGCCACAGCTGCACCTTGTCTACATCAACCAACCTACCGCCCCTGAAGCCAGCCCACAGCTGTATATTATCAATGCTAATTAATCCAGCTTCATTCCTCTAAATTTCATGAGTCTTTTTTTCTCAACAATTCTTATTTTAGAATAGGTTCCAATAGGATAAACAATTTTCTCAAAATTAGGATGGCAGCAGGTGCTTTCCTTTCAGGCTTCTTGAGTCTCACAGCATAGAGAAAGATTCCTGGTTATGAGCAAACTGGGACATCTGAACTTGAGTAAGTAAAACAGTTTTATATAACAAATCTGTTGATACCATCAAATGCAGAAATAATTTTAGTGTATGCTAAAAAAAAAATATAAATGCTGATTTTACCCCATTAAATTCTATAAAATCAGACCTATATGCATTTAGTCTTATGTAGGTAGCGCACAAAAAAACCCCACAAAACATAAGCTTTAAAACAAGAGATAAGGCTTTCACAGTTAGTAAATCCCTTAAAGTATTTTAGGGGCATGCAGGTATTTGTATTGCAAAAAGCCTTTAATATCACAAGGTAAGAAAATGCTCTTTTGAAATACAATAAAAAGCTACTATAAGAATAGAGTATATGAATATAAAGGCAGGAAACTCTACCTTGAAAAATATAAAGTAGGTCAAAATATGTATTATGGGGTAAATTATATCTATTTAATCCTAAAGAACAAGCAAGAGATTTTTCCAGCCTCCTACCTCATCTTTTAAAAACAATTTAGGCAACACTATTCTATATCATCCCAAAATTCTTTTGTACATTTGAATACAGAAAACATTTTGTCATAGTATTATGAGACTAAATTCACTGATGATGTATTCATAATGTAAAATATGCATTTATATTGTGTAATGTGATATTCATTGGTAAGTGATTCAAACAGCAGCAATGAAAAGAAAACAGAAAGGTGTGCATGCCACTTGTTCCATTTCAAACCCCGTTAAGTGTGTTGCACCCACTGAAGTCAACAGCAATGCTCAGATGTTTGTAACTCATAGTATCTTTGAATTTGACTGATATCTTGCTTGCTTGTGTTGTGATTCTGCCATCAGCAAAATAAATGTGAGGTTTTCATGTTTTCGTTATAAATATTTCTGCTCACCTTCCGTTTCATTCTTGGAGGTAACATTTCCATCTGCCTCTTGCTAGAGGCAATAGAAAAAAAATGTCTTTTTTCCACAGATGATCAGAAAGTAATGCAATTTGTAACTTATATCCTGGAATTCAGCATGTTCATAACTTCATATATAGAGTCTTCAAATCCCTTATTTGCTTAGAAATATTTAGTTTCCTCCCCCATTATTTAATTTCTGGCTGAGCATCCCATCATCAGTGGTGCTGGTACTTCAAGGCTCCTGTTCAGTTTAGAACATGGGTTTTGTCCCCCAGTCTCACTGAGACTATGGATTTTTTTCAGCTTTGGTCCATATGATAAACTAATTGCTCTCAATAATTTTTCATCTGATACCCTTTTTGGCCAGCTGACTATCTGAATCATTTTGTTCACAGGTATTCAAACCATGTTACTGAACTCACAGGAGCTTGTAGATCCTCCACAGCAAGACCAAATTAACCCTTTTCTTGCAGCTTTGGCATGTGTTTTGTTCCAAAGCAAGCATGGCTGATTTATAATAGCTGAATATTTGTCCTGTAGCATCTATTAAAAGCTGTGCATAAATTCAGACTGCTATTTTTATGACTACTGAATTCATACATAAACTTTGATGCCCTATATTTCACATCCAAGTCGGATACTAACTGATTACTGGAACTACATCCCCCAGCATTCACACCCAAAACCCCAAAATCCCAGACTCAGAAATCATTTTACTTTGGTATTTGGTCTTTTAGGTCTTTGATTTTCTGGTCTCTGCAAAGAAGAAAATCTTTACAAACTGATGACCCATTCTTTCCAGTGAATTATAGAATTATTACCTGCAAGATAGGTAATAAAGTGAAAGTTATTTATGATTTTACAGTAAGCAATATTTAAATAAGATGTAGAAACATTCCTTGGAAGGCAGAATAATAAAATGAACAAAACAAATAACAAAACCCATAAGTCAGATCTCCTCCAAATAGGTTCATGTTTCTCTTTTACAGTAACTTCAGTTATGTCTTTTGTGTTTACTTTAGTAGTATAAATGTTTTTGGTTTAATCCTCTACAGACAGAATTCTTAATGTGTATATAAAATACTTCAACACTGTGCATTTAATCCAATGTTCTCTTCTGTCCCTGACTGTACAAAAGAGAATTTTTTAAAATATTTTTTTTAATCTCTTCCATCACTCTATCTTTTACCACTGTTTCTTCAATTAATTTTCTTCCTGTTCATTTACTTGGATTTTTCAGTGGGGAACTTACATTAATTATTTTAAATGGAAATTATTTACTGTGGCTGGAGTAGGATGTCAATCACTTTCATGCTTTGTGGTTGTGATTCTGCATCTATTGAACTTCCAGCCCTTTGTAAGTGCAACAGCAATGGGACCTATAATTCTTTCTCTTTTTTTTGCTCAGGTATATAAATTGAAACATTCTGGATGAAAAGAAGACAATGTATAATAAATACTTGAGAGTTCAGGCATGGGGGAGAGAGGAACTTTAAAATAAGTGTGATAAAGCAGCAAAATGACATGGAGAAGAGAAAGCAAGAGAAAGTCTTCCAGAAAGAAGGAAAGTTTAAATGTTTCTTACATATCAATTAGCACAGATATTTCTGATCTCTCACTGAAAGACTGCTGGCAAATAGTAAAGAAGTCAGAACATCTTCTGTGTGTATTGAAAAGAGAACTTGAAACCCATTTGAAGCAAAACTGAAAATGCATTGAGAACCATGTGGATGCAGAGAAAAAGGCTTAGAGAAAGGGACGGTAAATTATCTTGTATTACATTGCTTTCACCAACAACTGAAATTCACATCATCAGAAATGAAAGTTGCATTGGAAGATGTTGTTTTCTGATTAAAAGCCATTTTATTTGTAAGTATATTGAGATTCTTTCTTACAAAATTGATTAAGAGAACAGTTCTACCCACTGATTTATGGAAGATTAGATGGGACCGTTATGATCATCGAATCTCATTTTATGTAAAATAAGCCTGAAAATGTCTACCTATTAGTGGGTACATTGATGAAAATAGCCTTTGACCAATAAGAATTAATTACTGTTATGGTTGATCAACTTTTTTCATTGACCAGTTTATTAAGTAACTTCCACCTTTCATCTATTCAAATCACTAAAAGGGCAACTCACTTCTGAAGTTGATCAAAATTTGCAATCAGTCTTGGAAACCTAGTTTACCATTATTTCAGCCTACATTAATGCTTGCTTATGAACTGTAACACTGACTTTGACATGTTCTGTGTTACTACCCTCTGCAGGTAGAACTGGACAGCAATTCCTCCAGCCTTAGACCAGGAAAGCTTCCAAAAGCAGGAGGAAGGGGAAAGTGTTGCCTAAATGTGCAAGACAACATTGAAATTTATCATATATTTCATGTCACAATCTGCTTATATCAGTGTAAATTTATCAAGACAATATACTTATGCTGTATTGAAATAAAGCTGAAGTTTCAGCAGTACCTCTCATTTGAAGAGGTAACATACTTGGGACTAAACTGTGTCAACCTGCTCTACTGAAAACACTGAGGCAGTACCAGTATTACTGATTAAATATAATCTAATCTATAAGTTGCTTAAAACCTGCAAAAGATACCAGAAACTGTGTTTCGGGCATGTGAGGCATCTGAGAATTATTGTAATGCTGCATTTCCTGGGACCCGACTAAAGCCTAACTGAAATCAATGGCAAAATGTGACATTTCTGGATTTTCCCAGAGTTACTTTTAGAAGTTTTTCAGTACTTTTTCCTTGTAGAAAACATTAGCACCTACCAGAAGCAACACTTCCCCAAAGCTTACCACATCAGCCCTCACACCTCATTCCTTAAAGCACTGTTAGTTAGAAAACCAGCATTTTAATCTCCAAGTCACAGATCCCATGGGGTGCCTGAGCTGGATTCAGTTATGGAGAAAACTTCAACTGACCAATTCAAGATCTACCTTCCCCTTAGCTACAGCAAAGATTAGCAGCTGACTGTAGAAAATATATATGTAGTGGCGTTCAGAGGCTAGCATTCAGGCTAAGCACTGTTTTTCCGGTAAGTTTTCCAAATAGAAAAAACCCAATATGATTTAACTCAAGCAGGGCCTTTCACTGGAGTCCTGTCCCAGAAGTCAGCATCAGGGATCCAGCATTTCAGGACAGACGGAGCCCTCAGCTATGCTGCAAATACTGAATCTGATATTTCTTCCCAAGGCACATGTCAGCTTTCAGATCCCATGACCTAATTTCTGTGGATCACTTCTGCGATACCCAATACCTGTTGCTAAGTGACTTTAATCCCTTCCTGGTCCTGCTTCTTTTATTTCAGTGTTGGGAGCACCATGCAAATGTCCTTGATGTCTTTGTCCACATCTAAGTGCTAAGGTATAATGCTAATTCCTTCTCCTAGGAGTCACAAAAGCAATGTATTTGCTGGAAAGGCAAAATAAACTTTTTGCATACAAAAGGATAAGAGCAAAACAATTTATATGTTAATGGAATCCATGAACCTAATCTGTAAGGGTTACTGGTCATAAATGATCTTAGACTCTTACAATTTTAATTACCCATATAAGTGATGATCTCATTTTGGCCAAGCAGAGGCAGATTCAGATTCATTCACTCTGCTTTCTTCTTTCTCAGTGTACACTCTGGTTTGTATACAATTGGTTTGTATACAGAAATGGTTTACAATTCTGAGCTATCACCTTTCTTCTCCTCCTCTTACAACAACACAGCTGCCACCTAAAGCAAAGAGTATTTGTATGGAATATGTAAAAACCACTATCTCCACCTGTTTGTTGAGATAATGAATATGAATACACAACCAGCAACAATGATATTAATATAAAATATTCAATACAACCCACACCTTGCACTTTGTTTGTTACCCCAGTTATATCAGGAATTAAAATATTTTGTACTTCTTATCAACAAAGAAATTAAGAACAAATACAAGCACATTTATTTTATCCAGTGACATTTATATCCTGAAGATAAAAATTTAGATTTTAATTAGTGGAATTCCTTCTCATGGCTGTAGTTTTCCCAAGTTCAACCTAAATTATGATTTTCATTTTACCCTTTCAATAAAATTTGCCAAAATTTTTCCTGCTAGGAAGGGAAACAAGGTGTGGAATCCAGCTTCTTTGTAAAGCTGTATAAATGACAATGTTTGCATCCAAAGTTCCATTTTCTAGGCTTTTTCTAGACAATGCAGTTGCACTAATATGTATCAAGAAGATCTTATATTTGTAGGTTTTTGCAAAGTTGTGCTCTTCATGCAAATGTACATGCATAACTTTTTGCAAAGCGGTATAAACCTCTTCAGCTGGAATGCTCAAATACCTGAGCAACTTGGCATTTCAGGATCTTTACTGAATTAATGGTATTCATATATATACTATCAACTGCTCGGTTTCTAATAAATCTGTCTGTGGCTTGTTGAAGAGATTAAAAAGCCACTCACACAGGTGATGTCCACATATGTATCACCTAATATGTTAAATTAAAGAAACGATGTGAAATAACCTTATGACTCCTAGTGTGAAGTAATACAAGTATAATTTGAGACAGGCCAGACAGCAGCTTTGTTAGCTGTGATCGTGGCAAGAGATCATTTGGGCAGGGTTCCCCCTTCTGCTCCCCTGTTCTCTGCTAAGTGATTGCAGACACCCCACTTACATGCAGCTTCAAAGGAAGGAAAGAGGTAAGGAAAATCATTCTAATGTTAAGAAAGCCAGGTGTGCATTCATGGGAAGAATGGACTCTAAACAATCACTTACACGTTGATAAAGCCAAGTACCCATGCCTGGAAGGGATGGACTTCTATAGGGAGTTTGTTAGCCACCACAACTAACACTGTGGAGAGACGGCTTTTGGTGAAGCAGCACATCCAGCAATATCTTAGCTCAAAAGTGGGGGCTGGGAACAGTCACAGACTGCTAGCTTTCAGGCAAAAGGAGTATTCCTTTTATTAGGCTAAACTTACTCTTAGTCAAATCTCTCAAAAAAGTATTAATAATTTTTCATCGAACCTGTAGAGTTATGATTTTTTGGAAGATTCCTAGCAAATTGCAGGGATTTTTCATCATTAAAAAGAGATAGATATAAGAAGAAAGATAATCTAATTGCATTTAAAAAAAAGGTTTCCAAAGTTTGAACCTGCTGGTCTTATTAGCTCTTCCTGAAAAGCATATTAAGTGAAAATTAACTTTTAAACATCTTGCATATTTTATCTTACTTTAGAAGGATATTTAAATATGGAATTAATTTAGTTGTAAGTATTGAAGCTTGGAAATTTTTGTATTCTTTTTTCATATTATGCTGACTGTAGAATAAACTTGATACTGCAATAATTTATATTCATATCAACTGATCTTGAGATATCAACTTCAGCTTCCATTACATGAATGATGGCAATCTTCATTAGCAGCCTGTTTCATTTTCAAACAGTTCCTTGCACTCTCTACAGTTGTTTTAGGTGATTAGAATGAATAAATGAAAAAGTGAAGCACTGAAAAAATCCCTTAGGATAATCCTTCCATTCCAGGTGTGTGCAAGGATTAAGACTCTTTTAAATTTACCCCTAAAGAACCCATGCAGTTGTGCTAATAATTTTACATATGTTTTCTCTAACAGGAATATATATGAAGATTTCATTGGCATGTTTATGCGCCAAACATATAAACTTTATAAAATTGCACCTGACAAGTAAGCAAGGCATGATGGCCAATTTTTTTTTCACTAGTGACAGAATAACTGCTTATAACTGTGTTTTGTAAAACCAGGTTCAGTGCTATTACTAAAATATATATGTGTACACAAATATCTGTCCTTTAAGCCTTTTATTATTATTATTTGATCTATTGGAATATGTATGAATAATATTTTAAAGACTTATTTATTTAGTCAGATATATGAACATTCTGCTGGCTTTTTACTTAAAACCGAACAGATTTACTTTGTTCTGCATTATGATACTAGAATGGATCCTGTTTGAAAACCAATGTGCACCCTGCCAAGGCTGAGGTAGAACTGGAGTTAAAGAGATTAATCACTGAGAACATTTTATTTAAAGTTTATAAAAATCTATAATATATAATATATAAAATATAAATTTACTAGTGTAATTTTCTGTATAGTTTCACATACACATTTTTGTCCTTTTCAAACACAAGATCTGGACTACTTTGAAACCCCAAGTGCAATCTGATGAATACTTTTATACTCTAGTCAGTACTCAAGACAGGCAGACTGAAATATGTGAATATACTTTTCAGTTCCTTTCCATGTGTGTGTGACAAGAGCTCTTTCATAAATTTTCTGTGAGATATCATATTCCTACCTCATTATCCCCATGGAAGTATTCACAAAATGGTCTCACAGATGAGGGGGAATCATTGTCTGCAAATGACATATTCTGGATTTTATCACTGGTCGTCTTCCCTGCCTCACTCCCAGCCTTTATTATGATTATGAGAGTTATGAGGCCCTTCTCTGTTTCTTTTTCACCAGGTTGGAGCCTAAAGATCTACTGCTTTCCCTGTGTTCAAAAAAGCAGCTGCAGTGATTTTTATTCTTTATTCATTAGTCTTCTCCAAAGGAGAATTTTCACCTATATATTTCACAGAGCTATAAAGCAACTAAAACTTCTGTCCTGCACAAGATTTTTACTTACATCATAATGACCTAATTAAGGGAGTGAAGAGAGAGAAAAGCAGAGTCTGGAAAAATGGAAATACTTAGAAAAAATTCTTTCAAAATTGTCATTAAAAAGATTTAGAGAAAGTATCTGTTGCCAGAGCAAGGCTGGGAATTTGAGGGAGAGGGACTGTTGGGAGCTATCACAGATGACTGCTCTGACTGGTCCGAAAGAACTAAATACCCTGGATCAGATCTTTTTATTAGAGGGTAGAATTTATACTGTGATTTCATCAAGAACAGAGAAAAAACCTGCTGTATTTGAATATGATTCTCCTGCAAGAGGCTAAGGGTGCAATTACATTAGTGTTTTAGTTTGCATCAGCATTGTACTTTTGAATGTACTAACCACCCATACCTAGTTTGTAGGTTACACTGTGGAGTTGTCTTGGAGCAAATAAATGCTTTTCTTTCAGTTGAAACTAGAGAAGATGTGAGGAGCTCAGTGCATTCCAACGATTCACTCCATAGGATCAAACTAAAGCTAGTCCAAAAGAAACCCTTTTCATCTGGATATGAGGCCCTCAGTGCCAGCTGTTTCACTCCGCAAATTTTTTGTAGGTAGAACTGTTGCTAATACAGACATAACTAAGGTGAGAAAGGTCAGCTCAACTTAGCAATAAATTCTCCAAAAGGCTTTGTTAGTCACACGTACTTTTGGAAAAAAACAATTCCAAATCACATGGCCTTTAAAAATTGTTAGTGAATCTGAGATGGGCAGTTAGTAATATTCTGTTTTACATATTTGGAAACTGGAGCTCAATAAGTTAACTGGCTCATTAAAATTGTACAGGAATTTCTACTGCTGAGCTAAGAATTAACCTACTTCTTCCAACTCCCACTTGTATAGACAAGGAAAAACTTGTAGGTGCATTTACCACAATGTTAGAGAATTGAATCTCTAGTATGCAAAACATACTGTCTTGGATTAGTAAGACAAATGCATTTCTGTTCCACATACAAAACACAGAAAGATATATGTTCTGCCTCAAATATATGTATTGACCTAAAAAGAAAAAAATTAGAAAAAAGATCACTAGGTATCGTGACAGACATATTTTAATACTCCAGGAAGGGAGCAAGATAAAAGCAGAGCTCTTACTTTTGCAGCCCCAGAGACATTTGGCTTCTGCTAAGGAGTCTGATTCAGATTGGTTTAACATAGATCCAAAAGACTAGCATCTTTCTCAAGTAGTGAAGAAGTATGGAAGGGAGAAGGAATGAGAAAAGCATTGTAGACTGAAAAGATTCACAAAGCCCAGTAGACATACCCTCTCTGAACAGATTTTAGCCTGCAGAAATCTTCTCTTTACAGGCTAAATATTTAAATGTACTGTATTATATGCAAAAGAATTTTTAGCAGCTTTCAGTTCCTGAAAATAAGAATAAATGAGAGCAGCAACTGCTATGTTACAATAAAAAAATCTTTGATTCACGTAACACCAAAGCTGATGCCATTGTGACTTAGGAGAGTATCAAGTGGACAAGGATTTGCTGTGAGAAAGACTGCAGTGGTCACACATACCTGAATGCATCCTTCAGCCAGTGAACAGGTATTTTAACATTTCAACTAATGCTGAAAATTCCTATCCAGAACACAGGCTAATAGCTTACCTAGAAATAACAATAAAAAGATCCATACTAAAAGTTCTTAAATAATGTCATTTCCCGCACTAAAACCAAATCTAAAAATGCATAGAATGTTCATTTCATAAATTGTGCCATAAAGTACTGACTAAATATAGGAGGGCAGTATGAACAGCCAGCACTCAAAATCAGATGTGCCTCAGCATTTCTGCTTGTAACCTCGAGACATATTATAAATAATCATATCCTGGAAGAATTAGATCTACTGACACTGTGCACAGTGATAGAGAAAGTCATTTGTAAAGGAGGAGGATTTTTCAGGGAACAACTGTCCCGGAGACTATCTACTGCACATTTGTATGACATTCACACTGTGGACATTTCTCGCTGTTAATCACCCCTCCTCCAGTGTAATTCATGCTGTGTGCATGCTCCCTGTATTTCGTCTTAGCATATTTGCAATACGTCCAACACTTCCGATAAGAAAGGGCTACCACAACCTGAAAAGTACCAAGCACACAAAGAAACTCCTCAGTCTACACAAGTGAGATTTGAGGGAAAATGCAAGCACACAAATTGTTCAAATTCTACCCAAGTAACATTGTCTACCCAAGATTTGAGACTGAATAAAAGTGATATACAAGGAGAAAAACAAGTGACACTACAGGAGACATACAGGAAAATATCATACTAGGTTCTTTAAGCAGCCCTCAGAGAGTTCCCTTTAGCTCAGCTGGTTGTCTGAAAAATTCAGGGTGAAAATAACAAACAGGAGGTCAGTAGCTACAGATAAAAAGAATTTTGCAGCAGAGACCAAGAGAGATCCAGTTCTGTGGGCAATTCTTATTCATTCTGACACACTTCTTCCTCTTCTGCTGTACCTTTCCAAGTTTTCTAAATATCTCTCAGGATCTATAGTTAATAGAGCAAAGGGAAGAACCTCCTTCATTACCACTCCCCATGACCATTTCATCCTGCATTTAAGGCTGCTTTAAGCAGAGGACAGTAAGTGAAGATTAGGGATTCATGTTAATAGCGTAGCAAACCATATGGCTGAAAGGCATCCCAGCGAGACAGCACCATCCATCCCATACATTGAAAACAAGGTCCTGTCAAAGGAAAGGCATGATATCATGTAACAAAGGATCCATATGATGGGAGCTCAAACCACATAACAGAGAAAAAGCTGTTGTATCCCCTCCTCACTGAGGATATTAAGGAACAGGTACATCTACAGAGACTGCTCAGAAGGGAGGAGCAATCTAGAAGATGAGGGAAAACTGCTTGAAGACAGTCTATGAGAAAGGAAAAGAGAAGTATCAGGAACCTAGGAGAATGAACATTTTCTCACCGTCAGAGCTCCTGGGAGCAAGCTTGGTATCCGGGGTAAATGTAATCAAGGCTCAGCACACCTGAAGGAGTACTTGGATCCTTCCCATCCACATTCATAGAAGCTATTTTTCTTCTACACCGGACTATTGGCTAAAAGCAAGTCAGATATTCCCTTGTAATTTACTGCATTGCAGCACAACCAATATTTGATCACAAAGGATTAAATGAAAGGTCATATCATCCTTATTATTACTTTGAAACCATACTAACATACTTTTCCAAAGCAGTAAAAAATAACTCATTTTCTTTTTCCAAGCATTCTGTATTTAAGTATGTGGAACTTGATTGTAGCTATTCATTCCGTACCATTCAAATAGTTTATAGCTACTTCAATGTATTGTAGAAGCTCCTGATTTTTCCTGTTCATGTCTCCCACTCAGAGAAACAGAAGACTCTGCCCAGTAGGCATCCACTCCATTTCCATACTCCTGGCTACTTTTGTATCTGTATTAATGTTATAAAGAAAACAAAACTGAATTTCTGAGATTGCATTTGAAACTGCTTTTTAATAAATTATTTTTACATATAATTAACCAAATACTGTGATGTTCAGCCTTGATTCTAACCTGTAAAATTCATTTCACAAGTACCTAACGAATACTGTTAGTGTATTAGCAACGTTTCTCTCTGCTCTTCAATTTAATACCAGGTTAACAGACCGTTTAGTGGTTACAAGGGGTCCTCACAATCAGTTATGGTTGAGTTACCTATGTGGAGGAGGGACACAAAAGTGACTTGTGAGTTTTCCAACCAGCCTTTGTTTGTTTAAAAGAAGGTGATTTTTTTTTTTTTTTTTTTTAAAGGGGATTGCTTTTGTAGTGCTTTTATAGACATTTGAGACTGGGTCAAGAGGTGGACAAGTACTGGAAGATTGAAAACTGTTACTCTGTAAATAAGTTTGGTAGGGAATAGGAGATAATTCAAAGCAAAATTAGCTAGTAACAGTCTGAGAACAAAAGTGCCTAGATTAAATACCCCTTGGACTAGCTGCAGGACCCACCTCCAGGACCCACCTGAATGTGAATAGGTTGGTTGTTTTCAGGGCTTATATTGAGAGATGTTCAAGCCAAGGCTTCAGTTATAAGATGTGAAAAGCAATAACTTAAAATTTGAAAACAGATTCAGTTTAAGGTTTAATGTGCAAATATAAACCCTGATTCTTTCACAGGGTTTAGTCAATTCCGCACCTCCTGTTGAAACTGTTGATTTTACTTGCTTCATTTAGTATTCTGGTATCTGCTGCTAGCTCTCATATTCTAGAGCATCTTTTATTTCTGAAGTTTTCCAGCAGTGTTTGGTATTTCCTGCTAGTTTACAGTTTCAACAGCCAAATACCACTGAAATATATTTTAGCATACAGATCAAAGTTTGAATATATACTGGTTTTAGTTGCCATCCAACAGTGATCAGAGAGGAGAAGTACAAGTATGCAGAAAATACCTTGTTCTTTCTCCTTCTAAATGCTGACCTTTTTTTTTTTTCCTCACTCAGCACCTAACAAGTAAGTACAACGTAAAAAGCAGTTGTAGTCACTAACTTTCCAAAAGACCTCATCCTAATAACTAAAATGCCATTCAGAAAATGTTGGTCTTAGATTCTCCACAACCTGAGCAGATTCACACCCATCAATTACAGAGGAGATGCCTTACCCTCAGAGCTGTGTGCTAAGCAGTGTCATCCAAGAGAGAAGGCAGGGAAACATAGGAACCAAGTTTACCTCCTGTCTGACAAGTGCTTCAACCGCAAATTATAACAGCAGCACCACTATTCTTTCCTTTTGCCACATTTTGAAGTGAAAGCCCTGATCATCTTTTTGTAAGAATGGCTGCAGAAGCCTACTCTAAGGAGTAATTTTGGGATCTCAGAGGGGTAGAGGTGCTTTCTTAAAGCCCTTCTGCTCTGCAGAAAACAGTAGGTCAAACGCACATTTTTGTGCATTTTGTCTTGAGTAGCTGTAAGAGAATTGGCACACAGGTTTTCTCCTCTGTCTGGAGCCCATCCCTAGCTACCTAGCTCATCACATCTGAATGCCTCATCAGTTAACAGAGGAAATAAATCATTCTAGAGGTCAAAGCCTGAAAATTATACCTTGAAATGTGTAAATTGTAGCTAAGGCTTCCCTTCAGGAATTTCAGGAATCAGACCAGTTAGAATTTCAACTTTAATTTCTATGTCAAAATGATGATAAAAGGATTTTAAATAGCAATGACCCACTGGGAATTTACTCCTTTTTGGTATAATACAGAAAAAATGACATTATGGTTTCACATGTAAACAACAAGCTCATTTCACTTACAATCGGTGCCAGAGATGAAATAAAAATTACCCAAGGCAATGAGATACTACAATGTACTGACTCATTATCTCCACTAGCATTGAGAAGCTATGAGAATATATAATATTTTTCTTCTGTACTAAGATTGTTTATATAAATGTCTATTCAATAATATACAGATTTATTTGAATGTGCTGCATTATAAAATCTGCTAGTATGATGTTGGGGTATCAACAGTTCATTTGAGTAACTTCTTCATATTACTTTCAGGAATTATTAGAAGAGAAAACCTGACTGGTTAAAACTCCCTAGTGTTTCCCAAGAGTCACAAGGTATGAGACCTTCAAGAGCACAAAACAAAGTTCAGAAATAGAAGAAAGATACTTTAATATATGTGACTGTTAATATGATTTTCATCATTATAATTAAGGTAAACTAAACATATATTTCCTAGCTTAGTACACTAACATTAGTATAATGAAGACAGACCAATTGCAAGATATTAGAAAATGAAGTGATCTTTTTCTTATTGAAACAGAGGACTAAAATCCCAACAGCAGCTCTAGGTACAGTAGTGCACCGATATTAGAGACGTACTTTATACAGAATAGGAACCTCACTTCACAGTTTTGAAACTTAATTCATCCACAAATTTGGTTTATAACTTGCTTTTTCGATGGTGTCAATCAGATGTAATTAATTCAGTGACCTCTCTGAAGTACATCTAGTTTGCATTAAGATCAGGTCTGCTTGATTCTTCTTGATCTTTTAAAATATCATTTAAAGTTTCAACTTAGGTCATTAACTGTTTAAAATAAAAAGTGTAACATAAGTCTACTCCACTTACATCATCTACTGTGCTAAAACAACAGTGCTTTGTACTCATCTTCATACTATAAAATGTAACATACGAAAGTACTCCGTTAGAAATATGTAAAAGCTAAAAAGCCCCAATCTTTTCATTAAATCTTATATACAATATCAAGTTATATATAAAATCAATCAGCCACAAACAGCTTAAGTATAAATTTGTAGCTGTCTGAAAACATTAATTTGTATATACTTATTGTGCCATATTGTTGTGTACTTATGTGCGTATAGTTGTACTCATTGCATTAAGTACCAGGGCAATTCAGACATGATTGAGTACTATTATCCACAGATTTTTCTACTTGTCAGATGCTATCTAAATAAGCATATACAAATCTGTATTTTTTTAGAACATACTTTGAATAGCATTTAACTGTAGAATCATAGAAAATAGGGCTAGAAAGCATTTTAGGTAATCATAAAGTGTGCCCCAAAGAGAAATAACTATACACAGACTCTTAAAAATCACCACTGATATTCTCTAACTCATGTCATTCCCTGTAATTATTGTAACATCTGTGAATTGATTTTGGATTTTAATGCATATATATGAGAAGAGTGTAAACATGCATATGAGCCTGTGCACAGCTGGTGGGGAAAGATTGTGATGGAAATGCTTTTGATTTCATAAGAGTTCCTAGTTCCTCTGTCTATTGAATAGAGAATTCTCTTTCCCAGTCCGTGGGGTGATGATTTGAGTTCCCTGTGAGGATTCTGCTGCAATTCATTCATATAAAATTTATTGCACAAACGCAGACATGTCCTATCATACCTTACTTGTCCTCTTCTCTTCACTTCTTTCAGGTGTTATCCAGTTATATCAGTTAGATCTGGAACCAAGGGACCAGGATTTTAAAATTTAAGGAAACCTCTTTTTGCATGTGTGTGTGTGCACACTTTACTGTTTCTCCAACCAAAATCAAAAGGATGAAAACCAGCTACATTGATCAGCCATATAAGCTGTTATGTAATTTCTGCATAGCTCACCTGAGAGTCACAAGCAGAGTAATTACCTTTCAGCAGAAATTAAGACAATTCAGGTTATTTTGGTACTTAACACTTTGTCATGTCACAAAACAATAAAAAAAAAAAAATACCTTAAGAGATACCAAATACCCTTCAGGACTGAAATCTAGCATTTCTGTATTCAGTGACCTAGACAGAGTACCCAAGCAAAAGAACCCTGTTGAATTTATATATATATATATATATATTTTTTTTTTTTTTACATTACAGTTCCCCAGGAGTCCAAAGTTATACTTCTGCACCTCCCCAGGTCCACCTCAGTCATCGCAGAACCATTGAATCATACAATATTTAGATGCATAAGGCTCTCTTAGGCCAATCCAACATGTTGCCTGAACATGAACCCTACAAAAATAGCACCAGGTATTATTTTTTTTTTCATTAAATGATGATAGTGCAGCTCCCTTTATACAATAGTCACTTATCATTTGTCATAATTTTTAAATTATAAATATAACATAATACAAAAATAATAATATTTATCATATTATATTGTATTATTACATAATGAATAATAATATAATATATATTAAATATAATTTTTATATTTTAATAAAAATATATTTCCTTCCTGCCCAGAGGTATAGCAACCCACAACTTTTATGTCTCAACAAAGTGCAAGGGTAGTGGTCTAGCACTCTTCTGTACTTGACAGAAAAGGCATTGAAAAATCTGACCATTTATTTTTGGTGTCTTAATAACAGAGCTTTTTTAATAGGTTGATTGAGCTCATTTTAACCTGATTATATAAATTTGGGTTTAGACCCAGATCTCTAGAGAAAGAACCGTGTTTTTAAGTTTTAGTGTTTAGTCAGTATAGGCATTTCATCCCCCAGAAGAAATTCCATGTTCCCTGAAAGAAACCTTCTTGAGTGAATGTACAATTTTTCAGCACTATATAATTCTTCATTTCAGAAGTTCTTGGAAATGTCTGGAAGTTATGTTTCATCCTCAAAACTCATTCTTTACACAGAAATCCTATGAAAAATACTGTATTCATAGTAGCTTAGCTAATGATTTTTAAAGCACGAGAAGTTCAAAACAACTATATCTTGAAGTAATTCCTTACCATTGTAATTTTTTTCTTAACAACAGAACAACAAAAAATTTTTCCTATTAAAAAAAATAAATTATTATTGAGTACTTTATACAGGGTTTTCTACAACGAGACAGGCTTCTAGGCTCACACACCTAAAGCATATCAGAGTTAAAAGCATAATCATTAAAGTCTTCCAGTGTGTTAATGGAAAGAGAGAAGCATTTCTGGATCACCTTCATTTGGTGATTCAGAATTTATGGAATGTAAAGTGTTTGTGCTCTTAACTTTGAAACCTAATTTAGTAGAGTGATTTTGGCCCCTGGCTCCCCAAGTGCACTCCATAACCCTAAGTGCCCTGTGCATATACCTCAGCTGAGGCAGCCAATATCAGTGCTGAGGACATGTCTTAAGTCTTGCCATTTTCTGGGCATGTCTTGGTTATTTCTATCTCTGTGCAGGTCTTAAAGCCCTTCTTCCCAGCTAAATAAAAAGCAATGGCAAGATTTTTCAGAATACAGTCTCTTGTAGAAATGAATGTCACTGTGGCTAGAGCATTCACCTAAGGCAAAGACTGTCCAACGTCAACTCCTTACAAGAAATTGTTCTAGAGAATGAAACATATTTCCAGCCTTCCCTGTAAGGTTTTCTAAGTATCTTGGTTCAATCTTAATGGCAAACTGCAGGTATTGGGGGTGAAGTGGGAGACAGGTTTAAACACAACCTACATAAACAGCAGTGATACAAAAAGTAAAATCCAGTCTCTCTGCCCAGGATCAAGGGGCAGCTCCTACATTGGGGCCAACCCAACAGAATTCACTAACATTTTTGTCGTTTTGTGCTACTAGTGTCATGAACAACACAGCAAAGACAACACGTGATACAAACATAAGATGCAGACGTAGGAGCAATGTGTAATGTGTAGTCACTTGTCACATCTAACAGGTTTCCATACCCCTCTTCCCATTCATGCTCCCATTAATACAGCTTTCACTAATGAATTACCGTGCTTTTGCGCAGGGTGAATCTTAGTGGGAGTTTCTCTAACAATGCAGGCTGAACAACAACGAAAAGAGGCAGGGGGACATGTAGGAAAAATGTACAAAGACTTTCAGCTCCCCAAAGTATAGTAAGATCTTTTTGTTTTCTTAGTACTGTCTTAATAGCAAATACCCTGAATTATTCATGGTTTTATCACATTGTTCTAGTAACACTGATGCATTATACACAGACATGCATAAACAAGCTTACTGCGAAATACTCCATTAAGATCTCCAGAAGCTATGGAGCATTAGAGCTGCTGCTGGTTTAGTCCCTGGATGGAGCAGGGAATTTGACCAATGCCTCAGCCTACAATTAGGTGGTGAGAGAAAGAAAAAGCCCCCAGCTACATATGTAAAATAGCCAGAGAGGGGCTGTGAGAGGAAAACGAAGTACACAAGAATGACCCTTCTTTGGGAAGCAGTGAGGAAGACAAAGGGTGTCTTGTGTGTCTCAGCTTAGGGTTGAGAAAAAGTGAAAGCCCAGAGCTACAAAAGAAATAGTGATAGAGAAATGCTGTCAAAGGAAATTGGGAATTTTTAAATAACTAGTTCTGTGTTTCTGGATGAAACAAAGGTCCCTGGCTCCCTATGGCTCAGCCTAGGGTGAGAATAAGAGTTAAAGGGAGGGAGTGCTTGGAGTTACATACATGGCTGGGCACTGAAAACAATGATGTACAAACAGCCAAGGGCTGATGCTAGAACTCTCCAGTGGAGAATATTTGGTTTCTGGAGGGAGAGGGATCCCCTAGGGTATGATAACCTAAATACGGTTAGAGATGGGGTTCAGAGCAAGAGAGCGCACAGAGCTACAGCCAAAGGAACTCAGAGAGGGGCTGCCAGGGGAGATGGAAAGGTGGCTGAAGAAATATCCCTGAGGAATTTTTAGCCTTAGGAAGGGCAAAGGTACCCTGTGCAAGGCTCAACATAATATTTGGGATGAGGGAAAGAATAAGCCCAGAGCTACATTTGCGGGGATGGTGGTGTAGAGGGCCTTTCAACATAAACTAGGGGTTGATTCTCATATTCTTTTGTGACTATTTTTTCCCTAGACAAGATAATGTATCAAGGACATAATGGTGTTTTACTACTGGGGCAACGGAACTACCACAAATATCTGAAAACCTTCATAATAGCAGATGATGTACATCCTACTTAGAGATTAATTTGAGGAGGGAGATTTTGCATTTAATAACTTCAGGAGAATGCTATTCTGTTTGAAAGTAAGCATTAACACTATAAAATCATGTATATAAGCGATGCTTCTTTCATGGTTAAACTGTTGGATTACATCTCCAGCAGGTATCTGTGGGCCTTCAAGTTCTGCTTCTATAGAAATACAGTAAGATTGGGAAGCAAGAAAACAAAGCAGCAAAATAACATCAGTAACTGAAGGACACCTTGTTAATATAGTGGCCTGAAAGAGCAAGTCATTTTGTAGTCACATCATGGCAGGATCCTACAGGCTTATTCTGCTACCCCTAACAGTAAGATAGCTGTAAGACAGTTAAAGGAAGGAGAAATGACATGGGCTTCCTCTGCGGTAGAGTGGGAGTGGTAAAAATAACACAATAGATCTGACTGTCACCTCATTAACCCACAACCATTTCTGATAAATTAGAAACATTATTTAAGTAACCACAAATTTTGTCAATGATGACTCTATTTTACCTTTACTAAATAGTACACTGTGTCTGGGATTGATCCAATTTAAGTTTTTTTCTTGAATCGTAATATGATTTATAATACTACAGATGAATCAATATTTTAAATCCTTTCTCCCTAGTGATTTTAGATAAAATACATAAAAATTACAGTCTTTTTACCTATTATGAATATATCTTCTTCCTATATAATGTATTATTTCAAAGGGCTTTCATACTGCCATCTTAACATCACTAGATTTTGAATTAATTTTCTTCTGTCTTTTAAAAGCGATGTTTTGCTACATAAAGACAGTGATAAATTTTAGAGCATGATTGCTAGGTTTTTAGGTAATTACTTTATTGGTAGCAATTTAGCAGTCCCAATCCCTGAATCAATAGAAAGTGACTCATGTGTCTCGACTTCCCCTTTGAACAGGCACTGCAGACTATTAATTTGTTGGTGCTGCAAGTTGTGAGCACTCATGCTTAGGGAAAGGACGTTCAGGCACACATGAGCAGATTATATTCCTGGTGACAGCATAACATTTGAGCTTTATTCAGCACACAGAATTGATCTGTATTAAATTTAGCTCATAAAGGCATCTATATATTCTTTTAATAGTAAATAAGTCAATAAATGGGAAGGAAGGACTACACTTTATTACTCAAAAGGCTACAAAATGCATGAACCTTGCACATTGTTTTGACTTCCAGTTCAACTGAAAAATGGAAATTTATGAGAAAAAGTTTTAAGCATTTTTTTGTTTCTTACCAGGAATACCAGCTGAGTACTAGTATTCAGAAATTAACAGGGCACAACTATTATTCTCAAAAATGACTACAGCCTAACTATTTCTACAATTTAAGTAATTACCATAATCTTTTGGATTTGACTTAAATAGCTTGGAGATATAAAATATTTCATTATAGGCATTTTTAACATGCTTTGATTGACTACTAAAAGCAGTTGTGTATCTCCAACTCTGAAAGACGCCAACAGATGTAGGTAAACAAAAAAATTATTTAAATACAGTATTCTTAGCATGTTATACTCATCTACTCATATTTTAAACATTTTTAATGAAAATGGGGCAGCTTCTGACATTTTACCATTGAAGTCAAAGCAGATTCAGACAGATAAAGGGAATTCCAATTCAGGATCAAACTATGTACTAGACAAGTACGAAATTAGACTATAGATTCTTAGGTGAATTAGATCATTCACCTGTTTGGAACTGACCTTTTTAAATTTTAATACTATGGGAAGCCTACAACTGATATTTTCTAAAGGAACAAAGAACTGTCTGTAATTCAATGAAGTAATTTCTTTCAGACTGAAGACCAAGAATAGGGAAACAAATTATTCTGTTCTTGTTCACTACATTTCAACTTTTCTCCTGGAAGAATATTTCTAAAAGCTTTTAAATCTACATCTTTTGGTTTCCAACTGAATTTTCTTCAGGTCATGAATGTGAAGGCTGGTAGAACTTTCTTATGTATTTCATTAATACTTGCATACCTTCCAATTTGATGAAAGTGCAGAAAATCTTTGGTTAGAATAATCTATAGATAGCAGGTATTTTTCAAACGCAAAGTGACAGCACAAGAGAAAGCGGGGAAAGAATTGATCTAAGTAAAAAAAATTGTACCTGGTAACTTTAGTTGGATGATTAATGGGGCATCACAGAACCTGAACAACAGATGTTTATTAATGATGAGAGAAATGGAAATGACAAACAGAAAAGTGAAAGGAATACTAACTCTTGAAAGCAGAGCTGTGCCAGGAGACGGGGGGGACATAAGGGAGCCCTGCCAGGAGAGAGGAAGGACATATGGAAGCTGCTGAGTAGTGGCACATCTGTCATTATAAATGTTAGAGGACATTTGGAGTTATGGGTAAGGAGAGATTTATGTTCAGAACAGAAAAAGCTATTGGACTAATGTAAGACAGGGAAACCTGGGAGCTTTGTGTTCAGAGGAGTTTGGCCCATGAACTATAACAAAAACACATTCAAAGGCAGAAATGCCCTGGGGCTGGATCTAGCATTTCATTTCTCAATCAGCAAGGTCTAAGGTAATCCACTTAGAGATGCTCTAAGCATGGCCAAACTTAAATACAGTCTTCCTCCTTTTTTTGGACTGGAAGAGCCATTCACAGTGTTTTCCTCCCTTCTCACACTTTCTCTTAAAAACTGATTGGAAGGAATAAATAAATTTCACTAAAAGATGCAAACATATGAAAGTGCCAGATTCAGTCAGGTCACACCCTAGCTCCCGGCAGCACAGGGCAGAACTGCAGGATTTAGAGAGGAAATGCGTCTGTGTCCAAACAGGCTTGAGCTCATTCACACAGCTCCAAAATTCACCTTGAATGCCTGAAAGCTGGATTTGATAGAGGGCTTTCTACCATAGCTTTCCAGGCATAGCATGTGTCCAGTGCAATGCTGAGGCTGAACAGATACACCACCCAAGGCCACTAACAACCAACCCCCTACTATTTCTGGTGTTCACTGTCCTCAAGTGTGATGGCAAAAATATTATAAAAAGTTCTCATAGACAGGCAGTAATACTCATTGTATGTATATATTTAATAAAGTTTTAGGGGCTTTTTGTGTGTTGTGTCCTTCATGTTTGGGACATCCAGTGTGAAGTCAGTGGGTCAGTTGTGTTTGTCAGTAACTGGTTTGTGCAGACCATTACCTGTTTGCTATTCGTAAGGGAAGTACTGAAGCCCTATCCCTGGACACCACTCAAACTGTTACTACCACTTGATAACAGGCTGATACCTACACAACCAAGACTAGCAGATCTGGCTGGCTAACCACACACTTAAGTCTCATATGAAATTTTGGCCTTCATGTCACCATTTCTTTGCTTTTCCTCCCTCACAATTTTGTGATTTGTTTAAACCGGAAATTACACAGGACAGCAGTCAGAACCTATGCCTTTCCAATTCCAGTTATCTACCAGTATATTAATAGCTTAGGTAATGCAGTCATCTAACAGACTGTCTTGGCACACCTGCATGCAGAAGTGAGATAATTCTGTATTCACCTGCTTTTCAAAGTACAAGGCAGAAGTCTTGGTCAACTTATTCACTAGAGACACTTAAGTCAAGCTACTATAGACCTAAGTCACCTTAAGTGCAACTGTCATTCATTTCAGGCAGTCTTCTGTGATGGAAAAAACCCCAGAATGTCATTCTTTGGAGTACTGGAATTTACATTAAAGAACCTTTTTTCTACACAACAATTTTGGACCTCGGATGGTTTGAACCTTCTTGGTATTTGTAAGAATAAAGCAATCATTTAATTCTTGACAATTATTAGTGTTCTTTTACCAAAACTGGAATGGATGATTGATATTTATGCTAATATATTAAATATAAAAAAGATATTGATGACTCAGTCTGCTTCAAGAAAAGGAGCAAGAGGCTGATATTCTTTACCATTGCTTCAGGGAGTTTAAATATAAGCAGGTAAGATATACCTAGATAACAAAAGGTCACACAAGAAATTTTCAAATATGATGGCAGCATATGCAATGTTAATTTCATTGGGGAAAAAAAAAATACAGTATGGCTTTGCCAAAAAAATCAGAAAATGAGTATGTGAACAGGAAAGCTATAACAAGAGATATCAGAAAACCTTATAAGATGTAGCTGAAATTCTGCTTATAGATGACAACATTTGAATCATAACCCAACACTTGTGTAAGAGTTTGATTTGGAACAGACAGAACTGAAAAGTAATTTTCTAAGATTCAGTTTATTGAATTTTGTCCAATAATATGCTGAAAAATCTGATATAAATTTCTGATTTTTCAGATTAAAGATCAAGGTGATTTGCTTCATATTAGATCATAAATGATCTGGTTTTGCTCTGTCAATGGTTCTTTCTGTAAGTGTCTCACACTGATTACCCTGAGGAAGGGTTTGTGTCTTTTTTATGTTTCTGACTCCTAGAATAATTTTGATTGCTTAACAAACACACAAATAATAATCAAAAAGGGAAACAACTATTTGGACTTTTCTATAATTATGATGCAAACTATGTGTCAAATTACTCTCAGTACAAAATAGAAAATTTAAGAGAAAGGTATAAATAAACTACTGAGGTGATCTGGAAGGTGAGAGTTTTGTTTGCAGAATGTTTTGGTTACTACAGCTAAATAAACCTATATCTAAAGAACAGGACCAAAGGGGAAAAGAGAACCTTAAAGCAAGTTGTGATGGTCAGAGGCAGACACTAACCACCTGTTGCTTAGATCCAACCGCCTTGGAAGTAACTTGGGTCCAGAAGTAGGCTTTCATTCCAAAAATCAGGTGGGCAGTAACATAAAGAACAGGTGTGGAAAAGCTGTTCTACGAAAGCTGACATACCAAAACGTCATGCAGTATCGCTGGGTCATTACAGTGGTCCAAATCGATCCATTAGAGTTATGAAATCCCATGTGGATGAACATCAAAGTTTCTCTGTCTTTCTTCCCCCTTCTTAAGAGTAAAAATTATTAAAAAGTTTCTAATTACTGAGCATTCCAACAATATATATTCAGATATACTCAGATGAGTTTATCTGAGTAATAGTACATAATAAGACCTTGAGCTGAAGGTTTCAGTTTAACCTCTCTCACTAGGGAATTTATAACTTCTTTTTTAGCATGGATGTTACTGTAGTCTTTACTGATACACGTAATTGTAATGAGCTTTGTGGAGCTTTTTAATCCTGACAGAAGCTGGAGCTGGATACACTGAAGCTCACTACAGTTACAAATACCAAAGAGGATAAAAAGAACTTTAAAAATTACTGAAATGTTAGCATTTTCTTGGTGTCACCTTAATATAGAAGTCCATAGTGAGTTCTCTAAGAGCTAAATCATATCAGCTAGAGATCTACCAGTATTTTTATAATACATTGCCAATTTAACATTTATATTTCTAGCAATTTCTGTGTACAGCATTTTGTGCACTGATGTTACATCAGGCCTGCAGTCCTTCTATCAGAGATGCTGTCTGAATCCGTGGTGTGAGGAGACAGTTTTCCTGAGTGAAACCAACAGTACTAACAGATGCATGGATGCATTCACTGTAGGAGTTCTTTGCTGATACTATTTTACGAAAATGCCTGCAGCAAGAAAGTGCTTTTAATAGATACACACCTGAAGGTTTCAGGGATAGTAATTCTGTTGTAATCACAACTCAAATATTTTACTATTCAATTAGAAATTAGTATGAAAGGCTGTCCAGTGTAATTGGTTTTCCTTCAGGAGAGAACTACTGTTATTTTTTTTCTTGGTGACTGCTTAGTACAAATACTGACATTTCAGTGTTCTTGACATTTCAAACTACAGCTCATATCACTTGCACTGATTAAAGATCCCATTACCCCTTCATAATAGAATAATTTTTTGCTTAAGAGACTGTTTGCCAACAATAGAGTCTTTCCAGGTTTCATATATAAGCTTGGGTGTGATCCAAGGCCAGATTAAGCTGACCAAATATTTTCTTTTCTCAATTGAAGTTAATTTGGAATCTATGTTTCTCAGTGTCTTGGTTCTGCTTTTGCATAATAAAGTTAATTGTACTACCATATCTCAATGGTATTATGAAGTTAAAGCCATTAATGTCCAGTGAAGCACTCAGATATTACAAAGTAGTAGGAACAAATTAAGCATATGGCTGAATGGCCCTAGCTAAAACTTAAAGTGGATAATTACACTTTATCTACCCAAAAAATCACACTGGAATTTGCATTTGATGCAATACGCTACAGTATCAGCCACAAACATATTTACAGAGTTGCTTTACATGGATAAGCATCCTATTTCACTATAAAGAAGCTATGTTATCAATAGAGTGACAGTGTATGATTTGTAAAGTAGTTTGCAAATTTTCTGGATGGAGAGAACTAGAGTCATGATGGATCCTGCTCTTCTTCTTTCTATTTAATGTTTCCATTGCAGAAGCAAATAAAACAAATATATATAACAAGAAAAGGAGAGTCAATTGCCTTAGACTGCTATTACCCAATTTTTCAAAGCAAGGCCAATATCTTTACAAAGATTTTGTAGGAGTTTTTTTGGCTTCCTATCACCCTATTTTCCATATTATTTTTAGAGCTTATATGTCATAATCACAACTAAAGATACTAATGCCTATTAAGTTGTAAATCAAGTAAGACAACAATGTAAATTCAATGAGTTTTTCTGTGAATGTAAAAATATCTAATATTGAATATTTTGTGAAGTTTCTTTCTCTAGGATACATCTGTGCCATCATGTAGTGCCAACCACTTTTATAGAGACAGCTTCCCAGACCATTTGAATTACTTTTTCTTTGACTAGGGAACAGACTTACTGTGCAACAGCAGTGTGACACCAGAACAAGTGCAATATCTTATTAATGAGAAATGCACTACCTGTCAGGGGCACAGTTGCAGAAGCAAAGACTCAAACCATTAATTCAGAAGACCATGATGGCCATAAGAAAAAGAAAGGATATCTCCTGCTTCATTCAGGAAGCTGGGCAGGACTGAATATGAGTTTTGACAAGCTTATGCAAATGCAAGTGATTTTATGAAAGCTAAGAGAATAACGTACTGGAACAGAGTCTGCCTTTAATTAGATCTGGCAAGCTGGAAGGAAAGCCCATTAAGCCTGGAAGCTTGTAAGGTTCAGGGTGTGTTCAACCACCCCAGAGAGAATTAAATTCTCAAAGACTCTACTCTTCTAGGAGCTCTCCCACATCAAGGACAAAATTGCTCCATTATCAACTATTTAGAATCTAATCGAAAAAATATAAATTCACTTTGTATCATGGTTGTTTAATCCTCTGGTAAAGAGCACAGTCTTTCATTGCCATTCATTGTTCCTGGCTACCCACAGGAAAGAAGTGTGTTCCATAATGATCTGCGTAAGTTACCCACCAGTAGCCTTCAGGACTGCAGGAATGAAAATCAAATTAGACCACAGAGGTAAATCAGCAACAACTGAGAAAGGAACAGCACAATCTTATAGACAGACTGCTCCTTCACAGCAGAACTACACAAATGCAAGTGAATCACATATGAAAGTAATTCCTGTGGAGACAGAATTTGAAGGCAAGTCTCAGAAATATGTGCTTGACTCCTTTATACTAAGTAGTGAAAATGGAAAAACTGAAAAATAAATGGAACAGATGGTTAAAGAGCAGATGGCATATCTCTCCAAAGATAAGGGGATAGATAGTGTTTCCATTAAGCTTAGCAGTTTTCAATTTTGAAACTGGAAAAGGAAGGAGGAATACAGACAGTCTCTGTAGCCTAGCTAGACTGTTTTGCTGTTCAGCAAACAAGACTATTCTAGCACTCAAACCTCAGCTGTCCAGCAAAGCACAGCCCTCCAGCAGTGGATACAGAAACTGTATGCACTGTATGTATTTGACAAGAAAATGTCCTTAGTTTGCTCCACCTGGAAAACAAACTGAAATCTTGCAAGTCATTTTTCTGGCAGGACTGCTGCTTTCTGTGGCTTTGTGTCAATAGCAAATTGATTATGGATGTGGTTTACCGAGGGACTTCTCTGATTCTCCTTCCTCCCATGCCTGCCTGAAGTCACAGGCTCTGGACATCACACAGACTCCCACTCCTACACCCCAAGGTTGCACTGCAGCTGTGTTCAAGCACAGTCTGGTACACCCCTCAATCCATAGACAGGAATGGGACTGGCAGAGTGAATCAAGAACTGGAAGTCCAGCAAGGAAAATGACAGCTTCAACTTACCACCAGCAGAGAGGAACAAGACAAGGACTGGTGAGCAGGCACAGGGCAGGCACTTTAGGGGCTCTTAGGAGGTCAGCCATGGTCAGGTGTCAGGGATCACCTTGTCAGCATCTCCCACTGCAGCTTAGCACCTCAAGCTCCTGCTCTTACACTGCCAACCAGAAACAAAGCCATTTGAGATGGTAGTCCTAAGCAAATGTCATGTACAAAAGACACTCAGGGCAGTTCTGGATGTGTCAAAATGACAGTCTGTAGTCACCATTATACACCTGCTGTACATGATGTAAGTCTACCCTTGGGCCTGACCAGCCAAGAGCATGGCATAGGGTAGTTGCACTGCAAAAACAGCTGGCATAACCTCAGTGATTATTCCCCTTTTCCTGGAACAACCAGAGTCCCTAAATCCACTTGCAACTTACAGGAGACTGCTAGAGAGACCAGGCCAGTGCCAGTGCTCCCTTGCCTGTACATCCTTCTGTAGTCTGACTTACAGACTTCAGAAGTGCACAAACCACTACAGCTCAACTCAGAGCCTTCATACACTTTCCCAAACTTCTGAAAAGTTCCCAATGCCAGACAATCTTCCTCTGGCAATGCTTCAGAGATATGATACGATAAAAGAAGAAAAGACTAGAAAAGGTATGTGGTTAGAAACTCCACTGGTTCTTGGGACACTCATGTTGGCAATAGGAGAAACTAAGAACTGAGTCTCACTGTTTTACTTAATATCTTGCTTTTCTCCTTCATATCCTCATGACAAATTTTGTCCTTCTGCTTATGCTCTCTTTCTACTGGCACCATTTGGCATAGCCAGGTTTCATAAGATGATGGCTATTTCTTGCCACATTTCTTGGGGATGTGATTCCTCAAAGAAAGTGTGTTGCCCTATATACTTGAGTCCAACCCACCCTATGAGTGTGTAACCCATTTTGTTATGAGGGTGAGAAGAGAGCAGGAGCAAGCAACCTTGCTCACCAAAAAGTGTGTGCTCTTCCTTTGGGGCAGATCAGGCAACAATACATTTTGTTTAGCTATCAAAAGTTGAAAATGGCTTGTAGCAGGCCTCCTGGTCACAGATCTCATGTGAATCACTAACAGTGACAGCAGCAACAGGCAGCACAAATGCTGCACACACTCAGAATGGAGGTTGTGGGTGAAGGGTGCCCCTGTTATATGGCAGTAGGTGCGCAAGGCACTCATCCCCTTTGCGTGAAAAAAAGGCTTGATTTGCTGAAGTGAAAAGGTACCTGATACACCAGATACACCAAACACGTTCCAGATATAACTGTTACACTTGCTTCATGGAGGATCTGAACTTAAGTACACTGCCTGTGTAGGAATTCAGTACTGGGACCTGGCACTACAGATGTTCCCTACAGGTACATCCCCAGATCAGCCAGACCCTCTGTTATCTCTGGAACAGGTGAATGCACGTTCATATATGCAAATGAAAACCAGTTAGTAATCACTTCTAATGAATTGTAATGCTTTAAAAAATAATATCATAGCATCAATCAACTACAGAATTTACATTTAAGTATACCTATTTGGGGAGATCATTTTCCATGCACCTTGAGAAATTAAGCCAGCAACCAAGCATTTTGCTATTAAAATAAAGGTAGTATCAAATAACATATTTGCACCATAAAAAGTGTTTTCTTTGATGACCCACACATCAATATCACTGTGTCATTATTTTCATCGAACAATAATTAACACTTTCAATTTTATGTCTTGCACCATCATACATGGTTTTAGGGCACCATAGGAGATGCACAGAAGATATCCATGACACTATATATTTATATTGTGTATATATATATTTGTATATATATATGTATATTTATGCGCAACACAGTACATTATATATATACTCCGGCTACCAAAAGAAATAGATAAAGTCAGTTATATGGAATATTGGAGGAGCAATTGTGAAACCTTGAAAATAGAATCTATTGTCAGATTATGTACCAGGTAGAGGAAAAAAAATGAAAGTAAAACTTATATATATGCCATGACTTAAAATCAAAATTAACATGACAATGTAAATAAATAAACTTATGCAGGGAAAATACCAGACTGGAATCATCAAAAGTTGTTGCAAGGCTTATTACCTAGTTCATGACAGCACATGTTCATCAGTGTCCCCCTGTCCTGGTTTCAGCTGGGATAGAGTTAATTTTCTTCTTAGTAGCTGGTGCAGTGCTGTGTTTTGGCTCTGATGTGAGAACAATGTTGATGGCACACTGATGGTTTTAGTTGTTGCTGGGATGATGTTTATACTAATTCAAGGACTTTTCAGTTCCTCGGGCCCTGCCAGCCAGAGGGCTGGGGGGGGGCACACTGGAAATTGGGAGGGGACACAGCCGGGACAAGTGACCCAAACAAGCCAAAGGGATATTCCATACCATATGACATCCTGCTGAGTATATAAACTGGGGGTAGAAGAAGGAAGGTGGGGACATTTGGCATTATGGCATTTGTCTTCCTGAGTAACCATTATGTGTGATGGAACCCTGCTCTCCTGGGGATGCCGAACACCTGCCTGCCCATGGGAAGTGGTGAATGAATTCCTTGCTTTGCTCTGCCTGCATGCACAGCTTTTGTTCTTACCCTTTTTTCCCCACCTTTCCATTTTGTTATTATTATTACTGTTATTATTGTTGTTCTTACCTCCTTATTCTGTTTAAATTCTTAAATTGTTCTTATCTCAACCCTTGACTTTTACATTCCCGTCTGATTCTCCTCCCCATCCCTCTTAGTGGCTGCATGCTGCTTGGTTGCCAGCCGGGGTTAAACCATGACACCCCCAAAAATCTAAATCCTTAGGAATTTATGCTCTTGGGTAAATGTGAAGAAATTCACTATTTGAAAATTATGGCAATTAAATGGTGGGGGGATCAGCTGTGATCTTTTCTAGAGAGAAAAAGTAAATCTAATACCTTTCCATCATATGGCTGGCTAAATGTTTACATTTAAAGAATGTAACCCCTCATCTACGTAATATAAAGACCCATAAAAAGTTTCAGTCAATAAAAAATATTCAAAAGCCCAAATGACAGAAAACTAAAATGAATAAATTCTTATCTGATTGAGTTACCATAAAATATGGGCATATTAGGCCCATATGCCTAATTTCAGAGGGCTTTCTGTATCCATCTCAGACTATGAAGTGTTAATTTGTTAGGAAAGAAAAACATAAAGAATTTATTTAAGTCAAGAAATGCTTAGAATATTTAAAATGCATTCTGGTTTAGATAGAATTATTAATTCATCTGGCTGGTGTTCCTCATGTTGAGGTCTTATTAAACAGAAACTGTTACAAATTTTATAAGTGAAAAATTGCAAGAATTCGGCCCTCTGCCAAATTTAATTTTGGTTAAATAGACTGGATCATATAACAGAGAGATGGCTAGTATTCCTTGTTTTCATTTACGAAAAAGGTACAACATATTTATTAAAACATTAAAAAAATCTCATTTGGGCCTGAAAAATCTTAGTAATTCACATAGTGTCCATTGAGAATGTGATTATTTTATAGCTAAGTTCTAAGTAATCAATATAGTTGAGAATATTTACTTAAATTAGACTAACCAGAGTCAATTACACACCCTAACTAACAGGCAATTTACATGTGAGAAACCAGATGCTAGTTGTCAGAAGTAGCTGCCAAAGCATGAGCTGGGAAAGGTTGGGACTTAGAACTTCTATAGACATTTAAAAGAGAACAAATCTAGGCTTTCACCTTCGCTTTCAAAAACTAGCTTAACCTGTCTGTTTGGGTACAATTCATCTGTATCTGGTATCCCTAAGTCACTTTGAAAATATTCCTTAAGAACACTGTGGTGGTTGCATTACATTTGCTTATTTTCAGTGTATCATAAGATGCACTCTTGTTATCAATGTTTGAAAAGGTATAGGTGAGGTACTTTGTCTTGCTTGTTTGGCCCTGGATCAGGTGAGAATCTCTAGAATAGTTTCTTTTCTTGGAAGAAAGCATGCATGTATGTTGGGGGCAGCTTCAATAATACAATAAGTTGGGACAGGGTGGAGAGAAGCTGAGTGGGGAGAAGATTATCGTCTGGTCAGACAAGAGGGAAAAAAAGAAAAAAAGCAGTAACCTATAGGAGGGGAGGTTGCAGTGGCGAGGAGCTGATTTATGGCAAGGTGAAGATCCAAAACCAGGCCTCAGAAGTGATGAAAATGATGACTTTCAAAGGGATCCCAGTAAGACTGTGTGGAGTTTGTGCAGCTAGGAAAGCCTTTTAAAATTTCACTTGAAAGAAACAGATGAATAATATTGTGCCCTAGAAAAGACACAGATGGCAAGTGGAAAGATAAGTTTTGAGACCATTTGTTAGTTTGCCTTTCTCAGCTTTTTGTCACATTACAATCAGGGCAACTTTAGGCCCTGAGCCACCTGATCTGGCTTTGTAGTTGGTCCTGCCTTGGGGCAAGGACGAGAGGACCTCCAAAGGTCCCTTCCAACCTCACTTATCCTACAGTCCTATAACCTTTGAGGGGATGGTTTGTATTTTCATTGATCACATGAACATAGCACAACAAATTGTAGTGGACATAAAAAAATAGGCACTATGAATTTGATATGTGGAAGCTTCTTAATGGACGTGAAATGCATAGGACTTTGCTTCCCAGCCCATGACCTATGCCTATCATCTCCTACCACTTGACTCTATCAGTGTGGATCTCATAACACCTGCAAAGGGGCTTACATTCCCTACCACTGAAAGGATAGACAGACTCAATCTTCTGAACAGAATAATGTTGTAAAAAATCCCACCCAAACCTTTACCAACTGTCATCTATTGGTATCCTACAACCTTTTGTGCAAATACTTTGTGTCCACAGATGCACAGATGAAATCTTTCTCTTAAAGGCATCGGAACAAAAAAAATAAAACAAATAAAAAAAAAAAGGAAAGTGAGAATCCGACAGATTTCCCCAATTAATTTCACTAAAAGTGCTTGTGCATACTGAGTACATGCTTTTATCATTAGAAATATAATTGAGACATTCAAGGCTCTCTATTTTTAATCTGAAAAACAGACATGCTGAAATCTATTACAGAAAAGTTTCTGAGAAAACCATTGGTCAACAGGAATAATAGACAAATTAAGTAAAATTGTTGCACAAATTGTCAATGCAGCAATGGAATGTTTTGCCTGGTATCATTTTAAGTGACTGAAGATACAGAGATTCTTTTGCTTCCATTGAAAGACTATTCTAACCTGCCTGATCTGACTCTAAGGATGTTTTTGCTGCTGCCAAGTTAAATCCAGATAGTTTCTTCCCATGTCAGAAGTTACACCATAGAAATAATCAGGTAGAAATATTGGAATAGCAAGCAGTGCAACACTAAGTAACTTCTCAAGGAAGGACAGGTGTTTTGCTGAAAATTAGAAAGGAAAGCTTGTGAAGATTTAACAGTATGCATGTGAAATAAGCATAGCTTTGTCTGAGTTTTACTTCCTCTAAATTTTTCCCCAGAGAAGAGCAATCTCACTAGCTAACTCTCAGAAACGTAGTGGAAGGGTAGAATGAGGTCCATTTTGAGGGCCAGTTATCTCCAGTCAGCTGATAGTCTTGGTTAATGCTTATCTGTAGGGAGCTGAGAAGTCCCACTGAAATGTGGGAAACATAGAAGCGGTATTTTACATGGAAAGAAAAGCATTTAAAACAAGCCTACCATCTGTGGACTGTGAGCTGTATCTGTAAAACTCAGTGACACTGACAGTGTTGAGCACATATTGCCTAAGGTCCCAGATGCTTGGCCTCCAGAGCAGACTCCAGACCTCTGGGCCAAGCACATTGACTTCCTAGTTTGCTTATGTAGACAGGAGTCTCAGAGAGGGAAATATAACAAGTATGTTCAGCAATAACTTCCCAAGATTCAGACATAGAACATAAAAACAATCTGAGAAGAAATATTATATCTTAAGCCTGTTTTATTGTAAAAGCTTCTGACTTAGTGCTTCAGAATAAAAATAAGCATCAGCTCATTGTATTGGGCAACACTTGTAGCACTGGGCCAGGCACTTCTGCAGAGAAATGGTATTTTAAATCTATTTCTGTCCCTAGTTCTTCACTGATCAATGCACCCTGTCCTTGAAACACACAGAGGAACACAGAATTCCCCCAACCACTCCATAAAGATAGGAGGGTTTTTTTTCACTACCCCGCTCTGCTGATGAGTGGAGTGCTTCAAAAGGGAGGCTTGAAAGTACTGCTTAAGAGTAATATGTGACCTGGAAGTTACAGCATTACCTAGGAAAATAGAGATGCGGGCTTGAAGCCTTTCACAGCCAAACAGTATTCTACCCAGGTCTTCTGCAATCTAAGGGGCTATTTGGAGTAAAAGGGTAATATTTTGCAATCTCCACACTTTTAAGCAGGAAAATACCTATGTAGGCTTACTGAGTTTTCTTGCTTTTCTTAGTTAGCTTTTGCAGACGTCTGAAGGGTGTATAAATAGGCAAGAGGCACTTTGTCCACCTGCATATGAAGTCAGATTCCTGCAGTGTATTATAAGCCCAGATCAGAGACTGTAGAATAGATATTTTCAGAGCACATTTGGTTGTGTTAGTCTTTTGAGAGAGATGAAGAACAACTCAGGTTTTAGATTTAGGTTTGTCTTATGAGAAGGCAAAACGATATTCAGTCATGTCGAGCCTGACAACGTCGCCACAGCATTTATCTTCCTGACATAGCTGTGCACTGTCTGAGAAGCAAGGTAAACTGCCTGCACAAAATCCCTTATTCTGCAGCTACTTTGCCAATGGTGACTTAGACCAGCTTTAACTCACAGCTCACTCATGTGTTTCTCTACCACAGTGCAGTTACTTACATGCCTGTACTGCTGATACCTGAACAGCTGCATAACTTTGCAGCACACGTGGGTGAGGAACTTCACGGTTCTTCAGAAACTCTCCTGTGTGATCCTCAAGAGTGCTATGTGGTGTTTACACATCTGCAGGGCTTGGCAATTATTAATCAGGATTTTGAGGCTTTCCGCTTGGGATTGAGAGATCTTGGTTCTGTTATCTAACCTTTAGCAAAGTCCTTTTTGGGGATATGGCTCTGTGTAATAATGAAGCTGAGTAAATGTCAGATACTCTCAGTAAATCATAGAATAATACAAATTTTTAATAATACAGTTGAAAGGGGACAGGAAAGATCATACAGTCCGTCCCATTCTTTCAAACTAGGATCAAGTCTAAATACACCATTTCAAACATTTGTCATGTGTGATTTTCAAGTGCATCTGTTGCTGAAATTTCACAACGTTCCTGTGCAGTCCTATCTCAGTGCTTGGCTGTTGTCACCATAAGAAAATGTTTATTATGCTAAACCTAAATCCTTAATGTGACTAGAGACCATATTAGATAAATTCTGTAATTCATATACTTTTTTCATGCAGATAATTGGTTTTTCAGAATAAGCTTTGTTTCCTTAAAAAACCTTCAATTACTTTATTTTTTTGTATGTTTCTTTCATACAGGCTTTTTTTTTTATGTGATCCAGATTATTCCTTCCAGAAAGTTGTTTTAAAGGTTTATTTTCTACTACATCATTTTATTACTGAAATGTTCTCAATAATAATTGTTATTTTATGCCAGTCTATTCTGGTAATGCCCAGTGTGGGTTTGCATAAGAAAATAACAATCCCTGTCCTAAAATAGACAAATGCCTACCAGGGGTTTCAAGAATGTTTTAGTATATTTCTGAAAGCCTGATTTAACATTTCCATTTCTTTTAGGATTAACTGTTATCTAATAGCTGTCATAGGGGATCAAAACTAAGGTCTGATTTACTCATTGTGCCATCTTTTACAGTAGCAGGTGAAAAACGTATTTTTCCTATATCATCAATGGCTTTACACGTGTGTATGACTTTCACTTCCATCATTTTCCTTACAAGTTGAAGAAAACTCGACCTGTAATCTCTGTACGAAAGCTGCTTAAGTTTGGACAGACACTTCTAGTTTCTTATTTCCCAGGTAGTCCAACATCTATAATTATGGGTCCAAACATTCCCATGTCTTGCTTCTCAAGGAAGCCAGTAGTAAATAACTGCAAGTAGAACACATGAAATAGGAAAAATACAGAAAGATTTTTTCACCTCTCTGTCCTTCCAGGTTCCAGAAATAAGACTATGTCTGTGCCTGCCCTGCCCTAGTTAATTAATTTGCTTAATCCCTCTGCTATTACTATTTACTCTTTTAACCACCACAGCTTTACAAATTAGTTCCACAATATAAGTATACACTTTGCAAAACTAGTTTCTGTAATTTACTTAATATCTTCTGCCTGGCACTATGCTTGATCACAACTAGCTCTTCCATTTTAAGCAGCAATAAGTAAATACTCTGTGTAAACCTTTCTCCATAATATTTTTTTTATTTCAGAGTCTTTATTATACCTCCTCTCAATCATCTATTTCCAAGCTGAAGTGCCTTAGTTCTTGTACTACAATTACTAATTAGAAGACCTAATTAGCAGAATGCATAGACAGATAATTTCATATTCAGCACATTTCTTACTTATCATCTTGTTATTGTAGTGTCCTTGTTGTAGTGTCACAGTTTGTTGAAGTAAACTCATACTTGCTTCTTCTAGTTTTGTTTTATTGTGTTGTTTGTTTGGGTTTTTTAATTGTAGTTGGGAATCAAACTTGGGCTTCAATTCAGATATACAGATCTTGTACCATCAGAGTTTCTAATATTCATGTCATAAATGCACAAGAAACTAATTCAGCAGTACGACTCTTCCAAATAAACTTTTATTATTATTTATCTGTCAAAAAGACAAGTGTCTGTTTCAATAGGGGTGTAGTTTGTCTAGTCAGGTGTTTGCAGCAAACTTGGAAGACTGGGTTTAAATTGACTCCATGGAATTATTTTCGTAAGTGCCAAAATATGTATTTAAAGTTAGGAGATCTGCTTGTATAGAATAAATTCAGATACTGGCCCATTTTAATCATGACTTATAAAGGAATGTTTATGTGTAGGGTTCTATTTTTAAAAAATAATGCTTCAAAGGACACGATAATCTGTTTTATCTAGCACAGTATTATCTTGAAGGCTTAATTTTAACAATCTCAAAAAGAAAGAGCTTTTTTCCTGAGACTACACAAGTAGAAAAATGTGAATTTTGTGTTTTTCATCTCAGTAAGTCTTTTTCCTAAATCTAATTCAAAATATAGGATGCGTTAAACATGCTCAAAGAAAACAACTCTTTAAAGGCAGTAGGTAATGAGGGGATTCCATCTACATTTTCTACTGTTCACAGTTGGTTGAATATGCTGAAAAAATTATCTCATCAAATTTGAGGAGGTGTATTAGATTTATTGGCCTCTTTTTGTAACAGTCACGAACTAATAGACACTTTTCTTTCTAAATATTTGCACAATGGACTAAATCACCAGAGTACCTATGGTCAATTATTTTACATTCTGCTATCCACCAAACAACAAGTCATTTCAAGGAATAGAGTATATGTTAAGGTTTTGATGGAAAATTGATCAGAAGAAAAAATATTTTTAGAATATTTTTCTCGTCTAATTAATCTGGTCAGAGCAATCTACTTACATAAGTAGGAGGCAGTGAAATATCTTTCTGAAGCAGAAAGTGCAAGTTTGGTAACAGGCATCCACTTGTCAAAAGCAACCACTCACCTTTGAAACAAGGCAAGGCCTTATTTTTAAAGCTGACAAGATAGACAGCCCGGAGCCCTCTAAGTGAAATACAGGAAACTGAAAATAAACCCAAACATAGCTCACCTAAATAAAGTGTCCACATCTCTGTAACCTCACCCTCATTGCTTCCTGTATCTCTGCTACTCTGACAACTTCCAGTTTATGGAGAGCAAACCAGAATTATTTGCTGTTGTATTAAGGAATGGAAATATCCATAGCCTATTGATTAATTTACCATGTAACAGGATTAATGTATCTTTTTATACTGCATAATGTTGACATAGACAAAATTAGTACATAGATGTGTTTATTAGGATTTGAGGGAAATCTGAAAATACCAGTGCATCTGCCTTCAAGGTGCAGGTGTATTATATTCACAAAAATTACATATGTTCAAGTAAATAAATAAAAGTCAGGTTTCACATAAGCTTCTGACTTAAAACTTTTGCTCTTTTAGCTTTCCTGAATTTCTATACAAAATCCTACTCTCGCTATGGAAAGAAACACCAACACTATCTGTATTCAGAAAGTTTTATGTCTCTTATATAAGGATGGTGAGCGCATACATAAGATAATGTGCAATTGGCAAAATAGATATAAAAAGTAGTATGACTTTTAGAATCTTAAAGCCAGAAAGAAATGCCTAGCTACCATATACTTTTAAATGTGATCTCCTATATTACAGGTACAATTTATGGTTTATCAAATAACTTATCTACAACTACAGGTGAAATGTAAGAAAGATTAGGGTATTAAAGTTTTGAGAAGGGATACTGAGGTAAAAGAACCCATGTATCTGACAGCTCAGCAGCCTGCAAGTTACACTGCAGTACCTCTTGCAAATTTAAAATAGAAGAAAATAGTAATGACATCAAAAGCCAAGTGTATGGATAGAGTGTCTGTCATCTTGCACAGATTAAATGATGAAGAAAGACTGAAAATACTGACTAGACAAACCAATTTTCAATCCTGTTGGAGCTTTGTAAATCCTGAATAATGAAGATGATTTTTTTAGTGGCAACACTGTACCATTCCTATTCATTTTTCATTAAAATGTGGTATATGGAGAAATTTCAGGGGTACAGTATGCCACAATCCCTGTAGCCACAAAGTGCTGAGCGATAGCAAGGGAGATTTTTATCTAAACAGGTGAGTTACCTTGTTTTCCTTAGTGACCGCATCTGGTAACTCCACCAGTGTGTGTCTTCACTTAATTCCAGTTTTCTTAACACTATAGAATTGTTCAGACACCAAAGAGTGACATTCTAAACATGAGGCAAGATTAGTCATACAATTACTAATAATCTCCAGGCACTGTTTGGAAAATTTCCTAAAGAAGTCTAGTAATTATTTGTCCTTGGTTTTGTTGGTTTTATTCTTCTTTGGTTTTGAAAGGGTTTGTGTATAAATCATTTTTACACTCTGTCTCGAAACACCTAGTTTTCTTTAGACTGGATTTTCTTCTGTGATACACTAAATGAAATTTGAAAAAGTCATGCATACCATTCTTAAACTTCAATCTTCTTTGTTCCAGTTATTGCAGATTAAATTTTGAGGTTTGGGGGAGAGTGGCAACTAATTAACTGGGCAAGTATTGTATCTGGATGCACTGCAAAATAATATCTATCTATGACAGACCTTGATTTGTTGGTCCCATGGTAGCGTATTTTGCATCAATAAAACCTTCAGCTCAATAAAGTCCCAATATGTTCCAGAATTACAATTTAGTGAAAATATATATTTTCAAAATGTATCAATCCTCATAAATTAATTTCTTAAACAAATGTTGAATGCCAAAAATTGCCCTACCCTGTGATGTTACTGTATTATGTTTATCCCTTTATTGTTTTTTAATGTAATAGTGCCAGAGGCCTCTATTATAAAAATAATAAATTATTGACGTTTGAGAATTTGCAATATTTGATATCAAAATCGGAGTGCAGAAAGGCAATCATGCTGACACAAATGCAGGTAGGGTATAGTGAAATGATATTATGGAAAAAGGGGAAAGAGTTCAAACAGAATAATATTTCAGACAACTCTGAGTCTCATATGATTTTTGTTAGTTGAATAATACAGCATTAAACAACATTCTGTTTAAAGATTTCTGTTCCTGTTATGGGAAAAAATCAACTAAAACAAAATCTAAAAATTTCTTCCATCTTCTAAACATGAGTAATGACAGTTTCCTAAAACTGTGAAGAGATATATAGTTGAATGAAGAACAATGAAATTCTGATAGATTCTCCACTTGACTCATAGTTGTCTGTGACTATAATATCAATAAGATTTTTTCCCAAAGGGGAGGTATCTGGTAATATTATGAAATTTGCATTTGTCAAAAAAACCCTCAGAATTTCTATGAGGACAAAAACCAAAAACCTTTCAAAAAAAAAAAATAACAATCTGATATGACTTGTTATTGCAAATCAAGGAACTTTTTAATTGAATTCAACATTTACCTCTGTGTTCTGCCAGAGTGAATTTCATTTCCATGTGCTGCCACATAGCCTGGAAGTTCTGTCATCATATATCCTGAACTAGATGCTTAATGCTGGAGCAGGTACAACACCCAGGGATATCATGTACAACACCCAGTGACATATTTTTTTTCTGCCTCTTTTCCAGCAGAAAGTATATTGCTTATTTCTCTTGTAGCTGCTTTTATTTGGCTGTTTATATAATTAGATTTTCCCAGTGTGTTTTCCCTGGAAGCAGGACCTGATATGATCTGTGTAAGCAATCAGCCATTATAGTAACTAGTCATAGCAGCTAGGACATTTTTCCCTACTGCAATGTAAAAGATCCAGATTGAAGTTTTGTTATGTGTATAGAATAACCTTCAGTGCCACCAAGGTAAGCTACAATGTCCTTGTGCACTGTTTCCTTAAGGCAAGTTCTGTCCCACTGTCTTCTAAATAAGCAGGGATACATGGGCCACAGAGATTTTCAATTTATTATTGCCTGTTTCCAGTGCCTTGATTGTAGCACACTGTTTACCAGTGTCATGTAATTTCTCTATCACATATAACAAATATTTCCAGGTTTTCCACTGACAGAAATTGTTAGGTAGTTCATGTTATAGACTGATAAGAAAGGTATTTTATTACTTGGACTTAGTTGTGAACAAAAATATTTCATTGATATCATGAAATGGCATCATAATCAGAATAAACCACAGTAGAATTTTAGGGAAGAAAAGTCTACTCAGAGAAGTGAGCATGATTAATCTTTTTTTCAAGATGTGAGATCAGTGCATGACATGACATTAAAAGAAGAATAAATAGTTATTACAGACAACAAAACCACAGATTAGAGACTAAGTGCAAACGCTCAAAAATTGCTTCTGCAACAGCTAATAGTAATGTCTAAAGTAAAAATTTAAAAGAACCTCATAGAAAGCAGTCTTTATGTTTTACTTTCAAATAAGTAGTTTAATCTGTACAATCTATATATCAAGGTTGCATGATGGTTTTACCAACAGGAGGAAGACTGAAACAGTTGTTCTTTCTCAATCAATGGACAACAGTAGTTTCAAAATTATGGTTATTTAAACATCAAAAAGTACCAATAAATTGAAGTAAATTCAATGTATAGCAAAGAGATCAAATGTACTTTAATGTCCAGCGGTCACTTTTTCTCACCTTGTCTGGTTATCGAAGGAAGAAACAGAAAACTATTTCTATTGCATCAATTTGCACTAATGAAATAGGGATGCTAGCAAGCAATTTGTATGGTCATAGTCCAAACAGAAGGTCTTCTCTTTTCAACATACTAAAAAGTAACCATCTACAGTTCTTTACAACTTACAAAGGCAAACTTACCTAATGAATAAATTTTGTGTTTTCATGCAAAAGCCCCATGACCTTCCCCACACAGGAAGGCAGCAAACTGGGAAGTCTCACCTGTATATTGAAGCTAATTCTGGATTATTGGCTTAACTTTTTGGTTCCCAGGAGCTGTTCTTCCAACACCACTGTAAAGCAAAACAAGGTATATAAAAGATGATTAGATAACCAAGTGATCTACCTTTAAAAACAGTAGTTTCTGAAGTATAAACACATTGACCAGTTATGCAGTTTAATGAATCTGCCACTTTGCATCAGTAGTATTTTCTAAATGAAGTCATATTCAGTATAAAAGCCTTATTATTATTCAGAACACTTCTCAGCTACAGCTGTAAGATTTGATTAAATCAATATGTGCCTCCTAGGAACAGCTTGTTGAAGGAAAGGAGCGTGAAAATACATGCAATGTTCACAGGGCAAGAGGAACAAAATGCCAGGCTAAATTCCACAATGAAGTCAGGGTATGTATTAAACTCTACCTTCCTGAGACTTTGCCTCTATTACAGCAAAATTTTTCATGACTATAAACTGCTAAAGCTAGAAAAAATTAATCTAGGTGTTTGAGATTACTGTGCATAGAGTCCTGCAACAACCTCTCTGGCTGTTTTTGCTTCTTGCATACCAAAACATGTCAGGTGATACAAAATTAAAATAATGTAATATGCCACAAATCCGACATCATAGACTCGCAGAATGGTTGGGGCTGGAGGAGACCTCTGGAGGCCATCTTGCTCAAAACCCCTGCTCACGCAGGGCCATTTGGAACAGGTTGCTCAGGACCCCGTCCAGACGGCTCTTGAATATCTCCAAGGATGGAGACTCCAAAACCTCCCTGGGCAACCTGTGCCAGTTTCCAGTCATCCTCACAATGAAAAGGTGCTTCCTGATGTTCAGAGGGAACCTCCTGTGTTTCAGTTTGTGCCTCTTGCCCTGTCACTGAGCACCACTGAAATGAGTCTGGCTCTGTCTTCTTTGCACCCTCTCTTCAGATATTTGTACATATTGGTGAGATGCCCCCAAGCCTTCTCTAAACTAAACAGTCCCAGCTCTCTCAGCCTTTCCTCATATGAGAGATGTTCCAATCCTTTCATCATCTTTATGGTCCTTTGCTGCACTCTTTCCAGTATGTCCATGTACTCTAGAGCCCAGAACTGAATACTGCACTCCAGGTGTGGCCTCATCACTACTGAATAGACAGGAAGGATCACCTTCCTTGACTTACTGGCAATACTCCTTGTAATGGAGCCCAGGATACCATTAGCCTTCCTTGTCACAAGGGCAGATGTCACAAGCTCATGTTCAACTTTGCAACCACCAGGACCTCCAGGTCCTTTTCTGCAAAGCTGCTTCCCAACTGGTCGGCTCCCAGCATGTGGGGGTGTCTGGAGTTGTTCCTCCCCAGGTGCAGAACTTTGCACTTCTTCTCCTCATCTGGAACTTGATGAGGTACCTGTCAGCCCACTTCTCCAGCCTGTCAAGGTCCTTCTGGCTGGCAGCACAACCCTCTGGCGTATCAGCCACTCCACCCCATTTTGTGTCATCTGCAAAAGATCAGTGTTCATTCGTTACAGTAAAAGGACATAAAATGAACATTAATTTGGTATGTAGAGGCAACAGTTTCAATAAGCAGTGTTAGAATTTTATTTTGATCTGCAGAAGTTTCTTATCGTTTATGTCATACGTGTTGGGAAGGCACAACTTCTGGCATTTACTGTACAAACTAGACTTTCAGAAACAGCCATGAGTAATTAAAAATACCTACTACTAGGTGCAGGTCAAAAGGAACTACAACATGAATTCCTAAGAGATCAGCATCCACAAAATGGAAGAGTTACAATTTTGCTAATGGCTTATCAGAGTACTATTCTGATGTGCCTTAGCATCTCTTTGAAAATGGGTATGTATTTTTCCAATCGTTATGCAGGTGTTCTTATGAAACTTAAGTATATTATTTTCTTGTTCAGTATGCAGGACCCAAAGTCTTGCCCACCACTTCTGTGACTCCTCTATTTTGCTGTTAAGTTGCCTTATCCACTAGAAATTGAAGCCGCACACAAAAGAAACAGGGAATGGATGTTACAAATGTCAGATGATAAAGCAGTATCAAATCAGCTATAAACTTTAAAGAAACTCCATATACATAGGTAAGTATGTATCTGGAAAAAATTCTTGTGCATATTGAAAGATTAAAAAAAAAGAAATATAAAGGAAACTGGCATGATTCAATATTAAAGTAAATTATACATCAGATGATCACTTTTTCCTTATTATTTCCAAAGACCCAATGAAATCCAAAAGAGGTTACAACAACAAATGGTTTATAGAGTTCCTAATGAGCAGAGGCTGCTGAAATCTGGGAAGTTACCCACAGTAACAAGACAAGTATTAATGAGATAGATGCTTATTGTTTTCCTTCCCCAACACTAAAGCAAGACAATTCTGCCCCAGGAAAAGGAGGTTTTTGGAAATCAGTTCATGATGCAGAATGACACTTTTTCATGGCCTACCGATACAATGGGAGGGGCAGAGCTGCTCAGATGCACAAATAGAAGCCACTACACACACCATTTTACGTCACAATTCTATAAATGCTTCACCTTGTTCCTCAGGACATACTATCTGGAGCATTATAAATTCAATAAAGTCAATTAATGTGAACTATTTCTAGGTAGACTTCTATTAAAAATCATGGATTTAAGTCAAGTAACGTCTACTTTTCCAGATCATGGTCTCTTTCATATCAGAGATAAATAACAGAATCTGACACAAAAAAGGGAGCTAAGTATGCTATTTTTAAATTCAAGTCTATTTTAAAAAATATAACCTCCAGCAACTCCACTGTCACTACAAGCAATGAAAGTGATAGCCTTGGAACGACAAACTGTTTCCTCAGTCACATCTGTTACTGCAATATTTATGAACTGCTTTCTCATCATAATAATTCAACTGCTGCTGTTATTACAGAGACAAAACACAAGAGCATGTCTAATACCAGTTATCATAACTAATATAAAAAATTGTTAATCAAATCCACTGTACACATGTGAAAGCTACAGTGATCACTGTCTCCAAAAAAATCCCAACTATTAGCAAAACATTTTTATTGCTCTTGAATTAGAAAACCTATGGGCTATTTGTAAAGTATATTACCGCAATAAACATAGACATATACATGCACTTATATATGCTAACATATATATTTTCTCTATCAGCTAAAGGTCCATGCTATTCTCAAGCTAAAAATACTCCACAGTCCTCTCTAATTATGGAGGATATGCACAATGTTGTCTCCTTGTTTCACATGTTAGAACAGATGAGAAGGAAAACGATGCTCTGTCACAAACATGACATTTGTATCCACAATACCATCCAGCAGTTAGGGCTGCCCTCCAGGAAGGACTCAGTTGCCTCCAAGCCCAGGGATGGCAAATCTTAAATGATACTTGTCTGGTCCTTGGAGCGAGTTTCAAAGCCTGAACAGACCCTCTCTCCAAAACGCATAAACAGGCTGCAAGGGCTGGGACCCACCTATATCTGGCCAGCAGGAAACACACGGGACTTCTCCCAGGCTTCATTCTGGTGTACATGGCTGACAAGAGCTGTAAACTGAAGATATGACCAGAAGGCATTCTGACCTCAGAATCCACTCCTGGAATAAGCACTTGAAAGCTAGAATGTTTCACAGCATAGTTTGGAGCCTAATAACCTAAGTTCTAGCTAGGTTTAGTCTTAGATATAACCTTTTTAATTTCTTGAATCTGTCCATCATTTATTTGCAGGTGTCAGAAAAAAACTGACAGAAAACCCACACCATTCTTAAAGTCATTCATAATTTCCAGTGAGCACAATTTGCATTATTTATAAGCCATGTGTGAAAGTATTTGCATGCAGTTAGCTGGATAAGAATTTCACTAGAGCTGCCTCCTGCGTCTTCTTGGTGGGTGTTATTATTTCAACATACATAAGCAAAACAAAAACTGTTCTGTGGCTTAGGCTTCAATGGAATAATAAATTATGATTAATTCTCAGTGTCATTGCAGTTGTTGGACATGTTAGAAAGAACCCAGACAAACAGTGGGGATTGCAGCTCTTGCGTGACTGATTTCACCTTTGTCAGACTTTTGTAAAATATTACATTGGGAACCTACACTTGGATTGAACACAGTTATAACTTCTCTCAATATAGTACAGGCTTCTGGCATCTTTTTTTCCTTTTTTGATTTACTCTTATTTCTTTGATATTGCTTATATCTACACAGATGACTGAAATCTAAAAGGGCTTCAGTAAAATGGCTTGGATTCATACATAAATGTTTCTGGCCCTCTAAAATTTTGATTCCAGTACTTTAGCTCTAGCCTAACACAAACAATAGTGTTGTGCAAATTCAAAGAGCCAGGATGTGCCTCCAAAACTGGAGTCCCATCCTGACTGATTATGCTCTGCTCATGTGAAAATCATACAGGCAGAGAAACAAGGCTCCCTGCCAGACTAGCCAAGGCATGTGAAGTTTAAATTTGAAAGCCTAAATTTAAGTAGGCTGCAACAGTTCCACTCTTCCTTCTGGGGCTAAGCATATTTAGATGCTGATGGCTGTCCCTTTGAGAGCAGCCCCTGAAGTGTCAGTCTTTTTACATTCGTTTTATGTAATATGATATGCAGTATGATACACAAACACCACCCACCCTGGTATAATAATTTATTTATTAATGTTGAGTTGTATTATCTGCCTGTACATAAGCAAGTTCCCTCTGCCCTCGACTTCATATGCTCTTGTTTTTTTCAATAGATGTTGAAAAATGACAGCTTTAAAATCTCATTAGTGGACTATGGATGGAGCCTGAAGGAAGCTATCTGACAGATTTACCAGATCATTTCCCTCCCAAGACCTTGTTGAACAGAGGAGAAAAACAGTCCACTTTGTGAAACTATACAACTTACAGTTCAGCCAACACGGTAGCTCCTACTTTGCTTTTATAAACTAAGGAATATTATCTAGCCTAGTCTTGGTTCATAAAAAATTATGAGCTGTCAAGCAGAAAACTATCTCCTTGCTTTCTTCAAGTAGGGAATATTAACTTACGGCTATTACAAAAAGTTATGAAATCAGAATGATGTATTTCATCAATGTCATCAAGTGCACAAGGAATATCTCATATAACTTTATCATGGAATTGTTATTTTGTCTAGTCTTTGGGAACAATAAAAGGAAGCTGATATGTTTTAAAATTTGATCCTTGAAATTTTTTTACTGTTTTTTGGAACAAATGGAAATGAATTAAACATTATTGTTAGAGAGCAACTACTTCTCTCTATAGCATAGTGTTCAAGACATAGGCTGGGATTTTAAAAGAAACCTAGAGGAGTGATCTGTATAAATTCCCTTGTAGCTTGTATTTCCATGAATTTTCTACAGCCTAAATGCTTAATGCATTTCATATTAATCAGTCTTTCCTATCTGAGACATTTAGAAATTTACTGGAAAATATATTCTTTCCCAAATTTTAATTTGTATTGACTCTAAAAGTAATAATAGAAAGGTCCTCTGACTGATCTATGTTCTTTCCAGAGTCCTATGAGTAGTGAGAATGTGATTTAGAGTAAATTTTATAAAAATAAGCTTGGGGATTATTCAAATCCTGCTGTTATTTAAAGATCGCTCTGGATTTCTTTATGCCAGCTGCAACAATCTGATCTCTACCAGATGTTCCATTTCCTGGTTTGAATGGCAGGATTCTGTGAAATTTTCTACAATGTTTCACTTTCACATTTTCTTATGTTCCCCTATTTCAAGAACATTTGTAAGGTACCTGCACAAAAGGGTCAAAATTGATAATTTACTTCCGGGAGAAAAGTATACACTTTAAATGGTTAGTGCTGTAAAGCCAACATTGACATTTCACTACCAAGTACTTATCTATACTAGTCATTGTAAGGGTGGCAATATTTACAAGGAGATATAATTTTCCAGTTTCTAGAGAGAGATAAGTTTTCTGGAAAGCTTTGGACATCTGCTCTTCATATACTGTGTAGTCATACCACATTGCAAAGCGAACAAAGAAAAAGAACCCATTTCTCCTTCTGCTTCACTGCTCTGCAAGTCTATTTGCTGTATACTGATAATGATAATGTTTTGTTCAACTCGTTCAACAGAACGTTTTTTACCATTGTTGTTAAATTTCATCCCTTGAAGAAATCAATGCCTTAAGTCTATTTTGAAAAGGAAAAACCCAAAAATAACCCCAAAAAACCATACAAACACACACTCGCACACACAAAAACAAACAAACAAAAAAGAAAACAACCAATGGAATGTTAAATATAATTTTGGGGAAGAAAAGCATCAGTTGTTATAAAGATCATTAACAGTACCACTTAAATATGCAACTTTTAAACACTTTTATTATCAGAATTTCGAGTGAAGTAACTAGCTCTTCTGCCCAAGACTGAACTAGTTGTTTGTTCCTTTGATAGTTCATAAGTATGTTAATTGATTGTACTTCATGAAAAGCGGGGTTGTTTACATGCCTGCCATTTTGCATGTGCTCAGTTTGACTACAGTTTGGCAAAGCACTTCAGCACTTGCTTGTGAATGTATCCTTATAGTTCAATATGATCATTGACATTGCATCAAACATCTCTTATTTTAATCGTATTCTGTAAAACAGTTGTGAAGTGACAATTAACAGAGTGGCTATTCTAATTTATCATAATTTGTTTTTGTAGTAATAGTAAACTAATTTCCTATATACTTTCCAAAAGGTAAAATCCAGAGTTCTTGTATTTCTAACTCTTGGCCGTTTTGTCCATCTTGAAGTATAAATGTTTCAGGAGCCCAAAACCAGAAGTGACCACGCTAGATTTACCCGTGTATTTCCTATACTGCTAAATATGGTATCATAAAGTCAGAAAAATGCAATGGGTCATTTATAATATGCAATGGAAATTGAGAATAAATCATCAATGCAAATACCTCAAGATTTTACTTTCTGTCACAAATCCCTCCTCAAACTATAAAAAAATCTATTTTATAAAATGAAGCAGTTATTTGTGTTATACAAAGATAGAAAATACCTGAAAAGACCAGTGTGGTATGACTCAAAGAAAAAAATTAAAATTTAGTTCCGTTTCTATTTTCTGTTCATCACTTTTTCAGTTCTTACATTCAATTATTTTTCTTCAGTGTGTCTAATTCCGCTGCTGTCTTGGACAGCACTTTGAGGTGCTGTTCTGAGTATCATCTTCTTAATATCTCCACCTATTGAAAGAAGCAATTCTGACAGTTTTGGTGGCTGCAGAATATGAAATATAATTTTTTATATGCACAGGTAAAAGCAAAAAGTTTTTGTACTTTAATACATACACATAAATAGATACCCATAAGGAAACAAAACAGAAATATGGAAGAAAGAAATATATTACTTTTTGCTTTTACTGTGCAACTTCTATCTCTTTGCAATATGGAATATCATATACATGCGCACATATAAGCATGTAAAAGAAGGAACAAAGGATTACAGTGCAATCAGGAAGTTTCAGTTCTGCCAGGGAGAGATGAGATATTCTGTGGATTTCTGTGGATGGAGGATTTCTGAACCTACATCCTCCAACTCTTTTGTATCTGTATTGCCAGAAAATTTACTGCTAGAAAAGTTAACATGATATAGACTTAAGGTTGAATCCAAAATTTCCTTCTTTCAGTGTTTATAGGGCACCTAACAAAGCACAGAAATGGTCGGGTCCACCAGATGTTGCCGTAATATTAAACAGATACAACTGTTTGTGCTGTATGATGCAACACCTACTAACAGACAATCTGTGAAACAGTTTAGAAAATTATGCAGTGCTATTCCCACCTGACTTTTTTTTTTTTAACAGAAACTTAAAAAACACTGACTTTTTCTAATAATCTTCATCTAGCTATAAATATTAGTTCCCTTTGTCCAGCAACTGTTAAAATGGGATGCTAAATACAGATACATACATGCCTGAAAAAAATGAGTCATTGTGCTAAATTTGTCTATCTGATTTCCCCCCGGGTTCAGAGTTCCCAAAACCTGAGAGCACTCCCTCTCAGCAATATATAAATTCAAATCAGTTTAATTCTAAGAGATATGCGAATTATGAAACATGGAGGTTATTCTCAGGTTTGCAACCTTTTTAAATTTTTCTTTACTGTGAAAGCCTAGTTTGAATGTCCATTATAGAATTTACAGTGACAAAAGATTATCTCAGTCTTGGAAAATCTGTGGTCATTTTGCCTTCCCCATTGTCCTACTTTCTGCTAAAACTTGTTGGCAAGTGACATCTGGGATACTTTCTTCCAGAATTAACCGATATAGTGAGTATGCTGAACTTGAACCATACATCCTTCAACTGTGAAATGCCTTTTCACCTGTGCAAAAGCTTGCATAAACCCTCAGCAGATTAAGACTCATTATCTACCCAGCATAAGATAACTCTGTCTCACTTCATGTACCAGTACTTATATATTCAGTACCACCTGTCATAACAATACACAGATACATGAATGGGATGCCTGTGAATTACAGCTTTTTGCACAAATAAATATAAATGTATCTTTTTCTGCTTTCTATGCCAGACTGCTTAAAGAAGTATCAAAATTTATTCCTGGTAAGCAAATGCGTGAGCTTAACAGACAATAGTAAAATGTATGAGAACACAGGAAAAGACACCTTCATTAACATCAGGACACCTAATTGGAAATCACACAATAAAATAGATGTGTCAAATCAATTATGGTTGTAATAATTTGAAAAATATTATTATCTATCATTTCTTGACTGACAAGAAGTACAAAATGGAAGAACAGTACCTGGCATGTTATTGTAAAAATATATCACACATTATTGTATGGATTCTTAACAGATTTTATTTTAAAAATTCATTACTATTTTCATGGAAATTTGTGATTATTCAGTGCAATTAATACTAAAATTGAAGGCCCTTATATTTATTTACTATTTGTACTCTAATTGAAAACCATAAATATTTCTTCCTGAACCATGGCATACAAAATACATATTAGCCTGGTAAGAATCATATTCAGGTGATTCACTAATTGCATTTGAAATAAAAAGAGAAAGTGCTGATTACCAGATAAGTTGCTCTAAAAGTTGTGGTTTGGTTATCCAAATGCCAAAATTGTATTACTTTTTGAAAGGTATAGGGGAAGAATTAATAAGTCATGGTAGGCAGACAATTCACCTCAGCAGCAGATTATAAATTTTGCCATAAATCACTGGAGAGAATTTCCCTTTCTTCCTAGAAACATGAAGAAATGACAACTACTTCTAAGAATGAAGGTATGCTGGTCTTTTCAGAAAACTATCAAACTGCTTTATTTGCCATATAAGATAAGTGAAGCAGGAGAGATTTCTATCTTTTCCTAGCTATAAAGTGTTTCTACATACTACTTTACCACAGGCTTTGCCTAAGGGGAAATAGACATAAACATCAAAGAAATCTCAGCAATGAAACACCTGCTTAACCAAATAAATCATTGAATGTTTTTTTAAGCTCTAACAGCATTACACAACTATTAAAAAGACTACTCCTGGGTAGCCCAGGTCGATCATTTGGCCTCCAGTAGGTAACAGTAACAGAAACAATAGAGTTTAGATAAAGAAAGGCAGAGCTGATTGATAAAGAAGATAAATGGTTTGACCGGTTTATGAGAAGATGGAGTGCTTGAGGCATCACAGAAAAAAGTATTTTCTGCAAGAAACCTCCAAGAGGCTTACAGAACTGTGAATACGAGGGGGTTGATTTCCTACTGTATCATACAATGGACTTTACAGGCATTTTACTTGAAGTAGGAAGTGTATGGATTTGGAGCAGAAGGCAATAAAGAAGCATGCTTTGGAAATGGCCCATATGAGGGTTTTAAAGCTTCTTTCCCTTGTTTTCATATCCATACCATTAAAACGTTAAAAATCATCTGTTCAAAACTGTACCTTCAGGAAAACCATACAACCACTTTCCCTACCTCAACATTTCCTTTATCTATCTATTACCATCTAATCTTGATTGAGCTCCTTACTTAATCATTTTTCAGCTGGTTCCCACTTCCTCCAGCTTCAGAGTAATTTCCTCATATGTCAGTACAGTATATATTTTACTACTCAGACATGGTACTAGATATCACATAAACTCTGCCCAGGTGTCCTTATCAAAGAAAGATGTTAGATATTCTATCATATCCTATTTTGCAGTTCCCCGTTGGCCAGTACACAATTCCTATTTCTGATCTAGCCTTGAAGGACTTTATTGGAAACAAGTAGAGAGGGAAGATAATAAAAACTAAGCAAAGACAGTATAAAACTAAACAACAAAAAAATGTAACATAAATGCTTCCTTGCATATCAAATTCTCACTTTACCCAGCCTAGCTGAAATGCAATTTCATGAATAAATTTGACGTGTGAAAACTTGCTCTTGTAACCCTCGTCAATATGATACGCAGTTAGGTTTTTTGGAAGTGTTTTTATCTCCCTATTTTACATCTGAGAGTTTGATGTATCTCCTTTTACTCACCTGACATTATTTTGGTTGGCTGTGTGAAGTTAAATCAAAGAGGGTTGCTAGCCGTAACAAGCAGAAAACAAAGTAATGTCATCATTAGGATCTCTTCAGTCAGAATACTAGAAGTCCTCGGGGAAATCATGTTGAACCAACCAGTGAGAAATGTCTTTCACCAGCCCGTTTCTCAAGGTTAGAGAGACCACTGAACTGTTAAGGACCTCAGCCTAGGGGAAAATAGAGGGGAACGTGCAGCCCAAAGAGTCCCAGCGTTCAGGAGGAGGAAAGTGTCCCTCCATGCCAAGTTAGATGGAAGCTGTTGCAATGCTGGGTACCGAGCTAAGGCTATTTCTCAAGACTTCAGATCTCAACCAAGTGTTGTAAAAGGCGAGCCCCAAGCTGTATGCATCCTGTGTACTTTTGGATGAATAAACAGTACATCAATTTATAAGATGTGTCTTTGTAATTAATCACATGCCCAAGGCTCCTGAACAAAAGTGTCTTCAAACATTTAACACTCCTTTGTGGTCAGAGCATTTCAAATGTGAAAGAGTTCTATACTGAGACTGAAAGATTCATGAAGATCCACACAGAAAGATTTGAATATAGTAAGGACTGATATCTACAGATTGTTACTTCTCTTAACAAACCACAAAGACTACAAAGCTCTTTTCACTCCTAATCAGACTGCGAGGACAAGCAGTTTTATCAAGTCATCTACCTGTGTTAGAAAGCTAACCCTGGTAAAAGAGCCCATGGACAGAATTGAGAAGAGAGCTCACAGGTGCAATTTACCCATAAGCATTCAAAAGAAAAAAAGAGTGAAAAATGAATTATTTGATATGAAATATTTTGACACCTCTGAAATGAAATTAAAAGGTAAAACAATTCATTTTGACACATTCCTGTCAAAAACCGTGTTAGAATTGATGCAGTCCCACAAGATGGTTCAGTTTTCTTTAGAAGAATGCAGCTTTGTCAAAATTGTTCAGTGTGATACTTTTCATCCAGATTTACAGCTGTGGCAGTAACTCCCTCTCTGTATTAACATCATTCTTCCATAGCATCTATCAATTGTAAGATGCTTCACTATAATAATGAATATCATCACTAAATATAATAATTGTTGCCCTTGGTTTACAGATGGAAAAAGGAGATACATACGTGAGGACACAGGTTATCTTACTACACCAGGGTGCTTCATCAGTGGAAACAGGTATGGAAACATAACATTTGTGTCATACCTGGAGGACCAGACCATGAAGGACTGCCACTGCTGCCCTGTGGGCGAGCCACCCACACCACAGAAGCTGTTTACTCTGCATGCACCTATATACTACTGCGGCTTCCATACTTATCAGGAACTTAAAGACCTCTGGCTACAGCCCTTGTTACACCAGCTAGCTACTCATTCACTCCTTAGGTGAGGGTACAAATCTAGACTATTATTAAGTTTTGTTTCACAAAATAAACAACCTGTTTTCACAACAAGGAAAAAGAAGAAGACATCGATAACAGCAAAGGTCATCTAGATCCATATATCATTCCCCTTGGTCCTGTAAATTAAACACAGCAGAAGTATTGTTGGGATACATAAAACACAGTGTCTCCAGCTATCTTCCCATCCATCCAGCCCTGCAATACCCCAAAGATCAAAGCTCCCGGTTACATCTCAGGAGTTCATGCAAGTGCTGGTTGTCGGAAGCTGGGACCACACTAAGGCCAGGACCATGTTAAATTTCTAGCATTTTAACTGTGTGGAAAACCATACAGGAGACCCAGGTGACATCTCCTGGTACTATTTGCTAGTGCAGCGTACAAGCAGCATGAGTTTATTTCCATACTTACTTTCTGTCAGAAAAACTCCCCAAAGTCCTTACTTTTCTAAAACACGGTTTATTTGTGGACATGTCTCAGCTTTCCATGCTGAAATCCTAAGACAGGCAGAATATATCTCTGCTTTTATTCCACATTTTTCTATATAGACTGAGCAATGATCCATGGTTACATGCTGCACTGAGCTATGCATTCCCAAACTCAGCAAAGCCCAACAAAGTCACCATACTGTTAGCTATTATTTTACTGATACTGTGTCCTAATTGACTGTATTTAATGTGAGATTTCATTTTTTCTAAAAAAATATTTTTGTAACCTTTTTCCCATGGCCCAAGAAATAACCTTTATTTCACAATTTTTATGTGTACTAGTCAATTTAGATCAAGATACTACTTTTAGCAACTTCAGGGGTTTTTTTCCTCATGATACTGTTGTTTGGTTGACCTGTAAATAAATATTCTAGCACAGCTCTTCTCTTTGGAAGAAAACAAGCTCAATTTTAAACCATATCAGAAGTTTTTAAATATAAAATTAAGAGTATCACATTACAGTAGAGGAGAGTTCTGTTAAAACAAAGAACAAGTTACAAAAATCATTCTAGAACATGCAATTTTACAGTTTCAGTTCTGGATGAGAAAAGGCTGATACACCATTGCTGGAGACAGTGGGAAATACCAGATCCTGCAGAGTAAAAAATGTGAAACAGCAAATAGCGAGCCTAAAAAATAGCACAGGGCAAATGTGTATAGAAGTGTCAAATGAAACTCCAGGGAATACTTTACTGAATTCTGAATTCTTTAATAGCACACTACCTATAACACAACATGAAAAACCCATGGGAAAGTTAGACAAGCTACAATCTTCCGGGGGGGGGGGGGCGGGCGTGGTGCAGGGGGATGACGGAGTAAGAAAGATGTATTTGACTGATATGTCTACATATAGAAGACTGGATATATTTGACTACCTTTTTAATCTTCTTGAATAATATTCATACCTGATAGCCTTGTAATTCTCTTTGGTTTATGCAATTGGAAATAAAATCTGTTACAGTAATTATCTTCAGTGAGGACTCTGAATGATTGTCTTTTTGGACAGTGCCATTAATGTCACTCTCATTTGTGTCTATAAATGTTTTGGTTGCTAAGGACTACAATGCATTAATGAGAAATTCCACTCCCAATTACAGTTGAAAGGATCTCGTCTTTACTAAAGTTCTCCTTGACTAAACTGACTGCTGCATTTTGAAAGACCTTTCTCGAAGGGCTCAGTGCCACATAGAGAAGGGATGTGGTGCTAGTTCCATCAGCATGCTATTGCCAGCTTCTTCCTTGCCAGAGCCTGCTATGGGCAGTGCGGAAAATACACAAAAGCTTCATGTCAGGGGCACTGGCATGTCATCCATCGCATCTAGGTATCTAAAAAGTTTAGCTGCTTGAAGCATAGTTTCAGCAGAAGGCTCTTAAACAGAAGCTGTGATCTGAAAGCCCCTGTTCACGAATGTCACCAATGCTTAGCATGTGGTCATAGAGATCAGACACTTGTTTCCCTCAGGTGAGTTGGAGAAAGGATCAGAATCTAGGTCTGACTTTTTCTCTAGAAACTGAGCTGCAGCATCATGTTCCCTGTCTCTGAAATGTTGAATTATTTGTTGCAAAAGGCCCAGTCCAGCCATAGTTTAACTTTTCTTGGTCAGGTTACTCTCCAGAAAGAGAAAATGTGAGGTTTACCTCAGTCAGGGAAGGAACTGAATATTCATCTTCTGTACCTTGTGCAATTACGGGGCTAAAAGCACAAAGTGAGCTCTGTTCAGTTATTTGAAAAATTAGTAGAGGCCTCAGTCTGCAACCCTGAGTAGTGTATCTGAGAACAAAATCAAGATCTGAGACCCACCAGGATACTCAGCCTGTCTAACATGATCGTTATTTATTCTATCACAAAATCCACTTGGTCCTGTTCTGAGAAGCCTCAGCATGTGCCTACATGGGTGGATGGAAGAGAGCTTTGGCTGCGCCCTGAGCTCCTCAGACATTGCTCAGTTCAGTAAAGCTGCATTATTCCAGTGCTGAGGCATGTCCACTTTGCTAAACAGGAACTAGGACCAAGATCAATTACTGAAAGGTTTCAACAGAGCCAGGCTCAAAGCTAGTGTGTCCTTTCCTCATCTCATGCCACTGTCGGTAAGCTCAAGGCACAATCAGACCATGTAGTGATAGGCAGCATTATTCCATATTCCATTAGAGGATGTTACCTTTCCATTTAATTAGAGAAACTGAGGGATATATTGCAGTCAGGCTCACTAATCAGTCACTGTAACAATATCTTGGCTGAAGTCCCATTGCTTAACAACAGCAATAGCCTTGCTTTCTACATAGCTTCTGGCCTAATTGACAAAGCAAATCTGGTAATTGTAATCAAGAAAAAAATAAAACTACTTTGTTGAAAGTAGTAACTAAAGAGTTACCATGGCTGCCATTTCACAAATAACTGAAATATTTTCTGGGTTTTTTCCGACCATCTTCTTCAGGAAGCAAGGTTTCTATTTTATCCCTATGCATATGTACAATCCAGTGCGAAGTCATCTGTTTACCTGTTGGTCCCCTCATAAACTCTTTCAAAGCCATTGGAAATCTTAGCCAAACTGGGCAAATAGTAATAGACTTAGCAGGCATTGGAATTTTACAGTCACCAACACAGTGGAAGAGTGTGAGCCTCGGGGGGATAAGCACAGCATGAAATCACTGTCTCTTACATCACACAACACCTGTACAGGGAGAGACATTCTGAGTGCCCCAAACACAAGTAGTGCTTTGATCAGCTGTAACAGGCTGCTAAAAGTCTAACTGCGAGACACACATCTGTCAAAGTACACCTTGTTCTTTTGCTGATGAAGGCACAAGCAGACATGAAGACATAGAAAATAGGACTTTGTGACTGGTTTCTTTTCCCCCCCTACCCCTCTGCCCCTAAGGCATATGCATTGAATATTGTATCACCAGCACAACATCTGTAATTCCTGAGCTGAGGAGGACTGATGGGAGACGGTTATCTGGATTACTGGGATTTCTAGATTTCCGTAGTCACCAGATCAGGTTTCTTGGTGGGTTTTCTCAGCCTGGGCATTAACATTGGGCTGATGTACCAGTTAGTGAAAGCGGACTGAAAGATATCAGATCTGCTTTCTCATTGATGCATGGGCAGAAAAAGCAGGAGATATAACAGTTAAGGTCTTTTGATGTCCATTTCTTGTAGCAAGAACACAGAGAACCAGGTTTCTAATATACCATCCACATTAGCAGTTGAGAAAATGCAAAATTCTGAAAAATATAGCTGGCTTACCAGGAAAACTAAAAAAAAAAAAAAAAGTAAACAATTTTTAAAAACTGCATATTCTTTCTAGCAACCCCATTTTAAAGGCTAAGAGGAATATGTGACTTTTCTTCCCCTTCCTATCACCTGTCACCACTTACTTCAAGTAACAGAAATTTAAGCGATACTAAAGGGTGAAATCTACAAGCCATACGTGCATAGAGTGCCTTTTGATATGATTCAATACTTTCCAGCCACAAACCATCTCCAGGGAGAAATGCTGGTGCTTACTGTAAAGAACCTCAAGAACATAATTACAGTTAGAGTAAAAAACTGTTTTTTAACGTGAAATCTCAAGTTCTTTTAGTTGCAGTGGAAAACTTCAGAACAGGAAACATAGAAAAGAAATTAAAAGAATGAAAGGTTAGTATTTTCTTCCTGACAAAGCTGAACATTTCAAGCATTCAACCATTCCCTCATTCCTTTCCTGTTCTCACTTGGATGTTTTCTCCCAGTCTAATCCACTTCTCTGCACATTCTGTATCATTGACTCCTGTGCAAATTTTTTTAATAAACTTGCTTGGGGTCACATCCAACTCTGTCTGCATCTTAATAATATCCTGGACATCTCCCTCTTTGGCTGCTGTTCAAAAATAAATGTCACTAATGGTTTTAGCTCTATTAGGTAGAGGCTTGAGCTGCATAGCCTGTAGCAGGAAGTTCTGCACAATTTAGTCCAGGAAGACAGTAGATCTTCGTATTTGAGGATTAGTTAATTTTCATTATCTTACACTCCAGGAAGAATCTCTAAATCAATAAGTCCTTCTCAGCAGCAATGAAATACTCCTCCAAAACATCTTATAAATATGTTTCTTTCACTTCCTATGTGCCAAGAGGTAGCTGGGCTTATTAGAGATTCAGACATTCCAGCTTAGCTGAGGCAACAGCCTGGTGCCTCTGAAAGAGGAGGTTCTGCTCCTCCCCCTTCACCTTCCTCACATACTCTTGCTTCTAGATCAGTTTCAGGAAAATGGTAGAAAAGTGAGAAACTAACCTAGTAGTTAAAACCAAAAAATGACTAGTTTAGCCAGTTTACCATGCAATCAGCACAAAAGAAGCAGGAAAATCTGCTCCTGGAAGTGGGAGGGGAAGAGGAGACAGCAAGGGAAGGAAGACTGAAAATTCTCTTGAGCTGTTAACTCAACCCATGCCATGAAGTAATGTTGTGCAACCTCATCCTAAACCAGCAAAAGTTATTGTACTTGGACCATGAATGAGGCACAGTGGGCAGTTGCTGCTCTTTTTGCTGAAATTCTAAATTAATCTGTCCTAGCTTTCATATCGTTCCATTCAGAAAGGAAATAAAGAAGACTGTAAAACGGCACGAACTCACAATCTGATCCATTTGTGAGTCTCTTATATCAGAAAAAAAAAAAAAACAAACAGCAAAAGCCACAAAAACTTCACAAACATATAACTTTTCCCTTCCATTTCACTTTATATTTTCAAAAATTTATATTTGCAGGGATAAAGGCAATGTATATTGCAAACCACAGCTGTATTTTTACAATTATAAATCAAATGGTGTGAACCTTGAAATAGCAGAATCTTTTTATGATCTCTAAAGCAATCAAGAAAAAAACCAAATTCACCAGTGCCACTATTACTGTTCTCTGATATCTCCTGAGACTGATTTTCAGGATGATAAATGTTTAGCTGGAATTTATTTCTGCTTGTAAACAATGCTCTATCAGAAAGCCTGAACAGTGAAAAAAATGCACAAGCAGCAAAGAATCATGAATTAAACACACATTTTAATTTCTAAGGTCAGAGGGAAGTGTGTTACATTGCACACTTTCTCAGTCTGAAAGCTCTATTTCATTTTCCTGTAATGTGCATGTTAAGTATATCAGCATCATATACATATATATATGAGAGAGAGAGAGAGAAAAGAACAGGTTGATGGTATCATGGCTAAAAAGCAGAATAATGCATGACAGAGAAGACTTGGAAACTGTTATGCACTGAATCACATCAACTGAATGCAGTAAAAGATGGATATTGAGCTTTAGCAAAACACTGATGTGCATTTGGAACAACTAGTCTCCTTTAACTAACACCTGTGATAACCTTTGTTGCATTTACAAGCAATGTACACCTTAGTACTTTCCATTGGCTACTTAGGTGCAAGAATAGAACACACCTGTTTTTCAGACAAAACTTGACTAAAAGGGATGGTAAGGCCAGTCAAAATTTCAGCAATGTATTGCTATACTCCCTGTCCACATTATACTTAAGTTGAATTTTAGCAAAGATGCCACTTGTTGCCATGACAACAGCTGAGGCAAGAGGTATCGACAAAAGAGAATTCTGCATTCCACATAAAGCATGAGTTATGTGTTAGCACAGACAAAAGAGTAGTAAATGCATCTTTCTTCTGAGCTTCATGAATACAAACACCTCAGAACCAGACGAGAAAGGATAGTTCTGCTCAGTAAAGAGAACAATATCTGTGGCAAGCCTTTGACATGGCAGATCTGTTCTGGAATAGCTCACCCCTCACACTGGATCTATAAACACCATCTGTGTACACTGAAGAAACATTTCCAGAAATAAGTGAGTCATATACCAGATATCTTGTCAGTAACACAGCAGACAGATTTGTAGCAAATGATAAATAAAACAACAATAAGCTTATATCCCAGAATCTATCCCAAGGCTTATAAAGTAATTGCTTGCATAAAGTGGATAAAACACATTACAATTTTATTTTCATGCTGACAACTAGTACATCTAGGTTTTGAATGTGCCCTGCTTTCTTACTTTTCTAACCACAGTTAAATTGACAACTGTCAGCATACGCCGTTTTTGGATTTCACTCGGTCTCATCATTTGAACGTATATTAGAAAACATCAAAGCTACTCATTAATAAATAATCTGCCATGGCTTTCAAACTGAACAGAGGAAGAAGGAACAGAACAGGGAACATGCACTAAACCACACCAAATCAGAGATTTTTCCAGTTTGCAAAGGTCAAGAGGTTTCAGGATCTAGTGAACATGAATGACTTGCATTAGTATGTATAGTTCTTACAGCTCATGGTATCTCCTATGAAAAAATCACAGATGAGAGGGAAACAGGATCAGCAAAGCCCTGCACATGCACATACTACAAGACACTGCCCAGAAGACTTTACAAAGGCATGAACAAGGCAGATAACAGGTTGTGTGACAAGAGACCCACAGGAGTAATTTGCCTGAGGGAACCAATCTTTCCTTAAACAGGTCAATCACTTCCTAGCCTCTAAGTAAATGGCCAAATGCTCAAAGGACCTTTCTGCAAGGAAGCAGTTATGAGCCCTGTGTCCTGGCTAGATCTCAGATGACTCATTCTTTCACACCCTGAATTTGCTGAGCTGAGGTCGGTTGAAATCTGATCTTAACCATATCTTGTTTTGCTTATTTCCTTTAATTGTTTTCTTTGCATGAGACTTTTTTTTGTTTGTAAGAAATATTTCCATGAATAACTGACATGCAAGGAATCACATATCATGAATAAAATGCTGCTTTCCATGGGGCAGAACATAATGGCTATTTAAGACTATGCTACACATGTTTAGAGTGTAGTTTCCAAAGATTAAAGTAAGGCCAGCTTCTGTCTCTAAAGCATGTATTGTGAATAAGAGAGCTGGAGAAAAGAGTACAAGTTGATCAAACAATACAAGAATTTATGCCTATTTCTGAGAGTCATAGAAGTGTTCTAAAATTTCTGAATAGAGAGTGACCTTCTGAACCAACTCTGAAAAAGGTTTTGAAACATGGAGACAGAAGAATGCATGGAGATGACTCTGTCAGGAACAAAGAATGAACTGATGAGAAAGACATCTCTTGCAAATGATGAATAGTAGCAATATGAAGAAAAAGAGCAAAGTGAAAAATCAGAAGTGCAAAGTTATGCAAGACTGTTGGGAAGAAAAATTAACAAAGGATAGCATTTTCTGCAGTACGAGAAAGGGGAAGGGAAAGTGCCAGGGAAAAAAATCAAATATAGTCAATCAGGTGGCATGGGAAGATGATCCATGAATCTTTGTGTGAACAAATGCCTATCAACATGAATACAATGTGCAAAAACAACAGTCCTGCACATGAAAGTTTTAACTCACCTTTCACCCCCAAGGACAACATCCTACTTTCCATGATAAAGGTCATTCTAGGATGAGTAAAAATGGGGGGAGAACTGCAATTCTATTTGTTACGTCAGAGGGATTCACCTGGAATTCGAAAGTTTTGACTTTCGGCTCTGAAGGGAATTGAAGTCAGAGAGAGACAACAGAATTTGTAGAGAAATTATCATTGGCAACTGTCGTGGTTTAACCCCAGCCGGCGACCGAGCATCACGCAGCCGCTCGCTCACTCCCCCTTACCCAGAGGGATGGGGAGGAGAATTGGAAAGGAATGTAAAAGTCAAGAGTTCAGATAAGAACAATTTAAGAGGTAAAGCAAAAGCCACGCACGCAAGCAAAGCCAAACAAGGAATTCATTCACCACTTCCCATGGGCAGGCAGGTGTTCAGCATCCCCAGGAGAGCAGGGCTCCAGCACACATAACGGTTACTCAGGAAGACAAATGCCATAATGCCAAATGTCCCCACCTTCCTTCTTCTACCCCCAGTTTATATACTCAGCAGGATGTCATATGGTATGGAATACCTCTTTGGCTTGTTTGGGTCACTTGTCCCGGCTGTGTCCCCTCCCAATTTCCAGTGCGCCCCCCCCCAGCCCTCTGGCTGGCAGGGCCCGAGGAACTGAAAAGTCCTTGAATTAGTATAAACATCACCCAGCAACAACTAAAACCATCAGTGTGCTATCACCATTGCTCTCACATCAGAGCCAAAACACAGCACTGCACCAGCTACTAAGAAAATTAACTCTATCCCAGCTGAAACCAGGACAGCAACAATCATGATGGCAAGAACAAAATGATCAGCAGAAGCAAGTAAAACAAATTTAGACATGGTTTGAACAGCACAAAAATAGAGAAGATGGACATCTGGAGCACAAGTCACAGGCTCAAGTGAATGAGAAAGGCTTCTGATGTTGCCTATCCTGGAATAAGGCATAAGAAAGAGTTCAAGAGGAAAACAGAGAATTCCATTTTATAAATAATTTTATAAAGGTTTATAAGGTGTGAGGTAAAAGTATTACCTGACAAACTATAAGCAGAACTAAATAAATGACCCAAAAGTAAAAATATGTTCCTCCACAGGATACCAAAAAAGACTAAGTAATCACAAGCTTCTTTTAAAAATCAGACTTCATTACCCAATTCGAAGACTTCCCTCAAAAAATTCAAAAGTTTATCTTCATCAGACAGAAAGTACTATACTCAGAAAGTACAATGCCAGTGTGAGAAATGGTACTCTGTAATTTACAATATAAGGTTTCATTACTGCAATCTTTCACTCTGTGCGTAATTACATTTCATTGGCTTGTATGGTGTTGAGCTTCTAGACCCTGCTTTTATTTTTTTACCTTTGATCCAGAAATGTTATTTTGTTCTTCAGTTTTATTTTTGTCTTTTTTTATTACCAGTGTATCAAAACAGAGTGTTCACATTGTTTCACATTTCACTTAAAAGGAAATCCATTAGTGAGATGTAGAATTTATATTTGTTCTTCCTGTGGAAAACAGAGATCTAAAGTATCGCCCTTATTTTCCAGTTTTATCCTTTGGCAACAACAACGATTTTACTTTTGAAAGTTCAACAACCAAAATTGGGAAAATAGGAAAAAACTAAGTTTTCAAATTATAACACACAATTTTCTTGATATGGAAGACTTAGAGTCCAGTATTTTCTCTCCTAGCATCCTTCATCTTTTGTATCTCCACCTGTTTTTGTATCACTGGAAAGCTTAATTTAAGAAGACTTCTGCAAGCCTGTGAAATATATAGCACTGTTAGAAACTGTTGTACATACCATATGTGAATTAATGTTTTGTGGTATCTATAACATTTGTAGAAATAATCATAATTGTCTTCCTGCTTTCTGGATTCAAATATTTCTCATCTTGATGGAGACCGCTGTAACCAACAGCCCTAAGGCTAGTCTAAGGGGGCTTGTCAAAGTGTCTTATTAAAAAATGGAAAAAAGATTTGAAGATGGATGAGTCATGACTGCCAGTCCCTCTTCAAATAATGATTTATATTTTAATTAATGGCTTGCTAATATCAATTACAAAAAATACATAAATAATGGAAATATTTTTCAATGCCTGAAGCTTAAGCTTTTTTTAAGAGGTGCATATTCTCAGCACTTTGCCTTACTCTTTCTCCTTGGCTTGATGAATGTTTCAGCATTTGATAGTAAATACCACCTGAAAAATGAAATATATGTATCCAAGTCCCCCTCAGAGAAAGAAATTTAGTCTTCTATACCTCCGTCTGAACTGCTTGATAAGAAATAAGATACCCTCCCTCCAGTAGCTCTATGCTGTGGAACCCTGGGCCCTATGCAGAAAATGTTTTGGTTTGGATCCCAGGACAGGTTAGGTGTGAAGCAGATGTTTTACCCTATCCAAAAGGAGTTGTTTCTTGACATGTCAAGAAAAAATTCCACCTCATTTACTAAGGAACTGTACACTGAAACTGAGCACCTGCAGATTAGCTACCAACTAACTGGTGAGAGCTATCCTGAGGGTCACAGATTTGAATACAGATGCTAGAATGATCATTGATGGAGGAGCCACTTGGAACCACTTGCCACTCCAGAAACATTGTTTTTAAAAACAGTTGAAAAGTCTGTATGTGTTGCAATGAAAAGTATATATATTTACGGCTATGAAAATTATGACTTACAAGTCTGCATTTTCTCATTTGTTTCTTGATTCAGTATATGTAGAATAGACAAAAACAACCCTGAGTCACGGTACAGTGCTGTTACTCTTTGTCTAGCCAAAAGGAAAAACTGTTTTGGCTCACCTCATAGAAATGCTGCCTAGGAGTCATAGGCATCCTCGTTCAATTCCTGACTAATAATGTTCAGCCTGTGCACACACAGAGTTAAATCTCCATATTGGAAGGATGGAGGCTTTAGTCATTGGTTAGGTCTGCTCTAGTATCAATCCATCACTTGGCAGATGTACAATGCTCTGCTCTGAGCTATTCTGTGGTTTCCCAGCTCCTGCAGAATTTACTGATTCTGCAGCTGGCTATTTCCCAGATACTCTTCATTATCCTTACCTGTTGGGTCCAGGAACATTTTCAGGCTCTATCCTCTGAGGTAATCATCATGCAGATTAATTACATTGATCAGTCACCTCAGACCTGGAGAATTTAAGCTGACGAATCTGTCCTTAACCCTAAATCAAAAAAGTATCTTTTAATTCATGTAACACACATCAATTACATAAACCTCATTATTGCATATATCAAAGTAATTTTAATCCTGCGCTATTGTAACCAACAAGTTTACCTTCAGATCAAACCACTTGTATTATCACTATTATCACTATTCTTTGACTTCAACTAGATAAAAAAATAATTTGCAGCTTTATTTTTTCAAAAATGAAAGAGTCATTTCTTTATTTAGTTCAATAGAGCATTTTTTGTTGTTTGGTAGTAGTCCTATTAAGTCTGGATTTAAGTGTCACATATACAGCTACCAGTGAAGATGTTTAGACTTTTCCAGTTGTGTTTTTTAACATCCATAGTAAACAAACATTTACTCAATCAGCAAGTGGGACTGTCACCACAGCACTTGGGTGTCTGGATTGTTGAAAAAGGAACAAACTGTCAGTATTTATGCTATTTTGTCTTTATACATTTTAAGAAGGTTCAAAGTGCATAGCTGAAAAAGAAATAAAGCAATAAAGACAAAAATTTTATGCTGTCCATTGACAAAAAAACTTTTTGAATCTGAACCTCTAGCATCACATCAACAGTTAGACTAACCTTATCAGACACTATTCCATAGAGTATGGATTTCTATATTGCATCATTCTGTTGTTCATATGACAAAATACATTTTTAAGCTTAGAAAACAGTAGTGCCTGGAAGCACTAAGACTTGTGCTGTAATTAGAGCATGACTGGATGCAGCAATAGCCCTCATAGCTAGTGTCAGTGCTTGCCAGAAGTTACAGCACACAATAGCACATAATATACTAAAGCTTCCCCTGTATAAACTGAAAAGTGTGAGATGTTGAGTGCCACTCTTAGCAGGCCTGTGAAAATACTTACTTTCATTGGTCTAAGTGCACTACTAACTACAAACACACTCTGGCTCTGAATGTTCTAGAATATTCTCAGACACTGGATTCTAAAGGATGCCATCCTGATGACACAAATCCCCATCCACTTGAAACAGAATTCTCTCCCTCCATTATGTCTTCCTCAGTGTTTTACAAAAGCAGAAATGAATGTTGATTATGAAGAATTTCAGCAGGTTCAATTCTCAATTATTCAATTCTCAATAAACAACCATAATTTCTACAAAATTAACCTATTCAGGTATTCTGCATAACTGTATGTGTTTATTAATTTCACTGTTATTTCATTTAATCATTTTACTTCAAATACTTTTTTTGGTCTTGTCTCCTTCAGTTACAATAAGGTTCAGAGCTACAGCACAGGGTAAAGCACCACTGGTGACAGATGGTTGATTAAAATCATAGACACATTAAGCAAGAAAAAAGTTGGAGGGCTGAATGAGGCAATTAATGTGGCAGCTTGCTCAAGAAAGCAGAAGAGAGGTCACTTTTGCCCTTAAGAAACTTATTAAATTATGCTACAGTAATCAAGATTACCAACTGCTCAATGGTTAGTGACAGAAAATCCACTCTGTATGTGGGTATTTTTCATCAAAATAAATTCTCAAATTTGATTCCAGATATGCACTGTTCTTTTTTCCAAACTTAGAGGAGTAGCTCAGTCAGCTCTTCCAGAAAATTCATACAAGTCCTAGACTGCTCGTGGCAGCTGTGGTGATCCATTTTAAGTACAGGGAGCATCACCAAAATTTGCCACATTTGCCAACAGTGCCAGTGTTCAAAGGGCACTGTGGTGATCCTGTTTTCTATTTTATATAGAACAAAATAACACCTTAATGAGCATCTTCAGAAGCAGCCTTAGATGGCTACACTTCTAATGACCATTCGTTGAGAATAGACCAACAAAATGTCTAAATGTAACTTTGTCTTCTAGAAACATTAATAACTTGAAGTCTCCACCAGAACCCGAAATATAAAACATTTTTCTTTCTTATGGAAATTAGAAACAAAAAATTAGCAAGAGAAAATACTAGGACCAATCTAGGTACATGGCTGCTGATGGATATTTTCTCATTTCTTTTACCATTAATTTTTACAATGACTTTCACAGAATCACAAAATTGCAGAATGATTTAGGGTTGGAAGGCAACCCTGGAGGTCATCTGGTCCAATGCTCCTGCTCAAGAAGGGCCATCTAAAGCCAGTTGTCCAGGACCATGTCCAGACAGCTCTTGAATGTCTCCAAGGATGGAGACTCCACAAACTCCCTCGGCAACTTGTGCCAGTGCTTAGTCAACCTCACAGTAAAAAAGTGTTTCCTGAATATTCAGAGGGAACCTCCTGTGTTTCAGTTTCTGCCCATTATGTTTATTCTCGTTACTGCATACCACTTGAAAGCATCACTTCCATCCACTTTGCACCCTCCCTTTGGATATTTGTAGATATTGACAAGATCTCCCAAGAGCCTTCTCTTTTCATAGCTCTCCTCTCTCAGCCTTTCCTCATATGAGATATGTTCCAGGCTTTTCATCATCTTTGTGGCCCTCTGGTGGACACTCTCCCCAGTATGTCCATGTCTCTCATACTGTAGGGCCCAGAACTGGATGCAGTACACCAGCGCTGGGTAGAGGTGAATGGTCATCTCTCTTGACCTGCTGGCAGCTCCCCTCCTAATGCAGCCCAAGATGCCTTCCTGGCCATAAGGGCACATTAATCACTCATGTTCAACCTCTAGGACCACAATATCTTTTTTTGCAAAGATGCTTTCTAACCACTTGGCCCCTCGCATGTTCTGGTACATGGGGTTTGTTTCTCCACATGTGCAGGACTCTGTACTTCCCTTAAACAAAATATACTTCCCTTAAATTTTAAATAATTATTTTTTGTCCAGTTATAAACATACAATTTCTTTATCACTCATATAGTGGGTGGCAGAGGAGTTTGTGAAACTATGTAGCATTAACTAGAGGTAAGGACATGTATGGATTTAAAGATCCATTTAAGCTAGATTCCACTACGAGCACGTTTTTCCTGAACTTACATGATCAGCTTACACCTTTTCTTGGCTTATCACTTCCTAAGCTTTATAGTGCAGAAAGAAAACCAACAGCTCATTTTTGCATTTTTGCTTGAAGAAGATGCAAAGTAGGATAACTGGTGGGTGGAGCTTTTGAAATTTGAATTTCACTTTTACCATTTTACTTAATACACAGTAAAGTCCCACATATCCCCCCCCAAAAAAAAACCACACACAAAAAAAACCACCAACAACAAAAAAAAACAACCAACAAACAAAAAAACAAAACAAAACTGTGGAAAGAAACAACAGACCTGCTTTCAGGAACCAATTTCCTCACCATCAAAACCATTATTTCCACTTTTAAGATGAGGTGTCCTGTACTTCATGGATATTTTTAACTTAAATAGTTCACCCTTTTAACTATGTTTGTTGCACTGTGCCTGGGCTCAGGTGGAGCAAATTGACATGACCCAGTTTAAACGTGTTCCTAGTTAGAGCACAAAAATGAAACTGCTCTCCAGTGTGCATTTCCATCAATCTTTATCTGAAATATTGATTGGATATAAGATTGCTGAAAGTTGTGTGTAAACACACAGAGAAGTTAGATGTGGTAGAGAAAAGATTCTTGTCCAACATAAAAAATGAGGAATAGGAAGGATATGAAGGCTGTGAAAAAGGTATCAGATTCAGCCTCCTAACTAGATAGAAAGCTGAGCTGGTATTAATCACCATTTTATGTCACAAAATTCGACAAACATTTAAACAAGCATAACACCTCACCTACAGTTCATCAGTTTAAAGTGCCATTCCCTAACAATGCTCTGTGCTACACGATGGTAGCATAGCAAAAAGCACTTCAAGAAAAAACGCTTTCAAATCACCCTTTTAACACCATAAAAAGATCATGACAGACAAGGTAGAGTTCAAATAAGGTGGACCTACCTATACTCTTATCATTTGTTACTGAGGATTTATGTAAGGTGCTTTCTTATGAGGAGTTCAAGGTAAAATTAGGGCACTCCTCAAAACAGATTAAGGACAATAAATGCTGGTTATATCTGAAGTCAAACATATAAAGCTAGCACACGTTCTCAGGGCTAATACAGGTAGGGATCAAACCAACTGATTTGGGGACAGGAACAGCACCAACTCAGGTGTCAACATTTATTGGAAGGATCTGTTGTGATTCGTGCAACACCTCATTACTAATATGCTGCCATTTGAAATTAAGTATGGGGAAAAAAGCAGCTCTCTACTTCAAAAGTGAAAGCCCACAGCCTGTGTGAAACACCAGCTAGATGTTATACTTAGAGATATTGCCAGGTGTAACCTAGCAATCTGCACACAACGTAGGCTAGCTGTTAAGATCCGCACACCGCCGGGGATCCCCCTGCCCAGAACAGATGCTGATAAATCACCCCAAAGCAGCACATGTGGGAAGGCAAGTGAAAGGCAGTGAACCCCCCCTTTCCTTTTGGACACAAATGGCAGAGCTGTGTGCGTGCCCACGAGACCATTCACACAGCAGTAGAAACATCACCTTTTGAAACATCTCGGTGTTCAACCTTCCTCTGTTGCCTCTAGCTCCCTGGAATAAACCAGACAAAGAAAGAGCAGGTGCCCATGTACCATGCCTGTAATCTTTCATCTCTATGTCTTTACTGCATGTTTTAGAGTACTTCCAATAAAATCCAATGGATTTTAGAGCACTTAACATGATTGTCTTTTAAGCAATAAGCAATACTCAATCACCATGGCAACGTGGCTGCTGACACGCTGTAAGACAGGGATGGAGAGTCTATCTGAAATGTCTGCAAAAGTGACTTTGAGGAAGGCACACATGGTGTCTTTGTAGCATAGGTCTAAGAAAAGCCCATTTAAATAGATACGTTCATGTAAAAATATTCCTTTAAAACTTTGGGTTTATTTGCAAAGCTCCCCCTCCTCAAGATGCTACAGAAAGACCAAATTAGCCAAGGATTTCACTTCGTGTAAACATCAAGATGTTTGTTTGATGATGACCAAAAAGTAGCCAGTCCGACTACACAAGTAACAGACTGCATTCTAGAGTTTTACATTTATGCGTATCTTTTCGTGCACATATTTATATCAAAAATGGTATTTTCAGTAGAACTGCATAAAAATTATTTAGCTCTGACCCATTTAAGACTGATGAACAGAACAAATGATAACTATGAAAACAGAGATTTGGGGTCTTTTTAAATACAAAAATCAGCAAATACAAAAATAAAGCAAATAGAATGACATAAAGTTACAAGGGATGACGAACAAAATTCATTGAAAATCTAATATCCATTAGGTTGATTTTCATCTACGATCAAAATTCCTCTTTGTAAACATTCATGTTATGAGAAATAACACGACACTTTTAGAGACACACGAGTTTAGATTCTAGCTTTTGTAAATCTTGCTTTTCTGAGGCAGGATACAGCATAGACATTATCTCATAAGGATTTTCAGCAGAGAATTGCTGAATTTAAATTATCCAATGTAATGTCTTCATTATTTGTTTCAAGTTAAATGCTTGTATGACATTTCTTAATTTTATCACACGTAGATTGCTCTGTCAATGATTCATTCATGACTGCTGTGCTGCACTATGCATTTATATTTGATGTTAGCACCTTTTTTTCTCTTTTTTCTGTGGTTAAGTTTAATGAATAACCTGTTTAGAATGGCTAAGATTTTTTCTTCAATACCTATAAAGAGGACTCATGTAATTAATAATTGTTAAGATATCTGTTTTTCTCTGAGCCATTTTTTGAAAAGTTACGTGTACCTTTTTTTTGAGTTTAAATTAATTAGCTTTTTTGTCCATTAGTTTTGGCATTTTTTATTACTAAAGTTTGTTAGTCTTTTTCTCCCTTTAGCCATAGTTCCAAATTCTGCAAATTGCTGAGCAATTTCTGGGAGATAAATTAATTTCTTTTCCATTTTTGGACTATTCAGTACTCACTAGGTCATTGAATGTTTCATTCAAATTAAGTTAAAGTAAATAAAGATCAAGTTTTTAAAGCAATGTCTAAGCTTTTGACTTGCATTACAGTTATGACTTTGGCAAACACATTAAATGCTACGTTCATAAAATTTGTGCTCTATCTTGCAATTAATTTTTAGTGGTGCCCCAAATGCATGAATTGGTATCCCATAGACAGAACTAAAGTGTGATTGATTAAGCAGTATGATAGATGGGTTTAATGCATTTTGCTTTAATACTTGGTTTTAAATGGCTGCAAAGGCGTCAGAGTGATCAATTTAGGTGTGGCAGTTTCTAATAAATACACTCAGCATAATTGATTGCCTGCATGACTCAGCTAATTCAGGAATTTATTGTAAGATGCTAAAACAGCAATGCAAGGAGTTTTAAGAGGAATTACTTATTCTGTTTCTCTTGTGATGTTTAACAGATTTTTCTTAATGTACTGTCCCCTGCTTGGCTGGGACTCATAGCATAGGTCAGCTAGAATGCAGAGTCTGATTCTGTCATTTTGCGCTTACTGGGATCATAGAACCTCCTAAGCAATCACTCTGCCATCAGTTGTGAGGACTAGTATCAGACAACATGTGTTGGGTTACTCACCAAACAACAAAATGATATTGTACCTTGTCTGTTTAGAAGCAAGGTGAGAAAATAATTTCAGTGCCTTTCCTGTACTCCCCTGCAAAAAGCCAGCTATAGTGCAGACTATAAAACCCCTGAAGCAGAAACCCTGTTTAACAAACTGTGAAGCAGCTAGCACATTTTTGTCAGTATATCAATAATAAATAATAATTGTAACCTAACTCGTGGTCATAGTTACTGTAAGTGTGCAGTGTGCTGGGAACAGGTTTGAGAAATTTAGAAAATGGCTGACCCTGGAATGAGCAGTGTGATCAGAACACAGTACGGTACAATAAACCCATTTTCTATCTGATAAGAAATGCTTCAGACATCTCACTCAGCACTGTCCAGAAGACACCTGTTGCTATACACCTGACATACTTCATTGGTAAACCTTTCCCCAAAAGACCTAATTAACCAAGGTCACCATAAATTCAACCCATTTTTAGGTTTTCTAGCATCTCTGGCAAATACATTCATGCTTGAAATTCAGTTCTTTTTCTATACTGTCCTCATCAATGACAATGAAATACATTACAACATGCTTGGGCATGCTTGGAAATTGTTGAGTATGCCCAAGGTGGCCACAGGGTTGCTGTCTAGGCTATGCAAACGTAACAATCCTAAAGGACTGGTCAGGAGCTCTCACCCCACTGCATCACAAGGATTATGTCTGTCCTTTATTCACAGTTAAAAAATGAAAAAGGAAACAAGATACTGGAATACATAATTTACCAATGTTTGGTTCTGGAAGGGTGGATATGTTGAAAAATAAAGTTGCTAGGCAGTGAGGTAAGAGCTGAAGGCCAGGGCAAGGTCCAAGCTAGGTGCCTCCATAGGAAACTTCCCTTACAGACATTACTCTTTGTAAATATCTGCTACTTACTCTGTTTCCTCAAGGAAAAGACCAGGATTTGTCCATAAAAACCCAAATATATCACAAAAGTCTGAAATAACACAATAACCCAATCAGCTTTTTCTTTTTTTTCTTTTTTTCTTTCTAATGGGCATAAGAATGTCATATATACTTAATTGATTCCAAACTGAAAATTAATAACAGTAAGCATACCAGATATTTTTGCAGGTAAAATTTAAATAGCTATATTTTAGTGATGGGCCATAAGCTAAAGTTTGTGGCATTCTGGCTATTCAGTAATGGCACTCAATATTAGATCCTAGCACAATGCAGTGGACAGAACACTACATGAGACCAAACAAACTGAGACATAGTGTGAGCTGGAATAGTTGATGCAATTCAAAGTGCAAACCACAGTATTGAAATGGTATTGAAAATCAGTCAAAAGCTTAAAATGGTTTAAGGTATGAATCTAGTTTAAGTTAGACTTTCAGGAAACCCTACTTATATCTGACTTCAGTCTACCTACATCAAATCTGAATTTTTCAAATCCCTTTATTTGCCCCACAAGCAGAAGCAGCTCTATCACAGAGATAGGTAAGAATCTTAATTGTGTGAAAGTAGTCATTAGTACTTTCAGACTTCAATTTTTACACTTATGACAGAAATTTAAAGTGTTTAACTGTTTATTTTGATATGAAAGTAACCGTCCATGTTTTCATTACCTAAGCTTCCTTGCCCAAAGCAAAAGCATGGATGACTGTTCCTATGTTAAGTCAGATAGCAGCCCTAAAACAGTGGGATGTCTTGCCATGGCATTGAAACGTGTCATTTTAAAAGTGGGGCCACTTGCAAATGGTTAATAGGATTGTTAGCATCCACCAGCACAGAAATGTCACTCTGCGTGGCACTGTGGTACAGGAAAGGATGGGATTCCATACACTGTCAGTGTAATGATCGGACTTAAATAAACAAGGTAAAATTTCAGCAAGGAGGATGCAAAATAGAATGTTAGATTCATTAAGTAGATTTTAAAGCATTTTTTTTAAGCTTTAGATTGAATGCTTTTTCTTTTTTGTTGTCTTTCAAATGAAAGTGTAGAGAACCAAGAAAGTAGATCCATGACTAAGGACAGCAATGCATGTGAGTCCTGAGAGAAGCATAGGGAAAAGAGATCCCCTTGGATGTACGTAAAGAAGGTCATGGGACAAAAGATAATGGCAGAACTGAGAAAGCAAGTGAGGGGTGTTTTGTGGATTCTTAAAGAAAGCAAGAAAAAAAAATATCTAGGAGTCAGTGGAAACTCAAGGCTTAAGATGGAGTTATATACAATCACAAGCATTTTTACAATAGAATTTGGCAAGGGACCAAAGAAAGAACAGGCAACTGCCATAGCAAAAGTGATAGTACAAGCCACAAGCAAGCTAGAAACCAGTTTTCTAGGAATAAAATAATGATCATGAATATATTATATATTATCTTCTATTACATATAAGATATTCAAGAATAATAATTGTTCTAGTTATTTTTAATATTACTCTAATTATTATATCCTAATATAGAATATTATATTTTATTTTATTCTAATAGGATTCTAACTCATATCCTTCTCTGAATAATCATTTGTGCCTTTAAATTAATTTTAAGGCATGTAAAAAAAATATTAGGTTGAATGACAAGTTTTTCTGACATTTTCTTTGTTCAGACTTAGACCACTTTTCATTTACAATGCTCCTGATTCTTTTCAAGGTCTGTATAGCATCCTTGGACTTCAGTGAAGAGTGTTTCATTTACTTCAGTAAGGAATTAGGGAATAGAAAGATTTATAAAGAATGAAAATTATTTCTTTCTTCCTACCATTTTGAGCCTCCTGAGAAAGAGCACTGTACTATAAAAATAGATGAATAAATAAGCACACCTAATATTTCCTAACTATTTTAAGTACTTGACACTAAAAGATAGAATTGTCTATAGGGAAACTCATAAAAAATGTGGAGCTTCAGACTTGTAAATGTATTTACCTGGTAAGCCTCTGCTTGTTATTTTATTAATGGCAGTAAAAAGAGTTCCTGTTTTATAGGTCTATTCAAGGTTCAGAAATTTAAACAAATTGTTTTTTTCCCCTTCTACAACCATATAATTTATCAAACCAGGGCCTTTCTCAGTTTATTACATTATTTTTCCATGCATGAAAATCCATTTTACTGCTCTGCTTCTTATTGAAAATGGTAATTTCCTGGGTGGATGCACATCTGTTATTGGAGTCCAGTGTGATGAGCCTAAGTTCAAAACAGTAACGCACTCGTCTCTTTTCAATGACACTAGAGCAATGGTAATACTCTATTTGTTTGTTTCTAGTTTAATGAAACAAACTCAAGAAAATAAAAAAAAAAAACCAAACAAAAAAACCCCCCACCTTTCAATACCAGATGACACTGAGAATCTTTTCCACTCTTTTCATGTTTTTAAGTTTCTTTTCTAAGTCACAGAATCACTTACATTGGAAAGGACCTTTGAGATCAGAGTCCCATCGTAAACCCAACACTGCCAAGTCCACCACTAAGCCATGTCCCTAAGTGCCTCATCTACACTGCCACTACTCAACCACTTCCCTGAACAGCCTGTTTCAATGCTTGATATCCCTTTCAGTGAAGAATTTTTTCCTAATATCTGATCTAAACCTCCACTGGCGCAACTTGAGGCCATTTCCTCTTGTCTTATCATTTGTTACTTGGAATAAAAGACAGACACCTGCCTCCCTATAACCTTCTTTTGGGTAGCTGTAGAGATCAATAAAGTCTCCCCTGAGCCTATAGTCCTATAGTTATCAGGAGTTATTGCTACTTCTGTATAGGAAAATACCTGATAGAATGTTGTTAACATGTAGTACAAATACCATGAGGAATAGATTCTGCTTGGCTAAGAGAATCGGAGTAGTTTAATGATTTCTCTGGAGATCAACCTGTCCAACCTCCTGCTCAAACAGCAGCAACTCCAGCAGCTTCTCAGGGCCTTCTGTTCAGTTTTTTAACATCTCCAGGAGCAGAGATTTCACAACCATTCTTGGCAACCTTTTGCTGTGTCTAACAAAATCATTAAACAAAATCCATAATACACTTAAGGAAGTCCTAAATATCTAGAGAAAATAAAAATGTCAACACCTACAGAAAGTCTCATTTCTTCTAAGTGAGAAACAACCATCTAAAAGAAACCAAAGTGACTAAGTCTACTCTGATAATTGTCTGGACTCGTTTAATAGCAATGGAAAGGAGAGTGATACTGAGTGGATATTTCATCTTGCTGATATTTTAGCTGGATTCAAGGACAGTATGGCATAGAGTGTTTCTGTCTGTATTACTTAGAGTAATTCCTATCACCTCACTTACCAGGTAAAAGAAGAAAACTGCCCTTGAGTTCCTTTTTTCTGTACAAACACAAATCTTGAATCTTAAACATGGGAAAAATAATGAGTCAGATATATGCACACTATATAGCAGGATAGTACATCAACAGGAAACCACATACTAAATCAGAATTTTGCTGTTAACCTCATGGGCAGAAATTCCCTAGCACTAGGGACAACAAGGAAATGAAGCTGGTTTTATATTAAAAATTTTTGTCTGCACATGTGTGTTAGGTGGACAAAGTTGAAAAAACTTTTTTTAAAATTATACCTGTAAAGGAATATTTATGTGAGTACCTTTCAGAGAAGAAAAATATTGTTTATTCTTTCTGAAGTCCAGAGAGCTTCCAGATTAATGAAAATAAATGCTGCGCTTTTTTTTTGTGATATTTTTTTTAGCACTTTATCAAGTGTCAATCCAATTTAGAGTTTACTCACAAAAACTTTATTATTTAGTGAGAAACTGTAAATTCAAAAGCAAAGCCACCTTCAGTAACTTCCACGGAAATTTTTAAAGGAGAACACTGACACCGAAAAGGATTTTCATTCCGTTGAATTTTCTCCCATCCCTTCAGAAAGTCAGAATGACAGGAAAGCCACTTCAAGAGGTTTCTGTACAAAGCCATATTTTGTAGAGAACATGGAGTTCACAAGTATGTAAGAACTCATGGGGATGGATGACAATGTCTAGAAAATAGAAGATTAACTATCTTAGCCCATGATTTTGAAGCCCTGCAGTCGCTTTCAGCAACCCATCAATTAGTCTTAATAAGACAGCAAGCATCCCTTGGGGAAATATAGACAAGAATAATTGACTGCATGCACCTGCTTCTATAGCAAAGAGGAACATCTACTCGTATCAAGGAGAACATCAGAAAGCATGCAAGCTGTTGGACTACTGTGCCCCCAGATCCCATATGTGGGCTTTTGTGTTTCTTTTAGATCTGTGCTACCTTTAAGAGAACTTTTGTGCAAATTAATATCTTTCATTTTCTGTTTGATATCAGGTAGCAGTAATTTCCTGTGTGAATATTTTTTAATTACTGCAGACATTGTTTACACTAGGATAAAAGAAAAAATTAGCTAGCAAACAGGTACAGTTTTTCCAATAGTTTTGAACCTGGTTTATGTTCTAATCCTAATCTCTTAAAACATTTTTATTCAGAGTAAGGTAAACTCCTCCTATGTGATAACATTGTTTTTCCTCCTACAGCAGAAGTATAGGGAATCCGTAAAGATCTTGGAAAAGTTTATTTCAGACTACATCAGGAAACCATGAATAAACTTTTCCAAAGTATGCAAACTTGTAAACCAACTGCCTCATAGGAAACCAAGAAACATCAAGTTGTTTTGGTAATTGTAAAGCTAATGTGATGCAGAGCATCCTCTGTGAAGTATATTGCTTCTGATTTGATCAAGTTTTGTACCTGAAAAGTTACTTCCAATATGTAATCTGTGCTCTTTTTGTGAGATGAACTCATGTTCTCAGATCCGATTCTTCATAAGAAATAACCCTACAGAAAGAATCACAATACATCTTACATCCTGTGACAATGATTTCAGTTATCCTGGAAAATTAAATTCTTCAATACAGTATTTCCAAGTAAAGATAGAATATGTGTTATTCAAGACCTGGAAACACACAGCTTAGTTCTTTATACATTCTCTGGTTGAAATTGTAACTTTATTCTGACACACTGATGGGTCTTCAGCATTATGCTAAAGAAATGTGAAGTAAAACCTCACAGCAAAAAGATATTTTGACAGCATACTTGAAAAGGTTTTAAACTGTGTAAGTAGCCAGAGCAATACCCCTTCTTTTATTGATACATATTTTCTCAGTACCCTTCCAATTCACTTTTGTTTCACTGCCTGTAAATATTTTTCTGCAAATCCTTAGACTTTTCTTCTAAAAGACATGATTCAGATAATTTTTATTATACTTTGTTTTGTTTTATTGTAGCTAGAAAAATGTGGAACTTAGTGTGGCTTCTTTTTCAACAGTTTGTCCCCTCTGTCAAGCAAAGTGCAGATGACAATAGTATCTGAAAACCTTTCTGAAAGATTAATGGGTCCATCTGTCAGTACACTTGTCCCTCAGTCACATGCTAACTTGAGTATTGGTATCTACAAAGCATCTCAATACATTGAAATTTATCTCCACTGTACACCAAAAACTGCCAGAGAAACTGAGGCAGGCTGGGGTCCTAAAATTGCAGAGGTATAAGAAAGGAGAGCCTGACGTCATGCAACCAATACATACAAGAACAAAGTTTAGTTAATTTCCAGTGTTGTTTACTAAATCTGCAAGAAAATAGTAGAAAAAAATCTGAGCAAAATAAAAGATCCTATTAAGACTTTCTCCTTCAGGAGTGTTTGAATTGCATAAGTGGGCTTTCAGGAAGAAAGGAAACTATGAAAGTCAATGCAGTGACCTCTCTGAAACACAGGTACAGCTAAGGTAGTACCACAGCCCCAACACCCTGCCCCAAGCACAGAGGAGATGGCCTGAGACCTGCTCTGTTCTGCCCATCAGGGGCCAGAAGCACCAAGAAGACAGAGAACATTTTAGCAATTGGCATCTTCAGACAAACCTGAGGCAACAAACTGTGAGGTATGTTCCTTACTGCCACATGATTGTTAGCGGTTTCCCTGCAGATCCTCTGACAGGCAGTGGGAACTGGGAGCCTAATTCCCTCTTCTGCCCTCCAAAAGCTCCCTGTCGTGGGCCATACTGTGCAATTATTACACAGGAAAAATCAGTTTCAGGGCTTTTGCTACAAATAGGGCAGACTAAAAAATTAGGGAAAAGTTTGGTCTTTTTTTGCTACTAGAATTAGAAAATAATTTTATTATGCTCTATTATACCATATTTCAATTACTTCCTACCACACCTAATAGTGAAGTCAGACAGTTTTGCACATATTGCCTCAATTTTATTTATGGTAGGAAATACTCTAAGAGGAACCTCCTCTTAAACATGATTATTCAAAAAGAATTATAATTAAAACATAAATACCTGTACAGAGAAAACAGAAAGCTTTTAGCACAGGAAAAACAAACTAAAAACCTGCATTAGCCGAGGTTAATACTACCGCAGAATTTGCTGAAAAATAAACTTTTGAGGGTCTGACCTTTCACTCTGAAAAAGCAACAGGTATAATCCCGTTACACGTAGACTTCCATTGCCCCTAAGCCAAGCTTTTCAGAAGTGACTGGATTTAGATATCTATTTTGATTTCCTTTGTCAAATCCAGTAGCAAATGTTCATGTTCTAAAATGTATATGCTTTCATATCTGATGCTGGATATTTAAATATCTAGCTGTATTTCATAAAATCATAGGTCTAAAGAAGATACCAAGAGGTCAAAGTCCACTTCTCACTAGGTGGCAGGATCACCACACTCACATGAACCTCAACCAATGCTTTTCTAATTTCCTCTAAAGACTATCAGCTCTCAAGATTCTTCTGTCTCTCCAGTCAGTCTCTTCCAGTTTTTCACCAACTGGAAAAGGTAGCAGGGTGAGAAACCCTTGGAGATTTTCAAAATCTGCCTAGACAGCCACTCAAACAACTGCAATTAGACTAATCAGAGAATTCCCTGTAGCTATGGAAATAATTTCTGGATAAAAGGCTATATATTTTTGTAATTATGTTCAGGCATGTATAACACGCAAATCATCCAAATGCTTCATGAAATTCAAGATGATGTTTTCATTCTTCTTTTTACTTTATTTAGAATATAAACACTTTTTTTTCCTCACACAAATTCTTTTAGTAATATCTCTATGCAGGAAAGGAAAACATTTTTACAAAGCCCATATGACCAGAAGACATGAGAAATCAAGGAATTTTAACGTTTAACCAATGCAGCATCTTGAAAAGGTAATTAAGAACACTCTAATACTTAAATTCCACATAATTTCAACAAAAAAAAAATTGAGAAAATAATATAAAATTATTATCAACAAGTTCTTTCCACCACTGGAGATTTCTAAAGTATGATTCTGCCTTTTCAAAGTCTGATTCCATCTAATTTAATGGAAATATCAAGAAATTTCCATCCTTCAGCATGAGACTATGATATATTAAATACTGAGTTAAATCTGGGAGAGCATGCATACCATAATTATGTCAAAGCAAGTTTCAAAAGTCAAGGAAATATTGAACTCTTTCAATGTACAATCACAATGAAAATCATAAATGTGAAGGTCCAAACACACTCTAGTCTAATCCTGTGTATTTTGTGTTACAAATATGCATACCATGCAACTTACAAGGTATACATCTGAACATGCAAGCTCTTATTAAAGAAAATTATTTTTAAATAGATTTCAGTAAGGGGGGAGTGGAAAGTGTAGATTTATTTTACATTTTCTCTTATAATACATATGTTGCCCTTTGAACATAATACTGTTAATCTCCAGTCCCTCTTCAGGCCAAGTCATTTATGATTAAAAAGACCAGACAGAGTTCTGGCTGAATCAGCAGGTGCACTGCCCAACTCCAGACACATAAGTCTGATCAGCTCCTCTTGATCAAACAATTGCATGCAAACTGGCTACTGGGAAAGGTCAATGGCTGACTGAATTACCTGCTCGGGCACATAAAGTCTCCAGTAAATAGTATACAACACAGCTGAGAAAAGGAGAAAGATATCTATCACCCCAGTGTTCAATTTGGGCTATTCATTTATATACTCTGTCTCCATAACTTCATTTATTGTCAGTGGAAAGTGGAAGTGTTCCCCAAAGGCATATTCAGGGCTTGTAAGTCCGGCTGCTGCTGCGATGTGCTGCCTTGAAGAGCCTCTTTCTTCTCTCCAGCAGGGGGAAACAAGAAAACCTAAGGTCTGAGACTAGGTGCCTACAATGGATACTGAAAAAAACTCCTCGAAACCATAACAATGAAAAACTAAGCTGCTTTGGTCTTTCTTATCTGTAGATATATTTCACTCTTACCATGGGTGAACTCTCTCACCCTTTGAACTTCTTTCCTAAGTTCTACTGTCATATTTTTATATATTTTCCCCTGTAAAATGTTCTGTCCAGATGAAGTTGTTTAGAGGAGCGTTGCCAGCAGAAGTACCCTTGCAGTTTCACTAGTAGCAGAGCATTTGCTGGAAAACCATGCAGGAAATTCACTTCCTAT